>NC_137971.1:70083219-71330719 GCF_963924665.1 Micromys minutus | reverse complement strand
TTCTGAAGGACTCTCCTCCTTCGCTAGGCCAACCAAACTTTTAAAACAGCAACAGCAGCTGATGGTCGTCGTATATTGTGCAATACTGGGTGTCAAGCATCTTGTACACATAGCCTCATATCATCTCCCAAGCACCTACAATCCTTATGTTACAAATGTGAGCACAAGGCTAAGGAGACTCTGCCATTCTTCAGAGCCACCAGGGTGTGCAGACAGAAACACACTAGGCTGTACTTAGCACAGGTCAGCCTGACGGAGCATCTGATGCTTTGAGGGACCTGGTCACACATTTCTTTTGTGCTCTTCAGTGTATTTACCACAATGCCACATTCTGGGAAAGCTTGCATCAGCTGAGAAGTTAATGCGTGATCCATCTCCTTCGCAGTCGCTGTTCGAAATGGTCTCAGAGCTCCAGGGTGACCCAGGCTACCCTCTTGGTCGGTTTGGAGCTGCCATAACTGCCCTGACAGACATCAATGGGGATGGACTGACTGACGTGGCCGTGGGAGCCCCTCTGGAGGAGCATGGGGCAGTGTATATCTTTAATGGGAAGCCTGGTGGGCTCAGTCCCCAGCCAAGCCAGGTAAGGTACCCTGCCTGCCCATCAAACTGGGACCCATATACCCTGAACCTCCAAGCTTGCATCTGAACCTGACTTCCTTGCCTGTACCTGACCTCTCCTGGCTCAGCATCCACTCTTCTCTTGCACCCAGCGCATACAAGGAACTCAGGTGTCCCCAGGAATCCGGTGGTTTGGACGCTCCATCCATGGGGTGAAAGATCTTGGAGGGGACAGGCTGGCAGATGTGGTTGTAGGAGCTGAGGGCCAGGTGATTGTGCTGAGGTAAGATGAGCTTCCTGAATCGCCCTGACCATCACAAGTCTCTTCCTTGTATGATGTTAAATCTGCTGGCTTGGGTTCTTGGGACCCAAGTTTCTCCATTTTCTGAAGTGGCAGTGACTTTTCCTGCTTTGTTAGCGACATGATACAGGGAATTAATATTATCACATATTATGCCTTTAAAAACTATGTTTATTTGTGTGTGTGTTTTTTCTTTCACGTACATCCCACACTACATGTGAGAAGCACAGCTCTTGGGAGTCAGTTCTCTCCTTCTACCCCGTGGGTCTCAGGAATCAAACTCAAGGTGTCAGGCTTGGAGGCAAGCTCCTTTATCCTCTAAGTCATCTTGTTGACCCTTTTTAGTTTTTGTGGCAGTTCTGGGGATGGAACCCAGAACCTTATGCAGTCTAAGAAGGCTCTCTGTCCCTGTACCCACCCTCAGCCCTGTCACCTATGTGATTTGTTTTATTTGGGAAATTTTTGTTTTGTCTTTTCAGGACAGGGTCACAATTTAGTGCAGGCTAGCCTAGAGCTCAGTATGGTAGCCCAGACTGGTCTCGAGGCCAAATTCTTCCTGCCTCCATTCTCCATTCTTTTGCCTGGATGTACCACCAGGCCCAGCACCTGCTGTGTGTTGAATTCAGGGTTAGACACTGGGCCTCGAGTGTGTGTGAGAATACGGATAATGAAAGCATAGATTGGTGGTTAAACCACTGAGTGCTACAAGGAGGTGAGCAGGCTTCTGTGAGACAAGAGGCAGCCAGTACGACCCTAGGCGAAGAGCTTTACAGAAAGCCCACCAGCCCAGGCTGCAAGAAAGGTGGAAGACTGACAGGAAAGATGGGCAGTGTAGCCGGAACATGGTTGCCCCAGGGCAGTGTGGTAGGAAAAAAAGATGGTTGAGTCAGGCAATGCATCATGGGTAATAGATAGCTTGAAGTTTATTCTGAATATTACATGGTATACACAGTGATTATCAGGTCATCCAGGAGTGACATAGTAAGACTTTGTCTCAAGGAAAGAAATGCACATCACATGGTAGTGTGCATGTGTCTCTAAGCTCATTTCCCAATACCACAAAATAGAACTCCCATATCATGTGGCATAACTGGGTCTCATTATCCCAGGCTGTGGTCTTCTGTCTTAAGCTTACCAGTACCAGGAGTGTAGGTGTATGCCCACTCTGGCTTCTCTTGTTCTCTCTTTAAAAAAAGATCTATCTATCTATCTATCTATCTATCTATCTATCTATCTATTCTTTATTTGTTAAGTTTATGTGCTTGTGGGTGTGCACATAGAGTGTCAGAGAACATGTAGGTTCTTGTACTGATAATTTTTGAATTTTGGTTTCTTTATAAATACAGAAATATTATAAAAATATATTTTCATTTTAACCCCAGGTGTGGGATATGGGATTCATATATTGTCCGCAGCAGCTGACTATGATTTGCCTCATGCTCTAGCAGGGCTGAGGTTTTTGCCAGCGACAGCTAGTTTCTGCAATTATGTGATAGTTGGAATTCTGGGATCTTTTCAGAGGGTAGATAAGTGCTAGGGCCCTGAGAGGTGGGGTGGGTTGTTGGTCGTTCAGTAGGTTGTTGTTTGTTGTTTGTTAGTAGCAGTGGTTGAAGGAGAAAGGAAGGGAATAGAATTAGATTCAGGGATCTCCCTCCCTCCCTCCCTCCCTCCCCCTTCCCTCCCTCCCCCTCTCCTCTGACCTTCTTTGCCATCCATCTAGTGATAGGGTGTTGAAAGTGTGGGAAAAGGATGAAGAAGGGTAGAAGAAAGAGGAACCCACAAGTAGCAAAGGCAGCTACAGATTCTCAGGCGTGGTAGAAATGCCCTTACCTGCAGAACCACAGCACAGGCATTGTTTTCGAAAAGGTATGTTTAGTGGCTCATCCCTTTGATCCTAACACTTGAGAGGCAGAGAAAGGTGGGTCTTTGGAAGTTCTAGTTTATTCTGATTTCAAACCTGCTCTTGATGTATAGTGAAACCTTGTCTCAAAAACTAGAAATTATGTTTGTTTATTTATGTATTTGTGTGTGTGTGTGTGTGTGTGTGTGTGTGAGTGATCACACTCACACATATGTGTATCATGGTACAGATGTGAAGGAGTCTGTTCTCTCCTTCTATATGTGGTTCCTGGGGACCAAACTCAAGTGTGGGATCTTTACCCTATTGAGCCATCTCACTGGCCCTGGCTTTTCTGTCTTCAGAGGCCATCTTTTCCTTTAATGGAAAAAATGAATCACAAGGCTGTAGTGACCCAAGAGGATCCCTAATTGTTAGTCACCGCTGCGCTGCTAATGAGAGACTTCTGACTATGACATGGAAGGAGAGTCCTCTGTCTTCTACTGGACAGAGCTCCCAAAAGTGTGTCCCAAGCCCAGGGGGATGTGCCCAAGGGAGAGACTTAGTGGTTTTCTGCTCTACAGCTCGAGGCCGGTGGTGGATGTTGTCACTGAGCTGTCCTTCTCCCCAGACGAAATCCCAGTGCATGAGGTGGAGTGCTCCTACTCTCCCAGTCAGGAGCAGAAGGAGGGGGTCAAACTCAAGGTGTGCTTCCAGATCCACTCCCTCACACCTCAGTTTCAAGGTCGGTTGTGTCTTGCTCCCAGAAGAACTGCCCACAAGCCCTGCATGAGGAAGACCTCCCATTGTTCAACTCTTGCCTTCCTCCCTGCCTAGGTCGCCTGCTTGCCAACCTCAGCTTCACCCTGCAGCTGGATGGCCATCGGACGAGGAGCCGAGGTCTGTTCCCAGGAGGAAGCCACGAGCTCAGTGGAAACACATCTGTCACCCCAGATAAATCCTGCATGGACTTCCATATCCACTTCCCAGTAAGGGAGCCCGTCCTGGTGTTCTGTTCAGGGCTGACTGCAGTGAGAAGCAGTGAGGGTGTAGGCTTGGCTTTGCCACCATACGGCTGTGACAAGTGACACTGATTTCTTCGTGCTACCATTTCCTCTTCTGTTTAATAGTTGATATAATGCTCCTTAGGGATTTCCTCTCCAGCCTTCATATATGCATGCATTTTTGTTTCATTTGAGTCAGGGTCTTGCTGTGTAACCCTGTCTGATTTATGTGACCCTGGCTGGTTTATGTGACCCTGGCTGATCTATGTGACCCTGGCTGATTGGGTACTTGCTACACAGTCCAGGCCGCCCTTGCATTAACGTGCTCCTCCTGCCTCAGCCTTCTGAGGACTGTAAGTATGCACTGCTACGCCTACACTGGCTTTGTTTGTTGGTTCATTCATTTGTTTGTTTGGGTTGTTGTTGTTGTTTACTCTCTATGTATGTGAGCCAGGCTAGCCTCAGGGTCACAGAGGTCATACCTCTGCCTTCTGAGTGTTGGGATCAAAAGCCTGGGCATTTTGATGTGATGACAATTATGATGTACTCAGCACTTTCCTCTCCCTCCTGTATGAACGCTGCCACTCAGCTTCCCAGTTATAAGGAGGTGTCTTTACTTACCTGATACACATATAAACAAGAAAATTTATTATCAGAACTCATGCCAGGAAGTGTGGTTTCTGTTTGTTTGAGACAGGGCCTCATTATGTAGCCTGGAACCCACTTATGTAGGCCAGGCTGGCCTCACACAGAGATCTTCCTGAGTGCTAGGATTAAAGGTTTGGAGACAGGCTTCCTCTATGTGTCCCTAACTGTCCTGGAACTAGCTCTGAAGACCAGGTTAGCTTCAAATGCAGAGATCTGTGTACTTTTGCCTCCCAAGGGCTGAGATTAAAGGCATGCACCATCACCCAGATTCCTCTCCCCCAAAGTTTATTTGTATATGTATTTTGAGTGTTCTATCCACATGTATGCCTACACACCAGAAGAGGGCATCAGACCCTATTATAGATGGTTGTGAGCCACTTATGTGCATGTTGGGAGTTGACCCCAGGACCTCTGGAAGAGCAGAGCAGCTGGTGCTCTTAACCCCTGATTCATCTCTCCAGCCCCTGGACCAATCTTTTCATCTTTTTTTTTTTTAATATTACTTTTGGACAGTTACAAAATGTCCCAATGGAGTTTACTTGTTACTTGTTTCTTCCACAAGGTTTCTTCTTGGGATGGAAAACATACAGAACTTGAAGCATCACCCCAGTAGTCGGTACCCACGTTGAAGAGTTAGCCACTCACAGCCTCAGTTTGTTCCTAGTTCTGTGTCTCTCTGCTCCTCACACTCTGCCCTTCTAATTCTAGAAACTTAAAATATAACTTTGCCAGAGAAGACAGCAAAATGGCTTGGGGGGATCTTGAGCTTTGGGTCTGGGTATGCGGGTTCCTAGTTCTGTTCCACTAATCGCCTGGAGACAGTTGGCTCAGGTTTTAAAGCTTTTTTCCTCATTGTGAATAGGGAATAACCTCACCCACCCGTTATGATCAACAGGCTCCTTAGGCAAAGATCAAAGTGGAAGTCTATCTGTGCTGTTATGGCCAACTCTGTTGTCAAGAACTATTAGCCCTAATTGTTCTGGAATGTTCTTGCATGAAGTTTGATAATGGGTGCCTAGAACAGAAATATACATAATACATATTATATCTTATATGTGTGTATGTATATATGTACATATATTATGTATGTGGGTATTTTGCTTGCATGTATATCTTTGTACTGCTTGCATGCCTGCTGCCCAAGGAAGCCAGAAGTCATTGGATCCCCCAGTTCTGGAGTTACTGATAGTTGTGACCCATCATGTGGGTGCTGGGAATCAAACCTGGGTCCTCTGGAAGAAAAGCCAGTGCTCTTAACAAATAAACCATCTTTCTAGCTCCCTAGGGCAATTTTTAAAACATTGTTTGAAAAACATCTTGCTCTGTAGCTCAGGCTGGCTGAAGCTCTTAATGACTCCCCCCCCCCCGCCTCAGTTTCCTAAGTCATTGTATTATAAGCATGAACCACCATGACTGGATCGATTTAATAATGGTGTCTTAGTTACTTTTCTATTGATATGAAAAGATACCATGTTCACAATTACTTAGAAGAGTTTGTGGGGGGCTTGCTTACAGTTTCAGAGAGTAAGTCCATGGTCATCACGGCAGGGAGTGTGGCAGTAGGCAGGCAGGCATGGCACTGAAGTAGCTGACAGCCTACATCTGCTCTACAAGCAAGAGGCAGAGAAAGCCAACTGGGAATTACATGGGCTTTTGAAATCTCAAAGCCCACTCCAGTGACACACCTCCTCCAACAAAGCCACACCTCTTAATCCTCCCTAAATAGTTCTACCAACTGGAGACTAAGTATCCAAACATATGAGCCTATGGGGGTCATTCTCATCCAAACAAACAAATGGTTCAAGTGCTTCTACTACAAGCCTATGGGAAACTGTGGGATTGATTAGTGATGTCTGGCATGTGCTGGGAAGCACATTATAAACTTCTGACACATAACAAATTTGCTTAGTCTATTTAAGCATATATAGTGGGAAGCGATAACGTCTTAACAGATAATTACTAGAATCTTATCACTGGTGAAACACAGTGATAATGTTCACTCTCTCGGATGAAGCTTGCTCTCAGACTCATCATAACAGTGTGTTTCTGCCTCAGATCTGCATTCAAGACCTCATCTCCCCTATCACTGTGTCTCTGAATTTCTCTCTTTTGGAGGAAGAAGGAACACCGGGGGACCAAAAGGTGGTAAGACTGACAGAAGGATGGATGCTTAAGGGGAAGACTGGAAAATATGTTTAGCAATGGTAAAGCTAATATGTGTTACTTAAGCAGGAAGGAAATTGGTAGGAGTTTGTGTTTAAAACAGCGTTGGAAAGGAGGGGGAGCCTGAGGTGGCTCTGAGGGCACTGAGGAAGAAGAGATGATGGGTGGAGTCTGGAAGGTTCTTTCAGTGAGCCTGTTCTAGGTCCCAGCGAGCATCAGCTCTAACCATGCTGCATTCTAGCATTATGCAACACACACATTCCTGGGAGCGAATTCCAGAAGACCTAGCTTTGAGCCGGGGTCTGTTCCTTGTCGTTGCTAACACAGAGCACCTTAATTAGCCTCCTCTCTCTTGTGTACTCAATGCCAAACTGGGATGCTATAAAACTAACGGAGGAGTATTTATCCTAATTCCTAAGCTGAGACACTCCCTCTGCAGTTCCAGAAGCATGCTGTTCTCTTTGGAAATTCTTGACAGTCAGCAGGTTGGGCTGGGGAGAGGAAGCGGTCTGGGGGAAGGAAGGTGGTCTGGGAACCTGATTGTGGACTTTCCTGGCAAAGCCTCAGTGGGTTCGATCCCCATTCATTGTGAGACTCCTCCAGAGCTAGAGGGTTCCTGTGTGAGGTGTCCTGGGACTTGGAGATTAGGGTAGCGTGCTTACAAGTGAGCGCAGGGTACTGGCTGTTCCATATGCACTTGAGCCAAGTTGACTGAGACCCACTCTGTGCTATGCCCCCTCTGGGCACTCGTTCTGTTGAGGTTCATATGTGTGACCCTGCTCTGGAGGGGTTCACGGTCTGCTCCCAGAGAAGCAATGCTGCTGCTGTTAAATTGGGGGCCAGGCTGCAGTAATGTATGCCAGAGATCTGTGAGGGTAAAACAAGTCTGCACATAGAGGTGACCCAGAGGTCCACAAAAGGACGGGTAAGTGTTGAGAAAGACCATAATGTGAGGTAGGCAAGAAGACATTGGAGACCCTGGGGTGATGAGGTCAGAGGACTTAGGTTCTAGCTATTAGACGTTGTAGAAACGTCAAAGAATTTTCATGTGGGAAAAGATGTTATATTTTCATGAGCTTAAATTTTTCATGTTTATTATTTTAATTTTAAATGTGTGCATGTTTGTATTTGTGCTGCATGTGTGTCTATGGAGTCGAAAGCAGGCATCAGATCTCCTGAACCTAGACTTTTGAGTTACCATGTATTTGGGTGCTGGAAATTGAATTCAGGTCCTCTGGAATGATGGTCATCCATCTCTTCAGCTCCTCATGGGTGTTTTTAATGCCAGTGGCAGAAACCTAGCTAAAACCTGATGGAAGCAGGAAAGGCCATTGACCAACCCCTCCTGAGGCACAGCCTAGCTTTATATGTTCTGTATCAAGATAACTGGACAGAGGCACCAAGAATCTTTCTCCCTCTCTTTCCTTCTGTCCCTGCTCCCACCTTTATATATTTCAGACTGGTGTAGAACTTTCTAGGAAGCTCAGGTTGCCTTTGAACTCCTGGTTTACCTGCTTCCACCCCCTGCATCCTGATTCTAGCCCATGCTAAGCTCACAAAGACTACCCCATAGTTCATGTACCTGGCTGTGTGTGGGTAAGGGTGTGGGAAGACCACAGTAATTCCGGCTGAGCCCAGAGTCTCTTCTGTCATCAGAAGACCTCTCTCACCTGAGCACTGTCTTCCCTCCTCCAAACAGGGCAGGGACATGCAGCCCATCCTGAGTCCTTCGATCCACGCAGTGACTAAGGAGGTAAGAGGGAAAAGAGGCAGACTGGGGACCCTGTCTAGCTCTGCTGTGTCTGGGGCCTGAACCTCCTTCCTGGTGACCTTGCAGATCCCTTTTGAGAAGAACTGTGGTGAGGATAAGAAGTGTGAGGCAGACCTGGCCCTATCATCCCCTGCGAGGTCTGTAAGCTTTTGTTCCTTGACACCTTCTTCAGTTTGATTCCATCTTCCCAAGGTAGCTGCAAAGTATACTAAGACAGTGTCAAAGGCAGTCATTAGCAGAGCTTGCACTGGGGTAGATAGTGTTCGGAACTGAGCATAGGAGCTGGTATTCATAGTTGGCCTTCTCCCTCGTCTCTGAAGTCCTCAGCTTGATGCTGTTTCCTGCTGTCATGGCCCCATGATTCTGATCACCTCCCCATCCCCAGATCCGGAGCCCTGCGTCTGATATCCTCTGCCAGCCTCGATGTGGAGTGGACACTGAGGAACTCGGGAGAAGATGCTTACTGGGTGCGACTGGACCTGGACTTCCCTCGGGGACTTTCCTTCCGAAAAGTGGAGATGCTTCAAGTGAGCCCCAGGGTACCACCTGCCTGGGGAGTTTCCTGCACTGGCTGGTGTTCCCACTGTGCACTTTGGGAAGCCTGGATTGTCTGAGTGGGTGGGATGGCATCTAATGTGTAGATCTCTGAGGGTCACATCTGCATTCCAGCCTGGTGGTACTCATCAGACTTTGATTTGCAGAGAAAGAAGGAGGTGGCGGGGGGGGGGGGGTGGGAGGCTGGGACATTGGAATAGGGCTGGGGAAATGAAATGAAACGACACAGTCAGTGGGTAAACAATTTATGTTGCACACATGAAGACCTGAATTTGGGGACAGGGTCTGATTATGTAACCCTGGCTGGCCTGGAATTCATAAGAGATCCACCTGCCTCTGTCTCCTGAGTGCTGGGCTTAAAGTTGGCTAAAGGCTTGCACCACTACTGCCCAGCTGTTTTTAATTTTTGAAGTCTTTATATTTTGAGTGCATATGCATGTGTGTGTACCTATGAAACTGCACACATGTATCAGAACACACGTGTTATAGCACATGGGTGAAGGTCATGTGGTTCCCACGTTGAGACTTTTAGCTTTGTTGTGGTTGTGGTTGTGATGAATGTCTATGAGGCTAGCATTCTAACAGTTCCTAGGCATGCAGCTCACTGGCATTGAGGTGAGTGTGTAGTCATATGACTATCTCCTTCCAGAACTCTTGTCTTCTTAAGCAATAGGTGCCCTTCCCTGTTCTTCGTCTCTTGCTAATTCTCATACACTGCTCTGCAACTTTTACATATTAGACTGCACATAGCAATGGACTCACAACGTGTGTCCTGCATAACTGTTTTTTTTTTCTTTTTACTTTATGTGATTTATTTTCTTTTGTGTGGATTTTTTTTTTTTTTAAATATTGGATCTCAGTGTTGCCCAGATTGAACTCAAACTTCTAGGTCCAGACACTGCATCAACCTCTTGAATAACAGGGAGTAGAGACGTGCACGGTTAGGTTTAGCCATGCCTTCCTCTTTGCCCTCTCTGGCCTTGACTCTCTGACCACATGTCATGGCAGAACAGAGTTCTGGGAGCTACGACTTCTAAAACTTAACAACCTCTGGGGACCCTAGATCTTGTCCCCCAACAAGCTTTCCTCACTCTTAGCCACACAGCCGGATACCTGTGAGCTGCGAGGAGCTCACAGAGGAGTCAGGTCTCCCGACTAAGACCCTGAAATGCAATGTAAGCTCTCCCATCTTCAAAGCAGGCCAACAGGTAAGTGCTGGGCAGCTCTCTCACAAGGGCCTGAACTGGCAAATGGGGAAGATCCTGGTCCTGGGGAGGGAGCAGGTGTAGTCCAAGGAGGACAGTATACAGCTCTGCTTTGCAAATCTGAGCCTGGGTTAGGGGTGAGACACACCAGAGACTGTGTTATACATTTTATGACCTTGCACACCTAACTCCGCTACCCAGAGCTTCAATCTCATCTGTCTAGTGGGGATGAGACACCTACCCTGTACCAGAGACATAGGAAGCATGTACTCCATGGTCACTGTGGGGCTGGTGACCCAGCTTGGACTATGAGGTACTGAGGTTACTCCTGAGACACCTCCCTCTTCTCTCACTTCTGCTTCCTTGCCAGGTGAGCCTCCAGGTGATGTTTAACACGCTACTCAACAGCTCCTGGGGAGATTTTGTCGAGCTGAACGGCACTGTGCACTGGTGAGCAGACCTATCCACGTCTGTGCTGGGGTCACACAGCCAGGAAAGCTTCTTCTCACACTGTCTCTCCACCTTGCCCCATGCAGTGAGAACGAGAACTCAAGCCTCGGGAAGGACAACTCAGCCACCACCCGCATCCCTGTCCTGTACCCTGTCAACATCCTTACTGAGGAGTAAGTGCCACTGAGCTCAGTCCCGCACTCCTTCTTCCTAAGCCATTCAGGTGTCCTTGTCACCCGGTTCTCCCTGCCCCCTCCATCCCTCTTCCTTCTTGGACATCTCAGATCTGATCAGAACTCATCCCAGTATTACAAAGGCTTCAGAGTTCCAATGTAGGAGACCCTTTAAGAGCTCTCTCTGTCTGAATCAATAGGGCCAGCGTTCACCAGTGGAGAAGCGTGCTGTTGGCTGCTTGGTCGCAGACCCTTTCGGAAGTGTCCCTTATTTCTGTAATAATCTTCGCCACTTTGCATGATGCTAATGATGAAGATAGGTTCAGAGAAAATTGCCTTTTGCCACAGGCCACACAGCTAAGAAGGAATAACTTAAGTCTGTCTCATTCCAAAGCACATGGCCATGTCCAGTTATGCTGAATTCCCTCACTTCCTGGGATCAGAGTGCTGGAAGAAAGCAAAGGAACATTTGCAGAGTGACTTTTGCCCTCCAGCACCTTCCCATCTAGTCGGAGCAGACTCAGACAGCGATGGAGTCAGTGATGTCAGCATGCAGTGGGTAGCTGTGGGACTCAAAGGGTCTCGAGTTGGCTGTTCTGGTTACTATACAGAGCAAGTGGCCTTTTGAAGTTGGCTCTATGTGGTGAGGACAGAGCCCATGTCTGAGCTCAAGTCTCCAGTGCTTCTGAGCATTAAGTGACAAGCAGGATGGAGTTGAGTGAAATGTCAGGGCAGGTGTTGGAGAGATGGAGAAAACTGACCTTGGACTTCCATCTAGAGAGGCTTCGGGATGAGGCCAGGAAGGATATAGTGAGAAGAACACACGCAAAGGTGAGGAGAGTGAGGAAGCAAGCAGGCAGCCTCCAACACTGGCAGCGTGTGCGAGAGAACAGTGGGAAGAGAGCTGGCGTGATCAGGCGAGCTGCAGGCACTGTGGAAGTCAGAGCGCGGAGGATGGTTAGACAGTGTGCTGAGTTGACACACTAATGAAGGTAGCATGTGGTAGTGAGGACACAGCTCCCAAGGTGTGACCCTAATTCCAGAGCTTCAGACCTGCCTCCCCACTGCCTTAGTTCCAAAGGTCTAAGTGACAAGGTGCCTCTGAAGGCCCAGCACAGTGCCGGAGGCCCAGAGGCTTCTTGGGGTCTGGCCTGCCTTCCTTCAACCTCCATTTCTGCATGTCTCTCTCCACAGCCAGGAGAACTCCACACTCTATATCAGTTTCACCCCTAAAGGTCCCAAGACCCAACAAGTCCAGCATATCTACCAGGTATGAGCTTCCATAAGGAAGGGTCCTCCAAGCCACACTTTCTTTTAATTCTTTTATTTTTATTTATTTTTTTATATGTGTGGGTGTTTTGACTATATGTGTGTCTGTGCACCACTTGCATGCCCAGTGCCTTCAGAGGCCAGAAAGAAGGTGCTGGATCCTCTGGAACTGGAGGTATAGATGGATACAAACTACCGTGTAGGTGCTTGGAACTGAATCTGAGTTGTTCAGAAGAGCAGCCAGTGCTCTTAACCATACTCACAAGAAAGCACTAAGACAGGGCCAGAAATGGTCTGTCATGATGCACCACCTAGCTAATAACAGGCCCTAGAACTCACCCAGGCAGTGCCTCAGGTCACACGGGGTGGCTGGTTAGTCAGGGTAGCTCCATTCAAGCTCTGAGGTCTCTGGCCTTTCCCAGGTGAGGATTCAGCCTTCTGCCTATGACTACAACATGCCCACACTGGAGGCCTTGGTTGGGGTGCCGCAGCCTCACAGTGAGGGCCCCATCACACACACATGGACTGTACAGACGGTGAGTACCAGACAGAAGAGGGCAGGAAACAACCACATTGAACGGCTACGCGTAGGAAGGCAGAGAGGTGTCTGGATTAGTCAAGGGTTATCCTGGGGAGAAGAATGGGGGATGCCTGAGTTCTGTGGGGTAGGAAGTGTCCTCAGACCGACTGGAGACCCCACTTCCAATTCCCAGGATCCCCTGGTCACTTGCCACCCCGAAGACCGGAAGAGGCCATCCAGTGAAGCTGAGGTGAGTGAGTGAGGAATCGGGTTGGAGGTGGGCAGTCAACCGGGATGGTGGGAGTGGCTGACCGTTGATTGACGTTCTTCACCACAGCAGCCTTGCCTGCCTGGAGTCCAGTTCCGCTGCCCAATTGTCTTCAGGCAGGAGACCCTCATCCGAGTGACTGGGACTGTGGAACTCTCGGAGGACATCAAGGTTGTACCTGCCTGTAGTTGTCAGTGGGGATCCATTTGCCTTAGGAGGGGTGGGGATGGGTTTCCCACATGTCCTCCCCTCCCTTAGTCCTTTCTTGAGTAAACACCCAGGTTTGTACAGCTGCAAACCAATAACAGCAAAGCCATCCGGGTTTGTTTGAAGTTTGTAGGGTTGATTTGTGGTGAAGGCTTATTTATTTTTGCCTTTTTTTTTTTCTCCCTTTGATTTGGTTTTGGAAAACCTATTTCTATGCCACCCCAGAAGTCTCTACAAAGACCAGGCTGGCCTAGAACTCATAGAGATTGACCTGCCTCTGCCTCCTGAGGGCTGGGTTTAACGGCAAACTACCACACTCTGCTTTGCTTTTGAGTTAGGAACTCACTGTGTAGCCAGACTAGCCTGCGACTCATGATCCTTTAACCTCAGCCCCCAAGAACTGAATTAGAGCTGTGTACCACCACACCTGTGTACCAAGGGCAGTTACATGTTTCATCTATGAAACTCCTCTTCTGACACTGAGGAGCGACACATTAGACCATCAAAGTAGACCATAAGATGAGGCAGAGAATGGGGTCCCCTCACCAGGGTTTGGTTCCCCTCCTTCCCTGTGCAAATGGGCCCAAGTCCAGGGTCTCAGTCCTGTTCTGACACACCCTCTGCTCCTTTCATAGGTCTCCTCCACCCTTGGCCTCTGTAGCTCACTCTCTGTCTCCTTCAACAGCAGCAAGCATTTCCATTTGTATGGCAGCAAAGCCTCCGAGGCCCAGGTACGTACCTCAGAAGCCAAGACCAGGTGGCAGAGAGGTTTGGGACCCCCATGTACGGCTCATATAGCGGGGCCACATAGAAGAAGGGGAGCTTGGCCCAGTCAGACCTTAATCTAATCCAAATCCTTGGGAGGCAGGAGATCCCACCTCACTGAGAAGTGAGCCACTGTAGTCTTGTCTGAGCTGCTACAGACTCAGGTCTAAAGATCAGTGCAGTGGTCACCGATGTGGTCACCACATCAGTGGGTAGAGAGCAGTGAGCAGGGGCCCAGGGTTTAGGTGACTCATTGTGGCCAGAGGTGGATCTAAACACAGAGTGGATTCTTTAGGACTTTGAATGCCCAGCTGAGACCAATGGCACGCTGTGTAAGTCTCAAGGAAGTCTGTGGCATACATAGCAAGTGACTTGTTAAGTACAGAGGTTGACACACTTTTGGGAAGAGGGTCTGTGGCCAGAGCCCAATGCTGTGGTACAACCCACACTAGGAAGTGAGACTGGGGACAGAACAGGCACACAGGGAAGTTTAGGGCGGGTGGGCTTTTCCTGCCCTCAACCAGCTCTCCTCCCCAGGTCCTCACAAAGGTTGACGTGATCTATGAGAAGGAGATGCTTCACCTGTACGTGCTCAGCGGAATTGGGGGGCTAGTGCTACTGTTCCTGATTTTCCTAGCGCTCTACAAGGTAGGAGCTTCCAGATGGTAAAGCTGGGGGCAAAGAGGAAACATTAGCATGGACGAGGGGGAACATACTGGACCGGGGAGGCTAAGAGCCAAGACAGGCCTCAGCTCAACTCCATCCTTCTACAGATGGGTCTGTAGGACCCCGAGTACCAGTGAGAGAGACTTTAGCATCACTCAGGCAACACTGGCTCGGCCAGGATGGAGGGAGGAAAGGAGGAGGGACCCATATACTGAGGACCTCCTGGTAGCACGTGCCTCATGAAATAGAGACATGTAATATAGATATGGTCCTCACTCCTCTGAGGTCCCAGTCAAACTTCAGGATATGAACAAGAATGAACTTAATGCGGGCTAGACCAGGGCCTGTGTACCCTGGAACCTTTTAGACCAGTGAAAATCACTGATGTTCCATGAAAAGGGCCCCAAAGTTTCAGAAAAGAAGCCAGGTGTGGGGATGCTCCTAACCACTGAGCCATCTCTCCAGTCCTTGATTCTTCCTGTTAGAAGATATGGAAAAATTACCCACCAGAGATGTAAGAATGTCCGTGGTAGAGCAATTGGCAAACATACAGAAAGCCCTGGGTTCCATTCTTAGTGCTGGAAAGAAATATCACCTACTTAAAAGATTTATATGTGACCTTTTAAAGTATGTATATATATATTGTGCGTGTACACCTTGTATGTGAAGGATCCCAAGGAGGGTGGTTAGAAGTCAGATCTCCTGGAGTTATGAGAGGTGCTGGGAACTGAACTCAGCTCCTCTGCAAAAGCATTAGCCACTGCTGCCACGCCATCTCCCCAAACCAGTTTTGTGTTTTATTGGTTTTGGGGTTTTTCATTTGTTTGTTTGTTTGCTTTTGAGATGGGCTTGGGGTTGCTTTGACCTGATAATTGCTGAAAATGATCTCAAACTCCTGAACCTTCTGCCTCCACCTCCTTAGTGCGTGGAACACAGGCTCACCACACCTGGTTTTATGCAGCATTGAAAGTGAGCTTGTGTGCTAGGCAAGCCTTCTACCCACAGCTACAGCATTATCCCACATGGCATTTTATTGTTGTTTTGGGTTTTAGAGACACAATTGTTCTGTGTAGCCCTGGCTGTCCTGGAACTCACTCTGTAGACCAGACTGGCCTTGAACTCAGAGATCCATCCACCTGCCTCCCGATGAACCATCTTCTGCCTGCTGCTTTTGTTGTTGCTGTTGTTTTGGGGTTTTTTTTTTTGTTGTTTTTTTTTTTTTTTTTGAGACAGGGTTTCTCTGTGTAACATGAAAAGTCAGCACTCTGGTGTCAGAGGCAGGAAGATTTCTCTTGAGTCCAGGGCCAGCCTGATCTACATCAGGAATTCTAGGCAGCCAGGACTACACAGTGAGACCCCCGTCCCCCTATACTCCCCAAAAAGAATAAAAGTAAAGAAATATGGCTGTCCTAGACTCACTTCATAGACCAGGATGGCCTTGAATTCACAGCGATCCACCTGCCTCTGCCTCCTGAGTGCTGGGATTAAGCTGTGCCCCATCACACTTGGCCTCACTGCTTCTTGAAATATTTCTGAGATTCAAACATGCAGATATATTTTCCTGTCCTTGGAGCAGATGTCATCTGACTGTGACGTATCCTATTGGTCTGTGCAGGATGTCCTCACATCCTGCATGGCAGCTGGTCTCTGGATAGCTGCCCACTCAGTGTGTGCTTCTGACAGGTTGGCTTCTTCAAACGGAACCTGAAGGAGAAGATGGAGGCTAATGGAAGTGCTCCAAATGGAAGCCCTGGTGAAGACACTGGCGCTCTGACAGTACCTGGGGAAGAGACCAAAGATATGGGCTGTCTAGAGCCCCTCCATGAGAGTGACAAGGACTGATATACTGATGGCCCAGGAACAGACTTGAGAGCCCTGGTGCTGACCAGCTTCAGCAGCTTGGCTAGTCATGGCTGTTCTTAATCCTCAGTTGCCCCGTCTTGAGCATAGAGCTCATTCCTAAATTATCTACAGATGCATGGTAAGTAGGCTGAGGGCGGCCAAGAGGGCCATCGGTGAAGCCTGTCTTTTCTACTAGCCTGCCTTGTCCCTCTGAGAGAATCTTTGAAGTAAACTTGGGGAAACTACCTTCTTGGGACCCAGTAATCTCCAGCCCTCCCAGCTGCCCTCAGCCGTTCTGACCTCCTGGATCTGCCTCATCTGTCTCCTGCCTGGAGCCTAGCACGGACTCTGCTGCCAGACAGCAAATCTCATCTGTGTCACTACGTGGCTACTGCAGATGTCTTCTTGGGTTAGAGACAACATTCCTTGATGAACAGGCCCCAATGGCCTCCCCAGCCTCCGCTGGAGATGACACACTGTTGCAATACCCTCTTCAACCCAAATCCCCAATTTGTTGCATTTTCCTCTTCAAACCAAATAAACCCATTCGATGAAAACACAACTCAGTGATTAGGAATACAAGCTGTGCATCTATATTGGGCAGATTTACCACTAGACTCTCTAGTCCCCTCCTAGAAGATCCCTCTCACTTGCTGTTAACCATCCTGATCCTATTCCTTTATCCCCTTCTCCTCCTCTGACTCCTCCTCTTCCGTTTTACTCCTCTGACTCCTCCTCTTCCGTTTCCTCTCCTTTTCCCCACCTCCTCTTCCTGTCCAATCATGTATTGACTTAACATAAATCTACAAGGGTATGCATCCTGTTCACCTTGGGAATCTCCAGTGACATCATAGGCTTGGTCCTGGTTGGGGGTGGGTCAGAGAGGTCATGGGGAGGCATGGCCTTGCTTGAAGTCTGTCACGGGGAAGGGCTGTGAGAGTTTAAAGAGTTGTCCCACTTGCGAGTCACTCTTGGCTTCATGCTTGCAGTGAATGTGCTTTTCAATCTGCTTCCTGCTGCCTCGCCAGCTGCTGGCTGCTGTGTGTCTTACCATCATTACTTTTCATCACGAAACAGCTCTCTCAGATGGTCTTCAGATCCTCAAACAGCTGGTGCACATACACTTCATTCAGGGTGATCAAGGGTTAGGGTTAGGGGTATGGATATGAACCTTGAGGAGTGGGAAGGAGTTTTTAGGGTGAATGTAAAATCATTGGTTGGAGTATGTACCGGGAATGCTTTATTTACATGGGAAGGCATTCCAGGAGTTTCAGGTACTTGCTGGGCTGGTCCTTATTGGGAAGTTGAACTTGCAAGTTTGCCAAGAACTATGTGACCTTCCTCAGGTAGAAAGAAGATTGGGGGTTGGGCTCCTCCGATCAGGTAGAAAAGGGGAAGCCCTGCTAGTAAAGGGAGTCCTCCATCTTACACCAGGCTCAAAAGAGCTATCTGGACGTGGTAAACTTTGACCTTAAGTAACCTGGTTTCTCAATAGTTTGTTTGGGCTTACACTTTCAGAGGGGCTGTAAGTCATTATGTAGGGAAGGCATGTGCTGGGAGCGTGGGCAGTCTGGAAGCAGAGAGCGAACTGGATGTGGAGGAAGGTACATAGTATCAAAACTCATCCCTGACCCACTCCCTTCAACGAGGCTCCACCTCCTGAAGGTCCCATATCCTTCCTAAACAACATCACCAGCTGGGGACCATGTGTTCCAATACATGGACACACTGATGGCATTTTTCATTCAGATCTCACACCCCTCTCCTCCTTTGCCATCATGAACCTCAGGCAGATAACCTTGACCTGAAGCTAACATTGTGGGTTAATTTCAAACAGAAGCATAGAGAAAGAGAATAAATGGAAGGAGATGCTAAGAATGAACTGGCAGTTCTTTGAGAAACGGGAATAAGTATTCTGGAGAAATGGTTCAGCATTTAAGAACATAGACTGCTTCTGCAGAGGACCGGAGTTCAGTTCCCTGCACACAGTAGGCACCCTTGTTAACACAACTTGCTTCTAGCTTGGCTCCAAGGGAATGTGATACCTTCCGAGGGTACCTGCACTTACACACAGAGATGCACATACACATGATTAAAAATAATAAACCTTCAAAATATGGGAGTAATACATACTAGGAATGATGGTACCACCAGTAATTACACCACTTAGGAGGTTGAGGAAGAAAGATCTAGAATTCCTGGTCACCCTGGGTTATTTGAGCAAACTAAAAAAGACAAGACTACTAGGAACCAGAGGTTCAGCTCAGGAGCAGAGAGCTTACCTGATGTTCATGAGTTCTCGGTTCTGTCCACAGATTGAAGCACAAAGGCAAGGATGCAAAGGGACTTGACTTTTATTTAAAGCAATATGGATGCCCTTGAGATCTAGAAGCTGTAGAAAGAGATAATCACTAATCCTCTAATGTGGTCAGCAGGACCCCAGAGAATGGATCCTAGCACTGGGAAAAGAGAAAATTACCCACTCATGTAGAAAAGGCAAGTGGCCAGAGATTGCCCAGGTGGTGACCTTTGATGGTCCTCTTCTGCCTCAAGGGGGTATATGAACATTTCTGAGCCTAGCATGAAGGGCACAAGACCATCAGTCAGTCTGTCTGAGCCTAATCTGCAGAAGGCTGGGTGAACTGGGACCTGTTTTGGCACTTATATTCCCTGGCCCAGTATGCTCCTCCTGGTCCCTGCCAATGTCCCTCCTTTGTCCCAGCTGTCTTGACAATGCGTAATTTGTCATCATATAACCTAATAGCCTCTCTTGCTACTTCAGCCTTTTTGCCTGATATGACCCCAAGGAATCATGGGAAGGGCTCATTATGAAGACACTAGTAATGAAATGAAATCATTTTCTAGAAAGGGGAGATAATGTGTTTTGTTTTAATTACATGTGGTGTGTGTGTGTGTATGAGAGAGAGAGAGAGAGAGAGAGAGAGAGAGAGAGAGAGAGAGAGAGAGAGAGAGAGAGAGGTGACAATGTTTTTTCTACCATGTGAGACCTGGGGATCTAACTAAAATTGTTGGGCTTGGCCAAAAGTGATTGCCTTTACAGGCTGATCTTCTTCCCAACCCTCACAGCTTTCCAGAAATGTCACAGAGCAACACATGAACGGCACATGGCGCCATGTAGAGGCGTGAAACAGTGACTATTTGATTTTGTTGAGACAGTTGTCTTATGTAGTCCAGGCTGCCCCTCTGTGTAGCCCCACCTGGCCGGAGAATCACTACCTTGGTCTAACAAGTGCTTGGACTGTAGGCAGACACAACCATGTCCTGCACATTTGTTATTTCTTGGCTGCTTTGTGTGGTACTCTGGGTATTGAATATGGAGTAATGAAAAAATCAAGTCCCCTTTTCAAGAAGCTGTCACTTGGGAAAACAGTGGGAAAACAGGATACAAGTAGAAAAATGACTTCAGGTGGGGACAGAGGCCATGAAAAAGATCATATCAGGACAGAAGAATAGCAGGTGACCAGATGGGCTAATTTAGATAGATCAGAGGAGTATATTAGGAATACTATTGCTGTGATGAGACACCAGGACCAAAGCAACCTGAGGAAGAAAGGATTTATCTGGTTTACACTTCCATATCACTGTTCATCACTGAAAGTCAGAACAGGAACTCAAACAGGGCAGGAACCTGGGAGCTGGAGCTAATGCAGAGGCCACAGAGGGTGCTGCTTACTGGCTGGCTCCTAATGGCTTGCTCAGCCTGCGTTATTATAGTATCCTGGACCACCAGCCCAGGGATGGCACCTACTACAGTGGGCTCGTCCCTTCCCCGTTAGTCACTAATTTAAAAAGTGCCCTACAGGCTTGCCAGGAGTCTGGTCTTATTGATGCACTTTCTTGATTAAGGTTGCCGCCTACCAGATGACTTTAGCTTGAGTCAAGCTGAGGCAGAACGATCTGGCACATTCTGTGACTCTGAAAACGGCAACATTTATTTTCAGGATGAAAGGGTTGCACCTGTCCAGCATCTCTCTGCCAGTACATCCTGTCCCGGCTACCTCTGGGCCTTTGCACATGCTGCCCTCCCTACACTGGTTTGCTGGTAGTTGTATGATTGTGTGTGCATGACAGAGAGACATGTGGATGTCCAAGGACAACCTCTGAGTTCTGATTTGAACTCAGGCTATCAGGCTTGGTGGCAAGCACCTTGACCCTCTAAACTTTCTCACTGGCCTGCTCCATTGTTTATGAGACATGGTCTAGCCATGTTTGCCAAGCTGGCCTCCAAATCCTGACTTCAAGTGATTCTCAGACTTCTGTATCTTGGTCAGCTGGAGTTAGAGGTATATGTCACCACACCTGGCTTCCAGATGTCTATCCAAAAGCTATTACTTTAAAACCTATAGTACATGTCTTTCTTTTTTGGAAGGGACAACATATTTGTGACATGGTCTCTCTGCATAGCTTTGGCTATGCTGAAACTTGCCATGCTCACACAGATCCACCTGCCTCTGCCACATGCTGAGATTAAAGATGTATGAAACTCATGGGCCTGGGAGACCTGGCCCCATGGTGGCGGTGGTGGTGGTGTGAGCACCAGAGAACTGACCCTGCTCCTCAAGGGAGAGCTGACCCTGGACTGCAGCAGCTCAGCTCTCCTCAGTTGATGACTTCTGGTATAGACGCAGGAAGAAAAAGATTCATCCTCTCTCGGGGTTGGCCACTAGGAATTTGACTATGATCCAATGAGTATGGTCAACACAAAATGGGCTTGATTTTCTTTGGGGGGGGGTAAGGGGAGCAGTCACAGATGGTAAGACTGGGAGGTAATTGTAATTGGGATGCATGATGCGAGATTCCCAAATAATCAAAAAAAAAAAAAAATTGTGTGTGCCACCTGCCTAGCACAAGGCCCTTTGAAATTGTTCTCACCTCCACAACTTGGGGCTCACCATACTGCTTCTAGGCAGGCTTCCCTTTCTTGTGAGTCCCTGAAGAAGGCAGAAAGTCTTGCTAGCATCTGGCCCTCCCCAGGATTAGGACAAAGGAGGCACACAGTAAGTGTCGAATTCTGTGGCCCTTGAATGCTTTGATCTCAGAAACCCTTTCTATGCTCTTGAAAAGCTGAAGAGAGCTGGGCAGTGGTGCCACAGGACTCAGGAGATAGAAGCAGGAGAATCTCTGTGAGTTCAAGACCAGCCTGATCTACAGATTGAGTACCAGGACAGGGCTTGTTTTGAAAAACCAAAACAAAACAAAAGCAAAAAAAGCTTAAGAGAGGCTTAGCAATAAAGACAGCACAATGCTCTTGCTAAGGGTCCCAGTGCCCACATCAGACAACTGCTCGTAAATCCAGCTTCAGGGGATCCACCATTGCTGGCCTCAGGGCACCTACGCTCACGTGCACATTCCCAAACAAGAGATATATATTTATATAAGTTTTTAAAAATACTGAGGATCCTTCAAATGCCTTTTTGACATGGGTTATATCTACTGGTGTTTATTACGTTGGATGTTAAAATGGAAATAAAATAAAATAACATTACTGTGCTAGTTTGTCGTCAACTTGACCCAAGCTAGAGTCATTTTGGAAGAAACCTCAACTGACAAATTGTCTCTACTAGATTAGTCAGTGGGCAAACCTCTAGTGAATTTTCTTGCTTGATGACTGGTGTGCAGGGCCTAGGTCACTGTGGGCAGTGTCACCCCTGGACTTGTGGTCTTGGGTGCTATAAGAAAGCAAACCAAGCAAGCAAGCCAGGGTGAGCAAGACAGTAAGAAGTATTTCCCTCTGGCCTCTGCATGAGCTCCTGTCTTGAGTTCCTGCCCTGACTTCCCTGGGTGATGGACTACAAACTGCAAAACGAAATAAGCCCTTTCCTCCTCAAGTTGCTTTTGGTCATGATGCTTTCTCGCAGCAATAGAAACCCTAAGACAACCCCCTACTGTTGGGATTCTGTAAACCCCACCCCTCAGTTACCTGGCAATAGCCAGGTATGCTCTGCCCCAGTGACTTGACACTATAAAAGGGGCTGCTTGCCCCCTGCTCTCTCTCTTGCCTCTCTTGTTCTCTTGCTCTCCTGCCCCATCCCTCCTTTTGCCTGTCCCCCCCCCCCCACATGCTCATGGCCAGCCTCTATTCCTCTATTCCTCTCTTCTCTCTCTGCCTCTACCACTCTCTTAACTCTCCCATGACCTGAATAAACTCTATTCTGTACTATACTGTTGTGTGGCTGGTCCCTCAGGGGAAAGAGATTCCCAACATGGGCCCCCAGAGGCATCCCCTTGTCCCCAGGCCTCACCGCACCTCCACAGGCCATATCCCCACCACTCTCTTCATCCTTTTCCTAACATTGGTGCCGAAACCTGGGACGTCATCTTTTAACAGCATCGGTGCCCCGTGTGAGGAGATTAGATCTCCTCACGACCAGATATCTTTTTTTTCCTTTCATTCCCTGACTTTCAACACCACTAACCCCTTCTTTTGTGAGCTATTGGAATCATTATTCCAGTGTCACGTGGGCCCTAGGAAGTCCTTTGATTGAAAGAAAGGGAGAATGAGAGGGCAAAGAACAGCCTTGTGCATTGGTGCATGCCTGTAATCCCAACAACAGGGCAGACGGAGACTGGAGGAGTGAGTTTAGGTCCTTCCTAGTCGCATGGGAAGTCCCCGGGGGATGGTAAATTGGACTGGATATAGCGGTTCATTCATCTAATCTCAGATCTCATGAGGCAGAGTCAAGCAAGTGAAACCCTGTCTCAAAAAAAAAAAAAAAAAAAAGCTGTGCATAGTGCTTTCAAGATTAAACAAGACTGCTTAGCCCTGTTCCTGGCCTGAACTTGCCAACAGTATAAAACAAACATTTCCTTGTGTAGGGCAGTGTACCACAGGATAACATGTGGTACCTTAAACCACTAGACCTAGTGTTGAGCCTAGAGTTCTCAGAGTTCTTTTATGACCTTGTGGTGGACTTTTGGGAAATGTGCCCTGACTGGGTTGCTCTACTCCTGATTGACTCTGGCGGTCCTTTAGGAGCTGTGTGAAGAAAAGAGGTGGAGTCTGAACAGCTCTGTCTCCACTCTGATTTGTTTGATCTGTTTTTAGATACAGTCTGATCTCCCTCCTCAGGTTTCATATCTGCTGTGTCAACCAGCCGCAAGTTAAAAGTGTTCAGGACCCTGAGGATGTAGGTTAGTGGTAGTGTCTAGCACACCAAGGCCCTGGTTTTGATCCTCAGCACATCCAAATGATACATTTGAATGTATACGAGTCTTCTTTCCTCAAAATTATTCCCTGACATGGTAAATCGCACTTGTGCTTTTAGAAGCATCTAGAAATAAGTTGACATGTAAGGGTTGGGATGTAACTTAGTGGCAGAGCTTACAAAAGGTATTGAGTTCCATTCCCATCATCATCAACAATCAGTGTTATGGAAAGCATGCCTAAATACCTGTACCACATCATTTTTTTATGGACTTGAGCATCCTGCGATTTTGGTGTAGTAGAGTGGATCACCCCCACCCCCAGATGCCAAGAGATACATAATATAAAGGACCCGTGCACACAAGTGCACACAAGCTATTTCTTTTCAAACAAGTGCCCTCTGCCCCCATATACTTTACCTATGCCTCCCAGCTTTTAAGGGCCTACAAACATGTTTAGAAGCTGAATTTAAAACCTGTTCTGGGGGTGGGAGGCTAGAGAAACAGCTCAGTGGTTAAGAGTACTTGCTGCTTTTGCAGAGGACCCAAGTTCTGTTCTCACAACACACAGTGGATTTACAACCACCTGTCATAGTTTCCGATGATCCCATATCCTCTTTTAGGACCCCTCAGGTACCAGGCATACATGTGGTCCACACACATGAAAGTAAAAATCTCAGATACATAAAATAAAAACAAAGTATTGTTAAAAATTTTTAAATACACAAAGTTTTAAAAAGAAAAAAATAAAATTAAAAAATCTGCTTCAGGAGCCAACAAAATGGCCCAGAAGGTAAAGGCATGCTGCTAAAAGTCCTTCTCGGGGAGATATAAACCATCCAGCCTTCTATCTCCCCATGTCCCAACCACAAACTGAGGCACTATGCATTTGGTGGACATACTTACAGAGCACAGGTGAGGGGTGCTTACAGAAGTGTGGGTGCTCCCCCTAAGCAAGCACAGGCTGCACAGGAAAGTCTTAGACTAGTGGGAATCACAGAGTTGCCAGCCCCCAGCTCTCTCAGCTTGTGTGTTCTAGCTTCTCTATCTGAGGCCATGTGCAACGAGGGCCCTGTTCTATACAACAGGTGGTACAGAGCAGCATGCTCTCCCCACCCCTCTATGACACCCAGCTGGGATGCTTTCTTGAAAGTGGGCTCAGCTGAACTTCTGAAGGCAGAGTCTGTATGGCTCAGGGCGCAAACATGTTCTACGATCTTGTTACCAAGCCTGAAAACCTAAGATAACTCGTGGAATCCACAAGGTGGAGAGAGAGAGAACAGACCTCTGCAAATAGTTCTCTGACCTCCACAAGTGAGCCACCAACCGTGTCATACCTGTTAGGGGTTATCTACCAGAGGAGACTGCTTGGTCATGGGTTTAAACAATTCTTTATTGGCTGACTGATGGCTACACTGGGTGTTGGGATCCCAGTGTAGCCCGAGGCTTTCTGAGGGTAAAGTTTTAAGAACAAAAACCATGATCTGGGTTGACATACTTCAGTTAACAAGAACAGTTAGCCAGAAGTGTAACTTAAGAAGCCGAAGAGCACGGTTAGTGCATCCAGGGACTTTCCTAGAACTCTGGACTTCGGCGATTAGGCTTTTGTTTTCGTTTTGGCAGGTGGTGCTGTCTGCATGCTGCAGCCTGAATAGTCCCTCCATCATGGCTGCGGCCCTGTTACAAAGTCCATGTCGACTACTTAATCCATATAAATCATGAGCTAAAAGATAAAAACCTCAGGGCTGAAGAGATGTCTTGATCGTCAAGCATACTTATTGCACCAACTCATTAGGAAGAAATCTCTGGCTGAGAAACAAAAAGCAACCACCTAGCATTAGTTCTCAGTCTCCATCTATGATTCCAGCTCCAGGGGGGCCAACACCCTCTTCTCTCTTCTGGACCAGAAACATTCTTAATATATATGCAGGCGAAAGTACACTTATGCATGTAAAAAAATAAAATAATCTATAAAAACAAAAATTGACTCCAAGGAAGAGAGAGAGCTCTGCCCAGCCCTTGAGAAGCAAAGGCAAGAGGGCTGCCATGAGTTCAAGATTAACCTGGACTACATAGTAAATCCCAGGCTAGCCTAGGCCTTGAGAAAAAAGACCTGTCTCAAAAACAAACAAAAAACCCCACCAAAAACAATAGAAACCTAGCAAATAAAGATGCTTTTGTTTTGAGACAGGGTTTCTCTGTGTATCCCTGGCTGTCCTGGAATTCACTCTGTAGACCAGGCTGGCCTCAAACTCAGAGATTCATCTGCTAAAGTACTACTACCATCCAGCAAAAAAAGCATTTTCTGGGCTGGAGAGGTGGTTCAGTGGTTAAAAGCACTGACTGCTCTTCCAGAGGTCCTGAGTTCAAATCCCAGCAACTGTATGGTGGCTCACAACCAACTGTAATGGGATCCGATGCCCTCTTCTGGTGTGTCTGAAGACAGCTACAGTGTACGTATATATAATAAATAAATAAACAAACAAACATTTAGAAAAAATGCATTTTCCACCAGAACACAGAGGTAGTTAAGTCTCTGAATTTGAGGCCTGCCTGCTCTACACTGGGAATTCCAGGTTCAATAGGACTACATAGTGAGACTAGATCAAAAAATTAACTCAAAGTACATATTTGAGCCAGGCAGTGCAGGTGCACACCTTTAATCCTAGCACTTGGGAGGCAGAGGCAATCAGACTTCTGAGTTCGAGATAAGCCTGGTCTACAGAGCTCCAGAATAGCCAGGGCTACATATTTCAAAACCCAGAAACCAACCAACTGACTAAACAGACAAATGAAAAACAATAAAAAACATTTGAAACTGAAGATGTAGCTCGGGGCTAGAACCGTTGCCTAACAAACACCACACACCCTGGAGCTCTCCAGCTCCAGTACCATAATAAATCCAAATATAAAATACATAAATCCCAATATAAGATAGTGATAGAATTGAATGTTTAAAAGCCAGGTGTGAAGCCAGGCATAATGATGCATGCCTTTCACCTGTCAAAGGCAGGTGGCTCTCTGTGAGTTTGAGGCCAGCCAGGTGTACAGAGTGTACCAGGTCAGTTGAGGCTGCCTAGAAAGACCCAATCTCAAAATAAAATAAAATGCCTGGTGTGAAGTCTTTGGACATAGCTGCATTGGTATAGTGCTCAAGCGTTAGTCGCTGCCAGTCTAAGCATGTACGCAGGGTGCTACTCTAGTCAATGGCAGTCCCCTGCCCCAGGTCAGTCCCCAGCCTTATACAAACCAGGTGTGGTGCTGTACACCTGGACTCTTCTCAGCAGACTTCAACAGTAACATCGAGTTTGAAGCCAGGGTGAGTTATACAGTGACGTACCATTCGGGGAGGAGCAAGAGGTGGAGGCAGTGTCAGCTGCAGCAGTGGCTTGCTTGCATTAACTTCATAAAGGTCAATTACTGTAAGATCTCACTTGAACAATACTGTTCTACTTTCAAAGGTACCTTTAATTTTGAAAACCAGGCAAATGGAGTTGAACCATGTGGTTCCTTCCAGAGTTGCAGCCCACGACCAGCTGGGTGGAAATGGTCTTAGAAGCTGTGTGCTTTGTATGAGCATGAAGGCACTAAGAATGGGAATGCCACCAGGACACAAAGACCAAAGGCACATGTGCCCTCATGGCCAAGATCTGGGCAGAGTTAGGTAAATGGAGTGTAAATGTCAAATCTGGTCTTAGATACACATTGACTAAACAGCCACTGCCTTCTGCGGCAGCCTGTTTCCTCTTCTGTGAAATAGGAGCAAACTTTCAGATGCTTGATCAGGCCCTCCTAGAAGGCGTGGTGTAGCCTGCCCTCTTCTGCTAAGGTCACAAAAGTCTGTACTCTAGAGTCGTTTATTCTCACTGATATTAAGTCTGCATCAGCCCGAGTCTAGAACTTGGATGGGAAAATGGTAGGCGCAAGCTGATCCCTTCAACTGATACAGGATACCAGAGAAAGCAGCCCAAGCTAGCCCAGCTGGTCATGCTGGCTGGCACAGGGGCTAGAGAAGAGGTTCCTTAATCTTGGTCAAACAAGTACCTGGTCTCTTTGGGTGGAGCTGAAGTGGAGCTACCAGTTCCAGTCTCAAGAGCTTAGAGAAAAGTTCTCCTGGAGATGCCTGGAAGTACCAACCCAGGTACAGGGTGTGGTTAAGCCAAGGTTCGATGGGGGAACAGTTGTACCTAGGTATGAGCACCCAGGAGTGTTTTTCTGACATTAGCACAGACCCTTAGTTTAGGAATAGGACTGTTTAGCACCTCCTTTGAATCTGTGCAGCATGCAAAAGCATGGGACATGAACTTAGGAGCCCATGGGCAAATAAACCATTCTCCGAATTTCAAATGCTAAGATCTCTCTCTCACTGAACCACTAATCATAAATGCACTTCTGGGGCAAGACCCTGGCAGCTGCAGTTCTGACTGGTGTCTCCCATTGCTCAGGAACTGTCCACATACACATTTTAAGGACAAGACTCTTACCACATAAAGTTTTATTGAACTGAAACGGCTCCAAAGCCTGAGGAAGACAAGGCAGAATGGGGTTTGCTCTTAAGCCCAGACCCTACCCTTGGGCCACGCTCCCCACCTACCTACCCTTTACCCTCTTTCTGGTTTCACAGGGGTCTCAGCAGCTACCAATCTAAGCTACCCTACTCTAATTGACACTCCCTTGCCCTCCCCCCTCCCCATCTAGTACTCTGCCAGAACAGGGCCTCCCAGATAAAGAGCTCACTGCTGCTGGGCAAGCAGCGTGGCTCTCCTGGTGCTTCCTGTTGCCTGTCTGGCCTCCCTCCAACCCCTTCTGAGCCCAGTTCTCATACTTCTCGAGGGCATGTGACTTCCTGCACCCTGACCCATCTTCTAGAATTTTCATCCTTCTATTCTCCTCCAGCTTTTCCTCTATCCTCTTAAGCAGTTTCTTTAAGTTCTCTGACCCCATCTCTTCTGCACATCACCTCCCCACCCTTGACTGGTTAGCGGCGGCCGGCTGCGTGGGTCCGCTGGTGGCGGATGAGGTCGGAGCTCTGTGAGAAGGCCTTTCCACAGTCATCGCACTTATAAGGTCGCTCCCCACTATGCACGCGATGGTGCTGCAGCAGTGTGGAGGAGCGACAGAAGCCCTTGCCACACACGGCACAGCGGTATGGCCTCTCGCCTGTGTGGGAGCGCTGGTGCTGAATGAGGGTAGAGGAGCGGTTGAAGGTCTTGCCACAGTCAGGGCAGCTGTATGTGCGGCCTGGCAGATGGGTGCGGGCATGGATGGCCAGAACAGAGCTCTGGCCAAAGCGCTTGCCGCACTCTGGGCACTTGAAGGGCTTTTCACGGGCGTGGCTGCGGGCATGGGGAATAAGTGCTGACCGTTGGGAGAAGCTTTTGCCACAGATGCCACAGCTGAAAGGCCGTTGCCCAGTGTGCACCCTTTGGTGGCTGCGCAGGGATGAGTTCTGGCTATAGCACTTGCCACACTCGGGGCAGCTATAGGGCCGCTCGTGGCTGTGGGTGCGCTGGTGACGCAGGAGGTAGGAGCTGTCGCCAAAAGCCTTCCCACAATGTGGACACTTGTAGGGCTTCTGGCCAGAGTGGGTGCGCTGGTGGCGAAGTAGGTAAGAGCTATCAGCGAAGGCCTTGCCGCACCTGGGACACTTGTAGGGCCGCTCGCCTGTATGAGTGCGCTGGTGTTTGATGAGGTCAGAGCTCTGGGAAAAGGCCTTGCTGCACACCTCACATTTGTAAGGCTTCTCACCGGTATGGATGCGCTGGTGCTGGATCAGGGTCGAGCCTCGCCCAAAGCTCTTCCCACAGATGCCACAGATGTTAGGCCGAGGGCCTTGCCCACCCCTGGCCCGGCCACCCCTACGGCCTGGACCACGAAGGGTTCCTGTCAGATTCAAGGGATTCTGGAGCATCTCAAACTGGGGTGTAGCCAGCAGAGCTCCTGAAGGCATATCAAATGGTGCTCCTAGAGGCAGTGCTCCTGTGGGTTGCTCCCCAAACCCTTGAGTAAAGGAGTCCAGGGGGTGAACTCCTAGAGGGATACTCAATGGATTCTTTTCCTCGGGGTTCAGAAGCATCTCTGCACCTTCCTGGAATTTGGAACTTTGAGTTTCAAATTCAGGGCTATGGGTTTTGAACTCAGAATTCCGAACTTCATCTCCTGAGTTCTGCGGTTCACACCTGGGACTCTGGGATTCATACCCTGGGCTTTGAGATTCTAATTCGGGGCTCTTTGAACCATACCCAGGGCTTTTGGATTCATAGCCAGGGCTTTGGGGCTCATACCTAGGACTCTGGGATTCAAACTCTGGGCTCTGGGGATCTGATTCAGGACTTCTGGGTGCAAACTCAGGGCTTGGGGGCACAAACCCAGGGCTTCGGGATTCAACCCCTGGGCTTTCAGGCTCAAACCTGGGGTTCTGGGATTCAAATCCTGGGCTTTGTGGCTCAAACTCTGGGCTTTGGGGTCCAAGCCCAAAAGGTATTTCTTCAACTTCATAGTTCCCATTGCCTTCTTGCTGGGAAATTTCCCCTTCTTCATTCTTACTTGTGTTGCCTGCAGGATCGAGAATTACAGAAAATCCAGATTGAATCGGGGTCTGGAAGGTCATTTGGTCCATTAATTGTCCCAAACTTCTCTCCCCACTTCCCAAGCAGGGCCACTGGCCCTACTAGCAAGGTACCACCTCCTTTCCAAAGACCCACGACACCCAGTCTCCACTCTCCACCCCACTTTCAAGTGTTTAAGATTCCAGCCTTATTTTCCTCCCACAGCCCAGTTTGCTGGTACACTCCTAGGAGGCGCGGTCCTTCCCTCACCTTTGAGAGACCCTTCAGAGCTGCTCATTGCGTCGGGACTGTGCACATCCCCGGGCTCGAGGCCCCACGACGACGCCTCCCGCTCCATCCCTGCCAGCTGCCAGTGAGGTGGCGGCGGCGGCAGACGATCTTGCGACCCAGTTCGAGTGGCCAGAGCCCCGAGCCCTCGCCACCCACCGGTTCAGAGCCGCCGAGGAGACCGGGCCGCCTGGCTTCGGCCGCGAAGGCCGGACGTCTTGACCCTGGGCCTCTCCGGCCCCGCCCCTGTCCACTGCCCCGCCCCCTCCCAAGGTCTCTGATTGTCTTGTGGCCCTCACCGGCCCCCGCGCGTCGTGGCCTAAGTGGTGAGGGGCTGGCCGAGTCCTCCGGCCGTCCCTAAGCACAACTCCCAGCCGAAGACCCCGAGTCTCGGCCCCCAGCCCGGGCTGGGTTACTGCTTCTCCACCCCCTCCCCCCGCACAGGAAGTGTCCGTCCCTGGCCAGTTCCCCCCGCTGGCTCGCGCCGCGGCCTCTCTAGGAGCGGCTGGAGGTGGAAACTCGTTGGCATTAACCCTGGACTGGATCTCCCGGGCCTTTGGGGGTGGGGGCAACCCAAAGCCCCAGAGCCGGCGGGAGGGACGACAGCAGTTTGTGTGTCTGTACCGCGAGTCTCGGACTAACCAGGGACCTGTCTGCAGATTTCTCCGACCATGTGCTGGTCACTGAGTGTGGCCAAGGGCGAAGCGACAAGCGAGACCAAGGTCAGCGAGAAGGAGCGACGCTTCCCGGCGCCAGTGGGGGGGGCGGCTCCTCTCCTTAGCCTCAGGGTTCACTCGGGCTGGCACAGGGCAGACGGGCAGGCGGCTGTTTGACCGCACATCCAGGCTCTGGCCAGAGCCTGCCACCGGCCGAACTACAACAGTGACACCCGCGCCCACTACCCGTCTCACCCCTCCCCTCCCCTTCCCTCCGACCCCTCCCCTTCCCTCCGACCCCTCCCCTCCAAGGCCTCCCCTCCCCCTCCGAGCTGCGGGCTAGTTGCCAGAGAAACAGCTCCGCCTCCGTGTCGGGAGGCTCCGCCCACTCCGCCCCACGATTGGTCGTTTGGAGCTGTGGCTTTCTCACCGCCTCCTCCATCGTAGCCCCGGGCTCACCTTGGGTCCTGGTCCTTTCCAGCAGAGGGTGTTCAGGCCATTCCAACTGCTTGTCCCAAGTGCCTGCAGGGGAGAGAGAGAAGGATGTGTCGGGCGTCTCCTCGTGAGCTCGCCCGGTGCTTCCAAAATGTTCCCCTGAGCCCTTTGTCCTGTATTATGAAGAATGGAAGCCTAGGGCTCTTAGGGTAGATGATACCCTTCCTCCTCCGCTCTCCTTGCTCTGACTGCTCTCAGATTTTACAGGGGCCACTTAAGAGATGCTAACACCAGACGACCTTTAATCTCTCCCTATTCCAAATCTTGTGTTTAATTTAATACCTCGTTTCTGGATTTTCTCACAAGCATGCAGGAGAATTCGGAGAGTGGCACTGAAGAATTCCAGACGGGAACCCAACAGGAAGGATTCGCTCTTTAAGGCATCTACATACTAACTTTCCAGTATTGTCTGGCTTGCATAGGAGGAAGATGTCAAGTCCGAAGGAAACTTCAATTCCCCAGACCACAAAAGGCGGCCCAAATATCCAGACAGGAGCTCAACTGGACCATAGCAGGATTTCTGGCAGTTAGAAGGAAAAAAAAAAAAAAAAAAAAAAAAAAAAAAGCCAGCATTTCTTGGGGACTTTGGGAAGCTGTTCTCCACTACTTAAAAGAGTTATTTTCCTTTCTCTAGCAGAAAGAACATTTGGCTACCTGTGACGCCTTCTGAGTTAGCAAAGCACAGGTATCACAAGTACCAGTTAAACACTTCAAAGCACTTGCTAACATCTAGCCCTTCTCCCTCCCTCCCCCATCCTAAACTCCTCAGGTCACAGGCTTCCTCCCTGCCCCACCCCCAGCTACTCATTTCTTTTTTCTTTCTTTCTTTTTTTTTTGACCTTGCCATTCTCAGATGTTCTTCCCTCCTCTTCTCCCTTCCTCTCTTTCTCTTCTCCCTCCCCTCCCCTTTTCCTCCCCAACTTCTCTCTCGGTTTTCTTTCTTTATTTTTTCTCTGTTTTCTCTGTTCTTAATTCCCTGCTACTCTCCCCTCTCTTGCAGATAGTGATGTGTTTTATAGTCAAATATATGTTTTATAGAGTGTGGTATGGTGCGATGGGAGGTGTGCTCAGCAGGCCCATGCTGAGGCATTCCCCCTCGCCTCCCCCCAGGTACTAGCCATAGTATCGAATAGTATACAGTTTATTTGGGAGCGTGGGAAGTGGAGCTGAGAAGGGAGTAGAGGCAGAGAGAGGGGGTGAAGGGGAAGGGAAGAGAGGGAGAAGGGGGTCAGAGAGAGAAAAGGGGCAGAGAACCAGAGAGAGCAAGAAGGTAGACCTAACAGGTCCTTTTATAGCAAGCCAGACCTACCTGGCTGTTGCTAGGTAACTTTGGGGCTGAGCATAGAAGGAATGCTAACAGCCGGCCCTGTCCAGTCGGCTGGCCATGTTTAGTCTACTTTCTCCCTCTGCTCTGGACTCTTCCAGATGACTTTGGCTGTTCTCTCTCCTATTGGCAATTTAAAGAAAGAAAGAAAAAGGTTTCCTTAACCCTAACATGGAACAGCAGCATCTAATCTAGTCATTTTTCTTCTCTTCTGCCAAAACAAGTGTGGTAGCATCCTTGACAGCTGATGACCCAAATACCTCTGAACTCGGCTTCCTGCATACTGGAATTAAGGGTTTTACACAGTCAGCAAATTTGAAGATTCTGAAGATCCTGCTAAGTCTTTTGGGTCTCAGATGTCCAGATATAGTAGTGACATGTCTGTCCAGGATGGGTTTCTTTTATTTGGTGTTAGTTTACTCTTACGGTCTTTAACTCAGACTGACCTTGAGTTCTCTATGAACTGCAGATCCTCTTGCCCCATCTGCAGAGTGACACCATGCCATGGCAAACACTCCATCAATTGAGCTACACCCTGGCTGCTGCCTCTTCCTCTCCTCCCCTTTCTCATCCTTCTCTTTTTCTTCTTTATAACCAAGTTGGAAACAGGTCAGTGTGGACAGTGCATCTCCCCAGCAGATTTGCATCCACTCTGATCTAGAAAGGAATGTCCTTCAATAGCAGACACCCTCGTGGGTCAGGACACCCTGCTTTATGGAAAAACTGCTTTCATGCCATAGTTCAGACTACGTGAACTTCTGGTCTTCATCTGGAGTATCAGCAGCAACTGGCTCATTGTCCATTCAGTGAGTTTCTCACCTCCAGTGGCTGGGAAAGAGATGTTTGACTTTATGGAGTCTCCATGGCAAAGGAGACAAGCTACATTTCAAAAAGGTGGTATAGCAAGTAAGCCTTACTTTGAAAGTACCATCTGTGGGTTTTGCACCTACTGAGTCAACCAAACATAGAAAAATATATGAAGGGCTGAGAATGTAACTCAGAAATCAGAGTGTTTGCTTGGCACAAAGTCCTGGGGTTAACTCAGTACCAGGAATAGTGGTAATAATTTCTATCTGTGCTAAACATACACATCTTTGGTTTGCCAGGAGTCCCCCCCCCAAAAAAAAGTGTAATAACTTGACATTATCTTGGATATTGTTAGTAATTCAGAGGGGCTGGGAACATAGCCAGAGGTAGAATAGTTGCTAAAGTTGTGTGAGGAAGAGAAAATGCAGATCTGTGTATGTATGTATAGTGTATGTGTGTGTGATCTAAAAACAGGCGATTGTTTTCTGTAAGGGGTGATTTTCTGTAGTGTCTATTGGAATACTAGATCTGCTGCTCTCCAGGCCAGAGCTTTGAGGAAATCTTCTTCCTGGCTTAAGTTGCCTCTGTAACTAAGCCTCAGACATGTAGTAACAGACAAAAAAAAAAAAAAAAAAAAGAGCCCTACAATACTACAATAGACATAAACTCTTCACAACCTGCTTTTAATAAACATTCAACCTCTCTTCTTGCCCACCACCCACCAGAAGTAGTGGGAGAGAGGTCATTAGGATGTGGGAAAATGAAACTCTTTAGTGATAGTTCTCTGAGGGTGAGCTCAATCTTCTTTGTCAGTAGTTCAGTCCTAAAGCAAACATCAAATACAGACCAGCAGCTGCAGACCCATCCTCTTAGCAGGCAGACACCACATACAAACCAGCAGCTATCATTCTAGCCTGAAGAAAACCACAAGGCTCACCTACTGGCTCTCTGCCGCAGAAGCAGCAAGAAGACGCAGGAACCTCATGAGCAGTTCTTTGGCAAGTTTCTCTCAATGGCATCACCACAAATGGAGCTCAGCAATGCTGTGTAAGGTGAACCAATACATGTTACATGTATGTTGTTAGTGAAGAATAGAGAGGCAGAACAAAGTAAACCAATGTTCCAGCTCCTGTGGGGTCATATTTATACTCCTTCATGACGGGTCCTTCCACGTGTCTGCTATAGCAAACCATCCTTTCAACTGTGCCTGCCTCAGGAAATATTCTTTCACGTGTCTGCTTTAGCAAGATGTCCTTTCAACTGTGTGTCCAGCAAAACATCATTTGACAAAACTGACTTTCCAAAGAAATTAGAAGTTTCCACTTCACCCTACCTTTGGTGGAGGTATTATTACCAATGTATGAGATGAAAATGAAGTGCAGGTAGGCTGAGGCAGTCTCGTGACCCATGAAAGGATTGATTAAATAATTGAAGATTAGCTGACAACCTGAGGCAGGATTTGGGCCAAGTTTCTGGGCCCTGGGCGGGCCTTGCAAACTCGAAAGCACTAAGAAACCTTCCAATAGTAAACAGTGCCTAGTGTGGCTGATGAGCTGAAAGCAGCAGCGTTTGTGGCTTGAGCTGGGTGGTAGGACGGCTGGTTCAGCAGGCTGAGTGTCCACGGGGCAGCACCCAGGAACCAGGAAGGGACGAGGCTGTTTGCTGAGCCTGCTCTGGCCAAACGTCCTGTGACAAAGTGGCCCTTGAACCAGCCCCCACCTAAAAAAAAAATCTTAGGGTTTAGGGAGCTCTCCGTAAGGCAGATGTGAAGGTTAGCGGAGTGAACTTGGTTCATACTATACCTGAGCAGTGTTATTTTCACCAATTTTTCTGCGGCTTTCTAGGTTTCTACAAGACTTGGGGCTGGTAGAACTCTTACACTCATGGCAGAAGCTCAGGATTCAAGCCACAGCACCACAAACAAACCAATGTTTTGCCAGGCAGTGGAGGCAAACGCCTTTAATCCCAACAGAGGCATGCAGATCTCTGAGTTTGAGGCCAGCTTGGTCTACAGAGCTAGTTCTGGGACAGTCAGAGTTACACAGAGAGACTTGGTGACAGCAAGACCTTCAGAACCTGGCCATGGAGATGCCTGATTATCGTTTGTCAATGTGTCTCCCCACAAACCAAACCAAACCAAAATCAAACAACCAACCAAAACAAACAAAACCAAAGGGGTGGGAGGAAAGGTGGTCTTGATTTTTTTCTTCCTAAGGATAGGTTTGAAAAAATGGCTGAGTAAATGAAAAAGTGTTGATGAACTGAAGAGATTAAAAGCATAAGATGTGTGTGTGTGTGTGTGTGTGTGTGTGTGTGCCTTCACATGCGTATAACAGTTGCTCTGTTGCAACCATTGCTTCTGTCCAACAGAAGACACTTGATGCCTTTGTCTGGCCTACGACACTAGGTGTTCACATGGACATACATAAGTAAACCCATACACACAAAATTTAAAAGTGCTGAGGGCAGAAGCCTCCCCCCCACCCACCAATGGTATTCACATTGAGGCAGGAGTATGCTTGTACTGGCTGGTTTTGTGTCAACTTGACACAAGCTGGAGTTATCACAGACAAATGAGCCTCAGTTGGAGAAATGCCTCTATGAAATCTAGCTGTAAGGCATTTTCTCAACTAGTGATCAAGGGGGTAGGGTCCAGCCCATTGTGGGTGGTCCCATCCCTGGGCTGGTAGACCTGGGTTCTATAAGAAAGCAAGATGAGCAAGCCAGGGGAAGCAAGCCAGTGAGTAACATCCCTCCATGGCCTCTGCATCAGCTCCTGCTTCCTGACCTGCTTGAGTTCCAGTCCTGACTTCCTCTGGTGATGAACACGATATGGAAGTGTAAGCTGAATAACTCCTTTCCTCCCCAACTTGCTTCTTGGTTATGATATTTTGTGCAGGAATTGAAATCCTGACTAAGACAATGCTATCACCTGCACTACGAGAGGTCCAAAAACCTTGGGAATAAAAATTTTCAAGTCCCCAGGAAGCATACTGGGCTCCTCAGAAGGAGCCACTGACAATGGGCCTTTAGTTAACAACACCTTTGACTTAGGGAGGATATGTCTGAACCTGAGTCAGGACACCTTGTTGAAGGAGACAAGGCCAGAACTGAGCTGGTTTCCAAAATTCTTCAAATACCAAACATAATGAAACTAACATAGCAACCAATCAAAACTGTGCTAATGTCACTGCTTTGCCCCCTACTAATCACAGTAGAGGTTACCTAACCCTTCTGGAAAATACCCCTAGCCCTGCATAAAATGGGGCCTGCAAACCCCTCTGATCATCACCATTTTGAAGAATGGTTGACCCTTGCATATTGGTAATTTTTGCATACTATTTGAGTCTGGGGTCTTTCTTCAGCAATTCTTGGATCCTAACACACTCTAACCACAGAGGAGCAGATTTACAAGGCTCTTGTAAAGCCAAGGAGCAGCCTAGGCTTGTAGAGGGGTCCTGAGAGAAAGGGTGACTAGAAGTCAAATTGTGGGTCCAATCTGGTGGCCCATGTTCTGCTTGAGAAAGCTTTCCAGACTGCTTTCTCTTTCCTTTGGCCACATGAAAACCTGGAAGAAGAGTGACATTGTAGACATGGAGGGAATGGGCACTGCTTAAAAATGAATGCCCCGTGTTACCATGGCAAAGCCAGAATATTCTACAGCATCTCTCAGCTTGCTGTGGGCATCAGTGTAAACAAGCAAGGTAAGGGCAAGATTCTTGCCAAGAGAATCAATGTGTGGACTGAACACATCAAGCACTCTTAAGGGCAAGGACTATTTCCTGAAGGGAGGGAAAGAAAACTGTCAGAAGAAAGAGGGAGCCAGAGAAGGGCACTGTCTCAGCGGAAGCATCAGCCTGTTCTGCCCAGCCAGAGAAGCATACTTTGAAGACTAATAGGAAAGAGATTGTGATGGTTTGTATATCCTTGGCCCAGGGAGTGGCACGTTTGGGGGTATGGCCTTGTTGGAGTAGGTGTGTCACTGTGGGTGTGGGCTTTAATACCCTCATCCTAGCTCTCTGGAAGCTAGTCTTCTACTAGCAGCCTCCAGATGAAGATGTAGAACTTTCAGCTCCTCCTACACCATGCCTGCCTGGATGCTGCCATGCTCCTGCCTTGATGATAATGGACTGACCCTCTGAACCTGGAAGCCAGCCCCAATTAAATGTTGTCCTTATAAGAGTTGCCTTGGTTATGGTGTCTGCTCACATCAGTAAAACCCGAACTAAGACAGAGCCTGAACTTCTAGCACACATTCCATACAAAGTCATGACCTAATGTAAATAAAAGAAATAAAGATCTAAACAACAAAACCAAAATAAACAGAGACTTGGGATTTTTAAAATTCAGGACAATTTTAATTCTGAGCTCAAGAAGAGTCTTCTACTAAATAACCAGATACTCAGAAGTACCTAAGAAGTAATTACAGAAAATTCTAAAGGAGAAAATGGTTGGGTTTCCCAGGCAAGTCTGAAAGTACTTATCTAGATGATATACTGTAAAGAAAACAAAAACATGACCAATGTTAAGGCCTATGTAACTGTTGCCTGGCTAGCCTACCATTTTGTGCTGTTACTAATGTTATAAAGAAATTTTCTCATGTGTTGTCATTTCATTTACCAGGAAACTTTCTCATACCCCCGTTGATTTCATATTCTGTTATGCCCTGTGCTTTGGTGTTCTTGGAAACCAGTCACAACAGCGGTAAAACTCCTGGGTATGGTTAGCCACAATAAGCTTGGACCCAAACCAGTCTCCAGGCGGCACTTCCTGCACCTGTGTATAAGGTGTTTGCTTTTATAAGCTTCTCTTGGGCTGGACCCTAACATAAGAGAGACAGCTGCCCCAATATAAGAAGCCATGTGGCATAAGACTTCCATTTTGAGTAGGGGTTGGAACTCAAGGCACAGAACACCACCACCTGGCTCTTAATACATTTTGTCAACAGTCTAATGTAACAGATTTTCAGGCTCTAAAAGTGGTTTTAGGTAAAAACTTCTAAATAATCTAACTCCCACTGGTTGCACTTCTGGTTTGACTCTTTCCTGTCTCCGAGGAAATTTGAGAAATCTACAATTATGTTTGCAATCCTTCGCCACTCTATTATCCAGACGAAATCCTCTCAAAACCTTTCTCCACTCCAATTTCTCCTAGTTTCCTGTTTATATCCCTCCCATGCATCCTTGTATTCTTATTTTTAATTTTTTTGTTATGTTGTGCAAAAATACAAACTTAAAAACTGAAGTTTTAGGAATAGTAACTACAGGGAATCTGGTTGATGTTTGGGCTCTAAGGTGCCTGAAAGGCCTAAAATAAGAAATCTCCACTTTTGATGTAAAGAACATAATAGAATTCCTCATTGTGCTAATGCTGTGAGTGAACTGTTGGTCAGATGTGTAATTTGACCAGGCACAAGTAGGGAAAGTGACTCCTACCATTTCAGTAACAGACACTGCACCAACCCTCTGAGCTGCTTTCAATGAGCAACAGCCAAGCTGCTCCTGGCTTCCCTCCCAGGCAGCCTCTTTCCACCAGTGCTCTAGAGACGGAGGGCCAGAGTTTAGCATTACTCCATGTCTCGATAGCATTGGATCTATTTTTCTATTCGCTCTTTATTTTCAAGGCAAGAAAACTTAGCTGGAGGAGCACACTGAAGCTTTCTATCTCCCGGCTACTCATGTCCCATCTGTTTCAACTTCTGGTTACTAGACTCTATCCTGCAGGACCTCTCTCCTCTCACAGTGTGCTCTGCACTGTGCTCAGCCTCCCTACTCCTATGATCCTTTAAGATGGTTCTCCAGATGGTGACCCTCAACCATAACATTATTTTCGTTGCTGCTTCATAACTGTGATTCTGCTACTGTTATGAATTGTAATGTGAATACCTGTGTTTTCCGATGGCCTCGGACAGCACCTATGGAAGGATTATTTGACCCCCAGAGGGGTGGAGAATGGCTGCCCCACACTTAGACAACCTTCTGCCACACCCCTTTTCTATCAGGTTAGGCTTGCTCTCATTCTCTGTGTGTCTCTACCCTTCATGTGCTAATTTATACATGAGATTAGTCAATGTTGAACCCCAGTTTTCAGGATACCCGTTTTGGGTAAGAATATGTAAGCTGGGGCTCCAAAGTTACCCATTATGACTAAAGACTGCTTCTTCCTCAGTCTACCCAATAAATCGCCATCAGAGTTAAATAAACAGCAGGGTCTGGTTTTTGAGGACCCATCTTGGCTTTTTCTGTTCTCCTGAGGATCAAAGGTCTTGACCACTCTGGCTGTCTCTGGTCTCTTCAGCCTGTCTACCAAATTCATCTTCAGATGGCCAACATCTGTTTATAAAGTAGAGAAAAAGCAATCTTTTAAGTCAGATATAATAATCTGATTGTTGGACAATGGTGCCACATACTTTTAATCCCAGCTCTTATGAAGCAGAGGCAGGTGTTGCAGTAAATATTAAAAAATAAAAAACATTTATTTCTTTACCAGCCCATGAGGTCTCACTACTCAAGCCCAGTTTTAGTTCAGAGCCGCACGCTCCTCTGGTGCCTGGCCTGAGCTGCCAACATGGCCTCTCCCTTCCCTTGGCGGTTTTCTACCGCCTGTTCTCTGCCTCTGTCCCTGGGTGTTTCTCTACCCCAAAATCCCACATAAACACAACTCTACAGCCTGATACCTTTTTATACCGGTTTATATGTTCAACTCTTAATCCACAAATCCTCTACACAACAAGATTGCATCAAATAGACAAAGATACAAGCTGCCCTTCATATAAGATGCTAGACCTATAAAATCCTTAATGTTCATAGCCTTTTAACACCAATAAATCCCACCTGAGTCCAGCTGGTCCTTGGGAAGTTCCATGTCGCCATGAACTCTAACCCTGTCATCTCACTTCCTCTGCCTCTCTGACCTCTTAGACCTCCCTTCTCTCCACCCCCCTCGCCCTATCTGGTCACTGGATTTTCTTTATTTTACTAAAAGGTTCAGTAGGAGTCTTGTAACTAGACAGCTCTTTTAAAAAAGTAAAATTAACATTAAAATACAAACAGCTTCAAGACAATCTACAGGCAGGCAGATCTCTATGAGTTTGAGGCCAGCCTGGTGTACAGAGCTAGTTCCAGGGTGGCCATGGCTACACAGAAAAACCCTGTCCCAAAACACACACACACACACACACACACACACACACACACACCAATTATAATACAATGTCATAGTAAGAACAGGAATCCCTCCTGGCTCAAAGGCCAGCATGTTTTTATAGGAGCATTAATATACCTGATATTATGTAACAGTCAAAATTTATTTTTTTGCCCTTTTATGAATGATAAAAATTGGGGAGTTCCAAGAACTTACTGAAAGTTCTATGTCCAAGTTGTAATTGGTTCATTGACACACACACCCCGGCAACAAATTTTTGTCCAAGATTATTTTTCCAGATGTGAACTGTTGCAGGATATTTGATAAAATTGTGAACCCAGAGATTGTGTTATTTACTGGAAAAATCTGTTGCTAGTTGCGGTGTGACTCAGCCCCAGCACATGCCTTTAATCCAAGAGCTTTCTGCTTCAACACAGTAAACAGGATTAAATAAAGTCAACCATAGGTCAAGAGGTAGAGCAAACAACCAGTTGACGGGCAGTAAAGGAGGGGGGGGAAAAAAAACCATAGTCAGAGGGAGTCAGGAGGATGAATAGAGATACACTGGAAATGGAAGAAAGGGTCATTCAGTTTGAGGGTCTTCTGAGACATCATGGGGAAGGAGCTTGTGTTCTGGGGCATCAGCTGAGGAAAAGTGTCAGCTGGGTGCTTTCTCTGCCTCTCTGAGCTAGCAGGCTTTAACCCCAGCATCTGGTTTCTGAGTCTTTATTGGTAAAATTGAACAATTGAGATTTTGATAAAAAACATTTGCTGCTCCACCACATGGCATGACCCCACAGACAGAGAAATCACCCCATTTGGGGACAAACTGAGAAGCCATCTGATTTGGTAAGCCACCTAGGAAGTCCTCAAGGAGAGTTAAGAATGGGAAATGCCATAATAGAAGACAGCAGGACTCTGTATGGAGCTACTGCACTTGGCTTGAAAATAGAAGCAGAAAAGGAAAAGATAAATGACTTAATGAGATCAACTTAATGCCAATCATAATTACTATCAGTCTGGTGATTCATATTTTATCCTTAATAGCCACAGTGGGGTTTTTTTTTTTTTTTTTTTTTTTTTTTTTTTGTGCCAAATATGAAAAGTGGCTTGATAAGGTACAGCCTTAGAAAGACTTATAAATAAAATAAGAAACCCATTCAGACACAGATAGAGGAATTTAGACAGGAACCTACCACACTACTGAGGATGTGGAAGAGAGTGTGGCCCAAGGTTGTTAGACAATCAACCTTAGATTTTCCAGTTACTAAACAAGATTTACCAGGAGAAATCACAAGGTTATGATGAAGTTAAGTGGAATCCTAAAGACATATTACACTTCAGGAGATTCAAGGAAGGGATCATTTCATGTGGTACACATTCACCCAATGTTAAACAGATACTAAATTCACGGACAACTCAGAACAGAGTTATCCCCCAAGACTGGAAAGATTTGTCAACAGTAATACTGGGTCAATATGCTGAGTTAGAAAGTCAGCTTAACTGTGATGGTCACACTTTGGTGCTATGTCATTTAGCAGCTTTAAGTGCTTGGGATAAAGCCAGGGAAAAGGTCTGGGTCATTTACTAAAATTATACAAGGCCTAAAAGAAACCTTCACTGATTTTTATTTTTTTTGCCTAGATTGACTTCAGCTGTAAATAGACTAGTATCAAATTCACAAGTCAGACAAATATTAATCAAATCTTTGGCTTTTGAAAATGCTAATTCAGAATGCAAAAGCGAGATTAGGCCCTTAAAGGCAAGATCTGTACCAATAGAAGAATGGATTAGAAATACTCCTGATATTGGATTTCAGCTTATGCTGCTACTCTGATAGAAAAAAGTAATTTCTAAACATTTTAGAAAAATCAAAATGTCAGACTTTAAATTGTGGTAAAAAAGATCATTTGAAAAGGGATTGTAGGAAAGGTGTTCCTAAAAACAAATTTTTTTCTAGAGATAATTTTAAAAGTCATGCAGGGGGTGTGGCAAAGGCTGGGGTTAGACAACAAAATGGAGATCAACAAGGGCTGACAAGGTCGCCCTTTGCTATCTGGAAATGCCCTATGGGGGCTTCTGGAGGCTCTGGACTTAATCAAGGACAGAACAGCTTTAGTAGATCAAATAAAAAAATCCAGGAGAGACCAGAAAACAAGTATGTTGTTTTCTATATATTATCAACTATAAATTATCAGTGACAAAATCTAAAGATACAAACAAATGGTGTTGGAAGTGAAGGTTTAGTAGACACAGGAGCAGATGTAACAATAACTTCACCAAAATCTTGGCATCAAGATTGGCCTCTCTTCAGACAATAAATATTCAGCTACCGTATGGATTGAAACTTTATCTCAGATAAAATGAAGCATAAGACAGATAGAATCTATGGGCGAGGAGGACAAATAGAAAAATTAAAGCCGTGTGTTGCTGATATAGCTGTGAACTTATAGGGATTTGTTGCAATGAGAAACACAAATTAACATTCCTCCCATCTCAGGAACCAACAGTAACATAAAGACTGTTCCTGGGAAAAACATTAAAAGGTATTGTTAAGAATAGTCACAGACTCTTCAGGTTGTACATAATCAGGACATGACAGGTACCAACCACCCTACCTTTAAAATGGGTAACTGATAAGCCTGTATAGGTAGATCAATGACCTATGAAGAAGGAAAATTGCAGGTACTAGAATAGTGGGTATGGGAACACTAAATGCTCAACACACTGAAAAAAATCTAGGGCTGAAGAGATGGCTCAGTGGTTAAGAGCACTAACTGCTCTTCCAGAGGTCCTGAGTTCAAATCCCAGCAACTACATGGTGGCCACAACCATCTGTAATGGGATCTGATGCTCTCTTCTGGTGTGTCTGAAGACATCTACAGTGTACTTATAATAATAAAGTAAATAAGTATTTTTAAAAAGTCTAGCAGCTCATGGGATTTCCCTGTGTTTGTTATAAGAAATAAATCAGGAAAATAGAGGATGTTAACAAATTTAAAGGCCATAAAAAAGACGAGTGAGCCAATGAGCTCTTTATAGCCTGAGGGCCTGTTGCCTTCTACATTCCAGAGTCATGGCCTTTGATGGTGATTGATTTAAAACATTGCTCTTCCACAACTCATTTGAATGAGCATGATAGGAAAGGTTTACTTTCTCACTGCCGACTTACAGTAACAGTTGTACAATAAAGAGACAGCACTGGGAAGTCTTAGCACAAGGAATGTCAGTCATACCACGTGCCCATATTCTGTACAAGAGCTGCTAGAAATAATTCCTAAGTGGTTTCCTCAATGTGTAATTTATCATTATATGGATGATGTCTTAGTGACTGATTCAGATGCTGTTAAGAGGAGAGTCTATTGCGTATCTAGGATACAAGACGGGTCTGCAAAATATTTGACCACAAAAAGTACAAGTTGGGAGGGACCAATTAAGAACTCTTAATGATTTTCAAAAACTGGGAGATGTTAATTGACTAAGGTCCACAACTGGACTAACAGCTCAGGAGCTGAGTGACTTGTTCCAAACCTTACGAGGTGATAAGGAATTAATTAGTCTAAGAAAATCCTCAGCGGAGGCTGAGAGAGAATTGGCTGTGTAGAAAGATTACAGGTTCGCATTGGATGGCTCAGATCCACAGATTGACTGCATTTTAGTTATTTTGCCTACCGCTCATTCTCCCACAGGGATTCTGATACAGAGAGAGAATGGATATTTTTAGCACACCAGCAGAGTAAAAATAATCACAGCCCTACATCTATAAAAAAAGGTCTCTCCATTGATTCTGAAAGGAAAAAAGGAGACTTCCAAAAGCAGGAGATTTCAGTTTATAAAAAGAACTAATTGGATTCTCCCCGTGAGATAGAATAGAAAGGACACTAATTTCTGGAGCCGCTGTGTTCTAAAATAAATGAAGGGGTTCAAAGCCTTATAATTTAAACAAGCCAGAGCTGCGAGTATAGTATCATGGGATTTTCCTGAATCTCGTAACATAGTTACTGGCTCTCAGTATACAGAAAGAATTGTTTCAATATTGAGACCATTGAACTTATTCCAGATGATTTAGAATTAACTTCACTGTACAGTCAACTACAACAAACAGTCAAAAATAGAAATCAGCCATTGCATGTAACACATACCAGGCCCCATACAGGTCTATCAGGCCCTGGAGCACAGTTGATAATGAAATTGGTCAACTATTAATAAGAAATTCACTAGAAGCCTAAGAATTTCATAAGAAACACCATGTCAACAGCAATGGTTTAAAGAAAGATTTTTCTATCATGTGGCAACAAGTCAAGAAAATTATTAGGAAATGTTCTACCTGTTCTTTGTATAACCAAACTCCATTACCTGCAGGGAATAACCTGCAGGTACCCAAAGAAATTCAATTTGGCCAATAAATGTGTTCCAATTTGCAGAGTTTAGAAAATTAAACTATGTAACCATGTGGTATGTAACACCATAGAGACATATTCAAGATTTTAACGAGCGACAGCTTTAAGTTCTGAAAAGACTGATTGTGTAATACATTCATTACAAGTTATGTCTATTATGGGGGCACTTGTACAGATTAAGACTGACAGTGCTTTGGCATATGTCTCTAGTATTAGGAAAGAACTCTTTGCATATTGCATCATAAAACACATTACAGGCAAACCACATAATCCTACAGGACAAGCAGTTGTAGAAAGGTCTAACCATATTTCAAAAGAGATGTTTAATAAACAGATGGTGATTACAAAGACCCCTTGAGACAGATTATATAAGTGTTTTATTAATTTTATATTTTTAAATGCGAATGAGGAAAAAAAACAAGTTCTGAGAGACACTAGAAAACTGCTGAATTAAATCAGCCTGTATATTTTAAAGATGCTGATAATCTCAGAACCAAGCCGGGATATGTACTGTGTTGGAGAAGAGGCTATGCCTCTGTTTTCATAGAAAACAAAAAGCTATTTTTTTTTCCTTCAAAAGATCAGATTTGACTAGGGGAGATCTCCTGAAAATCATGAGTACAGACACGAAGAAAGAGCCCAAGAATAACTGGAGGGTGGTCTGGTGCTGCTGCTATATATTAAAATGCTAAATTCTCTCTCCCAAGATCTGGTTGCTCCAAGATGAGGAGACCTGGTGCTGTGCAAACCTGCCCCCCAAGTTATCCATGATCGGTGAATGAAAGATGCCTACCGCTTAGACTGGGCAGGAGAGAGCAGGCGGAGCAACAGTTCTCAGGCTCGGGGTCTGAGGAAGCAGAGAAAAGAGAGATACAAAGCAGGAAGAAGAGATACAAAGCATGGGGAGGTGGATCATGAGTGCATGATCGCGAGGGGCTGGCAGATTGGCGGACAAGTGGCCCAGGTGATCTCTCTCCCTAGGTTATCAAAATGGAAGTAAATAGAGCAGCATAGAGGGCTGACATCTGCCCAGCTCTAATGCATTAAGGCTTGTTATAAATGTAAAGGTTTTGTGTCTTTTACTTGGGAGCTAAGTGATCTAAGTGGGGTAGAAAGTCCCAAATAATATTTACCACGACAAACAACAAAACAGGTGAACCCCTCTACATGGAAACAGCTCTGAGACTGGCTGAGACAGAAATGTCTACGTGTAGCTGATAAATTTTTTTACCTACAGAGTCCTCATGACTTAGTCTTACATGCCATCCTTTTATATGGCATGGATGGAGATTTATATTACAGCTTGGTTTTATAGTGCAAATGGGTCTTACAAAGCTGCCTGCTTCTTACCTGCTCAAACATAGAGCAGAGAATTACGTTCAGCTGTTTTGTGCACACGGCACATCCCACAATCTGTTAATGAAGATATGTATGCTACCTTTAAAAGTCTGTATGTTTTCAGAACAAAAGCATCAGACACCAATACAGACAAGCACCCCATTACCCCAGGTGATCCAGCCTCACAGGCTGCCTCAGTTGAAGTTCCTTCAAAGAGCTGCATCCAGGACAACTTCAAAGCCGGATGTTCCAGTCTCTCAGACTGCTTCAGCCAGGACTTCAGTAAAGCCCTGCACTTTCCCATCACACAGAGACTGGACCTTAAATGATACAGCATCACTTCCAAGACTTGACCAATACTCCAAGATCTCTAGGTACCTTTGTCCCTGAAGAACAGGAAGAAATGTTAAGAGAAAGATGCCCTGACTCCCAGCAGATGGGTGGATGGCTTTTGATGGTTCGATGGATCTTTGTTGCCGTTTATCACTGATGTTGACAAGTTGTTGGGTTTGGTCAGGAAGAAAGCAAAATAAAAGAGGTTAGATCCAGGAATCTCTTTCTCCCTTTTCTTTTCTATAGTATACTTTTTCTCTTATCTAATGTTAAGAGGAAATGGGAAGAAGGAAGATGAAAAGAAAAGGGGGGCATGAATGATAGGATAAAAGGGTAGATTGCTTAAAGACTAGAGAGCAACAAGACAACTATTTTACATTGGTATGAATTTTTGTATAACAATACAAATTAAAGGTTATTTTTGTTACAACATTATATATATATATATATATATATATATATATATATATATATATATATACACACACACACATGTGCACAAGTGTGTGTGTGTGTGTGTGTGTGTGTGTGTGTGTTTCAATTCTTGTTTAAGGTACCTATGCAACTCATTTAAAATGTAAAGTTCTAGCCTTTAAAAGTTGGAGAGATAGTTCAGTGGTTAAGAGCACTAACTGCTCTTCCAGAAGACCTGAATTCAAATTCCAGCAACCACATGGTGGCTCACAACCATCTGTAATGGGACCTGATGCCCTCTTTTGGTGTGTCTGAAGACAACTACAGTGAACTTGAAAGAAAGAAAGAAAGCAAGAAAGAAAGGAAGGAAGGAAGGAAGGAAGGAAGAAGGAAGGAAGGAAAGAAAGAAAGGAAGAAAGGAAGAAAAGAAAGAAGAAAGAAAGAGAAACTAAGGAAGGAGAAAGCTACTATTACAAACTGTTTGGAATAATTAAGAAGTGAAAATTAGTAGTCAATCAAACTTTGTGGTCTTGTTAGGTACTTGTTTAGTAAATTACAGAAACAGGCCCTTTATAGCCTCATGTAGATATTTTCAAAGTCAAACCAATGGTAAATATCCAGAAACAAATGTTAGCCTATTCAGATGTATTTTACAAAAACAGATGTTCTTCAAACACTTCAGAGATCTACAATATATGGCATTTAAGATGCTTTATTTACTTACAGTGTTCTGTGATGGTGAGACTCATCAGCCCCTGGCCACACTCCCATGCTACTTCAAACAAGAGGATGGGTTTTGAAGAGTCTCCATATAGAGTTTTCGTCAAATGTCATTGGGAAAGCCCGTGGGCAGGAACTGCCCTTCCTCGACTTCTGTCCAGCACCCTGGACAGGCTTGACATGGAGAAAGTGGACTGCTGAACTTTGCCAAGACAAACTCGGCAAGTCCTTCATAATCCCTGCTTCACAGATAAGTCTGTCAGATCGTCTAACCCTGTATCCCAAAGGCAGCTGCCCCTGGGTGACTGTCCAGGCAGCCAGATGTCTCTGTCCTTTTCATAGTTTTCAAAGTTGCTTTCTCTGCTCTCTCTGTTTGCTCTGATAATATTTATCCTTCTCAGGTCTCTGTTGGAGCTGAAGACTAGACGGTTATAGTTTCACATACACACTTGAGTTCTTCAGGATTTGAGAAAATGTTTGAAGGTCTAAAGAGATAATTTTTAGGTTGGTAATGTAAGTTATAAAAGTTGAAAGATATAAAACTTACATAACAATAAAAAGTGATTTAGGTACAGAACTTTGGACTCCTCAAAATAGGATAGATAGTGGAATATTTTCTTAAAGGTCGATAAATGCAAGTGGACTGGATATGGTGAATGTAATTCTTACCTGGCATTTCTCATAATTGTTCTTACTGTGTATAGTTTATTGATATTAGAGACAGAGCCTTTTATTGGACTAAAAGAGAAAATGTTGGGACAATGTTAGTTCTCTCTACAACTGCTTGTCCTGTGGGATTGTAAGGTATGTTAATATAATATTTCATTTCATAATGTCTAAAATATTGCTGTCTTAAAAGGGATACATATATTGAAGGATTGTCAACTTCAATCTGTAAAGGCATTTCCAATATTGTTATCTAAACGTGCAATCTCACAAACAGCATTTTCAGAACACCAGGCAGAAACATATTGAAATCTTCAGTATCAATTGTATGATTATTAACATGTATATATATTTTATTTCTCTGAAATTTACAAAATGAAGCACATAATTTATTGTATGACATTGCTTTAAGGTAGCATCATTAAACAGAATCTTTACTTCTAACTTAGCATATAGACCTTCATCTAGTAACTGATCCTTGACAATATTAATAAAATGTCTAGTCTGATTATGTCAGCTCATAGCTGAAGCCTCTTTACTTAACATCTCGATAGGTTGCCATTTGCAATACCATCACAAGGTGGCGCTGTAGGCTTTAGACGGGATTTCTTTGAGGCGCCTTTATCCTGAATCAAAGGATTTTCTGATCTTTTCTATTGCCTTCAATCTAGCATTTATTTTTCAGTCTTTTCCTTCTCTAAGTCTGTCTCTGAAAAACGACGTATAAAGTTTCAATCATTATAAAAAAGATAATTATTTGTTTACTGATAATTGAAACAAAATTATACAGAATCCACATGCCCTCTTCCACTGTATTTTCCTTTTCTTTTTTTTAAACAAAGAAAGTGTCTTCTTTTTAATCTCTTTAGTTCTCTCTTTCCTTTGGAGACTTCTCTTTATTGTGCAAACTTACAGAACATTTTAGCTTATTTTTCTTTCTCCTTTTGTAGACTTTATTTTATAGTTAAACTCAGTATTTCTTCCTATGATTGTTTGTGTCCAGTTTATTTTCCTTAGCATATATGTGTCTTTCAAGACACGCTACTTCTCTTTTCCTCCTTCAGAGACTTTATTTTTTATGGACATTTATTTAGTTCACCTTTACCGTTTTTGAACTTAATATCTTTTACCGCGTTTAATTTTCTCTAAACTCTTTCTCATCCTTCTGTGGTTTAGTCTTTTTCATTTTTTTTAACACACTCTCTGCATACTTTTTCTGGCATGACTTCTGCCGCGACAAGCTTCTCTGTCCGCTGCCTTCTGCACCAATGCAGGTTCTTTCTGTTGCGTAGTAAGCTCATCCCGCTGGCTGCTGGCTCTGCTGGTCTAGCCTTGGCAGCTTCTGTGCTTAGGGTCCTGTCCTTAGGCAGCCTGTCTCCTCGTACCACCCCGAGCTGGACGGGTCCGCTGTTTGTCCTCCCATGAGGGTCCAGCCTCACTTTACCAGGCACCAGCTGGCACCTCGCCTACTCGGCCCAGCTCTGGGAAGTTGCTGGCCCCTCGCTGCTGGACCCTACCTGGTCTCCAGAGGATGAACTGGATCTGCACTCCTGCTCCCCGCGGTGCGGGCGAGCACTCCTTGCAAGCCTCTGTGCAGTGCTGGCTTCCCCACAGCCTGGAGAACGCTGGGATACTGCTGGGGGGCTGGCAGCTGGAGTTAACTCACAGGCTTTATTCAAAGGCTCCGCTGCAGAGCAGGGCCTGGGAAGGAGCTGCGCCTGGGAAGTGCGCTGAAGCTTCAGTTCCCTGTTTCTACCGGGCTGTGCTGCTCATCCTGGGGCTCTTGGCATCTCTTGACAGGACTACCTCCTGCCCAGCTGGAAAACTGCTATGGGAAGTATTTGTTCTCTGCTTTTCGCAGGCCTGAAGCTTGGATAATATGTGCCCTTACGTTGGAAGCCAAATGTAACTGTGATGGTCTTTCTATGGTCTCCCTTGCTCCGACACAGACACTTACGTATATGTATTATAAGTTTAGGCGCTTAGCTGGGCAGATTCTCAGCTAGTCTAACCTGGCAATACTGGCCTGGCCTATGTCCCGCGACGTGGCATATTACCTTTTAATTAGTCATCTCTTAGCCCTTGCTTCTTTCTCCAAGTCTGGGTGGAACTCCGGCCTCTCTGGCTTCCACCGAGACCTCTTTCTAACCGGGACTTCTGTCTTTTCTCTCCGGCCCACCAGTTGGCCATTTCGATCTTTACCCAATCAAGAGGTGATGGAGAACAATGTTTATGAACAACTGCGACCTGAGCTGCTTCCTAATAATAATAGTTTAAGTCTTGCCTGCAATCAGATCTCTTGCCAGCACAGAAATCAGCATCTGAATAATACAAAGATAATCTTTAGACAGTGAACAAATACTCCACTCCGACAAAATGTTTCCTAAAATTCTTGCTCTTCGGCTGGGGAGAAGCTTCAGACAGACTTCAGGGCAAGGGGCTCTTTTTCTTTCTCATGCGGCCATACTTTTCCCTGTCTCAGTGCAAATACATTGGGTCAAGACCAGGGTTCTGCTCACTGGCTCTATACTGATTTGAGATAGAGTGGTGTGAATTCCCACGGCACAGCGTGATTTCAGATCTTTCAGCAGGTTGTGTCGAGGTCTGTGTGACACAGGAAGCTTCGGCTCTGGGAGGCTGCTAGCAGTGAGCACCAAGTACGCATGTGGTGCACAGTTATGAAAGATCTTTGCTGGGAGTGGTGCTCTGGGCTGTCGTTTACTGTCTTCAGAAGGTGAAATACATCGTTCCAAGCCTCCTGACCTTTCAAGTTTCGGCTGGATGATCAGATGTTATTCTGATGGTCCTGAAATCAGCATCTGTCTGTCTGTCTGTGTCTTTCTTATCTAGTGTTAGGGTTGATACCGGGGTGATAATAGTGATGAAAATGGGGACAGTGTGGAGCATGGTGGAAGACAGGAGAACCCGCAAAGTAGCAAAGTCCAGCTACAGTGCACAGTAGTAAAGGTTACCTGCATGTCCTCTTTAATGTTGTACTGTAGACACCCTGTGACCCTGTGAGGTGGTGCGATGACTGGGCAGTAAGAGAAACTGATGACAACATGACATGCAACAAGTCAGTGGGCTGTCATGGTTTCCTGATGTTTCTGTCCATATTTAATTAAGTAAATTGGTGTATGTGTATGTTTGTATATGTGCATGTTTGTGTATATGTGTAGGTTTGTGTATGTGTGTGTGTGTGTGTGTGTGTGTGTGAGTGTGTGTGTAACTTCTGAAGCCCAAGATGGCCTGGGACTCCAGCAACCCTTCTGTATTGGGACTGTAGGTATGAGTCACAATACCCAGCTGTTTTGTTCCTCCTCTTCCATTGAGAAAGTCTCTGGCTTCTCAGAACTTACTATAGGAACTGGTGTTTTGAATTCATCTCTTCATAGTTATTGGAGAAGCATTCTTACCACCAAACTATCTCCCCAGTTCTCCTTTTCTTCAGGACATGGTCTCTTATACACCAGGCTAGCCTCTATCTATAACTGGCCTCATTTTTTTTTGTTTTGTATTTTAATTAGATTTAGTCATTTACGTGTTTGCCTGCACATATGTGTACCAAGTGCATGCTTGGTACCCAAAGGGGTCTGGGAAGTACATCAGCTGGAACTGGAGTTACAGTTATGAACCATCTTATGGGTGGTGTAAACTGAATCTGAACTCTCTGCAAGAGCAAATGTGCTCCTAACTTTTAAGCCATCTCTCTAGCCCCTGTCCTTAAGTTCTTGCCTGGACCTCCTAAATGCTGAATTTAGAGGTATGTGTTGCCATAGTGGGTTGTTGCCATTGATTTTAACCTCGTATGGTTTTCTTTCTATATAAAGTCAACAGCATCCATCATTTTATTTAACGGAAGTACTGCATGGCTTGTTTGGCATTTGAGTTACCAGAATCATTACCCTGGGCTTTGGGACTATTAATCAACAAAATAAAGGTTAGCTGCAATCCCGTGATGGCTGATCTGAGAGCATAGCTGAGCTCATGGCTAAGAAGTCAGTAATGAGCCAAGAGAATGTGCTGTAGGGATTCACAGCATAGAGGGAGGTTCAGATCTCTGTGCGTTGGCAGCCTTGCTGTGGGAACTCACTGCAGAGGGAGGGCTAGATCTGTAGCTACAGCAGTTGTTTTAAGGATTATGCAGGAGTCTAACAAGCACCTCCTAACACCTATTAGCATTCCTTAACCTTTTTGTTATGTGCTGTGGAAAGGGCGAGAGTGTGGGAGAAAAAGATACTAAAATCAAGAAAAGGATTCAGGGGGTCTGGTGTGATGGCTCAGTGGTTAAGTGGCTGCTCTTCCAAAGGTCCTGGGCAACCACATGGTGGCTCACAGCCATCTGTAATGGGATCTGATGCCCTCTACTGGTGTGTCTGAAGACAGTTACAGTGTACTCATAAAATAAACAAATCTTAAAAAAAAAAAAAGAGGATCCAGGGCTGGCTAGAAAATGAGAATGCAAAATCAGGTCTTACAGTGACACACCTGCCCCTTCCTCCTGAGTGCTGGGGTGAGAGGCATGTGCCACCACATCCAGCAGATTTCTTTTCCCCCCACTATTGGGAACCAAACGCAGGGCTACCCTCATGCAAAGAAAGGTCTAAGCACAACTTCAGCCCCGAATGACTGATTACTTTGTTTTAGACAAGTGTTATTCTGTAGCCCAGACTGGCCTTGAACTCAAATCCTCCTGCCTCAGCATCCCTGGTGCTGAAACTAAAGACTCCACCACATCCTGATTAATAATTTCTTATTCATTTATTCAGTGTTTTGCTTGCACGTGTGTGTGTGTGTGTGTACTGGCTGTGCCTTGTGCCCTCTGAGGTCAGCAGAAAGCACTGGAACTGGAGTTGTGGGTGGTAGTGAGACACCGTGTGGGTGCTGGGAATTGAACCCAGGTCTTCAGCAAGGAACGCGCCTTTAATCATTCAGTCCTCTCTCCTGCTCTTGAGATAAATCACTTCATATTAAAAACCTGTAAACCCAAGCTGAGGTCATATACTTTTACACTGCAGAGTCCATGAGGACCCCGGGCACAATCCTCAGCACACACAAACAAAAGTCAAACATCGAGATGTCCCTTTCAGAGTGTGTACAATGCCAACGACACTGTGTGTGACAAAGCATGATGGTTTGTGAAATAACATCCTCAGATGCCAAAAATGTAGGTTTTAAAGTGATAAGTTCAGGCTGCCGAGATGGCTCAGAGGGTGATGCTTGCTGTGCACACATGACCTGAATTTGATGTAAAACCTACAGTAAAGGGCTGGAGAGATGGCTCAGCGGGTAAGAGCAATGATTCTGAAGACAGCAACATTGTACCCACACACATGAAATAAATAAATCTTAAAAAACAAACAAAACCAAACCTCCAAAATTGTCCTAGAATCCACATGCATGAATATACAATAATAATAAACAAAAATGTTGGCATTAGGATAGGTCCTATCCCCGGGGATGGCGCCACCCACAGGTGACAGGAACCTGGCACATCCATCGCCATGGAAATAGCTGAAGCATTCCCAGAAGACATCAGTTCAAAAACCCACCTTCACCTGAGAGCAAGTGAAGTCTATAAAAGACTGAGACCCCTCCTCCTCTTCCTCTTTTTCTCTTCTCTTCCCTTGACCCTGACCCCTGCCCCGTCCCTGTTCTATTAAACCTGTCCACATGGAACCGTGTTGGTTTGGTGTGGTTTGTCTGGGCATGAGCCGAGAAATCTAACTACAACAATAATAGTGTGCAATGGAGGCCAGAAGACTTTTAATGTTACTTTCAGGAGCCTCACCTGCTTCTCTGAGACAGTCTCTCATTGCTCTAGAGTTCACTAACTAGTCTGGCCATGCTTGGCAGTGAGCTCCAGGGTAATCTTCTCTCTGCCACAGTTTCTTACTGTGGGTGCTGGGGAGTGAATTTGGTTTCTCAGCCTTAAAAAGTACTTTCCTAAGAGCTGTCTTCCCAAGATCCTCCTCCTTTTTTTTTTTCTTTTACTATTAGTTTTAATAATACATTAAATTATACACATGGTGCTCACGGGGTGGGGGGTGAGGTACTTTGATTTTCAATACTCAATTAATCTCCCTTTTATTATCTTTAGATACAGTCGCAGGTGACCCAAACTGGTCTCAAATTCCTGATCTTCTGTCTCTACCTCCCCACTGCGGGAATCATAGGCAGGCACCACCACACCAGGCTCTTGACCAGTCAGTAACTCAATCCCTGAAAATGCAGCTGTCACAATCCACACAGAGCCATGAACATACGCCTCTGAATTAAGGAGGCAACGACTTCAACAAGGTTCTCTTCAAGTCGCTCAATACTTCTGGACCAGGAAACTGCCCTTGCTTCTCAGATAGAGTTCTAGTGGGGTTTCCCACCCCAGCCCAATAGACTCGGGAACCGGTGTGTGCAAATGCATCTGGTAACCAGCCACCTAGAAAACTGTATTCTCTTCCCAGGACCAGCACTAATTGGAATGCCTGTGACTTCCGGAGGATGCCATAGTTTCAAGTCTCTGGGCTTCACCCTCTATGCTGGTACTTTTAAGACCATCCCCCACACTCCTGGATTATCTCTGGGTAAAGCTGGAAGCCCACAGGTGGATCCGGGTCTTCTTGGCCAGGGTCCAGGGATATAGATAACTGACTGTCTTTTCTGTCCCTGTGGCCTTTAGCTCCTGGCCGATGGACCCACTGATGACTTGTCATAGCTGACTTTGTTCGAAACTGCCTGCCACATTGAGGGCAGGCGTAGGGACGCTCACCAGTGTGTGTCCGCCTGTGGGCTGCAATTTCAGAGCCCTGGCGAAAGCAGCGTCCACAGTCAGGGCATGAATAAGGCTTTTCACCCGTGTGGATGCGCATGTGGCGCCGAAGATATTTAGAATCAGCAAAGGCTCTGCCACAGTGTGTGCAACTAAAGGGGGTTTTGCCGCTGTGCACCACCCGCTGGTGCTCATGGAGACCAGAGTTCCGGCTGAAGCAGCGTCCACAATCAGCACAACAGTAAGGTTTCTCCCCAGAGTGGACACGGAGATGGCTAGTGAGGGCAGAGCGCTGTGTGAAGGTCCGCCCACAGTCAGAACAGCGATGAGGCCGCTCCTCTCGGTGTATGGCCCGGTGCGTGCTCAGGGAAGAAGCCCGGCCAAAGCATTTGTTGCACTCTGGGCACTGAAATGGTTTTTCACCCGTGTGAGTGTACAGGTGCGCCACCAATGTGGACCGCTGGGAAAAACACTTCTCACAGTTAGGACAGCGATGAGGTCGTTCCCCTCGGTGTATGATCCGGTGCATGTTCAGGGAAGAAGCCCGGCCAAAGCACTTGTTGCACTCTGGGCACTGAAATGGCTTTTCACCCGTGTGAGTGTACAAGTGCTCCACCAATGTGGGCCGCTGGGCAAAACTCTTCCCACACACATGGCACCCATGACGCTTGGCTGACTTTAGAACTGTGCCTTGAACGCCACCAGAGGTGGGCTGTCCCTGCTGAAGGTCCTTGGACAGCAGATCCAAGTTGCTAGGGGGGCCAGCAAATGAGAGGTGTGGTTTCTTCAGCTCAGCTTCTGTAGAAAATGTCTTCTGGATTGTCTCGGTCTCTTCCCTTGGTTTCTTCCTTTCCTCCTCGTGTCTGGAACCTGCTGGGAGTCCATGAAAAAGCTCAGACTCTGACTTTTACTGCCCCTGGATTCCCACAGCCCCACATAGTGACAGACAGGGCACAGAAGGGTAGAGGCTACAGCATCTGAGCATGCAGGGTACACACATGTCCAGATGCAGCATAAAGAAAGGCTTCTGTGCCGTCCTCATTCCCAAGTGCCGTGGGCTAAGCACTTGTCAAAGGTGGACAGCAAGACCTGAAGGAGCCTCCAGAAGGGAGCCACAGTAAGGGCAGCACAGGAGCGGGAATGCGGGGCTGCAACCCATACATCCTAGTGACCCTCAGATCTGAGGTGAGAGCACTGGACAGCAACAATCACAGCCCCTTTCTAGGTGAATCCAGGGGCCAGCTGTCAACACCAGGAAACAGGGTACAAACTGCCAGGCAGTAAGTACAGTCACTAGAAGACACCACACAGGCTGGCAACACTGAAGGTCCCCCAAGCAGGAGTACCCAGTCCTTCACCTGAGCTGACTTCTGTCTTGCACATGGCCACCTCTGGATCCTGGGCACGGGGTCCCCACAGCTCAGCCTCTTCCTCCAGCCAGCAGATGAGCGCTGGTTTGGCACCTGGGACTCCTGGATGGAAAGATAGCAAACCCCACTAGTCCGGGAGGACGACCCACGTGGTCCGGACCGCCGGTGCCCAGGGCTCTCAGTTCCACTACAGGACCCACGCTGTCACGCGCGGCGCTGCCCCTTGTGGTCAGAAAGGTTCTCACCAAGAGAGCCCAGGAGACTGTAGGTCTCGCGCATCACCTCCCGGTACAGGGCTCTCTGCGCGGGCCGCAGACACCCCCACTCCTCCGGGGAGAAGTACACGGCCACGTCCGCGAAGCTCACAGCCCCGGGCTTACAGAACGCAGGCCGTGCGGAGGCCCTTCTCCGGGCAACCCGCTGCGCCATGTGGAGTCCCTCACCAGCCCCGGGTCAGCCCAACGCCCCCGGTATCGCCTGCCCAGCCTGAGGTGTCTGTGGTCGGGTACCAGGGCTGAGAAGGGGCGGGAACCAGCTCCGTAAGCACCCTAATGTAGGTGAAAACTGAAAATTGATAGGAACACAACCAGGATTTCAGGACGCATGCGTAAAACCATCGACAGGGGGCGGGGCGTCTCAGGAACTGTGCTCCCTAGTGGTCCTGCTCAGGGTTACATCACTGGAGCTCCTGAATCACTGTCTTCTAGCCCTCATCCAAAATGGCCACAGAGTCTACAAGTGCCAGTCTGTGAGCAAGTCCCAGGCTAACAGACCTATGGGAGACTCTCTCTTGGCCTGTGAGACCCACATGCAGTTGAGGGTGCTTTGGACTCAGGAGACCCACAACCTTCTCAAGGTCAGCGAGGTGGAAGCATCCTGTGAATAGATGTTTAGTATTGTGTTTGTGGTCAGTGTATCATAGAGCTAGAAGCAAACCTGTGGAGGAAAGGCTGTTAATAAGCTAGAAAATGAAGGCCTCCAGTTAGGATGTTTCCACCAGCTTGGTCTACAAATCTTCAATTAGTTGAGAAATACTGACTGCTCCTGATATGGATCAGAGATCTGTTCTTTGATTATCCCAGACACCTGGGACGTTCACAACCACCTGATCTTCCAAAACTGTACACCTGTCCATCTGGATTTCTCTCTCGCATGCTTAGGAGGGAGTCGAAGATTTCTGGGCCATTTGTGAGAGTCCCATGAAATATCCAAGAGGAATGAGCTTGTGAATAGAGTTGATCTTATAGTTTTAGCAAGAAAAACACCTTAAGTCCATAGTTAAAAGACAACCAAAGGAAGCTTGTATTTGAGCACCATAGCTGATAGTGTAGATTCAGCAGGAGACTTTACATTTATCTTAAAGGCAATCAAGAGAAACTTAACATTTGAATTGTGATTATACAGTTGGATCCAATTTGGAATGTTTTATTAGAGTTGGGCTAAGAACTATACCAATCTTTTAACTATACTGATTATTGTTAAGACAATAGCAAGGAGAGGCAATCTGAAGCATTTAGTCACTGGGAACTAAGTTTAGATAGGGAAGTAACCTTATCTCTGTATCATTTCCTTTTCCCTTATCTAGTGTTAGGGACTAAAACGGTAGAAGAAAAGAGATGGAGAGGAAGAAGAACCCACAGAGTATCCAAATCCAGCAAGAGTGATGCCCAACATGCCCAGGCTGAACGGGGAATTTGACTCTAAAAGCTATAGGACGAAGGGATAGCTATTTTTCTTTCTGCATTCCAGCAGAAACTACTGGGCTGTCGTGACTGGATTCTCCCCGGGTTTGCTCCCAGAAGTCTTCTGGTTTTCCTTTTTCTTCTTCCTATATTCCTTTGGAAAAAGTTTGAGGGACGGGACAAGCAACTGGAAAAACTGTGGGTGGAAATGAAGGGCCTGAGAAACAAGCCATGGAGGAATTGGGAAAACTAAAGGTGTCTCTTCATCTCTTATCTCTGAAAGGCTTGTCTAGTTGGCTTTATCACCAGAAAAAATTGAGGGTAGAAATGAAAGCCCTCCGGAGTGGAGGAGAACCAGAAAAGGAATTGCAGAAAGTCTCGATCCCAGTGACTGAGCAAGAGAGCAGGAGTATCTCCTGGAAAGAAATGGTGCTGGAGGGCAGGGGGGTCAGAGGAAAACTTGAAATGGGAGAGGACAACCAAAGGAGACGTCCATTTTAAAGAACGTTTTAATCCCCAACTAACTGCACCAGCAGAGTGGATGAGGGGTGGCCCAGGGTCACCAATCACCATGAGTTTTCCTAGTAGTCATACAGCATGTGTCTGCTAATGGTGTGAGACAAGCAAGGTTATGCTTCCATAGAAATGATAGATTCAAGACATTTTAAAGAAGCCATTTTCCCCCTATGGGGTGCATATGCCTTGTGTAAATTCTAAATAACTGGGCTACTCAAAATAGAATGGCTCCCCAAGCTTGGAATAGATTTCTGACAGCTGTACCAGAGGCCGGCCCACAGTTGCAAAAGTTCCCAGTGGTGGAGGGAAGAAGATGTGAATATTGAACAGCAAAACAAAGAGTGGGGAATGACTATGGGAAGAGACCAGTTTTTAGCTGAAGGCAGCACTGTGACATACAAAACAGATTACATTTAATGATGCCACTATAGTGTGACATGCAAAACAGATTACATTTAATGATGTCACTATAGTGTGACATGCAAAACAGATTACATTTAGTGATGTCACTATAGAACAAAGTCACTTAGCAGCTTGAAAAGCTTGGGATAAAGTTTAGCCTGAGAAAAGGTTCGCCTGGTTTACAAACATTATACAAAGCTCTGGAGAAGCCGACAATGATTTGAGTTTTTTTTCAAAGATTAATCTCCAGGACAAGGCAAAGCCTATCACTGGATGAGAAGGAAGGGTAGGCAGGGAAAAGTCTAGGAAGGAGGGAGAAGGAGGAGAAGCGGGAAAATCAAGATGGAGATGATGGAGCAGATGATCCAGATCCAGGTGGACTAGGCCAGCTTTATCTTGTTTACGTGGGCGGCTTATGTCTTTATTAATTGGCAGTAAATTCATAGTGTGGATATATTGTGGATTGAGAATTTAGCATATAAATCTGATTGTTAGATTACAAGTTTCTGGAACTTTGATTTTACCAGGCTACAGGGGATATGAGCAGGGTTCCCGGCGGGCAAAGAGACAGCCCAGAGAGGGCGGCTAGAATGCCCGGGGCAAGCGTGGCATAGTGTTGGAGTGGCCGGGGAAACACGATGTGTGTGTGTCAGGTGAGTTAACAACCTGCCAACGGGACAGTGTGTGAAAGCCACTGGCAGAGAAGAGCTTGGGCATGCGGTGCCCCAGTGGAGCAGCTCAAGGATCTTGTGGAATGAGAACACAGGGGAATCGGTAGCCACCGATCCATTTTTATTTTAACCACAACATTATGCCCTATATTTTTAAAAAAAGATATGCAGTTGGATTTCTCAGCTGCTGCTGTTTCCTACATCAAAGGCAAAGCTGCTCCAGTGGAAAGAGCAGGAGAGGTCTCCTGAAAACCTGGCCACAGACCAGGAAGTGCTTACTTCATTGAAAATGTCTGTTTATAATTTCCTGCTACAGACACTACAACATATGACTTCAGACAGAGCACGGGAGCAGTAGTGACAACTTTAGCATTTTTTTAAACATACAGAGGCATTGTAGAATATGTTTTCATTTTACCCCAGGTGTGAGATTTGGCCTGCTTCAGACTGTCTACACTGCTGAGAATGACTTGCCTCCTGCTCTAACAGGAAGTGATTTTGCCAACTGCAGATAGTTTCTGTGATTGTGTGACAATTGGCATTTTGGGGACTTTCCAGGCAATATATAAATGCTAGGAACCTAAGAGGGTGTGGTGTTAATTGGTTATGGTTTAAGTGGTTGTGTGCAAAGAAAAGAGAACCAAAAGAAATTAGATACCCAAACAAAGAAGATCAAACTTGCCACATTGAACTGGATGTACCTAAATACCAGGACATTCTAAAGAAGACATTGTCCCATTTCTGATTTGTGACATTATTCAGAGATCTCTTTCCTTTTCTGTCCTTTTTTTCCCCTTTCTTATGTAGTGTTAGGGGGTTTAAAGGGTAGAAGGAAAAACCCACTAAATAGCTGGGGATTAAATTTGGTTTCTCAGCTTTAAAAAGTACTTTCCTGGCAGCTGTCTTCCCAAGCACTTCCTCCTTTTTGGTTTTTTTCCTTTACTATTATTAGTGTTAATTATGCTAAGTATGTGCACATGGTGCTCACAGAGTCTCTAGCCAGCAGCAAGACCGTCAGGTATTTGTGAGACATCTGACGTGTTTCTGGGAATTGAACTCAGAACCTCTGGGTGAACAGTCCACACTCTTAGCCAACTGAGCCATCTCTCCAGGCCCTAGTTGTTGGGATTGTGGTTGTTTGGGGACACTAGCCCACATAGCACTGGACTTGTGATTGTGCTGCCAAACTCCCCAGGACTTGACTCACAGCTGTTTGCCAGACATCTTGGCAGAAACTCATCAGAGATGTGAAGACAGCAGAGGTGAACTTAACATTCACCTTACTCCCAGTAACCTAGAGCTACAGGAGAAGGATTTCTGAGCTCAGGAATTCAGGGCAACAGATACCAAGATGTCTCTTAAAAACTGTGTATTGAGAAGATGGGTTAGGGGTTAAGAGCACTCACTGTTCTTCCAAAGAACCAGTTTGGTTCCCAACACTCACATCAGACCTCGCACCATTGCCTGTGGCTCCAGCCCCCCTCTCCTGGCCTTCACAGGCATGTGTATGCACACGTGCACACACAGACACATTTGAAAAAGGTAGCAGTAGACTGTGACCCTGCAGCTTCACTGCCATCCTGGGCTGTTGCTTAGCCTCCTCTGATCTGTCTTTGAGTACAAAGGGGTGAAAAGGCTAAGATGTCCTCCAGTTCAAACAGGTACAGAGACTCCCCTGCCTGTGTCTAAGAGCGGCTACAAAGGCCCAGCCCAGGGTGTTTCCACAGTGGATAAGCTGTCAGGGTTTTCCCTCCTAATTCAGGAGCTGCTGGCTAGCAGGCTTCTCCCTAGTGGACATGCAGATGGGTGGGGAGGGCAGAGTGAACACAACCACTTACCAGTTTGTGTAGGGTCAGATATGTACCCTGAGGGCCTCTTCTGACCAGGATTATTCTCCAGGCTGCTTCCTCTCCCAGGCACAGAGGAAAGGCAAGAAAGAACTTTAAAAGCCATAAGATACAAATGAACAGAAACAGTTTATGGGTTTTTGTTGTTCTTGATTTATAACCACCTAAATGCAACCACCTTCACGAACTGTTTCTCTTCTTCCACCACAGAAACCAAGCCATGGGAGTTGCAGCCCTTACTTGCTATGAACCTCCTGTGTGTGTGTGTGTGTGTGTGTGTGTGTGTGTATGTGTGTAACTGAGGGCAGCCTTACACTTCTGAACATATTTGTGGCACCGATTGCCAGGGGCTAGAATCAAGCATGTGCCAGCCGACCCAGTACGTACACTACCAAGAATGGAACCCAGAACTGTTCGCTCTTGTTTGCTTGGCTGAATAGTTTGGACTTCTTCAAGAGGACCTAGAAACTTGAGCCTTTGGTACTTCTGAGGGATACTTTGGTTTTTTTAACTTAAATTAATTTCACTTGTTTTTTTATCTTTAGCTAGAGTCTCAGGTGACCCAAACTGGTCTCAAACTCCTGATCTTCTGTCTCTATCTCCCCACTGCGGGAATCATAGGTACCACCACACCAGGCTCTTGACCAGTCAGTAACTCAATCCCTGAAAATGCAGCTGTCACAATCCACACAGAGCCATCAACATACGCCTCTGAATTAAAGAGGCAATGACTTCAACAAGGTTCTCTTCAACCTCAAGCCACTCAATACTTCTGGACCAGGAAACTGCCCTTGCTTCTCAGATAGAGTTCTAGTGGGGTTTCCCACCCCAGCCCAATAGACTCGGGAACCGGTGTGTGCAAATGCATCTGGTAACCAGCCACCTAGAAGATTGTATTCTCTTCCCAGGACCAGCACTAGTTAGAACGTCTGTGACTTCTGGAGGATGCCATAGATTCAAGCCTCTGGGCTTCAAACAATGCACATATTTCACCCTCTATGTAGGCACATTTAAGACCATCCCCCACACTCCTGGAATATTTCTGGGTAGTGCCTGAAGCCCACAGGTGGATCCGGGTCTTCTTGACCAGGGTCTAGGGATATAGATAACTGACTGTCTTTTCTGTCCCTGTGGCCTTTAGCTCCTGGCCGATGGATCCACTGGTGTTTCGTCATAGCTGACTTCGTGGGGAAGCATCTGCCACACTGAGGGCAGGAGTAAGGACGCTCGCCGCTGTGGGTCCGCCTGTGGGCTGCCATGTCAGAGCTCTGGCTAAAGCAACGTCCACAGTCAGGGCACGAATAAGGCTTTTCACCCGTGTGGGTGCGCATGTGGCACCGAAGGTATGCTGCGCGGGCAAAGGCTCTGCCACAGTGTGTGCAACTAAAGGGGGTTATGCCGCTGTGCACCACCCGCTGGTGCTCACGGAGCCCAGAGCTCTGGCTGAAGCAGCGTCCACAATCAGCACAACAGTAAGGTTTCTCCCCAGAGTGGACACGGAGATGGGTAATGAGGCTAGAGCGATGCGTGAAGGTCCGCCCACAGTCTGGGCAACAATGAGTCCGTTCCCCTCTGTGTATAGCCCGGTGCGTGCTCAGGGAAGAAGGCCGGCTGAAGAATTTATTGCACTCTGGGCAACGAAATGGCTTTTCACCTGTATGAATGTACATGTGCGCCACCAATGTGGACCGCTGGGTAAAACTCTTCCCACAGTCAGAACAGCGATGAGGTCGTTCCCCTCGGTGTATGGCTCGGTGCGTGCTCAGGGAAGAAGCCCGGCCAAAGCACTTGTTGCACTCTGGGCAACGAAATGGCTTTTCACCCGTGTGAGTGCACAGGTGCTCCACCAGTTTAGACTGTCGGGAAAAATTCTTCCCACACACATGGCACCCATGATGCTGATCTGCTTTTAGGACAATGTCGTGCAAAGCAACAGTGGGGTGCCCCTGTTGAGGGTCCTTGGACGGTAGATCCAAGTTGCTAGGGGGGCCAGCAAATGAGAGGTGTGGTTTCTTCAGCTCAGCTTCTGTAGAAAATGTCTTCTGGATTGTCTCGGTCTCTTCCCTTGGTTTCCTCCTTTCCTCCTCGTGTCTGGAACCTGCTGGGAGTCCATGAAAAAGCTCAGACTCTGACTTTTACTGCCCCTGGATTCCCACAGCCCCACGTAGTGACAGACAGGGCACAGAAGGGTAGAGGCTACAGCATCTGAGCATGCAGGGTACACACATGTCCAGATGCAGCATAAAGAAAGGCTTCTGTGCCGTCCTCATTCCCAAGTGCCGTGGGCTAAGCACTTGTCAAAGGTGGACAGCAAGACCTGAAGGAGCCTCCAGAAGGGAGCCACAGTGAGGGCAGCACAGGAGCGGGAACGCGGGGCTGCAACCCACACATCCTAGTGACCCTCAGATCTGAGGTGAGAGCACTGGACAGCAACAATCACAGCCCCTTTCTAGGTGAATCCAGGGGCCAGCTGTCAACACCAGGAAACAGGGTACAAACTGCCAGGCAGTAAGTACAGTCACTAGAAGACACCACACAGGATGGCAACACTCCCCCAAGCAGGAGTACCCAGTCCTTCACCTGAGCTGACTTCTGTCTTGCACATGGCCACCTCTGGATCCTGGGCAGGGGGTCCCCACAGCTCAGCCTCTTCCTCCAGCCAGCAGATGAGCGCTGGTTTGGCACCTGGGACTCCTGGATGGAAAGATAGCAAACCCCACTAGTCCGGGAGGACGACCCACGTGGTCCGGACCGCCGGTGCCCAGGGCTCTCAGCTCCACCACAGGACCCACGCTGTCACGCGCGGCGCTGCCCCTTGTGGTCAGAAAGGTTCTCACCAAGAGAGCCCAGGAGACTGTAGGTCTCGCGCATCACCTCCCGGTACAGGGCTCTCTGCGCGGGCCGCAGACACCCCCACTCCTCCGGGGAGAAGTACACGGCCACGTCCGCGAAGCTCACAGCCCCGGGCTTACAGAACGCAGGCCGTGCGGAGGCCCTTCTCCGGGCAACCCGCTGTGCCATGCGGAGGCCCCCACCGGTCCCGGGTCAGCCCAGTGCCCCCGGGGTCGCCTGCCCCGCCCCAGGTTGCAGCGATCAGGTACAAAGGCTGAGAAGGGACAGAAACCAAGTCCTTGAGCATCCTAATGTAGTTAAAAATTGAAAACTCATAGAATCATGTACAAAAGCAGGACTTGATGATGAAGTCGTAAAAATGGTTCCAGTATTTGTGCATATTCAAGTGTGTGTTTGGGGGGGTGGGGGTTGTCTTATGAACTGTGTTCTCTAGGGGTCTCGCCCCAGGGTACGTCACCGGATTTCCTGTGTCATTGTTTTCTAGCCCTCATCCAAGATGGCCAAAATGTCTACACGTGCCAATCTAAGAACAAGTCAGGAGTAGACACGCCTATGTGGGCGGGGATTCCATGCTTGTAAGTACTTGTGCAGAGTGGTACATTTTCTGGACTTTAAGGGCCCTCTCAAGTTGAGCTAGTTGGAAGTAGTCTCTGAGTGTTGGATTTGGGGTAGAATCCGATAAAACTCGTTGTAGACACAGAAGCTTAAAAATGAATGCCTTATTTTTTTTTGTGTGCGTGTATGTAGGTGTCCAGTTTCCGGGCTGAACCATGTTCTGGAAAGGAGATTGTAAGTTTTCATAGGGTCAGAGATCATAGAGATGTTCTTTGAACAACCAGGATACCTGGGACACTCACAACCTAATTTTCTGAAACAGTACATCTGCCCAACTGGATTTTTATCCTTTACTCCCAGGAGGAAGTAAAGTTCGTGAGAAGATTATGACAGTCCCATCAAATACCCAAGAGAGGAACGAGGCCCTACTCAAGGTCAGTTACACTCAGACTTTAAGTCTGACTCATTGATATTTTAATATAAAAATACAGACCTACGGAAGGAATATTATCTCTATTCATCATCATTCACAGCAAATACTAATTTTCTAAAATTCTTGCTCTTCTGCTGGGGAGAAGCTTCAGACAGACTTCAGGGCAAGGGGCTCTTTTTCTTTCTCATGCGGCCATACTTTTTCCTGTCTCAGTGCAAATACATTGGGTCAAGACCAGGGTTCTGCTCACTGGCTCTATACTAAGCTGAGATAGAGCGGTGTGAATTCCCACGGCACAGTGTGATTTCAGATCTTTCAGCAGGTTGTGTCGAGGTCTGTGTGACACAGGAGGTTCGGCTCTGGGAGGCTGCTAGCAGTGAGCACCAAGTACGCATGTGGTGCACAATTATGAAAGATCTTTGCTGGGAGTGGTGCTCTGGGCTGTCGTTTACTGTCTTCAGAAGGTGAAATACATCGTTCCAAGCCTTCCTGACTTGTTTTTTTTTTTAATTTCATGTATTTAATGTACAAATGAGTGCTCTGTTGCATATACATTCACCTACCGAAGAGGGCATCAGATTTCCCTATAGATGGTTGTGAGCCACTGTTGCTGGGAATTTAACTCAGGACTTCTGGAAGAGCAGCCTTTAACCACTGAGCCATCAGCATCTTTGCCAGCTGATGATTATCTGACAGAGTTTGGATAACCAACAACACAACCCAGAAAGCAAAATCAAAAAGCACACATGACCTATTCAGTACATGGGACCTCATGAAACTGAAAGCTTCTGTAAGTCAAAGGATGCTGTCTTTAGGACAAAGTGATCACCTACAGATTGCAGAAGGGTATTCAGCAACCTTACATCTGACAGAGGGCCAATATTCAAAATTTATTTTAAAAAACCTCAAGAAATTAGACTCCAACAATCCAAGTAACATAATTTTAAAAATGTAGTACAGAGCTAGACAGAGAATTCTCAGCAGAGGAATTTGAAATGGCCAGAAGAACCTGAAGAAATGTTTCTCTTTCAAGACATAGTTTCTTTGTGTAGCCCTAGCCCAGATATTCTGGAACTTCCTATGTAGACCAGAACTGGGCTCAAACTCACAGAGATCCTCCTGCCTCTGCCTTCCTAATGCTGGGTTTAAAAGGGTACACCACCATGCCTTTAGACATATTCATTGAAAGTGGAAACAGTCCAAATGTCTTCAATTTAAAAATGAAGAGGAATGTCATACATATACACTATGGCGCACTATTCTGCTAAATAGAAAAAAATGAAAACTGCAGGTTGTGATGGCTATTCTTGTTCTCAGTTTGACTATATATGAAATGAACTACAATCCAGAAACAGAGGCACAGCTGTGTCCAGATCCAGAGGCTGGAAGGCACAGGCCTTTAGTCCAGATCTTGAGGCATTTTTCGTCTTGGCCACATCTTCTGCTGGAGGCCTATGTAAGTATCACAGAAGAGGGAAGTGTTCACTCTTTGCCTGCTTGCACTTACTGGCCAGTACATTGATTGGAGCTTACTACTCCAGGATTTTAGCTTATACAGAAGACCAGCCTGCAAACCATTCCACTACGTTCCATATATAAAAATTCCATAAGTTCTATGACTCCAGAGATCCCTGACTAATACAGACTGTGGTACTTGCAGTGGTTCCAGAGGAACAGCAATATAAGGATGACTCATTTAAGTACCTGGACAAGGTGTTATAATTTGCCGGTACCTTCTAATTTACCAGCACCTTCAGCTACTAAAACCTCTCTAGCCACACACTCTCTTTCTCCTGGGAGCTAAGGGAATATGAAGTCCCATGGTAGAAAGTATATTTCAAACTTAAAACAAATAAATACCTTTGATTATGTTGATCCAATGGCAACAGATTAGGTGAGCAGGTATAAGAAACTTTCTACGGTTTGGGGAGAAGTAAGAAAAACAATTTTGCTGGTTGGTTTCTGTCTTAGGGTTTTACTGCTATGAAAAGACACCTTGACCAACTCTCCTAAGGAGATTTAATCGGGGCTGGCTTCCAGGTTCAAAGGTTCAGTCCATTATCATCAAGTCAGGAGCATGGCAGCGTCCAGGAAGACATGGGGCTGGAGGAACTGAGAGTTGCACCTCTTGTTCCAAAGGCAGCTAGGAGAAGACTGGCTACCAGGGAGCTAGGATGAGGGTCTTAAAGCCCACACTCACAAAGACTACCTCCAACAAGGCCACACCTCCCAATAGTGCCACTCTCTGGGCCAAGCAAATTCAAACCATTACATCTACTTATAAATTGATAAAGTGTTGGGGCTCAGGAACTGCCATACAAACACTGATCTCAGGGTGGGCTTTTTTAATAGGAAAAACTAGGTTCAAAGATTAAAGGGCAAGGAGGGGAGCAGTTGGTTTCCTAGGCAACGTATTGCCAGCTAACCTTCATGTTGATTGGTACCGAGTGAGGTAAGGGGGTGGTGGATGAGTGATGCATGGGGGAATTTCAGAACGTGGAGCATGTATATTATAATCATAATTTTTTTGCTTAGTAGTAGCATTTTTCAGTGTCAGCCACAAAAATCACAGGGAGTTCACATGTAAGTGCAGGAAGGGCTGCCCAGTGGTCAGCTCCGACTCAAGATATTTTAGACACAATAGTTTATATTAACCTTTGATTTGATGGGTCCTCCATAAAGCTTTGTGGAATTTCTTAAGTTTAGCAGACTTCAGGGTTGGAGAGATGGCTCAGCGGTTAAGAACTCTGACTGCTATTCTGGGGGCCCTAGAGGGGAGGTAGAAAGTGCAATCCATGAGGGAGTGCATTGAACTACTAAGGAGCTTAATGAGTTTGCTAATTCATCCAAACAGAAGTCTGGAGAATATATGTGGGAGTGGATTTTAAGGGTGTGGGATAATGGTGGGAGGAACATAAAACTAGATCAGGTTGAGTTTGATATGGGCCCCTGAGTGGAGATTTAGGAAGTCAGAAGTTTGTTTGAATGGTTAGCTGAAGTATTTATGAAAAGATGGCCTACTAAAAAGGAGTTGGAGATGCCTGATATTCCTTGACTTAGTGTTGATGAAGGGATTTTAAGGCTCGGGGAAATTGCAATGCTAGAGTGGGTACACTGTGTAAAACCTAATCCTCCACAATGGGAAGGCCCAGAAGACATGCCCTCCACTAATTCTGTAAGACACAAACTGGTGAGAGGGGCACCAGCACATTTGAAGAGTTTTGTTCTTGCCCTTTTCCTTGTGCCAGACCTTAGGGTTGGAGATGCTGCTGTGGATGTGGATGAACTAAATGCAGTGGGTTTAATCGGGCCCCAGGTAGTGCATTGAATTAATTGCCAGAGGCAAGGTGATCATAGTTATCATAATGGACAGTGTAGACAAAACAGTGTTCATAATGACCTTACCTATAATGAATGGTCAGTACCAGTGAGGTAAATTTTTTTTAATGACTTGTAGGGGCCTTTGGTACTGTCTAATCAGTCATGGTGTTTCCAGACATAAAATAGATAAGAAGCCTACTACATTTCTGTTTATCTGTATAAGCAGAAAAATTCTCAAATGAAAGAAAGGCTATATCGGATTGTAGCAAAAGACTATCTTGGTCAGTGAATCAACTTTCAGACTTGAGAGCCAATTTTCAGACCCAGAACCCCTTGAATGAAGGGATGGCCAAGTTCCCCTAAGGAAGGTCCTTGATAAGACATCTGAAAGTTTTGTGGTTAGCCTTTCTTCAGTCCTTTTCCAGAGGGACCTATGGGCTTTTATAAGGGTAACTATACACTGGGAGAAAGGAAATAATCAGACTTTCTGGGTTCTGTTGGATACTGTTCTGAATTGATGCTGATTCTGGGTGATCCCACAAACATTGTGGCCTTTCAGTTAAAGTAGGGGTTTATGGGTGATCAATGAAATTTTGGCTGATATTCAATTCTAGTAGGTTCTCAAACTCATCCTGTGGTTATCTTCCCAGTTCCATAATATATAGTTGATATAGATATACTTACAAGTTGGAAGAATTCTCACATTGTTTCCCTGGCCTGTTGAGTGAGGGCATCATGGTTGGAAAGGCTAAATGGTGTAGGTTGATGTTAGGGTGATGCATGATTGGAGAGTGGAGGGGTAGGCGGGGAAAAGGCTTGGAAAATGGAAAAGGAAGAGAGAACAAGAGAGTCCGGGAGGAATGAAGATGGGGATAGATATTTATGTTTCTCTCAGCACATCTCTTCATAAATAAGGCTGTTATGAATGTTTTATAAGGGATAGAATTGTACAAGATCATTTAACTTATCCAGGTTGGCAAATTATATTATACCTATTGGTGTGTTCTTTGATGTGACTACTTAATTGAGTTCAAAGGGTGTAGTGGCAGAGCACATAAAGCCCGCCACAGAATTGGAATGTGTGTATAAAGTTTGGCGGCAGCTTTTCCCTCCAGCCACTCCTGTCATTGACTAATGAGCACATGAACAAAGTGGCAATGGTGGTAGAGATGGAGGTTTTGCATGGGCTTAACAATGTCGACTTTCACTCACCAAGGCTGATCTGGTTACAGCTGTTGCTGCTGCTGAATGCTAGGTTTGCTAAGAGAAGAAACTAACACTGAGTCCCAGTTATGACACCATTCCCCAAGTTTACCAGCCAGCAACCTAGTGGCGGGTTGACTACAGTGAACCACTTCCTCCATGGAAAGAACATGTTTTGTGCTTACTGGAGTAGATACTTATTCTGGTTATGGATTTTGCCTTTCTGACCTGTAATGCTTCTGCTGAAACTACCATTTGTTAAGGTGGAAATTTCTGGTTTCTTTGGAGACTCAGTTGTGTGATGTTTTTCTGAAAACGGTCTTATGAAGGGATGATTTTGCTGAAGCAGACATGGGGGAGGATGTTTTGTTGGAACAGACACATGGTGTTTTTCTGGTGGTAACTTGGAAAAGGGGCATGTAGTGTTTTACTGGAGCAGACACTTGAGAGAACACTTGATGTTTGGAAATGGTGTATATATATATATATATATATATATATATATATATATATATATACACATATATATGTATATATACATACATATATATATATCCCAGCATACAGTGAATGGAACTATGTGGTATTGGTATGCCTTGCCACTCTTTGCTGGTCACCCTTGGGTTTTAGTGATGCTGGTCTTTGCTGACAATACTGTATGGCACTGGTTCACCTTGCCAGTCTTTGCTGGTCATTGTTTATTGTTTCTTCATAAAGAGAAACACACCCACAAACTTCTGATGGTATTCCAGCGGCTTCTGCAGACTTGGGCCATTTGGTAGAGCCTTGGGGTTTCTTCTGGATCAAACTGCCATTGCTGATTCATGGATGGTGTTTGTGAGTGGATCAAGCTGCTGCTGATTTGTATAAACTGAACTGCTGACATCCTGATGACTGAATCCAGGTTGGATTCTAAGGAACTATTTCTAAACAGGGCTACATCCTTCTTTGCCCTATTAACCTTTCCTTTCCACTACCTCTGGTGGGTGGTCGGCTAGAAGGGAGGTTAAAGCATTTAAATACAATTATTAAAGTAAGGTTTTTAAAAATATAAGCCCTCGATCTGTGGGCTTACACAATGCCTTGTCATCATGGTATTGTATTCCACACAGTATTGCTTCACAGCCAGAGAAGTGCAACATGGAACCACGATCATGGGACCAACTGGTCTTACCATGTTCCCCACCCACCATCCGAAGTAGCTGGCCTGATAGAAAGATGGAATGGACTTTTGAAGACACAGTTATAGCACCAACTAGGTGGCAGCAACATGGAGGGCTAGGGAAGGTTCCTCAGAAAGCAATATATGCTTTTAATCAGTGTCTGATATATGGAACCACAACAAATATTCCATTTAACTGAAAACTCAGACTTCCCCCTGATCATTTTGGGCTTCTAATGCTCTTGAACAGATAGACCAAGAAAGGAATAACCGTGTTAGAAGGAGTGATAGAGCCAGATTACCGTGGAGAAACTGGATTGTCTCTCCACAGTGGAGGTAAGACTCGTGAAGGAACATTTCACTGAAATAGACAAAGGTGAAAGGATGTTCTGCTAAAGCAAGCACATGAAAGAACATGTGATGAAGGACTCTTCAATAACTAAGGCATGTATTGGTTTGACTTACATTGTGTAGTTGTTAAAGCTCCATCTGTTAGGACTCCATAGAGAGAAATGCACCAGAAAACTTCTGGTGCTATGTTTCTGCTTCTTGACAGTTCCTTGGACTCAGGCTGTTTGTCAGAGTGATGTCACCTGAGACAGACTCATGTAGTGAGGACACTTGAAGCTTGGAGGGAGTATATATAGGACTCAACAGACCTGACAGGACCCTGGCTTACCTGCATAGCTGAACACTTCTTGGTCTCAAATCTTTGCCAATCTTTGCTTCAATCATTTGCTTCCTCAGGAGAGGCACAGCCAAGAGCTGCTCCTGGCATCCATCATGGCACAGCCTGAATCCCTCCTGTTGACTTGCCTGACTGTTCCTGTTAGGTCAGTACCACTGCTGCTGCTGCTGTCCTGACACTACTGAACTGGACTGCTGGTGTATTTGTGAAGTATTTGTAAGTGGATTGAGTGGCTGGTGCTAACCTGTGAACTGAAAAGCCAATTTCCTGACAACACAGACAGGAGCTGCTCCAAAGGACCTTTCTAAACAGGTCGACTTCCCCTGTAAACTTTCTTTTCTACTACCTCTGGTGGGTGGTGGGTTAGAAAGAAGGTTAAGACATCTAAGAACCATCATTAAGAGTAGGCTTTGAAAAAATTAAAGGTACAGTTCTTCTTCACCTACTTGCATTTACTTTGTCAGCACATTCTTCAGGATTCCAGCCTATACAGAAGACCAACTGCACAGATAGACTACAGCCTATAAATCATCCCAATAAATTCCCTTTTATATACATATTCACCCCATAAGTTCTTTGACTCCAGAGAACCCTGATACACAGGTAAATGGATGGAGCTAGAAAAGATCAATTACACTGCATAAGGAAATTAATTAAGACCCAGAAAGACAAATGTCATGTTTCTCTCATCTGAGGCTCCTACCTCCAAATAATCAGGTGTGAGTATATAACCTGGAGTAACTTCATAAACCAGGAAGTAAGAAGTGACCATGACTGGGGTTGGGGAGCAATAGACAGGGCATGGCAGAGTACAGTGGGGAAGGACAAACATGGATGGAAGTGGGGCTCTAATTAAAGAGGAAAGGAAAGTCTGAAAATGTCATAAGAATTCATCTATTAAGTATTAACTTAAAGATACTACCTAGAATACATGGAAGTCTGTGTCTGTATGTGCACATAAATGGTTTGAATAAAACTTTTTCCTTGTGGGCTAACTATGCTCTCCCAAAGGGTCATAGACCATCTAACAACAACAACAAACCCAACATCAGGCAGGAGCAGCCCTCCTTTGAGTTGTTGAACAGAGGTGACCCAGAGACTCCCAATAGGCTAATGCCCTTGCTCACCCCCTAGAGGTGAAAGGTAAGTCCCTATTTCTGAAGACACTCTGCACTTCAAACAAAGGATCCAGATGACCCAAGCAGGATCTGACCAGACTCTTCTTCCCTGAGGACTAGCTTCCATGGTACCAGCAGACACCATGCAAGCTTCTACAGGAGAAAAGCAATGACTTCCTAACCAGCTATGATTTCTGTAAACCACAGCAATGGCCAGCAGAGTCCAATAACCTTAAAGGTACACCAGTAGCACACATGCCTTGGCAGTGACCAACACTTCTCTAATTGCAAGTAGGTCTACTCAACAAGAGAAAAATCATGCCTGACCCTGGCAACCTAGCCATCCATTCAGGGCTAGTGCGAACATGGACCTGGGAGGAGAGAGTCACTTTAGCAAGCCAGCATAATCCCTAGCTGGATTCTAAGAACTTGTGTTTAATACCCACGGATAAATGTGGCTCTCACCTCTCATGTATGAAACTACTTTTGGCAGCAGATAGAGACCCTTACAGAAAACCACAACCAATCAAAATGCACAGTTGTGGAGCCCAGTCCCAACTGACACACCTACAGAACAGCTCCTGTACCTAAGGCTCAAGGAACCTTGAGGAAGGCAGGCAGGGCAGGAAGACTGTATGACCCAGAGTAATAGGAAGTTTAGGTGACATTTTGTCTCCTAGAAATGTCAGAGAAGCTGAACTCATGAAGTCTCACCAACATGACAGTCTAAACATGACAGTTCATAAGGACGGCACCAACAGACATGCTGACATAGAAAGGGGAATGCCCATGCAGACCCAAGCCCAGATAAAGAACTACAGGCAGCTGAGGAGTGCTGAGAGGTGACAGTCTTTTCCACAGAAGAGCACACTAGGTGGTTGTCTAAAACCAATGAATCCTAAAACATACATAGAAGTAACATTAGATTGAATAGGAATATATAGAATATTATATTCTTTATATATGTACACATTTCTAATATATGTGTATAGATAGGTAGACAGACAAACAGAGACACATGTAACAACAGTTGAAAAAAATATGGCAGCCTTGTGGTGCTGACACACGCCTTTAGTCCCAACACTCAGGAGGTAGAGGCATGCATGCTAATGTTATATAGGTCAAGTTCTAGATCCGGGTCTCTGATATGAAAGCCCAGTGCTTCAATTTTGGGAAGTACAGTCATTCACAAAGAGACTGTGACCAAGCCACTAACGGTCACAGATCTCAAAATGCTCAGTGCTTTAACAGTGGGAAACATGTTCATTTGCAACAAAACTGTGAACAAGCATCTCTTAGGGCAATGGTTTTTCTAAATATAAACTAGAAAGAAGGACTAGGCTTCTAGGGCTGTGCAGGCAATGCATCAGGGGTTGCCATTGAAACAGTGAGTGTAGGGGAAGAGAGATATTCAAGGTAATTTCTTGGCATCGGGAAATGGCCTTAGGACCTGGAGCCCCTACAGCAAAAGTGATGAGCTACTTGCCCACTGTCAGCCAAGGAGAGACATGCAGACCCCAAACCTCAGCTAAGTAGCACCATTCTAATGCACGGTACTGCAGGCAGTGCTGTTCTAGAGCTGGCTACAGAGAACCATCTTCCTCTACCCCACAGTCAGTGTTATAACTTCTAGAGTTTATGGCCACAGAGACATCTTACTCTACCCCACAGTCAGTGTTATAACTACTGGAGTTTATGGCCACAAAGACATCTTACTTTACCCCACAGTCAATGTTATAACTACTAGAGTTTATGGACCTTTTTCCTCAGGTCAGCAGAGATGATCTTGGGAAGGAGTGGATTGACTTCCTAAGGGTTCACTGTGCATTCAGAAATTATAGATGAAGATTTCAAATGAGGAATTAAAATTATGCCCTATGTAAAAAGAGACACACAATTTAATGCAAGTGATAGGATTCCTCAGCTGCTGCTGTTTTCCTACATCAAAGGCAAAGCCACTTCAGCAGAAAGAGTGGAGAAGGTCTCCTGAAAGCCTTGGCCACTGACTCAGAAAGTGCTTACTTCATTGAAAATGTCTCTGTGTCTAATTTCCTGCTACAGACACCACAATATATGACTTCAGACAGAGTGCGGGAGCTGCAGTGACAATTTTAGCATTTTGGTTTCTTTAAAAGTCATAGAACTATTATAATAAAATGTTCTCATTTAAAACCACGTGTAGGATACAGAGACAATTCAGTGTCTGCTGAAGCTGACTATGATTTTCCTTGTCCTCTAGCAGAGGCATGATTTTACCAGCTGTTGATATGTCTTCAGTTGTGTGATGTTTGGAGTTCTGAGGACTTATCTGTGGCACAACATGGTAGGTCGTTGGTTGGTTTGAGGTTGTTTGTCTGTCGAGATTTGTTAAGTACTCATGCACAAAGGAGAAAGAACAAGAAGAAATTAGATATCCTGATGGTGAAGATCAAACTTGCCCCAAGGAACTTGATACCCCTAATCAACAGGGAATAGTCTACCAATAGTGTCATTCTCTTTCTGACCCATGACTTTATACAGTGATCTCTTTCCTTCTCCCTCCATCCTTTCTCTCTTATCTAGTGTTAGAGAAAAGGAGGAAAAAGAGAGGGGGAGGAAGGGTGGAAGAAAGAACTCACAAAGTAGTCAAAAGCAGTTACACTGGTCTTCCTCTATGCCTAACGCCTGTAAACTACACAAGGAAGCAGTAGGTGTCTCTTGGGCTGCTGGGAAGCTCTCAGCTATATAGGAAACGATACTGAGGAATCCAGCATCTTATTCTTGTCTCGTTATTCTCTTGCTTATTTTGATTGTGATGTGAGGGTTCCAAGGCCTTGTGCATGAGCCACATCCTCAGCCCTTGCTTCCCATGCCCAAAGGTCTCCCTAAATAGTCCCAGTTGTCTATGAACTCCTCCATCACATACCAAAATGCTGTGGTAACAACCACATGTCCCTGTGCGCAACAAGAACATCATCATCATCATCATCAACAACAACTACTTGTTCTTCTTGTCGCCTAAACTGGTGTTTCGCTCACTATGTAGCAAAGCATGGCCTTGAAATTCTCTCCTTCATTCCCCAGAGCTGGAATCCACCACACCCAATGTCTGCGGTCTTCTACACAGTACCCAGAGTTTTATGGATACTAGCCAGGTACTTATTGTAGTTGGTATTAGTGTCAACTTACCAATAATTAAAACTGCTGAGGTAGGAAGTCTTGCCATGATTGATGTGGGGAGGTGCCCCTTAGTGTGGGCAGCATTTCCTGACAGGAACCTGGATAAAAGGGTGTTTCAGAAGGAAGTTGCTCCTCTTGCCTTCTGTCCTTTGCCTGCTTGGCCTCCTTCTTGTTGTTCTATTGCTGTGAAGAGACACCATGGCCAGTATGACTTATAAAATAGATCATTTAAATAGGGGCTTGCTTACAGTTCTAGAGGGTCAGTCCATTATCCTTATGGTGGGCTGTGTGGCCGCAGGCAGATCAACAGGCACTGGAGCAGTAGCTAAGAGCTTACATCTGATCAGCCGGGTGAAGACAGGGAGAGTGAGACTGGATGTGACTTAGCCTTTTGAAACCTCAAAGCCCACTCAGTGACAAGCCTCCTCCAGCAAGGCCATGCCTCCTAATCCTTCCTAAACAGTCCACCAACTGTGAACCAGACTTTCAAATATATGAGCCTATGGAGCCGTCACGCAGACCTGAGCCCCACAGTTGTAGCTGCTGCTGCTATTGCTGCTGCTGCTGCCGCTGCCAATGATGCTGATGCTTTTGCTGATGCTGGTGGTGATGCTGATGGTAATGACAGTTCCTGTAAGTGTTTGCAATTTGGAATTTCTGCAACTTTTCAGAGGGTAGATAAATGCCCAGACCCTAAGAGGTGAAGTTGGTGGTTATTGGTCATTTAGGAGGGTTCGTTGTGGTTGTTAATAGTCATGGTCAAAGAAACAAAAGGAAAGAATTTAGATTCAGGGATATTTCTCTCTTCTGTCTTTATCCCTTATCTAGTGTTAAAGGTGAAACCAGGGGACACAGGGAATGAAAAGGAAAAAAAGTGGAGAAGGGTAAAGCAAGAAAAACTCACAAAGTAGCAAAGTCCAGCTACAGTGTACGGTAGTAAAGGTTACCTGCATGTCCTCTTTAATGTTGTACTGTAGACACCCTGTGACCCTGTGAGGTGGTGCGATGACTGGGCAGTAAGAGAAACTGATGACAACATGACATGCAACAAGTCAGTGGGTTGTCATGGTTTCCTGATGTTTCTGTCCATATTTAATTAAGTAAATTGGTGTATGTATATGTTTGTGTATGTGTATGTTTGTATATGTGCATGTTTGTGTATATGTGTAGGTTTGTGTGTGTGTATGTGTGAGTGAGTGTGTGTGTGTGTGTGTGTGTGTGTGTGGTGATGATTATGATGGTGATGATGATGGTGATGATGATGTCTAACATTAGCACAAAATGGCCTGGAACTGGAATTGCAGGCTTTCTAACAGTGCCCAAGTCCTACCCCCCAAATAAAACTCTTAGACTCCTTATATATGAATAAATTTCTAGGCCAATAGCTTTGGCTAATTTCTGCTAGTTCTTAACTAAGTTATCCCATTTAAACTAGTCCAAGTCATGCTCTGTGACTAATCACCTCTCCTCCAATTTCATGTGACCATCTTCTCAGAGTTTGGGGTGTGTCCTCCTTGTGCCTAACTCTATCCCCATAATTCTTTCTGTATACTGGAACTTCCACCTCGATATTTCCTGCCTAAGTAAACCAACAGTATTTAATCACAGGAGATGCTCGTATATATTTCATAAGAAATTCTATCTACATTTCCCCACTCAGTCCAATAAAAACTGTTTCTCCTACAATAACACTGTATACAGTAATAGTTATAAAAGCTATCACTTAAGATTTATATTCACAATGTCCAGACCATGTGTGCTTGGAACCTTGGAGAAAATATTTTACTATCTGTTTTATCTTGGTAAGTTCAGAATGCTGTACCTAAACCAACTTCTATCATAACTTGCATCACCAACCTAAAATGTCTTCTGACACTTAAAACATTTTAGTAAATTCTAAACAACCTAAGGTTAATCGTAAGGCTATACCTATCTAGTTGAAGTGGAAATCTCTGGTTTGTTTGGTTTTAGTTACATCATATGATTTTTTTTTCTGGAAACTGTCTTATGAGGAAACGTTTTTGCCGAAGAAGACACATGGGAGGATGTTCTGCTAAGAACAAACATGTGGTGTTTTCCTGGAAGCAGCATGGGAAAAGGTCATGTGATGTTTTGCTAGTGTGGATGCTTGAGAGAACACATGATGTTTGAAAAGTATATAAATGTAACCTAACAGACAGTGGACAACACTCTCTGGTATTTGTTCACCTTGCTACTACTCATTTTTTTTTTTTTTTTTTTTTTTTTTTTTGGTCATTGTTGGGCTTTGCTGACACTGGTCTTTGCTGACTATGCTGTTTGATATTGTTTTGCCTTGACAGTCTTTGCTGGTCATAATTTGTCATGTCTTCATAGAGAGAAAAGCCACCAAAGAACTGGTGGTGTTCTGGTGGGTTCTTGTAGGTTCTGCAGACTTGGGGCTGATTGGCAGAGCCTCATAGTTTCTTCTCTATCAAACTGCTGTTGCTGAGTTGTGAATGGTGTTTGCAAGTGGATCAAGCTACCACCACTGATCCATGTGAACCGAACTGCTGATAACATGATAACACAAAATGGACTAACTCCAAAGAACTATTTTTAAACAGGTCCATGTTCTCCTTTGTCCCATTAACCTTCCCTTTCCACTACCTCTGGTGGGTGGGAGGCTAGAAGGGAGGTTAAAGCAGTTAAGTACACTTGTTAAAGTAAGGTTTTGAAAAATATAATCCTACATCTAGTCTTCAACACCATCAAAGATTTGAGAAGGAATAAATATTACTCAAGCATGCAGCAAGTGCAGCCAAGCAGCTCCTGACCCCATAGAAATGACAGAGACATCTGCCTGCATGGACAGTCCCCCAGATTTCTAGCATTTTGGGGGCATCATCTTCAGCCTTCTGGCCCAGAATATCTGTCAAACTTTTTTTTTGTGAAGCAGGAACTATGAAGGATGGCTTACCTTGTCTTTGCAAACTCAATAGTTCTCTGCATGCCATTTGTCCAGTTTAAAAAGAATTGTGCCAGTGGCTATCTTGGAACATATGAAGCAAACTCCATATGGGATTCTTCAATGCTCATCATCTTCTTTTAAGTAGAATGAGGGCATTGCCAGGAGCTGATATGTCTCACTGCCCAAAAAATCCTTTTAATGATAAAATCATCATTGAATGTCATATTCTATAGGTCTCTGAGGTTTTTGAAGACCATCTATCTATTTAGAGTATATCTGAAGAGGTAACCTGCTTGTTTCTAGCTATTTACTATCTATTCAACCTGGAAACATATTTCTGTAATAAAATAGAATAGTGTCTAATATAACAATAAGTTTGACTATTAACTTGTATTTTTTAATTATCCTTAACAGCTTATAATAGCAGATTTTTTTTAAAGAACTAGAACTTGTCATTGCACTTTTAAGAATTACATTTACTACCTTAAATGAACTTACTACCTTAAAAAGGGTAGATACATGTAAGTCTCCCTGATCTCTGGGATTGTGGACCAATATGGTCTGGTCAATGAGGTCAAAGAGAGCAGAGACAATGGGGGTGAGGTGGGGAAGAGTTCAGAAGCCCTGTGAGTTTGTACAGTGAATGACTAAACTAGGAGCAGCTTTGGGGAGTCAGATCAACTTTATTCTGGAATGATTTGAGGCTTAATTATTTGGAAAACTGGTGGTAGGAACATCCAGGATAAGCAAGGGCCATTGTCTGAAGGTTTAGAGTACTAACATTCCTCATTAGCACAGGGGAGCATTTCAGAAATCTCAAGTACTACCTAAAGGATCTTATAGGAGGAAAGGAAGTTGATCCTTTACTCTAAAGCTACATGATATTTCACAGGTAGGGGTGTATGTGTGTGTTGGGGGAGGGATGAGTTCCTCAGACAAGGTCATACACAGAGAAGCCTTCCATTGCCTGCCACAGAAGGCTATCTGGTCTATTTTAATTAGATTTAGTCATTTATTTTATGTGTAAGTACTTTGTCTACATGTGTGTGACTTTACCAAGTGTATACTTGTTGCATTAAGAGGTTAGGAGAGTACATCAGATCCCCTGGAACTGTAAAGATGGTTGTGAACCATTTTATGTGTGGTAGGAATTGAATATGGGTCTTCTGCAAGAGAAACAGGGGCTCTCAACTTCTGAGCCATATTGATAGCACCTGGCCTCAAATTCCTTTTTTTCTAGCCCCCTAGTTTTTTATAACATTGGACCATCTGTCTTCAGCCTTTTGGCCCAGGATCATCTGACAGACCTTTGCAAAACAGGATTATTAAGGACTGCTACCCTGTCTTGGCAGAGTTATCAGTTAACTATTCTGCACAGTGTGTCTTTTGTCTGTAGATGAAATAGGCAAATTCTACCCCATGGCTACCTTGCCATGATAAGCAACCTTGTCTGGAGGTAAAGATGCTCAAATTTTTTTTAAGGAAAATGGGGAAACAGTCCAGAGCAGACATATTTCATTGTCAAATAATCTCTAATAATGAAATAACATTAAATGTTACATTTTGGAGATTTCTGATGTTTTTGAAGACTAAGTAATTTATCTTAAACTGTTAAACCGTAGCTACTCTTAGCCATTTCTGTTTGAGCAAATTAAAGGTACTTTATTATAACTAAATCAAAATCTAACATAATCATGAGTTAGCTATTTAACCCATAACCTGTGTTGCTTAATAATCTTAAAACAGTTTAAGCCTCATATCCTTAAATGAATAGGCACCATGCCTATCTAAGAGTAACAACATTAATCTCAAATTTTGTATCAATATATAGATCCATACCAATTAAAACCTAAAATCTGTATTAATATAAATTCTATACCACTTTAAGAAATTACAACTTCAATTTGTATCAAGTATAAAGATTTCTATCAATTAAGACTATGGCTATTCAATTCTTTGTCCAAGATTAAAATTTAGTAATCCATCTCATCTATTACCCCCCTTTTCAAAATTATGACCAATTCCAAATTATCCCTCAAAATGACAACTTGATCACAACAAAATGATAATTTGTAAAAACAAAACAAAACAAAAAACATGACCAGACACCCACACCCAGGGAATTAGACTAATGATTCTCCATAACTTCTTCCTGCTAAATATGGGTGATGAGAAATTTTCAAAAGCGGTAGGGAGGGGTAGGAAAATTAGAAAAACTGGTTAGACTTAAGAAAGCTAGCTTTAGCCTCTGTTATTAAGTCTCTACATATTTGAAAGGTTCAGAGCCCAACTGAACTTCTGACCAAATCCATCTGAAAGGTTGGATGAGGTGAGGTGACCTGGAACCAGTGGCAATATCCAAAGCTATTTTGGGCAGAAACCAGAAGCAGGGGTCCAGACAGGTCACTTCAGCATCTCTGAGGATGAATCTGGCCAAAGCTGTACACTCTGTAATACATAAATCTTACAGCCAAAATGTTAGTGCCATTAAAATATCTGTATGGATTGTGCAGGATGCACAGATCGGTAAGGATGAAATTCTGCTCCTTGTTTGAGCAGGTGAAAGACTGCCTTTTTTATGAGTTAACTTTATTAATAACTAATTGTAATAAGTCTTCATTCATGCCATGTGAAGGATGGCATTGGCCATCTTTACTTGTCCCGTTTGATTCTTTTGAATTTTTCTAGTTCTTCTAGTTCCCCCGTCATATCTGATCCCGGATGACTCTGGATGGGGTTCAAAGCCTCTTCTCCTTTCCTGTCAACACAAATATAGAGCCTCTCTTCCAACATAACAAGTCTTTGGTCCAGTAACCAGAAATCATTAAACATTCAGCTTGACCTCTCTCCCAGAGGAATTTTAATATAACCACCAAACTCAAAACCATACTCATTTTGATAAACAAAACAAGTCAAAACAAATAAAGCACTCTAAACAAATATTAAGTGATGAGACAGCGCTTCTACTGTCTCCTGCCCCGGCCTTTCTCCTTTATATAATTCTCAAGACCTAAATTTCAACCATCTAAGGTACACTAGGCAACCTATCCCTTGCCTTTCATTCAATTTTTTAAAATATTGAACGCCTCAGTATTTTATTATCTTTGTCTTCTTACTGTATAAGGCTATTTCCACGCTCTCTCTTTATATAATTCTTGAGGCCTTAACTTCTAGAAGATAGGCTAGGAAACCTACCCCCCTGCTTTTAACTTTTTAAGACCGAATGCCTCAATCTTTTATTTCTCTGTAATTAACTTTAATTAAATGCCCTTTTGATTACTGTAGAAGCCAACAGGCTCTTATCTATGTTGTACCAGGCAAAGGCATCCCAGAAATCCCATGAGTAGACCATGTTCAAAGATCCTGAGAAATTGTCCTGGCAAGACTTTTACATATCTTTAGTGCATCTGCTTGTTCATTCTCCCTGACCTCTCTTCTGTGGAGCTTAACATCTTCTGCGTCTACCACCCAGCTCCCTGCCTCTCATCTCAAACTCTATGTGTCAGTTCCAGTCTAAAGACGAAATCCCCAAGTGGCTCAGGCAAAATCTGAATCCCCTTCTATCCATAAAAACAACTAAATGAAAAGTTTTAAATCTATCTTTTGATATTTTGCTGTATGAAGCAGGATGCTGACTCTCTTTTAAAGCAGCTGTCCTGTTTCTTTGCACAGCAGGGGCTCACATCACCTCAGCTAAGGCTCTCTGAGGCTGCTAGAGTCCTTTTAAAAGGGCCCGAGGTCCATTCCCACTGCTGGTGGCTGTGTTCCTTTGTTTCAGTTTGGCATGCTGGAGCCACACAGCTCTGTTCCACTGTGAAATCACTTCTCCCCCTATTTAACTATATCATTGTGTATGTGTGTGTGTGTGTGTGTGTGTGTGTTATCCATTTGAAATTTCCTAAATTAACAGCGGATTCTCAACTTCCATGTTACATGCAATCTATAACATGTAGTTTTTGCTACCATGCTTTAAGTTCCAGGAGGACCATGCTACCAGCAGCCACCCAGGTTTCCTCAGATAAAAGACACACACACACACACACACACACACACACACACACACGAGCACCAGTTAATCTTAAAATGCCTTTGCTAACCAATGATTGGGCACTCCTAAACCACCCCTGCCACCACAGGCATAATCAGATAGAGTAGCCATTGGCCATTCCAACCAAAAACTCACACGGCTGGTTGGCTTTTTCTCCTCTTGCTCCTGCCTTCTCCTTCTTCCCCAGTTCTCCGGACTCTCCCTGCATCCTCCTGAGGACCTCTAAGTGTCCTGGCTTGACCTCAGTCATTGGTTGTTGGTATCTTTACTGATTGATCAAGAACCAATTGGGCATCAGAAACATCCATATAGTTATATAGTATGAAGATGGGGGTAGAGATATCCAGGGTGGCCAAACGTCACTGGCTGAAGGCTAAGGTACTGAGATGCTCGTTAGCATGAGGCATTCCAGGGAATCATAGGTGCTTGCTGGAGGGATTCTTATCAGGAAGAAGGAAAGTAAACTTATAATCTCATTAAGGGCTACATGACATTCTGCAGGTATAGGAATACTGTGCTGCCAGACAATGTCAGAGAAAGAGAAGCCCTGCTGGGAAAGGGAGGCCACCATTTTGCACTGAGTTCACAAGGCTCTCTGGACAATGGTAGACTTCAACCTTAGTTAGCCAGGCAACAGTGAGTCAGTCTCCAAGTTGTCATAACATCCACATGCATGAGAATACAAAGATACTGTGTAAAAGCACATTTGAGAGTGTATGGGTGTCTGCGGACGTGGACCCATGGGGGCCAGAAGACAACCTCAGATATCCTTCTCAGGAGCCACACCTGCCTGGTCTGAGACACTGATTAGGCTGGCCAAGCTTGGCAGTGAGCTCCAGGGATATCTTATCTCTGCCACAGCTTTTTTAAATGGGTGCTGGGGATTAAATTGGATGTCTTGGCTTTAGAAAGTTCTTTACTGCTAGCTGTCTTACAGAGATCCTCTTTTTTTGTATTTTTGTTCTTGTACTTACTATTATGTTTAATTATAGTTAGTATATGCTCACAGAGGCTCTAGCCTGGAGCAAGAGTGACATCTGACATGTTTCTAGGAATTGAACTCAGGACCTATAAGTGAACAGTCCATACTCTTAGCCCACCAAGCCATCTCCCCAGGCCCTGGTTGTTGATTTGTGTTTGTTTAGGGACACTAGCCCAAATGGCATTAGACTTGTGATTATCCTGCCAGACTCCAAAGGATTTGACTCACAACCAAACATCTTGGCAGGAACTCATCAGAGATGTGAAGACAGCAGAGGTGAACTTAATATTCACCTTAGTCTCAGTCACCTGGAGGCTACAGGAGAAGGATTTCTGAGCTCAGGAATTTAGGGCAACAGATACCGAGAGCACTGGACAGGAACAATCACAGCCCCTTTCTAGGTGAATCCAGGGGCCAGCTGTCAACACCAGGAAACAGGGTACAAACTGCCAGGCAGTAAGTACAGTCACTAGAAGACACCACACAGGCTGGCAACACTCCCCCAAGCAGGAGTACCCAGTCCTTCACCTGAGCTGACTTCTGTCTTGCACATGGCCACCTCTGGATCCTGGGCACGGGGTCCCCACAGCTCAGCCTCTTCCTCCAGCCAGCAGATGAGCGCTGGTTTGGCACCTGGGACTCCTGGATGGAAAGATAGCAAACCCCACTAGTCTGGGAGGACGACCCACGTGGTCCGGACCGCCGGTGCCCAGGGCTCTCAGCTCCACTACAGGACCCACGCTGTCACGCGCGGCGCTGCCCCTTGTGGTCAGAAAGGTTCTCACCAAGAGAGCCCAGGAGACTGTAGGTCTCGCGCATCACCTCCCGGTACAGGGCTCTCTCCGCGGGCCGCAGACACCCCCACTCCTCCGGGTAGAAGTACACGGCCACGTCCGCGAAGCTCACAGCCCCGGGCTTACAGAACGCAGGCCGTGCGGAGGCCCTTCTCCGGGCAACCCGCTGCGCCATGTGGAGGCCCCCACCGGTCCCGGGTCAGCCCAACGCCCCCGGTATCGCCTGCCCAGCCTGAGGTGTCTGTGGTCGGGTACCAGGGCTGAGAAGGGGCGGGAACCAGCTCCGTAAGCACCCTAATGTAGGTGAAAACTGAAAACTGATACGAACACAACCAGGATTTCAAGACGTCTGGATAAAAATGTGGATAGAGGGCGGGGAGTTTCAGAAACTGTGCCCCCTAGTGGCCCTGCCCAGGGTTACATCTCTGGAGCTCCTGAATCAGTCTTTTAGCTCTCATCTGAAGTCCCAGACAGGGAGATGCCTGTGGGCAGGGACTTCCCTGCATGCAGTTTAGGGTGGTACATACTCTGCCGAATCCCAGTCCTCTCAAGGACAGCTAGGTGGAAGTGACCGGTGAACCGGTGTTTAGTGTTTTCCCTCTGGTCAGTGTATTATGGAGCCACCAAATACTAATTTTCTAAAATTCTTGCTCTTCGGCTAGGGAGAGGCTTCAGAGAGACTTCAGGGCAAGGGGCTCTTTTTCTTTCTCATGTGGCCATACTTTTCCCTGTCTCAGTGCAAATACATTGGGTCAAGACCAGGGTTCTGCTCACTGGCTCTATACTAAGCTGAGATAGAGCGGTATGAATTCTCATGGCATAATGTGATTTCAGATCTTTCAGCAGATTGCGTCAAGGTCTGTGTGACACAGGAGGTTCGGCTCTGGGAGCCCACTAACAGTGAGCACCAAGTATGCATGTGGTGCACAGTTATGAAAGATCTTTGCTGGGAGTGGTGCTCTGGGCTGTCGGTTGCTGTCTTCAAAATGTGCATTACATCGTTCTAAGCCTCCTGACCTTTAAAGTTTCAGATGGATGATCAGATGTTATTCTGATGGGTCTATCATCAGCATCTTTGTCAGCTGATGACAGAGTTTGGATAACCAAAAACACAACTCAAAAAACAAAATCAAAAAGCACACATGACCTATTCAGAACATGGGACCTCATGAAACTGAAACCTTCTGTAAGACAAAGGATGCTGTCATTAGGACAAAATGACCACCTACAGATTGCAGAAGGGTATTCAGCAACCTTAAATCTGACAGAGGGCTAATATTCAAAATTTATAAAGAACTCAAGAAAGTAGACTCCAACAATCCAAGTAACATAATATTTAAAATGTGGTACAGAGCTAGACAAAGAATTTTCAACAGAGGAATCAAAAATGGCCAAGAAGCACTTAGAGAAATGTTCAATATCCTTAGTCATCAGGGAAATGCAAATCAAAACAACTCTAAGATTCTATCTTATGCCAATCAGAATTGCTAAGATCAAAAACTGAAGCTATATCGTATGCTTCCTAGGATGTGGAGCAAGGAGAATACTCCTATATTGCTTGTGGGAGTTCAAACTTGTACAACCACTTTGGAAATCAATTTGACAGTTTCTCTTTAAAAAAAAATGAGAATAGTTCTATCTCAAGACCCCGATTGACCACTTCTGAGCATATACCCAAAAGATGCCCCACTATACCACAGGGACACTTGCTCAACTAATAGAAGCTTTATTCATAATTGCCAGAAACTGGAAACAATATGGATGTCCCTAAGCTGAAAAATGGATCAAGGAAATGTAGTACATCTACATTGTGTAGTACATCTACACAATGGAATACTATCCAGCTATTAAAAACAAAGACATCGTGAATTTTGCAGACAAATGGGTGGAGCATGAGAATATCATTCAGAGTGGAGTACCTCAGAGCCAGAAAGATACATATGGTATGTGCTCACTTAAAAATGGACATTAGTCATGAAATACAGAACAACCATGCTACAAGTCATAGACCCAAAGAAACTGGGTAATAAGGAGGACCCAAGGGAGGAAGAATCAGTCACACTAACTAGTCATCAGAGATGTATGGAGAGATGGAACTGTGTAGGAGAGGAGGAGGGTTATGGGTGTAGTGATCAGATGTGGGAAGAGGGATGTGAGAGGGGATGGGAGTGAGAACGGAAATCAATGCTGGGAGGGGCATCTCTGGGATTAGCTGGAGGTCTGGGATGGGAGAGGATACAAGGAGTCTTTGGGGGTGACCCTAGCTGAGATTCCCACCAGAGGGGGACATAGAGACTGAAGTGACCAACACCTGTACCCAGGCAGGACTTCCAGAGGAGGGAGGGGACATCAATCCATCCACAAAATCTTCAACCCAAAGTGTATCTTGACTATAAAATGCATAGGGATAAAAATGGAGCAAAGACTTAGGGAACAGCCAAACAATGGCTGCCCCAACTTGAAACCCATCCAATGTGAGAGAGCCAGCCTCTGACACTAGTAATGATTCTCTGCTATGCTTACAGACAGGACCCTGGCATAACTGCCTCCTGAGAGGCTTTATCCAGCAGCCGATGGAGGCAGATGCATAGACCCATAGCCAAGCATCAGGTTGAGGTCCCAGAGTCTTATGGAGGAAAACAGAAGTGAATAAGTCAGAGGAGTCAAGGACACCACAGGAGGACCCACAGAGTTAACTAACCTGGGACCAAGGGGGCTCACAGAGCCAGAGGCACCACTCAGGAAGCATGTAGGAACTAGACTAACCCACCCTACACATTTGTAGCAAAATTGCAGCTTGATCTTCATGTGAGTCCCCTAAAAAGTGGAGCAGGGACTGTCTGAGTCTCTCTTTCCTACCATTGGGTCCCCTTCCCTATACCTGGACTACCTGCTTGGAATTCAGTGGGAGAGGATGTGCCTAGTCCTACTGGGACTAGATACCTCAGGGTAAAGTAGTACCCAAGAGGTCTCCCCTTCCCTGAGGAGAAAGAGAAGGGGCAATTGGGGGAGGGATTTGTAAGGGTGGGAATGGGGATTGAGAAGGGGGAATGTGATTGATTTGTAAAGTGAATAAAAATGAAGAAAAAAAATGAGCTGGGGGGTGGTTACGAGTACTGTCTACCCTTCCAGAGGTTCTGAGTTCAATTCCCAGCAACTACATGGTGGCTCACAACCATTTGCAATGGGATTCCGTGCCCTCTTCTGGTGTGTCTGAAAACAGCTACAGTGTACCCACATAAATACAATAAATAAATCTTTGAAAAGAAAAGAAAAAATATGGGTGTGGTATCTGAACAGAGCTTTTTCAAGAGAAAAACTACTAATGGCTAAGAAATATCTCAAAAACTGTTCATCACCCCTAGAAATTATAGAAATGGAAACCAAAACAACTTCATCATACAAGTCAGAATGGCAAAAATCAACAAAATAATAATAATAACAATAAATGCTGGAGAGGACATAAAAAAGGGATCCACAGTCACCGTTGATGGGTTACAAACTGGTCCAGTCAGCCTAGAAATCAGCTAAAAAGCCTAAAAAGTAATCAATCACATGACGTAGCTCTAGCATTCCCTGGCATATGCCAAGAGGACTCTAGGGAACAGAATGTCTCCTAGAAATGTCAGAGAAGCTGAACTCATGAAGTTTCACCAAGATGACAGTCTAAACATGACAGTTCATAAGGACGGCACCAACAGACATGCTGACATAGAAAGGGGAATGCCCATGCAGACCCAAGCCCAGATAAAGAACTACAGGCAGCTGAGGAGTGCTGAGAGGTGACAGTCTTTTCCACAGAACAGCCTTGGCCTGCTGATTAAGGTTGAAGTCTATCATTGTCCGGATAGCCTGCTGAGCTCAGTGCAAAATGGTGAACTCCATTTGTCAGAAGGGTTTCTCCTTCTGTGACCTTGTCTGGAAGAACGTCAGGTAGCTTTGGGTAAATTACAGGTTCAGCTTTCTGTCTACCTTTCCAAATGTCACATAGCCTTAGTTGTATTACACGTTCAGCTTCCTTTCTCCTGATAAGACCAGCAAGTGCCGAGATTTCTGGAATGCCTCCCAGTGCTAATGAGGCATCTCAGTTCCTTAGCCTTCAGGCAATAGCCTTTGCCCATCCTGGATATTCCTACCTTATAACCCCAAAACCACACAAGCCTTGATTCACTCTGAGTAAAGTTAATATGTCTCCCTGAAGTTGATCTGGTGATATGTCTATTATTTCTATCGTTTTCGTGAGGCATCTGAAACCCTGTTCCTGCACTCTGCTCCTACCGTCCTTGTGGGCTGGTGGCCAACAACCTTGGGAGAATGGAGACCCACAGAAGACCACACCAATTGGTTATATAAGGCCAACCAACCATGAAAACATATACACAGCAATGTTATACAGACTAAACATTTAAGAGTATTTAAGAATAGATATAAAATATAATATATAATATATATTTCTTATATATGTATATATTCCTAATATATGTATGTACATACATAACAACATACATACATGATACAGACACAGACAGACAGACACACACAACAGTTTAAAGAAAAAGTAGTAGCCAGGTGGTTGTGGTGAGCACCTTTATGCTCAGCATCCAGTAGGCTGAGGCAGGTGGATCTCTTTGAGTTCAAGGCCAGCCTGGTCCTCAGATTGAGCCCAGAACAGTCAGGGATGCACAGTAAAACATTTTTTAAAAAAAGAAAAAAGAAAGAAAGAAAGCATGGCTATGAATTTGAGAAAGAGCAAGAGAGGTGCATGGATTGGGTTGGATGGAAATAATATACGATATTATAATCTCTCTCTCTCTCTGTACACACACACACACACACACACACACATGCACATGACTCAGTTCTAAAGGGGAGGTTCCATAAAATTTAGGGAGTCCTAAATGGAAACACTATACAAACAGGGGCTCCTTAAAACCAAGGAAGGAAACAACTTATGAGTTCCCAGGAGAACCCCTTCCTTCCCCAGTGTGAACAGTAATGGTGAACAGGAAGAGACGTCCCCACCTGCCCAGCTGCAGAGTTCCAGGCTTCAGGTTGTCACTGTGCTGAGGTGGACTGTTGGTGATGCTTTTGAGACATCCTGCTTCTGAAAGAGACCTCTCAGCCATATTCCTGTAAGTGACACTGATAAATTCATTTGTTCGCCAGCTTGAACTTTGGCAGAAATCATGACTTTGTTCCGTGGTTGGTTCCCTCTCTGCTGTGAGTAAATACCTGTCCATAGCTCTCCAGGAATAGTGTCACACAATCCCTTCCCTCAAAATAAAAAGTAAAAGAGGCTGTAGGGAGGCTGGAGTGTGGCCCAGTGGGAGAGTGCCTGTCTAGGATGCACTGGCAATCGTCAGTTCTAAGAAGAAAAAAAAAATTACTAGGGAGCTGAGTTCCTAACACACTTCTTTCTGTGGTGTAACGTGTAATGTGCTGACAATAACCCAGTTGTTAAACAAATGCTCATGGCACATTGACTGTTCCCAATATGAAGTATCTTAGTGAAATTTTGGATTTTGACAGCAACTAATTAAAGTAGTTATCTTTTTTTTTTTTTCAGATAGGGAGCTGAGGCTCAGTCTTGAAGTAAATATTATTTGAGGGTTTCTACCCAACATCTGATTACTTAGTTCCCAGATAAGAGACACAAACCTTTATATTTATAATTAGCATTAAAGCACTAATCTGGGCAGACGTCAACCTTCTGTGCTGTTTCGTCTACTTCTCTGTCAATAACTCTGAGATACGACTTGCCCTGTTCCATCCGGACTGCTCCAGCTCAGACTGGCCAGCACTCATGGCCATGTTCTCACAACCCACCTCACCCATGGTGTCTTCCCCTTTCTCCTCCTCTCCTCCTCGTGGTCTCTGCCTCGGACCCCAGACGGGGCAACTGAAGCCCTCCCACCTCTCTTCTGCCCAGTTATAGTTTGTCGGCATTTTTATTAACCAGTCACAGGAAACTTGGGGGGAGGCAAGGTTTATACAATAAAAGCTGGTATACATAAGGATCTCCACCTCTTGAAGCAATTAGACACATGGATATAAAATTTAGCATTACAATACATAGCAACAGACCAAACCTCAACAGCTCAGGGAGGACAGTGAAGTACAGTATGTCACTGGGGAGGTTTGAAACAGTGTCAACTACATGATCAATACTCTTCCCATTGTTACTGCTTGGCTCCTTTTTGCTGATAGAGACCTTAGTATTTGAAAACGCAAATACCAGATGAAACTATTAGGCCATTAAAGGAATAGCCAGCACCTATTGATGAATGGAGAAGGGTTACAACTGATATTGGTCCTAACATGTTGCATGCTAATACCATAGGTCAAGCTGTAAGCTAGAGATCTCCGATATCAAAATGTCTGGTTCTTCAATTGCAGGAAATTCTGTCATTTGCAAAGAAACTATAACCAAGCCACTAACGGTCTCAGATCTCAAAATGCTTGGTGCTCTAACTGTGGGAAATATGTTCATTTGTAACAAAACTGTGGACAAGACTTCTCTCAGTGCAATGGTTTTTCTAAATATAAACCAAAAAGAAGGCCTCGGCTTCTAGGGCTGTGCAGGCAATGAGTTGGGGTTACCACTGGAACAGTGAGTGTAGGTGAAAATTACCTTGATATTCAAGGTAATTTCTTGGCATCCGGGAAATGGCCTTAGGGCCTGGAGCCCCTACAGTAAAAGTGATGAACTGCTTGCCCACTGTCAGCCAAGAAGAGACATGCAGACCTCAAACCTCAGCTAAGTAGCCCAGTTCTAATGCACGGCACTGCAGGCAGTGCTGCTCTAGAGCTGGTCACAGAGAACCATTTTCCTCTACCCCACAGTCAGTGTTATAACTTCTAGAGTTTATGGCCACAGAGACATCTTACTCTACCCCACAGTCAATGTTATAACTACTAGAGTTTATGGACCTTTTCCCTCAGGTCAGCAGGGATGATCTTGGGAAGGAGTGGATTGACTTTCCCAAGGGTTCATTGTGCATTCAGAAGTTATAGATGAAGATTTCAAATGAGTAATTAAAATTATGCCCTATGTAAAAAGAGACAATTTAATGCAAGTGATAGGATTCCTCAGCTGCTGCTGTTTTCCTATCACATCAAAGGCAAAACTGCTCTAGTAGAAAGAGCAGGAAAAGTCTAGTGCTTACATCATTGATAATGTCTCTGTTTATAATTTCCCACTACAGACACCACAATTATAATGGCTTCAAACATAAGTGGAAAAATATAATGATAATTTTGTCATTTGGTTTCTTTAAAAAAAATACACATAGAAATACTATAAGAATATGTTCTCATGTAATTCCAGTGGTGGCATATAGGCTTGCTTCAGACTGTCCCCAGCAGCTGACTGTGATTTGCCTCGTGCTCTAGCAGGGCGTGATTTTTCCAGCTGCAGATATTCTCTTTAGTTGTGTAACATTTGGAGTTCTGAGGATTTTTCAGAGGGTATATAAATGGTAGGGTCCCAAGAATGTGGATTGTTGGTTGTTGTTCTTTATTGTTGGTTATGATTTGTTAAGTAGTCTTGCACAAAGGAGAAAAAGAAGAAATTAGATATCTTGATATCTAAGATCAAACTGCCCTAGGGAATTTAACATCCCTAATGGGCAGGAAATAGTGTACTGTAGCCAGATCTCTGGGCAAAGAAATCAGCATCTGTAGATTGTCCTAGAAGGGCTACCTAGTGACCCTTCCCATTTTAATTAGTAAAATAAAGGAAAGCCAGTGACTGGGTGGGGTGAGGAAGGTGGAGAGAAGGGAGGTCTAAGAGGTCAGAGGACGAGAGGTCAGAGGTCGGAGAGGTGAGAGGATGGAGGGGGAAGGTAGTAGCAACATGGAGCTTCCCAGGGACCAGCTGAACCCAGGTGATATTGATTGGTGTTAAAAAGCTATGAACATTAAGGATTTTATAGGTCTAGTATCTCATGTAGAAGAGCAGTTTGTATCTTTGTCTATTTGATGCAATCTTGTTGTGTAAAGGGTTTGTGAATTGAGAGTTGAATATATAACCCTGTATTAAAAGCTATCAGACTGTAGAGTTTTGTTTGTGGGATTTTGGGTTAGAGAAACACCCCTGGAAAGAGGCAGAGAATAGGCAGTATAAAACCACCAGGGAAGGGAGTTGCATGGACAAGTTGGGCCGTGGTGACGACTCAGACCGGGCACCAGAGGAGCGTGACTCCAAACTAAAATCAGCCCTGAGGAATGAGACCTCAGGGCCAGTAAAGAGATAAACCAATAATTATTTTTTTAATATTTACTGCAACAAGCATCTGAGTACACAGTGCACAAGAGCAACTTCCAATCCATTATCATCATGGTGAGGAGTGTGGCAGCAGGCAGATCAGCAGGCACTGGAGCAGTAGCTAAGAGCTTACATCTGATCAGCCGGGTGAAGACAGGGAGAGTGAGACTGGATGTGACTTGGCCTTTTGAAACCTCAAAGCCCACTCAGTGACAAGCCTCCTCCAGCAAGGCCACGCCTCCTAATCCTTCCTAAACAGTCCACCAACTGTGAACCAGACTTTCAAATATATGAGCCGTCACACAGACCTCAGCCCTACAGTTGTAGCTGCTGTTGCTGCTGCTGCTGCCACTACCGCCAGCGCCACTGCCGAAGGTGATGATGATGATGATGATAATGATGATGAGGATTCCTTCTCCAACAGTTGAACCATGTGTCCAAACTTTCATTGTGTACTAGGAAACAGTGACTCTGAAGAAATGTCCGGGCCACTGGCACCTGACTGGCACTACTAAAGCCAGTGAACTAAGTGGCTACTGGTCATCACCTCCCACTGAGAGACAGCTATTAACCTCTCACTGTTAAGAAGCCTAGCTTCAAAGGTTGAGTACTGGGGTTCTCAGTGCCTCAAAAGTGTGATTTGGCTTTTGTTATTGTTTAAAACCCATTGTGAAGGTTTGAAGGAGAATGGTCTCCCGAGGTTCATGCATTTGAATACTTGGCCTCTAGTTGGTAGAACTGTATGGGAAAAATTAGGAGGTGTGGCCTTGTTTGGGATTCTAGTCTCTCTCTCTCTCTCTCTCTCTCTCTCTCTCTCTCTCTCTCTCTCTCTCTCCTACAATGTGATTTCTTAGTTGTTCTTGCCGCTGTTGCTTCACTCCACCATCATGAACTTTGACCCTTTGAAACAGTGAGCCTCAAATAATGTTTTGTTGTTTTGTTTTTTTTTTTTTTTAAGTTTTGTTGGGGGTTGGTCTGGCACTGCTATATATTCAAATGCTAAATACTAGCCCCTAAGACCTGGTTGTCCCTGATGAGCAGATCCTCAGGTACACCAAGTGATGCTGTGTAACTTTGCTCCCCAACTTAAAGCTACTGGTTAAATAAAGATGGCTACAGGCAGTTACTGGAAAGAATAGAGGTAGGCAGCCATTCAGTTACCAGGCTGGTGGCCACATATAGAGACCATGAAGAGGAAGAAAAAGGAGAGTATCTTAGTTAGGGTTTTACTGCTGTGAACAGACACCACAACCAAGGCAAGTCTTATAAAGGACAACATTTAATTGGGGCTGGCTTACAAGTTCAGATGTTCAGTCTGTCATCATCAAGGTGGGAGCAGGGCAGCATCTAGGTAGGCATAGTGCAGGGAGAGCTGAGAGTTCTACATCTTCATCTCAAGGCTGGTAGTGGAAGACTGACTTCCAGGCAGCTAGTTCTAGAGTGTAAAAGCCCACACCCACAGTGACACACATAATCCAACAAGACCACATCTCCAAATAGTGCCTCTCCCTGGCCCAAGCATATTTAAACCATGAGAGAGAGTAAAGGAGGAAGACAGAGAAAACAAAAGGTCTCCATGCAATGGGCCTGGGGCTCGTGCCCAAGTGAAATGTCCCCCAGGACTGACAGCTGGAGCAGAAGAAACCCAGAGCAAAATTCAGACCCAAGTTCTTGGGTAATACAGCTGGGAAGTAGCCAGTCTGACAATTAGAAAAATAGATTTTGGTGTAACCCCTCAGTAAACGGGCAAGAGCTAAATAAATAATCCATGGGACTCTGCCTCAGTGGTTATTGGAGTCTGGCCAGGTCATATTAATAATTAATAGTTTATTAAACTCCATCTACAATGATTTGTTGTTCCTAGTGCTTATCACATGAGTAGAAAAGTGTCCAAGGCAATCACTTAATACAGTTCAGTTCTGATATACTGTCACCCCCTTGGTTCTGTTTCTCTAAAGAACTTTAAAAGCAAATTGTAGTACCAGGAGTGGTTTTGGAGAAACAAAATTGTAAGGCTTAATGGGATTTGGATGGAATAGTGACAAAAGAATCCCTAACACGTGAGGCACTGAACATGCTATTTAAAGAGTATTCAGACAAATGCATTTGATCTTCCCAATTTGCCTCCTGGGAGATGTGCTTTTTGTATGAAACCTTTGAACATTTGTGGAATACTAAAGAAAATAATAATGCTGGCTCCTCTTTAACATCTTTGGGCAAAGGTATGAAAGAGTGAGCTGAATAAAACTGACAGTTCCAGGTGGGCAGAGTATATATGTATATGTGTATTATATGCATATGTATATATATAAAGGTTCTAAAGTATGTGATGGAAGAGAATCTTTTCCCCCTGCAGGCTCAGAGCTCAAGTTGCAGGAAACAAAGGCCAAGCCCCCAATATACTGTTAGCTGAGTCACAACACAAATGTAATTGCTAGCCTTGTAGAATGCCAGAATTTAAAGTAAGACAACGGGGGCTGGAGAGATGGCTCAGTGGTTAAAAGCACTAACTGCTCTTCCAGAGGTCCTGAGTGCAAATCCTATCAACCACATGGTGGCTCACAACCATCTGTAAAGGGATCTGATGCCCTCTTCAGAAGGCGTGTCTGTGATGGTGTACTCATAAAATAAATGAATGAATAAAAAAGGAAATGCTGAAAAAAAATTAAGCTTTGAAAATATAAAGTAAGACAACAATTGGATACACATGCAGTACTGTGACTTGGTCCACCCTAAGGATATGCCTCCTCCCCCAACTACCACAGTGTTGCCTTCTCTTCCTTTGCCTAAGAAATTATTCTGTCTCATCTGTAAAATAGCCAAAGACTTTCCCTAAAGGAGATGGCAGACATGACAATGGTGACGTCTCTCAGGAGCCACCTATCACTGCCTCCAGACTCAAGGCTGAGCAACTGCCTAGGGGTGAAATAGAAAGTGTAGTCCTCTAGCTGTGTTACACCACTCTAAAAAAGATCTTAATGCGTTTGCTAATTGATTTAAGTTTCAGAATATGTGCCACAATAGATTTCAATGGCACAAGATAATGATTTAATGATTTAGGAACATAAAATTGGATCAGGCTGAGTTTATTACTATGAAACCATTGAGCAGAAATTCTAGGTTTAAAATGGAAGCTTCCGCAGTTTTAAAAAGGGTATCAAGAATTTATTTGATTGGTTGGTTGATGTGTTTGTGAAAAGATGACCTACTGAGAATCAGCTAGAGCCACCTTATATTCCTTGGTTTGCTGTTGATGAAGGGGTGTTTCAGCCTTACAGAAACTGAAATGTTCTAGTGGATTCACTGGTTAAAACCTCATCCTCCACAATGGAAAGGTACAGGAGACATGCCTTTCACTAATATTATAAGATGGGAAATAGTCAGAAGGGCACAGAAATGAACTCTGGGAAGAAGAAAAGTGAAGGCCTTTTTGCCAGAGAAGACAGATGTGACCACGGGCCTGGAAGGCATAGCTGGCCATGTGGCTGGATAGGACTAGGTTGTCAGGTTAACATGGATGAGCTAATTGAGAGTCTGCTCAGCTAAGGCCTACCTACCTGTTGAAATATTAAAAGGTCTTTTTTTTGTGGTTATTTGTGAAACTAGGTGGTTAAGGAGTAACTGTCACTATATTAATTTCCAGCATTAATTAATACAGAATATTACTTTCTTTTTTAAAATAAGTGGCACCCAAACTGGGGCCTGAACACATGATCCTAAGATTAAGAGTCTCTATGGACTGAACTTTTGTTTAAAAAAAAAAAGTTCCTTTCTCCCTCCCAGGAAGTCCCACCTATCTCTCTCTACTGTCCAATCACAGGCTTTAGCCTTTTATTGAGCAATTAACTTGGGGAGCAAGGTTTGCACAACAAAAAGCTAGTGTATGTGGGCAACTGCATCTGTGTATAGAATTTAGCATTCGAATACATAACAGCACCAGACCACCCCAACAGGGTCTCCTGTTCTGGCTGCCCTGGAACTCACTACATAGACCACACTGACCATTAACTCATAGCAATCCACCTGCTTTTGTCTCCTGGTGTTAGTACTAAAGGCATGTACTACTATGCCTTGAAACCTTTAGTTTTACCTCAATGGTCTATTAATTCTCTACCCTGTGTCCTAACTTGGTTCAAGTGATCTTTAAAAAAAAAAAAATCATCCATTAATGTCATGTTTCTATTTGTTTATGTGTGTGAGTATTTTACCTGCCTGCATGTCTGTACACCAAGTCCACTGAGTATCCATGGAGTCCAGAAGAGGTTATCAGTTCCCCCGGGACTGAAGTACCAGGACAATTATGAGCTGACACCTTGTAGGTGCTAGAAAAAGAACCCCAGGGCCTCTCAAAGAGCCGTGGGTGCCCTTAACCACTGAGCCATTTCTCCAGCTCCATTTGAAGTGCTTTTGATCATCTGTCTCTTCCACAAAATATCACATGGGTCCATCAGAGAATAGAAAAGAAATTGAACCAAAATTCAAGGGCCTTCTAACTCTGTCCAGTGGTGTAAGGCGTGTAGGGATGAAGCATAACACTTAGCCTATTTGGTTTGTGGAGACCACTCATTTGTCACTTGGATGTGTTATTTTAGCCCATATACCAAGTGACTCAAAATTGCTAGTTCTAATGGGATCTGGGGCTTTTTGGTAGGTCCCAACTGCTGTGCAGGCTCCTCTACCATTTAGGCCAAATGATCCAGCAGAATCAAGGATTCTTGGGGTGTCAGCAGCAGATAAGGACGCTGTTTGGAGCCTTTGACAAACCCCAAAGGAGACCTTTGGGATTTTGAAGTAAGGTTCTGCTGACAACTATTTACCTTTGTGCAGCTCTTGGTCTGCTATTAGGCCTTAGTGGGAACTGAATCACTGAAAATAGGCCACAAGGTTTACTATGAAACTGTGAGCTGCCTATTATGAGCTAGGTGTTATCTAACCCAACAGTTCATACTTTATAACAATCAAGTAAATAGGACAACCCATTGTGTACAGTCAGACTTCTTCCCCAGCCATTCCTGTCACAGACCAATGGATGGTGAACAAAGTGGTCTTGGTGACAGGAATGGAGGTTATATGTGGGCTTAACAACATAAACTTCTGTTGCAGGATATTTGATCACACTGTAAACTATAAAATTGTGTTATTTACTGAAAGAAAATTATTTCTAGTTGTGGTGTGGCACAGTCCTTAGCATACACCTTTAATCACAAACAATGAAAGTACAGTTAGTTTGTAGAAGGAAGCATCCATGTCTGGAAGTGATGTCTGAGTGGCAGACAAGTGGCAAATCAGAGAAAGATCTAACAGGAGAGAATATGCCCAGCTCTCCTGAGAACAGAGAGAAAAGGAGCAATTTAAGAGAGAGCAGTGCAGAGAGAGAGGAGGCAGTTTTCCTGGACAGTGGTACAGAGACGCTGCAGAGAGATAGCAAGCTAGCCACAGGTGAAGATAAGCCAGGGAATGAGGAGCCTAGAATAGAGGTTGTCCTGTTGCTTCTTGTATTCAAATGCTAAATTCTGTACCCCAAGATGTCGATGCTCCTGGTAAGGAGCTAGCTCTTCAAGGACAAGGAGATTTTATGTATATCAGCTTTTGTTGTATAAACCTTGTCCCCCAAGTTATCCATGATTGATTAATAAAGATGCCTAGAGCCTGGAATGGGCAGGAGAGAGCAGATGGAGCAAAGGTTCTCGGGCAGAAGGTCTCAGAAGAGAAGGGAGAAGTCACCACAGGGTAGGTAGATCATGAGGGCTGGCTTGTGAAAATAGGAGTGGTCCAGGTGGAACATGGCAAGTCATAACTCAGTGTTATTGACAGGGAAGCAGACAAAATAGCATAGAGGGTTGATATCTGCTCAGTTCTAGGGCTTTAAGGCTTATTATAAATATAAAGGGTTTGTGCCTTTTATTTGGGAACTAAATGATCTAAGGTTGAGTGGAAACCCCCAAAGAATATTCACCATGACCCAGACTGCTAAAGTTCCTTTGAGGTCAAACAGAGCAATTCAGTCAAAAACTGAGAGAAGTGGGGCTGGAGAGATGGCTCAGTGGTTAGAGCACTGACTGCTCTTCCAGAGGTCCTGAGTTCAATTCCCAGCAACCACATGGTGGTTCACAACCATCTGTAATGGGATCTGATGCTCTCTTCTGGTGTGTCTGAAGACAGCCAGCAACACCGTACTCATATACATTAAGGAAAAAAAAAAAACTGAGAGAAGCTAGATTGAATCAGTCATCTGTAGATAGAGTGGGATATTGAGAGAAGAAAGAATTCTGGGAGAGAAGGAGGTGGGAGGAGCCAGGAAAGACATGAGGAGATGGACACATGGTTCCTCAGTATAACCGGCCAATAAATGGGCTGTCTTTAATTATGATCTAGTCAGAATAGAGCCTAGCTATATGACCAAAGTATTTATTTATAAATTTAATTTGAATTTGAGTCTTATTTCTTAATTTTGGGAAGATGGGGTTGAGAGACAGAACCAGAACTTAACTACCAGTCAGCTTGGAAAGGAGTTTGAGCCAGAACAGCTGAATTGAACCAACCAGCCAGTGCTCAGAAAGCACTAAAAAGGGTCAGCTTTAAGTTTCAGAGGATGAAAATACTCTAGAACTAGATTAGATTGTACAGAGGCTAGAAGCTTCCAGGACTAGACCTAGGTTTGCAGACAGAGGCAGTAAGCCCCCAAACGATAGTTACTACAAGTGAATAAAAGTTACTTTTACAGTGCTCCTTATTGTGGGCAGTCCCTTCTGGTAGGAAACAGGATAAAAAGGACCAACACTTGCTAGAATGTCTGTCTTCCTCCTCTTGCCTTTTTCTTTGCCTTTTACCTATTCTCTACCTCATATGTGAATGTAAAGTCCATCCGCTCAGTTCTGCTCCTCTTGTGACCCCCTAACTAAAACACTATTGTACCAACTCACAGCTCCAGCCCAGCCCTCATTTAAAACACACACACAGACACACAGAACACTGAGGTGTGGGGAGGGGGCAAGCAGGTGTCAGGTTTAATCTGTATGAATCTTTACAGGCACTTTTCATGAGTTTACAAGAGACCCTTGAGACATCAAACAGATGGTATTTTAATTCCCAAGTCTTGACTCTTAGTGCCAAGTTCATGCTCCGCTCCAGACCTCCAGATAGAGGCAGCTGTTGAACTCACCCACACTCCTCAAAGATGTCTGGATAGTGCCGAAAGAGCACTGGTGGGTCCCGGTCACCTCGGACTGGGGCTCCGGGCACAGCCCGAATCCCAGGCCTACGGCCCCGGCGACCCCCTGAGCAGGAACGGTGGATCCACTGATGTGCTTTCACTGCGAACTTCCTCTTGAAGCGAACGCCACACTCTGGACAGGGGAAGGGTCGCTCACCAGAATGCATGCGCCGGTGGCTGACCAGCAAAGACGGGTAGGTAAACCGGCGTCCACAGTCCACACACACATGGCGTCGCTGGCTGTCCTGTATATCTGTGTTGGGTTCCTGGACAGGAAGCTGCACACCTGCTATCTGATCTGGGGTAGCTTTGGTAGGTGGCTGTGACCCTGCAGAGGCCTTGGTAGCCATGGGATAAGTCTGATGTTCAACCACCTCTTTAGGTTGCAACTGAGCAGGAATCTCTGCTGGCCGCTCACCTCCTTCCTTACAGCCTGGCTTTGACTCATTTGGAGTATCTCCTGGGAAACAGAAATTAATTGCATTTTAAAAATCCATTTGTCACTGGGCAGTGGGGGCTCATGCCTTTAATCCTAGCACTACAGGGGCAGAGGCAGGCAGGATTTTTGTGAGTCCTCAGGCTAGCCTGGTCTACACAGTGAGTTCCAGAACAGCAAAGGGTACATAGAGAAATGTCTCAAAAAAACAAAAATCAAAGCAAACCAAAAAAAAAAAAAAAAAAAAAAAAACCCTCATTTGTCCCACTAGGGAAGTAGCTGTAACTCCAGCGTTTGGAAAAGGTGAGACAGGAAGAGAGCTGTCAGTTTGAGGCTAGCCTGGTCTACACAATGAGGTCTTGTCTCAAAAACAGGATAGCGGAGTATGATGGCTGCTCACCTTTAACCCTAGGACTTCAGAGGGAAAGGCAGGGAGATTTCTGTGGGGTTGAAGACAACCCCGTCTAACTGGTGAGTTCCTGGCCAGTCAGAGCTACCTGTCTTAAAAAAAAAAATCAATACAACAAAAAACAAAACAAAACAGGGGCTGGAAAGATGGCTCAGTGGTTAGAAGTAATTGCTGTCCTTCCGAAGAACCTGAGGGAATCTCATGTCTCTGACCTCCTTGGACAGCTATCCTTGTGTAGACACATATACTGACACAGAATGAAAGTAATAAAGATAAATCTCAGGGGAAAGTTTCAGTAAAACCTAACACTTCTGCACTGACTATCCTAGCTGTTACTCAGGCGGCACCAAAGTTTGCTGCCCAGTGACTTACTTTGTTGGAAGTCAGTTAAAATTCCCTTTCTCGCATGTCAAATGCGAAAAACAATAGTTTCTTGACTTTACAGAATTATTGGATTAAATATATACATGTTCCCTGATCAGTTAGTAAATGCCCAATAAACAATATTTACTGCTGTACTCTGTAATTGGCTTTGGTAAAGTGGCTCTCGTATAGATGAGGCACCATATTTGTTTCAGCTTTCTTCCGTTCAGGGTAATGCTGGGAAGCCAAACTGTCACCCTCCAGGTAGCCATTTTTCTCAAGTACCACTTTACCTTGTATGAAATATGACAGGCCAACCTGAAACCAGCTGTTTTTAGAGGTATTTTAGGGGTCTTGAGGAGGGGAGCTGAGACAAAGTCTATGTGTAGCCTCAATTGGCCTCAAATCCACCTGCCTCTGCCCTGGGAATGCTAGGATTAAAGGTGTGTGCCACAATGACCAGCTTTAGTTGGTTTTGAAAAGGGGGAAATGAGCAATATTCTAACAAATATCTGAAAACCTAAATATTCTTTGGGTTCTAGAGTCTCCTGCCTGTTCTTTCTTTCTTTCTTTTTTTTTTAAGATTCATTTATTTCTTTTTATATACATTGGTGCTTTGTCTACATTTGGGTCTGTGTGAGGGAGGGTGTCAGGTCCCCTGGAACTAGAGTTACAGACAGCTGTAAGCTGCCATGTGGGTGCTGGGAATTGAACCCAGGTACTCAGAAAGAACAGTTGTTGCTTTTGAATGGTGAGCCATCTCTTCAGACCCCCTACTCTGTTTTTAATGGAACAGCTCTCCCCAATTTCCAAAACTCTTAACAGGTAGGCTTTCTTTTCTTTAGTATCTGAACATGTTGGCTCTTTAAATTCTGTAGGAATGCTGGAATGGGGAATCTGAAAGGTTTACTAGAGAAGAAACCCCTGAACAAATAAGTTTTAGGAGGACTTGGGACAATCCCTCACCTCTCGGAGCTCCTCCCAGGCTTTCCCCCTCCTCAGGATCCTGGGCGGCGGGGCTCCAAGCCTCACTCTCCTGTTCCATCCAAGAGATGAGGGCTGGTTTGGGGCCCGGGAACCCTGAGAGAGAACAGGGGTCACAGTGCTGGCCTGAGAAGCTGGCCGAGGTAGATAGCATCCCACTAGGGTGAGGGCACCTCCTCGGAACTTATGCTCAAATTAACCTGGGCAGGGTTTGCGAAGCTCTTGCCTGAATGAAGACTCCCGAGAAAGCCCCGAGAATGGAAGGTGATTGATGCTGCTGGTGGAAAAGTGCGGGATGAGGGCTCACAATCCACTTGATCGGTCTACAGCATCTCCCCGGTGAACCCCCGAGGAGGATGGGGGGCGGGGCTCTGACTCGGGGCCTCACCGAGTGCGCCCAGGATGCCGTAGGTCTCGCGCATCACCTCCCGGTACAGGGCTCTCTGCGCGGGCCGCAGACACCCCCACTCCTGCGGGGAGAAATACACGGCTACGTCCGCGAAGCTCACAAGCTCAGGCTTCCTGAAACCAGGCCAGATCTCCCCAGGCATCGGAACCAGCAGTGGGGCCGGGGGTGGCGCCATCGGGGATCCTGCCGGGGCAGCGGCTTGGCTGCCCCAGCCTTCCGCTTCCGGCCGCGGCAACCGCGGGAAGCCACGCCCTTGCCACGCCCCTTGGTCACGGTTGCTAGCAACCCATGCAGAAAGAACAGGCAGCCAGTCAGTAGCCGCTCCGGTGGAGACTAGTAATGCTCCATAATCTTTATTCCACAGCCTCTCACACAAAGACAGGATTCAGGTGAAGGGACCCGAAAAGTGTCTTCAGAAAACATGGCGACCGCCTAGCTTTAGTTGCCATTGACAGCACTGAGGCGCCATTTTTGCAGCTTAACACTTATGGTGTCTTTAGGACTTCCATTGCCAGCAGTGCCCCATTTGCCCTTAAATTCAAAGCCCACTTCAGGAGGGTTGACTTTCGTTTCTATGTGGAGGAAGAAGAGGCCTTCAAAATATATGGGCTACCTCACCAACCTCTTGTGATTGGCTGTAACTGCAAGGAGCAGTAGTGCTGCAATTGACTCTGGAATGGCGGGACATCTGAAACAATTCTGAGGACCTGGGTATCCCTGGTGCCTGAGATAATGTCTTTCCAGTCTCCCAGTGTGCGTCCTGCTGATGTAGCTGGAATCTGTTGGTCATCCTCTAGCGCCTGGCAAAGCCTGGGTATTGCATTTTGGAAACCAAGTTCGTGTCTTCAAGAAGTTGAATGCTTGGGCTGGAGAGATGGCTCAGTGGTTAAGAGCACTGACTGCTCTTCCAGAGGTCCTGACTTCAATTCCCAGCAACCACATGGTGGCTCACAACCATCTGTAATGAGATCTGATGCCCTCTTCTGGTGTGTCTGAAGACAGGCTGTCCTGTATTCATATAAACAAAAACAAACAAAAAAAAAAAGATTTATTTTAAAAAAAAAAAAGTTGAATGCTTGAACCCATAGTTCTGCTCGCTTAGTCTCTGTACTGATGTGCTTAATGTGTTTCTGCTTGGATGGAAGGGTATCCAACTTGGAAGCCCAGAAACCACACAGCACTGAGGTGAACAGTCTCCTAAGAGAAGAGTATTCTGAGACATGGGAGCTCAGGAACCACAAACTGGAGGGTCCAGTGTGTGGAGGAATAAATCCAGAGATGGCTGCCCTCTGCTCCTTGGAGCAGACAACAGAGAACTGAACAGAGGGCAGGCCTTGTATAGGATTTCTTAGTGGGTAGAGCTTTTCAGGGCAGAGATTTCTAGAGTGAAGCTTGGCGAGCTTTCAAGTCTTGATCTTGGGGAGCTCAGGGATTGGTGTGGTTTTGTTTGTTTGTTTGTTTGTGTTTTTCTGTTCAAGTATTGGTAGGTCTTCATGCTCTGGGATAAGTGAGTTTTGTGAGAGAAGCTCAGGGGTTGATAGTTTTATTTTATCTTTTCCTGCTCAGGGATTGGTGACATTTTTTCACACACCTCGCCCCCTTTTCCTGCATTAGGCCCATGGGGTAGGGTGGGAAGTCTTTCCTAGCTATAGGTAACTTTGACTGAGGTACCATCTCTGTGGAGCTGTTTGGGGAGGCTGAAGAGGGGATGCTGCCACTGCACACAGCTCCTGTGGGTACGGCTTCTGCAGTGCTGTGTTCACCAAAGCTGTAGGCTGAGGCAGGAAAGGTGTCACCACGATGTGGGACAGCTTCTTCTGAGATGGGAAAACAGATGTGCCACCCTGGACAGCTCCTGCGATGGCTGCAGGCTGAAGAGGTGTCGAGGTGCTGCCATTCTGACAAGAGCCACCATTTTGACAGCTCCTGTGGGGGCATCTTACAGCAGCCATAGAGTGGAGAGGGAAGGAGGGGTCAGTCACAGCTTTGAAGAATTTTGAGGTGCGCTGCTTAGGGACTACACCTAGTGAAGTTGGAATTGGAATTAGGGAAAGTTTTAAACTGCATTTAATTTTTTTTTTTTTTTTTTTTTTTTTTTTTTTTTGCCAAGTTCATCAATATGTATGTGAAGCCAGCGTTGGAGTTGGGATTGTGTAAGCCCAGCACTCAAGAGACCCAGGCGGAAAGAGCTGGAGACCAGTCTGGATTATAGAATGAGACTGTGTCAAAAAGAAAACTATATTTAACCCTCTTTTTAAAATTAAATTGAATTTTAGTATATATATAGCTTTATGGGTTTTTTCTTTATTCTCTTTATTCACTACCTGTGTGAGTTTTTATGGGTTCTTCTATCTCTGTACAATATCGTCTCTCTCTGACTCTGCACAGCTGCTCCTGGTTCAGCTGTCACCAACCATCTTCTCGCTCTGGTAGTGCAGTTTACCTTCAACTGACTCCTATTTTCACTCTGCTCAATCTTTTCCCTTCTCTAGCTCTACTCTGAAGAGAGAATCTCTTATACTCATCACCTGTCTGTGATAAAGCCGATGGCCGATGAGCTGAGGCAGGGAATGGGTGGGACACTAGCAGGAAGAGAGGATTCTGGGAAATAGCGAGTGAAAGAGTTGCCTAGGAACACTGAGGAGATAGCCATAAACCAGCCATGTAGCTGAACTCAGGTTAGAATAAAGAGGACGTTCAGCCCAGACTTGGATGCATGAAGCTGAGGAGAGGGGAGAGGTGGAAGATATAGAATAGTCTGAATTGGTTAGATAAGTTGTGCGCCAAAGCTTATGGTCAAGGTATTAATAAATTATTCGTCTGAGTCATCATTCCAGGAGCAAGGGCTCAGAAGAAAAATGGATCTATGTTTTACACTACTCAAACTTCTTTCTTCCTGCACCAACTGTCTTCTCTAACTCTACTCTGACCCTACTCCTATCTGTAGTAGCTTATATTCTAATGCAAACTGGATCCCCAAAAGAGCTTGCACAAGAGGGTCTGCACTTAGTTTGTGGGAACCTTCCCCAGTCAATTCTGATTGATAAATAAAGATACCAATAGCCAATAGCTGGGAGGAAGGCTGTGTGTATTTCATTCGGAGACATAAACCACTGAGGTGGGTAGGAACCTGGTGTTGGCATTTATTAAAAAATTAAGACTTCACAGTCCTACTTTTCTGCCAGCTGGATCCTACCCTTGCCTTCTTCCCAGTGCCACTCCCAGCTCTCAGTCTCTGCTGGCTTTCTATATCCTCCTTTTCCCAGAAATCAAAGCGGCAACTGATACTGAAGGCATAGGGTCCTTTAAAGGGCCAGGCACTCCAAATAAATCACACTACACAAATGTACTTCTATGTAACCCCAACTGTCCTAGAACTCACTATGTAGACTGGCTAAACTTGAACTCACAGAGATCTTCCTGCCTTTGCCTCTGCCTTGGCTGCTGCGGTTAAAGGCATGTGCCACCAATCTGGCTGTAACAATTTTCTAAGAAGTAGAGTGTCGGTGTTTATGGAAAGGTAAACAAGTTTATTATTTAAAATGCTTAAATTTGTATACAATAAAGTTGGAGAATGAGCAAAGAATGGTACTACAATGTTCACTTCTAACCTCCACATGCATGTGCATACATGCACGTGTTTGTACAACAAACGTAAACACATGTAAGAAACACGTTCTGGTGTTCTCTAGCACAGTAGGGTATCTACAAATAATAATCGCACTATTTATTTCTTACAGGGTTTCACTATATAGCTCTGGTGCTGATTTAGAACTTGCTATGTAAGCTGGAGTGGCCCTGAACTCACAGATATCCACCTGCCTCAGCCTCCTGAACACTGGAATTAAAGGGATGCCCGCATTATGGTGTGTATTTTTTAATAGCTGCGTGGACCTGGACCTCAGTAGAGGCCTTGAGGTTGGTAAGAGGATTCAACAGAGACGGTAAGGTCAGTTAAGTTTACCCTGGAGAGAGGCTGCAAGGAGAGAAAGGGAGAGTAGGGAGAATGAAAGATGGGGGAAGAAAGAGAGGGAAAGCAGGGGAGAGATGGTATGTAGCTCAGTAAGAGAGAACTTGCTTAGCTCCTGGGTTCAATGCTGTGATGGTTTGAATATGCTTGGCCCAGGGAGTGGCACTATTAGTAGGTGTGGCCTTGTTGGCATAGGTGTGGCACTGTGGGTGTGGGCTTTACGACTCTCATCCTAGCTGCCTAGAAGTCAGTCTTCCACTTCCAGCCTTCAGATGATGTAGAACTCTCAGCTCCTCCTGCACCATGCCTGCCTGGATGCTGCCATGCTCCTTCCTTGATGATAATGAACTGAATCTTTGAACCTGTAAGGCAGCCCCAATTAAATGTTGTCCTTGTAAGAGTTGCCTTGGTCATGGTGTCTGTTCACAGCAGGAAAACCCTAACTAAGATGCTAAACAGTGTGATTACCCCTCCCCCCCACAAAAAGTTCATTTTTAGCAACAAAGAAGCCTCAAAGACCTGCCCTGCTGAGGACAGCAAATTGTGTAGATTTCTTCAGTTTTTCCTGAAGCCTCTGGAAAAAAAGTGGTTTAACAACCCTCCAAATTTTGTTTATTTATTTTATATATGTGTATATACCTGTGTAGTCATGAATGTATGGCAGTCAGAGGACACCTTGGAAGAGACAGTTTTCTCTTTCCACCATGTGGGTTCCAGAGATCAAACTGAGATTATCAGCACTGGCAACAAATGTACGTGCTATGGTATTGGTGAGAGGGGAGTTCGATGACTGTGGTGGTTTGAATTTGCTTGGCCCAGGGAGTGACACTATTAGGAGGTGTGGCTTTGTTAGAGTAGGTGTGGCCTTGTCAGAGGAAGTGTGTTACCATGTGGTGGGCTTTGAGACCTTCCTCCTAGTTGCCTGGAAGCAGCCTTTTCCTTTTTGCCTTTGGAACAAGATATTCCAACACTCAGCTCCTCCAGCATCATGCTTGCCTGAACACGGCCATGCTTCCTGCCATGATGGTAATGGACTGAACCTCAGAACCAATAAGCCAGACCCAATGTTGTCCTTTATAAGAGTTGCCCTGGTCATGGTGTCCCTTTACGGCAATGAAAGCTGTAATATACGGTAACTCAGCAGGTAAAGTGTTTTTGTGCAAGCCTAGTGCTGTGAGTTCAACCCTGTAACTTATGTAATAGTGGAAGCCGAAGCCAGATGTGGTGGTGCATGATTTATTTCTTAGGAGTCTGGAGGTTAAGGTCAGAAGATTTCTATGGTTTCAAAGCTAGCCTGGTCTACAATCTAAGTCTCAGGCCAGCCAAGGCTACTTAGTGAGAATCTGTTTCAACAACAAAAAGTGGAAAGAGGACCAACTTCACAAAGTTGGTCTTTGACCTCCTCACACATACCCAGATACACTATGTACACCCACAATCATAACTTAATTAATTAATTTTAAAATTTAAAAGATAACAGGTCAGAGCCATTCACAGTGCAGAGCAACAACAGGCCTATGAGCAGGACTTTAAGACAGACTATGCTGAATAATCACATCCTGCGTGCCAAAGTTGGGACTGCAAGCCAAAGGCTTACAGAGCTGGGAGCCAAGATTATAAGACTTCAGTAAGGGAGTCCGGAACACAAGATGCTAGTAGATAAGACAGTCCAGGAGCATAAAAGATTCAGGAACTGGCAATCAAGTTACAGGAAATCAAATAATCGCTCTTAGGGCTTTATCTCAGTTCGGCGCATGCTCCTGAGAGATCGCAGAAAGATCACATCAGACACCTGAGAACCCTGAAAGTACATTGGAAAGAACGGAAAATCAGAGTCAAAACTCACAACTAGTAGCTAAAACAAATGGGGGTGGGGTGTTTAGAGTGATTTATTTTGTGTGCCTGGCCCTTTAAAGGATCCGCAGTTAACCCTATGCCCTTCAGGATTGGCTACATCTTGGACTTCTGGGAACAGGAGAGGATATGAAAAAGCTAACAGAAGCTGAAAGAAATTGAGTAGGATTGGAATAGGGTCAGGGAAGAGTAGGGTCAGAGAGTAGGATTCAAGAAGACAGTGGTGTTAGAAGAAAGAATATTAAGTCAGGCTAGAGAAGAGATTAAGCAGAGTGAGGACAGGAGACAGAACAAGAGGATTGGACTAGCAGAGTAGAAGAGAAGTCAGCTGGTGACAGTTGAATCAAGTATGGTAGTTTGAATAAACTTGGCTCATCGAGAATTAGGAGGTGAGGTCTTGTTGGAGTGGGTGTGGCCTTGTTGGAGTGGGTGTGGCCTTGTTGGAGTGAGTGTGGCCTTGTTGAAAGAAGTGTGTCACTGTAGGAGTGGGTTTTGAGGTCTCTATGCTTAAGCTCCACCCAGTGTAGAATGAGAGCTCCTTCCTTACTGCCTTCTGATCAAGATGTTGAACTATCAGCTCCACCAGCACCATGTCTGCCTGGATACTACTATACTGCCCCCCATGATGATAATAGACTGAACCTCTGAATGTAAGCCATCCATGGATCCCTGATGTTTCCACAGATACCAATGGCTTAGATAACTCCATCCCAATGGCGTATCTTACACTGGATCACCAGCTACAGCTTAGAGTACCATCCCCAAACTCTAAAAAATCCATGGCAGTATTTGAATAACATTGTAAAAGTTGTTTTACAGTGTTTATATAAAAGTACAAACTGAAATCATACTGTTACTACAGAGGAAGAAAGAACTAGTTGCAGAATTGGACCAAGATGAAAAGAACCAGCAAAATACATCTTGTCTGGTACAGGAACATAAAAAGCTTTTAGATAAAAACAGAAGCCTTTCTACTTATTACCAGCAATGCAAAAGCAAGCAAACAAGCAAACAAACAAACAAACAAAAAAACAACTAGCGGTCATCAGAAGCCAACAGCAGAAATGACAAGGCACTTCATGATTCTCTGGGACCGTTACATTTTTAAATGTGCAAAGACCTTTTTTTAAGAAAAGACAAACCGTTGTAACTGTTTGTTAGCTTTTTGGCGTGTTCTGAACGCCAAATGCCTCTTATTTGCTGCATGTTATGTCGGTGATTTTTCTTCGTGTGGTGGATATAAAATCCACTGTCTTGTTGCATCGGATGATAGCACCTGTGGCTTGGGAAAGCAAGCGTTCTCAGCTTCAGAGCACATGAAGTGATCTTGGCTGTATATGCTTGCTCCTGGTGTGAGCTACCTGACAGGTGGGGTATCACACTGGATACTGTGTGCAAACATCATCCTTTCTCTGTAGTAAAAGGTGGGACCTCAAGAATTTTCTTCATAGTGCTCATCTCAGAAATCTGGTATTCTTACCCCAATAGATGGTATGCACCAGCGTAAAGACAGGGCATTAAAACAACTGGTGGTACATCACAGAGGGACAGGACCTTGAGGCTAAGTACAAAGACATGGTTTTGTGCTGACACATCCTGGATCAATACTCAGTGTAGCCCCACCTGTTGCTGTTAAAGGTAAGTGGTGGTGGCTGTGTTTAATGAAAGCAAGTTTACTGATTTTCATAAGGTTGAACATCATCTGTGAGATACTGAATAACATGCTGTTTATTACACCCTAAGGATTTTCAGTTCTGTGTGAAAACAGAAGCTTTTCTGACTTTTAATATTAGCAGAAATGAAATTGAAAGATCATGATGTAGCTTAAATGATCCTTCTTGTAACAGTTACTGGATTGTTTTATGATATATTTGAAGAAAACTGAAAAAATAATAATTGGCCCAGCTAAAAAGGCTTCAGCTTGGACATCTGTCTATTATACCAAATAAGGAACAGAGCAGGCAAATCGGGAGACCTGAATAAAGGAAAATACAGGAGTAAAACTAAACCCACTCCTCATGGATATTTGGAGGATTTGATGCTCCAGAAATCCTTTCTGGAATGCCTTCTGCCTTCCCATGCTTCTAAGAGAATTTGAACACTTACAAAAAGAATATTTATATTGTTACCAGTAAGTTTACTATCAACCTTCAAAATAACTTAAAGGTAATAATAAAATGCCATTAAAAATAACTACTTGTTATGTAGTTTATGGTCTTTTGCCTGTAGGAACAGTAGGACTAGTCTGGGAAGGAACAGATTGACTTCCCAAGGATTCATTGCACATCCAGGAATTATAGATGATTTCAAAGAAGAAATTAAAATAATGGCTTACATTTAAAAATTCAATTTAGGGCTGGAGAGATGGCTCAGCGGTTAAGAGCACTGACTGCTCTTCCAGAGGTCCTGAGTTCAATTCCCAGCAACCACATGGTGGCTCACAACCATCTGTGATGGAATCTGATGCCCTCTTCCGGTGTTTCTGAGGACAGCTACAGTGTACTCATATAAATAAAACAAAATCTTTAAAAAAAAAAAAAAAAAATTCAATTTAACACAAGTGACAGAATCATTCAGCTGTTACTGTTTCCCTACATCAAAGGCAAAGCTGCTCCTGTAGGAATATTGGGAGCGTTTGGAAGTACTGAAAAATATGTGTTCTGGCAAGCAGTTATTAATGCTCAGAGGCCATCATTAAATTTGCAGGTGAATAACACTGAAATAGAAAGTTTGGTGAATACAGGAGCTGATGTAACTACTGATTCACAAAAATTCTGGAATTGAGAATGGCCACGTCGAAAGGTTTAGTTATAGTTTCTAGGAATTGGAAATTTATCACCAATAAAACAAAGTGTATGATGTGTGGGACCAGAAGGCCAACAGGAAAGTTAAGGCCTTATGTGGCTGACATAGCCATACATTTATGGGGACGAGATTTATTACAGCAGTGGGGAACTCAGATTAATATTCACTCAATACCAGAGACAATCCCTACAATAAAAGGGGTGAAATGTAAGATGTTTCTGAGAAAGGTATTGAAAGATGTCATCCAGGACAACCACAGACTTGCAGGTTGTCTAAACACAGGACACAACAGGGATTGAGTTTCCAAATTTATATTCCATTGCTGAAAGGATACCAATGGCCCTTAAATTAAACAATTAAAATTGTTGACTAATAAGCCTGTGTGAGTAGATCAGTGGCCCTTAACTAAAGAAAAATTGCAAGCACTTGAACAGCAGGTACAAGAGCATCTGGAATCTCAACATATAGAAGACACTAACGGCCTCTGGAATTCCCCTGTAGTTGTTATAAATAAAGAAATTGGGGAAATGGAGAATGTTAACAGATTTCAGAGCAGTGAATAAAATAATCCAACCAGTGGTTCCTTTACAACCTGAAATTCTTTTACCTTCTTTATTACCTAAGTCATGGCCTATAATAGTAATTGATTTTAAAGACTGCTTTTTTACTATCTCTTTGAAGAACAGGATAAAAAAGTTTTGTCTTCATAGTCCTATGTATGATAATTCTCAACCTGTAAAATATTATCAGTGGAAAGTTCTTCCTTAAGGAATGTTAACCAGTACAGCTCTATATTAGTATTTTGTGCAATAACTGTTAGAAATAATTCATAGGTAATTTCCTCAAACTATTATTTATCATTATATGGGTGCTATTTTTTTGGCTGATTCTGATGCAGATACTTTAAAAAATGTTTGGTAGGAAAAAAAGAATTGTGCCTTTTTAGAGTTTGCAGATCACTTCTGAAAAACACAGAAAGGAGATTCTATCCACTATCAAGGTTATAAAATAAATCAATAGAAAATTCAACTGCGGCTGGAGAAATGGTTCAGTGGTTAAGAGCACAGATTGCTCTTCCAGAAGTTCTGAGTTCAGTTCCCAGCATCCACATGATGGCTCACAACCATCTGTAATGGGATCCGATGCCCCTTTCTGGTGTGTCTGAAGACAGCTACAGTGTAATCATATACATAAAATAAATAAACAGTTCTTTATAAAAATAAAGAAAATTTAACCACAGAAGATACAGATAGAAGGGATCAGTTGTGACTCTTAATGATTTTCAAAAACTAATGGAAGATACTTATTGGCTATGGTCCACTATTGGATTAACTATTCAATAGTTAATTAAATCGTTTCAAACATTGCAAAGAGATTCAGACTTAAACAATCCAAGACAGATGTCTAAGTTAAGGTTTTACTGCTGTGAACAGACACCATAACCAAGAACAACATTTAATTAGTACTGGCTTACAGGTTCAGAGGTTCAGTCTGCTATCATCAAGGCAGGAACATGGCAGCACAGCTGAGAGTTCTACATCTTCATCGGAAGGCTGGCAGTGGAAGACTGATTTTCAGGCAGCTAGGATGAGGGTCTTTTTTTTTTTAAGATTTTATTTTATTTATATGAGTACACTGTAGCTGTCTTCAGACACATAGAAAAGGGCATCAGATCTCATTACAGATGGTTGTGAGCCGCCATGTGCTTACTGGGAATTGAACTCAAGACCTCTGGAAGAACAGTCAGTGCTGTTAACCACTGAGCCATCTCTCCACCCCCTAGGATGAGGGTATTAAAGCCCACACCCACAGTGACACCTACTCCATCAAGGCTACACCTCCAAATAGTGCCAAGCATATTCAAACCTTGACAACAGCTAACAAAAGAAGCAGAAAATGAGTTAACTTTAGTAGAAAAGAGGCTATAAGATGGATCCCATAGATTCTAAACTGAACTGTATTTTGGTTATTTTGGCTTCACTTCATTCTTCTGGGCCCATTATGCAAAGGGAAGATAGTATTTTAGAATGGATCTTCTTTGCACACAAAGTAAAAAGTTAAAGTCTTATATAGAAAAAGTTTCTAATTTAATTATAAAGGGAAGACTAGGACTATGTCGATTGTCAGGTATAGACCCACCAGAAATTATAGTAGTACCTTATACTAATGGTAAGATTACATTATTATGGGTAATCAGTGAAGACTGGGAAAGAGCTTGTAGCAACTACTGGGGAGAAATTAACAGCAAATATCCTAAAAGCAAGACTCTTTAGTTTATAAAAAAAAGTGCTACTTAGATTCTTCCACATACAGTAAAGGCAATTCCAATTCCTGAAGTGCCTACATTCTATACTGATTCAAGTAAGTTGGAAATGACATGTTTAAAGTCAGACAAAATGACCAAAGTGATCCAAAGCCCATATACTTCAGTTCAATAGTCAGGGTTGTATGCACTTCTTATGGTATTATTAGATTTCCTGAATGTCTTTTTCCTCTTGCTTTTTTTTTAGACTTTATTTTATGTATATGAGTACACTGTCACTGTCTTCAGACACACCAGAAGAGGTTATCAAGTCCCATCACAGATAGTTGTGAGCCACATGTAGTTGCTGGGAACTGAACTCAGGACCTCTGTGTCTTAGTCAGGGTTTCTATTTCTGCACAAAATATCATGACCAAAAAGCAAGCTGGGGAGAAAAGGGTTTATTCAGCTTACACTTCCACATTGCTGTTCATCACCAAAGGAAGTCAGGACTGGAACTCACGCAGGTCAGGAAGCAGGAGCTGATGCAGAAGCCATGGAGGGATGTTACTTACTGGCTTGCTTCCCCTGGCTTGCTCAGCTTGCTTTCTTATAGAACCCAGGTCTACCAGCTCAGGGATGGCACCACCCACAATGGACTGGGGCCTCCTCCATTGATCACTAGTTGAGAAAATGCCTCACAACTGGATCTCCTGGAGGCCTTTCCTCAACTGAGGCTCCTTTCTTTGTGATAACTCCAGCTTGTGTCAAGTTGACACAAAACCAGCCAGTATACTCTGGTAGAGCAATCAGTACTCTTAACCACTGGGCCATCTCTCCAGGTGGTTGACTCTCTTAATATAATTACTGACTCTCAATATGCAGAAAGAGTTGTTTTACAAATAGAACCTGCTGAAATTACTCCAAAGAATCCAGAATTAACCTTGTTATTTGTGCAACAGCAGCAGGTAATCAGAAAGAGAAACTCTCTGTATCACATATTTGGCCTCATGCAGGCTTCCCAGTTCCATTGGCACAAGGAAATTAAGAAATTGACTAAATTATTTATGGAAAATGTGTTAGAAGCCTCAAAGTTCCCATGAAAACACCATACTAAGAGTAAAAGTTTAAAGAAAACAACTTCAATCACCTGACAAAAAGCCAAGAAAATACCCTACTCATTTTTTGTATAACCAAACTCCACTACCCACTAGAAGTAACCCTAAGAGTACCAAAGAAGTGAAGTCTGGCAGATGATTGTGTTTCATTTTGCAGAATTTAGAAAACTACAGTTTGTATACCACACCACTGATACATACTCAGGGTTTCATCAGGCAACTGCTTTGAGTTCTGAGATGGCCGATTCTATAAGTACACATTTAATATGGCTATTAAGACTGACAGTGCCCCTGCATAAGGAAGACAAAGCAATTCTTTGCATATTATAATATAAATCACATTACAGGTATACCACACAGTCCTACAGGACAAGCAGTTGTATAAAGATCTAATTGAAGGCTGGAGAGGTGGCTCAATGGTTAAGAGCACTGACTGCTCTTCCAGAGGTCCTGAGTTCAATTCCCAGCAACCACATGGTGGCTCACAACCATCTGTAATGAGATCTGATGCCCTCTTCTGGTGTGTCTGAAGACAGCTACATTGTACTCGTGTACATAAGATAAATAAATACTTAAAAAAAAAGATCTAATTGCACCTTAAAAGAAATGCTTATAAACAAAAAGGAAGAACAAAGACCCCAGGGATAGACAAGAGTCTTCTGTGAACTCTAAATTTTCTGAAAGTTAGTGAGAAAGGAATAACAGCAACTGAGAGACACTGGGTTACAGAAAGAAAAAAAACTGTTGAATTAAATCAGCCTGTACACTATAAGGATGTGTTTGCATCTGAATGAAAGTCAGCAAATATTTCGTTTTGGGGATGCAGATTTGTTTATATTTCCACAGGAAACAGAAAGCTGTGGATACTGTCAGTGCATATATATGATCTGGCCCAAGCAAGTTCTGAAGACACAAGTAAGATACATGTGGCCCAAATTCCCCCACTTCCTACTACTGCTCCCCTTTGCCTCCTTGCTCCCAGCCCAGGCTGTATGGAGGACATTCTATGAGCCAGTGACAGGAGGGACGTCTAGGCTTTGGCTGACAGGCAGATGTGCATTGTGCAGGCACTACCTGAAGTGGACAGCTGCAGCCCTGTGACTCTGAAATCTTCCTGAAGGATGGCAGTGGAGGACAATCTCAGCAGCAGAGCTCTCAGGAGCACCTCGTTGGGCACTTTGCTTAGGAAACAGCCAGATGTGTTCATCACCGCCATAACGGGGGTTTGGCTGGATGGTAAGGAACTTGAAAGTCATGTGGCTGGAAAACCGGTTACAAAATTGGGGCAAGCTGGGCTGGGTGGTTCACATCTATAGTCTCAGCACTTCTGAAGGTGAAGCAGAAGGATCATGAGTCCAAGGCCAGCATGGACTCTTTTTTTGACTGAATCTCAAAAAAAGAAAAGGACAGACCATCAAGGAATTACTTAATTTAGGACCGAGGAATCTGGGCGGACCTCTGAGTGTGCAACAGAAATGAAGGTGTTTGTGCCTGGAAGGAATGCTCACCTCTCGGTGCCAATGTCCAGATGCCAGATCTGACTTGAGTTCCAGGCCCTCAGAGTCACCAGACTTGTGGCCTAGAGCAACTTGTTTAATATCACTGAGCTTCGGATTCCACATCCGTTAAGCTGATTCCTTCTATCAGGGAGATTAGAGATTTGAAAACAACAAAGACATGGAGGACTCCAGATAGAAGCTGGGCACAGAACACCAACTACCAGGGTGGAAAAATGGGTTTGTTGAACCTGCCATTTCTTGATAAACTGTTGCTCTCTCCTCCTCTGTCCCTTTGTGTGCATATGTGTGTGCGTGCATATGTGTGTGCATGTACATGTGTGTACATGTACATGCCTGTTCTTTCTTCATCATTTTCCTCTTCTTCCTCCTTCCTCCTCCTCTTCCCCCTCCTCCTTATTCTCAGTTATTTTCTTGTGGTTTGGTTTAGTTTTACTTTTGAAAACAGTCTCTGTGTTCCAAATGCTGGGGTCGCAGGCATATATCACCCCAGCCAGTTTAAAGATACACATTAAAATCAACAAAGGGAAAGGCATAGGAAGGCCCGGGGTCAGGGAAGGGAGCAGAAACATTGATATTGAAAGTGTCCTCTTCAGTGAGTCATACAAAGGTGTGCTTAGCTCTCCCACTAATGATTTGTGACAGGTTGTGCAGACTGCCCACGACTTAGCAACCACCTACGTGACTGTTTCCCCATATTGTTGACCCTTAACCTCTTAGACCTCAGTGACCTCACTTTGACCCCTGTGAGCACTAAGTATCATTAGGATATACATATCCAGTCAAGTTAGCACAGCATGAGCCAAGAATCCCAGCACACAAAACTGTTCTCGTTGCATTTTCTTTTTCCAGACAGGGTTTCTCTGTGTAGCCCTGGCTGTCCTGGACTCACTTTGTAGACTAGCCGGGCTGGCCTTGAACTCACAAACATCCACCTGCCTCTACTTCTGTAGTGTTGGGATCAAAGGTGTGTACCAGCACTACCCAGAAAAATCAATTTTTAAAAAATTATTTTTATATGTGTGTGTGGTTTGTCTGCATGCATGGTTGTGCACCATATACATGCAGTACCTGTAGAGGCCAGAAGAGGGGATCAGGTCCCCTGGAACTGGAGTTACAGTTGGGAGTAACCACGTGGATGCTGGGAATTGAACTTAGTTCCTCTGAAAGAGCAGCCAGTGTTCTCAACAACTGAGCCACCTCTCCAATCCTACATAAAATATTCTAAAAATCCACAAGTCACCCCCAGGAGCAGGCTGGGTCTAGTCCTATGGATGAGATTCCTTTGGGATGTGCAGACTTTAACAACCCACATCTGCTGAGTTGGCCCTTTCCTGCAGCTACCTGATCCATACATAGTCCTGTGCCTGTAGAATTTAGCAGCACTTGGGATCTTTTCAATTTGCAATCAGTTTAGACCCAATGCCCAATAATCCCTGAAATTTCTAGTTATTTGCCCTCTACCAATGCCTAGTCACCCTAGTAGGTGGCTGCAAGTGCCCTTGGCAAGCTGGGACGATCTATAGCTTACTTTTGCCAAAGTAACAGTTCTTCACAGCCTCTCGTCATTCCGAGATGAGGATGACTCTCAGGTATAAAATGCCTACCTAGCTTGCACAAGCATGACCAAAAATAAAAAGGTGGGTGATGTGAAAATGTAAGGGCTCTCTAGAGAGCCAGATGTGTTAGATGGTGTTTTGCTAGGGCAAAGACATGAAGGAGTGTTTTCCTGATCCTGACATTGGTGAAAGACTAAGGCAGACTTGTGAAGGAACGTTTCACTGAAGCAGACACAGGAGAGAGGGTGTTTTATTAAAGCAAACATGTGGAAGTACATGTGAAGAATGAGTCTGTGCTAGCAACACACATGTACTGGTCCTCCTTACATTGCCTAGCGAGCTGCATTTGTCAGGACTCCAGGGACTCAGGCTCATTGGATGCACGTGTTTGGGCAAGACCCAGGCTGAGGCAAAGCACGTAGAGGACAGGTGATGTTTGGAGGATATGAATGGGACTTGATGGAGTGACTTAGTTTCCCTGAGAGAGGCACAGCCAAAAATTTGTCCTGGTGTTTCTGCTGGTCCCTCCTTGTGACTAGAGCTGAGGCTGAGGCCTGGCTGCCTCTGCTAAGTCGTGTCACTGCTGTTGCTAACCTGGATTGCTGGTGTGTCTGTGAAGTGTTTGCAAATGGATTGAGCTGCCGCGGCCTGCTGACCTGTGACCTGAACTGCTGATTTCCAGACAATACAGAGAGGAGTTGCTCCAGAGAACCTTTCTAAACTTGTCCTCTTCCCCTGTATCCTAATAACCTCTCTTTTCCACTACCTCTGGTAGGTGGTGGGCTACAGGGAAGGTTAATGCAGTTAAGAATCATCATTAAAAATAGGATTTGAAAAAAAGTAAAGTTACAGGCAGGAACCAGGCATTCTGGCCCAGTGAATGGCTCACGTGTGAGACTTGCTGAGGGCAGGGCCTTACTTTTATTTTTCCCTCCAAAATTCAGAGGTGTGGAGACAGCACAGAAGAACATCTTCTAAATGTACTTTGTTTCAGTTTTTCCAGCACTGGGGATGGAACCCAAGACCCATATCACTCCTCCCGCCCCCTAGCCCCCAACACACACTTTGAAACAGAGTTTTATTATATATCCCAGGCTGGTTTTGAACTGATGGTTCTCTTCCTTCTGTCTCCCAAAGTATCTGGGGATGTCTGGATTACAGAAGGCCATCACCATACCTGACTTTTCTTAGGGTTCTTGCAAACATTAGATGTACCGTGCTTAACATAGTGCATGGCACACAGAAAAAGTCTCTTCAGTGTATTACTGCTTGAAGTGGAGACTTTCTGTTTGTTTGGAAAGTCAGTTATGTCTAATGATGGTTTCCAGAAGCAGACAGACACAGGCAAAAAGATGTTCTGCTAAAGCAGACACGTGGAAAGGCCATGGTGAAGGAGTAGAAATATGACCCCACAGACAGTGGGACCTAACATTGCTCTGCTCTGCCTCACTATTCTTCAGTAACAGCACACGGGTTCCTTTACATAGCATTGTTGAGACGTTGAGAGAAATTTGCCAATACACTTCTGAAGTTCCTTTGACTTCTTGCCGCTTCAGTAGCCTGGGCCAGTTGGGGAACCTTGTGGTTTCTTCAGGATTGAACCACAGCTGCTGGTTTGTTCATTGTCTCTTCCTGTAGGAAGGACTGGACTACTGCTGCTGGTTTGTGTGTGGGGTCGGCCTGCTCAGAGGACTGCAGCTGCTGAACTGCTGACAAAAAAGATGGAGCTTGCCCCCCATAGAACTATTGTTAAACAGGTTTGTTACATGTAATTTTTTTAAAATCTTGCTTCTGCCATATCCTAATAACTTTTCTCTTCCACTACCTCTGGTGGGTGGTGGGCAATAGGAGAGGTTGAACGTTTATTAAAAGTAGGTTGCAAAAATGTATACAGGAATGTATAATAAAGTGCCTACAACTACCACATTTGGCAGCAGACTGCAAAGCATTAGTGAAGGTAGTGTGTAGAAAACAGAATGCACTGGTGCATAAGAAATTTATCAGAAACTAAATGGAGACTGGCCAAAAGGATGACTTTTTTTAAAAACAACAATGTTTCAAAGGTAGTTGTTAGTAGGTTTACAGGCTAAAGTGTATGTGTGCAAGACAAGAGGACACGCAAAAGATCTGGAAGAGTGGAGTGGGCTGGCCTGATGTTGCTGATATTCTAATGCTAACACTGGTTCCCCGATACCTGTTTGAGTTCTTACTCAGAGTTCTTAAGTAGACCTAAGTGACCTAAGTGACGCTATATGACCTTGCCTTCAAGTTATTTCTGACTGGTGTATAAAGATGCCAACAGCCAATAGCTAGTCAGAAAAGACAAAGGGGGGCGGTGTTTAGGGTTCCCAGGCTTGGGGGTGGGATCAGAGGAGAACCATGAGAGGGAGGAGGTGAATGGGAAAGTCACCATGGGAGGCATGAAAACATGGCTTTGAGGGCTGGCCAATTGGAGTTAAGAGTGGCCCAGATGAAACACAGTAATAACTTGGGGTTATGGATAGGAAAATAGATTCTAACAGCATAGAGGGTAGATATCTGCCCAGCTCTTGTGCTGTTTAAGGCTTATTGTAAATAATAAAAGTTGTGTCTTTTATCTGGGAACTGAATGATCAAGAAGGGATAGAAACCCCAAAAAGAATACGAGAGGGAGTAGAGATGGATGGAACCCAGTGTAGCTGTATTGATGAACTTAACACATGAAGGACTTCCCCAAGAATTGATGGAAACAAGTACACTTAGTAAGTACACTGGAACTGGGAGACGACAGTGGGAAACAAGACACTTAGTAGGTACACTGGGGGACTGGGAGAGGGCAGTGGGATGTGGAGTTTCTGTACTGGCTGGTTTTGTGTCAACTTGACCCAAGCTGGAGTCACAGAGAAAGGAGCCTCAGTTGAGGAAAGGCCTCCAGGAGATCCAGCTGTGAGGCATTTTCTCAATTAGTGATCAAGTGGGAAGGGCCCAGCTCATTGTGGGTGGTGCCATCCCTGAGCTGGTAGACCTGAGTTCTATAAGAAAGCAGGCTGAGCAAGCCAGGGGAAGCAAGTCAGTAAGTAACATCCCTCCATGGACTCTGCATCAGCTCCTGCTTCCTGACCTGCTTGAGTTCCAGTCCTGACTTCCTTTGGTGATGAACAGCAATGTGGAAATGTAAGCTGAATAAACCTCTTCCTCTCCAACTTGCTTCTTGGTCATGTTTTGTGCAGGAATCGAAACCCTGACTAAGACAGTTGCTTTTTGTGGTCCTTTGGTGAACAACAGGTTACTAACTGCTAAGAATATCTGACATCTGAAATGTTGGAAGAGCAACTGCGGTTAGGGCTAAGAAAGGAATCATGCATGGACCACAGCCCTTCTCAACAACACTGTGATTTTTTTCCCATGTAGTTTATTGGAAACATGACTAAAGTGGCAGCGTTTCATTTGGGACGAACCCTGGCAATGAAGACCCTTAGGAAGCTCACATAGTTCTCATCTTTGCTCTCCACAGACATGATGGGAATTAGCTACAATAGCTTTCATTTTAAGTTTCAACCTGGACCCAGAAGCAACTGTAAAATTCCTGTATGAAGAATTACTTTGCTAGTAGGTGGTAACAGGTGGTTCCAGCCCTGGAGGCTTGGCATGCAGCCAAGGTCTTGGCTAAGGAAAGGCAGGTTTTTGATCTAAGGGGTTCAATTTCCATCATGCATTAAATTTCTTCTCAAAGAACGAGATGCATGTTTTGTGAAGAGTAATTCCAAAGGAGCAGAAATCTTCCATTAAATATTTTAATGAAATCCCATCTGGCACTGCCTCTGACTAGAGGGCCTTCATTATCCATGAAGAAACAGACAAATGGTTACCATCAACTTGCTAACCACCTAAACAGAGGTAATTAGAAATCAGTGTTTCCCATCTGCCCTCAGCTAGAGCTGCGAACAGATGCGCCGTGTGCAGCAGGAAGAGGCAGATGCAAAGAGGATGACCCGGTTCCGTTCTTGAAACAAGTAATGTTTGGAAATACCACTTTGGTACAGCTGCCCAGGCAAAAAGGTGGTAAAGTTTTACTGAGCACCTAGCAGGTGGGTGCCATTTTTCCAACCATTAGCCACCTGCATCAAACCCAAGTCTACCAGTTCCATGTCCACCCTTTAGTGCTTGATACCAGGCCCCCATTTTTCCTTAAACAAGCCTCACAGTGTACTGTGCTGATGCCTCATGCCCAGCCTGAACAAACTTCCCAAAAGTGAAGATTTGGTTTTATTACATCTTTTTAAAAAAAGGTAAGAGTGATTAGAGGTCTGAAAATGGGACTGGAGAGATGGCTCAGAGGTTAAGAGCACTGACTGCTCTTCTAAGGTCCTAAGTTCAATTCCCAGCAACCACATGGCGGCTCACAACCATCTATAGATGTGGTGCCCTTTTCTGCCCATGCAGGCAAATCTGCTCCTCCAGAGGTCCTGAGTTCAGTTCCCAACACAGGCGGCTCACACCATCTGTTCCAGGGGCTCTGATGCTTTCCTCTGTCCTCTGGGTACCAGGCCCAAAAATGGCATCTAGACATACATGTAGGCAAAACATAAAAATAAATAAATTGTTAAAATATGTACATACTCCTTTAAAAAAAAACAATTAACCAGAGCCAGATGTGGTAACACCAGCATACCACTCTAATTACTCAGAATCATTTAATCCCACAAGTGGGAGACCACTGTCTCACACACATCCTCCCCACCTCTCACTCACACACACACACTCACACACACACACACACACACACACAAACCTGCGTACAAAATAGAGATTAGGTTTTTTGAGGAGCAACCCTGTGGGTAGAGTACTAAACATACTCTAGACCAGGTTTACAAAGGAGCCTGCAGTAAATAGCCTTCTAAAAATTAGCACCATCCGTGAGGTAGCGAACTCCAGTCAGTTTCCAGCATTGGCCTATCACTTGGGCAGGAGTGTTGCAAATATGGAGCCAAACTCAGGTTTTCCACAGGACATGGAGACAGAGGCAGAGAGGGAAGGTTCTGCCCTCTATAAATGCCCTCCTGACTGAATATTATCTGTATATACAAACTAAGAAGGCAGCCCCTAAAAGAGACTGGGAGAAGAACACACCCACGTTGTTTTAAGACAGGCTAGCTTGGAAAACTTTAATCAAATGGCATCATCTCTCCCGATAACTGTTTCAGACATGCTGTAGGGCAGCCAGTGTGGTGGAACACACTGGAGTTCCGGGTGAGGAGCAGGGGGCCAGGATTCCGGGTCTGCTCCTCTGAGTTTCGCATCCCTCCATAAAGTGACTTTCCATAATCTCTGTCATACTAAAGAGCACTGCTCCTCTGGCTGGGCCCTCCTAGAAGAGGTCTAGGGCCACCGTTGGGGGTGTTGGGACAGCACTTGTGGACAGCCAGGGACCACCTCTGGCGGAAGCACCTGCCACACTCCAGGCAAGGGAAAGGCTTCTCCCCAGTGTGCAGAAGCTGGTGCTGGGCCAAGTGGCTCCACTGGGCAAAGCGCTTGGAGCAAAGGTCACAGGCATAGGGCCGCTCGCCGGAATGCACACGCCGGTGACTGGCCAGCAGTGAGGGGTAGGCAAAGCGGCGGCCACAGTCATCGCAGGCGTGCAGCTTCTCCTCCGTGTGGGTGCTGCGATGGATGGCCAAGGAGCCGCTCCTTCGGAAGGCACGGCCACAGTCGGGGCAGGGGTAGGGTTTCTCGCCTGTGTGCAAGAGCTGGTGCTGGAGCAGAGTGCTGCGCTGAGAGAAGCGGGCTTCACAGTGTTCACAGGCATAGGGCCGCTCCCCAGAGTGCACTCGCCGGTGGCTAACTAGGCGAGAGGAGGAGGAGAAACGCCGCTCACAGTCCGGACAGGGGTAGGGCTTCTCTCCGGTGTGGATGCGCTGGTGGATGACCAGGGCAGTGCGCTGGCGGAAGCGACGGCTGCACTCTAGGCAGGTGTAGGGCTTCTCCCCCGTGTGTGTCCGTTGGTGGATAGCGAGCAGAGATGGATAGGCAAAGCGACGCCCGCAACTAGGGCACTGATGAGGCTTCTCACCGGTGTGCGTGGTCCGGTGATTGGCCAAGGACCGGCTCCGTCGAAAGCAGCGGCCACAGTCGGGGCAGTGGTAGGGCTTCTCTCCTGTGTGTATGACCTGGTGCTGAGACAGGTTTTTCCTCTGGGAAAAACGTTTGCCACACTGGTCACAAACGTAAGGGCACTCACCAGAGTGTGCCCGCCGGTGACTGACCAACAGGGATGGGTAGGAAAAGCGGCGCCCACAATCCGGGCAAGGGTAGGGCTTCTTCAGATTCTGGGCGCACTTGTGACTCTCCAGGGCGGGGTGGTCAGGGAAGGTACAACCACAGTCAGGGCAGATGGGGCCCCCGGATGTCTGCCTGGGAATCAGCCGGGGTTTGCTGGGCTTCCGTCCTCGTTTCCCCTTTCGGGGTGCTTCCTTAGGTGGGAATACTTCCTTCTCTTCATTCTTCTGCCTGGTTCTGGTCTCTAACAGGAAACCGAGAATTAGCGAACACTGGACTTGTATGCTCGCCTATTAACGTTAATGGTTTCAAGACCACTACACTGAGCTCTTGTTAATTACTAGTATCAGAGACAGTTAAGTGTGTTGTGGAAATGTGGAAGGTATTTAGAGCTCCTCAAGCAGCTCGTGTAAAAATTTTAAGGAATATTGAACTGACTTTTACAACAGTGTTTCAGGGGCTGGGGGTTTGGCTTGGTTGACAGTGCTTGCCTGGATCCTGCACTGTATATAGTGGCTAGTGGCTCATCCCTGGTTACACAGCACATCTGAGGCTTTACTAAGATGCATGAGACTTTGTCCTTACAAACAACTAATCAAACAAACAAACAAAACTTGAATGTTTTTAGTAGCAGGGGGCAGCTCAGGAGTACAGGGAAACCTTTGTCCCTATTTTGTAGATAATTTGTTTCTTCCAGTGTTCTGGGGTTTTGTTTGTATTTTTTTTAGTCAGGGTCTGGTATCCAAGACTGGGCTCCAATTCACTATGTAATTCAGGGTCACCTTGAAGTTCTGTATCTTCCTGCTTCCACTTCCCAAGGCCTAACATTACAAGCAGGAGCCACACCTTGTTTCTATGCAGCACTGGGGAGCAAACCCTGAGCTGCGAGAGTGTGAGGCAAGCACTCTCCCCATCCTGACAAGATTTTACGCTGCAGTACAAAACACAGTTTCCCCATACCTTTCCTACATACCAGATAGCTGCCCCAGTGTGGGTCCTGGAGAAGCTGCAAGTGTTCTTAACTACTAAGTCATCTCTCCAGCCCCGAATTTGCATTTTTAGAAGCATTCCTGTACTGGTTTTATGTCGACCTGACACAAGTTGGAGTCATCTGGGAAGAGGGAATCTCAGTGGAGAAAATGTCTTCACCAGGTTGGCCTGTGAAGCAGTTTCTAAATTAGTGATTGGTGTGAATGAGCCCAGCCTTTTTTTTTTTTTTTTCCCTTTGGTGCCATTTCTGGACAGGTGGCCTTTGCTATATAAGAAAACAGACTTAGCAAACTAAGAGAAGCAAGCCAGTAAGCAGCCTCCACCATGGTCTCTGCTTGGGTGTCTGCCCTTGACTTCCTTGATGATATATGGTAACGTGGAAGTGAAAGTAAAAAACTCTTTCATCCCCAAGCTGCTTTTGGTTGTTTACCACAGCAATAGAAGCCCTAACTGACATAGAATCTGGTACCAGGAGTGGGGTATTGCTGTGATAAGCCTTACTATCTGTTTTGGGGAGGAGTGTGATTGCAACTTTTGAGCTGGAAAAGCTACTGAGTGCTCAGGGCTCTGTGGGCTATTCTGTGGGAATGTAGAAGATAAAGCTGAGAGCAGTGCAGATGGCCGATGTGCATCTTATAAAGCTCCAGAGTGAAGTGTGAAACTCTCTAAGATTCTTCCAAGGCCATTTATGTGATTTTTTTTTTTTTTAAATCAGAAACCACTAAAGGGAAACCTTCGCTTAACTGGAACAATTGATGCTATCAGCTGGATCTAAGAAACTGGCACAATTAAAAGAAACAAAACCACTAGCATCAGCAAGGATGATAAATCTGGGAGTATCTCCTCTGGATCAGCACACAGACGCTGTGGTCCATGATGGGGCCAAGGCCGTAGCTCATGATGGCAGCTGAACTTGGTTAAGGTATAAAGGGTCAAAGAGAGCAACTGAGGTTTGGTACTATGACAGAAACGCCTGTACCACTGGTGAATGTACAGCCTCAGCTGAAAAAAGAAACCACAGGATGGATGAGGTTATGGAGAGAAAGTAAAGCTCAGCACCACGTGGGAGGGTCAGTGTCTGTAAAGAGATCCCAGGAGAGGTGACTGGTGAACCTGTGGCAGGGTTTTGGATATAGCATTACCATGGATGACCACCACTCTAGCTTAGGAAAGAAGCCGTGTGTGCAGTGGATGACAGACAAGTGCCCCTGCCAAACCCTCTGAGCTTAGGAGATCATTGAGTCTCAGAAGTCTGACACTGAGCTTCACAGTTAAGACTTTGGGTTCGGTTTTACTGTAATTGTGCCCTGGTTATTACTTCTTGAAATAAAAAAGTATGTAACTTTTTTTTTTAAAACAGGAACCCATAGTTCATTTGAAAGAGATTTGGGGTATTTCAGAGAAACTTTAGATGTTTTAAGGAGTGTTTTAGAGTGTTTGAATTGAGATCTTGAAATGAACAAGAAACAAAGGTTATGGTTAACAGGGATGTGTTTGTATGTCAAGATGACAAGGGGTCAATTGTTGTGGCTTGTTTTATGTCAACCTGATGCAAGCTAGAGTCATTTGGGAAGAGGGAACCTCAATGGAGAAAAATGCCCTCACCAGACAGCCCTGTGGTATATTTTCTTAATTAGTGATTAAGATTGATGTGGGAGGGCCCCGCCCACTGTGGGTGGTGCCATCCTTAGGCAGATGTTCCTGGGTATATAAGAAAATAGGGGAGCAAACCAAGAGGCAGCCTTCCTCATGGCTTTCAGCTTCAGTTCCTGTCTTGATGTTCCTGCCCTGCCCTGCCTTCCTTAGATGATGGATAGACTGCTGCATGAAATGTAAATGAAACAAACCCTCTCCTCCCTAAGCTGCTTCTGGCCATGGTGTTTATCACAACACAGAAACCTCTGACCAAGACAACTCCCAAATATGCAGCCGTGGGTCTAGAAGCGCTTTGAGAGAGTTGTTAAAACAGTGTTAAAAACCTTGGACTGTATTTCATCCATTAGTTCAGAAGTCTATATGCACATTCAAATCAGTGGGGCTTTTTCTTTTTTAAAGTCAAGAGTGAATCAGGGGCTAGAGAGATGTCTCAGTGGTTAAGACTCTTCCTAGTCTTCCCAGGACCAATGGGAATTGGAGGAGTTCGGTGGAGGCTAAGTCTCTGATCCTGGGAAGCAGGATCTTTTTCATTTATGTCAATGGAGTACCGCCTGTAGTTCGTTTGCCCACAGTACAAGCAACCTTGTTAACTCTCATCAGACAAAAATTTTAGATTGGGTCCACAGTTTAGAGCATTACACAGGAGGGCAGCATGGTCTCCGTGGGTATTTTTCACTCACTTCTCTGGAATGTTACCCATCTCCGGTACTCCTGCGGATCTAGGGCTGCCGGTTCCCAATCATCAGTATTTCGTTCCAACCAGGAGATGAGAGCTGGTTTGGGACCTGCGCATCCTGGGGAAGGAGAACCAGTCAGAGGGCTGGCCTCGAGAGATGATGCTAAAGAATATATGCGACGCTCTGTCCCAACCCCGAACAAACCGATCGCAGGTCAGGACCCTGGGATCCCTGCCCCCACTCTACCCCGCCCTCAAGCTCCATCATCCCTTAGGCCCCGCGTAAGCAGATTGGGCCGGGCCTCACCGAGCGCGCCCAGGAGGCCGTAGGTCTCGCGCATCACATCCCGGTACAGAGTCCTCTGCGCGGGCCGCAGACACCCCCACTCCTCAGAGGAGAAGTACACGGCCACGTCCGCGAACTTCAAGGCCCTTGGCCTCCTGCCCCTTCTCCGAGTAGGTCCAGCCTCTCCGGGTGCCCGCTCAAGGAGCGGGGCCGAAGGCGGCGCCATTGGACCTGCTTCCCGGCCTTGCCCCGGGCACCGCGTACCCGGAGACCTAGAAGCCTGGCCGGAAAGGCCCGGCAGAAATCTGGATCGGCTGCCTGAGGGGCCGGGCGGCCAGACACAGACCGCCCCGTTATTCAGGGAACTCCCGCTGGGATTTGAGTGAGAAGCACCGGAAGATGCCTTCGGGGAAGATGGCGGCACTGCTTCTGCACCACCGCTGCCTAGAACACAGGCAGGTTCCAGCTATCGATTTTATTGACCCGAACGCCATACCGACTTCTTAACCTCCCTGCCCTAAAATGTAATGGCGCTGCGAGATGGCTTCATGCCCACTTTCCTCCTATCTATTGCAGTCGTTTATTGGTGGGTGACTGAAGATCGGGTGTTCTGATTGGGTATGTGTGAAGGCGGCCCATTTGAATGAAGCCAACGGATTCTTAAGGGCAAGAAGGTGGATGGTGTGTTTCTAAGCAGGTTGTGAAATGTGTTATGAGTAGAAGGAGCTTGTGTTCTCTTACGTTTGTTTGCCCTTGTTGGAGAAGACATTTCTATACGTCTTCCTAGGGAAAGTCACACAATGTTAACATGGATTTTTGAACAGGAGCATCCTGTGATGATAAACTTGTCACAGCCAGGAATCCTGAAAAGTACTAGATGAGAAGGGAGCAGTGATAACGTTTTGATGCACAAATGCACAAAAGGCACGTCTGGTAAAATTGCATGACGAGAATGGTGAGTTGACTAATCTCGTACCTTGGGCAGCTCCTAGGAAGTCTATAGAAATGAATGGCCTACCTTCCAGGACAGTTTGCTTGTTTGGAAGTGAGACTAATAGCTTTGGGTTTACCCTTCCTTTGGGCAGTGGCATGCACATTTAGGCTACCAGGGGGAACAAAAGTCAACTGGCTAGTTTGTAATGAAGCAGGGAAATTACCTCTGTACCGTTGCTTTTCTAACTAGTACAGCTGTGTCATCAACATGTCCCAGAATAGCATGGACGGCATAGCCCCTGTGTTTAAATGAAGAGTATATAGCCCAGTGGTAGGCCCATGGCCTAGCATTCATGGAGCCCAACGTTCTGTAAATATTTTTAAAAATAGATAACCAGGATTGGGTATGAAACCAAGCCCTTTGCTCCCTCCTGAACAAATATCAGACAACCAGTAAGGAAGACTGTTCAGAGTGTGGAGATAATTCACACATCTAGAGGCCACACATAAAGTCTGTGCTTCTGCTGTTGAGAGCCAACTAAACACCTGGAATATTAGAGTAGATGGTGTTTGACAATGTCTAGAGCCCTTATGAGAATAATTAACACTATGCCATAGTGCAAAGTCCTGGATTTGATTATCTGTGCTACCCACTCCCCAAAGAGAACTACAGCAAAAATCGTAAGACAGCTGGGTGTGGTGGTGCACACCTTTAATTCCCAGCACCTGGGAGGCAGAGGCAGCTAGAACTCTTGAGTTTGAGGTCATCCTGACCTACAGAGTGAGTTCCAGGCCATCCGGGGCTACCCCAAAAGCAACCTGCCTCAGAAAACAAATGAGCAACAAAACCCTGACAAATCTGGATCAGCTTACTCTAAATATGTTGCTCTGTGTAGGAATGAGATCCAAACATGGCACTAGCAACTCTGTTGGGTAAAAAACCTTAAGACTTAATTTCTCCACAGCTAGAGAAGTGGCTCAGTGGTTAAGAGCACTTGTTCTTACAGAAGTCCTAAGTTCTGTTTCTAGCACTCACATGGTGGCTCACAATTATCTGTGACTCTAATCCAAGAACTCTGACATTGTGTCTTCCAGCAGCAGCAGCAGCAGGTACACCTGTGGTAACAGATATACAGACAGCCAAAACAACCATATTTGGAAAATAATATTTTTTAAAAGATCCAGTCCATGGTTCATGCTCAGTGACTGCCAAGGCCTAGAAATGCAACTTTAAATGGTAACATACTTTATTTTTGCAGATTGCCTGGATCCTGACCTTTACCTGAGGTCACTTCATCATAAACCCAGACTAGGACAAGCAGTATCAGTCCTAGAGAGAGGTAGAACTCATTAATGAAAACAGTAATTGCCTTTCCTTCTTTTCCAGATAGGGCCTCATGCTGTTCAGGCTAGCCTTACCACTCACTATGTAGCTGTAGATGACCAAGAACATCTGGTCTTCCTACCTCTTAACTCCTGCATGCTCAAGTTACAAGTATGCACGGCATACCCAGTTTTATTTGGTGCTGGGCTGAAACCCAGGGCATTATGCAAACTAGGTATCTTAGTTAGGGTTTCTATTGTTGTGATGAAACACCATGACCAAAATGCAAGTTGGGGAGCAAAGGGTTTGTTTCATATCAGTGTTCATTATTGAAGAAAGTCAGGACAGGAACTCAAGCATGACTGGAATCTGGAGGCAGGAGCTGATGCAGAGGCCATGGAAAGGGGCTACTTACTGGCTTGCTTTCCATGGCTTGCTGTGCCTGCTTTCTTACCAAACCCAGCACCATGTTCAATGGGCTGAACCTTCCCCCATCAATCACTGATGAAGAGAAAACCCTACATGCAGGCATTTTCTCAACTGAGTTTTCCTCCTTTCATATAACTCTGCCTTGTGTCAAGTTGACAAAAACTAAGCACACCAGGCAAGCACTCAATTGAATCACATTCTTAGCCCACCTCAACAGATCTGTGCAATCAAGCTTCAGACTGTCCTTTCCTTGCTCTTCACTGATGCCTCCCAGCTTGCTAACACAAGTTCTTTCACTAAGCCACATAGCCAGAACTCCCTGATACATCTCTGATTACTTCTATAGCCACTCTCTGAAAGAAGACTTCCTAGTTCCTCCAGGTCTTGTCACTTTGTGCACGTTTTTTCTTCTGCCTTCGCTCACTCTGCATGCCTTCCCCTTATGAGTTCCTTCACAGACCCTGACCCAGGCCAGCCACAACCACATTTCTGGAACCCACTTGACAGATGAATCCCCTTGTATAGGACTACCCAGGAAGTAGTCCCCCAGACTTCTCTAGACAGGTGGACTTTCACCATATACCTTCTCTTGAAGCTTTCCCACATCTGGTGCAAGGAAAGGTTACTGTTTTTGTAACAACTGTGACCAAATGCTTGACAGAAACAAGGGAGGGTGAATTTACTTTACATCAGACTGGAGCAGAGAAGGGATAGGAAGGACTTACCCACAATGATGTTCTTCTCCAGCTAGATCCTCTTACCTTCTAAAGTCTCCCGAATCTGCCAAACCAGCAGCACTAGCACTGGACCAAGCATTCAACACTGAGCCCATGGGGGCAATTCATATGTAAAGCATAACAGTGTCTTGTCAGTCATATGCCTGTGGCTGAAGAGGAGTGAGTTGAGAAGCAGAAGGTGAATTCTGCATGTCGTGTGGCAAACCCTACTTGCCACCTGTGTGCACACATGCCTTTGCCTGGTTGCAGGCACCTCTGCAACAGGTGCACTACCCTTAATTAAGTCATCAGTAGAGCATCTCTGTCATCAGCTGTATGACCTGATAATGAGTTACGTTTCCCAGCTGGCGCAGTGAGTGCCAGATTATAGGCAATGATGGCAGTGACCTTGAAAGTGCTTGTCAGTGGTTGGCCAGAAGAGAGAGGTAGGCACAGTGACACCCACAGTGCATGGACAGGCTCAGGTAGAAAATACAGCCACACTTGAGACAAGGTGTACGTGTGTATGCTATGATCCCTGCATGAAGAAACTAGTGCTGGACCAGGTGAGCTTTCTGAGGAAAGTCAGTACAAAGGCTGGGGTTGTAGTTTAGTGGTACAGTGCTTGCCTACCATGAATGGGAGTCAGGGTTCTATCCATAGTACTGTTAAACACACACACACACACACACACACACACACACACACACACAAATAAAGCAAGGGGATAGGGCCTCAGCCAGAACAAAAAGAGCGTCTAAGCATGAGTATATTATTGCCTGGTAGCTGAGAATCTGAACAATGTCCAGCTACAGGCCCTGCACTGAGTTGTGGGAAGTTTATAACCCCAACAAGCCTGTATAAAAGACACGAAATCCAGGTGTTTTATTGACAAGCTATAAGCATAGATCAGGCAGGTTGGCAGCTATAATAAACTATTCCTCATACTATGAAGACCCTTGTCTCTTGCTGTTTCTCCTGCCCATCCAGTCCTGATCCATGGCAGCTTCCTCCACCCCCTGTCTTCCTCATTTCTTTTCTACTGCAACTCCCCTTGATTGAACCTCCAGTCCCACCTTTTCCCTCCACTGCCCAATCACAGGCTCAAGACTTACTGAGCAGTTAAACTAGGGAGGAAGTTCACATAGCATCAGTTGTGTACATGAGGGTCTGCTCGTTGGGGGCAACTACATTTTTGAGAATCCAGTACTTAGCATTAGAACCTAAGCAGCATCAGACCATCCCACTCCACTAAGTCACAGGGTCTTGCCATACTTTCATAGTTGAGACTCGTAATAGGCTGTATCAAGGGCAAAGCCTCCTCCTCTTTTCAAAGTTTCACTATATAGACAAGGTGACTTTCCTCCTGTCTCCCAAATGTGGGGTTACAAGCATGTACTACCACATCTGACTTCACCAAGGTTCTTGAGTTTCTTTGTTTTCATATCTACTCTTGCCTTTTGAAAAACAAGAGAGATTTGATCTCTTTTTTGAGGCCAACCTGGTCTACATAGTGAGTTCCTGGATAGCCAAGATGATGTAGAAAGGAACTGTCTAAAAAGTAAGAAGAGAAAAGTTGTCTTCAGGGGCTGTCGATTGGGTACTTGTGTGTGAACCCAGAACAGCACCAAGGCTTGTTCGTTCAAGGCACAGGACTTATGTGAGGGATTGTTGCTGTAGTCTCTCCAACCCAAATAAGCCCGCGCAAAGAAAACACAACTCAGTGCTCGCTTCGGCAGCACATATACTAAAATTGGAACGATACAGAGATTAGCATGGCCCCTGTGCAAGGATGACACGCAAATTCGTGAAGCGTTCCATATTTTAAAAAAAAAATTTTTACACACCAAGAAAACTTTGACTATTTCCAGGTTGCATCTTGTTTTACATGTACTCATTACAGTTACTCATTGTAACTGGTGGGATCTTGATCACACTATCAAACCTTTAAAAAAAAAAAAACAAGTACTGACAAAAATGTATTATATACTTTTATGCAAAACATGCTTAAAATCTGTACATTTATCTTTGTTCTTTAAAATAAAGTTGTTTAAAAAAAAAAGAAAACACAACTCAATATGAACACAAGGAGCGTGCCTACATTGGGCAGATCTACCACTACACTACTCTATTCCCCAGCTATGAGATCCCCCCCCCCTTTTTTTCTTCATCAGAACGTTTATTAAACTGTACTTACATGTCATTGTGGGTGTATGCTGACTTCCAGACAGACTCTTCACAAATGACACTTTGAACAGAAGTCGGACTACTAAGCCGGTAACATTTCAGACATAAGGCCCCCAGAGTCTGGCATTATTTACAATCCATCAACACTCACAGAGGTGGATATCATGGGCCTAAGGGCACCATGACCACAAGACATCTTTTTGTACTTCCCAAATAGTTTCATATTTCAGCGATGGAGGTCAGTTCTCAAAGCCCAACTTGTTCTTAGCAAGTTCTTAGTTTTTATGTCGGTTTATGTCAGTCTTACACCTTCCTAGGCCAATTCATCTGCAGACAGGAGGAGAAACCGTCACCCGGTCCTTCATGCCATGCATCCACGTGACGCCCAGTCCTCATATACAATCCAGCTCCTTTAATATATATGGAGTGACTCGCAGCAGGGACACGTAGATGAGGACGTTCCGGATGGAGCAGACCACATCCTCATGCATCTTCCGTTCATCTCCTCCGGGTCCAACTTCGGCACGAGACCTTCGATCCGGAACATTGTGGCTCTGCCTCTAAAGCTTGCGAGAGCGGCAGCCTGCTCTCCTCAAGTGATGATGTTTCTTAGAACTGCAGTTTCTGCAGGCCATGTGCTTCAGCTCCATCTTCCTCCTCCTCCGGCGACCCTGGCTGATCTGAGGAGCCTCAGCCCCACTCTATTTCTTCAAGTCTTCCCTCCTTCTCTTCTCTGCTTCTTCCGATAACAAATTTGTTGGAAGGGTCCATGGTGTGGAGGGACCAATTCAGGAATGGCTGCCTCTGCCCCCAGAAGAGAACACCAGCGAAATAAACAAAGGGCAGGGCTGATACAGGATTCTTTAGGGGGCAGAACTTTTCAGGGCAGAGATGTCTAGAGTTAAGTTTGGTGGGATTTCCTGCTCAGGGGTTGTAGGTTTTTCACCCCCTATTCCATGCATCAGCCCTAGGTTAGAAAGAAGACTTTCCTGACCACGGGCAGCTTTGACTGAGGTGTCATCACTGCTGAGCTGTTTGGGGAGGGTGGAAGGAGAAGCCACCACCGTGGACAGCTCCTGGAACATCTGCAGGCTGAGGCAGGAAAGGAAGTTGCTGCCACCGTGGACAGCTCCTGCGGCAATAAACCTTGTGACAGGCTGCGGGCTGAGGCAGGAACAGAGTTTCCGCTATTTTGACAGGTGCTGCCATTTTGACAGCTCCTGCAACCTGCTGCTCCTGCTCAGGGACTACAAAAGAAGTCCTCACACCTGAGTCTGACCGAAGCCTCTAACTGAGATGCAAGAATTAAGATCTGCTGTGAAAGAAAGTTTCTGTCTTAGTTTGTGTTTTATTGCTGTGAAGAGACACTATGACCTTGGAAACTCCTATAAAAGAAAACATTTCATTAGGGGTTGGCTGACAGTTCCAGAGGGTTAGTTCATTGTCATTGTGGCAGGAAGCGTTCAACACGCAGGCAGACATGGTGTTGAAGAAGTAGCTGAGAGTTCTACTTCTTGATCCAAAGGCAACTGGGGAGAGACTGTGAACCACACTGGGTATAACTTGGGCATATGAGACCTCAAAGCCCACCGTAACAGTAACACACTTCCTCTCACAAGGCCACACCACCTAATAGTGCCACTCCCTATGGGATAACCAGTTTGTGGCAGCCATTCCTATTCAAACCACCACAGTTGTAGAGGGATTTTAATTCAACAACAAGGTTACTCTGGCTAGAATACAGACTTATGCCCTTAGTACACAGCCTTAATCCTAAACAGTGGAGGTAAAGTTAGATAGTCAAAAGAAGCACCTATGCTTGAATGTGACTTCTAATTGAGGGGCACAGTGATGACAGAAAGGTTTGACAGAACGAGTCAGTGATAGGATCCACCCAACTCACACTGGAACAGGCAGGAAGGAGAGGTGACTTAAGAAAGCAGAGCAGAGAGAGAAAACAGTTTTACTGAGGCAGTCATAGACAGGCTGCAAGAGAGATAGAGAACAAGCTAGACATAGGTAAGGACAGAATGAACCAGAAGATTAGAACAGATTGCCAGAGTTAGTTTATGGCCAAACAGCAATTCAGCTAGAGGCTGGTGAGTAATCTGCATAGAGAGGGGTTTGAGCCAGAACAGCTGAGTTAAACCAGCCAGCAGAGGTCAGAAAGAACAAGAAAGGGTAATAATACTCAGTAAGTCTCAGGGTGAAAACATCCTAGGCCTAGATAAGACAGTACAGAGGCTAGCAGCTTCCAGGACTGGGTGTGGGTCAGCTGACTGGAGACTTGAAGTTGACAGTTACATCAGGAGAATAAAAGTTACTTTAACACACAGTTGCCAACAACAGGGAGACATTATTTCTTTTATGTAGACATATTTCAGCCAGGTGAGGTCATGTACATCTTTGACCTCAGCATCCAGGAGGTAAAGGCAGGATCTCTGATTAAACTGAACTTGGTTTTTTTTTATGTGTATGTTTGTCTGTGCTATAGTGTGATTTATTTTATGTGCCTGGCCCTTTAAAGGACCCTAAGCTCTTCTGTGTCAGTTACCTCCTTAGAATTCTGGGAGCAGGTTTGGATATAAAAAGCCCTCAGAGGCTGAGAGCTGGGCAGTAGGACTGGGGAGTAGGCAGAAGGACCCAGGACAAAGAAGAGTAGGGTCAGAGAGTAGGAGACGAGGTGACAGTTGAGCCAGGAGAAGATACTGTTAGGAGACAGAAGAACCCAGGTATAATCCACAAAGTAGGGAATGAAGAAAAAAATGAAGGCTAAAGGCTACACTATGCACCATTCACATCCATGCAGTGCCTGGGGAGGCCAGAAGAGGGCATCAGAACTGAACTCAGGTGCTCTCAAGAACAACCAGTGCTCCCACTGCTGAGCATCTCCAGAACCACACACTTCAACCCAGTTTTCACCTTCTCAGATGGTCAGCCTAGCTCATGCACCTCAGCAATCAGGTTTTCACCTCAGATGGCCAGCCTAGCTCATGCACCTCAGCAATCAGCCTACAACCTCATTTGCCACGACTGGTAGGGAAAGGCTTCTCAGTAACCCCTTGGGCTGTGTGTGGCCACTGTGTGACTTTCTTCTTTCAGGTAAGCCTTATCATTTTTTCTGGTTACCTTTCTGTTTTTAAACTTCAACTCTGCTTCATACTGGCTTACCTACCCTGAGATTCTTTTTCTAAAGTGTTTGTTTTTTGTTGGTTTTGGGGTTTTTTGTTTTTGTTTTTGTGGCATGCATGTGTGTGTGTGCATGTTTGTGTTTATTTGCTTTGTTGGGGGTTAGACATAGAAGAATGTCCCTACTACCTTGTGGGACCCAGGGATCCTACGTAGGTCATCAGACCCAAAAGCCAGTACTACCCGCTGAGGTTTCTGTACCATTTTGCTGGCATCCACCCGGAAATTCCTCTTTTGAAAATATATCACAAGAACTTACTGGGCATGGTGGCCCATGCCTGTAATCACAGCATTCTGGGAGCATATAGGAGGATCTTGAGTACAAGGCCACTTTGGGACAAGCAGGGAGAGCTTGTTCTGGGGGTGTCTGGAGCTGGATGCAGAGCCTCAATGTCCTTAGCAGCATTATGTGAAACAGCTGAAGATGGTGTTAACCTAGGGCCCATCGATAGATGAAGGAATGTATTAACAAAACAAAATGTAAAATAGAATGTTATCCAGTAGTGTCCAAAATAGAGAGTAATTCTGACACATACTAAACATGGATGAATACTATGAACACTGAATGAAATAAGCCGAGACATCCGGCCTCTGAACAGTTATTTGAATTCTTTAACCTGATGTTAGAGTCAGCCACCACTGTTTTAATAAATCCTCTTTCTGGGGTTCTCTCGAGAAACAACTTATAGAATGAATATTGCTATGTTTATAAATATATAATCTTGTATATATTTATAGAATGAATATGTATGAATAACTTACAGGCTGTGGTCCCAGCAAATCCAACAATGGCTGCCTATGAACAGAGGGTCCAAGAATCTAGTAACTATTGTATCCATGAAGCTGAGGCTGGTCTTCAGTCTATACCAGAATTCCTAAGAAGTGGGTTCTAAAGCCAGTGAGAGAATGAATTTGCTATTGAGGGGAGAGCAAACAGGCAAATAAAGCAAACTTCCTTCTTCTGTGTCCTTATATAGGTTTCCAGCAGAAGATGTGGCCCGAATTAGAAGTGTATTTTCCAAGCTGAAAGAATTTGAATTAGAAGTACATCTTCCCATTTCAAATATCTGGATTAGAAGTAGATCTCTCAACCTCAAATTAAACAAAAATCTCTCACAGGTATGTCCCTCCATTTGGGGGGCTTAGTTAATTACAGATGTAACTGGTAACTAAGAATAGCCGTCACACAGACATTCACTTATCAGTTGTGTTTCCTAGAGAACTCTGCCTAATACAGCTCCATGGCCAGACCCTTTCTCCCAGGCTCTGGTGGCACATGCCTATAATCCTAGCATTTGAGAGGTAGATGGAGAGAATTGGGAAGTCAAGGTCAACTTTCACCACATGCCAAATTTGGGGTCAGCCTGGGCTACATGAGACTCTGCCCAAAACAGACAAAAACATCTGCATCTCCTTTCTCCCTTGGAGCTTTCATACACAAACAGGATAAATTTGGCAAAATAGTTACAGAATGTTGCTTGCTTCTAAGCCATAGTCTTCAAATGAATACAATGACGAAGCTTTGTTTAGATTTTTCTCCTCTCTCTCTCTCTCTCTCTCTCTCTCTCTCTCTCTCTCTCTCTCTCTAATGTTCAGCTAATATGCATGAGAAGTGAGTACTTAGGTCTGTGCTACTAACAAAGGAAAACCTCAAGAAAGATTTGTTGTGCACAAGAATGGGCCCATAATAGCCAGGGCTTAGAGAGTCATGGGGAAAGTGACAGGTACCAGCGATCAGTGAAGGGTGGGAGGAGATATGAGAGGATTAGAGGAGACAGAATGCATTATATACAAATGAAATTGCCAAAGAAGTTAATTTGTAAAAAAGTATACTTTTAAAAGTGCATGCCTTCCTTTACATGTCTGAGTGCTTTGCCTGTGTGTATGTGTGTGCACAAGAGTGCCTAGTACAGAGGGTTGAAGGCAGCACCAGATTCCCTGGAACTCAAGGCACAGAGTTGTAAGCAACCATATAGGTACTGGATGGAGATTCAACATGGGTCCTCTGCAAGAGCTGTGGGTGTTCTACCCACCGAGACAGCTATCTCTCCAGCTCGAAAGTGCACAGAATGAAAATATGTCATACCATTCTTTTTCCTGAGACAAGGTTTCTCTGTAGAGCCCAGGCTGTCCTCAAAGTCAGAGATTCACCTGCTTCTGCTTCCCAAGTGCCTGCATTAAAACTGCACACCGTCACTGCCAGTGACGTCACACCATCTTTTTCACCCTTTGCTGAAAAACAGAATCAAGTTCCTCACTCCTTAATGTCTGTCAACTTGAAGGAGATGGCTCAGTGGGTAGTTGTGCTTGCCACCAAGTGTGACAACCTGGGTCTTACCCCTGGGACCCACATGGTAGGAAAGAAATAGCTCTTACATGTTGTCTTCTGATCTACATACATGCACAATGACACATATGTGTCCCCATACATAATGACACATGGAACGGCTAATTTTGGTTATCAACTGTCAACTTGACTCCATCTAGAACTAACTAAGACCCATGCTGGGCATACCCAAAAAAAACCTTTTAAGGAACTTTTTTCTTGGTTACATCATCTGAGTTATAAGACTCTCTCCTCTCTCTCCCTCGACCTGGGCCACTCCTGGTGGCAGCCCACATAAAAGGACATAGAAGAGGACACAGAAGGAAGAACTCATTTGTCCTGTTCCGGAGCCATCCCTTCACCAGTGTTAGAACCCACTTCTTCAGGATTCTAACACAGACTAAAGACCAGCAGCTCTGGACTTCCCTGGGACTCCAGCACCAGATGGGACTGCCAAGACCTCTGTCTTCTGAACAACTACTGGATCCTTGGCCTTTCTGTCAGGACGCAGTCATTGTTGGACTGCTTGGACCACAGCCTCTAAGCATCTCATAAATCCCATGCAGTATGTTTATTGTAACAGTTCTGTTCCTTCTATTCTAACCCTAACAAATACAGAATACAAATAAACATAGCTTTTTGTTTGTTTTTCCAGACAGTGTCCCCATGTAGCCTATGCTGTCTTAGAACTCACTCTGTAGACTAGGCTGGCTTTGAAGTCAGAGAGCCCCCTGTCTATGCTTCCTGGGTGCTGGGATTAAAGGTTATGTCCCACCACCACTTGGCAATAAATATTCATGTATGTTGTTTTGTTTGGTTGGTTTTTGTTTTGTTTTGTTTTTTTGAGATAGGGTTTCTCAGTTTAACAGCCTTGGCTTTCCTGGAATTAAGTCTGTAGACCAGGCTGGCCTCAGATTCACGAAGATCTGAAAAACATACTTTTTTAAAAAGTAATTTTTTTCTTGGAAGACAGCCAACAATGGTTTCTGGCCTCTACATACAAATACAACACAAACACAAGGGGCGGGGGAGGGGGAGGAAGGAAGAGAATTCTAGGGAAGTTAGGAGCTTTGGTTAGGTAGTGAAGGCACATTCACAGTGCAAAACCCCAGTAAATGACCACTCCTTCCCCAGCAATAGTCCAGCTCCTAACAAAGGATCTACTGGTGCAGGCTCTCCAAGCATTAGGATTCTACTCCTTTATCACTCATTGCTAAAGACTACCTGATACCCAGCAGAGGAGGCTTCTTTTCCAAGAGTTACTTCTGCCAGCCCCCGAACAGGAAGGACACTGTAGCTACTCCACCGAACAACTCCGGGTTGGTTATATTGGTCGCCTTCTGAGTGGCCTGCAGACACTACCTAGGAAGAAAAGGGAGGAAGAGGAAGGAGAGGAGGAGGAAAAGGAGGAGGAGAAGGAAGAGGAGGAGGGAGGGGAAACGCTAGTGAATAAAGCTCACCGCACCCAGCCTTCTCCCCATTTAAGCTATTCCCAGTCTCTCCAGAAACTGAACAGGAAGCTAGAGGCCACACCAGGCCTGGAATCTTCAGATTTTCCGTACTGACATCCCGACCCCGGAGCCTCAATCCTGAGAAACCTGAACCTAAGAAAATGGGAAATTCCCAAGTCTTTAGCATTTAATCGATATTCACTGGCATAGGAACAAGAAAAAAGTACGTTCGTTAGGTGGAGAAACTTTAGCTTCCCTACAACTAGTCCAAATATATCTAGAATCCTGGCATGGTAGTTAGCCGCTGACGGGCCTTGGAAAAAATGACGCTTTTCGGTCGACTAGTGCTAAAACCGGGCTGCCCTCAATTATAATGGCGGCGCAGTCGCAATTAAGCTTCTTCGCCCCTAGGTATTATGGTCGGCAGGAGATTTCTCGTAGTTTCTCCTAACCCCGGAAGACCGGGACCAGCGATTGGGCGGTGCCGAAGACACACAGAAGAAGGCCTCAGACGGTTGGACAGCGCGGCGTAAGGCTGGCTTTAAAGAAGTCGGAGGTGGGAGCTGTTGAAAACCCCGGATCCTTGGAAAGCTGCGGTGAGCGACGCAGGGGAGGGGTGGGAGTGGGGGGGACCGGGCTGGAGAGAGGGCAGGGAGGCGGGTGAAGAAAACATTTGAGTCTACTGGTCCGGGGCGCCCGAGAACGCGGGGCAGAGATCCAAGCAGGGCGGGGGTTTGGGGTGGGATGTTACCGGTGGGCTGGACCTTCTGGGACTGGAGTGAATGGTCTACGGGTTTGACAGTTTTCATCCGAGGATCCGGACTGAGTTTGGTGATGAGTTTAGCCCTCAACACCCCCCCTCCCGGGGAACTTTGTTAAGCCGAAACTCACAGTGGGAGGAGGCGAGTCGCGCGGCTTCTGATTGGAAGAACAGCGCAGTAGGATTCTTTCCGCAGAGATCCAATTTAGGCCATCTGGACGGAAGGAGGGCTGTTAGTATGTGGAGTCATTCTTTTGGAACTCTTGCTTGGTGGGGCGAGGACCACACAGGAATCTAGCGGAAACGGAAGCCTCTCAGGACCGGGATCCCATCGGATCCCTGAGAACCTCAGGGAGGCATCTACAGGGACAAAGGTCCCAGGAGGCTCGATCTGTGGGAGAGCTGTAACCCTCCGCAATCCAGTCTCGCGGCAGGTGCCAGGCAGGGCCCGAGTGATCAAGGCGGCTGCAACAGGAGGACCCGGCTCCGAGCGGCCGGCCCGGGCGCCCTTTGGTAGAAGGGCCTGTGCCCTACCCGGAGCCGCAGGCGGACTATGAAGGGCGGAGTCCCGGGGAAGGAGCTGGCCCTCATTCCCCACTCCCCCGCTCCCCAATTTACCCCAGGCCTCAGCCTGGAATCCCTCAGGGACTCCCCGGAACCGGCGCTTTCCCCATGGACTTGTCTGGAGACTCCAGGTGAGAGCGTACCCCGCCCGCCTAACATGAGCTCGGGAGACGGGGATGCTGACGGCTGTACCCGACCACAAGAGAGCCAACAACAGGTTCAGACAACTGTTTTCTACTTCTTTCACGCTCCAGCCCTTCTACACAGCCAAGCCTGTGCCGTCAGCCTCTAGCTCGAGCATTATGGGAAGCCAGGAGCCCGAAAAGACCGAGGCTGCAGCCTTTGGGGACCCCTTCATCCCTGGAAAAGGCCTCTCGGAGGGTCCTAGCTGTGGTGCTGGAAGATGTCATGGCTACAAACAGGGTGAGCCCTTTAAGTGAAAGACCACTCCCCCCCCTTCCCTATCCTCCATCTGACTTCGTACTAAAGTCAGATCAACTCCATTAAGCAAACCTTCAAAGCAGCCTCCATAATGCAAGACTTAATGGTTCCCGGGTAATTCGTACACCTGTCCAGTCACCCCCTCCCCCAACCACATTAAACTAAGTATGAAAAACTCTCTGACTACCCTGTTATAACTATTTTTGCTATTTGGTGGGTTCTTCTTTCTTCCATTCTCCCAACTCCCTAACACTAGATAAAAGAGAAAGAATAGAGAGGAAAGAAAGAGATCCCTGAATAAAGTCGGGGTAGAAGAGGGGGCGATGTTAGACTACTTCCTGCCGATTAGAGGTGTCCAGTTCCTTGGAGCAAGTTTGATCTTCGCCATCAGGACATCTAATTTCTTCTTGTAAACAATAACTAACGTCCAATCAACAGCCCATCCAGTCTTCGGAGGCCTTAGCATTTATATGTCCTCTGAAAAGTCCCCAGAATTCCAAATGTCATACAGTTGCAGAAACTATCTTCAGCTGGCAAAATTACGCCCCTGCTGGAGGCAAATCCTGGTAAGTTGCTGTGGACAATCTAAAGCAGCCCCTTATTCCACACCTGGCATCAAAACAAAAACATACTATTTTTGTTGTGTGTGTGTGTGTTTTTTTTTTTTTTTTTTTTTTTTTTTTTTTTTTTTTTTTTTTTTTTTTGCAGTTTCTGTGTGTAGTTTTATTTGAACACAAAACACATACACAAGCCATCTACTCACTGCGTAGCCTGGCGTTGGGATGGTGCCTCTGATGGGCAGCTGTGCTACTCTTTCTAGATGGCTTTTTGGTTCTTAGAGGACACATTGTGAGCAATCTCACCACAGTAAGATCTGTTACACATCAGCAGCACTTCCAGCTCCTTGACATTGTGGACCAGAAACTTCCAGAAGCTGCTCGGCAGCATGTGCTTGGTTTTCTTGTTACTCCCATAACCAGTGTTGGGCATCAGGATCTGGCCCTTGAATCTTCTCCACACCCTGTTGTCGATACCTCTGGGTTTGCGCCAGTTTTGCTTGATTTTCACATATCGGTCTGACTGGTGCCTGATGAACTTCTTGGTCCTCTTTTTGACGATCTTGGGCTGCACCAGAGCTTGGGTGAGAAGAGTACATTTCACGCCTGTAGCTCCTGACTAGTATTTCACCCTTAATTTAGGCCAAATCAACTCCTTTAGGGATCTGAGTGTATTCTAGCTAAAATCTCTGTCACCTTTGTGGCTAAGGACATAGTGAGACACTGAAGACCCTGTCCAGTCATTCTATTACTCTGGTTTCTGTTGTTCTGTCTTACTGAGACAGGGTCTTTTAGCTGACCTAGAACTCAAAGCAATCCTCTTGTGTTAGCTTCACAAATGCTGGGACTACAGTAGTGAACTAGGCTCTTCCTCTTACAGGTCCCCCTGGCAGACAAAGGGGAAACCTCCAGCCCGCTGAATCACAGCCACCAGCAGGATTCTGTCCGCACCCATTTACCCGCTTTACCATCCCAACAGGTCAAGTGGTCCTTGCAAGCCAGGTAAGTGTGAAAGGGAAGGGGATAAGCTGAGAAGACAGTTGAGCCCACTGACCTTGTTCTTTCTCTAGGCCTCCTGACCCGCTGCATTTGTGCAGAGAACCCTTGAGTCGTGTCCGCCAGCCCTCCCCCACCTCAAGGATGAGATCAAGGACAACTCCTAACTCAGAGGAGAGCCTTTCAGAAAAGACAGACCAGGTCCCCAAACCCACCCTGCTGGTGGTACTAGAAGACATTGCCAGAGCCAAACAACCAGCTGAGGTATAAGAAAGTGCAGTGAAGATGTCTGGGTACACCTAGGGCAAGCGTGGGGCTGGAAGTGGATTTCTATTAAGGCCAAGACAACAGATTTTTTAATTTTATTATTTTTATATTTTATTTATTTATTTATCTGTTTATTTATTTATTTATTTATTTATTTATTATTTATTGAGACAAGGTCTCAGTGTGTAGACTTGGGTGGCCTAGAACTTGCTCTGTACACTAGGCTATCCCAATTTATAACCTGCCTCTACTTTTCAAGTATTGGGATAAAAGCATGTGCCACTACCACAATAACAAAATTTTATGTGATAGACACTATTTAAATAAAGGAAAAAAAACCTTTTGTGTACAACCATGCAGATTCCTGGGGCATGAATTAGGACACGGGGAGCTGGAGAAGCCAAAAATGGCTTCCTGCTTTTTCAAAACTCCTCCCCTGTTTATATCCAGGGTTTTGCTGAAGATCAGCCCAGCCTCACTGTCCCAGAACAAAGGTGAGAGGGTGGGGAAGGGATTATCAAAGCTATCATCCAGATATCCAGAGCTGGGGGCACCAGGATTTACTCGTCTAATCCTTCCTTATAGCACCTTCAGAAGCCTTAAGGACCAGGGGAAGCACTGGCAGAGAAAGGATCTGGACTTGGAAGCACCTACAACTCTTCCTTTGTCCCTGCACCCCAGAGCTGAGCCTATGACAAAAGTCGAGCCAATGTCCACACCCAGTAACCTAGAACCCCCATTCCAACTGTCCACTCTGCCTGCAGATCCTTCAGAGAGCCCAGTACCAGGTAAGGACTTGAACAGGAGTGAGACTCAGCAGTTTGGAATTGCCACTGTGAGCATGAAACAGCAGTAGCAGAACTGTGGGTGGGGCTTAACCTGCTCCCAGGGCAGAGCAGGAAGTATAAAATGGGATTTGGGCCTCAGGCGTTGAGGAGTTCTGGTTTTGCTTTGCAGTGCAAGGGATCAAATCCAGGGCTTAGGGCATTAGGCAATCTTATTACTGCATTTTAGGAGCAAGTTCACTCCTCTAGAGACAGATTAGTGCTTGGGGAAGAGACAGAGGTTTATAAGGTGATGCTTTAATCACCTAAGGGTGAGAAACATCCCCGTAACCCTCTCCTTTCTTCAACTGCAGATCCCACTCTGGAGACCCCAATGACTCCAACATCGTCCAGCCTCTTACGCCCCCGTCTCAGTCCCTGGGGCTTGGCACCTCTTTTCCGTTCCGTCCGATCAAAGCTCGAGAGCTTTGCTGATATCTTCCTCACATCTAACAAAGCACCACAGCCTCCACCCCCTTCACCTCCCATGAAACTGGAGTTGAAGATTGCCATCTCGGAGGCTGAGCAGTCCAGGGCTATTGAGAAAATGACATCTGTCAGCCCCCGGCCCCCTATCCACCAGTGGCGGACTCAGTGCAATTCCCCAGCACCTGTCCCCAAGTTATCTCTGGGACGAAGCTACTCCTGCCCTAATCTAGGGCCCCCTGACCCAGATAGCTGGCCTCCTGTTCTATCCCAGTCAAGCCAGTCCAGGCCCCGGAGACATACTGTGGGTTGTGGGGAGATGGCCCGGACCCTACCACCTTCTCGGCCCTGTCTCCGGAAAGAGGTCTTCCCTCTTGGAGGAGTGGGAGTCTCACCTTCTCTTGCTACATCTTGCTCAGCCAATGCCTCTGCTTCCTTCTTTTGCGAACCAGCTGAACCCAGGTAGCGCTCTCAGTAGCCCTCTGGAAGTCAGCCTCAGCATGAGTCTGGCCTCCTTTGCTCAGCTGTCACTGACAGAAGACGGTGTGTTACTGTGCATTCCCTTGTCCTGACTGTTGACCATCTCTGCAGATTGAGTTCAACGAAGGGGAAGGAGTTGAGAGCCTCAAAAGACAAGGTGTTTTCTGACCCAGAGGAGAAGGTAATGAATGAGGAGACAGGAGCCAGCTTAGGCCTGAGCCCATGCCTCTCTCATCCTCTGCCCTATTTTTAACAGGCCATGGGGAAGGTTTCTAGATTCAGAATACGGAGGACACCTGTTCGTCTACAACCAAATCTTACACCAATGGGGCTGCCTCGACCAATCAGGTAAGAGGCTCAGAGAGCAGGAAACTACCTTGACCAAGTAGGTGATAGTCCTATTCGAAACCTGGAAGATTAAATTTGGCATGGACTTGACTTGTGCTTAGAACTTCCTTAACTATCACTTCTGACTCTTACTTTGCCCAGAAACCAAAATTCCCATCACATCAGGCTTTGCCTATACCTTCTCAGTGCCTTTTGCTCTTTTGTTTCCAGGTTGAATAAGAAGGAGTTTACTTTGGAAGAAATTTATACCAATAAGAATTACCAATCACCCACAGCCAGAAGGTGAGAAACTAGAAAAGTCTGAGGGCAGTAGAGAGGGCTGTTTGAACCAGGGAGAATCCTGGTAAAGATCTCTTCTCCCTACTTGACCTAGGACCTTTGAGACCATCTTTGAGGAGCCACGGGAGCGCAATGGAACCCTGATTTTTACCAGCTCTAAGAAGCTCCGAAGAGCAGTAGAATTTCGGGACAGTAGCCTTCCTCGATCCCGGCGCCCATCACGAGGGGTCCGCACTGCGGCAAACAGAACCCTTACTCCCAACCTGGCACCCAGCCAGGATGTGGGCTCTCTACTGCAAGAACGGCTTAAGGAGCTAGATGCCTTGCTCCTGGAAGAGGAGATAGATGGGGAACACCCTTGTCACCTCTAGGAGCTCAGTTTGCCCATCCGTCCTTTAGAGAGGGGAGAAATCTCTGAATCATATTTTTTCTCTATTTCTATAAAGTTTTCAATATATGTTTCTGACTCCTTTGTGTATCCAGCAGTTTGAGATTATTTACTTATACTAGCTGGTTTTTTTTGTTGTTGGTCACCAAAGTAGTAGAAAAGGGGGGACAGTATCAGAGAAAAAAAGGAGATGGAGTGGACACTAGCGACTGCCTGTCCCACTCTCGTCCTCTGGCAGTGTTAGGGAACCAAACCTAGAATCTTGCAGATACTACCTCTGAGGTGGAGCCCAGAGATAACTCTTGCGAACTCTTTTATGGGGTGATATGGATACCCTGGTTACACAACTCATCTACATCATAGAAAGTAAGTGGCTTTGGAACAGATTAAGGCCTTGATCAAGATGGTCTTGAATTCCTCCCAAATGCTGTAATCACCCACTTAGAATCGATCATAGAGTTTGACTGGCACAAGCCCTCCTAGGGAATTTATCACCTTATGTAGACAACAATACAAGGTCTGTCAAGGAAACGCCCACATTAAAATGACAGCCAAAGCTAATCAGATGGCCCAGCTGATAAAAGGTGCTCAGCACATGAGCATAGTAACCAGAATTCGATCCCCAACACCCATGAAAATGTTGAAAACTCCACAAAGTTGTCCTCTGGTATGCAGTCACCCTCACACAATATGTCCACCACATGCCCACACAATAATGATACATTTAAACAAAACAAAAAAATCAGATCTAAGTGGTATAATCTAAGAGTTGCAGATGGTGGCATAGTGGCCAGGACCTTCACTCTGGAGCTAGAATCCTGGCAGTTTGTAAACAGACTTAGTATGGCAAATATTTACCTCGGAACTCATTACCAAATGAATTAATGCGAGAGAGTACTCTGCACTCGAGTGCAAAGTGTTTATTATTGTTGAGCACTGGAAGGGACGGCCACCGCTCCAACCCCGCAGGAACAAGAGCTTGGTCTCCGCCGTACCGTTGACTGGCGGAGCGTGCCTCGGTGTGTGGCGACAGCACTGTTGCCCGATCCGCCCAAAGATGGGCAGAAGGCGTTAACGCCATGCGCTTGCGCGAAATACCAACAGGCATACAGACCCTACACATCAGAGAAGCGCATCTAGGACAGCCTAACGCCTACCAGTGGCCCGCCTCCTCCCACTCCAGGCACCACCTCCCAGTGCCTCGCCTCGTTGCCGTCAGTAGATGGCCAATAAACGGAGAGCAGGAAGAGGCGGGTGGCCTAAGGGACCGCTCCAAACACCTACTTCGGACTAGTCCAGTCACAAGACCTGGGGGGGGCGGGGCTAACCTGACAGCCCAATCCAAGATTTGAAGGTGGTTACATCCGGCACTTCCGCGACTTTGACTCCGCCCTTTGCATTGACGTAAACTTGCCAACCTATAAACGCCTGAGCCTCGGAGGGAGGGGGAAGGAGGCGGAGAGAGGAAGGAGGCGTTGGCTGAGAAGGAAGAAGGAGGAGGGGCAGGGAAGTTCTGGTGGAGAAGAGGCCGAAGACTCCCAAGAAGACAACAGGAGGATACAGTGGAGTTCCTCGCTCTCCAGCGGCCATTTCGGATTCTTCTAGATACAAGCCAGTTAGGAACGGAGGAAAGGAGGAAGAGTCTTTTATGTCGGAGGACAGAGAGAAGCTCTATCCGTCACCGTTGCCTCACATCCGGGACTTTGGAAGGCAGGCCCCGCCCCTTGCACCTTTCAAGGCTACGGGAGGCGTATACCTCTTTAAATCTCTTTAAAGGGGTGGGTACCGAACTCGGCCGACTCCAACGCCAGCCTTAAAGGGGAAAGCAGCCGAAGCTGACAACTCCTGTTGGAAGAATTGGGGCAAGTGGAGTTTTCCTACCTCCTGTCCTACGAAAGAAGTTCATTAAATTCATCTTAAAGGGGAAGTGACAGCTTGTGAAGGGCTAGAAACTTAACTACAATCTCTTCAAAGGAACAGCTTGCTGTTTGAAGGCCTCTGGACTCTTTAAAGGGGTGGCCTCTTTCAGCCGGAGGACTTGAGACACTTTTAAAGGGGAGGTCGAGCTTTCCGCCCCTTTTAAAGGGGTGGTCCTTCCTCTTCCTCTGGGAGACTTGCCTCGACCCCTGGCACGGGGCCGCCACCGCACTAGACCAGCCGGACACAGTGGAGTCGTCTTAAAGGGGCCGGGGGCTGGACAATTTGAGGCCTCGCCTTAAAGGGACGGCCGCCCAGTTTTAGTCGTCGCGGCCCCGCCAGCCCTATAGGGGGGGCCTTCAGGCTTGTCGCCCCGGGGGCGGCGCCGGCTCTCTGGGCCTTGGCCTTGGGGCAAGCCAGGGGCCAGCGGATCCTGTTTTAAAGAGGAAGCCGGAGCTCTCTTGTCCCTGTGCAAGCACCAGCGCCGCGCTCTCGACCCGGGGCCTGTGGACAGGCCGCTTCGGGCCCCGCCACCTCCGGATGCGGCGCTGAGGGCCGTCACCATGGAGACGGCCGCGGCCCCAGGCCCGGGCTGGGCAGCTGAAGGGGAGCGGCGAAGAAGACGCTGTTCGCGGCGAGACCGTGATCGGGAGCAGCGGCGCCGCCGAGGTCCAGGCGGTGACGCGCCCCGGGCCTTGTTGGCCGCCCCGCGAGGCTCTTCATCCTCGTCGTCACCGCCGCCGCCCGCCCGTCCCTGGTCGTCAGCTTCATCTGGAGAGCGGCCTGGGGGCTTAAGACGGCGGCGGCCCCGACCCAGGCCTCGACCCCCAAGACCGCGAGCTCGGAAGCGGCCTGCCGGTTCGGGCAGCCGCGGAGAGGAAGAGGAGGAGGAGGAAGAGGGGGGCGCAGACGACGGAGAAGCCGAGGAGGAGCCTGAGGAGGAGGAAGAGGAGGAAGACTTGATCGATGGTTTTGCCATCGCTAGCTTTGCCAGCCTTGAGGCCTTGCAGGTGTGCCTTAATGGGATTTGGGGGTCTTTGAGAGGAGGGTCAGAAGGGCAGAGAGAAGGATATAGCCCTTAGAGAGGATGGGGTTGAGGGGGTAGTGGTGACACCCCAAACCAGAGCAACCGGCTCCTCTTGCCAGGCTTCTGCCCCACCCTGGGGTGGGAGGAGGTAGAGCTAGTCTCTGGGGACTACCTAGGTTACACTGCTTGAGAGGCATTTGAGTAACTTGGTTACCCTTAGAGAGTTAGGGAGTTTTTCTTTCTCCAACCATGTTTACACCACTTCTTCTACAGAAGGATGCATCTCTTCAGCCCCCAGAACGACTGGAACATCGGCTGAAGCATTCTGGGAAACGGAAGAGGGGGGGCTCCAGTGGGGCCACTGGGGAGCCAGGGGACAGCTCAGACCGTGAGCCAGGCCGACCCCCTGGGGATAGGCCCCGCAAATGGCCCAATAAACGAAGAAGGAAAGAGGTGAGCTTGTCCCAGATCCCAGTCCTTCAAAATTCCTCAGTCAGAATGTCATTGATGTAGATTGACATTCCATAAGCATCACAACTACCAATCCTAAACAGTAATCACAGTTTCTAGGATCTAAGAGGAAGGCAGAACTAATTGAACAGCAGCCCCTCTCCAATCCAGGTCTGAAGGACTTAACTACAGCCAAACTAACTTGCTTTTTGCTTGTGCTGTGTATACTACAAACACGCTGATAATTGAGGGGACACATCAAAGGCACTTAGTTGAATTATAAATAAGTTAGATGTCCCTACCCTTTCCTCTAGCTGGTGGCAGCCAGCCTAGGGGGAAAGAAATAGCCAACAAGCAAATACCTGGACTAGACTGAGCAGTTGTACAAGGCAGTGATCTGGGAGAGATCTAGGCAAAGAGCTACAGAAACCCACATGAGGAAGCCACTCATTCTGTCTGGGGGATGGGCAGAGGGTTGTGGTTAGGGAAAGCCCCCTAGAATGTCTTGGGCCCCAAAGTAGTCAGAAGCTTGCTGAGGAAAGAAATGAAGAAAAGTTGTTTTGAATAAAATTTAAGATTTGAGAACCTAGTATATTAAGAAAATAGTAAGATCATTGGCAATGGAGGTGGGAAGTATACAAAGAAACTTAACAACAGTGATGGAAAGTAGTTTTTAAGTGCCCTTGAATGGGAGTTGTGGCTTTGTACAGTTGCCTGGTCAGTCAGCCTCCCTTACTTCTGGACTCTGGTCTTTCTCAGGCCTTCTCCCGACACTCTTTGGAAGCTGGATATATAGTAAGTGTTATCTACCTGTAATGGCCCTTCCCTACCCTGTTGGGTCCCTCTCCTCTTCTGTCTCCTGATATCTTTCTCTTTCCTTCTCAGTGTGACGCAGAAAGTGATCTGGATGAGAGGGTGAGTGGGGCTAGGACTGTTGGGTGGGCACTGTCACAGATGTTTAAGCAAGCAGCCTGCAGTTTAGAGAACTCCCACAAGCAACAGACATTCTTCCTGAGTGGGAACATGGGGTATATTGAACAAGAATTAAATTTTGAGGAGGGAGGGAGGGAAGAAGGTGTTGGGATAAGGGGTAAGGCCACAGTGTCCATGTGTTTGCTTTTGAGGGGTCAGTTCTCTCCTTCCAACATGGGGTGGAATTCAAGTCATCGGGCTTTTACCTGCTGATGGCTGCTATCTTGCTGGCCCTGGTTTTTGTTTGTTTTTGGTCGTTGGTGGTTTAATTTGATTTGAGGGTCTGTTTGATTGGTTTGTGTTTTGTTTTTAATTTTAATTTGTGTGAGTGTTTTGTCTGCATGTATGCTTGCATATTACCTGTTTGCAGTGCCTGAGAAGGCCAAAAGAGTAACAGATCCCTGGGACCTGGGGTTACAGACAGTTGTGAGTAGCCACGGCTCTTAACTGCTGATCTGTCTCTCCAAACGTGATGCCAACCCTCCACCCATTGTTTTAATGATGAATATGGCTAGGAAATCAAAGAATTGAAAGCTCAGTTAGTCCAGCAACCTCCTCAGAACCTTTTAAGCCTCTACTAGTTTTCTACAGGAGTCCAAAGTGAGTCTGGAACTGAATGGTCCTTCCTGTGGCCACCAGCATTTTTTGTATAATTAGAGTCTTGCAGTGAGGACATCAGACCATGGTTGATCAGTGCAGATGCTCATCCTGGAAAGCTCTTTCAGTTTCTCATAGTGATTGTTGGAAAATAATGTGCCCTTGAAGGTAATGTCCTACCCCTTTACTCCCATAAGTAAAACTACATTATCCACCCTGATGTTTGTCTTCTTTTTCTTTTCAAAGTGATTGTGGTGAGCTAAAGGGTTATGGGCTACCTGTGGGGCTGGGGTCACTATCCCATTTTAACTAATTATCGTCACATGAGAATATGGGACCATTGTCAAAAGGCCTTCATCTGTGTTTTACATGGCCTTTCCAGCTCTGAGAGTACCACCAATTTAAAGGTTTTGGTTTGTTGTTTGATTTTGGTTTGTCTGTTTTCGGTTTTTTTCTTTGTTTTTTTGTTAATAGTGTTTTATATCAGCAGTTAGTCTGCTTTGCTTTTTAAAGATTATTTTATTAGAACCAGGCATAATAATTTGTACCTTTAACCTAGCACTCAGGAGGCAAAGGTAGGCAGGTCTCTGAGTTTGAGACCAGCCAAGGCTACATGATGAGACCCTATTTCAAAACAAGCAAAAATACTTATTTTCTTACTTTTTAGTTATGTTTATGTGTCTATCTGAGTGAGTACAGATGCCTGCAGAGACCAGGGGAATCATCTCCCTTGACACTGGAGTTACGGGCAGTTGTGAGCTACTTGACATTGCTACTAGGAATCTAACTTGGGTCTTCTGAATAGAAACAAGTGGTACTAACCACTTAGCCACTTCTGCAGCTCTCCAGCAGTTAGTCTTAGTTGACATTGCTTTGATCTGTCATCTCTGCCATCTCTGGCATAGCAGAATTTTGGCCTCAGTGGCCCTGCTGTTTTAAGTCCCCTGAAGCCAACATTCCAATAGGTCATAGCTAGGCTGATGAAATGAACAAGCCTTTTCCTAACCTAACCTTTCCCTGCCTTCTTCTCCCAGGTCTCCGATGATGACCTTGACCCTTCCTTTACTGTCTCAACCAGCAAAGGTTGGTCCTAAGGGCTGGGATGGAAGCATGAAGGAGAAATGGGTGAGCATGAACCTCTGCTAAGCATGTCTGCCATCCTGCACTCACAGCCTCGGGTCCTCATGGCACCTTCAATGGGAACTGTGAAGCAAAACTGTCTGTGGTCCCTAAAGTGTCGGGCCTGGAGCGGAGCCAAGAGCAGCCCCCGGGGCCCGACCCGCTGCTAGTGCCTTTCCCCCCAAAGGATCCACCACCTCCACCAGCCCCTCGGCCTCCTGTCTCGTCCCCTACACCCTTACCAGCTACCCCCAGTCTGCCACCCCCACCCCAGCACCAGCTGCAGCTTCGGGTCTCGCCCTTCGGCCTCCGGACTTCTCCCTATGGCAGCAGCCTGGACCTCAGCACGGGCAGGTGAGTGTACGGGCCGGTCTCCTCTGGAAGGCCATATTCTATAACTGGGACATGGAAAGAGTCTGACTGGGAGAGGACTCTGAGATTGGAAAGTTTGACTGACACTGGGTAAAATAAATTTAAAGTGCTTACTGCAGGACTTTCTTAAGCCCTTTCTACATTCATGTACAGGGCAGTCCAGTTGTGCCTTTTGTATGTGCCAGTGAGAACTTTGTGAAATGTGCATCTGCTACAGATAATGTTCTTGGAAACATACTTTGGGAAGTGCTAACTTGACGATTAATAATGCTGACCTTAGTGTCAGCCAGCCCCAGATTCAGACCGGCCACTTAATGGGTGTGTGATTTTTGACAAGTTGCTTGACTTCTTTGAACCTCAATTTTCTCTTTCTTGTGAGATGAAATAATAATAGTACCTCTCTCTCAAAGCTATTTTGAGGATCGATTCTGAATGAAAGCAGTGTTTCCCAAAGTGTGTATATACATCATTAGCAAAATATGGGATGATTTCAGGTCTTGCCTTGGTAAACTCTTAAAATAGGCAAAGTTAGCTGCTTTAGAAAAATATGGTTACTAGCTTAGCTTTTTGATTTCACATGTGACTGCATAGAATAGACAGAGTGAGTTATGCTCTAGAAAAGAATTGATGTAGTACAGATGTTTGCATGGCTGCAGTAACGCTGCGGAAGGTGATGTGGCATGGTGGAGACTTACATTGACTCATAAAGCCAATGCCAGCAATTGGTCTACAGTAAGTACTCACTAAGGGTTAAGAGTTAATGACACTACTGTTAAGGGCTCTTCATTGTTGTCTGTCTTCATCATCATTGTTGTTATTGAGAAAACTAAGGCTCAGAGAGGGGCAGTGAACCCAGGGTGTTCATGGCAGGACGGGCATGGAGTCCAGGCTACCTGAGTGGCAGGACAGGACAGTGTGGTGCGTCTACTATCTTAGGGTGGTAAACTAACTCCGCTGGCTCATTGGAATTAAGCATCAAAGTGAATGCTCTGTTTTATACCGTGGTTGAGTCAGAAAATAGAAAGTCATATGGCAAGAGATGACAGAGGCATCTTTGTGAAAACTAGATCTAAAGAGAAGGGGTTGCTGGGTGTGGGAGGCATCCTGAGACTGGGTTCTCTTCAGGGAGTCCCTGGGGGCCAAGTTCTACCATCTCCCATGTTGGAGAACCAAGGCCACATCACCACCCAGGCTTCTGACCCACCTCCTGTTAGAGCTAGCACCTCCCACCCCCTCACTCATCTCCCCACTTCTCTCCCCAGCTCTTCACGGCCGCCCCCCAAGGCCCCGGCCCCTCCCGTGGCTCAGCCTCCCCCCTCATCATCCTCTTCGTCCTCCTCCTCCTCATCTGCCTCCTCCTCGTCCGCGCAGCTCACCCATCGGCCCCCGACGCCTTCACTGCCCCTGCCTCTGTCCACCCACAGCTTTCCTCCCCATGGGTTGCGCCCACCACCACCACCCCACCACCCTTCCTTGGTCTCCCCTGGCCCCACCCTGCCCCCACCCCCACCTCTGCTGCAGGTGCCAGGGCACCCTGGGGCCTCAGCCGCTAACGCCCTTTCTGGTGAGTTTGGGGTCCTGGCAGGGTGGAGTGGTGGGGGACCATGGCCCCAAGGATGGGCTCAGTTGGCTTTGGCAGAAACCAGGGGCCTGTGGAGGGAGTGGCTCAAGGCTAAAGGGAAGGCCAGTCACCTTGGCCCAAAGAGGCTGACTTGGTGGCACCAGATATTAAAGCCTTCTTCCCCTCCCCTCCCACAGAGCAGGACCTGATCGGCCAGGACCTGAACTCACGCTACCTGAATGCCCAGGGTGGCCCTGAGGTGGTGGGAGCAGGGGGCTCGGCCCGGCCCCTGGCCTTCCAGTTCCACCAGCACAACCACCAGCACCAGCACACCCACCAGCACACCCACCAGCACTTCACTCCCTACCCCCCGGGCCTGCTGCCTCCCCACGGCCACATGGTGAGCTCCTCCTTGGGCTGCTGATGAGGCTCAGAGACCTAAGGGAAGGTGTCTCCTACAGGGGAAGGAAGACCCTGGCTCCCTGGCTGGCAGCTTACTCTTCCCTTCTCTTCCCTAGTTTGAGAAATACCCAGGAAAGATGGAAGGCCTTTTCCGACATAATGTGAGTGTGTGAGGGTGTGTGATGTGTGGGAATGTATGTATCAGTGGAGTCCAGGCTTCAGCTCCAAAAGCAGGAAGATCCCTGAGCTTCTTGGGGGTGTTAGGGTGGAGGCCAAAGAACTAATGGGTAGACCATACCTGGGGTACATCTCCACTCCCTGCTTGGACTAGTGCCCTTCTCTCCACAGCCTTACATGGCCTTCCCTCCCGCTGTGCCCGGGCTCCCTCCGGGTCTCCCACCAGCTGTCTCCTTTGGCTCCCTGCAGGGAGCCTTCCAGCCCAAGGTGAGCTCCTGATCCAGACAACTACTACTTCCTGTCCCTTATAAACATCTTCCCATTCCCCAAAATGTTTCTAGCTCCCTGACCTCCCTTCTGGACCCAGGTTTTTGCAAAGCCATGATTCCTCTCCTGATCCATATTCCAGCTTAGTTCTAGACCCCTTTTTAACTTTGTATTGGCTCTCCTGTCTGATCCCTACACTCCCCCTCACTCCCCTTTCCCAGAACACGAACCCTGAGCTGCCACCACGACTGGGGCCAGTGCTGAGCGGGCTCCCCCAGAAGGGGACACAGGTGAGGGGGGGCAGGGCAGGTCCTGGGGGAGTTGGAAGGTGTGTTGAGGGGAGAGCAGAATTGACTAGAGAAGGGTGAGTTCTTGGCTCTTCCCTACAGCCCACCCTCAGGTGTCTAAAGGGAGAACTTTTATATAACTGGTCTTCCAGGGAATAGAAAGTTGATGACATTGTCCCAAGAATGAAGTAATTAATAGGGCAGTAGTTTTGTATTTTAGTTTTCTTTGTTTGGTGTGATACTAGATACCAAACCTAAGGCCTTCGACATGCATCTACTATTGAGTTACAGCAATAGCAGGACTGATTTTTTTGTAGGGGTTTTTGAATGTAAGTCACAGGATTTTTTTCCCAAATAACATCATACCAGGAAGCCCATGGAAAGATAAACTTAACCTTTATAAAATGACCAAAGGCTTTGCCCTAGGGCTCTGAGAATACTGTGAGAAAGTTTCCTGAAGGGTAGACTAAAGTTTTCTGACTCCCGTAAAAGGCCCCTCCCCTTAGGGTTTCTATGTATGGACCCATTAGAGCAGACTGCTTCTCTGGTTGAGAAACCTGGCCTACCTAGTTATCCCAACAGGGCACAACCCTAGGATCTTGGTCAGAAACCTAATACAGAAGAAGCCATACCTATAGTGGGGGGAAAATGGGAAAGGAATTTTGACACTGCAAAGAATGGTTTGAGAGAACCATAGTCTGAGAGAAATTAGGAACAGTGCTGTAGAGATTTGGCACACGGGTCAGTAAACAGGTCTGAATCCTCCAATCTCTCCTTTACCATCCCCAGATCCCTGATCATTTCCGGCCACCTTTGAGGGTGAGTTTGGTGAGGATCTCAGGCTGCATGAGGCTGGGGGCTGGTTTCAGGGTGTTTGGCTATGGTTGGTGGGATCCTGCTTGGGAAAAATTAAGCTCAAGATGTGAAGGCAGCCAGGTGTAAAACAATAGAAAGTACAGGCTTTTAAGTCACAGCCTGGGCTTAGATATACCTGGCCATGGAACCTTGGGCAAAACAGTTTTTCTCTCTGAGCCTCAGTTTCCTTAGGCTTTAAGTTGTAGGGATGATGATTGAGGATGCTGTGTGGCAAGGCTGGGCCCAAGGCCGGGCCTGGGATGGGTGATGAGTGAACATTTTTCCTTCCCTTTCCCTTTGGTCATCCTGGGTCGACAGAAACCAGGAAAGTGGTGTGCCATGCACGTTCGTGTGGCTTACATGATCCTGAGACACCAGGAAAAGATGAAGGTACTGGGACTGGAGGGCTTGGGAGAGTGGGTCAGAGAGTCAGGGGTTGTCTGTACTCTGGGAAGTGACCTTCAACAAAGCTCAGAAAATGTTTAGCAAGCCTTTTCTCCTGTCTCATCACTGGTAGACAGTTGTATAGCACCTGGGTTCTCTGTCTAGTTACTGGAATGGTTAGAGAAGATGCTAAAGGATGTAGTAGAAAGCACTGAAGTCTCCTTTGGTGCCATCCAGCTCTTGGGGGGAAGCTAGTGGTAAAAGTTAAAAGCCAGGGATAACCTAAGAATAACAGGATAAAAAGGGGTAAAAAATTAGACCATACCTAGATCCTCACTTGCCCTCCCGCTATGTCCCATGCAGGGTGACTCCCACAAGCTTGACTTTCGGAATGACCTCCTACCCTGCCTTCCGGGGCCCTATGGAGCCCTGCCCCCTGGCCAGGAGCTGTCCCACCCGGCCTCCCTCTTCACTGCGACTGGTGAGTCTAACCAGCCCTCTCAGAGCCTGTAGCCCAGTGTCCACTTGCTCTCAGTCATCCTCATCAAAATCTTCCACTTCTCTGTCCCAGGAGCCGTCCATGCTGCAGCCAATCCTTTCACGACAGCTCCTGGGGCCCATGGACCCTTCCTGAGCCCCAGTACCCACATTGGTAAGAGCCAAGAGAGTTTTGGACTTTCTATGCCCTGTTCTTAACATGGAGGTAGAGGTGGAAACCAGACCTAAGAGACAGCTCAAGTTGGGTAGATAGGATTCTATTTACTTTGTGACCTTAGTTACTCTCCCTACTGACTATGTGGTTCCCTCTTCTGTGGAATGACTATGGAAAGGCAGGATGGTTCCCACTCTGCCAGTGGGACTCCTATCTCTGAAACAGCCAGTGATAGAGGATAATGTTTCACTGGGAGAGAGTGGAGAAGGAAGGCTAGGCAGGTCCAAGAGAGTTCGAGGTTATTGTCCTCAAGGGGACTTGAAACTTTCCTGGGGAGATTTATGGGTGGGCATTTAAAAAAAAAAGTTGAACCTAGGTCAACTTTCTGGCTACCAAGACTATGAGGTTCCCACATAGGGGTAGAATAGTTAATTCTGACAGATGTGTGATAGGTATGAAGTTAGAGTCAGCCTGAGAAAGGTATTTCAGGTAGGGTGAAGCCAGCAGAAGTCTTCAGACTAATAGTTTTCTAGCAGAAATGAGAGCTGCTAGGAGGTCTCAGGTGTCTGAAGTGGGGGTGCAGATAAGAATTTGACTTTGAAAATCAAACAGGCCCCAGGGTGATGGTACCACTTTATAGCTAGATGCCTTTGGGCAAGTCATTTCACCTCTCTGAGCCTGTTTTATCATTTGACAATGGGAACTGTCCTGATTACTCCAGGAGATTGTAAAGAGGCTAAACAACATTGGGCAGTGTCTGGCTTGACCCAAGAAATGCCCAGTACATGGTTGTTAAAGCTTAGTCACTAAGAGCTGGTTATAAATGCCTTTAATCCCAATGCTGGGGGAGGTAGAGGCAGGTATTTATCTGTGAGTTCCAGGCCGGCCGAACTATATAGTAAGATCCTGTTCAAAGAGCAAATAAAAAAAACTAAGCCACTAAGTGTTCCAGCCTCATTACTCACTCTCCTCTCCCCCACTGTTTCCTTGGCCCTGCTCAAAGTTGGCTTGACCTGTGCTCTGACCAGTCCCCCTTTTCTCCCACAGATCCCTTTGGGCGTCCCACAAGCTTCGCCTCCTTGGCTGCTCTCTCCAACGGGGCCTTTGGAGGCCTGGGCAGTCCCACATTCAGTGAGTGCTGGGTAGAATGGGAAATGAGGGAGCTGCGACAGTGGGGCTATGGGCTCAAGCTGGGCCTGTGATGCTCTCTGTAGTGTCCCCCTTCTTGGCCTCTATCACTTTATACTTTACCTTCTACTCAGACTCCAGCGCCGTCTTTGCCCAGAAAGAAAGCCCAGGAGCCCCACCAGCCTTTGCCTCCCCACCAGACCCATGGGGCCGCCTGCACCGCAGTCCCCTTGCCTTTCCTGCTTGGGTCCGACCCCCTGAAACTGCCCGGACACCAGGCTCAGATAAGGAGCGACCTATGGAGCGAAGAGAGCCCTCTGTCACCAAGGAGGAGAAGGACAGGTATATCCTCTACACAACTGCCACCTAACCTACTCCAGTGCTGTCAGCCATAGCAATTTCTTCATTCTGTCCCCTTGTGCTCTCCCCCTCCACCAGGGACCTCCCTTTCTCACGGCCCCAGCTGCGAGTTTCTCCTGCTACTCCTAAGGCCAGAGCTGGTGAGGAAGGAGCCCGGCCAGCCAAAGAGTCTGTGCGGGTAAAAGAAGAGCGAAAAGAAGAGGCTGCTGCTGCCGCTGCTGCTGCTGCTGCCGCTGCAGCCGCTGCTGCTGCTGCTGCTGCCGCTGCTGCTGCAACCACTGGGCCTCAAGGTCTTCACTTGCTTTTGGAGAGGCCCCGGCCACCCCCCTTTCTTGGCCCTAGTCTGCCAGATCGCTGTGCAGGCTTCCCAGAGCCAACCTGGTTGGCAGGGCCCCCACGCCTGGCCAGGCCACCACGCTTCTATGAGGCAGGTGAGGAGTTGACTGGACCAGGGGCCATGGCAGCTGCCCGCCTCTATAGTCTAGACCCTGCTCATCCACTGCTGTACAGCCGGTTGGCTCCTCCACCACCACCTACTGCAACTCCAGGAACCCCTCACCTACTCAGCAAGACCCCACCAGGAGCCCTTTTAGGAGCACCACCACCTCTTGTGCCAGCTCCCCGGCCTAGTTCCCCACCTAGGGCCCCTGGCCCAGCCCGGGCTGACAGGTGAGGAGAGGTAAGGGGCAGGGGCAAAGCTCCACCCCCTTTCCCCATACCTTGTGACAAAAGTCCCAGGGCTGAAGTTTCTAAGCCAGGGTTGGGAGGCAAAGGTCACAATTTCATGGTCATCTCTGAAGTCATGGACCTGGAAATAGAATCCCCAACCCCCCAAGTATCTCATGGACTGTGTGGTCACTGGGAGGACAGAGGTCACAAGCCTCTAGAGAGGTGTGTGTGTGCGCACAAGGGGGTCATTTCAGAGGTTATGGCTCATGACCTAAGGTGCACCAATGCCCCCTCTAAGGGCCTCTAGGCCCTTGGCCTGCCTCCCCAAGGGCTCACTAAGCCAGAGGCCAAAGTGCCCCCTCCCTTTCACCTACCACCCAAGTTCTCATGTCCTCTTAGGGCTGAGGAAAGAGGAACTAAAGGAATAGGGGTTCCATGTACATATTTATCACCCCTTCCACAAATACCCCAGACCTTTTGTACATTTTTACAGGGGTGCCCTTCCCTATAATCCCCTTCCTGGTTAATTAAATCCTCAGACTGGTGCTGTGTTCTTAGCCTCTGGCCTCTGTAGGGGTAAGGTGTCCCAGGGGAAGAGCCTGGAGAGGATAGACAGGAACCCAGGGCTTGACCCTGGGTGTTTGGGATCCAGAAGGAAGTAGACCAACAGGGAAAGGGACCTAGAATCGAAGCTAGAGGGAAGGGCAATAGTGCCTGGCTGTCAGCCCAGGTTTCTCCAGACTCGTTCCTATTAATTCTGTGTGGCCCACAGCTCTAAAAAAGGCTCAGCCTTTAAGCTTCAGATTCCACTTCTTAATGGCTAAGTCCCTACCACCACCCCATTTTCAAGTGCCCCCAGGATTCCTGGGCCCTGTTCCACAGTAACCTGTCCCAAACTAAGGGAGGGAGAGGTGGCCAGAGAAGGTCACCGTGAAACACACACCAAAGAAGGGGGTTGGTTCAGGGGTGGGCAACACAGGCAGCTTCTTTAGCAGCCTCCCAGCAGCAGCCCCAGCCTTCCCAAAGCAGCAGGCACCTCCAGGCTGGGGCCCCAACTAGAAGGCAGGGCTCAGTTTAACAAAACCACGTTGACTTTTTCCCCAGTGGGGCTTATTCTGTAACATGACTTGCGAATATTTATATAAAAATGAGTGTTACGATGACACACCTCCCCACCCCCCCGGCTCCTCTTTCAGTTTGTGTGAGTTGTCTGTTGTGGGCTGGACTGGGTCCCAGAATGAGGGCAATACTGACCATGTCCTGATGAAGGGTTTTTTTTTTCCCACCCTCCTACCTGGAGAGCTCTGGGATGGGTGTTTAATGATGGCTGTTGGTGTTTTTCAAATACATTAGAGTCAAGATTCAAACAATGCAGAAAGAAATTGAACCATCCCCGCTATTTGCTGTGTGTTCTCTTTCTGTTTATCTGTGAATATACATTAGAAAAGATTCATATATTTTAATAGATACATTGTTTTTTGCCACAACATTGTCAGTACAAATCAAACACATGAACACAAAGTTCAGTACCTCATAATCCCAACTCAGAAAAGCACTACTTAAAAAGACAGATGTATGGCTGGGGATGCATGCCTTTAATCTCAGCACTCTGAAGGCAGAGGCAAGTGGATTTCTCAGTTGAGGCCTACCTGGTTTACAAAGTGAATTCCAGGGCAGCCAGGGCTACAGTGTAAGACTCTACCTCCAAAACAAAAACAAAAAACAAACAAAAACTTGGTGTGGAACTGAAGAGATGGTTAAGAGCACTTGGCTGCAAGGAAGGGCATGGTGATGCATGCCCTTGGTCAAGCAAGCCTAGTCTACATGGAGAATTCTGGGCCAGTTTCAAACAAAACATTTGCTGTTCTTTCAGTGGAGCTAGAATTAGCTGCCAGCACCCATAATGGCTCATAACCGTCTGTAACTCTTAAGGCTAGAAGATCCATTAACTTCTGGCTTCTAAAACCATCAGCTGTATATGTGGTACAGACACAGCATGCAAGTAAAACACTCATATACATATTTTTTAAGACTTAAAATGTAAAAATTTGTACTGAAGAAAGGAGGCTCAGTAGTTTAGAGCACTTGTTAGACCTGCAGAGGACTTTGGTTTGATTTTCAGCATCTACATGTAGGATGGTAGCAATCTGTAACTTTAGTTCCAGAGGATTTATTGCCCTCTTCTGGTATCCTCAAGCACCAGGCATGCACATGGTATATATACATCAATCCCAGCAGGCAATCATTAGTATACATAAAAATCTTTTTAAAAATGTATGATTAAAAAAAAAAACTAGCCAGTTATGTTGGAAGGCAGAAGCAGGTGGATCTCTGAGTTCAAGGCCAGCCTGGTTTACAGAGCAAGTTCCAGGACAGCCAGGTCTGCACAGAAAAACCTTGTCTCAAACAAAAATTAAGATGCAAATGGAGGCACATGCTTTTAATCCTAGAATTTGAGAGGCAGAGGTGGCTGTTCTCTTGAGTTCACTGAGACTTTGACTCAAAACATGAAAGGAAAAAAAAAAACCACTTGAGGCAAAGGTAGGAAATATTGGTTCATAGCCACTGTGGCTGCGCAGTTACACAGCAAGGCCATGGTTCAAGGAAAACTCATAAGGTGGGAATATAGCTCATTGGTAGGATGCTTCCCCAGCCTTGGGTTGGAGAGATCCTCGGTACCAAATGACAAGTTCTGGAAGGTATGCTGCAAAGGTAAAGAAAATTAGAAACCTGAGGGCATATGGTGATAGAGGAAAAATACAAAACTACACACTGATTCAGAAAGCCACTGTCATCAGACCTCTATTCCTGACTGCTTGAAATGTTTTGAAAAGTGGGATTGATCCTGTGAACCAGTTTGTAACCTCCACTTTATATTTAGCTTGTTTTTCCATTTTTCAAGCATGGTCTCACTAAGTACCCTAGCACTGCCAAGGCAGATCTCTCGGGTTCAAGTCCAGCATGGTCTACCCAGAAATTTCCAGGATAACCAGGGTTACACAGAAACCATATCAAAAAATGAACAAGCAGAAAGAGGCTGTTCTTCCAGAAGGTCCAGGTTCTATTCCCAGCACCTACGTGGTAGTTTAAACTCATCTGTAACTTTTCCTGGCCTCTAGGGGGCGCCAGGCAGGAATGTGGCACACACGACAAACGTGCAGGCAAAATACTTATACACACAATACTAAGTGTGGTCACACAGTGCCTTTAATCTTGGGAGGCAGAAGTAAATAGATCTCTTGTTGAGTTGGAAGCCAGCCAAAACTACATAATGAGACTGCGTGGGGGGACGGGGGATAGAGAGGAGTGTTAAGGGTACTTGCTACTCTTCCAGAGTTTTCATTCCCAGTACCCACATCAGGTGGCATAAAGCAAACTATTCTTTGGCCATATTTGATGGCATACACCTTTGAGCACTTAGGAGGCAGAGGCAGGGGTCTTTGTGAATTCAAGGCCACCTGATTTACATAGTGAATGCCAGGCCAGCCAGTTGTCAATTTTTTTAAATAAAAAAACCCACAGGTAGGGGCTCCTCGTTCCGCTGGTCCGTTGTCACCATGGTGAAGCTGAGCAAAGAAGCCAAACAGAGGCTGCAGCAGCTCTTCAAGGGCGGCCAGTTTGCCATTCGCTGGGGCTTTATTCCTCTCGTGATTTACCTGGGATTTACGAGGGGTGCAGATCCTGGAATGCCTGAACCATCAGTTTTAAGCCTACTTTGGGGATAAAAGACACTGGTCATCTGGATTCGGACACAATCCAACATGGAAGGTGTGTGCTCCGGCTGGATAAGAAAGGAGGCGTCATTTCAACTCATCTACAGCAGAGTGAAGTCTGTACTGACTTATGATAGACTATTGGAATAAATATTTTTGACTTTTTAAAAAAAAAACCCACAAATTTTAATTTTTTTGAGACAATCTCTTCATAGTTCAAGCTGATTTCAAACTTGCAGTCCTCTTGCCTTAATATTCCCAAGTATTACCATATTCATCTGATAGCTATAAAATCTTCAATGTATGGGGTAGTGGGTTTTTTTTTTTTTTTTTTTTTTTTTGAGATTTATTTATGTATGTGAATGCTCTATTTGCTTGTATACCTGCGTGACATAAGAGGCCATCTGATCTCATTATAGATACATTTTTAAAGAAAATCTCAATTGTTCAATTTTACCAATGAAGACTCAGGAGCTACATGTTAGAGTGAATGCCTGCTAGCTCAGAGAGAGAAGCAGCACCCACCTGACCTTCCTCCTGAGCCTACATCCGACTGGAATGCCCTTCTGTCATGCCATCTCAACCAACCTTCTTGATTCCCCTCCCTTCTACTCCTGTGTGTGTCTCTGTCTGTCCTCCCAACTAACTCTGTGTTTTTTCCTCATAATCCTATATTCACTTTCCTGTCAACTGGTTGCTTGCTCCAACTTTTGACCTATGGTTGACTTTATTTAATCCTGTCTACAATATTCAAGTAGAAATCTCTTGGATTAAAAATATGTGCTAAGGCTGAGCCACACCATAACTAAAAACAGTAAATAACATAATCTGTAGGTTCACGGTGTGATCAAATATCCTGCAACATAGATTGTTATGAGCTGTCATGTGGTTGCTGGGAATTGAACTCAGGACCTCTGGAAGAGCAGGCAATAAAACTGCTGAACCATCTCTCCAGCCCTGAGGTGGTGTCTTTATGGCAGGATCTCACCATATACATTATATGGTGTACTATATACTATAGTTTATGCCTTATACTATATAGACCAGGATGTCTCAGTCTCACAGAGATCCCATTTCTGCCTCATCAGTGCTGGAATTAAAAGCATGCACTACTATGCCTTGTCTATAAATCCTGAGTCCAGAGCAATGTACTCCTTGTTAATATGATTTTTATTTTATGTGTGTGGGCCGTTTTTCCTGCATTTTTGTACCATGTGCATGCAGTACTCTTGGAGACTGTAAGAGAGGGCTTTTGAACTGTTGAAGATGTTTTTGAACTGACATGTGTGTGAGGAACCTGAGTCTTCTGGAAGAGCAGCCAGTGCTCTTAACCATTTAGCCATCATCCCTCTAATCCTTGAGCATTGTACTATGCCTGTACTATGTTCTTATTTGTAAAATAAAGGGTTTGGGGGTTGTTTGTTTGTTTTTAAGGCATAATTACAAATAGGTCTAGATGGCCTTGAGCTCAATATATAGCTAAGGATGACCTTGAACAATCTTTTTCTGTGATAAGCTCTCCCACTATGTAGATAGCTCTAACTGGCCTGGAACTTTCCATGTAGGTTGGCCATGAACCTGTAACACCACCACACCTAGTTTTACATGGCTGTGGTTTATACTCAGAGATCTGTACTCTATAGAAGGGTACTCTACCCTTTGTGTTAGATACAGTCCTTCCTTGTTTGCTTTGAGAGGCTATGTATAGCCCATGCTGATATTAATAAATTCCAAATTCTCCTGCCTCAACCTTTTAGTGCTGGGATTATAGACATCTGCTACTGTATTATTTTAAACAAATAAACAATTTGAAGGGGTGTAGAAGATATCTCAGTAAAGTTTCTTCTCTGAAAGCCTGAGGACCAGAGTTCAATTTCTAGAATCTCTGTTAGAAGAGCCTTGCGAAGCCAGTGATAGTGGTGGCATGTGCCTTACTGGATGAGTAATCCCAGAACTCAGGAGGCAGATCTCTTGAGTTCAAGGACAGCCTGATCTACAAAAGAAAGTTCCAGGACAGCTAGAGCTACAGCTACATACTTGTCTCAGGAACAAAAAAAAAGGGGGGGGGGAAGGGATTAAGGTTACTTCAGATTTTGATAGTAAAACTGTGGGTGGGGTCTGAGTGACTTGAAGCTCAGCACAAATACAGATTGTTTTGACTTTTTCTTGTAACTAAAAATGCAACTCTGTACCTCACACCAGGTGTTCTGGTACAGTCCTGAATTGGAGTATTACAATGATAGACAATTAGAGCAGGCTGAAGGAAGGAGTAGGGTTAGGGGTGTAGCTCCGTCAGCAGAGTGTTTGACTCCGTGAGTGAAGCTGCGTTCCATACCCAGCACCATATAAAAGTAGATGTGTGAGAATGGAGAGAGCTCACTAGTTACGGGCACATGCTGCTCTTCTAGAGGCCTACTTAGTTTGGCTCCTAACTCCCATGTCAAACAGTTCACAACCACCTGTATCTCCAGCTCCTGCAGATCTGATGTCTCTGTACCTGAACTTTGTGCACATATACAAAATAATTCTTTAATGGCTGGAAACATGTCATAGTAGTTAAGAGTACTTACTACTGGGTCCTGCAGAGAACCCAAGTTCTGTTCCCAGCACCCACATGGAGGCTCACAAGTCTTTATACTAGTTCTAGGGGATCTGCTGTCCTCTCTTCTGCTGTCAGCCATGCATATGATGCACATATATGCATGCAGGCAAATACTCATACACACATCTATTTTTTTCTAAATTTTAACATTAAAATCATATGTAATAGTGAATGCTTCTAATTCTAGCACTAAGGTTTATCAGGAGTTCAAAGTCATCCTCAGCTACATACTGAGTTTCAAGCCAGCAAAGGATATATGAGACCATGTAGGAGAGGGACAGTAAAGGGGCTGGAGAGATGGTTCAGCAGTTAGCATTTGTTCCTTTTGCAAACAACACAGGTTCAGCTCCCAGCACTCACATACATAGCAGCTCGTAATCATTTGTAAGGCCATCCCGGTCAACATGGCAAGTTGTAGGCTAGCAGAACTACATGTTATTTGAAACCCAGTCTCCAAATAACCTTAGTGTAAAAATCAAATGACAACTAATATATAATTCTTACTTAGTTCACCTAATCTTATAACTGGCTTCATTCACTTGGCATTATGGTATCAAGACATGCACATTGTACCACCATTGCCTGGTTTCTAATTTAAAAAAAAAGATTTATTTATTTTATGTATATGATGAGTACACTGTCGTTCTCTTCAGACACACCAAAAGAGATCAGATTCCATTACAGATGGTTGTGAGCCACCTAGTGGTTGATGGGAATTGAACTCAGAACTAGCAGCCATTCACTTTATTTTTTGAGAGAGGGAATTTGCATTTCAGTTAGACCGGCTAGCCAACACCGCGTTTGAACATGGCTATGTGTGATAGGAATCCAAATCCAGGTCCTCATGTTTGCAGCACGCACTCTACTCACTGACACACCTACTCAGGGTCACCCTTTTTTTGAAACAAGATCTCAAGTAGCCCAGACTAGCCTTCAACTTGCTGTGTAGTTGAGTATGATCATAAATACCTAGCCCTCCTTCCTCTACCTCTTGACTTCTGGGAAAACCACCACACACACCTGTTTTCGAAGCAGGAGGCTGATTTTTCACTTATTTTATGTAATTGGGTGTTTTGCCTGTATATATGTCTGCATACTATATGTGTACCTGTTGCTGCAGAGTCCAGAAGAGGGTGTTACATCCCCTGTGGCTGGAGTTATGCAGAGGGTTGTGAGATGTTGTATGAATTCAGGTTGTTTGTATGCATGAGTCCTCTTAATCACTGGCTGAGCCGTCTCCAGTTTTAATTAAACTGGAGTTTTAATAGTTTCATCTAGCTTCTTGATTTTGTGTGCTTGTGTGTGTGTGTGTGTGTGTGTGTGTGTGTGTGTGTGTGTTCTAGAACACTTTATGTAAACCAGGCTGGCCTCAAACTCACAAAGATCTGTGTGCCTTTGCCTTCTGACTATTGGGGGACATGTATCCCCACAGCCAGGCACATCTTTAATTCTAATACTAGGGAGGCAGAGGCAAGTGGATCTCCATGAGTTCCAGGCTAACCTGGTCTACAGAGTTCTAGGACAGCCAGAACTACACATGAAACCCTTTCTCAATAAAGGAAAGGGGGATGAGATGGCTCCGTGGATAAAAGCTTAAGCTCAATACCATGACCCATATGGTAGAAGGAGAGAATCAATCCCCAGAAGTTGTCCTCTGGCCTCCATATCCTGTGGTGTTCACGTTTGTACACACACAGTGGTTTTAAATGCTTGCTATCCTTCCTAGAAATGCCTTTCTGATTAGAAACTCCAGAAGGAGTCTTTGAGAGCTGTGATGAAAGAGAATGCTAACCTACATGCCGTTTGTGTGGGAAGCATATCTTTCAAAATTGGCTCTGAGGTGGGCAGAGTCTATCTCAGGTTGCAGAAAGAAGGGGGGGGGGTCTGAGCCGTTGAAGAACATGGGCTGAAAGCTTTGACACCAGAGTCCTCCACTGCTTGGCAATCCTATGGCTTAGATATAGTCTGTTTCTGGTGGAAAAACAAGGGAAGTGAGGATCCTAGACACAGATGTCTGGGGCACATGGGATATGCATGTAAATAAAACTTGATTAGCACAGAATTTAGTACACGGCAAAATCAAACTGGCTGGAGTTCAGAAGATTAGAAGTGAGGCAGTGCTAGGGTTGTAACTAAGTTGGTAGAATCCTTGTGTAGCAGGTAGGAAACTGAGTTGGATATCTGGCATGAGAGTGTACCTTGGTAATCCCAGGACTGGGCAGTGGAGTTAAGATAATAAAGAGATTCAAGCTCCTGCCCGACTCAGTGGTGAAGCCTTTAATCCCAGCACTTGGGAGGCAGAGGTGAGTAGATATCTGAGTTTGAGGCCAGGCTAGTCTATACAGCAGGGTATGGGGAAGTCAGGTCTAAATAGTGAGACCCTGGTTCACAAATAAAAGAAAAAGTTCAAGGTTAGTCTTGGCTAGATAGCTGAGCTGAAGGCCACCCTGGAATTTTGTCTCAAAACAAACAAAATCAAGCCAAAAAGAGTGTACTGATGTAGCTCATTAGTAGAGCACCTACCTATTATGGTTCCTCTTTACATAACCCCCTAACAATAAATAATAATAGTAATTTCACTATTTTAAAATTTTATTTAATTTTATTATTTTATGTGTGTTTAATCTGTACCTTTGTCTGTGCACCACATGCTTTTCTGCCTAAGAAGGTAGGAAGCCTCCAAGTGGGTACTGGGAATTGAATCAGGGTCACTTGCAAGAACAAGTGTGCTTAACCACTAAGCTAACTTAGAGCAGTAATTTCACTACTTCAAAATGGGTAAATTGTATATGTAGTGGTAGTGTTTACCTAGAATTAAGTTCTGAGTTCAATTCAAATTGAACAAAAATGAAAAAGAAAAGATGGCCAAGTTGGCTAATGGAAACCAGACTAAAAAGATGCGTTTGGAAAGGGATTAAAGCCAGATTTCCTAAACTTAAGAGTGCAGTTAGTGCTGGCCTAACATGTGTCAACCCCTCATCCAGTTCTATCCTTACACCTCACACATAAAGGAAAGAAAGCCAAGTTCTTAGCAACTTAGCACTTGATGGAAAGGTGTGATCTCTAGCAACTGTCAAACAAAAACAAAAAAACAAGGAGGCTGGAGAGACAGTTCAGTGGTTAAAAGCACTAATTGCTCTCCCAGAGGCCTGGAGTTCAAAACCCAGCAACCACATGGTGGCTCACAACCATCTGTAATGAGATCTGATGCCTTCTGGTACATCTGAAGACAGTTACGGTGTACTTATATATAATAAATAAATCTTTAAGAAACCAAATCAAAACAACAGCAAAGGGCTGGTGTGATGGCTCCGTGAGTTAAAGGAGCTCGCCACTAAGCCTTTGATTCCCCAGATCCTACATGGTAGGATAGAACCAGTCCTGGTAACATGTTTTTCTGATTTCTGAATGGACACCATTGAATCAATGCACACAGAATACATAATAAGTGTTTTAAATGTTCTTTGAATCTTTTTAATATTTAGTTTTTCAAGACAGGGTTTCTCTGTATAGCCTTGGTTGTCCCAGAACTCACTCTGTAGACCAGGTTGGCCTCAAACTTGGAGATCCACCTGCCTCTGCCTCCAGAGTGCTAGAATTAAAGGCATGCACCATCACTGCCTAGCTTTTTTCTTTTTTAAGACCATGTCTAACTTTGTAGCTCTGGATAACAGAACTAAGACTCACAAGAGATCCACTTGTCTATGCCTTCCAAGTGCTAGGATTAAAGGTGTGCTCCACTACACACAATGTTTTGTATTTTAAATTTGTATTATTTTATGAGTCTTGTCTGCATTTATGTCTATTGACTACAATAGTGCCTGGCACCTAGATACCAAAAGAGAGTTACATATCCTCTAGAACTGTAGTAACAGACAGTTATGAGCTTCCATGTGGGTGCTAGGAAATGACCCTGGAATCTCTTAACCACTGAGCCATCTCTTCAGTTCCCAACTTCTCATTTTACAATACTTTTAGGTTTACAGAACAATTGCATAGAGAATATGAAAAGGTTCTGAAACTAAGCACATTTAGCCTCATTGACTATGAAAATCTCACATTAACATGATAGAACTGATTCATCAAAACAATGCTACTAGGAACTAAAGTTTAGTCAGACTCCTTAAGATTTCACATGATGTCCCTTGTTCCAGGATCCCAGTTACAGTGAGGGTCTCATATATGTGCATTAATATAGAGGGCAGAGGTTAATGTCAGGCGTCTTTTCTTCTATGTAGCCCAAGCTGGGCTAGAACTCAATCTGTAGTTCAAGTTTGTCTTGAACTCATGGAGATTCACTTGCCTCTGTTTTCCTTCCTGTATACCTGGCCCTAGCTTTTTTTTTTTTTTTTTTTTTTGAATCACATTTGAGTTATGGAATTGAATTCAAGTCCTTGTGATTCAAGGATAGCATCTTATTAATTGAACTATCAAGTCCCAATCTACTTAAAAGTTTTTCTATATTTTTCTGGGACATCAGAGGACAACTTGTAGGAGTTGTCTGTTCTCGTCTTCCTCTTCCACCATATGAGCCCAGAGATCATTAGGCTTGAGGGCAAGTGTGTTTACTTGCTGAGACATCTCACCAGCCCCTACTCTACTTCTAGGGAAAAAACAAAGAGGGCTGGGTGCTCTTTAGAGGACCTGAGTTCAGTTCCCAGCACCTATATGGCAGCTCACAATCATTTATAACCCTCTAACTCTAGTCCGAGAGAATCTGACGCCCTCTTTTGGTCTCTTAAGAGCACTGCATGTAGGAAGTGCACATCTGTACATACAGGTAAAACATTTTCACACAAAATAAAATTTTAAAGTAAATTGAGAGAAGGAAAATAGGAGTTTGGAGAGGTGGCTCAGTGACTACAAGTTTCTGCCCTTCCAGAGGAGCTGAGATGGGTTCCCAGCACCCACATCTGGCAGCTCATAATCGTTAACTCAAGCTCCTGGAGAACCTGGTGCCTCTGGCCTCTGTAGTACCTGAGGTCATGTCCACATGCTGCACACACACAAACACACACACACACATATTTACACAGTTTAATTCAAACATCTAAGCGTGGTGCTGCACACATATGATCTTAACACTCAAGAGGCAGAGGCAGGTAGGTCTCTCAATTCAAAGTCAGCATGGTCTACAGTGAATCCCAAGGCAAGCCAAGGTCTACATAGTAAAACATGTCTCAAAACAATATTAACAAAAAGGAGATACATGTAAAAATGTTAAATGTTGACATTTGTTTGCCTGAGATAGGCTCATATCTACATCAGGCTGGCTCTGAATTCACATGGGTCTGTGCTGGGATTAAAGGTGTGTGACACCATACTTGGCATAGTAACATTTTTAAGATAGGGTTTAATTTATTACAGGCTAGCATCATTCTTACTACATAACTGAGGATTACAGGTGGAGACCACAACACCCAATTTATGCAGTATTGAGGAGCAAATCTCAGGCTTTCTGGATGTTAGACAAGAACTACACCAACTGAGCTAACACCCTTTCCCCACTGGTAACAGTTTTGTTTTTTTTTTTTTTTTAACCTCCCCCAAAATGCTCAGAAAGAAGCATTTGGGGGACAGAATATATACTTCACAAAAGGTCCTATGGTAACAATGAGCTAGCTGGCTGAGCTTGATGACTCCTCTAGAAAACTACCATGTCTGATGCTGATAATGAGCCGTCACTGGCCACGACAGCCATCTACTGACCATGCAGTCAAACAGTGTGGAGTAGGACTGACAAATGCCTTCATCAGCTCCTCCTGTTCTCAGAGTCAGCAGGAGTTTGGAGTTCTAGCCTCCATCTTGGAATCTTCTTGCCTCTGCCCATTCACTTTGTTCAGGATCCTTCAAATTAATGGAGGTTGAGCTCTGGACTAACTGGCTGAGTAAGTAACTTCATGTCTCTGAAAAAAAAAATCTGTTCCCCCTGCAAAACCTGTCTCGATGGAGTTATAAAAGTTAGTGATCCATAAAGGGGAAGAATTCTTTCATTGGGTGGGTGGGAGGGAGAATTCTTAATACTATTAGTCTGTCTCTAGTAGTGATTTTTTTTTTTACACTATTTAAAAATACAGAGGGGCTGCCTAGCAGTGGAAAGCATTTGGAAAGCTGAGGCAGATCTCTGAGTTTGAGGCCAGCCTGGTCTACAGAATGAGTCTCAAGGCAGAAATCCTGTCTTGGATGCACCCCCTTCTAACCCCCTCCAAAAAAAAAAAAAAAAAAAAAACCAATCAAACAAACAAAAACAGAGTACTTGCTCTTGCAGAGGATCAGAGTTCAGTTCCCAGCAAGTGTCACATCTGATGGCTGACAACTTTCTATAATTCTAGCCCCAAGGGATCTGACAACCACATGTAAGTACACATATAAAAATGAGCACACACTCAAAAATAAGTCTTAGGGGAAAAATATATATAAAGCTGAGCATGGTGCATGCCTGTAATCTCAATATTTACTGTTGTTGCCATGAAGGGTAGAAAGATTTCTGTAATCTTGAGGGAAATTCTAGCTACCCAACAGAAATCTCAAAAGCCTGGGGTTGGCAGTAGGTGCAGTGATACACACCTATCTCTCCTCAGAAGGTAAAGGGAGGAGGATGGCAAAGTCATAGGAGCCTAGTCTACAGAGCAACACTCAGTCTCAAAAACTACACATAATGTTGTACTTTTTTGGTATAGTGTTATTGCTTAAAGGTACAGTACAACCTTTTGTTTATTCCCTAGCACCAACACACACACACACACACACACACACACACACACAATTTATCCAAAAAAAAAAAAAATGCTACACACTTGGGAGGCAGAAGCAGTTGGATCTCTGAATTTGAGGCCAACCTGGTTTACAGAGCAAGTTCTAGGATAACCAGAGCTACAAACAGAAACTCTATCTCAAGAAAAGAAAACAAAAACAAAAAAAAAAAAAAAAAAAAAAAAAAAAACCCAAAACCAAAAAAAAAAAAAAACCAAAAAAAAAAAAAAAAAAAAAAAAAAACCAAACTGCTACAGAGTACAGGGGCTGGAGGTGTGGCTCTGTTATAACACCATCTCATTAAAACCAGCATGGTGGCACATGCCTCATAATCCCTGCAATCTGGAAGTAGAGACACAGGGATCAGAAGTTCAAGGGAGGGCTGGCGAGATGGCTCAGTGGTTAAGAGCACTGACTGCTCTTTCAGAGGTCCCAAGTTCAAATCCCAGCAACCATATGGTGGTTCACAACCATCTGTAATGAGATCTGATGCCTCTTCTGGTGTGACTGAAGACAGCTACAGTTTACTTATAATAAATAAGTCTTTTTTAAAAAGTTCAAGGAACTCTTTAGCTACAAAGTAAGCAAGTTTGATGTCAGCCTGGGATACATGAAGACAAGAGGAGGAGGAAAGAGAGAAGAGAGAAGAAAGTGAGGAAGAGGAGGAAGAGAAGAAAAGAGAAGCATCAGTAGCTGGTTAAAATGAAACAAGGAGCTTTTCAACACTTGGAGCATGGTTAACTGCCCCAAATAGTAGGATTCCATGCTTATTCAGAACAACTACATCTACTTCCTTCTATTATGGAACTAGATATGACTGTTTTCAGCTCTTAGGTGCCCAGATCTGACCTATATCATATCATCTCCTTTTTCTGAATCTTGCTATGTCTGCCACTCCCCAACTCCCTTCCTGGTATTTGCATGAGTGTTTTCACATAGATACATGAGAAATAGAGGCCAGTCTTCCTCCGTTGCTGTCCACCATATTTTTAAAGGTTATTTTTATATGTATGATTTTACATGCATATATGTTTGTATACCACATACCTGCTTACCTGCTTGGTGCCCACAGAGGCCACAAAAGGGAGTCAGATTCCGAGACTAGAGTTACAGACCATTTGTGAGCTATCACGTGGTTGCTGGGAACTGAACTCGGATCCTCTAGAAGAGCAATCCGTGCTTTTAACCATTGAACCATCTTCCTAGCCCCTCTACCTTATTTTTCAGATAGCCTCTGGCTGAACCTGGAATTAACCCTTTGTGCTAGGCTGGCTTGCCTGTCCCTGGGATCCACTTGTGTCCACCGCCAGTAATGGGTTAGACATCACTGCAGCAGGCTTTTTGCACAGATGCTGGGGGTTCAAACTCAGGTCCTCATGTTTATATTGCAAGCACTATACCCACTAATAGTTTTCCCCCAGCCCTATTTTTCAAGTATGTTTGTCCAAGGATTTTTTTTTTCCTTTCAAGATAAGGTTTCTGTGTGTAGCCGTAACTAACCTAGAACTTGCTCTGTAATCCAGTCTAGCCTTGAACTCAAGAGATCTGCCTGCCTCTGCCTCCCAAATGCTGGGATTAAAGGTGAGCACTATATCACTCAGGCTCTTTGTCCAAATATTTTTGAGTTTTGATATGGGATCCTTAGGCTGGTCTCTGTAGAAGATTCTCCAGCTCCCACTGGAGTGTTGCAAGATTACAGGTATGCCCCAGCACTCACCTCCCACACCTTGCTTTTCCTTCTTCTATTGTGCTGGCTTCAATTTTTTCATCCTCCTTCAATTTCTAGAGTGTTGGGATTACAGACACCTGCCATCACACCAAGCTTTTCTTTTCCCTACTGCAGAGGAGTGCTTTTAGTGATACACATTCGTGTAGGTACCTTAACAAACAAACCACTGGGCCTATTGTAATAAACCGAGGATATGCTTAGAATGTTAAAAGAAGAGATACTGATTAATCAGTGTTTATATACTCACACCTATGTATAAGTGTGTGTGTATAACAGCGTGGTCCTCTACATGGATGTGAATACATATGCAAGTGCACTCGCACACATGAACATCCATCTACTCAACTACATAAGAACATGTACATACATAAACACCCCCACATACACAGAGAGACAGAAAGAGAGCGTTTTAAAAAGAAGCAGATAAATATCCTTTTTACTTTTGAGTAAAGAATTTCACAATATGAATAGTTAGATGTAAAATAGTTAATTATCTAAGAATAAAACTCAGAGCACTGGTCTAGCCTATATAGGCCCTGGGTGTAATCCAACATTGAAAAAACACAAATACGAAGTTATATTAATATCAAATGTCATTATAAGCATTATATATATGAAGAAGATCTAGATATAGACATTCAAAGATATATGCTCATGTTTTTTTTTCTATTTTTCTCTTTTATGTATGTTTTGTCTGCCTATGTTTGTGCACCACAGAAGTGCCTTGTCCCAAAGGAAGCCAGAAGAGGGCATCAGCTCCTTTGACACTGGAGCTATAGGCAGGTGTGTGAACTGATATGTGGGTGCTGGAAATAGAACTGGGGTCCTCTGGAGAGACAGTAGGGTCTCTTAACCATTAAGCTGCTTTCTCCAGCCCCATGTACATTGACTGATTCTGCACAATCCTGTCCTCCCAATGCAAACTGCAACTATATTTATCAGTCATCTGTGCTCCTTGCAAAAGACCATCAAAGCTGGCTTGTGGACTACTGTGTCACCACCCCTGGCATCTTTTGCTGTTTTTTGAGTAGGACTGAAACAAGATCCCATAGAACCCAGGTTGGCCTCAAACTCACTGGGCAGCTCAGATAACTCCTCAAACCTCTACCTCCCATTTGCTGGGATTGAAGGTGTGTAATCTTAGCCAATTCTGGCCTGAAACTATATAGACTCGGCTGGTCTTGAACTACTAAGTAATAGAATTACAGATTCCAAATCACAGCTCTCATGGTTTAAAGTTCAGACTGTCCTCAAACTTGTGATGTGGTGGAGGATAACCCTAAACTGGTGATCCTCCTGTATCCATCCACCTCCCTGGTGCTAGGATTATCATTTCCAGTTGAAGCAAGCACACTATCAAGTGAACCACACACAACCCTCTCCATGTTTTTTTCTGAGACAGGGTCTTACATTATACACCGGATTGGCTGGGAATTCACTATGTAGACCAAAGTGGCCTTATGAGATCGTCTTGCCTCAATCTTCAAGTACTGGCTTTACAGGCATGCACTTTCATAGCAAGTTTTATGTAGTACTGACAGCCAACCTAAGGCTTTGTGCATGCAATACAAACACACTACCAACTGGGCTACTTTTTTTTTCTTTAGCAGAATTTCATATAGCCCATGCTAGTCTCAAGACTTATTAGATAACCCTGAACTTTGTATCTTCCTGCCACCTCCCCCAGAACGCTGGTGTATGCCATATTATAGCTGTATGCCATCATATCTGTTTTTAAATGACACTAAGAACCAACTGAAGCAGACCCTTATTCTCCTTCTACTTTTTGAGTTTCAGGCATCAAATTCATGTCAGGTTTAGTGGCAAATATCTTTACCCATTGAGCCCCGAATGTTTTAAACTTTTATTTTTATACAAATATTAATGTTTTGTCTATCTGTATTATGTGTAGTATGTACATGCCCAGTGCCAAAGGAAGCCAGAAACAGGGTATGGATCCCTGGAAACTGGTATTATGAAAGATGTCAGTCATCATGTAGGTACTTGGAACCAAACCCAGGTCCTCTGCAAGAGTAACAAGTGTTCTTGACTATTGAACAATCTCTTCAGCCAGCTTTTGAAGTTATTGTGTCTGAAGGCAAATGTGTGCATACCAAGGTATACACATGGACTTTTGGGAGTTGTTTCTCTTTGTACATGTACATGGGTTCTGGGGATTGGATCTGGTCAGGTTTACTCAACCTGGCAGCTTTTTCCCTACACTCAGTAATGTAAATCAAATCACCCCCTTGCTGAACCTTGCCACTAGCCTTTAGGAAGGCTTGTTTGGGCTACATAGCAAGACTCAGAAAGATATTTTTGTTGTTGTTTTTCAAGATAGAGTCTCTCTGACTGACCTAGAATTCACTATTAAACAACTATTTAGAGTTTATTTGAGATAAAGTATGGCTATGTAACCCAAGCCAGTCTGCTCTTGAGAGATGGATACACTTGCATCAAGCACACATGTAGAGCTCAGAGGACAATGTCTTAGGAGTTGATTTTTCTTTCAACCTTGTTTTGAGGCAGGCTCATCCCCCCCCCCCTTTTTTTTTTTGGCTGTGCTCCATTCTGGATGGCTTGAGAGCAATTTTTCAATGTTGCTGGTAGGAGTTCTGGGATTACAGATGTGTATCACTGAATCCAGTTTTGTTTGCTTTTTACAAGAGTACTTTGGACATAGTTTAGGTGGCTAGCACTTTTACCCACTGTACCATTCCACAGGCTGATCTTACAATTTCCTTTTCTCAGATTCCTTAGTTCTGGGATTATAGACATGTAGCACCATACTCAACTTTTAACTATTTAAAAGTGAAATAAAGCATTGTATACATTTTTTAAAATTATTTTTTGAAACAGAATTATGTGGCCCAGACTGGCCTTGAACTCACAGATATCTCCGTTTTTGCCTTCTGAAATATTTGAAATTAAGAGTTGTTTATCATCATGCCCAGCAATTAAAAAATATTTAAAAAATATGTATGTGTGTTTTGCCTGTATGTATGTCTGTGAATTATGTGCAGTGGCACATTAGCAAGATGTCTTGTCTTCTTGGTCCTAGGAACTAAATAAAGTCAGGTCCTAGCCTGAGCCATCTCTCTTCTACACTTACCTACATTTACCCTATCTCTCTTTCGTCCCTTCTTTCTTTCAGTGGGGAGGGTAGGGGGGTATACAGGGACAAGCGGGATGGTGAAGATGGAAAAAAAAAAATAGGATCTCACTATGTAAACCAGCCTTGAATTCAGAGATTTTCCCTCCCAATGCCCGCTGAGTGCTGTAATGAAAGGTGCCACTACACCTGGCCCTTTATTATCTTTATTAATATCTTTCCAGATACTATAAGTCTGAAAAGGCAGAATGTAAAACATTTATAAATTGCCAAAGTGTAAACAAAAGTATAAAACAATTGATAGTATGGTATCATTTAAATACAGAGGACTCAACAGGGATTACTCTAGGCAGGGTACTCTAGGCAGGGTACTGAGGACATGTGGGGAAGGTTTTTTTGTGCATAATCCTTCTACTGATAATTCATAGTAGATTTATTTTTACAAAAGCAAACATTTTTACCTCTATAATTTTAGAATTTATTTTTATTTTATGAGTGTTTGCCTGAATGTATGTCTGTGTACTAGAAGGTTTCAATTCCCTTAAGACTAAAGTTAGAAACTGTTAAAAGCTTCCATGTGGGTGCTGAGACTCAAACTCTGGGTTCTCTGGAAGAATGGCCAATGTTTTTAACCACTTAAACCTAATCTTTCTAGCCCTGCTTCTGTAATTATTTAAACACACACAACTTTTAAGTCCTAAAGTGAAAAAAAGCAACATGTAATCTCTACAAGACTATATGCATGTCCTTTTTTAAGACAGGATAATCTTGAACTTTATAATCTTAGTGTGTGTGTGTGTGTGTGTGTTGAGCTATACAACATCAAAGGCTGGCCTCTATCAATAAACTGGGAGTGTGTGTGCTGCCGTATCTAGTCTTCCAGTCTCTATTCAATTTCCTTTTCCCCACAACAGCTTCTCCCATGTCCATCTCTAACTTATTTTTATTTTATTCTACCTGTTTTCTTAATTATTAGCTATGTTTTGGGACAGGATTGTGCTATATAATCAAGGGCTCAAGATTTTCCTTGGAACTATTGCAAATAATAAATGCATCCTTAAAATGGGGAGGGAAGGGCTGGAGAGATGATGACTCAGTGGTTAAGAGCACTGACTGCTCTTCCAGAGGTCCTGAGCTCAATTCCCAGCAACCACACTGTGGCTCACAACCATCTGTAATGGGATCTGATGCCCTCTTCTGGTGTGTCTGATGATAGCTATAGTGTACTCATACAAATAAAAATTAATAAAAAAATTTTAAATGGAGAGGGAGTATCAGGTTAAGAGATTCCCCCCCCCCCCAGGAATTATTTTCTGTAGCCTTGGCTGTCTAGCTCCATAGACCAGGATAACCTATGGAGATTAATTTGCCTTTATTGGGATTAAAGGCCATGGTGACTTTTAATCCCAATGGTGACCACCCAACTTTTTTTTTCTTAATAATTTTATTTGATGTTAATGGGCATTTTACCCGCATGTATGTCTGTGCATCATGTTTGTGCATTGTTCTGTGAGGCCAGAAGAGGGTGTCAATTCCTTGGAACTGGAGTTACAGTTATGAGCTTCTTTAGTCTGGAGATAGAACGTGGGTTCTCTGGAAGAGGAAGCGGCCAATATTCTTGGTCACTGAGCTATGTTCTCAACCTCTCAAAATAGTTCTTAATGTAAAAGACTTCAAACCAATGTTTGGAAGCTCTTGGGAAACCAATGCTACAAAGTCGACTGCAGCTGGTAATGGTGGTGCACACGTTAATCTCAGGCAGATGCAGGAGCATCTTTGTAAACTTAAGGTTAGCTTGATCTACATAGTGAGTCCATGTTAGCTAAGGCTACATTATGAGACCTTGCCTTTCAAAAACAAAAAAAGTAATTGCTTTGGGAATCTGGAGGTCTGGGCTCCACTACTCATTTGTTTTATTTCACTGGGTAATTTGCAAAAACAAAAACTCCCAAATCCAAAGGGTGGTCTCAGTGGGCAGCTGCAATGCAGCAGGAGTTTCGGACCCATTGAAGTATGCTGGGGCAGCATGGAGCCTCGGAGCAAACTACAACTCCCACCTTGCTTTGCGCCACACAGTCCTACGCTAGCACGCGAGCCTACCCGCCCCTACAGCCTCCAGTTACTGTGTATCGCGAGAAGACGGGCCGCTCTGGCGGTAGCGATAACGAGCCTTGGTGGTGGTGGTAGTGGTGGTGGTAGTGGCGGTGGCGGCCGAGACGGCGGCGGCCATTTTGGTGAGGCCTCGGGAGCAGCGGCGGCGGCGGTGTCGCTGAGAGTAGCGTCTCCTTTTTCTTCAACTCACTGATCTCATCTTCGTGGCGTGACTAGAAGCGGTGGGAGCACTGGAGTGGCTCTTGTTGCGGCCCTTAGGGGAATTTAAAGCAGTGAAGGCGGCGACCAAGAGGGGGCCCTCCCCCCTCCTCGGCGGGAGGGGGGGTGGTGAGCACGCCCCCGAGGACGCAGGTAAGGAGAGGGAGACAAGATGGCGGAGGCTCCAGTTTCCCCTCCCCTGATGGGTGACTGCGCGCGCATCTGCGAGCGCCTCTTCCCACCTTCCCGGGGTGCTGCGCGCGCACCGTCAGCGGGGCCCTGGGGCCGGTGAGCGAGGTTGCCTGCGCGCGCCCATGGAGACGTGGGGGCGGGGGAGTCAGGCCGAGTGGCACCTGGTGTCGGAGCGTCTCCTTGCCCTCCTGCCCTTCTACGCACGCGTGCGTGCGTGAGCGAGCAAACCCCGAGAGGACGGACCCAGGTGCGCTTTTGCCCGCCCACCAACCTGCCTCCCCTCTGGGGAGAGGAAGAGGAAAGGGTGCATGAGACGAGTAGTTCGGGCGCGTGCCCACCATAATCCATTTAGGAGACCAAGACTTTGTGCACGAACTCTTCCTTCCCGAGCCTTTTGCGGTCTGTTGATATGGGGGGCGCTGACGGACGCGGACTTCGGAGTCCTGTGACCCAGTCTATGGGATTGGGTTCTGGCGGGAACCACCCCCCCCTCCCCCGGCCGTGCGCGCTGCCGGCTTACCCCGCCTCCAGCCGCGCACGCGCCAGCCCCTCCCCCATCCTGGCGCGCACGTTGGGTGGGGTGGGCGACCGTGAGGGGGCGGGGCTGCTGTCTGGGTAGCAAAAACTTGGCAGAGGTCAAGGGTCATGCTGGGTCAGTGTACTGAGGGGTACTGGGAGATCATAGTAAAGGCTGAAGTCAATAGTTCAGGCCTCATGGATTTAGATTTCCTCCAATGCTCGGAATGTTCTGGAGGCAACACAGCACCTAGATAAGGAGTTAACTGGGCATATGCTTCTGGGCCTTGAATACTTAAACCCTGCTTGTCGGCTGTTGGGTCTTTTGAGCCTTCCTCACTTATATCTGCTTAAAAAGCTTTCTTTAAAGTTCTTTGGCTGTTTCATCTCGCTCGTTCTGTATTCAAAGGGTCCTTTACTTTATTACCAACTATTTGCTTTTTGTTTTGGGGAACTCCACCCTTATTTCTGTTAAACTCTCATTGAAAAGGCAAAGAAGCTGTCAGGCTTCCAGGAGGATTTGTCAGCTTCTAGATGAGAGGTTTCTGTCCTTCATTTGTCTGTCGGAGCTTTAAGTGCTTTTAGCTTTTAAAACTTTTTGTTGTCATATTTGTCTCTGCTCTTATCCAGACAGAATGTACAACCCTGTGAAACTCTCCATACAAAACATGATTTGCTTTTGTTGCCACAACATGTACATATACCACATGCCTGCTTGGTGTCCAAACAGGCCTTAAGAATAATTTGGGTCCATTGGAATTGTAGCAACTGTGAGCTTCTATATAGGTGCTTTGAATGAAACTCAGGACCTCTGCAAGAGTAATACTCTTAAATCATTGAAGCATTTCTTCACACCCATGGCCTCACTAGCCCAGTTTACTGTCTTATTTTTCTGAAGCATTAGCTTTTCCTATTACTATTATATGAAATGACTTGGGTGTTTTTTAAAAGTTCAATAAAGCTGGTGTAAGTAACCTTAAATGGATATCGATTGACAAATGTGGGTTGTATCCTCACTGCTGCTTCCTCTCCTGTTTTAGGTGTGATTTCCTTCGTTACAGTACGGCACCGTGGAAGTGCAGACTTTCACAGGGGGTGTGGTCTCTGCTCACACAGGTGAACTCACCTTCAGATACAATTTCATGTGCTGATGTTAAATGGCAGAAAGAGTATGAAATAATGAGAGAATAGGTTGTGAATGGATATTTGCATGTGTTTTCTGTGGAGGGTTTGGTGGTAGTGGTACAATGGAACTGGGGCTGAGTAAGGGAAGGTGTTACCTCAGCATTACCAGGGAGAGCACTAAGAGCATTCTATTTTTCTGTGGATTTTTTTTTTTTTTTTTTTTTTTTTTTTTTTTTTTTTGGTTGGTTTGGTTTTTGGTTTTTTTTTTCTTTTTGTTATTGTTGTCCCCCCTGCCTCCCCAGACAGTTTCTCTGTGTAACCCTTTGTGTCCTAAAACTTGATTTGTAGATCAGGCTGGCCTTCAACTCAAGATTTCTGTCTCTGCCTCCCAGTGCTAGGATTAAAGGCCTATGCCACCAACCTGGCTTATTCAGTGTTGGAACATTCTGTATTGAATTTCTCCTACTATTGTTTTTACTTTTCTTTTAAGACAAGCTCACATAATTTAACTGGCCTCAATCTATATAGCTTGGAATAATCTTGACTAGTTTTGATCCTCTTGCCTCAAGTGTACCACCATGACACTCAATTCTGTGTGGTTCTAGGCATGAAATCTCAGGCTCTGAGGGTACTAGTCAAGTATCCTACCAAGTGAGCTTTGTCCTCAGTTGTGTTTCTCCCTGCTCCTCTGTTTTCCTTTTTAAGGGAGGGGTTCTCAGTCTCTAGTCCAAGCCAACTTTGAATTCATAACAGTCATTTTACCTTACACCCCAAGTGCTGGGATTATAGGCATGAACCACCACACCTGATATATTTTTTTGCTTTTTTTTTTTTTTTTTTTTTTTTTGAGATAGGGCTTATTTTTGTAGCATTGGCTCTCCTGGAACTTTTTCTATAGACCAGGCTGGCCTTGAGCTCGCAGAGATCCACCTGCCTCTTACCTCCAGAGTGCTGGGTGTCTGGCATATATCTTTTGAAATGAGATCTTATGTGTTTGAGGCTGGTCTTTAGTGCCTATGTCCAAACAATCATTCCCCAGTGTCCCAAATAGTTGTGAATAATAGGCATATATTAATAGTATGTTTGTCTTACCTTTTGGCTAGGCAAGTACTTCCAGGTATTTGATACATAGTAAATATCCAAGAAACATAAGAATAAGTAGCATGTTGAAAAAGGGTCTCATAGTCGATGTGTACCCAAGGATGACCTTGAACTTCTGGTCTTTATTTAAGCTTTCAGATTGAAGGTGTTTGCCACCCTGTTGGTTTTATGTAGAGTTGGGGATTAAGCCCATGTTTTATGGGTGCTAGGCAGAATCAGCTAAGCTACCTATCCTTGAAAACAGTTAACCCCAGCACTTTGAAAGCTGAGGCAGGCGGATAGTAAGTCCTAGGCCCTCCTGGATGGTAGACTAAGACCCTATCTGTCTAAAAAGCAATTATTTTCATAGCATTTAATTTTATTTCTACTTTTTTTTCTTTTCTTGTTTTGTTTCATTTGTTTGTTTGTTTTATCCAACTATAGGTACTCCAGAGGCTGGTGGACCTGAGCGGAGGCTGGGACGCCCTGGTGGGCCCCGGGCCCTGGAAGGCAGGTCCCGGTGGCTGGTGGCCCAGAATGAGGCCAGCTCCCAGCATGCCCTGCAGCCGGACACCAGCCACTCGGCCTGCAGCAACGGTGATAATAACCCAGTCATTCTTCAGGCATCCAGCAAGGAGCCTGGGAGTGGGACCATGCAGAGCAGCCCCTCCCCTGCTCATCCTCAGCTCCCAATCCTACAGACACAGGTTTGAAAGTGGGGAAGGTTCCATTGATTACTTTCTGTGAACTAATCCATGGTTTTGAGACAGAAGTGGTGTTGCAGGTCTTATTACCCACCTAAGTAGCTGAGTTTGGACTCTCTTTCGTTCTTGAATAGATGGTGTAACATGTCAAGACTAATTTTTTATTTTTTAATTGGGTTTTCTAAGACAAGAGTTTCTCCACCTACTTTCTTAGAACTTGCTCTATAGACCTCAGTGGCCTTGAACTCAGATCCATTTGTCTCTGACTTCTAAATGCTGTGATCAAAGGCACTTGGTTTCTTGCTTAGCTTCTGATACTTCTACTTTAGATAATAATAAGCTCAATTTCCAAGAGTACAGTATCTTGAAGGGGTGTGCTGGCCCATGCTTTAATTATAGCACTCAGAGGTAGTAACAGGCAGATATCTATGAGATCAAGGTCAGTAAAGACTACATAATGAGACCCTGTCTTATAGAAAGAAAGAAAGATGGATGGATGGATGGGCGGGCTGGCTGGCCAGGTGGCTCAGCAGTTAAGAGCACTGACTGTACTTCCAGAGGTCTCGACGAGTTCAATTTCCAGCAACCACATGGTGACTCACAACCATCTGTGATGAGATATGATGCCCTCTTCTTGTGTGTCTGAAGAGAACAACAGTGTACTCACATACATAAAATAAGTAAATAAATCTTAAACAAATCATCTTTAAAAGACAAAGCCAGGGGGTGGTGGCACATGCCTTTAATCCCAATACTCAGGAGGCAGAGGCAGTTCAAGACCAGCTTGGACTACAGAGTAAATTCTAGGCGAAACCCTCTCTCAGAATAATAAAAAATGAAAAAAGAGAGGTCTAGGCTAGGCTATAAATGGAAATTCCTCTAAGGCTTTGAGGATAGTTTAACTTCATTTGGAATTGGAACAGGGTAAGCCTTAACTGAGATATTCTTTCTTTCCTCAAACCATGGGAATGTGAAGGGGGTGGGGGCAAATAAGATGTGGCTTCTTGTGGGGCTGGGATATAGCTTAGTTGGTACAGTGTTTGTTATGAGCAAGGCTCAGGATTGGGCCTTAGGTTGATTCCCACTTCTGTGTGTATATATACTAGGTATTGTGGCACAGATTTGTAATTCCAATACTTTGCATGGTGGATCAGAACGCTTTGAGGTCAGCTGGGTAGTGGTAGAGCATACCTTTAATCCGAGCACTTTGGAGACAGAGAAGTCAGACTCTGATTTTGAAGACAGCCTAGTCTACAGAGAAAGTTTAAGATATCCAGAGCTAAACAGAAAAACGTTGTCTTGGAAAAAATAAAAAGCCAACAACCAAAGAAGTTGGAGGCCATTCTCACCTGAGCTGCATGTGACCCTGTTTCAAAATGGAGGTGAGAATTGGGAAGGTTTTTTTTTTTTTTTTTTTTTTTTTTTTTTTTTTTTTTTAATGTATTCCAGTCTCCTGAATGCTGGGATTATACACCTGTACCACTATAAATAGCTAGTTTAATTGATGTTCTGGCCTTCGAAGTTAAGTCCTCAAGCAAACTCTTTTAGCATTGAGCTATATCCTTTTGGGCTTTCAAATATGTTGCTGAGAGTTGAGTGCAGGGCTTTGCATGATCCAGGTAAGTAAGCATTCTGCATTGTTTCATCGGATTTGATATTTCGAGTTTTTCTTAATAGTTTTTATCCATTTAACTGAGGTAGGAATTTGAGGCATTATTTTTTTTTTAGAATTATTTATTTATTATATATAAGTACAATGTAGCTGTCTTCAGACACACCAGAAGAGGGCATCAGGTCTCATCACAGATGGTTGTGAGGCACCATGTGGTTGCTGGGAATTGAACTCATGACCTCTGGAAGAGCAGCCAGTGTTCTTAACCACTTAGCCATCTCTCCAGCCCAAATTTGAGGCATTTTGAGACTTCTGTATTGGGTTGGATTTCATGAGTGAGTTCTTTTGTCATATTTCAGTGGGAAATTGTTTTCCAGTTATTTCTTTTATAGTTGATACTGTGGGTACTTGGGAAGAGTTTTGTTCCATCTCTATGTCATCAGTGAAATTTAGGGGATTTTTTTTTTCTTCTGGTATTTATGGTAACTCAAATTGCATAGATGAATCTGCCATACTTCCTCTTTATGTGAATAAAATCAAGGTCCTAAAAGGACTATTAAATTTGAAATCATAGCATGCTTTTGATCATTGCACTCCTGAGGCAGAGACATGTGCATCTCTAAGTACATAGACTATCTCAAGGACAAAAAGAACAAAAGCATTGCGTATTATAGTAGTCTTGTGTAACAAACAAGGTTTTGGTTTTGTGAGCTATTCCTCTATCACTGTGGTAGAAGTCTTGAATTTGGGTAGTTGTATGTATCAGCATGTTAGTCTTTCGTGTCAAAAATCTACCAATAATTTAGCTCTACCATTTTAATTTGTTAAAACTTTTCAAGGCTGTTGTACTGGCACTAGCCTGTTAATCCAGCATCTGAGAGGAGGGTAATAAGTTTCAGGCCAGGTGCAGTAAGGCCTTGTCTTCAACTGTAGCATCCTCCCTTTGACATCCACCAAAAAGAAAAAAGAAGACAACAAAGTGTTTGTGTTGGTCAAAATGGGAGTGATACCTTATTTTGCATTTTGTTGTTGTAAAATGGAATATAAAAATGTATTTAAAGCATTTAGTACAATGCTTAGCATCCTTTTTCTCCATATTTTCCCCTTTTTTAGATGGTGTCGGACGGCATGACAGGCAGCAATCCTGTATCCCCTGCCTCATCTAGTTCTCCAGCTTCTAGTGGGGCAGGTGGCATCTCCCCGCAGCATATAGCTCAAGATTCCTCACTAGATGGACCTCCGGGCCCACAAGATGGTACCACAGTTCCTCTGGAGGGCTTCAGCTTATCTCATTCTGCTGACCTGGTCAACAGGGGTCCAAAGTGGGAGAAGAGCCATGCAGAAATTGCAGAGCAAGCCAAACATGTATGTATTGAGAAGGCCCATGAAGATTCATGACAGTTGACTTAAGTTCCAGGAGATCCAGTTCCCTTTGCTGGCCTCCATGGGCATCAGACATTCAAGTGGTTTGCAAACATACAATGGAGGCAAAACACCCATACACAAGTGAAAGAAAGAACATAACCAACCTTCCTTCAGCCTAAAGTGAGATTTTGTACATGCTAGGCAAGTGTTCCCCTTTTATTTAAAGGTTAATTTGTTATATTTTTTGTATATATGAGTACCTTGCCTACAGGTATGTATAAACCACATCCATCTCTGGTCTTCTTAGTGTTAAGAGAGGGTGTCACATCCTCTGGAACTGGGAGTTATAAGCCACTCTGGTGCTAAGTATCAAACTCAGATCTAAACTGCTGAACCATCTTTCTGCTCTAGGCAAGTGTTGTTATCAGAGTTATGTCCCAGTTTTCATTTTCCTTTGTCAGAATAGAGGTGTCTTTTTAGTAAGTATACTCTCGAACTTTCTCTTTATACAGCTCTGGGGATTGAACTTAGTTAGGCCTTTTTGCATTTACTAGGCAAATTCTCTACTGTTAACAGATTTAAAGAATTAGGTTGGGTGGCTCTCACCTCTAATTTCAACACTGGGAGATAAAGAAAGTGAACTATAATGGGATCAAGGCCACCTAACTATATGAAATGGCCAGTGTCTTAAAAAAAGGGGGGCGAGTTAAATAATAATTAAAAAAATTAGGCCAGTTGATGATGGTATACATTTTAAATCCCAGCAGTTGGAAAGCAGAGACAAGTGGATCTCTGAGTTTGAGGCCAGCCTAGTCTCCAGAGTGAGTTCCAGGACAGCCAGGGCTACACAGAAAAATCCTGTTTTGAAACTGGAAAGTAAAACATAAAGGAGCTAATCAAGGTAGCTGTATTCCCAGCACTCTGAGGTGATGATACAGGATCACAGAGTTTGAGTTAAACTGGACTACAAAGTGAGCTAGACACTATCTCAAAAAAAAAAAAAAAATGCAAAAAGCCAAAAAAATAAAAGCAAAAGAATAAATCTAAATAAAGAAGGCATTAGATACTGAAGTACTTTATAAGATGTTATAGTATTAAAACTTATTTTCCCATTTTTATCTAGTCTGTAGCCTGTGATATTTTAAATTAGACTGAAATCATATTCCTAAGAAGTAGATTTCTACAGTGCTAAGATCCCCTCTATAGTTAAGAAATAAGCAGGCACTTTCTTTGGAATATGTTTTCCTGAGGCTCATCTTTGTTCCGGGTTTTTCAGAGATTGTGTGAACAGAAAGAATATGAAATTATGACCTGGGTTTTATACCTATTTTACTTGTATTATGTTTATAGGTATTTGTGTGTGCGCTTGCATATGCTTGCATATGTCAACATTTAATTGCTTCTTTGGGTATTTTGTTTTCTTTTTTCTTTTTGAGAAAGGATCTCAGTATGTAACCTTTATTAGTTTGCTATGTGGAACAGTTTGGTTTGGAACTGAGTTCTGCCTGCCTTTGCCCTCCAGGATTGGGATTAAAGACATGTGCTACCAGGCTGGAGAGATGGCTCATCGGTTAAGAGCACTGACTGCTCTTCTAGAGGTCCTGAGTTCAATTTCCAGCAACCACATGGTGGCTCATACCAGAAGAGGGCATCAGATCCCCATTACAGATGGTTGTGAGCCACCATGTAGTTGGTGGGTTTTGAACTCAGGACCTTTAGAAGAGCAGACAGTGCCCTTAACCACTGAGCCATCTCTCCAGCCCATAAATCTTAAAAAAAAAAAAGGGGGGTGGGCATGTGCTACCTTGCTCGGGTTTCTATTTTTGATTCCCAGTTCTTTCCTAGCTATATACTCTCAGGAAAATCATTTAATTTTCTAGATAGCTCTCCATACCACTCTCAATAGAATCTGTTACCTTGTAGGCTTGTTATGAGCATAAAACACCAAGCCCATTCAATGGTCAGGATTCTTGCCATATGACTTGTATGTCTAGGAACTCTTAATCAATGTTATTACCCCACATTAGGAAGCTGAAATTGAAACTCGGATTGCTGAACTTCGGAAGGAAGGATTCTGGTCATTGAAAAGGCTACCTAAAGTGCCAGAGCCTCCCCGCCCTAAAGGACACTGGGATTATCTATGTGAAGAGATGCAGTGGCTCTCTGCTGACTTTGCTCAAGAGCGCAGATGGAAACGAGGTGTGGCCCGTAAGGTATGTCCTGTTTGTTGTAACGTCTGTATGTTTTCAGGTCTTTTTAAACCTTACTTAATGATTAGCTGGGAGGTGGTGCTGCACACCTTTTAATCTCTTGAGTTTGGACCAGCCTGGTCTACAGAGTTCTAGGGTGGACAGGGCCACACTGAGAAGCTCTGTCTTACACACACAAATAAAGTCAATGAATTAATATACCCCTCTTGGTGGTTTTTGCATTTAGAAGTAAGCCTTTTCTTGCCCTTGACTATGTTTGTATTTGATTGTGTGTATAGGGACATTTTATGCATTTTCATACTGGGTCATTATTTTTATAGGTAGTACGTATGGTGATCCGGCACCATGAAGAGCAGAGACAAAAGGAGGAACGAGCTCGGAGAGAGGAACAGTCCAAGCTGCGCCGGATTGCTTCTACCATGGCCAAAGATGTTAGGCAGTTCTGGAGCAATGTGGAGAAGGTGAGCAATGAGGCTGGAAAAATGGAGATAGCCCTGGACTAGCTTAGAGTGAGGTATATTAATAGGCCTGACTAAAACTTACTGAGGAACTAAACACTGCAATTCCAGTTCTTTTGACATTTCCCTGTGTACTGGACCTTCCCACCACTGAGTGTTACAAGGTAGAAGGACTTGGCTTCCCTTTCCTACCTTCTCAGTTAAAAGCACCCAACAGTCTGTTCCATAGTGGCAAATATCTACTGTATATTTGGGGGGTGAATAGGACTTCTTGACTCCTAGACCATCTATTTTTGCAGGATGTATATTAACATGTGTCCTGTTTATTTAATTATCCCTCCAGCCCCTATGTTAAGTTGCAATTAACTCTCCATCCTAACCCTCATCTCCATTATTATGCTTGTGTGGGCATCTAATCTGTAGATATTTAAGTCCAGGACTTAAAATGTATATAATATATGAACATCTAATAGAAGAGTTTCAAATAATTTTAGATTGTTTTATTATACAAATTGTGATGTAAAAAGTATTACATAAATAGTTGTCATACTATATTGTTTGGGACGGGTATTCTGTATTTCACAGGTTTTCTTACTATTTTAGCTTTAAGACAGGCTGTAATGTAACTCACATTATCCTCAAATTTGCTATATAGCTAAGGATACCTTGAACTCCTGATACTCCCATCTTCTAAGGGCCCTTTGTGTTGTTGCTGTTCATTTTTGCAGCAGGAATCTCAAGTAGACCAGGTTAGCTTCAAACTCACTGTGTAGCAGGGATTGATCCTTTTCCCTCTGTTTCCTCTCAAGTGCTGGATTATAGGAGTATGATGATTGGTCTTGAACTCATTTTTTCTTCGTATGCTTACCTGGCTGCAATGTTTATTTCGTATTTTTTGAGACAGTCTGTCTATGTAACGTATGCTGGTTCAGAGCCATCTTCAATCTCCTCCAGAGCCATCTTCAGTCTCAGAGTTCTGAGGATGTGCCATTTAACACCTAGGCTTGGAATGGGCGTTGGAGGGATTGACATTTGTTATTATCTGTGTATTTAGGTTTGGGGTGGGGAGACATACCACATCACACATAGTGGAAGTCAAAGGACAGGACAGTTTGTGGGTATCTATTTTCTGTTTTTGTTATGTGAGTCACAAGGATTCAACTCACAACGTCTTGATGTTGAGCCATCTTGCCTTTCTTCTTTTTTTGTGCATTTGAGACAAGGTCTCACTATAGTCAAGACTAGCCTGGAACTCCTGGAATTCAAGATGCCCTTGAACTTAGAAAAAACCTGTTTTAGCTAGCATGCTTAGGCGTTTGTTTGTGAGAGACATAACATATACTGTGCCTGGAGGTAAAAACTTTTTAAAGATTTGTTGGTGTTATGTATGTGCGTGTGCCTATATGAGAATTATGGTCCCTATGTATATACAGATACCCACATACCTACCAGAGCAAGTTGGATCTCTGGGAAATGGAGTTATAAGTTATTGTGAACAACCTGATATAAATGTTAGGAACCAAACTTATTCTCAGAAAGAGCAATACATGCTCTTAACCTCTGAGCCATCATTCTAGTCCCAAGTTTAAAAAACCTTTTTTTTCATTATTTTTAAATTATCTATATGTCTGTATATGGGTATATGATGTGCACGTGAATGCTGGTGACCTTGGAAGCTAGAGAATGTTAGATCTTCTGGAGCTAGAGTTACAGGCAGTTGTGAACTGCCTGATGTGAGTGCTGAGAATTAAACTTCAGTCCTGTGCAAGAGTAGTCGGTGCTCAAGCACTAACCTATCTCTCCAGCCCTCAGCCCCATTTTTAAAAAATTATTTATGTTATGTGCACATAAACCACAGCTGGTGTGTGGAGGTCAGGGACAATTTGTGGAAGTTGTTGGTTCTCTCTTTCCCACTTTGTGTATCTTAGTTAAACTCAGGTTGTTAGGCTTGGCAACAAATGACTTTACCTACTAAGCCGTTCCGTCAACCTCAAGTTTTTAGTTTTTGTTGTTGTTGTTTTGGTTTCTGTGGGATAGGGCCTCTCTACATAGCCCTGGCTGTTCTAGAACTCACTCTGTCAACCAGGCTGACCTCCAACTCACAGAGATCTGTCTTTGCCTCCTCAGTGCTGAGATTCAAGGTGTGTGTCACCATACCCACCTATGGTTTTAGTTTTATTAACCTAGAACTTCCTGTTGCTACGTTGTGCTTTGCTTTTGGTCACTGTCTTTTAACCTCCAGACTTTTTTGAATATATTTTATTTGAGGTTAATTCACACACCTGGCCATTTACACATGGTCTCTTTCTATTGCTTTGTTCTCCTTGTTAAGTAGTTAAAGAAGACAACACCACCACCCCTAAGCCCCCGCCTAAACCTAGGACTATGTTTATGCTAAGTATATTCTCTCCTACTGACCTACACTAGTAGCTGCACATACTCTGTAATTTGTTTGTTTGGATTTTTAGTTTTTGAAAATAAGACTTCTTTCTGTAACCCTGGCTGTCTAGAACTTGCTCAATAGACCAAACTAGTCCTGAATTAAGAGGTCTGCCTACCTCTGTTGATAATGAAATATGTGTGCCACCACTGACTGACTATTATTATTTTAAAGATCCAACTTATGATAGATTTGCTCATGTTTTTTAGCTCCTAGATACTTGTGTTTATTTAGTTTCTGACTATTTTCGCCTTTTTTTTTTTGTTTGTTAGAAGTTCTGTATAGATCACAGGCCCTTTAAAAATATATGTGTGTGTGTGTGTGTGTGTGTGTGTGTGTGTGTGTGTGTGTGTGTGTGTGTATATTTTTTTTTTTAGCTTTTTCTGAATGACCAAGCCAAAGTCTGGCATAAATGTAGTGTCCCTAAGTAACTGGCTGAGATTATGTAAACAAGTGATTATGGGTGACTGATGTCTCTTGTGATTATGGTAGGTGGTACAATTCAAACAACAGTCTCGGCTTGAAGAAAAACGTAAGAAAGCCTTGGACCTGCACCTGGACTTCATTGTAGGGCAGACTGAGAAGTACTCGGACCTTCTGTCTCAGAGCCTTAACCAGCCACTAGCCTCCAGCAAAGCTGGCTCTTCCCCTTGTCTTGGTTCTTCCTCAGCAGCATCTAGTCCTCCACCCCCTGTTTCTCGGCTGGATGATGAAGGTGTGTGTGCTCTTTGGTCCTATTACTCTTCCCCAAGTGCCCTTTCCAGAGCTGAAAACCCACCCTGTGGCTTGCAGGGCCCGTGGACTTTGTGACCTTGTTCTCCTGCTATAGATGGGGACTTTCAACCCCAAGAGGAAGAAGAAGAGGATGATGAGGAGACCATTGAGGTTGAAGAACAGCAGGAAGGCAATGATGCAGAGACCCAGAGGCGTGAGATTGAACTTCTTCGACATGAGGGAGAACTGCCACTGGAAGAGTTGCTCCGTTCTCTCCCTCCTCAGCTATTGGGTGGACCTTTTAGCCCCTCTCAAACACCTTCTTCTCATGACAGTGATACCCATGATGGGCCTGAAGAAAATATTGAAGAGGAGCCTTCTCAGGATTTGGAGGTATAAACAGAAGAGGTACAGGAAGGAAGTTTCAGAGGGGAAATAGTGGAAATTTTCAGCTCTAAAATCCTGGGCATATATTGATCCATGGTATTAAGAATCTGGGTTAAGGACAATTGGGGTTTCATCGCTAGGGAAGTTGATCATTTGCAAGCCAAGTTAAAGCCTACAACTGACAAGATTTCTTATAATGTAAGCATTTATTGTACTTAGAAAATTCCTAGGGGAGTGCTGGGGAGATAGCTTAACTGGTAAAGTGCTTGAGTTCATTCTCCAGTCTGCCATGTAAAAAAAGGCATGTGCAGTGGTTTGTTATAGTAGTCTCAACATTAAGAGGCAGAGATCAGAGGAGTGTTCTTGAGACTTGCTTATGTAGCTAACTCAGCTCCAAGTTCAATGGAGAGTGATTGAGACACCAAACAGTGAGCTCTGGTTTTCACAAGCATGCACAAATGTGCAAATTATTTATTTTGTGTGTGTGTGTGTGTGTGTGTGTGTGTGTGTGTGTGTGTATGCGCACACAAAAATTGTTAAGTAATATGAATTCGGGAGTTGTGATGGTCATCTTAAAAATCTTTGGGAGGAGGCTGGAGAGAGATGTATCAGGGGTTAAGAGCACTGGCTGCTCTTCTAAAGTTCCTGAGTTCAATTCCCAGCACCCACATGGTGGCTCACAACCATCTGTAATGGGATCTGATGCCCTCTTCTGGTGTGTAAATGTACATATAGGCAAGCTACCCATAGACATAAATAAATTTTTAAAAATATTTTAAAATCTTTTTTGGAGCTTATATAATTTCATATATCTTTATTCCAGTACTCAGGAGGCAGAGGCAGGTGGATCTTGGAAACCAGATTGGTCTACTTCAAGATAGCATGAGCTACATAGTGAGACTTGGTCTCAAAAACAAAAAAAAAATCTTTTGGACCTCTATATCATTGGTCTGTGTGTCTGCGTGTTAAGGTGGTTTTTTAAATTATTATTATTGTAACTTAAAATTTTATGACCTCTAATTTGAAATTACAAACACAGATTTGTTGTTTCTGTATATAGATATGCATACAAGATAGCAGATGCCAGCATAGGCTAGAGTCCTTAGATCCCCTGGACCTGGAGTTACAGATGGTTCTGAGCTACTTGAGAAGGGTGCTGGAAATTGAACTTAGGTCTTCTAGAAGCAGAAAAGTATTCTTAACCACTAAAATAACATTTTGGCCCTTGATTTAATTCTTTTTAAATTTCATTTTACTTACTTATTTTTGGAGACAGGGTCTAACTGTCATCTTGGCTGGCCTAATCATGTAGATTAGGCTAACCTAAAAAATTATTAGAATTGTGTCTGTATCTGTGTGTGTGTACATATGGAAGTCAGAGAACAGTTTTGTGGGATTACTTCTAACCTGCCTATCAAAGGACTGAGCTTGTTGTCAGGCTTGCTGATAACCATTTAGCCCCTCACTCTCTTCCCCTTCCTTATTTTGGGGAGTGGGGGTCTTGGGGATTGTTTGTTTTGTTTATTTTTGTTTTATTTTTGTTTTGAAAGAGAGCCTCATTAAGTATCCTAGCTCATTGTGTGGACCTCAGATTCAGAAAGTTCTGCCTGTAGATGTCTTGGATTAAGGTCATGGTCCCCCTTTATTTATTTTCTAGCACTTTTCACAGGTCCTTCCTTTGTCAGTGGGGTCAGGATTTGGTAGCTGGTGCTGAAAGAAAGCCCTTGATTACATCCTTGCCCTGATACTCTACCAGTGGCAGCTGTTACTCAAGGGAACAGTGATGCTCTTCTGATCTACATCTCTGCGTCTTTCAACTTTTTTGGTTTGGTTTGGTGTTTTAGTTAGGGTTTCTCTGTGTAACAGCCCTGACTACAGTGGAATTGACTTTGTAGACTAGGCAGGCCTCAAACTCACAGAGATTCCCTTGCCTCTGCCTCCTGAGTTCTGGTATTAAAGATAGGTGCACCACATAGGGCCTCATTGTTCGTTTTGTTGTTGTTTTTCTTTTGACTCTCTGCTGACATGGAGTTTACTGTGTAGACTAGGCTGGCCTCCAACTCAAGAGTTGCCTTTGTCTCCCCAGTGCTAGGATTAAAGGCTTTCACCACAGCACCCTTTCAACTTTGTGCTCATATGTTAAGTCCTTCCACTTTTTACCCTTTTCCATACAGGCAAACCCTTCGTCTTCCTCTGTCACACAGTGTAACAAACAGCGCTGGCATCCAGATGAAGATGATGAAGAGTTTACTGCTAATGAAGATGAAGGTCAGACCTCTTATGTTGTTTTTCTATTGTTGCTTTGTTTTCTTGAGACAGGGTTTATATTATGTTTCCATGGTTGTCCTGGTACTCTATATAGATCAGGCTAGCCTTGAATTTACAAAGATCCATGTCTGCTTCCCAAGTGCTGGAATTAAAGGCATATGTCAGCAATGCTCTGCTCTCTCTCTTTTAATTAATTAGATTTGTTTTTTGAAATTTTAATACATGTATAAAATACACTTTGGTTTCTTGTACCTTTCACCTCTGTCAACCTTTTGTCTTCCCTACAAGTCCCTTTCCTATATTTATGTCTTTATTTCGTTTTTCGCTGAAATTTTAACCCAAACTATGTGTGTGACCATGGTTTTAGAACCATCCTTTGGTGGACTCACCAGTGGAAACTTGATTCTCCTTTTGTAGCAGAGGATGAAGAGGACACTATAGCAGCTGAAGAGCAGTTGGAAGGGGAGGTGGATCATGCAATGGAACTGAGCGAGTTGGCTCGAGAAGGTGACATTTACCAGATATTTTGCTGAAAATCTGCTTGCTGTCTTTACTGTGTAGAAAATTGGTGGATAAATAGTTTCATATTTTTATCTTCCTATCTTCAGTTTTTGATTATTATGTATGTTTCTTGTGTAACTCAGGTATAACAACAAAAAGATTTATAAATGAAAGTCACTTAAAAGTAGAAAGTGTTATGATTATGGTAAGAGTTTGAACTGAGATCTCAGTTGAAGGAATAGCCACTGTAACAGAATATTAGTAACATTTGACCAAAAATTGAGAAGGATATTTCAGTGGCTCAAGAGACAACAGAAGGCTCAGCATTGGTGGCTCAGGCATGGTTTGGTATCCTGGGAGTGAGGATCCTTCAAGAAGGCTTGAGCTCACACTGGTTGGAGAGCCTGGACATGGGCACTGGCTCTGTCTGAGAAATCAGTGGAGCCTTCAGAAACAGTGAGAAACTTGAAGAGGATTGACACTTCTGAGAGCAAACTAGAAATCGTGAAGAAAAACTGCTGATGAGATCAGGCACCATGGAAAGGAAATTGAGTGTCTGCAGAACAGTGCAACACAAAAATAGAAAAGTCTAAAACCTGAAGATTAAATGCACACAGTTTCCCCCACTAAGTGGCCCATGTCATTGCCCACTTCAATAGATTACTTAGATCTGAGTAATTAATATTTGGTCAGTGTGCTATTAACAGATAATAAGTTATCAGCAGTGAGAGAAAAAAAAGGTGGGGAAGTTCACAGGTGTAGGTACTGTCCTTCTCGGGAGAATGCTGCACCTACTGTAGTCGATATCAGGATTGGTTTTACTAGCTAGTGCTAAAGATGAAAACTAGTCTTCCTGTATACCTGGGTGAAATAAACCAGTATCATTAAAATACCTGTTTGCCAATCCTCTCAAAGGAACTAGATGTTTACTTGTCTTTACCCTATCAGGTGAGCTGTCTATGGAGGAGCTACTGCAGCAGTATGCAGGGGCATATGCCTATGATGCCTCTGCTCCAGGCTCGGGGAATAGTGAAGATGAAGATGAGGTTGAAGCCAATAGTTCTGACTGTGAACCAGAGGAAGCAAGAGAAGTTGAAGAGGCAGCTCAAGAAGATAGTAGCAGTCAGTCAGGTAAATACTTGGCTTAAAGGGCAACTGGGAAGTGCTGGTGTTAGAGGAACAGCTTACCAAGAGCTTTGGTCTTCTGACTTAGATTCTGCTGAGGAGCATAGTGAGGATGAGGAAGATGAACATTCAGTGGAAGAAATGAGTGGGAGTTCACAGTCAGAAGATTCTGAGTCTGATGAGTCTGAGGATGCTCAGTCACAGAGTCAAGCAGATGAAGAACAAGAAGATGAGGGAGATGATGATGATGATTTTGGAGTAGAATACTTGCTTGCTCGGGATGATGAAAGGAGTGAGGTAGATGCGGGTAGTGGACCTCCCACCCCTGGTCCCACGACCACTCTAGGGCCCAAGAAAGAAATTACTGATATTGCTGCAGCAGCTGAAAGTCTCCAACCCAAGGGTTATACCTTGGCTACTACCCAGGTACCTACAACCTGTAGTTCTACTTTCCATCTCTTGACTTAATGCTTCCTACTAACAGGTGCCTTATTTCCACCGTGTGTGATAATTCCCTTTCTGTTAGGTGAAGACACCTATTCCACTACTGCTTCGGGGCCAACTCCGAGAATACCAACACATTGGCCTTGACTGGTTGGTTACTATGTATGAGAAGAAGCTGAATGGCATTCTTGCAGATGAGATGGGACTGGGAAAGACAATCCAGACCATCTCCTTGCTTGCTCACTTGGCCTGTGAGAAAGGTAGATTTTTTAACCCCCTTGGGACCTTGTGGCTAATTACTGGGGGGAGCTTGTTTAATGGTGATTTCACCTGCAAGGAAGTGAGTTACTTGTTTCTCTTATTGCTATCTTTGTAGCCTCATTGAGTTTAGTCAGTATCTACACAAAGACAGCATAAGTTCTGAGGTCTTAAGCATTATCAGAAAGATACTAGTTATTGTTGTTTAACCAGAGCCACAAAGTTTACATAGTCTTTCTATGTCTTTTTTGCTAAACAGGTAACTGGGGTCCCCATTTAATCATTGTTCCCACCAGCGTGATGTTGAACTGGGAGATGGAATTGAAACGTTGGTGCCCCAGTTTTAAAATCCTCACTTACTATGGAGCTCAGAAAGAGAGGAAGCTCAAGCGGCAGGTTTGGTTTTCCATGTGATCATTTCCCTTACTGGTGTTTCCTTCAGTTTTAGATCCTTTCCTCACATGAATTACTTTGCCTCATTTTCCTGTTGCTCAGTTCTCTTGCTGGTACTATTTCATTTCCTCCAACCTGATTTCTGTATTTGAGTACTGTAACATGTCTTTCCATTCCCCTTGTGTTTCCTGTGTGTTTTTGATCTCATCATAAGCTGTTTTCTATTTGACCTCTTAGGGCTGGACCAAGCCCAATGCTTTCCATGTGTGTATCACATCTTACAAGCTGGTACTGCAGGATCACCAGGCTTTTCGTCGCAAGAACTGGCGCTATCTCATTCTGGATGAGGCTCAGAACATCAAGAATTTCAAGTCCCAACGGTGGCAGTCACTGCTCAACTTTAACAGGTAAAGATGAATATGGAGATTCATGAGAGACTTGTCTTGCCATGAAGTATTAGCTGCCTGAGTCAGCAATATTAAGGATGCTTAGAAAGTTGAAATTTTACTGTCTGTTCTAATTACTTCTGTCTTTACAGCCAGAGGCGCCTGCTCTTGACAGGAACTCCCTTGCAGAATAGCCTCATGGAACTGTGGTCCTTGATGCATTTTTTGATGCCACATGTCTTCCAGTCTCATAGAGAATTCAAGGAATGGTTCTCTAACCCTCTTACTGGCATGATTGAGGGAAGCCAAGAATATAATGAAGGTCTAGTCAAACGCCTCCACAAGGTAGGACCCTATGTACAATGTAGTAAAAGTTAAAGGCAATGCTTAGTAAAGCTTTAAAGGGAGAAGTCAGTGTTGGGCTAAATTAAGTTGTCAGGCTGTAGTGTTGAAGAGAATAATCATTGCCAGGCTGAGCAGCTGTGCCTTAGTTATTCTTTGTTTTCTGTAGTTGGGGATGTTTTCCCCTTATTTTTATTGGGTCTTGATAATGTGTTGTGATTTCACTTTGTGCGGACAAATTTATTTAGATTTTTATTTGTATCTATATAGTGTTTTCCTCTGCATATATTAATGTACATCACACAATATACCAAGTGTTCAAGAAAATCAGAAGAGTGTAAATACTGTGGAAGTGAAATTGCAGATAGTTGTGAACCACCATGTTAGGAATTGAACCCAGATTCTCCATAAGAGCAACCTGAGCCATCTCAAGCCGTAATCAGGATTTATTTAATGTGATTTGATTATTGTTGTTTGTTTTGGAACTCCATATGTAGACCAGGCAGGCTGGCCTTGAATTCACAAAGATCCCCCTTTCTCTACCTTCTGATCACTGAGGTTTAAGGCATATGCCACTATCCTTTTGTGGTACTGGAAATTATATCTAGAGCATTATTGCATATGCTAGCTAAACAAATAAGTACTTTATTACTGAGCTGTATCTCTTGGCTCTTTATTTTGTGGGAATGTAGTGGTTGTCCCTGGTCCTCCTTTTTTTTCTTTTTGATTTTCAGAGACAGGGTTTCTTTGTGTAGCCCTGGCTGTATTGGAATTGATTCTTAGACCAGGTTGGCTTTCAACTCTCAGACATATGCCCTCTTCTGCCTCCTAAGATTAAACCTTCCTTTGGTTTTAGGAGCTTTTTTTTATCGTGTGATTGTAGGTTTATTGCCTCTAGAAATCTAGAATGTCAAAGCCACTTTTTTGTTTTTTATTAAGTATTGGCAATTGAATTCAGGGCCTTTAGGCCTGTTAAGAAGACTAATACTGTCTCACACATCACAGCAGATGATGATAGTACTGCACACACCTTTAATCTCAGCAGTCGCAGCCTGGCTTATTTTTGTAGTATGTAACATAACAAATACTTATTCCTCCAGTTGTAATTTGAATCAACTCTCTTTCAAAGTTAGTTTGCTCTAGGTTCATCTTTGTATGTTATTTATAATTATTGTTGTGTTTGTCTTCCCTGTCAACAGTAAGTTACATGAGAGGAAGAGACTTTGTGCCTAAGTGTAATTAATATATGTCATGTCTGATGAATTTTAAGCAAGTACTTGGCCTATCCTGGAACCAAGACATATGTAGGAAGACTATGGGAAGCATAGTGCCTACTCTCTGTTAGCACCCTGCTCATTTGTCTTTAGGTTTTGCGACCTTTTTTGCTGCGGCGAGTTAAGGTGGATGTTGAGAAGCAGATGCCCAAAAAGTATGAGCATGTTATCCGGTGCCGACTTTCCAAGCGCCAGCGCTGTCTCTATGATGACTTCATGGCCCAGACTACGTAAGAAAGGACTAAGGGTAGATCTTGGTACACTAGGTTAGAACCCAGGTAGCTGTCAATGTTCCTTACTTATTTTTCCTCTATCCCCAGAACTAAGGAGACACTAGCTACAGGCCATTTTATGAGTGTCATCAACATTTTGATGCAGTTGCGGAAAGTTTGCAATCATCCAAATCTATTTGACCCTCGACCTGTTACCTCCCCATTCATCACCCCAGGCATCTGCTTTAGCACCGCTTCTCTGGTACTCAGGGCCACTGAAGTGCATCCACTCCAGGTATGTAGTTACCCCTAAGGTTAGTGGTTTTATTTTACAAACTTCCTTCCTCTGCTTTACGGTCTGACCTTTTTCACATTTACTATTTCCCTATTTAATCAACTCTGTACTATTTTCATAGCATCATTATTCTTTAATCATGTGACCCTTGGCAAGTTAATTGTTCTAAACGTTCTTGTCCATCAATGCAGGGATTATAAGGCCCAGGTTACAGTGTGCTTGAAAACGAAGTTAATATTTTTGAAAACAAAAGTCAGGCATATCTACAATTATTTGGCAAATACTTCTTATTCCTTCTCCCACACCCTTTTTTTTTTTCTTTTTAAAGACAGGGTCTTACTGTGTATTCTTGGCTGGTTAGAAACTCACTATACAGACCATTCTAGCATCAAACTTAAAGAGATTCCACTGCCTCCGCCCCTCCAGTTCTGAGATTAAAGGCATACACCACTAAGCCTGGCCCTTTCCCACCTTTTTAAGAAACTATTTTACCTATTCCAGAATAGCTTAAAACTCTTGTTCCACCTGCCCCCCACCTTCTATGTGCTACGATTACAGCATGTCCCATTATTCCTGAATCCCCTAATTTTGTAATTGTGATGAAATACATTCAACAAAAGTATTCTTTTAACCAATTTTAAGTTTACATTTTAGTGACCTCAAGGACATTTATGTTGTGTAGTCATCTCAACCATCCATCCTCAGAACTGCCTTTATTTTTTTAAGCTGAAACACTGTGTTGTATATATTGAAAAACTATTCGATTTTTCCCCATCCACTGACATCTATCTACCATTCTACTCTGTCACTATTCTAAGTATATGATAAAATGGAATCCTAAAGTATCTGTGTATCAACACAGTGGCATGTGTAAAAAAAAAAAATTCCCTCAACCAATTTTTAAGTTAATATAACTTCTTACAGAGATTGTTAGGCCTGGAGTATAGCCCAGTTAGAGTTCTTGCCTAGTATGCAAAAAGCAGTGAGTTCAAGACCCATTACTATATCAACTGAACATAGTGGTCCATGTTTGAGAGATGTGAAGGTAAAAGAATCAAAAATTCAAGCTTATTCTCAACTGTATAGTTTTAGCTTGTTTCTGCAGTATCTGAGACTTTGATAACTGAAAAACGTGAGGGTACTTTTAGCTAGCCAATGGTGGAGGCACATACCTTTAATGCTGGCAGAGTCAGGTGGATCTCGGAGTTCAAGGCCAACCTGGTTTACAGAGTGAGTTCCAGGACATCAAGGGCTACACAGAAAAAAACTCTTAAAAAACAAAACAAAGTGAGGGTATTTTTATTGGTCAGACCATAGTGGTATAGTTTGTAATCTCAGCATTTAGAAGCATTATGTATAATAAGCTTTACATGTAGCAACTTTCCCAAATAAAAGTTCTTGATCATTAAAATGCTGTGGTTGGAAAGTGTATAGTGAAAGGGACACCGCAAAACATTTTATTAGCATGTATTTGTGTTCTCCAATGTAACCTAGATAGAGGCTAGCTAGGGAGATAGCTCCTTTATTCTTGAGGTTCAGAACAGGCCTATAGTCTTAGTTTCACATTTACAAGTGGACTAGGAAATGTGGCAGGTTATCAATAATCACCCATCAATCTCTAGTTCAGAGTTGACCACTGAGGGAAAATAGCAGACTTTCAGGATTTCTGTCAGAATCATGGAGCCACTTGTCCATGTAAACCTTGACAATAGCTGAGCCTTTTGTTCCCATCATTCATTTAAGTAGTGTCCTTGAGACTGATGAGTTAAGAAATCTGAAACTCATACTGGACCTCTCCCACATTCCTTCTTTTATTTATTGGAAAATAGTAAAGCAAAACTTGGGTTTCCCTTCATAGCTTAAAAGCTAGGATTGGCAATATCCCAAGATGGGCCATTAATGTCCATTGCAGTGGAATGCAGCTCTCACTACATGGCTATTAAGTATACAGGGTTCCTTTCCACACTAATCAGTTGTCCTATTTAGGGGAGGGCAACTGAAACTAGGACTCAACCAGGCCCACAGTTTTGTCCACTTCACTTGCTCACTTCTCTTCCAGAATATATGCTAGCCTTATTTTGACTTTGAAGAATTGGCTCACTGTGGGGGCTAGCAGCCTGGGAGTTTTTGTAGGGCTGGCCAGCAGGGTGGAAAACAAGGAATTCCAGGTGAGAGTTTTTGTTGGAGAAGCCAAAGCCAAACAGGGCTTCAAATGCTCTTCTCAGACAGATTTCTTAAGACTAAATAGAATTTCATTATGTGGATAATGCCGCATTTTATTTATGTATCTCTCAGTGGACATATGGCTTGTTTCTAACTTTTAAATGAATTGAATTTTTAAAAATTTGTTTGAGACAGGGTGTGGCTATGTACAGGTCATCCTTGAACCCAGGATCTCTCAAACTCCTGAATGCTGGGGTTGGTTACAGGCCTTCATTGCCATACCCAGCCTACCTTTTATCTCTTATAATCAGTGCGGCCATAAATACAGCAGTCTGTTTGAGTCCCTGCTTTCTATTTGAGTCTGTGCCCAAAAATGAAGTTGCTAGGTTATGTGCTAATTTTATTTCTAATGTTTTGAGGAGCTGCCTTATTTATCCCTAGCTGCTGCTATATATTTCACATTGATTTTACATCTCTATCAGCAATGTTACAGGGGTTCTGTTCACATCCTTTCCAGGGTTTTTAAAATAGTAGCCATGTTAATGTGTGAAGTGTTAATTTATTGTAGTTTTGATTTGCATTTCTCTAATAAGTAACCTCAGCATTTTTTCAAGTGATTATTGATTATTTATATGTCATTGGAGATGTTTATATCCAAGACATTGTTGATTGGTTTTTTTAAAAACCAGTTGTTTTGTCATTAAGCTGGAATTTTTATATATTCTGGAAATTAACCTCTGTTAGAGACGTGATGTATACTTTATCCTTTCTATGGGTTGCCTGTTACTCTGTGTTTTTCTATACATATCATTTACATTGCTTAATGTCCATTTTGTTGGTTTTTTTTTTTTTTTTTTTGTTTTGTTTTTTGTTTTACTTTTGGAGTCATACCCAAGACATTATTACCAAAATGGTTCCATGCTTTGTGCTTCTTCTTGTGGCAGCGAATTGACATGGGTCGGTTTGATCTTATTGGCCTGGAGGGTCGAGTCTCTCGGTATGAGGCTGATACATTTCTGCCCCGCCACCGTCTTTCCCGTCGAATACTGTTAGAGATAGCTACTGCTCCTGATCCTCCACCTCGTCCCAAGCCAGTGAAGATGAAGGTCAACAGGTACATGCATTAAGAAATAAGGGGATGGGTTTCTTGAAATACAGGAATTAGAATAGAGAGACTTGTAAGTTAGGTTAGTTTATGCAGCTTTCATCAGAGTGTGCTGCAGTACAGGAGTTTAGGAAGCAGAATGATGGGAGAATTCTGGGAGGTACTTCTCTGTTGCTTGTGTTTTTGTTCCCTCTTCGTGTTACTTTCTGGTTATCTCTGATTTCCTGCCCCACTTTATCCTTAAGGTGGTCTCCTTTCTTTGCTTGTATAGGTTTTCTGTCTTGTCTTAATTTCTTTTGTTACTTACTTTCCTTCTGTTTCTATTTAACCTTTTGATTTTTTCCTCATAGGATGCTGCAGCCAGTGCCCAAGCAAGAAGGCCGTACAGTGGTGGTGGTGAACAGCCCACGGGCTCCCCTTGGCCCTGTCCCAGTCCGCCCCCCTCCAGGCCCGGAGATCTCAGCCCAGCCCACTCTTGGTCCAGTTCCTCCAGTGTTGCCAGCACCACTCATGGTGTCGGCTTCTCCTGCCGGAACCCCAGTTGTTCCTGCATCCCGGCCTCCTGGACCTGTTCTCTTGTCTCCCTTGCAGCCAAATACTGGTCCTCTCCCCCAGGGTGAGTTAAAAGGAAACCAGTGTAATGGGATTACTTCTGGGTATGAAGCAGTGAAATTAAATAGTTGCAGGATTAGGGAGCATAGTGTTCAGTAGGCTAGAAGCAACAGTAATGTGGAGGAATTTCAGCCCAGTTAAGGTGTTTGTCAAGCTGTATCTGACAGATGTTTGTATCTGCAGTGTTGCCATCCCCCATGGGAGTCATGAGTGGCACCTCACAGCCTCCCACACCAACCTTGTCACTGAAGTCAGCCCCACCTGCCCCAGTTCGCCTGAGCCCAGCTCCACCTCCAGGTTCCTCCAGCCTGTTGAAGCCCCTCACAGTGCCACCAGGCTACACTTTATCTCCTGTTGCTGCTACCACCACCTCCTCCACCATAGCAACTGTTACCACTACAGCAGTGCCAGCTCCAAATTCTACACCACAACGCCTCATCTTATCTCCTGAAATGCAGGCTCGTCTGCCTTGTAAGTTATCAGGGCTATGTGATGAGGGTCTTTTTAGAGAGATGTAGGAAAAGAGGAATAAGAGAACATAAAAATTTAGACAACTAATTCACATTAGGTATTTTGCTCAATAATTTTAAAAAATAATGAAGAAACATCAAGGAATTGACTATTTGTGACAAGATGGCCCATAGATGAGTAAATAGTGGTAAGCTTAGCAACGTAAATACTGGCAGGTGGTGCTGACTCAAGGGTAAATTACTTACCCAGTATGTGTAAAGCCAGTGTTCAGTTTTCTGGGTGGAGGGAGAGGGAGAGAGCAAGAGATAGTAAAGAAGTGGTACAGAGCAAGAAGTAGTGGTTATATGTCTGGTAGCAGGCCACTAGAGAATGTAAAAGAGATTATAGACAGATGGCATTGGCCACAAAGTAGAGGTTTACTTTGTTGAACATGGCAAATTATGGGAAAAATTTAGATTCAGAAGTGATGTATACCTTGTTGGGGTCTGAGATGTGGTTTTAGACATGTGCTCTGTGTATATAAGGCTTTCTCTGTTTGTAGCTGGAGAAGTGGTCAGCATTGGACAGTTGGCTTCCTTGGCACAACGTCCAATGACTAGTGCTGGGGGAAGCAAACCTCTCACCTTCCAAATCCAGGGCAACAAACTGACTTTGACTGGTGCCCAGGTGCGCCAGCTTGCTGTGGGGCAGCCCCGCCCGCTGCAAAGTAGGTAAAACCCACCCCCTGTCCTGCCTTTTTCCTCTTTACTCTGTCTTTGTTTGTGATTCTTCTTAGATGTCGGCCTTAATGTTTCTTAGCTTTGGTGGGTAGGGCCAGAGGGTATGGTTGGAAGGGGTCTTTGCGAACAAATGGGAAAAGATGATTCTAGAGCTGTTACTTCCTGCCTATTTCTCTTTCTTGCTCTTGCCTCTCCCTCAGGCTGATAGGTGTCTCTCTCTCTCTCTCTCTCTCTCTCTCTCTCTCTCTCTCTCTCTCTCTCTCTCTCTCTTTCTCTCTCTTTCTCTCTCCCTTTCTGTTTTCCCTTAACCCAGGGAATGTGGTGCACCTGGTGTCAGCAGGGGGGCAGCACCACCTCATCAGCCAGCCTGCCCATGTGGCCCTCATCCAGGCCGTGGCCCCGACCCCTGGCCCCACCCCTGTCTCTGTGCTGCCTTCGACCCCCAGCACCACCCCTGCCCCCACTGGCCTCAGCCTTCCGCTTGCTGCTAACCAGGGTGAGGCTCTTGGCCTTTGTATTTACTCAGCCCTTTTGGCCTTGGTCCTTTTAGGCATGCCCTGGGTCTACTATGTGTCTAGCCTTCCCTCAGTGTTGTTTCTCTAGCCAGCATCTCTAGTATCTGTCTGCCACTTTTCCTTTCCCCTGAACTTCTTCCATTCTTTGCGTCTCTTGTTTCTTTTCTACCTTCCTCTCAATGTAGCTTCCTCTTGCAGTGCCACCATCCATGGTGAACAATACAGGCGTGGTGAAGATTGTAGTGAGACAGGCCCCTCGAGATGGATTGACTCCTGTTCCACCACTGGCACCAGCACCCCGGCCTTCAAGTTCTGGGCTTCCAGCTATGTTGACACCACGCTCTACATTAACCCCTAGCCGTCTAACCTCACCTACTCTGGGTACAACTCGTACCCCCATACCCACACCCACTCTGGTGAGGCCCCTCCTCAAGCTGGTCCACAGTCCTTCGACTGAAGTCAGTGGTGAGTTCATAATGGCTGAGGCCAGAAGTTTTTATCAAACATAATGAGACATTGGTAGTTCTTAAGTTTTCTTAGTCATAGTAGATTCCTTTGTTAGCATGTTGTCTTAATTTGCTATGAGTCTCAAGCCTTGACCTAATCCAAGATACATTTCTCAGAATCCTAGAAAGGCCAGGTGGCCCTATTTCTTAAACTTGGACCTCGTGTTATGGGACTGAAGCCTTCCTGGAAAATTAGTGAAGCTTATGGATTAGTGGAAAGGATGGAACAGGTAGTAGTAGGAGCAGAAAATAATTTTTCATCAACAAGCTAACTTGTCCTCTGTGTCTCCACAGCTTCAGCACCCGGAGCTGCTCCCATGACCATCTCTTCCTCTCTGCACATGCCATCCTCACTCCCTGGGCCAGCCTCTTCTCCAATGACAATTCACAATTCCTCTCCCCTTTCTAGTCCTATGTCCTCTACAGTTTCAGTCCCTGTGTCATCTTCACTTCCCATCTCTGTCCCTACTACACTTTCTGCCCCTGCCTCTACCCCATTAACCATTCCCATCACAGCACCCTTACCTGTTTCAGACTTAGGTCCAGCCCTGTTGACCAGTGTGACCCCAGCACTAGCTGTTGTCTCAGCAGCCTCTGGACCACCTTTGGCATCTGCTGGGGTTTCCCAATCAATGTCAGCCTTGGCTCTAGGCTTGGCTACTACTCCAGCCCTGTCCCCACCTCAGACATCTGGTCACTCTCTGTTGTTGGCTACCACCTCTTCACATGTTCCAGGATTGAACTCAGCTGTGGCCGCAGCATGCTCACCTGTCCTGGTGCCAGCTTCAGCTCTGACCAGTCCTTTCCCAGCATCACCAAGTTCAGCTCCAGCTCAGGCTTCCCTTCTGGCTCCAGCACCTTCTACATCTCAGGCTTTAGCCACCTCTCTGGCTCCTATGGCGGCTTCACAGACAACAATCCTGGGCCCTTCTCCAACTCCTCCTCTGGCTCCGCTTCCTGTTCTGGCTGCATCGCAGACTCCGCTTCCAGCTATGACTCCACCATCAATGTCAGGAACCCCTTTACCCTCATCATCATTGGTATCTGCTCCAACTTCTGTGTTGGCTCCCTCATCAACTCAAACTCTGGTATCAACCCCAGTTTCATCACCTCTCTCAAGCCTGGCTTCTACTCAGACATTGACCCTAGCCCCAACTTTAGCACCCACTCTTGGTGGATTGTCTCCGTCTCAGACACATTCTTTGGGAACAGGGAGCTCTCAAGGGCCCTTTCCAATTCAGACATTGTCATTGACTCCAGCATCATCACTGGTACCAACACCAGCCCAGACACTATCTATAGCACCAGGAGGACCAATAGGTCCAACTCAAACATTGTCTCTGACCCCAGCACCCCCTCTGGCTCCAAGTTCTCCAGTGGGCCCAGCTCCAGCTCACACACTGACTTTGGCTCCAGCAGCAGCATCATCTGCTTCACTCCTGGTTCCAACTTCGGTGCAAACACTGACCCTAAGCCCTGCTCCAGTTCCTGTGCCCACTCTGGATCCATCTGCCACCCAGACTTTAGCACTGGCCCCAGCCTTAACACAGGCTCCAGCTTCCCAGGCGTCTTCCCTTGTTTCAACATCTGGTGCCGCTTCCTTGCCTGTCACCATGGTAAACCGGCTACCTGTTCCCAAGGATGAGCCTGAGACACTGACTTTGCGCTCTGGTCCTCCCAGCCCTCTTCCCACTGCTACCTCGTTCAGTGGGCCCCGGCCTCGACGCCAGCCCCCACCACCACCTCGTTCCCCTTTCTATCTGGTAAGTTTTACTTCCACAAAGGAATTGACAGTTGAGTTTCTTGTAGTGTTAATAGACTGGCTGGAACAGTTTCAAAGCTTAGTGTACTATTGGCCAGGTCCCATTTGGGTAGACTTGTGCTTCATGGGTGTGTATTCCAATATGCAAAACAGAAATTAATGTCTTTATTTTTTTATAGGATGTTTGGTTCAGGTTTTGGTGCTAGGGATTGTACCCAGCATCAAAGAGTAAACTCACAGTACAAAATTAACCTAGAAACAGAAATGTCTAGCAACTTCAGATTCTTTTTCTCCCTATTAGAGATGTTGATATTCCTTTGTTAAACCTCTACTCTTTATTAAGCAAAATCCCACTACTGAGCTATGTCACCTGTGCTTGCCCTCACTTTTTTAAAATGATTTTTTAAAAATTTTATGTGTATGCATCTTTGTATATCTCTGCACATACGTGTTCAGGTGTCCTTCAAGGCCTATTATGAGCTAGCTGCTTAGTGTAATTGCTGGCATACTTTTTTTATGAGACCATCTTGCTATATAGTTCTGGCTATCCTGGAATGTGTGCCACAATGTCCAAACCATACTGGAACTCTTAATCTTTGATCTTTAAGTCATTGCTTCTTCTCATTGTTTTCTTCCTCCCTTGATCCCTCCCCTGTCTGTCCCTCCCTCTCCTTTCCCCCAACCCCCTATGCCAAGGGTCTTACTATGTATCCTAGGCTAGCATAAAACTTACTACATAGCCTAGATTAGCTATAAATTTATGATCCTTCTACCTCATTTTGCCTTCTGTGGTTTCTGACCTCTGCTAACATGCCTATCTTTATATCTTACATGTGTATTTTGGTTATTTATGTATCACTTGAAGAAATGTCTATTCAGATTATTTACCCATTTTAAATTACTCTTGAGACCCACCTCCACTTTCTCCAGGTGCTAGGGATCAAACCCAGGCCCTGTGCTTGCCAAATATTGAGTTTTAAGAATTTTTTTCCTCTTTTAATGTTTTTATTTATTATTTGGGAATTTTCCATAATATATTTTGATTGTGTACTTTGCCCTTCCTAACTCCTCCCATATTTTTCTTCATACCCAGCCCAACTTCATTGTTCTTCCTCTCTGTTAGAACAAACAACAAAGAAAGAAAAAAGAAAAGAAAGAAAAGAAAAACATGGAGTCTGATTTGTGTTGTCCAACTACTCCTGAGCTTAGGGCCTACCCTGGAGTGGTAGCTGTTAATTGTGAATAGCTTCTTTTTCTTTTGTTTGGTTTGGTTTTTAAAGGTATGAACCACCAAACACCTGTCAAGAGTTAGCTTCTTGACTAGGGGTAGAATTCTCCTTCTTCCTCAGAATGGTTACTGAGGTCCAGTTTTGCTTTTTTTATTTTATTTTTGTTTGGTTGTTTTGTTTTTTGTTTTTGGTTTTTTTGGTTTTTGTTTTTTTTTTTTTTTTTTTTTTTTTTTTTTTGCCCTTTTCTATGCCAGGGATCAAAGACAGGGCTTTTGGCATGGTAAATAAGAGCTCTACCATTGAACTATTTGGAGCACTAACATAAGTTTATTGAGAATGTACTTTTTTGTCAAACAGCAATTAGTGATCATTGTCAAATATTAGTCACGTTATGAGACATTTGCAGTTCAGTGAATAGAAGGCAATTACGTAAAACTATAAGCATGGTGAATACTTTGACAAAAGATGGAATTTTTAGTTTTGTTTTTTAAAACAGTCTTACTATATAGTTCTGACTGGCCTTGATTCACTGTAAGGCTGACCTCAAATTCACAGAGATCCTCCCTGACTCTGCCTCCCAAGTGCTGGGATTAAAGGTGTGTTCCACCATGGCTGATAGCAGCTCTGTGGTTTCACAGACAAGCTAGAAAGATGTGGGAATGAAATCAATCAAGGCTTTACCATTTTCCAGACTAACAAGTTGCCCTTCTAAATTCTAGTATATCTAGGTGACTGGTTAGTAAGTTTTCACCTGTCACATTTTATTTTCTGGCTCTTGGCAAGAAATTTTGACATTGCTTTTCTGTATCTGTTCTTAAACTTTTTAAAACTTAACAAATGTGTGTGTTTGCGTGTGTTGGTCATTTTCACCTTTTCTAACTTCCTTGCATTCCTTCTCACTCCTGTTGAACCCTTTGTTCTCAAGACCCCTCCTACTTTACTTTAATGTCTTTTGTGTTTTAGGTTTGGTGGCCCATTAAGTTTAGTTAGGTTTATTTATATGAGTATTAGTGGGGTGGTTATTGACCAATGGCTTTAGCACTAAAGACAGTTTCCCCATGAACTGCCACTAATGGAATGTTCATTAGTGCCATCTAGTGAGGTTAACTAACTAACTACACAGCTGCTATGAGTTCATGAGTGTGATAGCTATTTCATGTCCAGAGATGACATTACATAGCACTCTGCCTCATCCAACTCTCATAGTCTTTTTCTTTCCATCTTGCTTTATGTTTTCTGAACTCTGGAAGAGATGAGCAAGTAACCGTCACTTAATTTCAGCACTGTGACCAGTGTCACCCTCTGCAAACAGAATCATTTCTGCCCAAAGACGACAGTAGTGATCATCTGAGTACAAGTATAAATCTTTAGGCTTGACACCGCGTCCACTTAGGAAAACAATAGTTGCCCATCTTCGTTGCCTCTTTTGCCCTCCCTCCCCTGAAATAAACTTCTCTCACATGGGGGCGAAAAACAATAGTAAATGTCATCATGTCTCATGTCTGTCCTTCATGAGATGTGGAGGAGCAGTTTTTCTCCTTCCACTCTGACTTCCAGAAACTGAACTCAGGTAGTCAGATAGTTTTACCCTGCGCCATTTTACCAGCCTAGCCTTAGACTTTTAGCCAAGTATGGATACCTTCATTAACATTCCTCTGTTAAATTAAAGGGCACATCTTGCCTAGCATGTTAGTTTTATCACTTGCAGAGTTCACAGCCAGAAAAGACCACTGCTGACTCTTCTCCAGATGCTCGCTGAACACTTTGTGGTACGAAGACAACTATCAAGGAGCAACAGCTTATTTACAATTTAATTTTTCTGTCCTAGTGTGTCGTTCTGCAATAGTGTTTTACCATCGAATCTGATGGGAAACCAAGAGCAGCAGAAATGGCCTATGTTGTTTGGGAGCCTTCTGGGCCTCCCTGACCAACAACTCATATAGAGGTATCTAATACCTGGCAACTGGCTTTTGTTTAGTAACTTAAAACTTTTGGGAATAGCCCTAATCACCTATGCAGGTTTCCCACTCACTTTTATCACTCTTAAAGTATATAGGGCTACAGAGATGGCTCAGTGGTTAAGAGCATTTATTCTAACAGAGGACTAGAGTTCAAATCCCAGCACCCATATACTCAAGTTTCACTGTGTGCATACATGTATGTTCTTGTTCATGTTGGTATGAGTGTACATGTACAGGTACATCCAGGCTAGGAAAGGGTATCAGTGGTCTTCTATCACTATCCACTGATTTGAGACCTGGTGCTCTAAATCTTGGGTTCACATTTTATTGGCTAGGCTGGAACTGAAAATTCTCACAGTTCTTCAGTCTGTCTTCAGTGATGTGACCACAGGATTTATGAGGATGCCTAGTGTGTTACATGGAAACTGGGATCCATACTGGGGCCCTCATGATTGTTCAGCAAGCACTCTTAAAATATTAGGTCCTATCTCTAACCCCTTAATTATACATAAACACAAATTGTTTATTTACTTTGAAATATGGTCTCTATGTAGCTCTGACTGTTAAGGATGGAACTCACTATATAGACCAAGCTAGCCTGGAATCTACACCCTGTATATTTTTTAAGTAGCTTATAAGTTTCCTTTTGGCATTTTTATCTTTAGTTTTGGTTAATCCTCCTTTTCCTTCTGCTCTACCCTGTTCCTCATCCACATTCCTTTACATTCCTTGATAGAGTCTCTCCCTCTAGAGCAGTAGATCTCAACCTTCTTAACACTTCAACTCTTTAATTCAGTTTCTTATGTTGTGGTAACCCCCAACCATAAAAATACTTTTATTGCTACTTCATAACTAATTTTGTTACTGTTACAAATCATAATATAAATATCTGATATTAAGGGTATCTGATATGTGACCCCTATGAAGGGTTGATTATTCCACCCCCATTGAGAACTGCTACTTTCATATGTATTCTGTTCTCTCTACAGGCACTCCAAGTTAAACTCAAATCTAAATATTCAAATCTAGGATCCACATATGATAGTGAACATGTAATATTTTTCTAAGACTGAGTTACTTCACTAAGAATATTTCTAGTTTCATCTACTTTTACTGCAAACTTTACAACTTAATTTTTCTTTTTACCTGAATAAAACCCAATTGTGTATTTATACCACATTAAAAAGTTTTGTTTATTTCTGGGTTTTATATTGGTGATTCAACCCAAGACCTTGAGCATATTAGCCAACCACTCTATTGCTGAGCTACATCCCTGGCCACTAAATTTCTTTATTGTATATGATTGCTATAACATGTGTCAGATGTGCAACACCACATGGGATTGTGGAGTGGGAAGGTGTGCTTGGTTTGGTTTGTTTCTTTTTGTTTTGTTTTTTATTTTTTGGTTGTTTTTTTCCCCCTAACGTTGGTTCTGGGGATCAAATTTAGGTTGTCAGAATTTGTGTGGTAAGGACTTTTATCCTTTGAGCTTTTTATCGCTGTACCACATTTTTGCATCCATTCAGACTGATGGGAATTTAGACTGATGGAATTACTTAGCTTATGAATAGAGCAGCAGAGAATATGGTTGTGTGCATATTTTTGTAACAGGATACTACCACCCACCAACAGTGAAACAGGTGTTTCTTTTCTTACATCTAATAGCATTTGTTGTCATTTCCACAACTTTTGGAGTAAATTGTCCAGAATACACAACAGAGAAACACTGAAAGCTAGATGTAATGGTGCACACCTTTAATCACAGCTCCTAGGAAGCAGAGGGAAGCTTATTTCTGTGAGTTCTACGTCAGCCTGGTCTACATAGTGAATTCTAGGACAACTAAGACTACAAAAAGTATCCCTTTGTCAAAAAAAAAAGTTTCATTGATATGCAGTGTACTCATAACTTGAAACATAGGACAAATACTTCAGCAATGAACCACATGAAAAATCTCTAACTTCAGTAAGAGGCTTCACATGTTATCACTAGAAGACTTTAGAGATAGATGCATATAACTGTTTAGAAGTAAAATGATCATTACAATGTAGAGATGTCTGACTCCTTGTAAGTTTACCATATGTCTTGCCACTAGGAAGATTGTAGAGTTCATTTAAATTATCTGCCAATCTTTTTAGAATGTCTCTTCAATACTACTGGGGTTTGTGATTTATTGATAAGTTATGCTAAGAATCAAAACAAAACAAAAAACAGTGCTGTCGTACATTGAGTGTGTTGTCCGAGAATGTTAGTAGTTCAATGAATATGTATAATTGGGAGCTACCTAACTTTAAATACAAATTTACATGGATAGTTTGTACTTTTATAAATATTCTGTAATATTTATAGTCAGTTTTGGGGTTGAACTTGATTTATAATACACTTTTAGTTGGAATGTTCTTACTACACACCCTACTAATGATATTTATTGAAGTAAAAATTATGTACATATAAGGAAAAACATCCTTTCATTTATATAGTAGATGACTTCGCTAATTCTTATTGGCCACTTTGGCAATTATTTGTCTAGCCATGATTTACTATCAATGTCTCCTGAATAGTTTCTAACCTTAAATTATAAACTTTTATTTCTTTCACAGTGACAGAACTTGAAAATGAACTATTATAGTTAAATTATGTAAAAAAAAATTAAATGACATACTCATAGAAAACATAAAAAAAGGGCTGGAGAGATGGCTCGACAGTTAAGGGCACTCACTGACTTCTCTTCCAGAAGTCCTGAGTTCAATTCCCAGCAACCACATGGTGGCTCACAACCATCTGTAATGAGATCTGATGCCCTCTTCTGGTGTGTTTGAAGACTGCTATCATGTACTCATATACATTAAATAAACAATATTTTAAAAAAAAAACAATGAAACCAAAATATAGAAATGTATATCTAAATATATATCTAAAGTCATGATAGTTAAAGTAATCACCTACATAACCATGATACATTAACATTTTCTTTGCTTTTCCCTCTCAGAGCTTTCCTCTGCTATCTTAGAGAAAGATTTTACTTCCTATTTAGAAAGCCCCTCACCCAGGCAATGATGGCTCACGCCTTTAATCCCAGCACTGGCAGCCAGCAAGTTCCAAGAGAGAAACCCTGTCTCAAAACAGTAATAAAAAACAGGGCCCTCCTTATTTCTTTCCTTTCCATTCTTCCCTTTCTTTTTCCTTATTTTTCCCTTTCTCACTTTTGCTTTTTTTTTTTTTTTTTTTTTTTTTTTTTGGTAAGCCAGTACTTCCTGATTTTTATTTTATTTTATTTTTCCTTATTTGAGACAGGGTCTCTCACTGTGTAGCCTTGATTGTCCTGGAACTCATAGAAATCCACTTGCATCCCCTCCCAAACACTGGATTAAAGGCATGTACCAGCACACCTGGTTCAGTGTCTGCTGTTTTGTTTTGTTTTAATTATATTTATTTGTGCATGTGCATGAAAGTGCCCATTCACATTCCATGGAGCTATTTCAAGAAACCATCAGTTAGATCCTCTGAGATTGAATGTTCCATAAGAAAAAATCCACCATTGTTGGATATGTAGGTTTTATTTTCAATGTTCTGCATTCTGCTTCAATAAGCATATAGGGGAAGATTAGTTTGCTCTTGTAAAGGATGTCATTTAGCACTGTGAAACAGTTTTTATTGACAGTTTTGAAAATGGTAAAGCACAAGGTATCTGTCTTAGCTCTATTTATTACTCCAGATTCCATGTGGAAGAACCTAGGTTTTATAAAGTTTTATTGGAAACTCTTGAGTACACTAGTTTCTTTTTTTCTTCTTCTTTAGGACTCTCTAGATGAAAAGCGGAAGCAGCAGCGATCTGAGCGCTTGGAACGAATTTTCCAACTTAGTGAGGCTCATGGGGCTTTGGCACCCGTGTATGGGACTGAAGTCCTGGATTTCTGTACCTTGCCCCAACCTGTTGCCAGCCCCATTGGCCCTCGTTCTCCTGGCCCCAGCCACCCCATCTTTTGGACTTACACTGAGGCTGCCCATCAGGCTGTACTGTTTCCCCAGCAGCGACTGGACCAGCTGTCAGAAATCATTGAAAGGTTGGCAGTGCTAAGTGCTGATGGGGAGTGGGTCTTAAGGCTAATGAAGGTGCTAATTTCTATGGTATTTCAGGGTCATACCTTTTACAGCATTCACTTTCTTTCATAGGTTCATCTTTGTCATGCCTCCTGTGGAGGCACCTCCCCCTTCCCTGCATGCCTGCCACCCACCTCCTTGGCTGGCCCCTCATCAGGCAGCCTTCCAGGAGCAATTGGCCTGTGAGCTCTGGCCCAGAGCCCGTCCTTTGCACCGTATTGTATGTAATATGCGTACTCAGTTCCCTGACTTAAGACTCATTCAGTATGATTGCGGTAAGTTCTTGTCCATTTAAAGACCCTCAACATTTGTTTTTATTTTGTTTGAGATAATATCTTGTGTATCCCAAGATGTCCTCTGACTTACTGCTGGAGCAGAGGATGACTTTGAACTCCTCAACACCAAATTATTTTTGAGTCTTTGTGTCAAGACTATTTATATCAAAGAAATGATGCTAAGAGGCAACATTTTGGGAGCTTTTGTGGAAGTGATGTATATGTGATGTTAATTGATTTATTTGTTCAATGTTTATCATGAACATCTGTCATTTTGCTTATTTGGGATAACAAGTAAGACAGCATAGCATAGAAGCACACCTTTAATCTCAGCAGAGGCAGACAGACCTCTTGAGTTCAAGATGATGCTGGTTTTCAAAGGTTCCAGGGCAGCCAGTGTACATAGAGAAACATCTTTAAAAACCCAAAAGTTATGGGAAAAGACAGCTGTGTCTGAGGGTACATCTGTAAACCTAACACTCAGGACAAAGAGACAGGAAGATTGCTTCAAGTTTAAGACTAGTATGTTCTGTAAAGCAATTTGGCAATCCAGGGCTACAAAACAAGACTTTGCCCTAGAAAGTTCATGGGAAAATGGTTTGCGGTGATATTAGAGTACACAGCTAAAGATTCCTTATGTTGAACATAATGCATTTGGCTGCAAGAAACAAGACCAAAGTTTTATAGTCACTTAAACCATAAGAGCATTTATTGTTTATATAGTAAGAAATTCTGAATATGATAATGTGTGGTAGATCACCAGCCATTTAATAGCTTCATGTATTTAGGACCATCTTACTTGCCTGCCCTGTCTACAGTCCTTACTTCTTCCTCTCAACCCTTTTCCTGCTGCTTCTTATCATTATTATTATTACATATTTTGTTGTTTTTGAAACAGGGTTTCTCTGTATAGTTCTGGCTGTCCTGGAACTCACTGTGTAGACCAGGCTGGCCTTGAACTCAGAAATCCATTTGTCTTTGCCTCTGCCTCTCTGCCAGGATTAAAGGTATGTGATACCTCTGCCCAGCTAAAAAGCTGAATTTTTATTCAGTAGCTGGGATATAATATATGAGAGAAAATTTTTAAAAAACCTTCTTGGGGGTGGAGAGCTCCATAATCCCAGTACTTGAGAAGCAAATTTGTGTAGGAGAGTAACTTTGAGGCCAACCTTGTCTACATAGTGGGACCTGGTATTAAAGGAAAAAATAAAATAAAAAATTTTTCTTGTGCATATAATGTGTCTGTTCATATGTGAATATGCAAGTGCATTTGCCTGTGTCTAAATGTAGAGGCCAGAGGTCAAAGCTCTCAGTGGTTAAGTGCTTTTGTGTGTGTGTGTGGAACTGAAAATTAAGTATCTTCATGTTTAAACTGAAGTTGTTCTAGGTCTTCCACCCAACCCTACCAGAAGTTTTTATTACTGTTAGTTTTCTGTAGATGCCTACATAGTATAAGGTCCAAAACGATTTATGTGTTGGATCCATGTGAGTTCTAGAACCAACTGAAGCTGTCAGACTTGGCAGCAAGTACCTTTACTCACTGGTCTTTTTGCCAGCGGACTTACTGGAAATAATATACATGTTTCTGTTTTAATTTTTTTATACTTATGTATTTTATACGAGTGTTTTGCTTGTATGTATATATGTATGCTATGTGCATGTCTGCTTCCCAAGAAGGTTAAAAAAGGGCATCAGTTTCCTGGAACTAGAATTACAGGTGGTTGTGATTAATCTACTAGGTGGGTTCTGGGAACCTAACCTGGCTCCTGTGCTAGAGTGCTTGTTTCTTGTTTCCCAGTGTCATTTCTGTCTAGTCTAAGTAGATAACCTCTTACCATCCTAGCCTGTCTTTCCTATGGTTGTAATCTGATCTTAAGTTTCTTTCTGTAAACCTTGACTATAGAGTTTGATAATACTAATGTGAATCTGTTCTCATTTTAGCTGGCATGACTAGTTAATATTGAGATTTCTTGCTTATAAACACTGCGAACACATACTCCTACCCTATTCCCTAATGATCTGTTGCTGTGTGGTTTCAGCTTTAGGTTAAAGAGGAATTAAGTCCCAGATAGGAACCTGCTATAAAGAAGAACCTTTAAGGGTAAAAAATAGAGTTAAATGGTTTTTCTTCATTGGACTAGGTGAAACCTTGACATAAGACCTTGATTACCCTTCAACTGTATTTCTCTAGTATTTCTTTGTGTATACCGTCATGTGGTTAACTACTTGTACTCCTTCATGTTACTTTCAGGAAAGTTGCAGACATTGGCAGTGCTATTACGGCAGCTCAAGGCGGAGGGCCACCGGGTGCTCATTTTCACCCAGATGACCCGAATGCTGGATGTACTAGAGCAGTTTCTCACCTACCATGGCCACTTATATTTGCGTCTGGATGGGTCTACTAGAGTTGAGCAGAGACAGGTAACTTAGGCATCCTTAGCCCTCTAGAGACTCACCTCAGTTTCTGTTTTCTTTTTCTCAAGCTTTTACCTTAAAGAAGGGACCTTAAAAATGAAAGTCTTTGGTTTGTTTTGGGAATAAATCTCCAAATACCACCTTTTTTCCCTTTCCTTCTAGGCCTTGATGGAACGGTTCAATGCAGACAAACGCATATTCTGCTTCATCCTTTCAACTCGAAGTGGGGGTGTGGGTGTGAACCTGACAGGAGCAGACACTGTTGTTTTTTATGACAGCGACTGGAATCCCACCATGGATGCTCAGGCCCAGGATCGCTGTCACAGAATTGGTCAAACTCGAGATGTTCACATCTATAGGTATTGCCTAATGTTTCCTCACCTCCCTTCCTCTTTATGTGTAGAACATCTTTGATATATTTGTAGGTTTTACACTTCATTTCTCATTTCCTAGGCTTATCAGTGAGAGGACAGTAGAGGAGAACATTCTTAAAAAGGCAAATCAGAAGAGAATGTTGGGAGATATGGCCATTGAGGGAGGCAACTTCACTACAGCCTATTTTAAACAGGTACCAAATAAAATCTTTTTTAAATGTCTTCTGTTTGGAAGACAACTTTTGTTCTTAAAAGAGTTATTACCCTATTTGCTAGACAGCTGTTGCTTTGACCTCCAGAGATCTCTCAGCGTTAGTTGTACTTCTCTCCTATTTTCAGACCTCAAGGTTTTTGGCCTTGAAGTAATATTCTGTTGGTTGACCTATCCCCTCTGTTATATCCAATAGCAGACCATCAGGGAGCTGTTTGATATGCCTCTGGAGGAGCCACCTGGCTCATCTGTATCTTCTGTTCCTGAGGAAGAAGAGGAAGCTGTGGCCAGTAAACAGACTCATATTTTGGAGCAGGTAACAGAAGGGGTCAATCATAAAATAGCACTGCTGCTCTAATACATGTTGTCTTTCCTTCTTACTGGAGTTTGTCCAAGAAAAGTACAGTTTCTACTGATTCCCAGATTATAGTGTTATGTTTCATTTTGATTTTTCTTTTGTTTTTTTAAGACTATCATGTGATTATATTATTTCCTCCTTTTCCTGCCTCCAAGCCTTACCCGTCCTTGTTGTCATTCAAATTCATGGCCTCTGTTTTCATTAATTGTTGTTACCTACACATATGTGTAAAAAATACATGTATTTCATGTATGTTTTCAGAGGTAACTATTTGGTACTAGATAACCAATTAGTGAGTGCATTCTTCTCTAGGGAAGACTATTTCTCATTGTCTCAGCATTCCCTAGTTGCTTGTAGTTCTTTGTGTAGCCTTGTGGTCTTACCCTGTTCACTCTGGCACACCTATAGCTGTTGTCTTTGTTCAGCCAATTTTCAGGCAGTCATATCTGAGACTTTATGGTTCTGGCATTACTAAGAGACATTTTTACAGCAAATTCCCTGATATTCAGGCTAGAAAGATGTCTCCGTGATTAAGAACACTGGCTATTCTTCCAGAGGTTCTGAGTTCAATTCCCAGCAACCACATCATGGCTTACAGTCATCTGTAATGGAGTCAGATTTCTTCTTCTGGTGTGCATGAAGACAGAGCACTCATACATTAAATAAATAAATACTAAAAAATAAATTCCCTGATCTTTTCTCTGGCTTTTACAGTCTTTCTGCCCCCTCCTCTAAACTGTGCACTGATCCTTAGGTGGAGGAGTTATTTTGTGGATGAGTCTATTGGGACCAGGCTTTACAACTCCACATTTTAATTGGTTGTGGCTTGTTGTGGGTTTTGGGGTTCTGTTGTTTTTGTTGTTGTTTGGTTTTGTTGTTTGGGGGGGAGGTTGGGTTTTTTGAGGGTAGGGGAGTTTGAGACAGGGTTTCTTTGTATAACCCTTGCTTTTCTGAAACTTGATCTGTAGACTCAGGCCGGCCTGGAACTCAGAGATCTGCTTCCTTGGTGCCAGAATTAGAAGGATTAAAAGGCATATGCCACCACCACCAGGCTGAGGATTGTTTGTTTGTATGTTTTTTGTGTGTGTGAGAGGTGAGAACCTCTATTATCTGTAAGCATAAGAAAAAAATATTTAGATTATGGTTAAGGATTATGCTTGTTTTGTAAAGTGGTAGATGTAGGTTCTCCTCCAAGATTCATGACTTCACTAGTTGTGTGTTTTCAGTACTGGGCATGATTTTCTCTTGTTGAGTGGGGTAGTAGTTGTTTTATGTTTTGGTTTTTTTGTTTGTTTGTTTTGTTCCTTTTTCCTTTTTTGTTTTGAGAGCTGAGGGGTAGGGTGAGACTGAGTCTTTATTTATAGCCCCGACAGTCCTGGAATTCAATACATAGAACAGGCTGGCTTTGAATTCAGAAGAGATTCATCTGCCTCTGTCTCCCCCATGGTATGTGCCTATATGCCTGGCATAGTTAGTGTTTTAAGTACATTCCTTTTTGTTTCACATTGTTTAGTAGAGAAAAATACAGGATTTGGAGTTTTGAGTGGGAATTTTTATTTTAACTATGCTAAGTTTGTCCTAATTTATGAAACTGAAGTCACATTATACAACCTATTTAAGGCTATAAATATACAAGCATATTTAAGGCTGCTCTTAAACTGCTAGGCTTAAGCCATTCCACCTTTTGATAACAGTGCTTTTTGATAATTTTACTCATTGAGCCAACTTGGAAACTTTTACGCTTATCAACCTCACATTCTACTTTTCTGTGTCTTGGATTAAGTATTTATTTTAGTTACGTTTTATTGCTGTGAAGAGACACCATGATTTAGGCAACTCTTACAAGATTAAGCATTTAATTGGAGACCTGAGTACAGCTTTAGAAGGTTAGTATGTTTTCATGGTAGGGAGTGTGGCTGTCCACATAGTGTCAGAGCAGTAGCTGAGAGCTTTACAAAACTGAACCATGGGCAGCAGGCAGAGAGATTAAAACTTCAAAGTCTACTTCCAGAAACAAACTTTTTCCAACAAGGCCACACTTGGAATACTTCTGAAACTTGAATACTTTCCAAACTGGAAACTAAACATGCAAATATATGAGACTATGGGAGTCATTCTCATTCGAACTACTACAGTGATATATGTAAAATGTCCCTTGTATATGAAGAAGATACTGGTGTTCATATGTGGAAGCCTAAGAAAGTTAATTGATATGTTGTTCTTGTTTGTTTCTGTTTTTTTTTTTTTTGAGACAAGTTTTCTCTGTAGCTCTGGCTATCCTGGACACCCTCTTTAAGACAGGTTGGCCTCAAATTCAGAGTTCTGCCTGCTTCTGCCTCCCAAGTGCTGGGATTAAAGGCATAAACCACTATGACCCACTTGGGAAGTCTTTTTAACTTTTGAAACATTACATTTTTTTACTTTGTGTGTACATGTATAGGTACGCATGCCATAGCACCTGTGTGGATGCTAGAGGACAGCTTGTTATAGTTGTCTTTTCATGGCGTACATTCCAGGATCAAGCAAGCATCTTTACCTGCTGACTTATCTTCCCAACCTAGATTTTAATGTTTCTGATATTTGTTTGTTTGTTTGGAAATAGGGTAAAACCTAACTAAGACAGGTCTATTTTTCGAGTACAGAACAGGCTACAGGTATGACTCAAATGCTTCAAAAAGAAACTGGAACCATGGATAATCTATGTATATATGTTTGAGTCCAACTCAGTCTGCTCAGTCTGCAGCTATGCAGAGAAACCTGTTTCAAAGTGGGGAGGGAGGGTCTAGAGAGGTGCCTCAGTTGTTAAAAGTACTTTCTGCTCTTCCAGAAGACCCAAATTCAATTCCCAGCACCAGACCTTGCTCACAACCATCTGCCTCCAAGGAATCAGTGTCTTTTTCTGATCTGTTAAGGAACTAGGCACACATGTTATGCACATATAGACATGCAAGCCAACACTCCTACAGATAAAGTACTTAATCTAAAATGTTTGATTCCTGAGCCTCCATTTCAAAACCTACTAAACCATAAATTTTCAATGTTGAATTGAGGCATTTATCATTTGTATTTTTTCAGAACAACATTTAAATGAGCCTAAGGGAGAAGGTTTTGCTTGAAATGTGCCCAGATCTGATTTGATATTGTTCTTGACTCAGCACCATCTAAACCAGATAAGCAAAACAGCCACTGAACAAATCTCCCAGTTTACTAATGAGATTAAGGATAAAGGTGTTGCTCATTTCCTTATTAATGAAGTTTAATGACAAGAGATAGGTACATCTCTAAGTAGTGACCATGTGCTTCAAAGCTTAGAGAACACTGGTTGATGAAAAACAGCCATTTAGTTACGGTTACCTGCCTTTGCTGGAGTATGCAGTCTGTTATGTAGCATGGAGTGTGTTGTATAATTCTTAGAAGGAAAGAAAGTGCAGCTGTAGAAGAGCATTGTATAAGGTTACCTACCAAATACTTTGTTGTTGCTGGGCATATAAATGTTTATTTATTGTGTATGGGGGGGTAAACACATGCCACAGTTTACATTTGGAGGATAGCTCTGTCGGTGTTGTAGGATTCAGCAATCTCCTTTTAAATGTGGAATTCAAACAACTCTGATCATCAAGTTTAGTGGCAAGCGCATTTACCCACCAAGCTAATTCAGTGGCCCGTAGGCAGCTCTCTTGATGCAGTTGATGTGAATCTATTAATGGTGGGATAGATGGGTGTGTATACACGGGTGCAGGTGCTCACCAGAAAAGACCATTGGAATCCTGGAAGTTAGAGTGTACAGGGTATGAGTCACCCAGAGTAGGTACTAGAAATTGGAAGGATCTTCTACAAGAGCAGTAGGTATTCAAAGCCACCTCTCCAGCCCTTATTTCATGGCATCATGAAATAATGCCATGAAATAAAGGCATCAAACCTTTATGCTTTGTTACTGCAGATGGAAGCTAGCATGTTTGCATGCAGGCAAATTCTCCATCAGCTACACCCTTCCTTGAACTATTCCTACTGTTTTTTACAGAGAGCCCTAAGTCTGATTGTACAGGAAAGGAAGTAGAAATAAAGGACTATAAAATAGTAATTTATCCCTAGTGGGAGAACTAGCAAAATCCATTTTATCATGTGTTGAGTGTTGAGCTGCTTTGATAAAGCTGGTGTTCCAGAACATTGCTGAGTTCATCTATAAATCTGTTTGGTGTTTGTTTGTTTTTTCAAGTCAGGGTTTTTCTGTGTAACAGTCCTGGCCACCCTGGAACTCTGTGTAGGCCAAGCTGGCCTGGAACTCACAAAGATCTGCCTTCCTCTGCCTTCTTAGTGCTAGGGTTAAAGGCGAGCACCATCACAGCTAGAGTAAATCTGTTTTTATTTAATCTTGGATTCAGTTTTTTTCATTGATTTTTTTTTTTTTTCTTTTAATTTGAGATAGGGTCTCATATGCAGGCCTGGCTGCCTTGGATCTCTTTATTTAGATCAGGCTGGCTTAGAACTTAGAACTCAGATCTACGTACCATTGCCTCCTGAGAGTGGGATCAAGGTGTGTACTGCATCAAGTGTTTTTGCAGGAATATAATGACAGGTATACTGGAGGCAGTGGTAGATGGAACTCTGTAAATCTAAAGATACCTTGTTCTACATAATGTATTCCAAGCCAGCCAGGGCCACTTAGTAATACTTTGTTATCCTTGGTAATTTCATAAATGAAATGTAAATTACAAGATATAACTTTGTTTTGAGACAGGGTCTTGCCATGTGTCTATGGTTGGCCTGGAACATTGTATATAGAGCAGGCTGACCTCAAATTTGCAACAATCCTGTTTCTGCATCCTGTGGGCTGAGATTATGGGCATGTACCTGCAACATGCCAGGGAAATTTGGGGGAGGGGTTATTTTTTAAGGGTTTTTTTTGTTTTGTTTTGTTTTTTTTTTTTTTTTTTTTTGGTATATTTGTATTTTTTAGTTATATGTCTTTGTGTGAGTGCTGTGAGAGGTCAAAGGGGTTGCTCCCTGGAGCTGCAGTTGAACCACCTGATATGGTGCTGAGAACCAAACTCAGGTCCTCTGCATGAGTAGTAAGCTCTCTTGGGCTGGAGTGATGGCTCAGTGGTTAAGAGCACTGACTGCTCTTCCAGAGGTCCTGAGTTCAATTCCCAGCAACCACATGGTGGCTCACAACCATCTGTAATGAGATCTGATGTCTGAAGACAGCTACAGTGTACTCAAATAAAATAAGCAAATCTTAAAAAATAAAATAAAAAGAGAGTAGTAAGCTCTCTTTAGTGCTGAGGCATTTCTCTAGCTCTCCCACCTACTTCTCTTTGGAAAAAAAAAAGTATTATTTATCATAAGCAATATGTGCTACCACATGCATATGTAGGTAAGAGAGCAACTGTCTATAAATCTTCCATTATAGATTCTGAGGATCCAGGTTATCAGGCTTTCTGGGCAATTGCCTTTTACCCACTGAGCCATCTTTCTGGCCTCTGTGTTCTTAAATTTATTTGTATGTGCTTTGTTTTTCTTCTTTATACTTTGAAGGCATTATGTCGGGCAGAAGATGAAGAAGATATTCGTGCAGCCACTCAGGCCAAAGCTGAACAAGTGGCTGAGCTTGCAGAATTTAATGAGAACGATGGGTTTCCTGCTGGTGAGGGAGAGGAAGCCAGTCGGCCCGGGCCTGGGGCTGAGGATGAGGAGATGTCCAGGGCAGAACAGGAAATTGCTGCCCTTGTAGAACAGGTCAGTGTTGGATCCACCAACACTTCTCTTCATCTGTCATAACTTATGCCAGGACTGTTTTTTCCATCTTTCCTGGTAATAGTAAATGATGGTGGTAGGCCCTGAGTTCTAGGTCCTTATGTTTATCTTTTATTCTTCCCTGCAGCTGACTCCCATTGAGCGCTATGCCATGAAGTTCCTAGAAGCTTCATTGGAGGAAGTAAGCCGAGAGGAGCTCAAACAAGCAGAGGTAAGTCTTCTTAAGTTGGAAGTAAGAGGATTAAGATAGTGGGAAACTGTTGGTTTCTACCATGCCTTGTTCTGCTCTGCCTCTTCCTGACACTGTTGGGCTATGTTGTTGATAGGAACAAGTGGAAGCTGCCCGAAAAGACCTGGACCAAGCAAAGGAGGAGGTGTTTCGACTACCCCAAGAGGAAGAGGAAGGACCTGGGGCTGGGGATGAGATGTCCTGTGGAACTAGTGGAGTCAGCCACCGGCGCAGCAAGAAAGTCAAGGCTCCTGAGAGGCTGGGGACTCGTGTCAGTGAACGTCTTCGTGGAGCTCGGGCCGAAGCTCAAGGAGCAAACCACACTCCTGTCACATCTTCCCATCATACCTGCAACACCTTCGTGCCTCCCCGATGCAGCCCTGTGAGAGAACGAATTCCCAGGCCAGTAGCTAGGTCTAGACCTCCTCCTCCTCCTCCTCCTCCTCCTCCTCCTGCCCCTGCTCCTCCTGCTTCTGCTCCTGTTCCTCCTGCTCCTCATCCTGCTTCTCCTCCTGTTCCTCCTGCTTCTCCTGATCCTCCTCCTCCTGATCCTGCTGCTTCTGTTGCTTCTGCTATAACTTCTGCCCTAGCCACAGCTCCAATACCCATTTCAGCCCCAAATCCAGTAACCATTCTTCCTGCTCATATCTTGCCTACTCCCTCACCTCTGCTTCAACTTCCTCTTTGTTCTCCTGCTTCTACCCCTCCTGCCTGTACCCCTCTGCCTGCTTGTACTCCCTTACCAGCTCAAACCTCTCTATTACCCTCTTCTTCACCAGCCCCACTTGATTCCCTTCCTGTTCCCATCTCTCCTGGGGTTACCAACCTCCCCTTGGACTCAGGGGAAGTAGAGGTGTGTACACAAGAGTTGGCACCTGTGGAGTCTCCAGAGCTACCTGGAATGACCAATTCTGAGGCTTCCCTGGTTAGTCTTGTGCCTCCAAAGGATCTTTTGCCAGTAGCTGTTGATGTCCTGCCTGAATCAGAGAAGAATCTTTCTTTAATTCCTGCACCCAGTTCAACCCTGGAAGCCGAGAGCATCCCCAATGATCAGGAGCAGGAGGTGCCAGGTCCTGTGGAGGGGACCAATCCCATACTGCTACCTGGTGGTAAGGAGTTGAACATGAGTCTAAGTGAGAGCAATGGGCTGGAGCTCCCATCCTCAGCAGCATCTGATGAGCCACTTCAGGAGCTATTGGAGACTCACAGGAACTTGGAAGAAACAAGAGAGGTTCAGATCCCAATCTCCAACTCAGAGAAGCCACAAGAACTTGTTAGAACTGAGGTTATAGCTCCATCAACCTCATCATCAGCCACTTCCTCTCCTGAGGGTCCTTTGCCTGCCCGCCCCCCACGGCGTCGAACCAGTGCTGATGTAGAAATCAGGGGTCAGGGATCTGGCCGGACAGGACAGCCCCCAGGTCCCAAAGTGCTTCGAAAGCTGCCAGGAAGGCTAGTAACTGTGGTAGAGGAAAAAGAACTCGTAAAGCGACGGCGACATCGGGCAACTGCCAGCACGCTAGTACCTGGGGTATCAGAAGTTAGCGCCAGTCCAAGAAGCCCATCAATCCACAGTATGTCGGGGCCAGAATCCTCACCTCCTAGCAGTGGGCCCTGTGAAGCTGCTCCTACATCTTCACTGTCTACCCCAACCCAGCATACCTTCATAGCTTGTCGTCACAATGAACTGGGGATGACTGGTGGGGGCAGCCCAGAGAATGGAGAAGGAGCAGAGCTTGCAGTCACTCCACCTGCTGTGAAACGTCGGAGGGGGAGGCCTCCCAAAAAGAACAGGTCTCCAGCAGATGCTGGGAGAGGGGTGGATGAGGCACCTTCATCCATCTCTAAGGGGAAAACCAATGGGGTTGACCCAGTCCCTGGGCCTGAAACAGTAACTGCTGCAGAGCCTGAGCTCAAGCCCCAGTTTGTTCCTGGCCCCCAGCCTCTTGAACCCCAACCAGTTCACAGACCAGAGCCCATCATTCTATCACCTGTGGAGAAAAGACGGCGTGGGCGTCCCCCTAAAGCAAGGGATTTGCCCATTCCTGGGACCATATCCTCTCCAGGGGATGGCAATTTAGAGAGCAGGACACAGCCACTCCCTTTCCCAGCACCCCTGACACCACTCCTAGCCTGTCCCACTGCTGTCGCCAACACTGTCACCACTGTCACCATTTCAACATCCCCACCGAAGCGGAAGCGGGGCCGACCTCCTAAGAATCCACCATCACCGAGGCCCAGCCAACACCCTATCTTGGACCCCGACAGCTCTTCTGTTGTTGAGAGTTGTGGACTAGGAGTGCAGCGCCAACCTCTGGGTCAGGTGGAGAGTGAAAGCAGTTCCTCTGATGAGGATGGAAGCCGCCCTCTGACCCGCCTGGCCCGCCTACGCCTTGAAGCTGAAGGGATGCGGGGACGGAAGAGTGAAGGGTCCATGGTGATGGCCGTAATTCAGGATGACCTGGATCTAGCAGATAGTGGGCCAAGTGGGTTAGAACTGACACCACCTGTGGTCTCATTAACTCCCAAATTTCGCTCAACCCGCCTGCGTCCAGGGTCTCTAGTTCCCCCACTAGAAACTGAGAAAATGCCTCGCAAAAGGTCAGGGGCTCCACTTGGGAGTTCTGGGATGGCAAAACGGGGCCGCTTGCAGCCCCCAAGTCCCCTGGGGCCTGAGGGTTCAGTAGAGGAGTCAGAGGCAGAAGCCTCAGGTGACGAGGAGGAAGGAGATGGAACCCCACGCCGTCGAACTGGTCCCCGCAGGCTCGTTGGGACCACCAACCAAGGGGACCAGCGTATCCTGCGTAGTAGTGCTCCTCCCCACCTATCTGTCCCTACTATTAGTCACAGAGGTCGAAAGGCCAAGACGTGAGTGGGCAGCCACTTCACTTAGGTATCCCACCATGGCCACTTCCCCATGCCCAGGCCTGACTCTGCTAACCACTACTTGAAGTCTTTGAGGGAAAAAAGCCTCCAGGGAGACATAGGGGGCTGTCTTCCTTTCCACCAAAGTAGGGGATAGGTTACTGGTTGTCATGGAAATGGGGCTTGTCACAACCCCCCCTTCTCTCCTATCCCATATGGCTGGGCAGTGTTAAGGGTGGCAAGATAGTTTCTGTCCCCACCCCCTTGTACTTGATTTCCCAGCTGTCTTTCACAGCCTCAAACCCTTAGGGAAAAGGGGGAGGGGCTTTTCAATGAGGTGGGGTGGGTTTGGTTTTTTTTTTTTCTCCTTTTCTTTTTCTTTTTTTTTTTTTTTTTTTAAGAAAAAAAAAAACATAATAAACTTAGTTTCTGTACAAGCATCCGTGTAAGGAGGCTTCTGATTTCCTGGTCTGGTGGAGGGCTGGGTGGGAAATTGGACGTCATTTTTCACCTCCCTCTTGCAATGACTCCATGCCTGATCTCTAATCCAAGATTCTATACCCTTGAAACAGAACTTAATCCCTCTCCCATTGAAAAAGAAAAGGGAAGATTGTCAAATCTGTTCTGGTAGCCTGTGTAGAGTCTTTTAGACCACCCAGATAAACTCTTTTCTCTGACTCTTGAACTTTCCCTCAGCTCTCCAACATCCCAGAGTTCCCTTTCAGTCTCCTTACTCAGGTGCTTCCTTACACTCCTGTCTTCAGAAAGTAGGCACCCTCCATTGCTCATGCCTTAGCCCTCCTCTGCACTCCATCTAGCCAAACTGGTTTGAGTTGGCCATGCCCCTTCCCAACTCCCTGGGCTCTTCACTTGGTGGCTGGCCCCACAAGTACCTTGGCTTGGCCTGGAGCCATGAGTCAGCTTCATCTCCACCCAAGCCAAATCAAACCTGAGGCAGGAGCCGAAACTCACAGTTCCTCAAAGCCTATGGCCAGGTAAGAATCTATGCTTATATTTATAATTTCTGACCTTAACTCCCTGGGCCCTCTCTTGGGCTCTTCTCATTTGCTGACAGTTCATTTCTTACCTCAACTGCTGTGGCAGCTTTGCCACATCTTTGCTCTCCTATCTCTGCATTTTTCGTTACTTGTGGTGGGTAACTGTGTCCAGGCTGTAGGATAATGATTAGACATGAGTGTTGGAAAGATATTTTGGTGTGCATAGAGGGCCTGAGTAAAGAAGGCGTGTAGGTTTCTGTGGGTGAAGTCACTTGGACTCTGCTAATCTGGTTGGGTTGTGAGGTCTGGGATAAAATGGAGAGAGGTGGCAATAAAGCATAGCAAAGGGGGTGTTTCATGTTCAGGGCTTTGTATTGAGACTGGATCTCGGGTATCCTCAGATTCTGAGCTAGCAATGCTGGCCTTGTACTTGTTGAACTTCTTGATCTTTCTACTTCCTGTCCCAAATTGGTATTATAGATGTCTGCCACCACTCCTGGGTTAGGTGTGTGTTTTTTTGTCTTTTTATTATTATTATTTTTTTTAAGTTTGTTTTGTTTTTATAAACATCAAAAAGAACCATATGATCTTGCCTTTCCTTCATCCTCAGAACTATTTATGCCTGGGGTGGTGGTTACATGTCTTTAATCCTAGCACTCAAGAGGCATCAAGATCAGTCAAGGTGGATCTCTGAATTTTAGGCCAGTCAGGGCTACATAGAGAAACTGTCAAATAAATAAACTAAGCACAAAGCCAGAGGCAGGCAATCTCTGAATTTGAAGACAGCCTTTTCTATATACTAAGTTCCAGGCCAGCTAGGGAGAGGCTACATAATGAGACCCTGTATCAAAAAGAAGCTACGTAGTCTTACTGCCTAAGCTTTAAGATTCTCTCTCTTGTTTCTTGGTATCCAGGTCAGTTTCCTTCTCTGTACTTGTTGAAGAGTAAGTACATTTACACATGCTTGCCTTTCAGAAGATTCAGAATCTTAAGTTGATGGAAAAGATTCCAACCATGTTTAGTCTTCTGACCTGAGTCACTGGAGGAATTTCCCAGTAAGACAGCATTCCTGAGTTAGGACGCTAGACAGCATGCTTTGAGAAGGGTGGAGTCACCATGCCCAAGCAAGAGCTCATTTGTTGGGCTTAAAAGTGCCTTGACTATATCGCCCACAGGTGATGGAGGACGAGGAGAAGGCAGCGGAGAGCTTGGTGAGCAACATGGAAGCTGCTCATTCTCCATCCCCTATCCACTGCTGCTGGCTCCGCCTCCAATACTTGGCAGCTACTAGCATTATCTGTGGCTGTTCTTGCCTGGGAATCATGGCTCTTGTGTTGGCCATCAAGGTGAGGAATAAAAGTCCTGTGGGAATGGGTGGGTATAATGAAGTGACTGTCTCTGATCTGTCTACAGTTAATTAAATGATTACTAAATATCTATTGATGCTTAGCTCTGGCTTAGTGCCAGAGTAAGAATACTTTCAAAGAATCCATGTCTTATGAAAGTGATAGTTTTAAAAATGGATAATTAGGATTCAGCTCATCAATATTGTAGTACAAGAGAAGCATAGAGTACCATAGTAACAAAGGAACAAGGAAAGACGTATCTCTGTAGGGGGATTGGGGTTTCTGTTAGAGTAAGTGGTTACCAAAGCATCAAAAAGATGACAGAAAGGGTGAGTGCATGAGGAATGAAGGACAATCCAAATAAAGGCAGCAGTGTGCACAGAGATTAAATGAGGAATATTGAGAATTGACATCAAAGGAACCAGATAACTGAATGCTTCCAATTCTGTACTTGGGAATTTTAACTTCATCTTAAATAGCAGAGAACAATTCAAGTTTTTTCAGAGGAGTGACATGGCCAGATTTGTGTTTCAGAAATATCTACTCTCAAACCCTCCATTGAAGGTGAATCACAAGGGTCAAGACTACAGGCAGACAGACAGACAAGTAATGATGAGGGAAAAAAACGTATTATGTGGAAGGGAGCAGTGTAGTTGTTAGAGTTTTTTTTTTTTTTTTTTTTTGGTGGTTGGGTTGGGGGTGGCATTACTAGGAACTGAGCCCAGAGTCCTGCCCATGAAAAGTGAATCATCACTAAGTCCAGCATACACATATACCTAGTGAAAGACTATTCAAACTAATTTAAGCATCATTCTGTAATTTTCTCACTACCTGGATGTATCTTGACAGTCAGAAACACTTTCTGTTATCATAAGAATTTCACTGGGACAAAAATCATAAAAGCAATCCTTCATGATGAAAATGATGGTGCCTTTTGGACCATGAGAGAGAGAATGAATGTGGGACAAATAGAAAAGAATGGGAATAGAAAGATTACAAAGTGTTTTTCAGTTTTGAAATGTAATTCAGCAAAGTACTTGGATAGTATGCATAGGCCCTTGAGTTCCATCCCAAACCAATGTCATTAACAATGCAATCTTGTGAGCTAACTGTGGCCAGTTTGTACTGCAGATGAGGCAAGAAAGACCAGAAAAGGTTGTAAAATGTTAATGTGTGTGGTAATGAGCAATGATAGATAAGAAGTGGGTTGGGGCAATGGGTACTTTGGGACAGAAGCAGGGGGAAGAATCTAACCAAGAACCTGCCCCCAACAGGCAGAAGAGCGGCATAAGGCAGGCCAGTCGGAGGAGGCCATATACTTGGGGGCCCGGGCCCGGAGACTCATTATGGCCAGTTTTGCTGTCTGGTTTGCTGTCCTTTTTCTGTGTCCCCTGCTGCTGTGGCTGCTCTCCTACACCATTGCTCAGGCTGAGTAACCCTGGGTGGCCTTTGCTGAGAGTCAGTCAAGACCTGGATCCAGTCCAACAGTTCGGCAGTGCTCAGTTCTGGTGACAGGAGTGGTTCGTGGTTCTTCCTGTCTGGAAGGATGTTGCCTTTCTCGGGAGCCATTGGAAGAGCTCAACTAGGCTATTCAAAGCACCTGAGACTTGAAGGGGAGGTCAGCCTGCTCTGTTCTTTCATTATCCTCTGCTTTGTCTCCCTTGCCCTTCCATCCTAGGAGCCTCCATTCAGAGAAAGGGATGGAAACCAGGCTTGATTTTTATTAGAATTTGTTTTGTAATAAAAATCTTTTTTGGTGGTGAAATACTGTCTAATTGTTCTTTTTCCTACTTTTCCCTTGGGCCTTTGATGAAAGCAAGGGTAGACATCTAAATGATAACTTAAGCCTGTATCTGCCTTCTAAGTCTATCTCATGGCTTCAAGAGAAGGAAAGGATTTTTTTGGTTTTAGGGACTTGTTTGTTTGATTTGGTTTGTTGGAATTTTTCTTTGGGAAAAAAAATGAGCTTCTTATTAGCCATGAACCTAAACTCTGACAAAAAGAATAGTATTAGTAGCTAGCACATTACACACTGAGTAATTACTGCTAGGCTGTGCTCTAGGCATTGTATCTTCTGAGGCCTCACAATGACTCAGTAGTAGGTGCCATTTTTCTTTATAGTTGAGGTATATATCCTAGGCCCTAATGCTAGAAAATAAAGATATGATTGAATTCAGACAGTTTGGTTCCACAGGGGTAAAAAGATTAGATTACAGGAACTACCATCCTACAAATTAACAGTTATATGATTAAATACATTTTATATTCTTTATCTTGAGACTCCTGGTAGATAGTATTTAAGGTTTTTAGGGATGGGATATGAGCCTGGTTTTGTTTTATTGAGTCAGGCTGTCCCTCAGAGTTGCTGTGCTATATTGGGATTACCAGTATATACCACCATGGTTGACTAGTCCTTTTGTTTTTTGTTTTTTAAGTTGTTGCTGTTTTCTGAAATGACAAGGCCTCACCCTATAGCCCATAGTAGCCTCAATCCTGATCCTCCTTGGCTTCTGTTCCTGACTGCTAGAATTACAGATGTACGCTATCACACTCCGCTTAAATAGTTTTTAAGTTTAGTTTTTAATGTTATAAAATATACTTTATGAGCAGGTTCCCAAACAAATATAAGGTTTAAATTAACACCTAGCCAATACCTGAAAGCTACTCAAATCGATTGCTGTCAACACTGTAAAACCTTAATATATACTAATCATTTCTTATCACATATAACTACTATTCTAATTTCTTACAATGTAATTTAATTTTGCTTGCATCTGCTTTATAGAAATGTAGCCAACCAACTGAGGAGTAAATAAATGCTAAGAATGGGATACATGAGGGATAGAGAGAAATTCCACAGTTAAAAGAATTAGCTCTTGCAGAAGACCTGAGTTTCCCCTTACCTACATGATGATTCACACCTCCATAATGGCAGTTCCAGGGGTTTCCAATGCCCTCTGATCTCTACAGTTATCAAGCATGCATGTACTACACATGGAGAACATTCAGACACAAATTACTTTTAAATTTATTTTATATACATGAGTGCTCTGCTGCATGTTTACCTGCATGCCGGAAGAGAACATCAGATCCCTTTATATAGAGATGGTCATGAGACACCATGTGGATGCTGGGAATTTGAACTCAGGACCTCTAGCAGAGCGGCAAGTGCAGCCATCTCTCCAGCCCAGCAAATCTTAATGAAATACAAGAGCATCTTCCTCAAAAAGGCTGGAGAAACAACTCAGGAGTTAACAGCACTTGCTGCTCTTGCAGGGGACCCAAGTTTGATTCCCAACATCCATATCCAGCAGCTCAAAACTCCACTTCCAGGGAATTCAAAACTTCCTGGCCGCTGTGACTACATACGTAAATTAAAAATTGTCTTTATAGAGATGGAGTCCTGTTATCTTTTTGTCTTTGCTGTTAACATTGTATAGTAAGTATTATGTATAGCTGTAATTTTGTTGCTATGTTATATGAATACAGTATAATTTGTTCATTATCTTATGGAAGCACTTGAGGTGTTTCCAATTCATGTTATAAAACTATGCTACTATAGATATTTTTATACACACATACCCTGTTTGAAACAGGGTTTCAAAATGTAGCTTCACTATGTAGCACTGGTTGTCCTAGAATTCAAGTTTTTCAGACCAGGCTGACCTTAACACCTTGCCTGGCTCTTGTGTCTTTTGAAGCTTATGTACTTCACAAATAGAATTCTTTTTGTGACTACCATAATTCAGGAAAGAGTAGAGCTATGCAAATTAGAGGTGCACACACTGATAGTGGAGGAGGGGTGGCATGTGATGGCTGTCTTCAGTGTTCTAACATGTTTTACTCTTTCTGGGGAGTCATGAATATGTTCACCCCAGATAGGACACCACCAGTAGACCAAGTCTAATCCAAGTCTAATATAATGAGCCAGTGGGTTTACTGGGATATTTACGAAACACAGGTAGCTATATCACTAAAAAGTCCACATCACCATGGGCAGAAACTCACAAAAGCTGCATCCCTGGAACTCCTTGACCAAGAGTTTTTCTCCTTAGCAATTGCTTACTAATTGTATAGCCAAAGAAAAGGACTTCCTGTGTCTTCATTCTCAAATGCCTCCATGCTCTTGAGAGACTCTTTCAGCTAGGAGAGAAGAGCTCACAACATTCTACCTCTTCAGTTCTGATACCTTCTTTTCATAAAATTCTTTGAGGATATTACGTGAGGTTTTGTTTTTGGAGAGCAGGGTAGAATGATAGCAATGTCTGGACATTTCTTCCATTTATGGTTTAGAATTGCCACAGTGCCACAGCAACGGTCACTTATTTTTAGAACCTTGACTGGCTCTGTCTGTTACCTGCTGGCAAAAGTTCCTGGGATAGACAGATGTCTTCGCATTTAAGAGCTTGTACCACCCTTACAGAGGATCTGAGTTCAGTTCCCTGCATTCATGATTGCCAGCTTAGAAACAGCTCTAGGGAATGTGAAGCTCCCTGGTCTCCACAGGCAACTGCACTTGTGTACACAGACGTGTACACACACATAATTTAAAGTAAAAAAAAAGTTTCCCTTTGTATGGATATAAGCAAAAGTTATTGTCAGCATTCCACATTTACCTTCTGATTTATTTTTTTAAAGACAACTAGTAGCAGTTGGGCTCACAGATAGTCCAATTGATTTCTCCATATCTTACAACCAATGTGGTGTTTCAGCAGTTGACTTACCATCGAGTTTTTGGGATGCAACCAATAGCAGTAACAATGACATCTATGTTTTCCAGGGCCCCAGAGGCTTTTCTGGCAACATCTCAGAATATACTCTATTCCTGGCACCAGGATTTTCATCTAATGAACTTTATAGCTTCAGAGGTTTTTTTCCTGTCACTCTGGGTGCTCCTGTGGAAATTATTTCATTGTAGTTTTTACTGTTCCTCCAGTTGTTTTGCGAGTCTATGAGACATTCAAAGGCTAACATATAATGAAACTATCGCAGAGAACTGGACTCCCTGAAGGCCTTTTCATCAGAGGGAACTCTGAAAACACCATTGGCAAAATCCAATACAACATTTGAATCAATTAATCAAGAGAGTAATGTTGGGTATGGCGCACAGAGGACAGTACCCTTCCACTATTGCTATTTCCCGTGAGCCATCTCCTCTCCTTACTCCTAGCCTTTGGGCTGACACATTACCCGTGCATCCTGAATGGTCTCAAGTAGAGCTAAGCTTTACTTGGTCTGGGTGAAAGCTGAGTAAAAAGCTAACAGATGCATGTGCTGGCCTACTACACTTGACACTGGAGCCAGCTTCCAGTGTCTGACAGGCTCTGAACTTGTGTCCAGCATCTCTCCATTGACCATGCCTAACTGAAATAAACTCCATTCTCTATTTTTTGTATAGAGTAATGTGCTCTGGGTAGGGTAATTGCCTACCACTAGAAAAATCCTGGGTAAGCTGTTGCTCAGGCTTTTGGCTTTTTAATTTTACATAGGAATGCTGTCTTGATAAAAATGCCACATTTTGTCTTCATTTTTTGTTCAAAATTTTTTATTACAGATGGACTTTAAATTTTTAATTAAATTATTAAAATTTGCCTGCATGTATATATGTGTGCCACATGCTTGCTTAATGTCCAGGGTGGTCAAAGAGGGTGTTAGATCAGATCATCTTGAACTGGAGTTATGGATTATTGTAAGCCACTATATAGATGCTAGGAACCAAACCTAAGTCATCTACAGGAGTAGCCAGTGTCTTAACCACTGGCTCATCTCTGTAATCCCCATTTTTATTGATTTTGTGTGTTGTATGGGGAGGGTTCCAGGACAGCATGCACACAGAAATAAGAGGACAGTGTTCAAGAATTGATTTTCTTATACCACATGGGACTTAGGAATTGGTTCACATCCTCAATTTGGTAGCAAGCCCACTGAACTGTATTTTTAAGATGTGTTCATGTATTTCAGGCTGGCCTTGAACTAACTACTCAAGATGACCTTGACCTCCTTTCTCTACTTCCTATGTACTGATAGATATGGCACCAAGCTCTGGTGTGGTGGTCTTTAAGTGATCAGACAGATTCCTCTGTCTTTTTGTACTCCCCTTTGATTGTTTTACATCTTGTAAACTTGATTTACATGCCTCTCACCATGAAGCTCTGCAAAAGCTACTGACCAGCCCTTCAGAGGTCATTGCTGAATTAACTTATTTTTTCTCTCATGATCCTGTGAAAATAGTCCTTTCAGTCCCAGTATACTTGGCACTGTGCGTGATTGGCCTAGTAATGTCTCTCATTTTTCTGTTGTCCTCCAGAAGCTGATCTTTAGAGAGCTTTAGCCAGTGATAACCAAGCTGGTGTTTCATAGGAACTAACCCGCCAGGGATTCTTTTCCCTTTTATTGCCTCAAACTATGCAAATTCACATTATTCAGTTTCTTCTCCACACTTCACATCCCATCATCTTCATATCCCTCAGCTTTATTCAACAGGCCATTAGGAGAAACTTTTATTTATTTCGTAAAAATCTGTTTCAGGGCCAACAGAATAGCTCAGAGCAAACATTTCTGTCACCAAAACTGACCACCTAACTTGATCCTTGAGACCCACATTGCAGAAGGAGCCTGCTCCTACAACTTGTCTGCTGACCACACACACTCTGTGATGTGTATACATGTACACACATATACATAAAGTGTAATTTTCAAAGTAATTTCCCATTCAAGCAGGTCAAATGTAGTTTTCCCTGCTTATAGTTGTCTGTACTGTACTTGTTACTTAGTGTCCCTGTCTGTATGCTTAACTAATGGGTTTCCCCATTTTCTGTATTAAAGGTCAGGGAATCCTGCAACTCTCCCTCTTCGCTTTCAAAGTTCTATGAATCCCAGGTTTTTGGAAATCAAGAATAATATAAGGGAGCTGGAGAGATGGCTCAGTGGTTAAGACCACTGACTGCTCTTCCAGAGGTCAGTTCAGTTCCCAGCAACCACACAATGGCTCACAACCATCTGTGATGGGATCTGATGCCCTCTTCTGGTGTGTCTGAAGGCAGCTACAATGTACTTATATATAATAAATAAATCTTTAAAAAATATATAAGGAACTAGTTTGTACTTTCCCCCCCTATCTTTCTAGCTCTGAGAAATAACAAGCCAATACATACATCACCCTCCATTTCACATTTCCTGTCAAGTCAGAAGCTAGTGTGGACGGAAATAGTTGCTTATCTTTGCCTCCTGGTAATAACGCCTTACACAAGCAAGTTCTGACACTTGGTTGTGTCTTATTGCCCACAGAACTGCCACCATAGCCTGCTTACCATCCCATCAAACATAAGATACTCTGAGAGGTGTAGCATTTTCTAGTCCATCAGCCATTATGGAGTGTTCCCATACTTGTAGCAGACCCCATTCAACAAGGAGACATGCTACCCTATAACAAATGACGTGACAGCTGATTGCCCTGGACTTGTCTCTCAAATGCCTTCAGAATTCTGAGCTTTGTTTACACTTCTTATTCATTGCAGGGAATGTGCCTCTGGCACCACAGCAAGGTGGTGCATTATTCCCTACCACACTGGGGTACAATAATCATCAGGATAGCTCCCCACACTGCCCGCAGACACTGTACTGAGACCCATTTCAGAAGCATCTTTGTTCCCCATAGTAGGGGCATGGAACCACATCTCCCAGATTGCTGTTGGGTTTGCAGGTCCCTGTTCATATGCCAATTGCTTTGACTTTTCTGGAAAGAGAGGAACAAAAACTTATTTACCCCAAATAGGGCAATAGCGACCAAATAAAGTCACCAACCACCGAGTTTATGGGGTTTTACACAGGAGCATAGTGACTCAAAAGCATCTATCTTCACCAAAAACCACCATTTCTCCTTTATTCATAATGTGAATATATTTTTATGCCCAGTTCTGTTTACTTTTTTTCCCCAGTGCTTTCAGTTTGGCCTTGTTCATGCTGGACAAGCAGCTAAACTGTATCCCATGTCCTACTGCCATCTTTAAAATATGTTCTGGTAAAGTAAGATGAACATGTAGTAAACCCCACATATTTAAAGTCTGTGGGGTGAATGGAACATCAGGAGGCCCATACTGTGATCCCTACCTCATTATTCTTGCCCTTGGTCACTTTTCCCAAAGACCCCTGGTTCCTTTGTTTGCAACTAATAGAAATCAGCGTTTACACTCTGTTTACTAGGTTCTGTTTTGGGGTCCTTTTAGAGATTAAACCTGGGAAACAAAATTATATTTTTAATCTATTTTTCACCATTGTCCTTATTTTTACCTGTTGAGTTCTTCCTCTAGTTCCAGATTCTATATTCTCATAGGAAGACTCTTGGTTCCTAATTATATGAACACTTTATTTTGACTAATTGCAAAATAGTTATCTCCTATATACCAGCAACAAACCTACTTAGGAAAGTTCAAAACTTTTTTGCAAGTTATTAAAGTTAAGCCTGATGAGGAAATACCCGTGCTTTACAGCGATAGAAAGCAAAAACAAACAAACTATAAGTTACTTGTTTTCATTACAGCAAAGGTTGTTAGAAAATCATTCGGTAATCTAGGCGTAATCATACCGAAAATCATTCGGTAATATTCACTTTTAATCCCAGCACTCGGGTCAAGCTGACTGATCTTTGGGAGTTCCACCCCAGCCTGGACTACAGAGCAAATTTCTAGCTAACAAAGGTCTACATAGACACTGTCTAAAAACCAAAGACTTGTTTCTCTTCTGCTGGAATGTAACCTTGAGGATTTTGCTTTTTTTTTCTTTGCTGTTACTCCAGAGCCTTGGTTTTAGGATTTAGCTAGCTTTGGAATTACTCCAGGCAGAATCTTACAACCTTGTGTACTTAATGCAGGAGGCTTCTGCGAGCAAGACTAGTTAATACTACGGTAGGAATCTGTGACCCCAGGATGATGGACACTATCCTGGACGTTCTAGTCGGCACCAAATGCACATGCATCTTGTTTTGTTGTGTTTCTCAAAACACAATTTCTCTGTGTAAACAGCTCTGCGGATCTTGGAACTCACTAGGCTGGCCTCCAATTTGAGATTCCTCTGCCTGCCTCACGTCCTAGTGCTGGGATTAGGCGTGCATGACTACACCTGTTTACACGCAGGTTTCCACAAAAAGAGGAATTTTGGAATAGGCTCTTACTATAATAAAGAGATTAATTAAGATGAGGATACCAGAAGGAAACGTAAAGGACCTTGTCCTAGGGCACCGGGAGGTAGTGCAGAGATACCACACTTCCGGTAATCTAACTTCCGCGTCTCTTTACAGACCTGCAGCGCCGCAAGAGAAAAGCAAATGCTACACGTTGATTGGCTGTTTTCTCGTGGTGGAGACCTTTAGGGGACTTCTAGGTCCAAAGTCCTTGTCGGCCCTGGAATCTCGGTTTCCTATTGGACTGCCATTTTCCAATCCGCAGGGTTTCTAATCCCTAGTACTCAAGCACCTGGGGCCATTGGCTGCGATGATGGGGGCGGAGCCTTAGGTCGCTGTGGGAACCTTACAGGTTAAAGCAAAGGAGTAAACGTGAGCCGGGCAGCTGAGGGAGGGTCTTTGCGCAGGTTAGACTGTTCTCTCCCCACCCCCTCCCCCCCATACTCCCTTTCCCCCGCCCTCACGGGACATCCCGCTCGAGACCCCTTGCCCCTCCCAGTGGACGCCAAGTGCGCTTGCGCGGTAACAGCCGCCCGCACTTGTGCCATTTCCCCCTTCTTCCGAGCCACCTTTCCCCCTTCCCTCCCTTCCCTATCCCCTTCCCTACCCTGCTTCCCTCCCTTCCCCCTAGGCCCCTCGTTGTGGTCTCCCCGGTCCTGATCCTTCCCCTACCCCACCCCCACTCCCCAGGACCCTGGCGCCCCAGCCGCAGGTGCTGCGCCCCCGGGAGCCACGATGTGCGTCCTCTCAGAACCTGTGGGCCTCCTTGCCCTCACTGCCCTCCGTTTCCTCCTCGCAGGCCCCCACATCCCTCAGAATGACGTTGGACGTGGGGCCGGAGGATGAACTCCCTGACTGGGCTGCAGCCAAAGAGTTTTACCAGAAGTACGACCCTAAGGACATCATTGGCAGGTGAGCCTTAGCAGAATACATAGGTCCAGTGTAGTCAGATCCCAGACTGGAATAAGGCTTCCTTCTGAAGGCGGGATAGTTTAGGAAGTGGTCAGTGGAAAACCAGTGACTAGATTAGTATTTTCTTCCCTCTAATTTATTCATCTGCATAGTCAACGAACGTGATTGTGCTCCAGACACTGGGAGGGTAGAAAATACTCCTACTCTGTAGTGCCCGGAAGAAGCACACGAGCATTTCAAAGGTATCTAGTTAGCAAAATAGAGGTCCGTATAAAAGATGCTTGGAGCTGGGTGGTGGCGCATGCCTTTGATCCCAGCAGAGAGGTGGGTGGATCTCTGTTGACTTCACTACACCAGACTGGTTTACAGTGGAAGTTCAAGGACAGCCAGGGCTACACTGAGAAACCCTGTCAGGGAGGGGAACCAGGATTGCTACTGTGATCGCCACCACAGGTGCTCCGTGGGTTTAGTTTCAGAAGTATAGTGTATTGGTCATGTTGTGTTAGGCACTAAGGACACCAGGTGAGGGAATCACAGAAACCCATAAAGTTTCTGTCTTGGAATTTACATCCTAACAGTATAGATAGATAATGAAACAAGATGAAGACCACTGCAGGCATGAGGGGGAATAAAGCAATGGGATTAAATCGTGAAGTCTCCACAGACAAGAAGCCTGAGGAGGCTTCTGAGAAAATGAGGGGGTAGGTTTGAGGGACGGTTGTTTGGTTGTTTATGGGGCCCCATCCTGGGACATGGTGCTTTAACATAGAGCTACATTCTTAGCCCCAAGGAACTGAACCTTGAGCTGAGCCTTCAAGTGTGAACATAGGCTGAAGGGGGGTGGGGGTGGGGAGATCTTCTCATTTAGAAGGGACAGTTAGGGCAGGGCCCAAGGTAGGGGCTAGACCCTAGAAAGACTTGGGAAAGACAAGAAAGGAAGTGAGTGAAATGGGCTTCAGGCTATGATGAGGAACTTAAAATCTCATGTAGTGCAGCTGCCTGCCTTCACAAGTATGCTTGTGAGCTAGGAGCTGATGCTCTGCACTTGGGTTAACTGAGGGTAAAAGCGGAGCCCACCTTTTATTCTTCTGTGTGTTGGGCATGAGTTGAGTGTGTTAGGACACTTTGAAAGGTATGTGGCACTTAAAACACTTGGAAGTGTAAAAAGCTTTCTGGCCTTTCCATAGTGATAGGAAAGGACTGGTGGTGGTGACACAGGGATTTCAGAGCCAGAGAGGGGCGATCAGGTCCAAGTGACGGTTCCATAGGAAAGGGGAAACGGTAGCTTTTACGGTTTTTATTTGAGCACTTGAATACCATTTTCTAAGTGAAGACTTGAGGAAGGGTTAGATTGGGGAGTGGAGTGAACCAGTCAGGAGTTTGATTTTGAAATACTAGGTTTGAGATGCCCAGTGGATAGAGCTTTCAAGTGGGTTTGAGTCTGGAACTCAGAGCTCGATATAACAATCATAAATTTGGAGGCATCAACATGTAGATAGGGACAGTGGGGGGGGGGGTGTAAAGAAAGGAAGGGGCCAAGGCTCCGGGGTTCTGTCACCATTTCCTGATCACTTAGAAGAACTACTGAGGACCACGCAGAGATGCAATCTGTGAGCTAGTAAGAAAAATGAAAGAATATCCTTTTAGAAGGTTGCCAGGAGCTACTTTGTGAAATGCTTTAAGGTCTGAGAAAGGCAGGCATGTGGCATTAGATTTGGCCAGGCAAATTTAGATATCACACGGAGATGTCACATAGCTATTTAAGGCTTCTAGGATTCAATACAGGTCACCAGGGAACAGACTGTGTATCTCAGTGTCTGTTCTAGTACTGTGAGAAAACACCATCACCAAGTCAACTTAAAAGAGAAAACATTTAATTGGGGCTTGTTTACAGTGTCAGAGGGTGAGTCCATGACCAACATGGCAGGGAGCATGGTGACAGATAGGTGACAGATAGCCATGACCCTGAAGCAGTACCTGGGAGCTTACATCTTATCTACATGCAGCTGGCAGAGAGAGCAAAACTTTGCCTGCCCTGGGCTTTTGAAACCTCAAAGCCCATCTTGAGTGACACACCTCCTCTAGTAAGGCCATGCCACCTAACCCTTCCCAAACAATTCCACTAACTAGGGAGGGCGCATTCAAACACATGAGCCTCTGAGAACGATCCTCACTCAAACCACCACAGTGTATTAGGGGAAAGAACCCACATCTAAAAAGTGTGGGTGGCTGTTACCGCGCAAGTGCACTTGGCGTCCACTTGGAGGGGCTTAGAGGTTGAAATCTCAGAGGTGCAGAAGACACTGAAAGAAAATGTTGAGGCCTAAGGATGGAGCCCTGGGCTAATCCAACTTATTTTTATTAATATTTAGTGTTTTTGAGACGGAGTCTCTGTGCAGCTGAGGTTAGCCTGGAACTCAAAATCCTCTGTCTCAGTCTTCTGAGTGCCATAATTACAGGCGTGGGCCAACACACTCAGCTTTAGCAGGTTTATGCTGGGGGGACGTGAGGACTGGGTTTGAGCTCAGAGACATAGGTGCTAAGCAAGCATCCTACCATTGAGCTACAGCCCAGTCCTATGTTTTGTCTTTGTTGACCCGTACTCAGCAGGTACATCCCCCTATGCTGTTCTCGCAGCCCAAGGCTGACCTCAAAGAGAACAAGGCACTAGAGTCTGTCAGCAGAAAAAAAGACTGAGTCTTAAGACTTTTTTCCCCTTTGAAATGCTCTAGAATCTTACTAGAAAGGTTTAATTACTAAAGAGTACTCACCCTTAAAGTAAAGGTGAATGGGATGCTTGAGGAGGGAGAAAACAGGCTGGACTGGTAAAGGTAGCATTTAGTATGTTCTAGATGACTTGAGCCTTTGAACTTCCTGAAGTTATAAGACCCAGTGACTAGAGGTTGGGAATGTGGCTTAGTGGTAGAGTACTAACCTAGCACAGAGGAGGCCCTGGGTTCCACTGTAGACATTTATTGAGCTTTTCTTACACACAAAGGTATAGGGAAAATTTGGGATTTGGATGGAGACTGAGGTGGTTTCTTACCACTTCTTGCAAAGGGCAAACTCTGAGACCATGTGAAAGGCCTTCTTCGGGGCTTAAAAAAGGGAGGATAGACCCTGGATCCAACTCAGATCACCTTCCTGAGTTCCTATGGGCCTTGCTGCTTGGTACCCACATGCCTGAAGACATTGTGAAGCTATGGTAGGATAGGGTTTGTGGTCATGGCACTTCTCCTGGTGTGAGTTGGTATGGTAAGCAAGAATGTAGAAGCCAGATGTGGTGGTACACACTTGTAATCTAGTTCAGGGCCAGCCAGCCTAGGCTACACAGCAACACCCAGTCTTACAGGATGTGGTGTACATGCCTTTAACTTTAACCCCAGCACTCAGGAAACAGAGGCAGTTGCACCTCCATGAGTTCCAGAACAACCAGAGCTACATAATGAGGTCCTGTCTCAAAGAAAACAAACAAACAGAGGTGGGAAGCTGAAAGAGAAGATGAGAGAGAGAGGGAGGGAGGGAGGAAAAGAAAAAAGGGTTAAGGAAGGAGTGTGGGAGGCCTGATCTGGCTCTTATTTGATTCTGCTAGAGGGGTGAGCTCTGTGGTCCGCCGCTGTGTCCATCGAGCTACTGGTGATGAGTTTGCAGTGAAGATCATGGAGGTGTCAGCTGAGCGACTGAGTCTTGAGCAGCTGGAGGAGGTGCGGGATGCCACACGGCGAGAGATGCACATTCTTCGCCAGGTCGCTGGCCACCCCCATATCAGTGAGGCTGCATTCCCTGCTCCTGCTGGTTGACAGACCCTATCCCTGCTGGCCCTGTTCATAACCCACACCCTTGGAATTCCTCTAGGTCTTCTTCCTCACTCTCTCTACCTCCTAGTGTAGCCAGTCTTTGGGTCCCTGTAGCCTCCTTGGTACTCCTTCCTTCCCAGGATAATAGCCTAGTGCTGCCCTTGGGTGGAAAAGCACCTGTGATGTGTATCTGCTCCTTCCCATCTCTCTCTGCCTTTCTGCCTCTTTCCCCAGTCACTCTCATCGATTCCTACGAGTCTTCTAGCTTCATGTTCCTGGTGTTTGACTTGTGAGTATCACCCTGCTCATCAGAGAACTCTATTCCTTGCCTCCAGGTGTGGTCCCAGGGTTACAGAGTTACAAGGTCACAGCTTGTGGGCAAGAGACACTCTGTTTACATCAATCTCTGCTCCTGCTGGGGCTCTCTATTGCTCTTTTCCCAGAAAGTCCAAGGCACAGACCTTCTCCTTAGGTGCCATTATTGAGGCAGAATCTTCAAGAGTAATAATGATCAGGAAATGCCAAGAGAATTACAATGACCAGCAAGGCCCCTGTCCCTCTTGGTTATAAAAAGATGAGGCGGGAGAAGACTAGGTGCCAAGTGTTGAGCACTGAACTAAGTCCTTGTAGACGGTCCTCTCTCAGGAATCTCCTGACTTAGCACACTGCTCTGCTGTCCCTGTACCTGTTGGTTCTTTTCCTTTCGTTTACCTAAATCTGATGTTACGTGTTACACGATAGAGTGCAAACTAGTTACAAATATATTTTGAGAATATGATTTAGTCAGGCATGATGCCTGTAATCCCAGTACTCCAGGGACTGAGGCCAAGAGGATTACAAATTCAGGGCTAGCCTGGGCTTTATATCAGGACCCTGTTTCTGAGAAAGGAGGGAATAATTTGAATTATTCAGAAAAAAATTCACGAAGCCATCAAATGGCTCTCTGTAAAAATCTGAGGGGAAATAGGAAATGTCTATTCACTATCCTGCAAAAATCCATTTTGAGTATTGATTAGAATTGTAATTATAACCTCTTTTATTATTTGTTTATTTATGTGTTTATTTGTTTTGTGAAACAGAATCTCACATTGTAGCCTTGGCTGGTCTGGTCTTTAACTTAAAGATCAGACTGCCTCTGTCTCCCAAGTGCTGGGATTAAAGGTGTGTGCCAGCACCACCTAGCTGTGCCACCATTGCCTGGATGGAACCTCAAGTTTTTGTTTTTTTTTCTTTTTTTTTTTTTTTTTTTTTTTTTCAGAGGGTTTCTCTCTGTAGGGTTTTTCTCTGGTTGTCTGGGAACTCATTATGTAGACCAAGTTGGCCTTGAACTCACTGAGATCCACCTGCCTCTGCCTCCTGAATGCTAGGATTAAAGGTTTGCATCACCACCAGGCTATAACCTCAATTTTAAATGGTGTTAAAATAAGCAAATTCCAAAAGACTTTTACTCTACCTTTTTGTAACTGTAATGGAACTTGGCCTGTATTCTCAGTGCTGACTTTTACAGCTGTAGTTGCTCTCAGATCTAAGGAGTCCTCCTGTGTCTTACCACAAGAAGTCATCATTCTTACTAAAAGTGTTCCTCTGTGGCACACTAAGGATATTTGAACCACCAGCACACTGTGTCAAATTGCCCCTCAATCTAATTCACTCCTGGAGTGCTGTTTCCCAAGCTGCTCCTGCTTGCCACAGAGGAGTCTCTCCTCACTGGCCTTACCACCTTCTCAGCCTCCAGTAGGGTACATCTGCCTCTTCTCCCCCTCCCCCAATCCCTTAGGATGCGGAAAGGAGAGCTGTTTGACTATCTCACGGAGAAAGTAGCCCTCTCAGAAAAGGAAACCAGGTACTGGTAGAACCTAATGCCCTTGGGATGGCCAGGGGAATTATGAGAATGGTACAGGGAGAAACAGAGATGTCTGCCTTGCCAGGTCCATTATGAGGTCTCTGCTGGAAGCAGTGAGCTTTCTCCATGCCAACAACATTGTACATCGAGACCTGAAACCTGAGAATATTCTCCTAGATGACAACTTGCAGATCCGCCTTTCAGATTTTGGGTTCTCCTGCCATTTGGAACCTGGCGAAAAGCTTCGGGGTAAGGAGATCAGGTCCCTTAAGAGAGAGAGAAGCAAGCCCAAACTTGAGGTTGCCTGGCCAGGTTGAGAACTGAGTTCCCTAATGCCAAGGGAAAGAATGGATACTCGCTGCTGAAGTGCTCTTGATGCAAAGGCTTTGTGCAACTCAGTGGACTTCCTCATCTTAGAGAATGAGATGTATGCAGAGAACCAGGCCTGGGGAGCCAGGAGAAGGGAGCACTGTTGGACCTCAGGGAGGCAGAGAAGGGGCCAGGAGAGCTGGGCTTTGTTTTGGGAGGAAAGAGTAGGGCTAGAGGGCCCCAGCAGTTTGAAGTGTGGATAAAACAAAACCTCTCTGTGGTACTTCAGTGCTGTGAGGATCCTGTTAATGATTCACTGTAACAAAAATTTCTGGGACTGGGATGATGTCCAGTGGGTAAAGTACTTGCCATGCGAGCTTGAGGACCAGAGTTCAGATCCCAACACCCATGGGCATACCAGCGTGGATGAGGCAGAGATGGAGTCCTTGGAATAAGCTTGTTAATTAGACTCTCCAAATGAGTGGGGCTTTGGGCTCAAGTGAGAGCTCTTTTCTAAACACATAAAGGAGAAAGTACTTGAGGAAGATGGTCAGCCTTGGGCCTACACATGTGTGCCACACACACACACATTTCTAGTGCAGATGGGAAACCCTGAGCCAATTTAGGTATAGGAGTCCTAAGAGATATTCATAAGCTATCTTGTCCTTTATGGTTTATACTGAATATGCTACTAGCAAACAAATAATGGGCATTTATCATGGGACAAATGCCATAGCAGATGCCTTGAACTGTGCTGTCTCACTTTAACCTGTGGGCTCCAGGGACCTTGGGGACACTGTTCTTTCCACCCGGCTTCCACATATACATCTTTCTGGAACACCTTTGCCTTGCCTCTTCCACCTCTCGAGTGATTTGGGTTTCATGTTAAAGTTCCATCCAGTGGGGGCCCCTGCTGTTTTTATATTTTCACATGACTTAACACGCATTTCTTAACTTGCTTCTTGGAAGATAATAAGCTTGGGAAAGGTACATCTACCTCATGACCCTCCAATAGAACTCTTGATATGTGCTACATAGTGAAATACTTGTGTTCCCAAAAGTCTTTTTCAATTTAGGCTTATTAAATTTTCTTGGAAGTATAACATGGAATAGTTTGAAATTTTTGAAATCACAAAAAAAGGGGGGGAATGGGTACCTTTAGTGACAAAAAGAACTAAAAATGCAGATTTGTGTCAAGTGATGGAGGCACCTGAGCCATAGGCACCTAGACTCAATCCTGATGCCCTGAGAGAGAATCAAGGAAGGATTTTTGTGGAGAGATTTTTTTTTTTCGTTTTGAAACAGGGTTTCTGTGTCTGTACCAGAACTATCTGTGTAGACCAGCATAGATCATGTAGACTATACCTAGAGCAAACCTTAAGGAAGGGTTTAAACAAGGACTACCCCAGTATGCACTTACGAAATTCAGGTTTGTGCTGGGCATGGTGTGCACTCCTTTAATCCCGGCGTTTAGGAAGCGGAGGCAGGCAGAATGTTTGAGTCTGAAGCCACCCTGGTCCACATAATGAGTTCCAAGCCACCCAAGGCTATATAGTGAGATCTTGTCTGGAAAGAAAGAACTTTGCTTTTCACATACATTATGCATCTGATATAGTGGTGAAAACAAGTTGTTTTGGTGACAAGTAGTTCAGCTTGAAGGTGGGGAGGTGAATGATGTCATTGAGTAGACCTTGAGACCGTTCCCAAACTGAGTTCTCCTAAGGCCATCATGAGCTTTGGTGAGAATTTAAGGTGGTTAGCTAGGGATGCGCCCTTGCTCTGAGGCTCAGCAGGAAACACACAGGATCCAAAAGGGTGCACTTGTGTTCTTGTGAAATTGAGAAGCTCCAGCAAAGGGTTGGTGCTTGGGGCTCTGCAGGGAATGCTAGTGGCAGTCCCTCAATCCTCTGCCCTTTCTCCACAGAGTTGTGTGGGACTCCGGGGTATCTAGCACCAGAGATCCTTAAATGCTCCATGGATGAAACCCACCCAGGCTACGGCAAGGAAGTCGACCTGTGAGTCTCTACAATCCCTTTCCCTTCTGTGTCACATCCTGGCTTGTTACCTATGCAGTCTGACCATGATCTCATTCTCAGTTGGGCTTGTGGGGTGATCCTGTTCACACTTCTGGCTGGCTCACCACCATTCTGGCACCGGCGCCAAATCCTGATGCTACGCATGATCATGGAAGGCCAATATCAGTTTAGTTCACCCGAGTGGGATGATCGTTCAAACACCGTCAAAGACCTGGTGAGTAGGGGCCATGAAATGATACTAGGGAAGACCCAAGATCTGACCCTCATGCTATAAAGTTTCTCTAGATCTCAAAGCTGCTGCAAGTGGATCCTGAGGCACGCTTGACAGCTGAGCAAGCCCTACATCACCCCTTCTTTGAGCGCTGTGAAGGCGGCCAACCCTGGAACCTCACACCTCGCCAGCGGTTCCGGGTAAGCCTGAGAGTAGCAGGGTCACCCAGGCCTTGCCCTCTTCCCTATGCTGGATGTTTTACTGAGGCTAATACTGTCCCCTTTCCCAGGTGGCAGTGTGGACAGTTCTGGCTGCTGGACGAGTGGCCTTAAGCAGTCACCGTTTACGACCACTAACTAAGAATGCACTATTGAGAGACCCCTATGCACTGCGGCCAGTACGGCGCCTTATTGACAACTGTGCCTTCCGGCTCTATGGGCACTGGGTGAAGAAGGGTGAGCAGCAGAACCGGGCAGCCCTCTTCCAACACCAGCCTCCTAGGCCTTTCCCCATTGCTGCCACTGAACTGGAAGGAGACCCCAATGCTATCACAGAGGATGAGGCCACACTGGTACGGAGCTAGGGCCTTCTCCCTGGGGAAGCCAGAAAGTAGAACTCTCTGGAGGAGATTTTTTTTTTCTTCTTCTATCATTCCAACCATTTGGGACTCAGACCTCAGCCCTGCCTTGCCAAGCCTACAGCTGAGAATGCTGCTTGCCACAGAAACCAGCCCTTTACCCTTATCCACTCTGGACTTGGAGATCAGAGATGAAAGGGAGCCTCTTCCAGCATTGTGCCTGGCCTTGCCATCAACACCTGTGCTGCATCTGAAATAAAACCTGCTCCAAGCCTGGGAGAGCCAGTTCCATGTCTGCTGTTTAGTTTCATATGGGAGCCCAGAAGGTGCTCATGAAGGTGGGGGTGAGACACTGTGGTCCAGGTCTTTATTGAAGAAAATTCTGGGGAATCACTTGGTCTTGGTCTTGCCTTTGCTGGGAGGTATCTGAGAGGGCCGCTCCAGGGCTGCCAGCTTGCTGCTCAGCCTTTCTTCACTCTCCTTGAGCCGCTCCTCCACCAGCTGCTGGAGCTGCCTCAGCTCCTTGTTCAGCTGGGACTTGATATAGGTCTGGAGGATGCACACCTCACCTACAGGAGAGGGGAGAGGCAGGACAAGTGTTGTCTGAGAATGAGCTACACAGGGTAGTGTTGCTTCGGTTTAGGAGCTGTCAGCCATCTCTTCTGAAGCAGACAGTTGGGTGGTGAGGCCAAACTGCCCTTTCTGTATTCACATTCTAACTGACTTCAGCCTAACATCAGGCTAATTACTCAGCACATGCATCAGCTTTTTTTATGGGAAACATGGATGGTAATGATATCTTGATGGTAGGATTAAGTTATATGCATGTTAACACTGGACATCCTGGGATCTAGTATCACCAGGTCTGTGCTTGTTATTATAAACCACTCTCCCATCATTCTCTTTCCAGGGCCACCTGTTATACACATAGCAACATTCCCAGAGGTTCTAACATCCCATGACTCTTAACACCATGGCTCAGTGGTTAAAGACGTTGACTGCTCTTCCAGAGAATCTAGGTGCAATTCTCAGCACCCATATGGTGGTTCTCACATCTGTAACTCCAGTTCCAAGGGATTCACTGCCCTCTTGTGACCTTTGTGGGCACTGGCATATGTGATGCACAGATACACATGGAAACAAAACTCCCAGAAAGAGAATATAAAAACAAAAAAGTTCAAAAAACTTTAGGGGATACCGGGACTAAAACTAAGTCCTGGGTGTGGTGGAATGGGCTATACAGTAAGACCTTTCAAATAAATAAGGGTTGGCAGGATGGCTCAGTGGGTAAAGGAGCTTGCTGTGTAAACCTACCAACCTGACTGCAGCCCTCAGAACCCACACAAAGCTGAAAGGAGACAGGACTGCAAAGGTTCTCTGACCTTTGTACCCATTGCCACACTATCTAACAAAACAAGGGCTGGATAAATGGCTTAGCATTTAAGAGACAGAGGCAGGGAGATCTCCAGGAGTTTGAGGCCAGCCTGGTCTACATAGCAAGTGCCAGAAAAGGCAAGACTACATAGAGAGACCCTGTCTCAAAAATGGGGGTGGGGTGCTGAGGTTGTCCAGCTGAGTGGCAAAACACTAATGCCCATGGCTCCAATCCCCCCTACCCCACTGCACTACAAAACAAAATGGTGGTGGCGGGAGGGGCAGGTGCATGAATCTCAAGCAGTTCCAACCAGAATCCCGGGGCACCTTAACCCTTGCATGTGCTCACTTGGCTGTTGCTCTGGCTCAGGCACAGTTTCTGGTTCTTCCTCCAGTGGAGTAGCTGCCTGCTTTACTGTCACCTCCTCATCTTTCTCTGCACGGCAAAAGCAGGAAGAGATCTTGACCCCAGCCCTGGCCCAGTTCCAGCCTGGCCCACCTGTACCCATCTTACCCTCTGGCCAGAGATGGAATGGCTGTAGCCCCATGTAAGTCAAAGATAGGTCTAGACGAACCTGAAGAGACAGGGAAGAGAGGCTGAGAGGAAGCACCTGCCATAAGAGAGAGGGGGAGCAGGTGGCCACTCACTGCATGTACACAGTACCTGTGGGGTGAAGACATATTTATAGAGCTTGAAGTGGCGGAAGTAGGTGTTGACCACGTAGTCTGCCAGTGCCAGCAGCTGTTCCTCCTTAAAGAGGTCGATGCTGAAAGGGGGCCGCTGTGACGACAATCAGGAGTTAAGTGCCCTAACAACCTCCAGAAGCCTACCTAGCTTGTCTCCCAAAAGCAGAGCTTCCTAGAAGCAGGGCAAACCCCAGGTAGCCTTCAGAGGAAGATAGTGGGAAAGAGAACAGGAATTTAGGCTAGATCTTGCCTGTGGTTGGGTGAAGGCTCCATTCCAGGGTACTGACCCTGACTCCATGGCAAAAGAGAAGGCTGGTAAAGTATCGGTAGCATTCCTCCACGTTGCCCAGAGGGGTAGCTGGAGGAAAGCGATCGAGCCATCAGGCCCTTCCTACTCTCTATCTACTCATCCCACTACCTTTAGAGCATGAGATGCAGAACCGGACTGACTAAGGAGTAAGTCCTGGCCTGTTCTGTTAATTCACTCAATAAATACTGAATTCTCACTATACACTTTCCTAGGCGCTGAGAAAAACAGACAAGGTCCTTCCCTCAGGAGGCTGTTTTGTTTCTGGTCTGAAATTCAGTATGTAACTAAAGTTGGCCTCCAACTAGTGGCATGCAGGTGTTCCCGGCTTGAGTCACTATACTCAGCATCGTTGGGAAGCTACTTTGTGTTTGAGACAGGGTGACTTTGAACTTCTGATTCGTCTGCCTCTACTTTCTAAGTGCTAGGATTGAAATTGAACCCAGGATTTTGTACTAGGCGAGCACTCTACCAAGTGGGTGACATCTCAGCCCCTATTTAGATACTTCTTAGAACAGGCTCATAATAGTATCATGTGTTTCTTAATAAGGAAACCGCTCAAAGATGATAAATGTGGTGCCGTGACACTACCTATGGTGGAACACAAATCCTAGACTGCAAGCTCCCTACTTTAGCTCTCCAGTCTTGTGCCAGCCCAGCCTCCTCTCCTAGGGCTCAAACCTTTTAGTGGCTGCCTCCCTCTCACCAACACAGGCCTTGTGAAGATCTTGGAGCAAAGCACAGGCTGCTGATGTCTGCTCTAGTGAAAAGCCCTGCTGGCTGCAGAAGATAAGTGCATGGGAAAAGAGGTCCAAGATAATGGCATCCCGCAGGCTCTGCTCAGGACAGCCAAGCTCCAAGAGCTCAGCAAGAACCCTTGAGAGGAAGAGGAAGGCATGAGTGACAGTTCAAGCTCGCCCACCCCTCCCCCCTCACCTTAGGATTTCTTTTTTATTATATGGGCAATTCGCCTGTAGGTGTATATGTGCACCATGCTAATCTGGTACCCGTGGAGGCCAGAGAGGATGTTGGATCCTCTGGAACTGGAGTCATGGACTATGTGGATACTGGGAACCAAACCTGGGTCCTCTGGAAGAACAGCCAGTGCTCTTAATGGTGGAGCTGCCTCTGTAGCCCTGAACACAAGCCTCGTCTCATCTCCACCACCTGACGCTATGCATTAAAGCTTATCATTCCTTGTGTCTCCCCTCCCAAGAGCTCTGTCTTGCCAAACTCAAACCCATACTCTCTCATCTCTTCCACAGTGTTTGCCTTCTCCAGTCTGTGCATAGAATGGATGTCCAGGTATTTCCTGTCAGGAAAAGATGAGATAAATCATTGATGGCTCATATAACTTCCCTGATGAGGCTGCAACTTATAGATCATCAGAAGGGGGATCGGGAGTTGAGGCTTGGCTAACTTGCTGAGTAACTTTTGGCAAGTCATTTTCATGGTCTTCACTTTCACTGTAAATGAGGAACATCGTGGTCTAGAATCTAGACTCTAGATAAACCCTTAGGAGACTTATTTGCAAATCAAATGATGAGAAAAAAGGGTTGCACCAGGCAGTGGTGGTACACCCGTTTGATTCCAGCACTGTGAGGCAGAGGCAGGTAGAGCTCTTGAGTTTGAGGCCAGCCTAGTGAGTTTCAGGACAGCCAAAGCTATAACAAGAAACCATGTCTTGAAAACCCAAACAAATAAACAACCTTGAGTTCTCTCGTCTTGTGTGACGTTGATGAAGTCCCCACTGACATCAGTCTGCATGTGCTTCATCATAGCAACTGTGGTACCCTGTGTGCATTTTTGTCTTTGCCTCTCCTTTCACACTGCCACCATACACTGAGGGCCGGGAACACTGGTGACTAGTTTACCTTGAGCATTTCTCAGTCTCATCTTTGTAAAATTGGGTTGCCCTGGCTGGACAGGACTGTTGAGGAGACCTTAAAGGAGTGATACAAATGAGAAGTCTAACTTTTCCTCCAGGGCTCTCCACACTCACCACATACAGATCCGGGGCTGGGGTAGCGGTGGCTGTAGAGAAAAAACAGATTATGGGAAGAATAGCTACTTCAGTATGTAGCCCCTAGTTCCTCGTGAATTTCTAGCAGGTTTGAGTATGCTATCATTTTAACTATAGCAAAGTAGGTAAGACCGGGCTTCGGTGGGCTCCAAATACTATTTAGCAGCCTATTTACAATCAAGACAGCTCCAGAAAACTCCCGAACGTTGGTAAACGTAATGAGTGGCAGCGCCTTATTGGGAAACCTAAGTATTCACTCGAGGACAATGTTCCGCCCTTACCGGGAACAAGTTGGCTCCAGGATCTTCAGCCACTTCCACAAAACTACTACTAGTGGCTTCTGTTGGCGACTCGGTCTGCACATCTGTTCCGATCTTTACGGCCGAGCTACCCACCGATCCCGGACTCCTGTCCAGTTCCTCCTGCAGTTTGGGAGAATGTTCCAACTCCGTCTGCATCTTCATTCCCAGGCTCTGGCTGGATCTGGGGGTAATCATCGCTTCGTCCTTCTTAGCCTCAGACAAGGACTCTCCAGCCTGGGCTCTCTAGGACAGCCAGCTCTCCCACTGCAAAGCCCGGACCTGCCCCTTCTAGTGTTTTTTCAGAAGCGGAGAAGCGAGACGCAGCCAATCCGCAGAGGGCGTCTTCCCAATCTTGTCTCCCCGGTGACCGTTGTTAAGGAAAGTAGAAAGTATAAGCCCACACCAATCATTGAAAAGATAGAGCGCATGCGTAACGAGTTGCACGTGCCTCTTCAAAGTTGCTTATAGGGGTGCTTTTAAGGGTCGGTGTTTTTACAGATTTAATTGAAAACAATTTGTGTGTGTTTGTGCCTGCGTGTGCGCACGTGTACAGGATATTCGCGAGTGCCCATGGAGGCCAGAAAGGGTGACGGATCCTCTGGATCTGTAGTTACAAGGGGTCGTGAACCGAGTACCCCGAATAGCAGCAAAGGTTCCAATCGTAGAGCCACCTCTCCATCTTTTAGTGCAACTGTGGTGTCAGTAACTATGGGAACAGCCTGTTGGCCAATCATTGAAATTCAGTCGATCGAGGAAAAAAAAAAAAAAAAACTAAAAGACTCGAGAGGCGGAACCAAGAGCCACCAATAGAAACAGGAAATAAGTTTCGCCACATCCGGAGCCGCTCTGACGCCTGCGCTGTGCGTCTGGCGGCCGGTGACGTCCGGTGAGATCCAAGATGGTGGCGCTTGGTTGACCCTACCGTAAGTGCGGACCCTGGCCGGCGGGGGCGGGGCCCGGCAGATGTGTTCAGGGGGACGCTCGGGACTACGGAGCTCCGGACGCATCCACAGCTCTGCTCCCTGTTTTCTGCAGGTGACGAAAGTGCCGCCTCCGCCCGCCTGACAGCCCGGGAGAGCCCTGAGCTGCCCCTCCGCCACCGCCGCTATGTCTGGCCTCAGCAACAAGCGCGCCGCCGGCGACGGGGGCTCAGGACCCCCAGAGAAGAAGCTGAACCGCGAGGAGAAGACCACGACCACTCTAATCGAGCCCATTCGTCTCGGGGGCATCTCTTCCACGGTTGGTGGGCTTTTGCGAAAGTCACATTTGGTCTCCGCCCAAAGCGTTCAGAATCTTGTGTGTGCACGTGTGTGTGTGTGTGTGTGTACACACAAAACAGGTAGTGAGGGTGGGTGTGCCAATTTTGTGAAAGTGATCAGAGGACAAATTTATGGAGTCTCTTGCCTTCTTCTACTCATACACACATACATTCCCATAAGTCCTGTGACTTGTCAGATTCTTCTGAGTTAGAAAAGGGTAGGGGCAGAAACAATGTGAAGCTCTCATGATTAACATACTTTCTTTGCAAGCGTCTGAGCCTTGCTATACCTCTTCCCCTTTCAGTCTAGTTTTTGTCCTGTGTGCCAGGGTCCCACTTGATGCTCTCCTCCTCTTCCTTTCTGGTAGGAGGAGATGGATTCCAAAGTACTGCAGTTCAAGAATAAGAAGCTGGCGGAGCGGCTGGAGCAGCGGCAAGCCTGTGAGGATGAGCTCCGGGAGAGAATTGAGAAATTGGAGAAGAGGCAGGCTACTGACGATGCCACGCTACTCATCGTCAACCGCTACTGGGCCCAGGTGGATGCCTAAAGAGCAGCGCCCTACTGGGAACACCCCCCCACCAGGCATTCATATAACCCTTTGTTCTTCCTTCTTTCAGCTGGATGAAACTGTAGAAGCCCTACTCCAATGCTACGAGAACCAGAGGGAACTGTCTTCAGGGACAGAGGTGCCTGGTTGCCAAGAGGGCCTAACCCGTGATGTGATCCCTCGAACAGATCCAGGGACATCAGATCTGAGGGGTAGGATCAGGGCCCTGGGGAGCTTATGTTTGCAGAAAGGTCTTTAGGAGGAGGTGACTTTGATGTGGGGCTGCTGAAATGCCCAACCCAGCCCACCGTTTAAAAATTGACTTCATGCCTGGTGGTACGTGCCTTTAATTCCAGCACTTAGGAGGCAGAAGTTGGTGGCTTCTCCTCTCGAGTTCAAGGCTGGCCAAGGGCACGTAGCCATAAGACTCTGTCTAAAAACAGTTTGTTTGTTTTTAATTTTCTCTTTTAATGGTAAGAACAAAGTTTTGGAATCTAATTGGATTTTCATAATTCCAGCACTCTGAAAAGTAGAAGCAGATGGTTTACTGCTTATTTTATTTATTCATTTTGATTTTCAGAGACAGGCTTTCTCTGTGTAGCACTGGCTAACTTGGAACTCGCTCTGTAGACCAGGCTGGCCTCAAACTCAGAGAATGCGGAAATTAAAGGCATGCACCAGCCAATGACTATCAGGAGTTTCTTCTGAACCTTGGTACAGGTTAATTGATCACTGCTGCCTTTTATTCCTATGAGGATTTTCTGTCCCTTCCAGAACCGCTGCCAATGCAGTTCCGAGCCCCTCTCAGTGAGCCGGCCTTGGCTTTTGTGGTGGCACTAGGCGCCAGCAGCTGCGAGGAAGTGGAGCTGCAACTGCAGGGTCGGATGGAATTCTCCAAAGCTGCTGTGTCTCGGGTGGTAGAGGCCTCAGATCGCCTACAGCGTCAGGTGGAAGAACTCTGTCAGCGAGTATACAGCCGGGGTTAGTTCTTTGGACCCATCCCTTCCTGCATTGTTCAGGGTCCCCCTCCCTGATTTCAGTAGTTAATTGAGGCCGGAATTCCCAGTGAATATCAGCCTTGTTCGAGATTGGGATTTCAGCTTAGTTCCTGAGGTGGGGCTGTGGAGCGATGGCTGGGAGGGCTGTCTGAAACTTTGCACCGACCTCAGGGGTAACTGTTGTCCCACTACACTGAGAGGCAGGTGCTCAGGCTTTTTGTGGCAATGGGTTGTTTTGTTTTTTTCTCCTGCCCTTAATTGTCCTCCCTAGTGTCTGCTTTCTTGGCTGAATCACTCTCTGAGCTAGTCATAAGCAGTCGGTGAGACAGATAGCGCATCACACTGAGCCCAGAAACTCCAGGATCAGTTAATGCTTCCTTGGTTATCTAGGGTTTGGCTCTCATCCAGGCTCTGCATTCCCAGGGGACAGTGAGGGCCCCGGGGAGATGGCACGGGCACGCACTCGGGAACTAGGCAGAGAAAACCGTAGGCTACAGGACTTGGCCACTCAGCTGCAAGAGAAGCACCACCGCATCTCGTTGGAGGTAGGAGTCGGGGTTTGGGTGCCATTAGAACTGAGGCAGGGTTTGGGTTCGCCATCTAAGGATCTCAGGAAACAAGCCACTTTCCACTGCCCCCAGTACTCTGAGCTCCAAGATAAAGTGACATCAACAGAGACCAAGGTCCTAGAGATGGAGACAACAGTGGAGGACCTGCAGTGGGACATTGAGAAGCTGCGCAAGCGAGAGCAGAAGCTCAATAAGCACTTAGCAGAGGCCTTGGAGCAGGTATGCGAGCGGATGGGACCAGAGTGAGCGCTTGTGACCCCTCGCTTCTGCCCCTCACGTCCACTGTATCCTCCTCTGCAGCTCAACTCTGGCTACTACGTGTCCGGGAGCTCCACAGGCTTTCAGGGAGGCCAGATCACACTTAGCATGCAGAAGGTGAGCAGCAGCGCCCTTCCAGTCCCCTCACCCCTTCAGTTCTGCCTCGGACTTTTCCTAAGGGCAAACATCTTTATCAGAGCCTGTTTCCTAGCATTGCCACACATTTGTTTTCATGCATTTATATACTTGTTTATTAAATAATTCCAGAACGTAAAGTGCTAGGAGCTCGGCAGGTTAAAGAGGACAAACGAACACAGGAGCGTTAGTTGATTGTCTTGAGAACCCCACCCCCATACTCGAGTGTGTGCTGTCCTGTCCTGAGCATCTGTCCACCTTAATGCTCTACTTCAGTCTGTGCTTGAGGGCTCTTTGTGTTTTGATTCTTTGTATTGGAGACGAGGTTCTTATGATGTGGTCAGGCTGGCCTCAGACTTGTGCAGCTGACGGTCACTGAGCCTGCTAGGCTTCAGACTACCTTTCCTAGCTTCAAATACGTTTTCTTAAGAAATTTCAGCTCTTTTTCTTCTGAGGGAGTAATAAAGATTCCATGGAAGTTAGGTTCTATGTGAGGAACCTACACATAATAAACTGCATACATTGGTAGTGAGCAGCATAAAAAAAAGGCACAGGGTAGATATTCCTGTGGACTGACCTCCTCCCATTTCCCAAGAGCCCCTGGGAAGAACCTTGGTGTGAAGGCTTATATGCAAATGCTCTTCACTGGGAGCTGGGTGGGATGTATGGTGGACTACTGGGGAAAATATTGCCCATCCTGGTCTTGCCTACCACAGCCCCTTCCACTCCCTAGTTTGAGATGTTGAATGCAGAGCTGGAAGAAAATCAGGAATTGGCCAATAGCCGAATGGCAGAGCTAGAGAAGCTGCAGGCTGAGCTTCAGGGGGCTGTTCGGACAAATGAACGTCTCAAGGTAGGCTGTGGTTGAGACTGGAAGGGCTTGGGCTGACCTCAAATCCTGGTGCTAACACAGCCCTCTGGCCATCTTTACCCAGGTAGCCCTGCGTAGCCTTCCTGAGGAGGTGGTTCGTGAGACGGGGGAGTACCGCATGCTGCAGGCTCAGTTCTCACTGCTCTACAATGAGTCTTTGCAAGTGAAGACCCAGCTAGATGAGGCCCGGGGGCTGCTGCTGGCCTCCAAGAATTCCCACTTGAGACACATTGAACATATGGAGGTATGGTCGTGGAATGGGGCTAGGAGTGAGAAATAGACCTTTAGAGTTGAGACATTCCTGAGCTTTCAAGGGTCTTCTGTACCTGCTGAGAGTCCCTTGGGCATAGATTGATCCTTGGCCAGAGGTGAGACTAGGGGATGTATATCGTTATTTTTCTTCCAGTTTTAATTATTAACGCTATAATTTTACAGTATATCTTAAAGTACCTGTAACCCTCATATGTGCTTTTGTAAGAGCTGGGCTAAGAAAGCAATGAGCTGAGGTGGGAGCCGAGCCACTGCTACCAGAGTTTTGTTAATCATCAGATGCAAGTAACACAGAAGGCAATGCACCGGGATGGAGCACAGACCGCTTTAACATCTATAGAAAGGAGGTGGTTTCGTTTTCTTTCTATGCATCGGGTTCTGGTAGCAAGCAGTGTGCATTAGAGCGGTGTGTGCTCTGGATAATATTTTCTGCTTACTGGAACTAGTTGGATCCAAGTCCACACTCATAGAGCAAGCTTGTTTTAATCACCTTCAGTACCTCTCCCTCCTCAGTACCTCCCCCTCCAGCTTCACAGTGTTAGTGATTCAAACCCTTCCTGGTAATGGTGTTTTACGGTTGTCCGTCTCCAGTCAAAATCTACATTTTGTCTTCAGAGAAGCAGTGAGAGGCCCACTGTCAGGTGCATATGCTCTAGGCAGCAGAGCAGCAATTCTGCTTGGTGATGGAAATGAATTCCAGTTTATTCCTGTTAGGTTTTTGTTTTGTTTTGTTTCTTAAAGTATAACTTCCGTTTTATTTCCCAAGGCATTTTTCTTCCACGCTTATGTAAGCCTTTTTATGTGGGCTTTGGTGGAGGTCGTGGTGCAGCGCCAGCAGGTCTGAGTCGTGGTGGGGATGTCTGGTCCTTCCGGGCCTCACGAGATCGTTTCCTGATGCCCTAGCTGTGAATGGCACAGCTCACAGTAATGCAGCTGGGGAAGCTTCAGCTATGCCCCTGACAGCAGCGGCTTATACAGGGTTCCAAATGACAAACTTTTTTTTTTTAAGATTCATTTATTATATATGAGTACACTGTAGCTGTCTTCAGACACACCAGAAGAGAGCATCAGATCTCATTACAGATGACTGTGAGCCACCACGTGGTTGCTGGGATTTGAACTCAGGACCTCTGGAAGAGCAGTCAGTGCTCTAACCACTGAGCCATTTCTCCAGCCCATGACAAACTTCTAATGGCCTTATCCTTGGGCACACACTGGGTGCAGTTTGTGCAGCAAATTGGCTGCACATGGCCATGGCCCTTTTTGGCACAACTGTTGTTTCTTTAGCCAAGACTTGAAAGAGCTATTTTTGTTAGGTTTTAATTATGTCAACATTTACACAGATGAAGGTGCATTGCCAAATATTTTAGGGCTTGGAAAGGGTTGCATACACGTAATCTGTTTTTATCTTTTAAAAAAAAAAAAGTCGTGATATGTGTATATGACTTAAAGTTTTATGTGTATGGATGTTTGCTTCATCTGTGCCTGGTGCCCTCTGAGACTGGAAAATAGCATCTCCTGAAACTGGAGTTACAGATGGTTATGAGCCCCCAGCGATGGTTGGAAACCAAACTCTGGTCCTTTGGAAGAGCACCCAGTGCTCTCAACTGCTGAGCCATCGGGGTGTCAGTGCATAGCTGTGGGTGGCTGGAATTCACTGCATACACCAGGCTGGCCTTCAGTGTAAGATATCCACAAGCTATTGCTTCCTGAGTCCTGGGATTGGTGTATTTATCTATCTTAGATTCATTTACCAAAGGTTTGTTTGTTTGTTTGTTTTCTGGAGAAACATAAGATTAAGTAACCAATGCTGGCTGGCTTTCTTTTTCTTTTTGAGACAGGGTTTCTCTGTGTAACCCTGTCTGTCCTGGAACTCATTTTGTAGACTAGGGCAGCCTTGAACTCAGAAATTTCCCTGCCTCCACTTCCCAAATGCTGGATCAGAGGCCTGCGCCACCCTCCCTGGCAGCTTTATTTCTTTATAAGCAAAGATTAGGTGTTCTAATTAGTAATGAGTAGTGGCGTTTTCACAGGGTTGTGTGTCTTTAATACCTAACCCCGCAGAGTGATGAACTGGGGCTGCAGAAGAAGCTGCGCACAGAAGTTATCCAGCTGGAAGATACCCTGGCCCAGGTACGCAAGGAGTATGAGATGCTGCGCATTGAGTTTGAACAGAACCTTGCGGCCAACGAGCAGGCGGGTACGTAGTGGGATTTGGGTAGAAGTGGGCCTTAGGTGCTGGACCAACCCACCTATGGCTGCTTAGCTAGATACAATAAGTCCAGCTCCTTTTCTTTTCTCAGAGCCACTACCTGTCTAACAGTGAGCCTGTCGGATGAGTACCTAAGCAGGCATCACCAGACTGTGAGCAAAGATTCATTGTGTGCTCCTGTGAGCTACACTCAATTCTACAATTTGAAGCCTTGCCAATAAACAGAGCAAAAAATCTCTGCTGTTGTGGAATGAGTCTAGTAGAGGGGCAATATATAATAAAGGAAAAGATAAAACATGAGCTATTGAAAAAGATTTGTATAAAAATGAGTCAGGAACCTAGTATGACGGCACACACCTTTAATCCCTGCACTTGGGAAACAGAGGCAGGAGGATCTCTGCAAGTTTGAGGCCAACCTCATCTACATAGTGAGTTCCAAACCAGCAAAGGTACATATGCAAAACACATAAAATATAAATTTTTTTTTAAAAAGTTTATTGTCCCCTATCCACCTTCATACCCAACTCCCCACTGACTTGAGAGGTGGCTCCGTGCTTAAGAACACTAAAAACTTTACTCTTCCAGAGTACCCAGATTTGATTGCCTGTACCCATAATTCCCAGTGATCCAACGCCCTCTTCTGACCTTTGAGTACACTACATGGCACACACATGGTATATGTATGTAAGTCAGAAATATGTAAGTAAAATACCATACAAGTAAAATTTAGAAAATAAGATTATTTATGTGTGTAAGCATTTTGCTTTCATGCGTGTACATCTGTGCACTTCATGCATGTGTGCCTGGTGCTCACAGAGGCCAGAAGATCCTGGAACTTGGAACTGGAATTACAGACCGCTGAAAGTACCATGTGGGTGCTCGAAATTGATCATAAGTGCTCTCTCTGTAAGAGCAGACAGTGCTCACACCAGCTGAGCCATCTCTCCAGCTTCTGTGAGGCCAATTTTCCTGCTTTGTATTGACTCTGGCTCAGCTTTTGTGGAGTTGGAGAGCTGGAAGGAGACAATTCACGCTTATCTCCTTACTTTTCTCCAGGGCCTATCAACCGTGAAATGCGCCACCTGATTAGCAGCCTCCAGAACCACAATCACCAGCTAAAAGGAGATGCCCAGCGTTATAAGCGGAAACTTCGAGAAGTACAGGCTGAGATTGGTAAAGTGAGTAGAGGGAGTTTCCAGGGGCAAGCCTTAGCTCAACCTTAGTGAGTAGTGGCTCATCCCATTCCTACTTTTCTGTCTTTAACAGCTCCGGGCACAGGCCAGCGGTTCTTCCCACTGCATCCCCAACTTGAACCACCCAGATGACACTGGCCTCAATGCTATTGCCCCAGGGAAGGAAGATAGTGGGCCAGGCCCTGGAGGTACCCCTGACAGCAAGAAGGAGGTGGCTTTAGTGGCTGGAGCCACCTCTGCTACTTCTTCCATAAAGAAAGAGGAGCTGGTCTCCTCTGAAGATGATGCCCAGGCCCTAACCCCTGGAACCCAGGGTTTGCCCTCCCGGGGCCGAGAACCTGAGGCCAGACCCAAGCGAGAACTTCGGGAACGGGAAGGGCCTAGCCTGGGACCCCCACCTGCAGCCTCAACTCTCTCAAGAGCTGATAGAGAAAAGGCCAAGGCAGAGGAAGCCAAGAGGAAGGAGTCAGAACTGCTCAAAGGTCTCCGAGCAGAGCTCAAGTGAGGCCCTACTGTTATCTCATAGCCCTGTCAAGTAGCTTCCATCTCCTCCTGCTAAGACTCTCCTGCACCTTTCCCTAGGAAGGCCCAGGAGAGCCAGAAGGAGATGAAGCTGCTGCTGGACATGTACAAGTCCGCACCCAAGGAGCAGCGGGATAAGGTGCAACTCATGGCAGCTGAGCGGAAGGCCAAGGCCGAGGTAAGGGCAGCTGGGGCATGCTGGGGCATGTAGTCCTGCCTAGGTACTTCAGAGCCTTGTTCCAGCAAGTTTGCTTCTGTTTTTATTCTTTCACTGTATGGAGCAAACTAACAGTGCTGTTGCTGTGTGGACCACTGTTTGAGGGCTTCCTTCCCACGGATGCAGGTGGATGAGCTTCGGAGCCGCATCCGAGAGCTGGAAGAAAGAGACCGAAGAGAAAGCAAGAAAATTGCAGATGAGGATGCCCTGCGGCGGATCCGGCAGGCAGAAGAGCAAATTGAACACTTGCAACGCAAATTGGGTGCCACCAAGCAGGTCAAGTGACCTGTGGTCTTTCTGCTTCTGAATTCAGGAATTTCCTTAGCCCTGTTGAGTGCCTTCAGCATGTGACATTTTGGTCTGGGTGTGCACCATTTCCTTGGAGTTCCCCACAACCATCTTACTGATCTACCATTTTTTGTTTCTCTCTTTCCTTCCCACTTGTAGGAGGAGGAGGCATTGCTGTCAGAGATGGATGTAACAGGTCAGGCTTTTGAAGACATGCAAGAGCAAAATGGGCGGCTGCTCCAGCAGCTTCGGGAAAAGGATGACGCCAACTTTAAGCTCATGTCAGAGCGGATCAAGGCCAACCAGATTCACAAGCTGCTCCGAGAGGAGAAGGATGAGTTGGGCGAGCAGGTTCTTGGCCTTAAGTCCCAGGTATGACAGCTACTGTGTGATGCTTGTGGATGAGGCTGGAGATGCTGCACCCTGGTACTGAGGCTTCCCATCCTCAGGTGGATGCCCAGCTGTTGACAGTACAGAAGCTCGAGGAAAAGGAGCGGGCTCTGCAGGGTAGCCTTGGGGGCGTGGAGAAGGAGTTAACACTGCGCAGCCAGGCCCTGGAGCTCAATAAGAGAAAGGTAAGGCTGGGCTTTTGGACATGGTAACTCGTGTGATTAGCTCATGTGTTCTCTCCTGTCTCTGCCTGGCAATGCTACCACAGGTAGCCCAGAGTGAAATTCGGCTCTTCTTCTGGATAGCTCATAAGTATCATTTCCATATGTTTTCTATGTGTCAAGCCAGAGCCAGAGAGAGAGAGAGAGAGAGAGAGAGAGAGAGAGAGAGAGAGAGAGAGAGAGAGAGAGAGAGAGAGAGAGAGAACAGGGTCTCTCTATTTCACTCTAGCCATTCTGGAACTCACTGGGTAGACCAAACTGGCCTCTGTCTTTATACCACAAGCTTCAAGCTTTCCTGGTGCACTCAGAAGCCAAAAGGGGATCAGATACCCTCAAACTAGAGTTGTGGATGACTGAGCTGTCATCTGGGTTCTAGGAGCTGAACCTAAGTTGTCTCTGCCAGACCTGCAAGTGTTGCTGAACCACTAACCACTGAGTAATCTCTTTACCCAACTTAAATTCTTGATCCTCCTGCCTCAGGCTCCCAGGTGCTAAGAGAGCCAGTGTTTAATTTTAGCATTACAGAACTGGGCTGAAGGTGTAGCTCAGTTAGCAGACTGCTTGCATAGCATGCTTCAGGCTCTGGGTTCAGTCTCTAGCACTACATAAACTGGGCATGGTGGTATATGTGAACTGGCCTGTAAACTCAGTACTTGGAAGGGCAACAGGAAGTTCAAGGATTTCAAGGTCATCCTCTGCTATAAAGCAAGTTCAAGGCCAGTTTGGGCTGGAATATGTAGAGACCTTGTCCTAAAGGTAGATGGAGAGAGGATTAAGATGGAGGATTGACAAGCCAGAGAGATGGGTCATTGGCTACTCTTCCAGAGGACCTCGGTTCAATTCCCAATACCCACATGACAGTTCACAACTGTCTGTAGCTCCAGTTCCAGGGGAACTCTTACATAGACATGAATGTAGACAAAACACCAACACACATGCAATAAAAAATACTTTAGAAAACACATAGCAGATTAATATTGGTTCTATATCTATTAGAATATTTTCTTCTGGTAAATTTATGTTCCTGTTACATGCTGAGCTTTATGCTGACCAACACTGGGTGAGTCCTGCCTCCTCACCAGTAATCCGCAAATAAAATAATACAGTTGTCCATTGCTTATAATCTTTTTTTTTTTCTTTCTCCATTTCTTTCTCTCTTTCTCTGAGCTCACTCTGTAGACCAGTGAACTAAGATCCTACCTCTGCCTCCTGAATGCTGGAATTAAAGGTGTGCGCCATTGCACCAGACTCTGCTGTATTCCAAGCTGACTTTGAGCTCTCAGTGATCCTCCTGCCTCAGCCTCCCAACTGCTAGAATAACAAATTTACAACAATATACCTGGTTCAAACTAAGGAAATATACCTGGTTCAACAGTATACCTGAAGGAAACTAAGGTTGTGTGAAAAACTAAAGGCACTCCTTGGGGATGTGACTTTATAGCTGAGTCCCACAGGACAGTGCATGTTAGAGGAGTTGAGAGCAACAGAGAGACTAGCTTGGTGAAGGCTTCAGTGCATACCATTCAGAATGTTTGACAGGAGCATCATTGGACTGTGGTTCCCAGGCTTGGGCACAAGGTCCTTTCCTTCCTGTTCCCACCCTCCGCAGGCTGTAGAAGCAGCCCAGTTGGCTGAGGACCTGAAGGTGCAGTTGGAACATGTACAGACTCGGCTTCGAGAGATCCAGCCCTGCCTGGCAGAGAGCCGGGCTGCCCGGGAGAAAGAGAGCTTCAACCTCAAGAGGGCTCAGGTGTGTGCTGAGGGGGCTGGTGTGTTACCCGTGTAGGAGACATGCAGATCCTTAGCTTGGCTTCTGCTGTTCTAGGAGGACATTTCCCGGCTGCGGCGCAAACTAGAGAAGCAGCGGAAAGTGGAGGTTTATGCAGATGCTGATGAGATCCTGCAGGAGGAGATCAAGGAGTACAAGGTGGGATATGACTGGCTGGTGACAGTGGGCAGCAGAAAACGCCAATTGTGGAGTCAGACAACTGCCAAGTATTTGTTGTATGTAAGCCATGCGGCAGAGGAGGGATTATACTCAAAGTAATTCTGCCATCTCAGTGATAAGTCAGGGTGGTAAGAACCCAAGGGAAGTCTCCAGAGTCGTCCCGGGGATGGGATGGAGAGCTGTGTAGCAACAGGCTTCCTGGAATGTCATCAAAGGCAGACCCAAAGCTTGAAGAATGGTGGTGAGAGCTAATCTAACAAGAAAGGCCTGGGGTAGAGCCGTTCTGGTTGTAGGGGAGAGGCGGTTGAGCAGCTGCGGACCCTGTAGGGTGTGGGCAGGCTTGGCAGCCTGTGGGAAAGCAGAGTAGAGAAGCCGTTGTTTGGGAGGCAGAGGGGCGTGTGATGCTTGGGAGTAAACCTGGGTGAGGCGTTATACAGGCTACACACACTTTACCACCAAGCTGCATCCTCAGCCCCATCAAGGGTTTTTATTCAAGATAGTGGCCAGATGTGGGCCAGTCTCTGGGACAGAAACAAATACATAGCTAAGCCCTACACACCAGAGATGAGAGATCAGCTAAGGGCACACTAAGGTGGGACAACAGGGCTCAGGGATGGTCCACACAAGGATAGAATAAACAGGACACCGGGGAGGTCCAAGGTGGAGGCAGAGGAACATTCTTCAGTGCATTAGGAACATGCTGTGGACGTTTTCACGGGTGACAAGAACACAGTGCCTCTCGGACAGGCTGGAAGAGCACTTGAAGCCGAGGGTCAAGTGCAACAGAATTGGAAGCCACGCTAGACTCTGGTTGCCTATTGAGGGCTTTTGCCATCAGAAGGACAGGAATGTTCTTCTCAGCTCAGGAATTGCTCAACTTTTTTTTTTAATTGGAGGAATCTTATCTTTTAAGTGACAGGAATAAGTGAAGCCAGAGGAGTGAGAGAACGTGCTGATGGGAGGGGTAGGTAAGGAAGGAAATGAGCCAAGCCCAGCAGGATGCTCCTGGGACTGGGTGAACTTGGGTAGAACAAGGATCTACCCAGACTTCGGTAGAGAAGGTGGCACAGTCATTGATGAACTATTCCCCCATTGGGCCTTCTCGGGGAAGACAACAGCCTTGAAAGACTTTCCAATGTGAATGGCGCTGTCCTGAGAGTTGGGAAACTAATGTGGGGAAGTGGAGATGGCCGGCTTCCACTCCAAATAGGCGACACTTGCCTTGCAGTGCTTGCCCTGACCGGAGCTGAGTCTGAGCGCCTCCTGGTGGCAGCTGGGAGAAAGTCCACAGTAGGACTTTGACACCAGGGGTAGGAATGACCAAGTTGAAGATAGCATGGTTCTCAGTGACTAAGCAGGTACAAGAGAAGGGAAGTGACCAGTTGGGGATTTTGCCCCAAAAAAGCTAATAAAGCAAGAGATGCAGGAGTTCAGTCCTAAAGAGAACCTAGGCTCTGCTACTTTGTAGCTTTGTTTGTAGGGTTTTGTTTTGGGTTACTTTGTTTGCTTGCTTTGTATTTTTGGTTGGTTGGTTGGTTGGTTTCGTCTTGTATTTGAGGAAAGTCTTACTGTGTGACCCTGGCTGACCATGGTCACAGTCTCCTAAGTGCTAAGGACACAGGTGTAGGCAACTTGACTACTTTCAAATCTTGGAAACTTGGCTCTGCGCTTAGCTCCTTTCATGCTGTGCTGTTCCCACCTTCAGAAGTTATGGATAGAATTAGAAACCTTAATCGTTTGGTGGGCTTAGCCTGGAGTCTGGGAACTGTCAGAGTTGCTCCAAACATAATGTGTCTCTTTGGTCTAGGCCCGGTTGACCTGCCCCTGCTGTAACACCCGCAAGAAGGACGCTGTGCTTACCAAGTGCTTCCACGTTTTCTGCTTTGAATGTGTGCGGGGCCGCTATGAGGCCCGCCAGAGGAAGTGTCCCAAGTGCAACGCGGCCTTTGGTGCCCACGACTTCCACCGTGTGTACATCAGCTGAACCTGAAACTCAGGGGACTTTGAAACATCCATATACCCTAGGGGCTGTGCCCCCAGCTGCCCACTCCCCCAGGGGCAATGGCCCCAACCTTCCTTCAGACTCCATGAGCCCAGCCCCTATGTGCCTAGATGGTTTGGGGCTACTGGTGCATGCAGGAGAGGTGGAACTAACCAAGCTGAGTGCCATCTCTTCCTGAATGTCAGATCTGCAGCCTCGGGGACTCCCAGGTTCACAACATCCCACTGTAACCTTGGGAGCTCACCAAAACCTGTTTCTACTGGGAAGACAGATACATCCTTACCCCTAAAAGGGAATTTCTCCACCAGGAAAGGGCTCACCACCTGCCTACACAAGTTCAGTAATGACCAGGGACCACTTGCTTTGCATTGCGTCCTGGCCCAGCGAGCCTTTCTTCACCTACTTAGCCCCAGGCCTGGGCAGGGATTTAGCCTTCCAGTGGAGTTTCCTGTACCCTGGTGTAGCTTTTGTGTTGGAGAAGGTGCACTCGGGTGTCTGCTCTATTCAGGGATGCTCTGCAGTTACGGACACTGCCTCCTCATAGTCTGATTCAGGGCCATCAGTTTTGGGTTTTTTTTTTTTTTTTTTTTTTTTTAAAGCCAGACTCTTTCCAGTCTCCTGCTTTTCTCCTAAGCCCACTTTACCCTTCCTCACACATCCTGAAGGTCCCTCGAGTACCTGGCCCTAGCCCTGCTTTCTTTCATCCTGGTGGTCTTAATTGTGGAGGTGCAACTTGCCAGGAGGGAAGAGACAATCTAGCACTTCCAGTCATTCCAGGTAGAAGAGCTTTGCCTGTCCTGCTGGCCTGCACTGATGCTCCCTGTGGTACCTGCCTAGACAGTCCTGAACACCGGAGACAGGACCTAGTGGAGCTGGGAGATGGCGCTGCAGATAGCTGCAGGATCTTTTGGACTCAGCCTCTGCTCTAGGGGTGTTGTGTATGGGCTGCTAATTGTTATGAATAAATACCCAACCCTAGGCTGCAGAGAAGCCAGTCTACTTGGTCTAAACCTGAGTCTAAGCGCTACACTCGGCAAGCACTTCCCTGGATTGGTTGGGAAGTGGATACATCTGAGAACCCATTCCAGCCCACCACTACTTGTGTTAGCAGTAGCAAGCATATCGGCAAAGACCTGTTTACAAGGTGCTTCCACCCCCCACCCCACCCCCCTCCTTCACAATGGAAAAGCCTTTGATTATAGGTTGGCCATGCCCTTGGCAGAAATTGGCCATTCGGATTACAGCCTTGTGGGTTGCATCCTGGGATTTGTAGCCCTTTACCTCTCAAGGCCAAGTTTTCCTGTTATAGCCAAAGGACACATTTCAGTCCTACTTGCCGGGTTTATCCACACATTCTCTGGGAACACACACACCACAACAACTCAGCAGGGTAGCTTTTCATTGTAGCCTGCTTGGGCCGTTAGCTGGACCCTCGGAAACCGTTTGCTCAAACGTGGGAGTGTCTTCTCAGGGTTCAGAGTGCTGTCGACTCTTCCGGTGGCGCTTTCATGGAAGTCACGCTGGGATTAGCTCCGTGGCCGGCGCTAAGCGAGGGTGAAGTGGGCGTGGGGGCCGCAGTAATAGCCATGGTTGTGGCCTCGGTCTTAGCAACAGCAGTACCTTCTCTAGGCTCTTCTGCCTTTTCTGCAGTCTTGCCTTCTAGAGGACTCCGGGCCCTTTCTGTTATCTGACCGCGTCTAGTTTCAGTGGGGTCGCAGTGGCTGAACCAAGTCGGACTGGAGACGGAGATGCGGGCTATGGTGACCTCCGGCATGGAACTGGCAGCGATCGGAACACTCGCGGAAGCACGAGTAGCCGCATAGGAAACACGAGTAGCGGCAGGCGATGACATTAGGCCACCATGAAAAACCACCCTGGCTGGAGTGCTGGGTGGGAAAGGTGGGGGAAACGCAGGCTATTGCATCATAGAGACCAGAACTAGAACTGAGCTGTAGTCTTAAAAGGCCTGAGCACTGGGGCATCATCTCTCTCCCAGATGGACACCATTCCCTTAGAGCCGAGTCCTCAAATGAATGGGTTAGCTCCGTGTGTGGTGGTAACACCTAACAGTAACGCAAAGCGTACCTTTTCCTCATGTCAAGCTCAAGTTGAGTGGGCTATAAGTCCCAGGATCCCCGTGCCTGGAACAGTATTGCTCTCTTGCCAGGACCATGAAAATAGTCTGTCACTGATGCAAATCTGTTTTAAAAGACAGCTTTCTCCTCTCAAGTTAGAGTCAGAACCCTTCCCTGGCCAACTCTGAGCAGGTGGTTTCAGTGTTGGGTGTGATCTATTTGAGCCGGAGCTAGGGCAACTGCCTCAGAGCAATTGATGGGACTACTCTCAGAACTTACCCCAGGCCTTTGGTGTTACACTCCTTGGCTTACATCATACTCACTACCTTCTGATCTCTTCCTTCAACCTTTGCACTTTGCCTTTCTCTTGAGGTGTCTGTCCAGAGCTAACGGTACAGGTAAGCTGTACCTACAGTTCCTTCCCAGGCTTCAGGCCTGAAAACCACTGTTTGAGTGTAAGGGATGGTCTCTCTCAGCGCTAACCCTCCTTAAGCTTGCCTCTGCTCCGCGGCTGCACCTCCTCCCCTCGACCCCTTATGCTCTAAGGAAGATATCTCAACCTTCCTACAGTTCCTCATGCTGTAGTGACCTTAACCATAAAGTTATTTTGTTGTTACTTCATAACTGTAATTGTGTTACGGCTATGTATGTTTTCTGAGGATCTTAGGCAGCCCCTGTGAAATGTGAACCCCAGCCTGCTCTAAGCCAATCCCCAACTGTTAGACTATGCCCACTCCACCCCTGACTTCTATATAGAGGATCCCTATTCTTGAGACCCCCGCCTCCCTGCCCTGTAGTTACTTCCAATTGTCATCCAGCCTACTGCAGCAGTCATGACCTCTGGCCTTTAAATTATCACTCTGGTCCTCCTCTCGTTCAGGTTCCTTGGTGTTCCCTGGGCTGGGGACCCAGGAACATGAAAAGGCAAGCCCCCCTCCCCACCACGCCCACCCATATTCCTGGAACAGAAAGGGAAAGAATGACAGCTTATGCTAGGATTTGGGATAGAGGCACAGTAAGGTTCAAGAGAGGGCAGGAGGAATTCATGGTGAGGATGGGGCCTTAAGGGTCCTGACTGCTGTTTCAGAGAACCTGGGTTCAATTCCCAGTGCACAATGGCAGCTAACAACTATCTGTAATCCCGGGTCTAGGGGATCTGATGTCCTTTTAAGGCCTCTGCATGTGCTTGATGTCCAGGCACATGCAAATAAAACACCCATGCACATTATTTTTACATACACCTTCCTGCCTTCAGCAAGAGTCCTGAAAAGACAGGTTACGGCTAGTGTTGATCGCAGGCAGCCACTCAATGGCCATGAGACTCAGAAGACAGTGCTGAAGACAGCCAGGCATTAGGGCTTTCTTGTAGTAGTCCCAACCACAAGGAGAAATGGCATGGCCAGTGTGGAGGTGGCCTGAAGACCTCCAGGTCATTCTAACTTTCACAGTGACTTACTTGTGGGTCTTGGGTAAATGGCTTTGGGCTATCCTGGGGATGGGACAAGCCAGGGTACAACTCAAGAAAACAGGTTTCAGGAGAGGCTGAGCTAGACCCCAGGATCCATGAGAACACAGAGGTAGCTGCTAGCTCTGATGATGAGGACCTGGGAGCTTTCCCTGTGTTACAGGGGAGGCTGTGGGTGCTGGAGCCAGAGAAGCTGCCAAGAAGGCTGCAAAGCTGGGCCCAAGATAACCAGGCCTAGAGCCACCAGGCAGATTTCTCTTTCACAAGGATTGAATTTTAAAGTTCTATAAACCTATCACCCTTCTACAAGCAAACACTGGACAGGAAGCACAGGGCCCCTTGGGACAATACTGAGTGTTTGGAGTCTCCATGGGCCCTAGTTGTGGAAGTGAACACCTCTGCTGCTGGCTGAACAAGTAGATAAATAGTAGTAACACCTAGGAAATCTTATTCCCTTTATTCTTTTCAACTATTCAACATGACCACGGGTGACACAATACTGTTACTGACACACAACACTCAAAAATGGGACTTCCCTTCACTCCATGGGGACAAGGGCTTCTGGGAGCCACCCATTTCAGACTGGGGTAGGGGAGTCATGGTTTCAAATCCTCACCCCATTCATGATTCACACCCATTTCCTATCTATAATCAACATCAGTCTCACCTAAGTGCAGAGCAGCTCCACCCTCTCCTATGTTTGCACTCCTTTGCCTATGGTTGCTGGGCTCTTCCCCAAGGGCACTTCTGAGGGCTCGGGGTCCAGTACAGTTGACTCCATTGCGCCTTCCAGACCTAATTCTGGTGGGCCTATTCCTGAGCCAGTTAGGTCATCCTGTGGTGTAGCTGGAACTGAGGGTTGGCCAAGAGAGCAGGTTTCACCACAAGGTTTCTGCTCTGCCCCCTTTCCTACTAGGAAGCCCAGGAACCTATCTACATGGTCCATTCAGTACTGGAGTCAAAAGCATAACCCCAGTCTCCAGAACGGGTGAGCTTCCTATTACATATGCTACATCTCAGTCCTCCATAGTCTGTGGTCGGCCATGACGGCACTCACCACCTCCCCAGCTCTCTTCTGATGACAGAGGTTCAGACCTGTGTCTGAGGGAATTTTTTCCTAGTCTTACAAAGGATTTCTCTCTAGAATCTGCTACCATCTTAGAAGGAAACAAGTCAGCTTATACTTAGGAGAGTATCTACTCCATTTTATAGGGATACCCCCTGTATCAACATTTCAGGTATACAGACAGGTTCCCCCAGTCACCATGGTACGGCCCTGGCACTCAGGACTCCAGCAAGGCTGACTATAACTGTTTAAGACCTGCCTTGTCTCTCTCCCCAGGAGGCCTGGGATTTTGCTTTCTTTCTTTTTTCTTTTCTTTTCTTTTCTTTTTTTTTTTTTACTCCCAGTATTCTAGATTTTGGTCCTCTAAATTTTGAGGGTCATCCCTTTGGGGACAGGATAGATGAAGGGTGAACTTTTAGGTAATAAAATTAGAGGTCTCTTCCTCAGCTTTGTAGGAATCCAGGTCACCCTTCTGGGCACAGGATTCCTAAAGAGCCACATGTATCACCTGGAGTCTCAGTCTTGCTTCTTTGGACAGTGAGTCACTAATGCCAGCACCAGGCTGAGGACATTCCCTTTGCAACCCAAGTACCAGGCAAAGTCCTCCCCATCTTTAAGGGTCTTTGTTAGATGTTTCTCACCAAAGTTTTTTTCAACACTTTATACAGCAAGACTGCTCCATCACACAGTTGCAGTCACATGAGCAGGCTAGGCTGGGTTAATGCAGTGTCCAGCCTGTAGTGTCTGAGGAGATGGGCTTGGTAGGGGAGCGTTTCAAATGCTTTCATTTCCCTTCACAAGTTTCTGGCTAAGGAGAGAGAGGCCAAAGGGATCAGGTAGAATTGGTCCCTTTCTGGAGCCAAAATCAAATTTGGCCACCCCATCTCAGGGGCATCCAAGTACCGGGGATTAGGAAGGTGGTCAAGTACTGTCGCCTCTTCAGGGACTCTGGTCCAGTCTGTGCTGTGTCAGGACGTCCACCATGTGCAGCCGGGCTTGTCCTGCTGGCAGCCTTACACCAAGTTCACACAAAAGGCTGAGGTTTACGTCATGTGCTGGTAAATCAAAGCTGTCTATGCTGTTGTCTTGCTGTCCCTCATCACCCACAAGTGGCTCTTGTGGACTCGGAGGCATCTGGGGGGGGGACAAGCACATATAAGCCTTGAGTCTCTGAAGGAATTTATTCTTTGGAAGTTGACTAGCAGCGAGTGGCTCTCTCCACTGAGGACAGAATCCGAGGGAACGGGTTGCCACTGCAGTAAGACTTGTGGCAGTTAGCTTCCAGGTAAAACCTGAGACCTGAGAATGTGGGAGAGGCCTTGCAACCCCAGAGGCCTCTCAGAGTAGACATCTCCAGCTGGGCTGGAGAAAGGCTGGTCCTGCCTGTCTGAGGAGAATCAGAACAGCACAGACTGGGATGTGCTTGTACTTGGAGTTTAACAAGCTCCCGGGAAAGAGAAAATGACTGGCTTCTGTCTGCGTTTGGTCTCTCCACCATGGTTTGCTTCCCTTCAAACAAGCGGAACTTCCCCTAATTTCTGAGGTGGTTTCTCAGCATTTTCTCAGTATCCTTACACTTGAGGGTTTTAATACACCCCAAACTCCAGTCTTTTAAATGGCTTGTCATTTTTGTTTCTTTCCACTTGAGGATCTTACTGAAAGGGGACCCCCAGTCTTCCTTCTCCCAGCACATACAATTCACCTTGGATTGGCTTTGAACCCCAGTGCAACAAGACACTTTTCTTCATCTTGTCCCTTCTGTGGGTTTGGAAGCACCTGGTCATTCCCTCTCCGTTTTTCTTTTTCTAGTTCTACGGCGCTCCTGTACTGTACGGCTTCCCTCTGACACAGGAGGGAGTACTGACTGGGAAGACTGTTTCCTGTCATCTGAGGGTCACCTCACAAGTCAGTGCCCAGCTGTAGAGCTGCATTCCCTATATCTCCCCCACCCAAGGATTCTGATAAGGGTTTCATACAGTTTCATGGGGTTGTCTAGAGACATGTTAGAACCTCTTTCTACATTTAATTGGGCTTTTACCCACTATGGTTTATAAGATTTCTCTGCTACAAACTTAAAGGGCTTTATTCCTACGTATTTATAGGGCTTATACCCCAGCAGTATTTCTCTACGGCTTATAAGTGGTTCTTACCCACAATCTCTTAGGCTTCTCATCACTGATGCAAACTCACTACTTCTTCCCAGGGTTCTTGACCCTCTACTTATGGACCTGGTGGAGCTGGCCTCCTTTCCCTGTAACTTTATCAGGGGAGAGTGGTCCCTGGACGCCAGACCTACTTTACAAGGAGACACCTGGGTGGCAGCTCCTGTGGAGGAGAAGTGCTGCGACTTCTGTGAAGCCATCCCCACACTCGGGGCATAAATAGGGCTTTCTCTCCAGAACAGTTTTGGGGCTTTCCTCTTCCTCACAGCTGCTGCTCTTTGGTGGGGTAGAGGCTTCTCCCTCATCTTCCTGGTTTATGGACAAGGTAGCTGACTCTGAAGGGGGGTCCTCAGGAGTGGGGGCCCTTTCGTGAGTGTGGGTTTCCTGGTGTTGTGTAAGGGCGAGTCGATCAAGGAAGGAGGCCCCACAGTCAGAGCAGCTGTAGGGTCTGGCTGCCAAAGGGCTCCTGAGATGCTCCAAAAGGACTGAAGAGCTCTTCCCCAGCTCAGAGCTCTTTTGGGATTTCCTACCCGCATGGACTTTCTGGTGCTGTAGCAGCTCAGAGCTGAGGCCAAAGCTTTTTTTGCATTCTGGGCATTTAAAGGGCTTTGCACTTAGGAAGGGGTTGGGTCCTGCCCCTTCTCCACGGCCAATCCTACACTCGGCAAAGAGAAAGGGCTTTTCATTCCCGTGAGTGAGCTGATGTTGCAGGAGCACAGCCCTATCAAGGAAGCTTTCTCCACAGTGGGAACAAACATAGCACTTGGAAGAGGGTTGACCTAGCCTTTGGCCCAAGCCCTCCTGACCCTGACCCTCGGGCACTTTCAAGGGCTGTCCTGGGGGGTCAGCTCGGCTCTCTGAAGCACCTGGGTGTGAATTGCCTCCAAAGGGGAGCCTGGAGGGGCGGAACTGTTGAGGCTTGGGGGCTGAGTGTGCTATGAGGCCATCTGCATTTTTGTAGGGGTTTTCTCCGATATGAATCCTCTGGTGCTGCATGAAGATGCCTTCATCATTGAAGCCCTTTCCACAAACCAGACACTTGTGGGGTTTGGCTCCCGGTGGCGGAGTTAGCAGGGCAGGATCCCCGAGCCCTAGCAAGCCGTCACCCTGAGTTCTCCGGGCAGGTGTCTTGCCTCTCTCGTGGATCACGCGGTGCTGCTCCAGCTCTTGAGCCTCCAGGAAGGCCTTGCCGCAGTCGGAGCACACGAAGAGGTTCTCGTCCATGTGTGTGCGGACGTGCGTGATGAGGTTGGAGCTCTGGCTGAAGCTCTTGCCACACTCTGGACACTTGTAGGGCTTCTCGCCCGTGTGCGTGCGGCGGTGCTGGATGAGGTGCGAGCTGCGAATGAAGCTCTTGCCACAGTCCGAGCACTTATAGGGCTTCTCACCGGTGTGGATCCGCTGGTGGCGGATGAGGGTGGAGCTCATGATGAAGCTCTTGCCGCAGTCAGCGCAGATGTATGGCCTCTCCCCACGGTGGATGCGCTGGTGGTTGATGAGGTTGGAGCTGACACTGAAGCTCTTGCCGCACTCGGGGCACTTGTAGGGCCTCTCACCCGTGTGCGTGCGCTGGTGGCGCAGCAGCGTGGCACTCAGTGTGAAGGTCTTGCCACAGACTGGGCACTTGAAGGGGTCCTCGCGTAAGTGTGTTCGCTGGTGCTTGATGAGAGTAGAGCTGTGGCCAAAACTCTTGCCACACTCCAGACACTCATAGGGCTTCTCCCCGGTGTGCGTGCGCTGGTGCTGCGTCAGCTCTGAGCTCTGGATGAAGCTCTTGCCGCACTCAGTGCAGCGATAGGGCTTCTCTCCTGCATGGATCTTCTGGTGCTTGAGCAGGTTGTGGTTCTGGCCAAAGCGCTTGCCACACTCTGGGCATTTGTAGGGCTTTTCACCCGTGTGTGTGGCCTGGTGCTGGATGAGGTCCGAGCTGCGGTAGAAAGCACGTCGGCACTCCCCACACTTGTAAGGCTTCTCACCAGTGTGGGACCGCTGGTGCTTGATGAGGTTGGTGCTTTGTGTGAAGGCTTTCTCGCACTCCGTGCACTTGTAGGGCTTCTCACCCGTGTGTGTGCGCTGGTGCTGCACTAGATTGGAGCTCCAGCTGAAGCACTTGCCACAGTCGGGGCACTTGTAGGGCTTCTCGCCCGTGTGCGTGCGCTGGTGCTGCACCAGGTGCGAGCTCTGCGTGAAGCTCTTGCCACACTCGGAGCACGTGTTGGGCCGCTCACCCGTGTGGATTCGCTGGTGCCGCAGCAGTTTGGACCACTGGCTAAAGCTCTTGCCACACTCGTTGCAGATGTAGGGCTTCTCAGCCCCAGATGGGCGTCCCTGCACCAGCTCCCGCAGGCTGGGTTCACTAGCAGTGACTACTGGTGTGCTGTTCCAGGTAGTGAGGGTTCCCCACTGCCAATTGGTCTCACAGGCCTTGGTCCACTCAGATGGGGAAGGAACTACCTCAGGGGCTGATGGGTCCATAGGGGTCTGGTGATCTAAGGGGTTAGAAGAACCCAGTGGGGTTGGGGAATCCTGAGGGGCTGAGGCATCCTGGGAGGGGCTCTCCAGGGGTATCTCTGATGGTTCCTTGGATTCAGGACTCTGAGCGGGATCTCCCAAGATGATCTCCTCCCCAGAACTTTCCTGCTGAGGGCTCTCCTCTTCTTCCCCACTTTCAGCACCTACAGACAGAAAGGGAGTCTCCAGCCCCAATCTCCTTTCAGAACATAGGGTCTGGTCTCTCTTCCCTCCCCTGTGACTGCCCATTTTGGGTCCCTCCCTGAGCCAGAGCCACAGTCCCTTGTGCCCCTCACCTCTGTGAACAATGTTCCGGCTCTCTTCAGAACCCTCCAGATCTGGGCCCCACAGCACTGTCTCAGGCTCCATCCCAGAGCTCCGGACTGTGACGGTTCCAGGGTCTCTGGTGGGGAGAGATGGGCACATGATGTGACCTGGTTTTGTGCTTTTCTTTGTGCTCCCACTGGTGTGACTCTCAGAGACCTGTCACTAACCTCTCTGGCACCATTTCTCTCTGAGCCCCTTGGCCCCAAAGGCCTGGTACCAAATACTGCAGATCTTAAAGATTGCAGTGAAGCAACTCAGTAAATGTAGAGTCAATTAAAAACTCATCAGTCATAACCCTTTGTACCTACACTGAAGGCTGGAGTGCTATCCAACATTCAGAGGGGAGGCAGGCTTTCACCCCACACATCTGATGCCCAGAGGCCCGGAAACTTGTTATTTTGCAAATCAGAGGAAGCTCATTAAGACTCCAATTTTCTTTCTTTATGGGACTGCTAATTGAGAGCAATAAACTTTTCCCTTCTGAGCCCCAGAGAGAACTGGAGCTTACTGCTTTTTAAAGGGTTAAAAAAAGTTTTCCTGAAGGGGCAGCTACTCAGAGACTGGGGGCACTTAGCCATAGGTGGGAAGGAGGTGGGGTCTGAGGTCAGGGGCTCCACCAGGATACCAAGGCAAGGGAAAGGATGAAGGAGGCCTGACTTGGTGGCATACTTAGGAGATAGAAGCAGGAGGACCAGAAGTTTAAGGTCAGTCCCGGCGACATGAGACCTTGTCTCAGACAAAATGAAGGGGGAAGGAGGGGAGGGAAGGAGGAGAGGAAAGCAAGTGTGTGGAAAACACAGGGTGACTACCAAGCGTCTTCCTCTCACTGCCTGGGAGATTCAGGAGACATTTGTCCATCTTACACATTAGTAAGTGGACAGTGGTGGACATGTCTTCAAGGCCCCAAGTTGGGAAGTAACAGAGCTAAGACCACGAATTCAGTGTTCTGTGTTTGGCTTGCTCTGTGGCATGGGGGTGACCTTGACAGTCACATGAGACTCACACTTGTGGGCTTCTGGCAAGAGAGTAGAAGGAAAGCAGAAAGCTCAGACAGCCCAAGAAGGAGCTGAGGAAGCTCAGGGAAGCCCAATTCCCTCAGCTGTAAAAGTCGGACCCGGTAAGGAGGTCTCTGAGCTCTAAGTACTGATGCCCCCAAAGCCATCCATCCAGACCTACCTGGGGACTCTTCCTCCTGCCTTATTCTTTTTGTTGGTGCTTCATCACACGCCTAGGACAGGTACCCAGGAAAAACCTTGCTGGATGACTGAATAAGCTAGAGACACCCCTAGCTCCCAGAAAGCCTATTTGGTTCAATATCTTTTAAGATCAGTTTGCAAATCAATGTCAGAAAAGGGACACAAGTTCAGAGTGAGCCCCCAGGGAAAGGAATCATATCTGTCACTCAAAATCCTGGGATGATTCCCAGGAGAGGGAACAGGGCCACGGTAGCAAACTACAGGAGGGCGCTCACATCTAACAGAGACCCTGGAATAGCCTACCTTGGAAGGTGACAGTGTGCATAGGGACAAAGAGGACAAAGCTCACCAGGAGGTGGCTGGAGTGTAAAGCAGGTAAAGCAACGGACTGCTGACCACCGCTAACGCAGCAGACATATAAGTTAGAGTAAAGGAAGAAGATAAATTTCACCTTCACAGCCATCCGCGTCTCTTAGTGTTTTTAGGGGAAATGGGAGCCACTGGAGGGGAGAAAGATACCCTGCTGAGCGAACCGAGGACAGGTAGAAGCTTAGATACTTGGACTGAGAAACTTAAAACTCAAGGGCCTACCGTAGACGGGAACTAGTTAATAACAAGGCCACATGCAAGAAGTAGCAAAGACTGGGAGGCGACTACTACTGGGAACCAGCCGAGGCCCGAGAGCGCCAGCCTCCCGCCCCGGACGACCCCCAAAGGACCGAGGCGGGAAGGACGACCCGAGGCGACTGCCTTCCCGCGGAGGTGCTCGCGGCCCAGGGTGACCCTGACCAGGAGGCAGCGGGACCGCCCTCGACGCCGCCCCCCGCACCCGGGCGGACCAGGACTTGAGCGCCTCCGGCCGGGGAGCACCCACCCTGTTCCGGGCTCCCAAAGTCCAGCCGAGCCGCCCGCGTTCCCGGCCAGCCGCGGACACCCAGGCTGCCCGGCTCCCGGAGAGCAGCGGCCGCCTAGCCGCCCCCGGCCGGACTCGCTCTCCCGGCGCGCGCGCCTCCCCTCCCCCACGGCGGCCCTCGCGCGGTTCCCACAATCCCCCGGCCGCCGCCCCCCGCCGCCCCCGGCCGGGCCTGCGCCCCTCGCCCGTCGCCGCCTCCTCGGCCCTATTGTTCCCCGGCGGCTGTCCCGGGCCTCCAGGCCACCCCGGGAACCCAGGCGGCCCCAACTCACGGCTCTGGGGTCTGGGAAAAGCCGAAAGGCAGAGGCCAGCCCCAGGGGACTTAACCCCTTAAGTGCCCTGCCTCGGGGGACGGGCTGGATGCTGGGAACTCTAGGGTCCTTCTCAAGGGGTGATTCCAGGCTGAGGACCCGGGGACCAGTTCAGGGTGACTGGGACGGAGCAGGAAGTGACCCCAGCTTCCCGGGCCCCTCTAGCCTGGAGTCAGAACATCAGCTCTATGGGATTTAACCCTTTGCCTCCCACAGCCTGGGAGAAAAATGGGGGGTGGGTATGGAAGCAAGGAGGTGGCGGATGACGCCCCCTCTCCCTCTGTCTAGTGGGATCACGGAAGATCAGCTTTTGTGGGAGCTCAGAGGCCGGCGAAGGTCTCCGGATTTCTGGCCATACTCTGTCTCCAACGGCTCTGCCAGCCGCCCAGTTAAGCTGATCTCAGATTCGGCCGCCGCGGGTCCCCTGAGACCCGCCTTTGTTTGGACTCACCCTGGATTGGGGTTGGTATGCCTGGTTTGGTGACTAGGAGATGGAAGCAAAGGTTGGGTGGGCAGACCCAGCGGTAAGAGCAGAAGCTGATGGGCCAGGCAAGGCTACCCTGCTCTACATGACCCTCTTACCTACCTCTCAACCCCACCAAGTCTGGTCTCCTTGAAGGAAGAAACTAACGTCCCGGGTGGCAGCAGAAAAGCCAGTGTAGGGTTCCTGGCCAAGGTAGGCAAATATTATTCCCAGTATCTCGGGGTAAGGTACACAATTCACTTGCAGGGCAGTCCCTTCAAAAACTTAGGAAGCCAGAAGTAGTGTTGAATTCCAGTAATTCCATTGCTAGGGAGACAGAGGCAGGAGAATCAGAAGGTTCGAAATATTTGTGGCCCACATAACTACAGGCTAGCCAGGGCTCTTGTCTCATTTTCTCCTAAGAGATGGATTCCGAATCATCCCCCATTTTACAGGCAAGGCAATCAAGACATGAGATTCGAAGTAAAATGTGAGGCCACATTTTTAAATGAGCCCAGGTGTGAGGAGACCAGAGTTGAACAATTGAACATTCTACCCTCAAAAAGTTCAATAGTAGCTAAGCACTATCTGTAATTTTCAGCCACTAGTAGGCTGAGGCAAGAGAATCAAAAGTTGGAGTTCAAGATCAGTCGGGGATGCACATACATACATATATACATACAATATACATACATACATACATAAGTTCTGAGCCTGATTGCACAATAGAGCCCGTTTCAAACCATAAATAAATAAATAGCCCCAAACCCTTTGTGTGAGTGCATAGCTGAGAGGTTAGCACTCTGGAGGCTGACACAGGAGAATCACCATAAATTAAAAGCAACCTAGGTGAACATATACCAGGTGGGCCAAGTCCCCCTCCCCCACGTATGTAGCAGATGTGTAGCTCAGTCTTCATGTGATTTCTCCACAGCTAGAGCAGAGGCTGTCTTTCAAATGTTTGCCAGCCTGTGGCTCTCATTCCCCTAACTGGGCTGCCCTGTCTGGCCTCAGTGAGAGAGGATGTACCATGGCTTGTGTATCGGGGTGGGGGGGGGACACACATGGAGGGGGCTCCACTCTCTCAGAGGAGAAGGGAAGCAGGAGGGGGGCAGGACTGGGAGGAGGGGGGGCAGCGATCAGGATGGAAAGGGAATAAATCAATCAGTGGGGGGGGGGGGAGACCAACCTAGGCTATACTGTGTTAAAACACCAATAAATACATATTAACTTATGATAGTGAATAACATGTTCAAGTTTTAAAGACTGCTGTACTTAAGGAGTCCATGAGAAAATAGCTTTGGCTTGTAAACTGCTGGTTTGTGAAATGTACCCTGGCAGCAAATTTGCCCAAGGTAGGGACTTCTCTAAACAGTTGAGCTAATCTTAAGAAACTGCCTCTATTGTCCTTATAAGACAATGGGTCCTGGGAACTAACCACTAGTTTTGCTTTTTAAAAAAACAAAAGACAAAAAAAACAAACCTGCTTGCTTGCTGGAGAAACTGCACACCTGCTGGATGTCTGTCGAACAAGGTACTACTTACACGAAGGCAGGACTTGAGATAACTCCCTAACCCTGAGTCCCCAAAGGCTATAACTTTGTAAGTTTGTGGGTTTGTTTTTTTTTTTTTTTTTCCCCTTTATAAACTCTGTATTAACAACAAATCTGGGCCATGGGCAGAAAATTCTGAGTTTCTGGTATGATCCTGGCAGTAATTTTTAAAAAGATTTATTTATATGAGTACACTGTAGCTGTTTTCAGAAACATCTTTAGAGGGCATCTCATTCCATTACAGATGGTTGTGAGGCACCACTTGGTTTCAGGATTTGAATTTTGGACCTCTGGAAGAGCAATCCATGCCCTAAGTCCTTTGTTCCTCATACCCTGTGTCATGGAACTTAAACTAAACTGTCTGTTTTTACTGGCTGTTCTACATATATGCTAATGTCATCTTTGTTTGAGCAACTGTTTGTCTTTTGTGTTCTTTGTGTACCCTGCTGTGTCCCCCAGGGGTCCAAAACAATTGTAGCTTGTACTGAATTTGTTCTACAGACTGCAAAAGCCTGGGGGCAGGGAGAACCAAGAGAGCTGCTCTGGAGGTGCTGAGCAGAGACTAATTAGGTCAGCCGAGGTTCTGCTTGTTTGCTTTCCGTTTTAGCTGAGTTAATTGCTATATTCAACAATCAGTACATAAAAGCCAGGTGTAGTATTTGCACCTGTAGCCTCAGCAAAAGCAGGAAGCTGAGGCAGGAGGATCACTTGAGTCTAGAAGTTTGAGACCACATTGGGCAATACCATAAGACAATCTCGAAAGATTAATCTGAATTCCCTGCTTCAGTGGAGAATCCAAAGATTGTAACTGAGTGAAAATGTGGGAATGCCCTTTCCAAGGTGTGGCTGAGGAGAAGGTTTTTATTGTAGGTATGAGGCAGAGTACAGCAGAGGCATCTGGCAGAGTCCATAGCAGGGAGAGAAAGCAGTAGACTGAACTGGGTCATGAGAGGAGAGGGGTGCAGAGAGAGCAAGCCTTAAAGAGAGGGAGCAAGAGATCAAAGAGAGATCCAAGAGGACAAAGAGAGCCAGTGGCTGAAAGCTGGGGGAAGGGAAAGGAACCCCTGGGCTGCAGAAGTTTAGGGGAGGGAGGAGGGAAGTAGAGGGAAGCCACAGTGAGTGAGCAAGGTCTGGGTCCTGACAGTGACTATATATTCAGTAAGCTCACTTGTCACACACTGGCTAGAGACAGGCAGAAGCCTCCTTCCTTACACAGTGCCCCAGCCCTTTTAAATTCTGAAGTTGAGTGATGGTAATAAATGCCCTTCCCTCTCGACTTAACTATAGAGGGAGTTTCTTTCATCTGTGTCCCCCAAGTTCAGAGTAAGATGTGAGATGTCTTCTGATACCCTTGTGTTTTGTTTATTTTTTTAGGCTTTTGAAATAGGATGCCATTTGGTCGCTCTGGCTGGCCTTAAAGTATGGAGACCAGACTGGCCTCAAAGTCACACGGACCCACCTGCCTCTTGCTCCCAAGTGCTGGAATTAAAGGCATATGCCACTGTAAGATCCTAATTGAGTCTTATCTATTTGAGGATCCCATGAATGAGATGAGAGATCGGGGATTGATGCAAAAGCAAGAGATTTATTAGTTCAGTGCACTGGGGTGGCCTACATCCAAAGGAGAGGCAACCCCAAGTCCTCCGTCAGTATAGTTTTTATACACTTTGTAACAGGTGGGTGTTACAGCGATGGTGACCAGCCATGCAAGCATTGGTGGGTTTAGTTGACTTTTAAATCAATTGGCTGCTGCCAATGTGGGTTGCATCTCAGGACCTATGCCCTCCATTCCAGGGCTACCCAGTTAAGACACTTCTCCCCAGGAAGTGCTGTTTGGCACCTGCCTGGGTCATATATTAAGGTTCTTCTACATTCCAGGGCCTGCCCAGATATGGTTGAAGCACTCCTTCCTGGAGGGTGCTGGACCACAAAAGCCCTCATTAGGAGAGGGGAGCAGTAAGACCCTCAGTGGGAGGGGGAAGCCGTAAGGAGGGTGTGGGACTGTAAAAGCCCCTAGGGTCCCTCACCACTATGCCTGGCCCTGTTATACTTGCTGAGTACTTACTGTGTATAGGTGTTTTGGTGTTCTTTTTAGTGTTTTGCACAGTAGCTTTTTGGACCTCCCCCAACAGCATGCTGCCAGCCAACCTTCTGATAAGAAAGCCACTGGCACACAATACAATTCGACTGAAACCGAGTGGACCCCGTGGCTCCGAACCATTATTCTTGGATGGGTTCAAGTGTGTCTGGGTTAACACAGCGGCTCCTATTCTCCTCTACTCTTGATCCAGAACTCTAGGGCAAGGCACTGGAGAGGGCAGAAAAAGCCCACCAGGGACAGCGAGGAATGGGTGGTCCTGCTCACTGTGGGCAGCTGGTATGGTATCCGTGTGTGACTCTGGCAGGGGAACTTTGGGAAGGATAAAGGTGAGCCTTCCCCATGCCTTTTATGAACAAACCCCTGGCTGTGTTTCAGAAATGACTTACCACTCTTCCACAGACCCCCTCAATACTGACGCTCAATCCCAAGTACAAGGTTGCTGTGAGAGTCATGGGGTACCTGAGTGAACCTGGTCCGTGTCTCTGCACTGTGAGGCCACGGATTTTACTGCCTGTTCTTGGGAGGCGGATAAACATTAATAGCCAACGGGCGGGCAGCTCAATGACCTAGTGCTAGTCTGAGCATGTAGCAAGAATTAGTTTTCTTTCCCGGAAGAGGCCATCAGCACTATGCAGTTAGAATTTTCAATTCCTTGCCTGTAAGCGGAAGAGCAGGGAGCCTCCAGTCCATCTGGAGGACTTGGGGGTCTGCAGTCATACACTCATCCCTCTGTTCCTCTGAAGTAGGAGCACCACTGAGGGCAAGAGTTCAAGATGAGAGACCAATGCTGTTTGCCCCGGGGTTACTGCCTCATTTCAGGGCTGGTGGTTTCTGGGAATTGCCACGGAGGAAGAATGGAACCTTCTTGCCTATAGGTTGGTGTGCTCAGTGAGGTATGCTAGGAGCTTCTTTTCAGAATAGGATGCTCAAATAAGGAATGGTCTATGCCCAGGCAGGGCTCCAGGACCGATCACTTCTTTTATCAGGAACCTGCAATGGAGCTGGGTATAATGCTGCATGCCTTCCTTCCCGATGCTGGGCGCAGAGGCAAGATGATCCTGGCAGGTCTGAGCTTATCCCAGTCTACACAGTGAGCTGAGGTCAGCCAAGGCTACACAGAAAGAGCCTGTCTCAAAAGAAGCCTGTCATGGCTCCTGGCCTGTATACTGATACCAGGGGCTTACCCTAGGCTTTTCCTTTGGTATTCCAGTGTGATCAATTCTCAAATCAACATTAATTACCCAATCCTTGCATCTCCCAGAATTGTTCCTTTTCTTTACAGCCAACACCTTTGTTGATGTTCACCTTTGTGAATAGAATCATCTGCTCTATTTCCCTATTTCAAACTATGGACAGCTTTTGGTACAGCTTATAGAAATTCTGGCAAGTACTTGTCATTGGACTCAGAGGAAGAAGTAGGGTCTTCCCTATTGTCTTGATAATCCTGATAAGCCCCTGGACCCAGTGACTCTGGGAACTTTGATTATTGCTTTGTTTGAGTCCTACCTGGTGTGATCTCTTTGATCTTTACCTTGCTCACTTTGACTTTGCTCTGAGAACTGACCATACTCTTTGAATATATATTCTTTGAACATACCTAGATTGATATAAAAGCGGACTGGGGCAAAAAAATAAAGCTGCTTCAGCCTCAGAACTGGCTGGAGTTATGTTTTAATGTTGTCTAATTGTCTTTTTTCCTCACTCCTGCCCTGGGGAACCTGTTGACTGACTGAGCTGGTCTTGGTCAAATGGGGCCCAATGTGTGGCTCCAGTAAGCAGAGTACTGTGAAGGATACCACGGGAATTGGAAGTGCGTGCAAGGGAAATTAAGAAGACTTGGGCCAGTGGTGAATAAACCTTGTAAAAAGGTAGAAGTTAGTAGTAAAATGTCTTTTGTGTATGTGTTTAAAGATTTGCTAAAAATCTAGAGGATATTTTTCTCATAGGCGAAGATAATCCTCATAGGTTATTTAAGTCTTTGTACCCCAATTACAGATAGACAAGTCCCTAGACTTGAGAGAGAGAATGAGTTTGAGAACCCTGCCTTTCCGGGGACGCTTTGGCAAAAGAGAAGGGAAATATAAGCTGCTTCAGAGCTCTCAGAGGGACAGGAAGAGGTCGGGAGACGTCCTGTTTCCTTTCTGGCTCTGAAGGAAAGCTTAGTTCTGGTTCTGGGTCCCTTAGGATATCTGGGTCCCTTTGGTGGGACATGTAGTTCTCTTTCCTGTCTGTCTATTGCCTATCGGCGCCAATCTGTCCATATCTGGGTTTTAGTTTTGTTATTAGTTTGCTCTGCATTTCATGTTAAAAAGAAAAAAAAAAAGGTTAAAACTTTATCTGTTGGTCATTCACCCCTTGATTTAGTTTTAACTTGTTTTTTAAAAAAGGGTAAAAGTAAAAAAATAAAAAGTAGTCTCAATTGGCCTTTGGAGCCCTACACCTGTAGAAGTAGAGGAAACTATGAGTCAACAACAGATACATTATTTAGACTATGATCAATTGTTGGCTGTTTGTATTTTTTTGATATGCACCTTTGGCAGTCCTTTGGCAAAAGGGATCATCTTTCTTCATCTCCAAAGAAAGTTTTAACACTCTGCTCTGAAGCTGTTGCTGTGTTAATACAGAATCATAAGATAGAATCATGAAAGTATTTTAGAAAAAAAAATCAAGAACCTGATGAACTATTTGTTTCTTATTCTGAACAGCAATTAAATTGGTTATTGCAGAATACTGATATTTGGCCTATTGCATGTGCAAAAATTTCAGGCAAAATTGATAGTTATTATTCAAAAGAAAAGTTGCTAAATTTTTCCTCTATGCATGCTTTTTGTATTTCCTATAAATTTATGCATGCAGCCCATAGAAAATGTGCTTACTGTATTTATAGATGGCTCATCTAATGAGAAAGCAGCATATGTAATTGGATCACATGTTTATTCTCTTGAGTTTCCCCTGCTGCAGCATGGATTGTTGAATTCATTGCTGTAGCCACTGTTTTTGAAATGTTGAAAAATAGAGCTTTCCATTACTAGACTGATAACCAATACATAGTTTATGGTTTGCAATTGCTTGAAATTGTTTCTTTTCTAGATAGTGCTAATTCTCAAGTTTTGTAATCCTTTAAGCAAATACAGCTCAACAGAAGAGAATGCACTGTCCCTTATTTTATAGGATATTTAAGAGATACTGGGTTGCCTGGACCCCTTAGTGAGGGCAATGCCGCAGCAGATTTGTATACCAGGCAGATTACAATCCCATTCTTTACATCATCAAAATAGTAATAGCTTGAGAAAACAATTTGGCATTTCTAGAGAATGTGCTCGTCAAATTGTAAAGACTTGTCCTTAGTGTCCTCAATTTTGTCCTATACCATATAATTGTTAATCCTCCAGAACTTATACCTAATCAATTACAGCAAATGGATGTTACTCATATTTCTGATTTTGAAAATTAAAATATGTACATGTGACTATTGACACCGTTTTAGGCTTTGTAGTTGCAACTGCTTTCACAGGGGAAGCAACTAAAAGTGAAATTACTCATTGCCTAAGCTGTTTTGTTTTGTTTTGTTTCTATGCTTGGTTTTCCAAATCAGATTAAAACAGAAAATGGAACTGGCTACTGCAGTCAAGCATTTGAGATGCTCTGTCAACAACTTAATTACCCACATTACTGAGATTCTTTATAATCCTCAAGGACAAGGTATTGTGAAGCATGTATTGTGGAACTTTAAAGCAATATCTTCATAAAACAAAAAAGGGAGAGTTACAGCCCCATACACCACAATTATTTAAATCATGCTCTTTTTATTTTACATTTTTAAAGTTTGGATGCCAAGGAATTCTCTGAGTGTCTATGGCACCCACAACTAGGCATAGTTATGCCTAGGTGAAATGAAAGGATCCACATACTGACATATGGAATGGTCTCAATCAGGCTTTAATATGGGGAAGAGAGTGTGTTTGTGTTTTTCTCACAGGATGCTGCAGGAGCACGCTAGCTGCCAGAGTGATTGGTGAGACAGGCTGATGCTGGGACAAAGAATACTATTTTGATGATGTAAAGAATGGGATTGTAATCTGCCTGGTATACAAATCTGCTGCGGCATTGCCCTCACTAAGGGGTCCCTATGAGCTCTTAGATATCCTATAAAGTATGGAACAGTGCATGTTGCTAAAGTCTGTCCACTGTAAAGTATAAAAGATGTGTGCTTTTTGAGTTCGTGGTTGACTCTCCCTGGCTATTCTAGACCTCCTTATATAGACCAGGCTAGCCTCAAACTCACAGAGGTCTGCTTACATCTGCCCCCATGTGCTAAGATTAAAGGCATTCACCACCACATCCAACTTATTTTGGTTCTTGTTTGAAGCAGGAACACACCATGCTCAGGCTGGCCAGAATGACCTTGAACTAATGACCTCGACCCAGCTTTGCCAGGGCTGGGATTTCAGGTGTGAGCCACTCAGAACAATTTTTTAAAAGTCAAAATGATCTTGAGCTCTAGAAAAGCCACATTGATCAAAAATACATAAGTGTAGTATTAACTAAGAACAAGCATAAACAAAATAAAACTTGTTTTAAAGGCTGGAGAGATGGCTCAGTGGTTAAGAGAACTGGCTACTCTTCCAGAAGTCCTGAGTTCAATTCCCAGCAACCATATGGTGGCTCACAACCATCTGTAATGGGTTCTGATGCTCTCTTCTCTCTGGTATAAATTCACATGGATTGAACATGCTACATACACATGAACACTTTCACAAAGCTATTTGCTTCTTTTGAAGCCTTCCTGAAGTCCATGTTAACACCTCTTATTTATGAGGAGTTGGACATCAGATGGAGAAGACCATCTTCCAAACCACAGAGTAACTGTAACACATTGGCATCTACAGGTCTTGGGTTTTTTGGAAGTTAACTCCAAACCCAGTGTTTCCTGCCTCCCACTCTTTCTACCCTTTTCTTTTTTGAGAGAGAATTTTAGCTGTTGCAGGCTGGTCTGAAACTCACTGTATAGCTCAAAATGGCCTGGCCTCCTGATTCTCTTGCTCCCGTCTCTCCATGTACCATCACACACAGCTCCCACCTTGATAGCACAGCTGAATCACACCTCTTCCATGAAGCCTTCCCTGACAACAAGGTTGCCTTCAGCCTCATCATTATCCTGGCTGCCTGCGGGGCTCCAGCTTATTGCCATCTCTGGTTACCCATCTGCACTATTAATTAAAATTTTTCTTAATTTGACTAATTTTTCTTAAGCAAATGAATTGTTTCTGAAGCAGAACATGGTAGTGCACGCCTCTAATCCTAACTTTCAGGAGCCCAATCTGGGTCACACACACTAAACTCGTATTTAAAAACAAAACAAAAAGAAGAAAAAGCGGAGAAGACACAAAGGTGAGAAGAAAGCTCAGTATTAGAATGATAAATAGGAAGCCACTTACTATAAACTGTAATTAGACAAATGTTAGCAAGGAGGCCAAGCATAGGAATAGTTTAGTACCCTGGAACTCCACTTGGCTCATACTCACAAACCCTCCTCTCCTTCCAATAATGTACTTTGCAGCCTAGATCCATTATCTAAATGAACTGTGCACAGAACCCTCTCCCTATCTAATTCTTGGAAAGCTCAGAACTCCCTGGATCCCCACCTGAGCCAGGAACACATACACCTTCTCTTAACAAAAGCATAAGTTTCCCTGGCCCTACCAACAATCAAATTTAGACAGTTTCTATTCTAGTATATTCTCAACACATCTGATGTAAAAAAACCAAGGTTTTTACAAGCTCTGAGACTTTTCCAAAACACCCCATTCTTAGAATGTGAGACCCTAAAGACACAGAAATGGTTAAAGTCAGACTCGGAGATTTTCCAGTCAACCCAAGGCTATGAGATCCCACCACCTCTGCCTGACAAATAAAAACAATGGCCCAGAGAAATTCTCAGAAAAACCACTGAATATACTGACTGACAGCCACCTGACCCTCTAGAAAACCCCAGATAGGGTCCTGACAAATGTCATAGTTAGCTCATGCTCTAATTACCCAATTCTGAGAAACAAAACAAGGACAAAACCCCTAAAAGCTTTGAAATAGATAAGTTTCTGAAAATGTAAAAACAAAGTTTTAGTGGACAGGTCAAGCTATACTGACCAAGCTGAGTTAAGACAAAACAAAAATGACTGCTTTAGGAACAGCTCCCCTACCCCTCCCTGTACTGATATCCAAGGAAAACTGCAAATTGTCAACAACCTTACTGCCAAAGTTTCTTCCCCCCTTAATCCCCTCTTCTTCTCTTTCTGAAAATTATACTGCTGACCAATGGTAAAATAGTAGTTCACCCCCCTCACAAAAAAGTATAAAAGATGTATGCTTTTTTAGTTCGGGTTGATTCTCCCTGTGAAGATGAACAACCCCATGTACATAGAATAAAAACCTCTTGTTATTACAGCTGTCTATTGTCTAATTGTGTTCTGTGGGTCGCGCTCCTGAGCTAAGACTCCTCGGGGTCTTACAACATATCCAGGTACAGAAATACAATGCTTTGGCCTGAACTGGTTTTGGGAGTGTGAGCAGTAAGACAAAACTGTATCCTTAAATAAACTTTTACAGAGAATCCCCAACTTACCCTCTTATGCCTATGCATAATTGGGAGATCATAGCATTAAAATCAGATGCATTATGGGAAGAGACTTTGTACAGTAGAAAAATTATCAATGACCTAATTAATCAAAACAGAGAATCACCAGAACTATGCCCCTAGGGACCAAACTTCTCCAGAACAATATAAGCCTTGGGTGCCCTAATTCGTGTTGTCTGCTGTCAGCCTGCCAGATCCCTCTCTGATCTGTCCTGTTGCTGTGCTCTCAGTAAAGTTATCTTACTACTTGCACATCCATGCTTCCTTATTTTTAGTTTTCTGGCTAAGAGACCAAGAGCCTGGAAATGCCTGATCTTGACCACTGGCCCAGTTTTTATGTAGGTGTTTGCCAACATACAGGAAACACTGGGTTTGAGCCTCAGCATTTTGTAATATGGGTGTGAGGTATACACCTGTAATCCAGGTACTAAGGGAGTAGAGGCAGGGGGATCGGAAGTTCAAAGCCTCAACTATAAGGCTGGGTGTGGTGGTGCACACTTTTAATACTAGCACTTGAGAGGCAGAGGCAAGCAGATTTCTAAAGATAAGTTCAAGGCCAACCTGGTCTACATATCTGTTTTCAGGCTAGCCAGGACTACACAGTGAGTGAGACCTTGCCTAAAATCAAAGCAACAATAACAACAAAAACTTGATACATCCTTGGCTATAGTGAATTTAAGGCCAGCATGGGCTACAAGCAGGAAGGGGAGGAAGGGGAGGAGGAGAAGGAAGAAAAAGAGGAGGGAAAAAGATACTTCCCCATCCAAATCAAGCTGTATCACAATTTGCCTGCTCATTCCTTGATAGGCATTGCACATATTTCTACTTTGGTGCTGTGAACAGTGCTATCCCGGGCCTTCACTAGTGCGTAGTTGTGTGGGCTTATGTCTTCATTTCTCCTGGGCAAGTAAGAACAGAGTTGCAGAATCCTATAGTGATTCTGGAACTTTCTTAGGAACTTTTTTTTTTTTTTTTTTTTGACAGCATCTCTTTCTGTAGACCAGGCTGACCTCAAATTCACAGACATCTGACTGCCTCTGCCTCCCCAGAGCTGGTATTAAAAAGAGGTATACCACTAATCCCAGCTTCTTAGGAACTTTTAAGTTGAGATTCCCTCAAAAGAGTTGAGAAAGGAGCAGCTAGAGACGTGGCTCAGTGGTTAAGAGCACTTGCTGTCAGGAAGAGCCCGTCATTATTGCAGAGGACCTGGGTTCTCTTCAGTTCCAGGAACAGACATGGTGGCTTACAAACATCTGTAACTCTGGTTTCAGGGGCTCCGACACCCTCCTCTGGCTGCCTCAGGCACTAAAGCCACGTGTGGTGCACATACATGCATGCAGATAAAACCCTTGTGTACATAAAATAAAAAGTAAATTGGAAAGGTACAATCAGGGGGAAAAGGGGGAAGAAAAACTAGACATCATAAAAAATTTGTATACCACAGGAAATTATCAAGAAAATAAAAACAATTCGCAGGATGAGAGGAGATGTAAGCAAAGCAAGTATCTGACACAGTCCAAGTGTCAATGTTCTACAAAACACAACCACAGAGGGCAGCTCAGTCAGAAGACAGGCAAAGGATTCGAATGAACACTTCTTCACAGACGTATTCACGCCTGGCAAGCCGTGAGAAAATGCTCAGGGTCATTCATCAATAGGGAAATCCAACTAGAAACCCCTGAGGGATGCTTATAACAAAAATTAGAGTTTAAAAGACTGAAAAGCAGGAAGTTTGTTGGATAGTTCAGTTGGTATAGTCCTTGCCTGGCATGTAAACAGCCCTGAATTCATTCCCCAGCTCCATATAGGTTTGGAGACACACACCTCTAACCTCAGTACTCCGGAAGTGGAGGGGCAGGAAGATCAGACGTTCATGGCCATTCTCAGCTGTATAATGAGTTTGTTGTAAGACCCCGAGGAGTCTTAGCTCAGGAGCGCAATCCACAGAACACAATTAGACAAAAGACCACTGTAATAACAAGAGGTTTTTATTTCATGTGCACAGGGTTGCTCATCCTCGAAGGGAGAGTCAACCCCGAACTCAAAAAGCACACATCTTTTATACTTTACAGCAGGCAGACTTTAACAGCAGCATGGGGTAGTGACGTCACATTGGTGGGTTACAGTAACCTTTGGATTCATTGGATGAGGGGGTTTAGGCTGATGAAGTTGTATATTTGGGACTTTTCTATGAGACCTTGTGGCTGTCAGCCAGCAAATTCTGTCTTTGTTTACTTTCTCAAAAATGGGTGTTTTGGAAACGTCTCAGGGCCCCTAAAAACTTTATTTCTCAGTTCACGGCCTGTCTTGGCTGTCAGAGGCAGCTCCTGCAGTGTGCTCACTGATCCAAGGAGGGGAGGTGACCATGTAAAGCATACATACACTCACACACACTTGGTGGATGAAGCAAGGCTTCAGCAATTTTATTTTTTCTCTTGGCCCTTTCATACCAAAGACAAAAATCCTCTCTATAAGAAAAGAAGATCACCTCATAGCCACAAGTTACTTATTCTCCAAAAAATGATCACCACAAAAACATAAAATCATCATACAAAGGGAAATTACAATATGATTACTGATTATATATTTTTCTTTTGAAATTCACACCAAATTCATCCTAACCCCAAGGCAATAATTCTTTTGTCATTGATTAACAAAGGCTAAGCAAGCCAGTGAATCATAGCCAGTTCTTTCTAAGCTACCTGACAAAGGTGCATTTAACAACAATCAATCATCTGTCTTACGTCTCATTGTTTGAAACCTTTTTTTTTCTTCAAAATGAGCCAATCACCTGTTCTTATTCTCACAACAGGATCCTTTACTCTTTGCTCATAACCCTGCATTTTCGTGGTGACCACTGAAACCTGTGACACATCCTTGGATCACAAGTTCCAGAAACTAAGACCCAACCTAGAATGAATGTTTTCTTTGGTCATTAACCTGTCTCAAACCTATTCCCTCCACAGTACAACTGTCCTGTGATGGGAGCTCACTGTGCCCCTTCCTTAGCCTGTGCTGTGCAGCCCTACAATTTACTCCTAATTCTGTCTTTGTCGTATTTCCCTGGTAAGACAACCTAAGCCACCTCCTTAATCTTTCTTGTCAAATTCCCTAACTTCCTAAAGCTATTTAAATCAAATCAAGAATTGTGTATATTAATTAAATTCATATAAATAATCCTATTGTATGGAATTTCATCTTCATATTGATCTGCAGGAAAATTGCCCAGTAGATTGGGCTGTCTCCCAGGAAGCAATCACACTAGACTATAGGCGGTGAGGGGGGTCTCCCCTCACCCATTCACACCAGAGCTAGTGGAAGAGAAAGGTTGTTAGGACATGGTGCCTGTTTAGTTCTTTGGAGCAGATCCAATCTGCATTGTCGGGAAATCAGCAGTTCAGTTCACTCCTCAACAGCAGCGGCTCCAATCCGCTCACAAACACCGTCAGGATGCCACCAGTCCAGTGCAGCAAACACGAATCATCAACCGCAGCACGACCCAGCAGAAACAGCCAGGCCTGAATTTAAAATTTTAAAGACAGGTTTTACTATACACCTCAAGCTAGCTTTAAACTCACAATCCTGCTGCCTCTGTCTCCCAAGTGATATGTGTGTGTGAGTGTTACTACACCAGTTATGTTTCCCGTTTTTTAAAAAATGTTTTCTTGAACATGCCATTTATTAAAAAGGGAAATAATATATTCAATCTATTTCCTGTAATTTGTTATGAGAAAATTCAGAACATATAGCCATCACTTATCTCAAGGATACCGGGAACTTTATTACATGACTTGCTGAAACTCATGCAAACCAGGTGTGCAGCATCATTCTGGCCTTATAACCACCAAAGTCCATTTCTCCTGCACACAGGAGCCTTTGAGTTAAACCTGTCAGTTAATGGGGGCTCTTCTAGCAGAGCCTGCTGTGGGGGGTGCTCAGTCACTGTGCCTGGGGCCAGTTTATCAAGGACACAAACTTAGCTTGGACACTTGATTCCTTGTGTATTCCTACTGGCCATTGCATTCCACACTAGAGTCTCGGAGGCAGAGTATGTAAAGAAATCACCCCCACACGTCTGGCTTCTGACTGCAAAGAGATTTTTGTCTAGCTTTGGAGATTCTTTGCAAACATATGTGGAGATTTAAGAGTGCAGAAAGAAACAGAAGAGGTGGGTGGGTGGCAGAAAGTGCTGGCTGCTCTCCCAGATGGAGCCCAGTTACAATAACCCACACTCCATGGCTTGCAAGCCTGTGACCTCAGCTCCAGGTGATCTGAGCTCCTCTCTGGTTTCTGTGGACATTCTGCACTCATGTGTGCATATTCATATATACATAATGTTTTTTTTAAAGAAAATATATTTTGAAAAGAATACAAGAAGCCAGGTAGTAATGGGTCAGGCCTTTAATCCCAGCACTCGGCAGACGGATCTCTGTGAGTCTGAGGCCACTAATCTATACAGCGAGTTCCAGGATAGCCAAGGCCACACAGAGAAAGCCTGTCTCAAAACAAAACAAAAAACAAAACCCACAAGAGAAATTTAACTGTGAAGTCTGAAATGGATTTTTTTGTTTTTGTCTTCTAGTTTATAAGGCTTCTGGGCTGGAGTTTTATTTTCTATCAACTTGACACAAGCTAGACTCATCTCAAAGGAAGGAACCTTGAGGAAAGGCCTTTAGAAGATCCACTGTATGGCATTTTCTTAACTATTAATTGATGTGGAGGGCACAGCCTAATGTGACTGGTGCCATCTCTGGCTTGGTGGTCCCGAGTTCTGTATAAAAGCAGGCTGAGCAAGCCATAGGGAGCAAGCCAATAAGAGCAGTTCTCGGTAGTTTCCATATCAGCTTCCTGCCTCCAGGTTCTTGCCCAGTTTTCAGTTCCCTTTTTAGGTTTCACAGACTGTTTATATAATTGCTAAAACTGCATTATAGACCCATAGAGCTTTCTAGAGGCCCAGGAGAACATCAGTTACATGACTTATACTGTCCCAGTCTCAGGGTTTCTAGTGCTGTGGAGAGAAAGCATGACCAAGGCAACTCTTATAAAGAAAAACATTTAATTGGGGCTGGATTATTCAGAGGTTCAGTCCATTATCATCATGGTGGGAAGCCTGGTGGCACACAGAGAGAGACAGTACTGGAGAGGGAAACTGAGAGTTCTGTGTCCTGATCTGAAGGCAGAAGAGAGAGACACACACTAGGCCTGCCTCAAAGCCCACCCCCAGTGACACACTTCCTCCAACAAAGCCCCGCCTCCCAGTGGCACTCCCTACTGACCCAACATTCAAATCTATGAGTCTGTGGGGACCATTCTTATTCAAATCACCACAGTCCTCATGTCAGTCACACACACACACACACACACACACACACACACACACACACACACACACTTCACAACTCTTCTGCCTGAGACCCATGAGTGCTGGTATATGGGTGTGTAGCTTTGTATTGTGCAAGCAGAAAGCCACGTCTCCAATCCTCTTCCCATGTTCTAGAACAAGTTCAGTAGAGTCCGATGCAGGAAGCCCAGTGATGGGCAGTATGAGCCACAGCTGCTATGAGATTGGAAGTCAGGCCTTTAAAGCCACCATGACAAATATTCATCTTAACCCTGGTGCAGCCCCCACATGCTCGCTCATCTGTTTGAAAAGAATAGAAGATTAGGAGGTGTGACCTTGTTAGAGGAAGTGTGTCGCTGAGAGTGGGCTTCAAGGTTTCAAAAGCCTGGGGGCTGGAGAGATGGGTCAGCAGTTATATGTCTGCTGCATGGAGGTGGCGCATGCCTTTAATCCCAGCACTCTGAAGGCAGAGGCAGGCAGATCTCTGAGTTCAAGACCAGCCTGTTCTACAGAGTGAGTTCCAGGACAGCCAGGACTTCACAGAGAGACTGTCTCAAACCCCCTCCAAAAAGATTCATATGTATGTGAAAGCCCCAGACATCTGGTTTGTCACCTGGGTGCTGGAATCCAAATTCAAATCTTTTAAGATTAGAGAACAATTTTACTTAAGCACTGAGTCATCTCTAGCCCCTGGGTTGTTATTGTTTTTTTTTTTTAATGCTGTTGATTGATTGGTTGATATTTAATAACAGTGTTTCTCTGTATAGTCCTGGATATCCTAGAACTTGCTTTATAAGCTGTCTCTTGAACTGCCTCTGTTTTGCCTCCCAACTGCTGGGAAAGAAAACACTCATCACCACCTTCTAGCTCAGCACCTGAGTTTTTAAAAACAAAATTATACTTATTAATCACACACACACACACACACACACACACACATTTGTATAGGCCTGACAACAGCCTGAGGGATTTTGTTTTTCTCCTACCTTTGGGTTCCAGGGATTGAAGTCCTGTCATCCAGTTTAGCAGTGGATCCGATGAGCCATCTTGCTGACCCTTTTATTTTATTATATATTTCATTATTTTTGTTTTTTGATACGGGATCTTTGATATTGTCTAGGCTATCCTGAAACTTGTGATCATCCCGCCTTAAGCTCTTCAGTGCTAGGCTTACAGTGAAGAGCTCCGCACTCAGTTTTCTAGTAGAGTAAAATAAATAGACTTATTTTAAGTGTATGAGTGTTTTTGTCTATATATGTGTGTGTGCCTCAAAAGCCAGAAGGGAGTTGTAGATGGTGGTGAGTGATCATGTGTGCGCTAGAGATCAAGCCCTGGTCCTTTGGAAGAGCAGTCTGTGCTGAGCTCTGAGTCATCTCCCCAGTTGACAGTTCCCTGCCCTCCCCCAGTAGGTTTCTATTCTGCTGCAGAATAAGATGAGTTCAGCTTCTTCTTTTCTGACTAGACAGCATCTATACCTGACCACTTTGTGGAATGGATGCTTCTGTGCAGAGAGAAGTACTGCCTGTGTTGGAATCAGACTGACATTCGGCAGGTGACTGACCCTAGATTCTTCTTCCATGATGTTAGGAGCAATACTGACACTTCACAGGAGATCACAGAAGTCACATCCATAAGGTACTAAAGCTGCCAAAACCAGCTCACGTCAAAAGCTGGACTCTCCGTTTTGTTTTATTTTCTCCAAGACAGGGTTTCTCTGCAGAGCACTGGCTGTTCTGGAACTCTCTTTGTGGACCAGGCTGACCTCGAATTCGAAGAGATCTGCCCATTTCTGCTTCCTGAGTGCCGAGATTAAAGAGGGAGTGGCATAATGCCCAGAATAACGGTCCCTTTGAAGTAGTAAAAAGGGATATAGAGCTGGAGAGATGGCTCAGTGGTTAAGAGCACTGGCTGCTCTTCCAGAGGTCCCGAGTTCAATTCCCAGCAACCATATGGTGGTTCACAACCATCTGTAATGGGATCTGATGTCCCCTTCTGGTGTGTCTGAAGACAGCTACAGTGTACTCATATACATACAATTAATAAATAATTCTTTTTTAAAAAATGGAGATAGTATCAGGGTGGCCATGATCATCTGCCGCTGGATTCACATGGCTCCTCCACCATGCTCTGGCATTTTTTAAGCACTCACAACATGCTGAAAGACCAGGATAAATCCTGACCCCCCTAACAGGTAAAGTAGAAGACCCCTGGCAGATAGAGTAGAGCCAAAATTGTAGGATAGCAGGTTCAGAGACTGTTTCAGGAACTGGCTGACCATAAAGAATTTATGGCCTTAAGGTCAGGGTGACTCTGTTTCAGAAACTGACTGACCATAAAAACAGAAAAGTTAAATAACACATCATAAACAATCTTGAGAAACCGGATGTTTCCCTCGCAATTCGTCACTGGTAATTTTCACCTTATAGGCAATCTTGAGAAACCAGGTATTTCCCTTACGAGTCTTCACTGGTATTTTTGGTATTCTCCAATGATGTACTCTCCCCCCCCCACTCCCCCGGGGTTGTGGTTTGTTTCCTTTAAAACCCCCATCTCCCAGCCACTCGGGGTCAGACTCCTCTACTCCTGCGTGGGATATGAGTTTCCACCCCAGTGCACTGGTTAATAAAAAAACCTCGTGTAATTGCAGTAAGGATGTTCTCTCGTGAGTTCTTGGGGGGAGGGGTCGTGTTATCCCGAGACTTGACTGAGGATCTCCCCTCTGCGGGGGTCTTTCAATGCCAGATGCTCTAGTAGCATGTGGTCTAATTAGCTGAAGTCTAACAATAATCTTCGAGGTAGTGTGATTATTTCCAGAGGAGAAAAGCAGAAGCTCAGGGCCTAGGCTCTTAGGATGCTTGCCTAGGATTCATAAAACCCAAGTGTTCTCCAGAACCGAAGGATCTGAAGTTTAGTTCAAAGCTGGCCTGGGGTACCTAAGTCTTAAAAGGTCAACGACAACAAAAAGGTAATAGAGTCTCATTAATTTGCTCAAGGAGCTCAGCACAGAGTCCATTCTGGAATATGAGGTAGGCCCAGAGTCTTCAAGAAGATACCTTGTCTCTTCCCTGGAAGCAAGTGAGATTTTTCCGGAGAGCGCCAGGCTGCGGAGCAGAAGGGGTTATTCCCACTGAGACGCAGGCGCTCGGGCTCCTAGAGCGGCCGCGCGGGAGGAGCGCGCCTTCCCGGGGCGGGATCCCAGGTTCGCAGGCGGGATCCCAGGTTCGCAGGAGGGATCGGGCGCTGCAGTCCTCTGCCCACCCTTGCTGCCACCCGGGAGCTTTGGGAGCCACCCCCTGAGGCCTTACGTGGGTCAGCCAGAGATGGAGGTGGTCCGGGTCTCGTGGCTGTAAGGTTTGATTCTTGGCTTGGCCACATGGTGGCTCAAAGATGACCTGTAACTCCAGTTTCAAAGGATTCCATGTCCTCTTCTGTCCTCCTTGGGCTTCTGCACATATGTGGTACACATATTCATACCTAGGCATACACACATACTCATAAAAAGTAAATAAATACTTTCTTTAAAAGATTTATTTATTTTATGTATATGAGTACACTGTTGCTGTCTTCAGAAACTGCAGAAGGGGGCATTGGATCCCATTACAGATGGCTGTGAGCCACCATGTGGTTCCTGGGAATTGAACTCAAGGCCTCTGGAAGAACAGTCAGTGCTTTTAAACTCTGAGCTATCTCTCCAGCCCCCAGGAAATACTTTTTAAATGAAATAAAAATGTCTACTGGGCTGGCAAGATGGTTTAACAGGTAAAGGCACTTGCTGCCAAGCCCGATGACATGTATCAAGTCCCCAAGACCTATATGAGAGAATCAATTTCCACAAGTTGTCACCTAATCTCCACATGCAGGCTCCAACATTCATGCATCCACACAAAGAAATATATTAGAATTAAGAATATTATTTTGTTTAGATATATGTTTATGTATTGTGTGTTTAAGTGTACGTGCATGTATGTTTGCGTGTATGTGCGTGTATGTTTAAGTGTGTTTGTAGAGGCCAAAGGAAAATATGGTGCCTGTGTTTGTCATTCTTCATCTATTTTTTTGAGAGGTGGTCTCTCCCTCAATATAGGGCTTGCATTTTCTCAGGTAAACAGGAAATCATGAAGCCCCACAGACCCCCCCTCCCCCCGTCTCTGTTTCCCTAAAAGCTACGGTTACAGATGTGTGCTAGATGTCAGATTTGTATGTCAGTGCTGGGACCTGAATTCTAGTTGCCATGATGGTAAAGCAAGCTTTCAATTGCTGAGCCATCTCCCCAGCCCTGAAAACAAACAAGTTCAGCAGATCTGTAACAAGTAATGAGACTAAAACAGTAATAAAAACTCCCAAATAAAAAAGGTGCAGGCCAGGGTGGAGTCACTGCTGAATCCCACAAGACCTTTAGAGAATCGTGATCAGCAACAGGAAAGAAAGAGCTACCTACCAGACTTTAAAAAGGAAGCGAGAGAGCAAGAAGGAGGGAGGGAGGGATGGAGGGGGAGACAAAGAGAGGGAGGTACAGGGAGAGAGATGTGGGGTGTGTGGGTGCTTTGCCTGCAGGCATGTCTGTGCACCACTTTCATGCCTGGTCCCTGCAGAGGCCAGAAGAGGGCGTCAGATCTCCTGGAACTGGAGTTACAGTTGTACCTCCATGTGGGTGGGTACTGGGAATTGAGCCCAGGTTCTCTGAAGAGCAACCAGTGCTCCTAACTGCTGAGCCATCTCTCCAGCCCAGCTGCCAAACACTTTACAAAGCCAGTATTACCCTGATACCAAAACCAGATAAAACTACCACTACCACCACAACAAAATTACAGACCAATCTCCCCGATGAACATTGATACAAAAATTCTCAGTAAAATACTTGCAAACCAAGTTCAAGAATACATTTAAAAAATAATAATCATCGGGCTGGAGAGATGGCTCAGTGGTTAAGAGCACTCACTGTTGCTCTTCCAAAGGTCCTGAGTTCAAATCCCAGCAACCACATGGAAGCTCACAACTATCTGTAATGAGATCTGGTGCCATCTGCTGGTGTGTCTGAAGACAGCTACAGTGTACTTATATAAAATAAATAAATTAAAAAATAAAAATAGATTTAAAAAAAAAAGCTTTAAAAACTCGTTTGCCAGGATGATGTTGGCTTTTTTTTTCAAAGAAGCAGGAATGGTTGAACTCACACAAGTCTATAAATGTATATTGTATAACTGGACTTAAGGACAGAAGTCACATGATCAGCTTCACAGATGTGGAGATGTGGAAAAGACCTTTGACAGCATCCAGCTGGACAGCTCTTGATGAAAGCTCGGAATACCTAGGAGTAGGACGCATATACCCCGACATAACAAAGGTGACACATAACAACCTTGTGGACCAGGAATGGTGGCATAGTTCTTGCTCCCAGAGCTCAGAGACAGATGCAAGTGGATCTCCATGAGTTCCAGGCCAACTTGGGCAGCAGTGAGACCCTGTCTCAGAACAAACGTGCAGCCGGCCTTATACTAAATACTTAAGAACTGAAAGCATTTTTCCTGACAGGAATAAGACAGGGCTATATGCTTTCTCCTCTCCACCCAGTAGAGTGCTGTAAGTTTTAACTGCATTAAAAAAGAGAGAGAGAAATGAAAGAAAGAATGACCCCTATTTGGCAGTTAATATGGTTCTACATATCAGACCTACAGGCTGTACAGAAAGCTCTTAGAACTGAGAAACTCTTTTAGCAAAGCAGCAGGATACAAAAATTAACACAAAAAAATCACTATCCTTTCTACATCTCAATAACAAACATGTGAAGAAACAGGTCGGGGACGAAGCTGGGGAGATGGCTCAGCAGTTAAGCATTGACTGTTTTGGAGGACCAAGGTTTAATTCCTAACAGCCACAAATTTAAGAAGACACTAACATATGGAGACCTCCCTGCCCCCCAGATGCTTATGAATTGGAAACGTAGAATTCTGGTAATAAGCAGAGCACAGTACCATCACAGACACGTAGAGCAACCGGGCAGCACACAAAGTCCAGATAAAGCTACACAACCACAATCACCAGATTTTTGACAATGATGACAAGAATAAGCGTTGGAGAAATTCAGCCTCTTTAACAAATGATGCTGGGAAAACTGGGCATCTATAAGAAAAACAACAGACTAGATCTTATCTCTCAACACACACACACACACACACACACACACACACACAGACACACACACACACACACGCTCGAGCAAGCTCCAAACGGATCAAACATCTTTAACAAAAGACAGGAGACTCTGCAACTGAGAGAAGACAAATCAGGAAGATATTTCAAGATGTGGACATAGAGAAGACTCTGAAAAGGACCCCAGTGTCCAGGGAAAGGCCAGTAATCAACAAGTTAGACCTTAATCCAGTCTACTTTCTGTTGCTGAGATAAAAACATGCTGACCAAAGGAACTTGGGAGGAAAGGGTTTATTTAAATGTATACTTTCAGGTCCCAGTTTAACACTGAGGGGAGTCATGGAAGAAGCTCAAGCAGAAACTGAAGCATAAACCATGGAGGAATGCTACTTACCGTCACTTACAGAAGGTAAGGTCACTTACCTTCTGCTTGCTCCTGTTCAAACTTCCAAGGAGCGGCACTACCCACAGTTCTGTGGGCCTTCCTAAATCAAGCCAAGACAATTCCCCGTAGACGTGCTGTCAGGCCGGTCTGATCTAGGCAGTCCCTCAGTTGAGACTCCTCTTCCCAGGTAACTCATGGTTGTGTCAAATTGACAATAAAAACTACATAGCACGGAGCTGGAGAGATGGTCAGATGGCACTGTTCTCTTACAGAGAGGACCTGGGTTCTATTCCCAGCACCCGAATGGCAACTTGCAATAGCCCTCTCAGGACATCCAAGGCCTCCACTGTACCACATGTGTATGGCAAACAAAACAAAACAAACAGACAGACAAATTAAAAACCCAAACACCAAATCCCAAACAACTATACAAATAAAATAAGTAGGGGCTGGAGAGATGGCTCAGTGGTTAAGAGCACCGACTGTTCTTTCAAAAGGACCTAGGTTCAATTCCCAGCACCCACATGGCAGCTCCTAACTTCTGTCCCAGGTCCTAACATTCTCACACAGACATAAATTCAGATAAAACGCCAGTGCACATAATGATTTTTTTAAATAATGAAATTTGAAAATATAAAATGAGTAAAAATTTTAAAAGAACTAACACAGACTCATGAAATTAAGAAGCTTTTATATAGCAAAGAAAGCAGTTACTTGAGACAGTCTATAGAATGGGAAAGAATTTCTGTTAGTTATGTATTTGACAAAGTATTAATATTTAGAATGTGTAAATAACTTAAAAAACAAACAAACAAACAAACAAAATCCCCAACAACTGAGCAATAAAAAAACCCAGGGGCTGAAGAGACAGACCATCAGTTAAGGAGCACTGGCTGTTCTTGCCAGAGGATTTGGGTTCAATTCTCAATGTCAACATGGTGGTTCGTATTTATCAGTAATTCAAGTTCCATGGTATCTGGTTCCCGCCTCTGGCTCGTGCAGGTGCCGGGAAAGCACATAGCATTTGGACATATATTCAGACAGAATACTCATACATACAAAATAACAATAAATCATAAAAAAACTAAAGACTCCAACCAATAATTGGGCTAGCAAAATGAACACAGTTTGCAAAAGAGGAAATACAAATGTCCTCTAAACATAAAGAAACAGGCTCATCCTTCAGAGAAACATGAATTAAAACTACAGTTGTGAGCCAGGTATGGCGCCACACACCTTTGATTCCAGCACTCCAGAGGCAGAGGTAGATAGATATCTCTGGGAATTTGAAGCTAGCCTTGTCTACATAGCAAGTCCCAGGTCATCCAGGACTACCATGTGAGTTCCTGCTCAACAGAGCAAGCAACAGCCCTAAAGACACTCCGCTGAGGTTCCATACCCCAGTCAGAATATCCATCAGTAAGAAAATAAATGCTCTTGAGGAATCAGAGAATCGGTTAAGAAAACGAATTTTTACTCTAAGGGCTCAGGTTTCTGTGAACATTCCCATCTCCTTTGCGTGGTTAGTCAATCCTGGAAGATTGTGAAATTGAGCTCCTACCAATGGAATGAATCTCAGTCAACACCTACAGGGATAAAAGACAGGATCCATGCTGCCTTCATCCATTGCTGGCCTGGTTATTAAGATAAAAAGAGAAAGAGAAAAGAATTGCTGGGGTTGGGGATTTAGCACAGCTTGTAAAAGAGGAAATTAAGAAGAAATTTTCAGGCTGGAGAGATGACTCAGTGGTTAAGAGAACACTGACTGCTCTTCCAGAGGTCCTGAGTTCAGTTCCAGCAACCACATGGTGGCTCACAACCATCTGTAATGAGATCTGGCGCCCTCTTCTGGTCACATACATAAAACTAAAAAAAAAAAAAAAAAAAAAAAAAAAGAAGAGAAAAATTTCACTTTCCTAATTCCACTTCCTTTATATGTTCCTTTGTGCAACACTAAAATTATTTCTAACAGCCAGAATTTACACTTCTGGTGGGGAAGAGAATCTACTTCAGCCTTTATAGAAATCAGTATCACATCTTCTCAAAAAACAAGAAATACATCTGCCATATTACCCAGCTATATTCCTCCTTGGTATTTACCCAGAAGACTCTGGGTCCACATATCATAGAGACTAAGTCACATCGGTGTTCACCACAGTGGCAACAGAGAAATGGGTAAGGAAATGTGCCGCATAGACACATAGAAACTTTGTTTTTGAGACAGGCTTTCTCTGGGTAGCCCTGGTTGTTCTGAAATTCAATCTATAGAGCATGCTGGCCTCAAACTCAAGAGATCCACCTGCCTCTGCCTTGTGGCTCTCAGGATTATAAGCATGCACTATGTCCAGCTGTAAGATTTCATGTAGTCTATGTTTTACACCTGGAAGCCAGCCTCAGAGGACTATTATGTAAATTGAACCCTGGTCTCTTCAATTCACTTCATTCTTAGGACCCAGCGCTATGTTCATTGGCCACTCAGAGCCTAGGGAACCCTATCTTGCATCTAAAGTGAATGCCCCACAGCATTTAATGAACCCAAGGACCGTGTGACTGCACCGCTGTGCCGTCTTCCCCGGAGAGTAGACTCTGTTCACTAAGCCCAGAGCTACTACTTCTGCTCTGTGAACCTTTCCCACAACCAGCCTACCATCACCCAGCCGTGATGGAGGTGCTAGGTAAGTTAGTGTAACCAGGCTACCATTGCCTTTCTTCCTCTAAATTTCTGTGCCTGTACCTAAGTCAGGGTCTTGCAAGTAAATAGAAACAAGGCCTAGGGTTTTCTTCTGTAATGTTCATTCCTAGGAATAAATGCGTGTGAGCGCAGGTTTAAAGCCAGCCTGGGCTGTGCAGTGAGGCTGTGTCTCAGAAGCCTGATACAGGGACTAGAAAGACTGATAAGCAGTTAATAGCACTTTCTGCCCTTCCAGAGAACTGGGATTTGGTTCTGGGCACTCACATGGGGCAGTTTACAACTACCTGTAACCAGCTCAAGGGAATCCAATGCCCTCTTCTGGTCTCCTCTACCACACACACACACACACACACACACACACACACACACCCCAAATACACATAAGTAAAAATAAGAAAATTTCTTTATGCATTCAAGGCCAGCCTGATTCTATATAGTGAATTCTGGGACAAACAAGCCTATGTAGAAAGACCCTGTCTTAAAACAAAACAAAACAAAACAAAATAAATATGTATATTAAAGCCCAATTAACATAAAATATAATGAGCCTGGATATAATATGTGGCCAATAAGCAATTACCCATGTAAATAACATAATCCTATCCATGTTTTTTAAAGATATATTTATTCTATATAAGTATACTGCAGCTATCTTCAGACACACCAGAAGAGGGCATAAGACCTCATTACAGATGCTTGTGAGCCACCATGTAGTTGGTGGGATTTGAACTCAGAACCTCTGGAAGAGCAGTCAGTGCTCTTAACCACTGAGCCATCTCTCCAGCCCAATTCTATGCATGTTAAATACTAGTTACATTGGAAGGTATGTGGGCCTATATTCCCTAACAGCTAATTACTACCATGCCTGGCACATGGCAGACCGTAGGTAAAGCTGAGGAAGCATGTACTGTAATAAGGTTCCCTGGATGAGTCACGGATGCTGAGTTTCCGGTCACTCCATGGCTGGAAGCACCACGTGAAGCCTTAGCAGATCAAAGGTACTTAAGAGGCAGCCCTAGACACTGGAGGTCTAGGAGCCTTGCTCACCCTTGAAAGCCGGAGTACCTCACAGCCCATCAACCAAGAGGCCCCGGCTCTGGATCCAATTATAAGACTTGGTGGGCAAAATCCAGCCTGATTCTGATTCCAAATCCCATACCCTAGAATGATGAGTGTTGACAGACAGAGCTCTGCTCCAAGCGCTTGCCCACAGGTCCATGAAGGTCTCCTGCCATGCCATGGCCGAGCAGCCAACAATGCAGATAAGAAGCTTGGTATCTATCCTAAGGCAGAGCCAGAGCGAGACAGGGCAGGGACAGCGACCTGAGAAATTCCCTTCATCTTTTCCAGACTTTGAATCATAGAAAATCGAGATTTACGGCTTAATTCAGAATTTCAGGTGTAGCTAGTCTGAAACACTGTCGGATATTGTATTAAAGATATCTTACTGTGGTTGGATGTCTATATGTAGGTAAGGGTGGGCACAAGATAAGGCAAGGCCCGTGATTGGGCAGTGAAAAAGAAAGGCTGGTGAAAAGTTTTTGAGAGGTGGGGGGGGAGGGAGATAGAAGGGGAAGAAGAGAAGATGGAGGAGAAGGATGACTCACCCCTGTGTGGTTTTAAATAGCCACAGGTAGCTATGAATATCATATAAGGAATGGATTATTATAGGACAATTTGTCTTATCTAGGTAGGCAGTTTATATCAATATCAATTGGCTCTGAGTTTATTGTGTGGATGTTTGGTGGAGTGAGAATTTACTGATAAAAATATGATTGATAAATTGCAAACTTCTAGAGTTTTGGTTTTGTCGGGTTACTGGGAATTGTGACAATAACCAAAGGGGTTATGTGCTGGGAACGTGAGCAGAGTCTGGTAACAAGAGGGACCACAAGATAGTTGGTCTCTGTATGGGACTAGTGTGGCAGCAATGGGGCTGGCCATGGAGGCGGAGAGACTGCTGGGGACAGAGAGTAGCAGGAGGTAGCGTGGTGTGGTGCCTGGAACTGTTTGCCATTGTTGAATATTTTCATTTTATATGGGTTGTTATGACTTAGGAGAAAGGGAATGCTTAGAAAGAGCGATCGAGCTGCGATGTGACGTCTTTGAGAGTGGGAGAAATAAGACAAATCCAAGTTCGGTTTGGGCTCCTTGAGGGAAAGTCGCAGTTAATCCCTGCCTCAGCCACATAGCCTGTTTCGGTGGCTGGGGAAGCTTCTATTTGCCTTTTTCTTTTGTTTAAGGATCAAGATTAGAGGTGGCTCTGGAGAAGCCACGGATGGCAGTCTCTTTCTCTCTCTCTTCCTTCATTCTTAGATTTATATGAGCACACTATAGATGTCTTCAGACACACCAGAAGAGGGCATCAGATCCCATTACAGATGGTTGTGAGCCACCATGTGGTTGCTGGGAATTGAACTCAGGACCTCTGGAAGAGCAGTCAGTGCTCTTAACCACTGAGCCATCTCTCCAGCCCCTGATGGTATACTAATCTGATGAAGTGACCCAGGAGTCAAAAGGGCTGCATACATTGCTTGACACACACATCCCTTTCCTCTGAGTGGCATTTCTGATAAGAGCCCTGCAGGAAACAGCAGGCTTCTGGCCAGGAGGGGAGAAAGACCTTTCAGTAGTTGGTTGTGTGAAATTCTTCTCTGCTGATGAGAGACTGAAGCCTCCAGGGTGAGGGGCTCTTCTCCCTTTTTATGTCCCCCACATCTCCCCCCATCCTGTTACATACACACTGCTTAAAAGTTAGATGGGATATATGTTAGGACATGGGCATGGGGGAAGTGGACCTGTTTAGGAATAGTTCTTTGGGGAGATTCCAATCCTCATTGTTCTCCGTCCAGTCCTGTCCACACCACTCATGAATCAATCAGCAGCTGCAGACCAGTCCCCTGGACAGACAGCACACAGGACTGCAAGGGAAGTTCAGTCCAGATTAACAGCGAGGCTCGCCCGCCGTCCGGAGTCCACTGTAGAAGCTGCAAGGCACCACAGGAACCTCACAAGAAGTTCTTCGGTGAATTCCTATGTCATCACTATAAGTGAAGCTCAGTGCAACGTAGAGAGAACCAACCACCACAAGCAGAGCAAGGCGACCCAATGCTCCCACTCCCACTGTCTGTGGGGTGACATTTATGCTCCTTCCAAATATCATGTGTCCTTTTACATGTCTGCTATAGCAAAACATCCTTTCACCTGTGTGCCCAACAAAACATCGTTTGACAGAACCGAGTCTCCCAAGAAACCAGAAGTTTCCACTCTAACCCCCTGCGTCAGCGTTGCTATGAAACTTCCAACCTGGCGGATCTTTCCAAGTGCTTATTTAATGAATGTTTGGCTCCGTGTGCCACGTCCAGGCCTGTGATGTTGGAGGCCGAGAGAGTGTCGGGATCCCCTCTCTTCAGCCTGGGTGCTTCCGTTCGACAGCTGTTGTTTTATATTTACAGTTGAAAGCAATTAATATGATTTCCTTCCTGGGTTCTCCAAGTCTCCTACAGTACCACATACCTACTGTCATGGTGATTTGTGTGCTGAGGCTGCCTCCTAGGACTTGGTTGGTACACTGTGAAAGCAATTCCTGCTTCTAAGCATCCGTCTGCCAACAATCATCCTGTTTCTTACATGAGCCACCACATTTCTGGTCCTCCTGGGATACCGTTAATAGCTCGTTCACAAATGCTGAAACCCAACCTGGACATTTTAAGGCTCAAGACCTGCTTCTCAGAAACTGTTTCCCAGTCTGTACCAGAACCCAAAGTCACTCTGCCTAGAAATCCTGTTCTTTGAACCCTGGGACAAAGATTCATTTTCCAGAGTCACTATTTTGGGTTTCACTGCTGACATAGTCTATCTGGTCCAAAGCCCTGTGAACCCACATTCCAGGTTGTTGCAGCCATTTCCGGAACAGCCTCGGAAGCATTGTTGGAGGTGGATGAAGGAAAGAAAGGGCCTGGGAACAGGAACTCATCTGAAGCCACAGGCTCCTTCACGGTCCTGGTTCTTTTCGAAAGGCAGACAGGTGACCAGGGAAATGATTTGCAAGGACAATTTGGAGCATAAGAAGGGAGAAAGGACCCCTGTGCCTGGTTTCATTCTGCATTTTACTTCTGTTGTCTCTGAGTCTCCCTGCATGTGACTTAGCTGCAGGAAAGGCGGGGTCAAAGTACTGCACTCCAAGGTCTTCGCTGGCTCCACTGACTTGGCTCCTGCGCTGCAGACAGTCAGCCAGAGGTGTGCCGACACACCCTAATTTCCTTTTGGTTACTATCCCAGACTTTTACCGACTTACCTACAACTTCAGGGCACTTGAAGCCGGGTGACTGAGCTAGCGATATGTGTGCAGGGCTACCGAGTTGTATTTGCCAGACATTTACAAAGAACCGTCACACATCTTATCAAGGCTGCTTCATGGAATACATCTAGACAAACCTCACCACAGTAACAGAGACTGTGACTTGCTCATGGCCACAGAGCAAAGAGGGCCGAGAGTGTCCGTACACCTGCTTATTCATTACCTTCTGGGAATAAATACACGGGCTTAGAGACTTCTCTCAAGAACAAGGCCTGTCGTGGGGCAGGCTCCTTTGACATCACCCAGTGATCCAATCCCTCTCTTAACAAGATCAGGGAAGAACGTGGTTTCTTGCAATTTGCTGGCCCGGGTTCCAGACCTTACTCCTCCTACTTAGCTTGAACTAGCTCGGAGGCTTGTGGTCGCAGGGGTCTCCACCCACAGAGGCACTTCTCTGAGCCCTCAGTGAAAGCCGGGTGTTGAGACCGTGAAGGTCGCCCCCCAAGTCTAGGACCTTAGGCCTCTCCTGTCCTCCTCTGCACTCAGTCCCAGGGACCCTCCTCGCCCGGCTTGGGGGTGTGGCTTTAAGGCAGCTACCCAACCGCAGGCCACTCAGTGTTAGGTAGGGATGGGTCTCCACACTCCCTTTCTCTAACCTCGGGCAGGCTTCAGCTGTGCATGATTTAACCTGCCTTCCTAGGCAATTTGGCTGCACACCACCTCTTGTGTGGAGAAGTCAAAGTCCCTAGAGAGACAACAGGGCGGTCCTGTAATCCCCCAGGGTGGAGCCAGGATTTTGAGTTCAAGAAGGGCTACAGAACACCCAGCCCCCAAACAAACAAGTGCCACGTAAAGCAACACAGAAAACAAAGGCATAGGCAATTATGACAAAACCACAAAACAAAAACTGCAGGGGGCAGAAAAAGCGTCCCACAACAGAGTGATATTAACACGAGTGTGGGACTGGCTGCCTTCATTTAGCCAGCAGAAGCAAGTAGGGACCGCAGAGCCGGTTTTTAAGAAGACACAATTACAGCAAGCACACATATTTGATGTGTGGGTGTTCTCTCCCTCCCCTCCCCCTCCCTCTTTCATTCTCCCTCCCTTTCCTTTTGGTTTTTCAAGACAGGATTTCACTGTGTAGCCCTGGCTGTCCTGGAACTTTCTTTGTAGATCAATTTGGTCTTGAACTCGCAGACACCAGTCTGCCTATGCCTCCTGAGTGTTAGGGATTAAAGTCATGGCCACCATTGCCAGGCTGAGAACCTCCCTGTCTTTTAAAGTCTGCTGCCTAGAACTCAGGTGGATAAGTTGTAGGCAACACTGATGACCCAGGAAGAGCTGCAGAGAGAGAGAGAGAGAGAGAGAGAGAGAGAGAGTATGCCCTCAGTGTGTGTGTGTGTGTGTGTGTGTGTGTACCCTCAGAGGCAAGAAGAGAACATTGGATTCCCTGGAGTTGGAATTATAGGTAGTTGTAAGCCACCTAACCCCAGTGAAGAACATAGAATGCTCTTAACCACTGAGCTCTCCAGTTCTTCTGTTTTTGTGTGTTCAACATAACAAAAACAACCCTTTCCAAACTGCTTTGCTCTCTCCCCACACCCTGCCCCGCTCTGCCTAGCTGGCCTGGAATTGGATGTGTGCTTCAGGCTGGCTTTGAATTTGCAATAATCTTTCCGTTTCTGTCTCCAAAGTGCAAGGATCAGTCTTGCCCGGGTCCAGATTTCTAGTTTTTGTTTATTTGTGTGGGTGGATGGGTTTTTTTGTTTTTTAAAATATTTATTTATTTTATGTATTTGTTCTATGTATATGAGTACACTGTAGCTGTCTTCAGACACACCAGAAGAGGGCATCAGATCCCATTACAGATGGTTGTGAGCCACCATGTGGTTGCTGGGAATTGAATCAGGACCTCTGGAAGAGCAGTCAGTGCTCTTTTTTTCCCTTCCTCCTCTAATTTTATTATGTATATGGTATATGTGTGTATGAGTTATGGATACACACACACCACAGCATGTGTGTGGAAGTCAGGGGACAATTTTCCTGGGTTGGTTCTTCCTTTTGCTGGGACAACAGGCCTGAATCCCTACGTCCAGTTCATGACCTTCTTTCCTTTTAAAATTCTTATATGGGCATTTTGCTCACTTGAATGTGTATGCAGCACGTGTGCTCGGAGCCTGAAGAGACCAGAAGAGCTATTAGATCCCCAGAACTGGCGTTACAGATGGTCGTGAGCCTCCCTGTGGGTGCTGGGGTTGAACCCTGGTCATCTGGAACAGTGGAACAGTGCTCGTAACTGCTGAGTGTCTCTCCAGTCCCACTGTCTCCTGAGATACAAATTTTACAGTTGTCAAGGGTCTATTCTCTTGAAGTAAACATTGCAGTGGGTTGTATCAAATCTCAGTACATAGTCCAGCTGGACAGCAAGGATGTCCCAGCAGAAAGCCATTTTAGGATATGAAAGAGTATGTCTTCTGGGAGACTCAGGATGGTTGAGTTTCTGGGTCTTCTTTTGATTCTTCGCTTAGTAGGCTAACACTTGGCACATCTACCACCACCACCACCACCACCACCACCACCACTGCTCTCAAGCCTCCCGCACCTGGGGAAAGTGCGCGGATCGAGCAGAGCGTCTGCGCAGGCGCGGACCCCACCCCTGCCCCGCATCTCCCACTGGTAGGACGGCCCAGTCAGTGCTCTTAATCACTGAGCCATCTCTCCAGCCCCCTGGCCTTAAATTCTTAATACATCTCCTTTCATCTAATAAATGCTAGGCTTACCGGCTTTACAGTCTTTATTTCTTTACTTTCTTTTATTCTTTTTTTTCTTATTGTATTTTTTAAATGATTCCCCTTGCCGTGCCTCAAAGTTTTCTGATTTTCTATAAAGTAGCATCTGGTATTAATTGTGCTTATAAAGTTTTGTTTTGTTTTTACCTTCTTAATGATCCTTTGTGGATTTCACATCATGCACCTCAATCCCGCCCATCTCCCTGTCCCCTAGTACCCACCCTCCATCCTTGCAACCTCCCCTCCCCCCCAAAAAAAAACTATGGTAGACACTGTAGTGTGTCACCGTGTGTCCCACGACACACCCTTTTGTCCACACATCTTTACTTGCAAATGTTCATTGCGATGAGTCATTGGTCTGGTTCCAGGCCTCTGGCTTCTGCTGCACCATCAATACTGGATCCTCACTGGGACTCCTCTCAGACATCCTGCTGTTGCCCGTGTTGTGGAGACCCTGTGGTTTAGATCTATAGAACCAGCCCCTTCGTGCCCTCCAGCAGTTCATTTATGGGGTAGATGTCGGAGTGGGTCAACTCAAAGCCCTGCATCTGGGCCTGAGAGGTCCCTGGGCTGGTCAGCCTGCCAGCTCTCCTGACCCACACTACCAGGGCAGGCTCTCCAGCCCTGTCTGGCTGGGTCCTCCAGCCACACCCAGCTCACCAGCTCTCATGCCTATAGGAGAGGCTCGCCGCTGGTGCCCACGTCATCAGGACCAGCTCGACTTTGCTGATCAAGTTCCAGAATGGCCAGGAATTCACACACAAAAACTTTCTTGAAAAGCAAAACAAAAACTCAAGGTGTAGGGCCTGCTCTCCCAAGTGCTGGTGCTGGTGAAGGGTAATTCTAGTCCTCCCTTGCTGGTGGCCTTGGGACCCGATCTTCTGCCTGCTTCAGGTGGCAAGGGAGCAGGAGGGAGAGCATCTCTCCCTCATCCAGGCCACCCCACAAGAGACAAGTGGCAGGGCCACCCCTCCCATGCTCACACCCATTAGGGCTGGCTCATCTGCAACTCCTGCAGCCAGGGCTAGCTGTATTCCTGGGTGACATGTGAGACCTGATGTTCAGAGTACTGCACCTGTTGAGGGGTGGGGTCGGGCTAGCTCTTCCACACAATGAGCAGGTGAGAGGTCAGGCTCTGCACAACCATCACACATCAACGTCAGCATCATCAGGATTAAGAGTTTGAGACCAGTCAGGCTATGGCGGCTCACACCTTTAATCGCAGCATTCAGGAGCCAGAGGCAGGTGGATCTCTGAGTTTGAGGCCAACCTGATCTACAGATCAAGTTCCAGAACAGCCAGGGCTTCACAGAAAAACCCTGTCTTGAAAAACAAAAGTCAGAACCAGGAATATTTCCTCTACTCGTAAGTGTCAGGGCTTCAGCAGGGCAGGCCTGTGGTGCCAGCACTCCGGAGGCCAGGAGATTTCATCTTGTCCCAGTCAGAACGGCCACCAACAAGAAGACAGATGAGGACAAATGCTGAGGATTGTGTGGGAAAAGAGGGATGGGAGTTTGTGCAGAGACTATGGCAGTCAGGATGAGGGGCCACAGAAAGGAAAGCAGAGCTATCCCTCAAGACCAGACTCTACCACTCATGGGTAGATGCCTAGGGGATTCCAAGTCAACATATCAAGGAGAAACCTGTGAGGTTGGAGAGGTGGCTCAGTGGTTAAGAACACTGGCTGCTCTCCCAGGGGACCTGGCTTCAGTTTCCAGCACCCACAATGGCAGCTCACAATTGTCTGTAACTCCAGTTCCAGGGGATCCAATGTACTCTTCTGGCTTCATCAGGTACTGTACACACACACACACACACACACACACACACACACACACACACACACACTTCACATTTATAAATGTGAAATAAAAATAAATCCAGCCTGGCATGGTGACACATGCCTTTAATTCCAGGACTCAGGAGGCAGAGGCAGGTGGATCTCTGAGTTTGAAGCCAGCCTGGTCTACAGAGAGAGTTCCAGGAAAGCCAGGGATACACAGAGAGACTCTGTCTCCAAAACAAATCAAAAACATCTAAAAAAAAAAAAAAAAAAAAAGAAGAGACCAGTGCTCTGCCATCTCTCTACTGCTGCATTGCTCATGATAGCTAGGAAGTAGAACTCGCTTTTATAAACGCCCATCGCAGATGGATAGGTAAAGAAAATGGGGGTTTTATGAGGCCATTAAGAAAAGTAAAATTATGGCATTTTCAAGAAAATTGATGCAACCGGAGATCATTATGTGAGCAAGCTTAGGCAGATTGAGGCAAAGACCACGTTTTCTGTCACACATGGAACCCAAGTTAAAATTTATAAATGTATATTTATAAATGTGAGGAAGAAAGCTTAAGAAAGGTGTAACAGGCGTGTAACAGAATGCATGTAACAGGAAAGCAGAGAGAAGGAGGGAACAGGGTGGAGGAGGGGAAATGGCACAGGAAGGGCATCGGTGAGGATGAAGGAGAATGGAGGTAAGGACACTGAGCAGGACCAACCCGTCACTTTGTATTCCAATGTTTGGGACTGGCAGAAAGTAAAAATCAAATACTATTTTAAAAGCCTGAGAAGAAAAACAGCTACAATTACTGTTTTGATGTCCTCTGCTAATTTTAATACCATGAGTTTTTATGAGTCATTTCAGTTGACTATCTATGAATCATGTTTTTCTGAGACCTGGTCATCTTTTATTAGATGTCAGGTGTTTATGTGTGTGCACATGTGTATATTAATGAGGTGCATGTGTGCACATGTGTATATGCATGAGGTGTGTGTGCACATGTGTTCATGTGAGTACATGTATGTGAAGGCCAGACAGATCAGACTCCAGTGTTGCTCCCCAAGAGTTTACATTTTGTTTAGAAGAATATTCCAGTGGGACTAAGCTAGTTGAGCAACAGACCCCAGGGATCTGCACATCTCTGTCTCCCTAAAATGTGTAGATGCTGCTACACTCAGCTTTTAAGTGTGCATCCTGGAGGCTGAAGTCAAGCCTTTACTCTTCTATGGCAAATATGTTACCAAATGAACTAACCATCTGCTCAGGCATTTAAACTCTGCCTCTGCTTATTAAGGATTTTTCTCTTTTCCTTTCCCCCCCTCCTTTCTTTCTTTAAATTCCATAGCTCTTGCTGTAATGAAGGCTGGTCCCAACTTCTGTCTCACCTCAGCCCTGTCAGTGGACTGTAGACCCCCTGCGGCACACCTAGCACAGACATCGCCATTATTACTTATTATTATTACCTCTATTTATTTATGTGTGTGCATTTGCACACATGCAAGCCATAGTAAGAATGGTCAGAGGTCAGCTTCTGGGAGTGGGGTCTCTCCTTCCATGGGTTACAGAGATGGAACTCAGATTGTTGGCCTAAGTGACAAATGCCTTTACCTGCTGACTTGCCCCACACATAGGTACCTCTTATTCATATAAACCTTGCATTTAATTATCAACACAGTTATATTACTCGGAAACAACTTGAGCCTTTTTTGGGTCTATTTATTTATGTGTATGAGTGCTTTGCCTGCATATAAGAATGTGATTCACCTACTTGTACCTGTGGAGGTCAGAAGCCTGTGGTATACAAGATTTCTCTGTGTGGTCCTGGCTGGCCTGAGAGTCAGTACGTAGACCAGTCTGGCTTTAACTCACAGAATGAAGAAGGCAGAGGCAGACGCCACCTACCTGTGCCTTCCGAGGGCTGGGGCTAACAACCATAACTACACCCAGCCTGAATTGCTTAAAAAAGAAAGTTACCAAACTCTTTTAAATGCAAAATTCTATGGTACTGGTTATGTTTATAAGCCGGATGAAGAGGCAAACACTTGGAATGCTGGTAGGAAGATCCCAAATTCAAGCCCAGCCAGGACTACATTGTAAGACTCGGTCTCAAAACATAAGCATTGTAAATAAATGTACATATTACAGGGCCAGCAGAGTGGCTCAGTGGGTAACGGCACTGGCTGCCACGCCTGAGGATCTGGGTTTGATACTCGGGACCCACATTGTAGAAGTGAGAGCTGACTCCTCAAAGTTGTCCTCTGACCTCACAAGGACACCATAGAAGACAAACACACACACGCAGACACATATACAGACACAGTCACACAGACACACACACAGTCACACACACACAGCCACACATACACACACAGTCACACACAGAGACACACAGACACAGTCACACAGACAGACAGACACACACACACGCCATACATAACTTTTTTATATATTTACAGAGTTGCACTGTCAGCCTCACTGTCTGTTAAGGAGCTAGTTTATAAACTTGTTACCACAGTTCTTAAAACATAACCCTGTGTTTAAGCTCTCTACTCTTTTATGGTTACTTTTAGCTTATGTCTCTGAATTTGCTTATTCTTGCTTATTCTAGGTGTCTAATGTAAGTGGAATAATATAGATGTCTATTTATTTTATCTTATTATTTGAAGAGGTGTTTTGCCTTTGTGTATGTCTGTGCAGCATGTGCATGCAGTGCCTGAAGAGGCCAGAAGAGGGCAGCAGATCCCCTGAAATGGAATCACACGTGGTGGTGAGCTGCCAAGTGGGTCCCTGGAAGAGCACTTTTGTCTTTGTGTTTGACCTATGGAATGAACTTAATGTAATGGTTCAGAGTTGCCCATGTTAGATCAGAATTTTGTTCCTTTTGAAGACTGAAGAACTACCCCACCCCCTGCACATCTGTTATTCTGTCAGCATGCCTGACAGAATAACACTTTTCATCAAAGGAGTTATGTGGTGGGTGTCTACTTTCTTCCTTTCTTCTTGGCTAACTCCCAAGAATAGAAGGGACTGTACCCAGGAGGCAGTGGCACACTCCTTTAATCCCAGAACACGAGAGGCAGGGGCTGGCAGAGTTTGAGGCCAGCCTGGTCTATAGGGTGAGTTCTAAGTTGGCCAGGACTACAGATAGAAACCCTATCTCAAACACAATAACAAAAGCCTGGAGATGCAGTTTAAGTCACACTACCCATTCCTCTCCCTCTCTGGTTACTCTGGTCTTGAATTCACTGTGTGGCCCAGGTTATTCTTGAACATCTGGCAATTTTTCTTTCTGCCCCAGCCTTCCAAGTGCTGAAACTATAATGTGTGCCTCCTTCTGTCTGCTATAATGTAAATATGCTTATGAAGATATGTTGGTATTTTGTATATATTTATATATTCATATATAATATACATATTATGCATTATATTTAAATTTTTTATATTATATATACAGTGTTTTGCCTGCATATATGTTTGTATACCACATGTAAATTGTGCCTGTGGAGACCAGAAAAGGGTATGAGATCCCCTTGAACTGGGGTTATAGACTGTGTGAGCTACCATGTGGATAGTGGAACTCAACCTGAGTCCTCTGGAAGAACAGCATCTTAATCACTGAGCCATCTTACTGGAGAGAGAGAGGGAGAGAATGTATGTGTGCTCTCAAATGCTGTCTATGCCCCACAAGAATCATCCTGCCCACCAAATATGTACTGAACAGAGGGATAATAAGAAAGAGTGGTCTGCCAGGTGTAGTGGCTCTAGACTTTAATCCCAACATTCAGGAGACAGGGGCAGGTGGACCTCTGTGAATCTGAGGCCAGCCTGGTCCTCCAGGTTTACACAGGAAACCCTGTCTTTAAACAAAGAGAGCCTAAAGATTTTTTTCTACGTCTGTTTCAGAGGCCTTGGTGCCATCAGTGGTCGGTCAGGCAGTAGCAATGACCACAATGGCAAACTTGAGCCTGAGCTAAAGCACACCAGGAAGTACTGTCAGGAGCTCTATCCACTGCAGCATTCAACTACAATGTCACCGTCCCATTCCATGGGAAAGCATTCTAAGTTAATAAGCAGGGGAGCTGGGGCTGAATCTTCATGCTCTTTGTCTCTTGAGCTTGAACTCTTAACCGTACTCACAGATGTAGTCAGCTGAAGGGGTTAACATCTTTAATCAATTAATCAATCAATCAATCAATTAATTAAAAAATGGATAATTAAGCAGTTAACTAATTAATGGTTTGATTGCACCAGTGCAATCCTGTGCTATTGTGCACATGTGAGAACAAAGAACAACCCCAGGTATCACTCCTCAGCTTCCTCCTTGTTTGACCCCACCCTCTTGTTTGTCACTGTGCTGTGTGCTCTGGCTTAGCTGGACCTTGTGCCTCTGCCCCCCTCTTTCCTGTAGGACTTCTGGCATTATGGATGAGAGTCATCCTGTCTAGCTTTTCTCTTCTCCTCCTCCCCATGAGTCTGAGAGTCTTGGTGTTAGAGAAGTGCCTGTCCAGCTCCACAAAGCCCAGTTTTGAACACATGTGCTTTCATTTCTGAAATCAAACACTGTAGCCCTTTCAAGTTCATGGACAATGACAGAATTCCACGGAAAGTCTTCTCTGAAGAATATTTTGGTAAAGTTTGAAAAGTAGAAATTCTAGAAGTCATTTTCAGACATAATTGACAATAATATAAAATTTGCCTCTTAGAAATTTAGAACCACAAATATAGTCTTAAATTTTCTGTAGGAAGCCGAGTGTAGCGGTGCACACCTTTAATTCCAGCACTTGGGAGGCAGAGGCAGGTGGATCTGCCTGACTGAATTATTCCAGCAATGGGGGTGAGTACAGATTGTCTGCCTAACGGAATATTGTGAAACCAACCATAGTTACGTTGAAACTGTCAATGACATATGAACAGATGGGCTTTGCTTCTTCAAAATTCCCTCTTACTTACTGAATAATTAAATATTTCTTTTGTAAAATGGAAAACTTTGGACTTTGCCCTCGAGGTTCAGTTCAGATGCCACCTTCTCTGTAGAATTCTCTGGATTTCTCCCACTAGAGGTGACCTCGCCTTTCTTGGGATTTCTCAGCATTTGATTTTCTCCAGTCTCTTAAAATTTCTGCCAATGTTGTGACCACTTGGCAAGCAGGTCTACGACCTCTCTGTGGACCAGTCTCTCAGAGGATGCGCCACAATGTTCAGCCAGACTTAAACCCTTCTCCCTAGTGTTAAGGAGGATTAGGAAGTGATTGAAGGTAACATTTAGGATAAACAGATAAACACTGTTAGAATATAAATTGCAATGAACCCCAAGTATGGCAGAAAAAGGACTCTGGTCCCAAAAACCCAGGTAACAGTCCATGCATAACCACCACAGTGTGGTGACCTGTTTGTTTGGGGGAATGTCCCAGAAGCAAGTGGTGTGTGTGGCTCTAGTCAAGATGAGGTATTGCTGACTCTCTGCCTGGGCTTGGGCTGCTAAGTGCAACTGAGGCAGGAGTGCTCGCAGACGAACAAGATGTTTGGGTTTGGGGACCATCTGAGAAATCCCCAGTGGCACCAGATAAACAGTGGCTCTAGAAAGATCCAAAAGGCACTGCAGCCTTCCAAATCATGTTTCTGGGCTGACAGAACTCAAGTCACCTTGCCGCCCAGTGGCCGGCTGAGAACATGTCAATGGCCTGGTATTCCAGGCCCCGTGTGGTCTGTCTCCTCAGACCTATTGCCCTCTCCTGCACCCCACACAGAGGGAGTACCCAGTCTCCTCTGGCCCCTTCTGATGTCTGTTTCCTTGACTACCGTTCATTTTCCTTTAGCCTTCAGGGTGTGCTGATACCCAGGACGACCTGTGCTGCGCCACTGCTAGAGAGATGACATTCGAGCTTTTAGAGTTTTTGCTTTGTTTTGTTTTCTCTGTGTGGATGGGTGTTCTGTCTAAATGTGTGTCTGTACTGTGTACTTGCAGCATTCTTGGGGACCAGAAGAGGGCATCAGATCTCTGGACCTACAGTTTCAGGTGGTTGTGAACTGCTATGTAGGTTCTGGGAACTGACCAGGGTCCTTTGGAAGAGAAGCCAGTGCTCTTAACCACGGAGCCAAGTCTCCAGCTCTAAAAACAAACTTAAAAAATTTGTAGTGCACATTTTTAATCCCAGAACTTAAAAGGCAGAGGCAGGTTAGTTTAAGGCCAATCTGGTTTACAGACTAGTGAGCACAAGAACTTCCAGGTCTCCATGGAGGGATGCTGTCTCAAAACGTTGTATCTCACCAGCTAAACAGGCATGTGTGCCTCCACTGTCACACTGACACACTGTCACTTGCAAACTCTTCTGACCATGAAAATTACCAGATACGTGATCACAAAGAAACAGCAGACAGACCCGAAAGGAGAAATAAGTCTATTCAAACAGAGAAGAAAGAAACTATGCCACATTGAAAAATACGAGCAAGAAAGCACAAGGTATGATCCACATCGTTTGTAGACATGATTTGTCCTAACGGGAGGATGCTAATAAAGGTGACTAGAGAGACGACCAACAAACCGCAGAGCCACCGACCAGCGGGTGAGGTGACAGTAGGAGGGACGTCCGCTGCATTTGAAGTGTGAACGGACACCGTGTGTGCAGCTGATTCTCAGAGTTCAGACTACAGGCTGTGTGGACACATCACAGGTAGACACGGGCGGTAACTCGAGTGAGCGGAATGTCTACAGGGCGGCTGGGGAGTCTGGGGAGTCGGTAGCTGGCGCGTGCCGACATCTTTTGTGCCACTCTTACAGAACGTCCCCGGTAATTTTCAAATTGTCTCCAAATAAAAAGTTAAAACGCCAAAATGCAAGTTCCTTCCCTTGGTCTGCAAGGTTTGTGACACCATCCCCACCCAGCCCCTGGCAGGTTCAGTCTGGCAGCAGGCTGTATAGGCTGTACCGTGTTCTGCCATCAGAGGGTCTATTACTGCCTTTACATAGGATCCTCTTCCCCATGTTTGGGCACGCATTGTCACTACCCTAACACACCCTCACACTTATTGTGCTCTTTCACAGCACTCTGACCTTGCTCTTCACACCATTTCTCACAGCTGCCGTGTGTATTTTGTGTGGTTTTGAGACAACGTCTTATGTAGCTCAGGTTAGCCAAAGATGGCTGATCTTCTTACCTCTAGCTCCCGAAAGCTGGTGTCATAGGTGTGTGTCACCGTGCCAGGCTAAGAGTTTGCATTCAGGGAGCACTGGCTGTGTCTTCCCTAGCTGTATGGGGGCTTCCTGAAGTCAGGGCTCAGATCTGTTTTGTTCACGAATGTATCTGCACCAGCTGCTGACTCTGGCACACCGCTGGGCACTCGGTAACCAGCCAATAGATGAAGAAGTGAGTCCTATGCTCTAAGTTCCTCTCCAGCCTGTTAGCAACTCGCAGAAAACACACCTCGAAGTTAAACATTAGTCTCGGTAATTTAATCAAGAGGCGTTGACTTTGAAGGACCCCTGGATTGCCTGCTTGCCACACGAGTTTGGAAACCAAAGGGCGAGGGACCTCACAAGAATGCTGAAGGAACGCCACTGAGGTAGCAGGGAACCTGTACTTCAGGTCCTCCAAGGGGACACTGAGAAGCCAAGGAGCTGATTAAGGTAGTGTTTGCAGAGGCAGCCTGGTTAGAAGGAGAGCTCCCTCGGCTGGGTTGGTCTAAGGATGGGGCCCAGCTGAGGAGTGATGTCTGGAGGCGAGGTATGAGGCCAAGAGCAGGAATGGCTGCCGGGGTGGAGGAGGGCACTTGGCATGAACCTTACTCTTCTGCACGCTATCCTTGTTCAAGACCAGTGATCTGAGACTGGCTTGCGGAGCAGCCTCAATCCAGGTGAAAGGTGTCCTATTAGAACCTGTGCTGCCTTGGGTGTTAGACATACTGTTTCCAGTCCCCAACCCCTCTGCTCTGCTAAAAGTGCTAGGATTTATTCTGTGAGGCTATTGTCAGGAGAGTGGCCCTGGGAGTGCCCTTTGACCTGCCTCTGGTCTGCGCGGTACAGAATGGACTCTGGTCTCACGGTGGGGGGCGCATGGCTCCCAGCAATGGGAACACCAGCAGCCCCTTCTCACCACTTTACACACAGGACTTCCTGCTGTTTGAGTCCTATTTAAAACCAGTGGATACAAACGTTCACAGCACTGTTCTTTATCCAAAACCTTTAAACAAGAAGAGGGGTTTGTTGCGTTTTTCCTGAGGAGGCCCTTGCTCATGCTAGCCAAGCACCCTTCTACTTTAGCCCCAGCTAGCATCCTTCCTCAAACTAACCTGCTCTCTCCGGGCTCCCAACCGGGAAAGCCATAGGCATCCAATCTCCCCACTCTATTGTAGTAACCCTCACCAGAGGGCATGTCTTGCCCTGCCCACCAGCACCAACATAGTGCCTCCCCTTCAGCCCAGCCACAGGTATGAACACAAGCACACCAGGCCCTTGGGCCTTCTACTAGTGTCTGACAGAAACTTGCTATCCCCTCATCGCCAGAGACAGGAGAGGTGAGCACATATCACTTCACAGCTTAGAAAGCACCCCCAACAGTTTCCTGTATCCTTCACGCTCACAACTGCCCTGTGAGGTAGATACAGTGGGTAACACTTACACGGATCAAACATATACAGTGTACCCTGCTTTGACTTAAGCGGGTCGGATGAGGTCTCATTTAAACTCGCCACAGCCCTGTGAAATAGATTCCATGTCCCCATTTTACAGAAGAGAAAAAAAAAAAAATCTAGTGGTTAGAACTTGCCCCAAATCAAAGAGGTAGAAAGTCATGAAGCTAAGATTTGAACCACAGACTGTCTGACTCCAAAGCCATGCTGGTGACCCTTCAACAATATTGCCTTATGTGACTTATGAAGCAAGAATAGTACCTTCCCACATAGGATTCTACCCACTAAACTGAAGCTCAAAGAGGTGAGCAGTTCAGCCAAAGCATCACGCCAGGAACTGGCTGAGCTGGAGTGTTCTGACTCCATCAAGCCTTGATGGCTGGGCTTCATAAACACTAATTCATTTGTTCATTGTTCCTGCGCAGCCCCACAGACTTGTGTCTATTCAGAATGCTGACATTATTGGGAAACCTGGGTTTGTTGGTGGTGGTGGTGATTTCGTCTGCTTTGTTTTTTGAATCACAAAACCAATAAGCAAATAAATTGCGGAAACAGAAAACATACTGTAACTAACTGTCCTCTACTAACCAATGCTCAGCAGCATAGAGGAGTCCTGGCCATAGGAGCCACTGTATCAGGTCAGAGAGCAGGAATGGAAAATGCTGACACAGGAACTTACGGTAGACATCTTTAGAATTTGGGAGTCAATTGCTGAGGGGTGCCATCCTGAGCCAGTCCACTCTTCTGTGGCCCCGACATTAAAAATGCATCTATGCACCTCTGCCTATAGAGTGATTCTCTCAAATAAGATAAATGTGAATGCATTCATATGCATTGTGTGCTTTATACAAATCCCAGGGTGTTCTGAGAAATGGTGCATTTGGAAATAAGTCTTTACATCAGCAAGTTCAACTCATGATTCTGGAGTACTATAAATCTAATTGGATCCATAAACATTTTGTCAGATACCCAGTGATACACACTGGCAGTTTTGACCTTTTGAATATTTAAGGCTTACAGCTCTTTAAAACTACTATTAACTGTAAGTTTCTTACTTTTTAAGGTACAGAGAGAGTTATGAAAAATACAAAGTAAGACTTTCTGGATCTCTGCAGAATTCCTATTTTTCATCTCTGAACCTTGAAAACTAGTATTTGTTTGTAATTAAAAAACAAAACAAAAAACGGTGCCCCACTGGTAATTCAGAGTCTTAATTAATAAACCTTTGTTACTTGAAGTTCCCAGTCACTCGGCATGAAAGCCCATGGCTTCCGGAAGCCTCCACACAGGAGCTGGGCCTAGACAGTGCTCCCTGTGTCCGTCAGTGGCACACCAGAGAGGAATCCCAGGGACCTGGGCTGAGCTGGAGTCACTGACCTGACCACTGAAGGGCCATGTCATCTCAGTTATGAACACAAAGTTCACTCTACCCCCACAGAGCATCTGCTCACTTTACTATTTAAAAGAGGGGCAGCTGGGTGTGGTGTCTCTCACCTTTAATCCCAGCACTGAAGAGGCAGAGACAGACCAAACTCTGTGAGTTCAAGGCTGTACTGGTCTAGTGGATTCCAGGCCAGCGAAGAAAGAAAGGAAGAAAGGAAGGAGGGGAGGAGGGAAGGAGGGAAGGAAGGAAGGAAGGAAGGAAGGAAGGAGGAAGGAAGGAAGAAAGAAAGATAGAAAGAAAGAAAGAAAGAAAGAAAGAAAGAAAGAAAGAAAAAAGAAAGAAGAGAGGGAGGGAGGGAGAGAGGGAAGGAAGAAAGGAAGGAAGGTAGGTCAGACAGAAGAAAGTAAAATTAAAAGTCCTATGCAATTTGCCACTGAGAAAACAGATGCACCTTCAATAAATGCCTTTAACAAGCTGCAGCCCCACCTGCACACCCAGCACAAGCCGTGGTATACTAGCAGGACTGTGGAGTCAGGCAGAGACTGCATCCAAATGCTGGCTCTGCCTCAAGCAGGCTTCGTGACTTAGGGCAAGCTCTTTAACCACCTGACTGTTTAGTTTCTGTATCTGTAAAATGTAAAAGTAACAGGATCTCTGACATAGGGATGTTGTATGAAATAATTCCCGCAAACTGCAGTATGTGGTACGGTGAGCTCTCAAACGGGAGGCGCTAAACCCTGGCACAGTGGGCCCAGGGAGTTGTTCAGTCCGAGGCAAGAGGTTGATGAAAGCCCTTGGAGCCACTCAAAAGGCTCATTTGCCATGAGTTTCACAAAGTGGGTAGGTTCCAGGTAGATTTGGCAGTGCTGGACAAGTCTCCGTGCATTCTGGAGCAGGAGTCTGTGGCCTGGTCTGAAAGGTCACTAGGCCACGTGTGCCCTTCGACTGACCTGAGGCAAGGTTGGCACCCTGGTTGGCACATGTCTTCTGGAGCCAAGGATTGATTGGCAGGCCCAGAGTCCATAGGCCTGTGGAAGCAGAGAGGCTGCCAGAGGCTTGCTGGAGTGGCCTGTCTACACATGGGCACACTACCACACAGTGTGGCTTTTGATACCGTCCACAGCTGTGGTATGGCCTAGCACCTTCTACCCAGTGCTTGAGGTTCTACTTGCTCATGTCTTGCAGGCAGGGCCCCCTCACCAGTGTAGATACTGTAGTTCCAAAGGTCGAAGGTCACCTCCAGGGGCCATACCTGGCCCTTTGGTGGACGGCTGCCCTAGTGTGTGAGGAGGTGGCCACGTCGGTACAGCATCCACCATTTTGTATATTCAAGTTGCTTCGAGGTATCACCCAGAGATGCTCTCAGACACTCCCTGTCTGTGACCTGCCCCAGCCCTGCAGTTCTGGGTCCACAGCAAGCAGGATGGATCCATAATTTAGGGACAGGGACAAATGGAGTGCTGGCTGCAGGTGCCCACTCTACCCTTAAGTGTTGTGGGTAGATAACTGGATCTTGGGGCAGCTAGGGAGACCTAAAGGCCTTCCCTTGTGCGACAGACCTGCTCACCTCCCCTTCCCTTGTGGTATCGTCCTGGGTGCCCTCTGGGCTTTGCTCCCACCTCCGGGAGCTCTGGGTTCTGGGACCGTGGAAGTTGGCCGAGCATTTGTCCGGAGGCCTCTCCTGGGAAGAAGCCTCCTGAGGGGCTCTGTTTTCAGGCCTTTCTCTTGAAGGGCTCTCCTTGTGATTCTCATGCTGGAATCCTGCAGAGAGAAAATAAAATCTGGATAGTTGCACTTCTCCTTACCCTACACAAGATGGAAAAGACCACAGAAGTCCCTAACAGAGAACTTTTGGAGAGTGTTGCAAATGGCTGTTCTGTGTTTGTGTGTGTACAGACACATGGAGAGGCCAAAGGGGGCCCTTGGGTGTCATCCTCAATTACCCTTCACCTTAGTTTTTGTGACAAGATCTGAGCTAGGCTGGCTGTTCGGGAAGTCCCATGGTTCCACTTGTCTCCACCTCCTCAGCCCTGATATTACAAATTTGTGCAGTCGGCCCAGCTTTAAAAAAAAAAAAAAAAAAAAAAAAAAAAAAAGCCAAGCATGGTCATGCATGGTGCGTGCCTGTAATCCCAGCACTTAATAGATAGGAGCAGGACTGGAGAGATGGCTCAGGGGTTGAGAGAGCACTGACTGCTCTTCCGGAGGTCCTGAGTTCAATTCCCAGCAACCACATGGTGACTCACAACCATCTGTAATGGAATCAATGCCCTCTTCTGGTGTGTCTGATGACAGCTACAGTGTACTATATAATAAATAAATAAATAAGTTTTTTAAAAATGTTAAAAGAGAGAGAGAGAGAGAGAAGCAAGGGGATCTTTGTGAGCTCACTGAGAGTTCCAGGACAGCTAAGGTTACATAGAGAGACACTGTTTCAAAATAAAGCAACAAGCAAACAAAACCCAAAAGAAGGCATTTTGTGCTCATGGAGGAGAGTGGAAAGCACCTGTGGAAATCCAAACACAATACGGTTCTCTTCTCCCACCACATGGATCCCAGGGATGGAACTCAGACTGTCAAGTTTGGTGACAGGCACCTTAAATGGCTCAGCCACCCTGAGAACACCCCCTCCCCTCCAAGGCATTCATGTGAATCATCAAACTTGCCGGGCAAACAATTTACCAAGCAAATCTATTTGTCTTCTGACAGCAAGCTGCAGCGCAGCCTGGTTCGAGCTGAATGAGCTGTTTCTGCAGACAGATACTTGGGGCTCGCTTACCAGTCCCAGGGCTTCCTTACACCGTGAACCTGGACGACTGCATACGACTGCATACATTAACATATAGTCTCAGTGTAGACAGCAAGTCGACAGACCAGAAAGCAGGACACACTACCTTAAGACATTTTCCATCTGTCGGCGGTGGAGGACCTGTCCCTTACCCACTACCTACCCTGCTATTTATTATTTAAGTCAACAGGAATCTTTTGAGGGAAGCTGGTCCAGTTCCTTGAGACAATAAATAAGTAAATAAAGAAAGATGTCTGCAGTACCCTACTGATAGCAGAAAGGGGAAGTGTTTCAAAGATTCGGGGTGTAGCGACACAGAGATAAAGACAAGCTGTAACCATCTGAGACCCCTAAAGTTCTCATCTGGGAATCCTAAAAGCACACTCGGCATTCAGTAAGGAGATCTCTTCCAGGCTATCTAAAGGACACCCAGATATCAAGGCAGCTCTTGGGAGAGGGACTGTTTGGAACACCTGAGGCCCAGGCTCCATCCCCACCTGCCAGAAAGGGGAAGAACTAAAGTTCAACACAGAAATAAGACATCCTACTTAAAACTGGGAAAAGGAAACTTTGATCCCAGCACAAGAAGCAGAGGCAGCTCAAGGCCAGCCTGGTCTACAGAGCAAACTCTGGGACAGCCAGAGCTACATGGAGACCCTGACTCAAAAAAACAAAAACAAACAAAAAAAAAAAAGTCATACATTTAAAAACTCTTTCTGAATTATAACCATAATGATAAGAGATAAGATGAGCTGGCCACAAGTTACTAATTAGTAAAGTTCAAGGGTAAATTCACAGGATCCCACATGCCATCTATTTTATGTATTTGAAATCTTCATATAGACAGACAGACAGACAGACAGGATCTCATATATTCCAAGCTAACAGGAATTCACCAAATAGCTAAGGATGGCCTTTAAATCCTAATCCTCTTGCCTCTACCTCCCAAGTGTTGGGATTATCTACCAAGTATACTACTACTTCTAGTTAAAAAACTTTTTTTTAAGTTGTTGGGTTTTGTCTTTAGTTTTGAGACAGGGACTATATACTCTTGACTAACCTGGAACACATAGAGAGCTTCTTGCCTTTGCCCACTAGGATTAAAATTATGTGTCACCATGAACAGTTTCTAAAACAATTACAAAATTCTGTGTGTGTGTGTGTGTGTGTGTGTGTGTGTGTGTGTGTGTGTGTACATGTTGGTACCAGCAGAGGGCAGAAGAGGGTGTAGAATTCCTTGGAACCACAGTGACAGGCAGCTGTGACAAGTCCTTTGTGGGTGCAAGGAACCAAACTCCCGAAGAACAGTGCTTTTAACCACTGAGCCAATGATTCAGATCACAAAACATCTAAAAGCAAATCAAAACTGAAAATGTACAAAATAGGGAGAGATGGAGCAGTTTGGAGCACTTCGGCTCTTGCAGAAGACCAGGGTTGTTAACCATCAGCACCCACATGGTGGCTCACAGCTGTCTGTAATGCTAATTTCAGGGGCTCCTACCTGCTCTTTTCCTCTATGCATACCAGACATGGTCCTGCAGCAGGAAGATAATGTCTGCAAATCTGTTCAAGCCTGACTGTCAGGGTCAGACTCTTAGGTTGAAGTTTTAACTCCTAGTATTTCAGAAAGTGGCCACACTTGGATATTGGGTCTTTAATAATTGGTGACTGAATTAAAAATTAAGTCATTAGGATTAGCTCTAATCCCACATGACTGCTGTGGTAATTACAGAGTTACTAAGAAAGACCATGTGACTACTCAGAAAAGACAGCAAAGACAGAGGCATCTGAAGAAACTAACCTGCCAAGACCTTATCACAGTCCTAGGAACTGTGACAAAATGGTTTCTGGTAGGAAAGGCACTTCAGACCTGGAGCCCTCTGAAACCCAAGGGTCGTGCCATGAACCCAGCAGCCCCAGGTACAGCCTACTAACCTCTGCACTCTCTCCTGATGAAAGAGGTTTTCAGGTTGAGTACAGTGCCAAACAGTAGAGCTGTGAGGAAGAGATATAGAAAGAGTGTGGTCTTGGGGAGAAAGGCTAGTACTCTCTAAACTTCAGGGCAAAGACTCTAATAAACAACTTTTTAATGTTGATCAACACATTTAGCGTTACATATAATAGAGGTTTGCTGGCACATGTTCCTTCATTGGCACACATAAACAAGAGGAGACTCTTTACATCTAACTTTGGTTGTAACAAACTCTAGAACAGTGGTTCTCAACATGTGAGCCGTGACCCCTTGGGGTCAGACAACCTTTTCACAAGGGTCACATAAGACCATTGGAAAACACAGATATTTATACTTCGACTTATAGCAGTAGCAAAATTACTGTTTACAGAAATAATTTTATGTCACCACAACATGGGGAACTGTATTAAAGGGTCACAGCATTAGAAAGCTTGAGACCTACTGCCCTAGAACATCTCAAAGACAGAACGGCCATGTACATAAATGCTTGCACCCCCTTCTAGCCTCCACAGGCAGCAGACATAAAACTTGTTCAGAGACACACATACAGGCAAAACAGCCATACACATAAAATTGAATTATAATTTTAAAAACTGTTGAATTGGTGATACACATTCAATCCCAGCACAGGCAGAGGCAGGAGGATCTCTATGAGTTCAAATCCAGGCTGGTCTACATAGTGAGTTCAAGTCTAGCCAGGGCTACACAGAGAGACCCTGTCTCATGAATGAATGAATGAATGAATGAATGTATGAATGTCTTTCCACTGGACTTTCACCTTGAAGAACACATGTTTACAAATCTTAAACTACCTAATCTACAAAACTCTCCACTGAGGCACAAGCCCTGGAATTTGGGGGGGAGGGGCACGAGAAAACAGATTCTTCCTTTGTAGCCAATGATGACACGAAACCCTTCTTTTGATGAATATACCTTGCAGGGGGAAAAGGCCAGGATGCTGGCTTAACACCAAATATCAAGAGCCATATTGGTTTGCCCCAATCAGCAGCTGCCATTGGAGTCTCTGCCTGATGAGTGTATGGTCATCTTCAACCATTCTCCAGGGTCCAAATAACTGCTGTCCGGACCAGACTGATGCATAGATGACCCTGAGCTCGCTTCCTTCAGATGTCCAGCAGCGCAACTGATCTGTTTTCCTCAGGGACGTGATCTTTCGTGGGTCTTTCTAGAGAGAAGTTCCCAAGCCTTTCTCTGATGTCTCCCCTGCTCCCACATTGGCCTGAGGGTCTGTGGGTAACAGGGCATCTGTAAGGATTCAGTTTATCGTTTTTCAAGCTCATCTTCTGTATCTTCTTTAAAACTGATCATGGGTACATCGAGATGGTTCACGGAGCATGACATTAAGCTTTGTCAGTAGAGGGCGCTAGAGGAACAGTGTGAGAGGACGGAGCTGTTCTACGTGGTTCTCCTGCTGCTGAGCTCTCATTTCTCTTGTCTTTCATTCATCCCAGCTTTCTTGGGCCAGTAGATGGGAACATCCTGGTGGTCCTCTGCCTTAGATGGATGTCTGGAACAAAGGGCCCTTGCAGCCCCCTTACCATGCTTCCTCTCCCAACATCCCAAATCCAGGCCATATACTGCACTTGTGTGCACAGATTTCTGACACTTGGATATCTTTGCACACACACTACACCTTGACCTTGACGCGCAGCTTTCTTTAGAGATCTCCAGCACAGTAGTCTTTTCCCAGCACTTGGTTTCTATGGCAACTGTCATATAAGCACCTGTGCGTCGCACAGCCTCTCCTAGTTTTGTGCTCTCACACTGAGTGTGTATAACCAGAGCTTGAGTCCTGTTCTGACTTGTCCTTTCCAGCAGAGCTGGGAAACACAGGCAGGCATTCTCCAAGCAGATCACACGGGGAATGCCGGTCTAGTTTCCCAGCTAGAGTCTGAGAGACTGAGCAAAGCTCTCCAGTGTGGCCCCTGCTGAGCACAGGCCTTGGTCCTAGGGTCCAGGAGCACTCACAGCTTAGCAGCTTCACCTGACTCTGCTGATGCTGACAGGCTCTTAGGACATCCCTCTACTGAAGCACATCAGTGACTTACCTGTCATGTTCTTTCAAGTGAAGTCTGGATCTTAGCCACACCCAGCATCAGGGACAGTGGCCAGTCCCGATTATCTATAACTTCTGTATCCTCTGGGGTTCTTTTTAGCTTTTTTTTCAGCTTAAGCACCTACATTCAATCATTAATTAATAATTGTTTTTTTCGTTTGAGACAAGGTTTCACTCTCATAGCCCAGATCGGCCTTGAACTTATGATCTTCCTGTCTCAGTCTTCCAAGGACTGAGATTATAAATGTGGGCCATGACACCCCAGAATGATTCTGTATGCTCAACTTTCTTAGTGAGGCTCTGCTTCCTGACCAAACCCTGACTGTTCTAACTGGTACTGGGAATCACTGCAAGAAACAGACCTGAAAAGTGATGGGGTGTTGGTCTGGTCGAGCTTGGGCCTGAACATAGTGCTGAAATTGTTGGCAGCAGAAAACAAGGTGCAGATATACCGAGGAACCACAGCTGCTCAATCTGTGACCTACATGACCTTGAGGTCCCAGCTCATGCCTTGGGACCCCACTCATTGCTACCCTTAACCTGGAAGGCAGATTCTCTCCCATGAGTGATTACAACAAGCCCGGGTCTGTGAGCTCTCGGTCACACCACAACCTAAAGTTAAACAAAATTTATTTGTGTAATTTGCTGATTTGAGATGACAGCGAAATTCAGACTAACAGATTTATCACAGAACAATAATAATAATGACAATGTCACATCGTTAAATGCCTTAAAAGACAGACGCCCATTTCTCTCAAACCACCCAAACTGCCAGACACAGTGGGGCATGCTTATAATCCCGGCACTCTGGAGGCAAGAGGCTGAGGCAGGAGGATAGTATTTTGGAAGACAGTTTGTACTATATTGTGAGACATTTTCTAAAACTAAACAAACAAATAAAAAAAAAAATCCAAACTGCTATTTGCAGCTAGGCCTTTCACTAGTCGAATGTCAGTAGGAAGGACCTGCAGGTGCAGACGCACTAGGGTCCACCTGCAGGTGCAGATGCACTAGGGTCCAGGAGAAACAACTCCAGTCTGGAAGAGTGTTAGCACCTTGACGGTGTTAAACAGAAGCCCAGGTGGATAAAAAGGGAATCCTCCTCTTGTTTTGAGACCAGGCCTTGCTGTCCGAGCTGCCCTTGAACATGAAATCCTTCTGCACCTCCTGATTGTTGAGATTTATGGGCTGTCCCACCATGTTCAGATTTGTAAAGCCCATGAGAGGGGTTATTAATGTTAGAGTTACACCCATTGCTACTGAGCTCTTGGTTAGTTTGTTTTTCCAGGCTGGGTCTCACTGTGTAGCCCTGGCTGGCCTTGAACTCACAGAAACCCATCTACCTCTGCTTCCTAAGTGTTGGGATTAAAGGTATGCACCAACATGCCTGGTTTTTGCTATGGATTCTGTCATTGTAGACTGCAGACTTGATGTATTTGTGTTCCTGAAACCTTCTCTGAAAGACCACTTGGTTGTTTGGCTAAGGTTAGGGGAGTGAGATGCCAGAGTTTTCCTAGCATCACATGGAGCCAGTTACCCAAAGAAGGGGTATGGTGGGCTCTGGAGACAGCCTCTCCACTAAGACTCTGAAGGGAGCAGTTTGCCTTTGGAAAAACTTCTGGTTAAAAAAAAGGGGGGGGGAGGGAGTAGGGAAGGGAAGGCCAGGCTGGCTTTGATTCACAGAGATTCTAACTCTGCACCCCAAGTTCTGGGATTAAAGGTGCACAGCACCATGCCTGACTCCTCTCTCTTTTAAACAGCAAGCTGGTTTATTAAAAACGCACTGACAAGGGGCCGGAGAGATGCTCAGCAGTTGTGGGCACTGGCTGCCCTTCCAGAGAATAAGGTCCATTCCCAGCACTTGCTCATAAATTGTAGCTCCAATCTCAGGGCACCCGTGCCCTCTGCACTCAAGTGGTATACAGTCAGATGCACAGGCAAAACATCCATCATATAAAACACAAATAAAGGAAAAGTCTCCCAGGGTTGGATTATCAGGACTGTGTCGTTCTTTATGTCTAACCCAAATACTAAATAAAGCACAATCCCATCCTGTGTTGCTTGCTATCGATGTTTGCATTGTTCCTCCATTACTGCCTCCTGTATTAAATACTCTCCAATATTTAACTGGTTTCCTTGCTGTTTCTTTTACTCAGATTTAAAAAAACAAACAAAAAACAACAACAACAACAACAACAACAACAAAAAACAAAAAAAAACCCCCAGAATTTCATATAATCCAGAGTGGTTGAAAATCCCTGTGCATCTGAGGCTGGACGTAAACTCCTGAGCTTCCTGTCTTTGCATCCTGAATGCCACCACACCTGGGCTTTTTTACTCTATTCTCTGAGGTCTTTCTCCCTTCTTTTTTTAAGTGTAGAAATACTGTTTTAAGATTTGTTATTATTGGGCACACATGATGGGCGAGCGCAGATGAGCCGTGGTGTGCATAAGGATTAGGAGAGCTTCCTTCACGGAGCTGGCTCCCTCCTTTATGTGGGTCCCAGAGACGGAGCCTATGCTGTACAGCAAGCTTCACCCACTGACCCTTCTCACAGGCCCGAGGTTTTTCCCTAAAGATTTGTCTTTTAATTATGTGTGTTGTGCACATAAGTACAGGTGCCCCGGAAGCTGTAAGAGGCCGAGAGAACTCCTGGAGCTGTAGTCACAGGCAGGTGTGGGCCACCTGACTTGGGAGCCAGGAACATGGGTGCTGACAACCTGGGTACAGGAACCAAACTCAGGTCCTCTGAAGAATAGCAGGTGCTCTTACTCATTGTTTTCTTCTTGGATTCATGGATTTATCTATGCTATAGGAGGCAGTAGGATGCGTGTGTCATGCCGCCAGCAGAGGACAGAGAGCAACCTGTAGGAGTCGCAAGGCTCTAACTCAGGTCATCAGGACTGGTGGCAAGCCCCCTCACTGCTGAGCTGTGAGTCAGTTCACTTCAAGTGTGCCGATTTCGTTCCGGCCGGCCTTGGGGCTCCATCCCCTTCTCCCACTCTGTGCTATTCTTGCCATAAATTTACATTTTCTACCTGAGTCTGAAAATAAGCAGTTTGATGGACTTTCAATCAACTTTTTAATGGTGTGGAAGGGATGTGCCTTACTTGACTTGCGTCATGGTTGCTCATGGTACTGTCAGGAACTGGGTCATCTTCCAGTGAGCCATGTGGGCCAAGCATGTGAAATGAGAGCCTGGGGCTGTAGCTGCGGTTCTATGTTTTCCTAACATGCCCAGGCCCTGGTTCCTCTCCAGCAAAGCTAAAAAGACGTGAACAGCCTGGCAGCTCTGAGAATCACATTCTGGGCAGGCCACAGGCTTTGCTCCTGCTGCCGTTGGCTGGGGATTTCCTAAGTTTATTCAATAAACTATTCTTGGTAGTGTGGTTACTGAAGTCTAAATTAGTGTTGAGACCAGCAAATAATTTTCTAGGGATTCCCAGCAATCTGTCCGTTTTCCAGAGATCTCTACTGAAACCTTGCTGGAGTGCCCTTCCTGCCAATTTTTTTTTTTTTTTTTTTGGCCTGGTTACCCAAAGCTTGTATGGACCCCTCAGACAGCTGTGCTGGTTCCACAGTTGCCCTGGGCTGCTAACTCCTAGGATGTTCTCAGGTCACAGAAGACGGTTTTGGCTACGAACTGGTGCTTATGGTTCACGGGGATCCAAAGCACCACAGAGATCTGACAGAGTAGCAGCTCTCAAAGATGGGGTCGGTGGAGTCTCAACTCCATACCAACAAGTGTAGCCACAGGCCTGTCCTCTGGTTCTTTCCTAATGTTTGAATCTTCAGGAGAGACAGACTTGGAAACTGAAACAGTTGCTGATGAAAGGACTCAGACACTAGATATAACATAAACATAGAAATGCAGAAGTGGGCATTATGGCTTCCATTTAGGAGGCTGATGCAGGAGGACTTCTATATGTTCAAGGCCAGCTTGGGATACACAGTGAGTTTGGGACGAGCTAAACCATACAGTCTGAGAGCGTATGTCAAAAAGAGGCATGCCACTAAGTGTGGATTTGGAAGACCAAACCAGAGGGCCTGACGTGCACAGCTGGTGCAATTCTGAAATAAAAAGAAGAAAAGCAAACTAACTTAGAAGCTTCCAGACAGAAAGCACAGAAGCAGGAACCAGACGTGAAGACCAGCCAACCCAGATGCTGTTGGCCAGGACACAGAAGAATACGGAATACAATGAAATAAACCCACCCGGAACCAAAAAGCCAATTGTCACATAATTTCCCATTCAGGGCAGAGGGACAGCATGTTTTAGTGACTCAGAGCCTGTTGCCCTTCAACCTCATTCCAGGGTGTCCTCAAGAGAGTCTTCCATACAGTGACTAAGAGGCTTCAAAAGTCCTTCACACTCAGAAAACTTAAAGGACTCTTGAGGCCAGTGTGGACCACATTTAGAAGATTCTGACTCAAAACAAAACGGACAATAATGTCCCCAAAACAAAGAGTCCTGAGGTGATGTGAGATAAAGACACAGTCTGGCACGAGATGTGGTACAAAGTGACCATGTGGAAATGATTGTGCAGAACCAATCAATGAAAGATCTATTACAAAACAAAACTTATAAGCTTGCTCAGTAAAACACCAGGAATTGGGGAGTGTGTGTGTGTGTGTGGGGGGGGGGGGGGATAGGGACTGAAAAGAGCCTGGAGCTGTCACCCTCCAGGGGGCCTTGAAGGGAAAGGAAAGAGGACCCTGTGGCTGGAAGCTCTAGGGTAATTAGGAGGTAAGGGAAGGGGATAAACACCGGTGAGCCACAGAAGGAGAGGGATGAGTGGAACCTTGGATCCGGGTTTAAAAGCAGAGAGAACATCAGTGAAAGATAACCACTAAATGGAGAAGCTGGCAACAGCTCAGTGACAGACAGAGTGCTGGCCTGGCTTTAATCCCAGGTCCATAAGACAAAACAGAGAGAAGAAAATAAAAATAAGACAGAAGGTTTCTTTGTTTTGTTTTGTTTTTTAAACAAATATGATCTGGCCAGATTCAATTACTTAAAAAACAAAGCAAAACAACAACAATAAAAACAAAAAACAAAAATAAAACAAAACAAACAGGGTCTCAGGTAGCTCAGGCATGAACTGAATTATAATTGTGGATGACCTTAAACTTCTGGTTCTCAGGAGTTGGTGTTGAAGATGACTGTGTGTCTGCCAGACACCACAAGTTATCAGCCGAACAACATCCCCATCCAGCTTTAGGCTGGAAGATTTTAAAAACATAGACTGGCCAATAGAAGCAGTTCATGCCTGTAATCCCAGGCAGAGGCAGATGGACCTTTGTGAATTCTAGGCCAGACTGGTCTATATAGCAAGTTCCGGGCCAGCCTGGTCTATATAGTATGTTCCAGGACAGTAATGGAGAGACCCTGTCTGAACAAAACAAACAACCCCAAAAAACTCCAGTCAGAGAATATAAAAAGAAAAAAAATCTTAAAAAGAATACATTATATACAGGTATGGTATTATCAAATAACAAAGTCAATATAGGATGTTATATATCACGGAAAAACTCCAGTAAATGCAATCCAAAGACATAATTGAGGGCAGGAGCTCACTGAAATTCTGAAAATGATCTTTTAACTGGGTGGTACTTAAGAGGGTATTTGTTTTGTAATTTTATGTTGAACCGTATTTTTGCAAACCTTTATGCAGTGTGGCATTTCAGAATAGCTCCTGCCCTGAGGCAGAGTCATCCCTACCCTGAGCTGACCAGTGGAGATGCCTTTAATCCCAGCAGTAGGAAGGGAGCCTGTTCTACAGAGCAAAAACTAAGACAGCCACGGCTACACAGAAACCCCGACTCAGAAATAAAGAAGTAAGAAAGAAACAAAGCAAAGCACAAAAAACGACAAACAAAAACCAGTTCCTTCCCTTATATCCTACAATGCCACACCCCTGGAACCCAAGGAAAAAGGAATTTTTGCAGGTGAAGAAGGATATTATTTTGGCAAGATTTTCCTGGACCATCCAAGCAGACCCCATATAAACCCAAAGGTCTCTGAAATCTGAGAACTGGTTGTAGTTGGGACCAGGAGACATGGCTAAGGCGTATCTCAAATGGAGGAAGGAGCCATGGGCCAAGGAGTGAAAGGAGTCACATTTTGGGCAAACGAGAGAGATGTCACAGACTCTTTGTGGCCTCCATATAGGAACACACACAGACATGTTCACACAAACAAAGACATCTGACCTATTGAACTATAACGTATAAATCTGTTTTTATATATTTGAAACAAGAACTTGTGATCCTCCTACCTCATTGTCCAAAGCGGATGCTGTAATTATAGGCACAGGCCACTAGCAGCAGGTATCTATGTTGTCTGAAGCCACTAAATGTGTGACAATTTATTACATAAATACAAAACTATATAACTGGGGGTGGGGGGAGAGGTGCTTCGTTTCTGTTGTTGTTTGGGGGGGGTCGGTTTTGTTTTTCCTTGTTGCTGGTTTGGCTTTGGTTTTGGTTTTTCAAGACAGGATTTCTATGTTTAGCCCTGGCTGCCCCGAGACTTGCTCTGTCAGGCTGACTGATGTCAAACTCACAGATACCTTGCCTCTGCCTCCCCAGCACTGAGATTAGAGGTGTGTGCAACCACCACCCAACTCTTTCTTACAACTTCAGTTTTAACTTCAGTTTTACCTTCCCTTTCTTCCCAGTTTCCAGGCCTCACTTTAAAAAATGTTCTAGATCGGGCTGGAGAGATGGTTCATCAGTTAAGAGCACTGACTGCTCTTCCAGAGGTCCTGAGTTCAAATCCCAGCAACCACATGGTGGCTCACAACCATCTGTAATGTGATCTGATGTCCTCTTCTGGCATCCAGGGCCACATGCAGATAGAGCGTTCTTATACATTAAATAAATAAATAATTTAAAAAATAAATAAATAAAATAAACCATTTTAAAATGTTCTAGATTATATTTTACACATATGGTGGTTTTCCTGCACATGTGTATGTATATATGTGCACCATACATGTGACTGGCGCTCTGAGAGGCCAGAACCCCTGGAACTTTAGTTACAGGTAAGTCTCCATATTGGTACTGGGGATAAAGCCCAGGTACTTTATAAGAACAGCAAGTGCTCTGAACCACTGAGCCACCTCTCCAGACCCCTGCCACACACCACTTTGTAATCCTGACAGTTTTCTCACTGGCTGTGGCAGGTGACAGCTACAGGGAGGAAGTTAGTGGGACGCACAGTGAGGTTGAAGGAACAGAGCTGTAGTCGCAAACTCAATCTGTTGGAAACAAGCAAAAGAAACTCATCCTAAGTGCTACCATCTTGATTTCAGACTCCATTTAACCACAGGGAGGAGGAACTACATTTAAGGTCCCAGGCCTACAGCTGAACAGCTTCTGTCGTAAACAGTTGTCCGAGTTCAGACATCTCAGGGACAACTTGTGACGAGGCAGTTGTCTAAGTCCAGACATCTCAAGGACAAGTTCTCCATCTTGCTGGCAGGGTCAAACAAGTTTATTCCCAGGCCTATGAATGAATTCCTATCCCACTTCTCCAAATGTTTTAATTGTCTGCTAACCAGATACAGAAATTGCTGTTACCTAATACAAGGTACAAAAGTTATAAAAACATATAAGCAATTGCCTAGTCTGCCCTAATTAAGTATATGCAACTGACCTGCTCCTTTGTCCCCTCATCATCCGAGCTCTAGGTCTTTGAAGCCAAATGCCCTGGATACAGCCCAGTCTCTAAGGGGTGCTCCCTTTACTTAATCCATAAGGTCAAAATACGATTTGATAGCCTGCGGCTCCCCCAGCTCCCACCCCGATTTGTGTTCCCACCCTGTAAAAAAACGTAGTCTCCTTTCGGAGACTCTGTTCAGATCCTGACCTGGCCACCTCCCTTCGAGCTCAGAAAACACAGCTTTCATTTTTAAGCTTCTACACCTGCAGTGAGTTTTCTTGGCTTCCTCCCCAAGCCAACAAATTGACCTGCTGTGACCTGGTGCTCCCCCCGAGGCTGTTGCTGTTCTGGGATTACTTTATTTTTCGGTAGGTTCTTACATAGCCCACCCAGGCTAAAGTAGTGTTTTAGCAGACACAGCGCACCTCTGTGTCCCAGCATTAAGGAGGCTGACACGGGGCCATAGCAGGGAAGAGTCCCTGTCACCTCTGTCACCTACAGCTCCTGCAGATGGTAAGACCCTGCACTGTGTTCACTGCCCTTTTTATTCTTTTTCTTGTTTTTGTCATTTGAGACAGGGCTTCTCTGTGTAACAGCCCTGGCTGTCCTTGAACTCACTGCTTCTGCCTCCTTCGTGTTGGGATTAAATTTGTGCACCACCACACCCTGGCCTGTGCTCGCTATCCCTTGTTAAGAATACAGCATGGGCCTAGGATAGACTAGAGCCGTCATGACTAGTGGTAGACTAAAGAGAAACCAGAGGGCAGAATGGCGTGATGTCTAGGAAGAGTCCCTTCCCACAACCTAGAGAATTAGAGTGGGGCAGTGGGAAAACATGGCTGCACAGAGTGAGCATGTACATGCACATGCGTGTGTATGTGTGCTTATGCACATGTAGAAATATCTCTGATGCTGCCCAAGATCTTGCCATGAGGAAGATGCGGGTTCAAAAGTGTCTATGCTCCTTTCCCAGATGCCACAATGGGTGCTGCCCTAGAGCCTGGAGGGAAAATGTCCCTATGAGAACCTCATGACCCATGCTCACAGGAGCCCTACTTCACAGTGACTCTTAAGCTCATACTCTGGAATTGAAGGAGAAACACCCAAGGACTGGGGAAATAGCTCAACTGGTCAAGTGCTTGCCTAGCAGTCACAAAACCTTGGGTTAGACCCTCAGTACTGCATTAAACAGCAGTTGGAGCAGCAAGATCACAAGTTCAGGGTTATCCTCAGCTACATAATAAATTTGAAGATACTCTGGGCTACATAAGACCCTATCTTACTAAAAGGAAGGAAGGGAGGAAGGAAGGAAGGGAGGGAGGGAGGGAAGAAGAAAGGAAGGAAGGAAGGAAGGAAGGAAGGAAGGAAGGAAGGAAGGATGAAGAAACAAGAAAAGCCTGTTTTATTAGAATGTTGGGAGGTGGCGCACAGATTTCAGAATGGATCTAGTGATGGTTTGGGACTTGCTGGGTAGCTGCCCATCACTTCCTATGCCATGTGTGTAGCACCCAAATCTAGAAGGTCCCCAAGGAGTTCAAAGTATGGCAGACTCTTGGGATAAGCCTCCAGGTTCGTTGGTGGAAGCACCAGCAATTCCCTTCGCTGCCCTAAAATTGGGTTTACTTGTCTGTAAAATGGGTGTTCTAACCCCTCTCTTGGAAGGGCCGTCTTTAATGGTACTTCCCAAGCAGCTATAGACTGCCTCAGAGAACCCCAGCATTCAGAGAACCCTAAAATACTGCTGCCAAGGAGAGGGAAAAAGCCACACTGCCCTCCTTCACACTTTGTGTTAAAGAATGCACACTCTCCAGCCTACCTCCATGAGTCACTAAATATAAGAGAATTAACTTCTCTGCCTCAGCTTCCTCATCTGCAAAGTTAATGTGATAGTACTTACCTCATGAAGTTCAAATGATTTGTCAGATTATACATGGGCACGGTGCTCAGATATCACCTGGTTCCTGTGTAGATATGCAATGCTCAGACACTAACTAGTGTGTACCTTCCTGTTCCTGCCTCTGCCTCTGCCTCTCTCTTACTAGGATTGCAGGCATGCACTATCACGGTCAGTTTTATGTGCTGCTTGAGATCAAACATAGGGCTGTGTGCAGTTTATCAGAGAACTGCATCCCTAGTTCTTGCTTGAAGTTTAAATTTTTAAAGTGTGTGCATGCATGTATGAGAGAGAGAGAGAGAGAGACAGACAGACAGACAGACAGACAGAACGAGTTACCAGGTAACAGTTGCTATTACTAGGGATGTAGTTCACAGGCAGAGTACTCAATTGCTTAGCATGTTCCATCTTTAGTGCTGAGGATGGACAGGAGCTGGGGCTGGGGCTAGGGCTGGAGCCCGGACCAGGGTTGGTGCTGGGCTGGGGCTGTAGCTCAGTTGGCTCTAGGTTTGATCCCTGGCACTACATAAAAAGCAGGTGTGCTCTTGTAACTGCAGCACTTAGGAGGAGGAGCCCAAAGACCTGGTGAGAAGGAAGAAGGAAGCAAAAGAGGGAAGGAGCTGACCCCAGCTTTTAGAGCAGCAGAGCTAGGAATCCACTACCTTGGTTCTGACCTCCGCCTAAGCCCACTGGGAAAGACAATGAGAAACCATTCTACATTCCAAACTTCAGCTACACTTCCTCCACTGCAGAGGAGCTCCGGGACACCATCTGTGCTCAACCGTCACAGCCAGGGAACAAGGGCCCTCGGGCCTCAGATGATGCTCAGGGTCCCAGCGGTGGCTTGAGGAAGCAGTACTGGCGCCCCGCCGCCGCCGCCGCCGCCGCCGCCGCCGCCGCCGCCTAGCTCTAGGGCTGGCTCCAGAGGCTGAGCAAGAGGCAAAAGCCAGTCCCTCCCAAATCCACTGCTCCTTCCTCAAGTTCTTTTTATTTTTAAAGTGGGTGCTGGGAATTGAACTCAGGACCTCTGAAAGAACAGTCAGTGCTCTTAACCACTGAGCCATCCTCCAGCCCCCCACCCCCCACCAAGTTTTTAAAACACATGTAAATCTGTTTATAACAGATTTTACTGCATGTTTGACTTCGCCATGGGATTTCCTAAATTCCCTCAAGAGTGAGGAAAACACTGCAAGAAATTCAAATACAGTAGTAAAAGTCACAGTGCTGAAAAACCCTAAGAGGCTGGGCTGGAAGCCCCGAGTGGTGGGAGGCGGGATCAGGAGGATGGTAAGCCCAGGGAAGCCTGTGAAACACAGCAAGAACCTGCCTGATGACAAGTCCTCAGGTCTGGAACTTCGTTCACAGTATTCCTAATAAAGCGCATATAGATGGGCCCATGTTCGAGGCTTTTTGTCTCCACTTTTATTTGAGGTATCTAAAATCTAGACCGGCACAGTGCCATGGCCAAGATTACAATGAGCACACATCTCATTTGGATTCCTAAATCTCACCCCTGCCCTGTATCTCTATCCTCTACCACTCAGACCTGTACCTCACAGGAACAAAGGATTGGACAGACAAAAACATAACAACCTGGAAACCACAGCCAAATTTGAAAGGATGGACAGCTAGCTTACTGTGCTTTTCCTGCCTTCTACAGGGGTTGGGGGTGGTAACCAGCCAGTAATAGCCCCACCCTCACAGCCTTACAGACATTCTGCTAACTAATGCCACACTTCTGACAGCTGAAGAGTATTTAAATACATATTCTGACCTGGCCAAGTAACCCCGAGAGACAACCCTGTTCTAAAACTCTGTGATCATCCAGTCTCTAAAGAGTCTCCTAGACAGCAGAGGCAGACACAAAGCTAATGCCTGGGCTAGTGCACATCTAGATGGACTCACCGGCCTCCAAGGAAGGGACTGGCACTGATCTGAGGCATAAAACTTGCTATGTATCCAAGAATGACCACCTGGTCTGGTTTACACAGTGCTGGGCACTGGCCCCAGGACTCCATGCATGCTGGGCAAACACTGCACCAGCTGCACCACATCTCTAGCCCTGACACGGTTTCAGAAACGTAACCTGAAAACAAGTAAACCTTCATCAGTAAAGAGGATGCACTGGGCGTTGCCCATTTGTCCTTAACCTGGGTCATCTGTACTTGATGGAAACCGTTGATGGAAACCGTCACACACAGCAACGCTATGGCTTCAAAGAACAGATGTCCTCGTAACAGAGGAAGAAATCCAACAACAGGGGAAGTATGGTGACATACCCAGGACTCGACTTAGTTGAAAGGTCAAAGAACCTTCCAGAAGGAGGTGAGACAACCCCAAAGCCTGAGAGGTGAGCACTGGCATGGGGAGGGACATGCTTCCAGCCAGAGGAATCTGGTACTGAGGTCAATCAGCCCCAGCAGCTTCAAAGTTTAAAAAGATTAAAAATCTTTTTTTTTTAAAGATTATTTATTTTATGTATGAGTGCTCTATCTGCATGCCAGAAGAGGGCATTAAATCCCAGTATAGGTGGTTGTGAGCCACCATGTGGTTGCTGGGAATTGAACTCAGGACCTCTGGAAGAGCAGTCAGTGCTCTTAACTGCTGAGCCTTGGTTTTTAATCTTTTTGTCTGTCTGGTCTTGGAAAAAGGGTTTCTTTGTGTAGCCCTGGCTGTCCTGGAACTCAAACCTGTAGACCAGGCTGGCCTTGAACTCATAGATCCTCCTCCTAAGTGCTGGTATTAAAGATGTGGGCCACCACTGGCTAATTTTTTTTTTTTTTTTTTTTTTTGAGATGGTGTTTCACGCAGCTCATGCTGGCCTCAAACTCACTGTATACCTGAGGCTAACCCTGAACACTTGACCTTCCCATTGAGTTTATAGCTTAGCTTCAGTGTTAAAATTAGGTGGAGAATTCCAGTGAGAAGGGCTGGAGGTGGGCAGGAGCCACATGGGCAGGACCTTGTCTGTCACTGAAGAACTTGGTAGGTGGACTCTATAGGTAGAAGTAAATGCAAAATGACACCATGCTGTCTAAAAGACTGGAGGACACTGAGCTAAACAAGGGGCTGAGGCCACACCTCGGCCAACCGAGGAAGAGGAAGAATTCTCAGCCCTATGTACCAGAGAGGACTCAGTCAGTAGCTTTTGTGATAACATGTCGGGAGGCACCAATATTTCAAAACTTGTGCTCTTGGCAGCCAGGACTCCAGATTTCTATGTGGAATCATTGAATCACTAGTTTTTCCCGTTTTCAACCCAGTGAGGATCTATCTCTTAGGAAATTCAAGGCTGAAGCATAGGGAACCATAAAGGGTAGTAGTGGACCACTTTGGGGTTTAATAAAAATTAATTAGGCTTGGAAGATGGTCCCATTGATAAAGGCTGCCTCCAAGACTGAAGACCCGAGTTCTAACCCCAGAACCCTGTGGTGGACGGAGACTCCCAAGTTGTCCTTTGACCTCCACTTGCGTACTGTGGCATGGGAACACACAGACACAGAGGACACACATACACACACTATTAAATATATGTAAGTGGGACTTTCAGTGAGAGAGGAACTCTAGGAAAGAGTCAGGCTCCGGAGGTTCAGCCAGGCCAACACTGATGAAGAAGGAAGGAGAATTAACTAATCAACCATTCTGCAGAGCTTATGTGAGGTTCTTGGCCACATCAAGTTGCCCCCTCTCTGAGACTTTCTCAAAACACCCAGTTCTGAGAAACAAAACAAGGACAAAATTTACTAGCTGACAGCCACAAGATCTCATGGAAAAGTCCCAAATATGCATCATCATCAACCTAAACCCCCTCATCCAATGAATCCAAGGGTCACTGTAACCCACCAATAAGATACCATCACCCCATGCTGTTGCTGAAATCTGTCCTTAGAACTGTATAAAAATTGAATTTGAAACCTCGGGGTCGTCTGTGTCCTGCTTTCAGAACGACCCCAGTGCACTGGACCAATAAGAATAAAACCTCTTGATTATTGCATCGTTCTCAGCCTCTGTGTCTCTGTGGGAGTGGACACCCTGGTCATTGGGCCAAGTGAGTCCAACACTTACATTAGCATAATTCCAGCAAGTTCCGAGCTGGGGAAAACAATGCCTAGCTATAAGGCCAAAAGCAGATAAGTAGTCTCTGTGGGAAAGTCACAGAAAGGCCCACTTACAAATGCAGGGCTGGTGAGATGTCTCAACAGGCAACAGTGCTTGCCACTGAACCCAGTGGCCTGAGTTCTGCCTGGGTACCCACGTGCTGGAAGGAGAAAAATAGCCCCTTCTGACTGTCCTTCGACCTCCACAGGAGCAGGCACCGTGGGTGCACTGAGCTCACATACACAGTAAATAAATGTAAAGCTGGTTAAATATTAAATATACTGACAGTTTTTAAGCTCCCCGGGCTGAATGCTAGGTAATGTGCTTGTCCTGCCCGTGAAGCTCTCCCACATGAACTCACTTCCCATGTTCTCTGTCTCCTCCCTTCAGCTCCAGCAACTCTGGCCTTGTTACCAGGCACTTCCCAGCACAGGGGTTTCCCACCGGCTACCCTGCCTACAGTGCTCTTCATTCAGACCTCCACAGGCTTCCTAGAAGCAGGTCTCAACTTGTCACACTTCAGATGTCCTGCATATCAGATATTTATATTATGACTCATAACTGTAGCAAATGACAGTTATGAAGTAGCAGTGCAAACACTTTTATGGTTGGGGGGGTCACCACAACATGAGGAACTGTATCAAAGGGTCACAGAGTTAAGATGGCTGAGAGCCACTGCTTTAAAACCTAAGGCCTTTCAGGCTTTTCTTTAAACACTGCGTCAGTAGTACCTCTTCTGACCTCTCTATTTAAAACTGCAACCAGTTCTTTCTCCCATTTCTCTTTTTCTGCAGAAAGTTTCCAAAGTACCCTCACAAGCCACACAACAACACTTTAGCCAACAACAAGCAGCATATATGACAACATATATAACAGTATATACCCACAAGAGTATACCACCTAGGAATAGTAGTTTCTCAGTTTCTTTTCACACGCACTACAGTGTCACACAACAACAAAAATGTCCAAGATGCATTTCTCTGGACATCTCTTCATTATGGGACATTATGAGTATTTTTCTGACTTCCTACCAGTGGCCTTCATATCTCCAGGGGAGGTTCCCTGAAGGTAGGGTCCTTTTCTTGTTAATGTTAAATCCCCAGGTCCCAGAACAGTGCCCAGGAAATAGTGAGTACACCATAACCTCATGACACCAATTCAGGGAATCCATCTGCCCTGGTGGAGCATCTGGGCTGATGTGAGTCTCAGGCTGACTCTACATTTGCAAGGTCCTCAGAACAGGAGACAGAAACACCATGGAAGGTCAGAGGCAAGATATTCCCAAAGCCAAAGTTTGAAAGACAAGAAGGACCTGACAGATGGGGAGAGGACTGGGCTGGAGCATAGCAGAGAGCAGAAGAGAAGCTTCAGAGGTGAGGCCATGAAGGAGGGCAGCTAATGGTGCAGGGCACTGGTGCAACAGAGACCCCATCCTGCATGGAAGGGACAGAAGGCTGGCAGGGAGTACCATGGGCAGGAAGGGCTGCCCACTTCAGAGCAGAGGAGTTCAGGCCAAAGCGGGTAAGAGTGAAGCAAGAAACTGTCAGAAAGCTGTCATTTTTCTTGGCACTTAAAGTAGAGCAAGGCTGGGGATGTGGCTCAGCCGGTGGAGTACCTGCTCAGAATGCCCTCAGTCCAACCTCCAGCACCGCATGAAACCAAGCATGGTAGTACATGCCTGCGATCCAAGCACTGGGGAGCTGGAGGCACCAGAACCTGATATTTGACAACTATTTCTGTTACCTTGCCTACCATTGCAATTAACAAAAGTCAAGCAGGCACACCTGTGAGAGGGTTTTCTTCTTTGGATCATTTGAAGAGAGAAGACACACCCTAAATCTAGGTCACACCTTCTGGTGGCAGCCTATAGGAAGGACACAGAGGAAGGGAGCTTTTGTTTCTTGCCTACTTCTTCGGGATTCTTATATACCAGCTGAGACATCCAACCTCGTGTACTGAACAACTATTGGATTCCTGGACTTTTCCATCAGGAGACAGACATTGTTCAACTAGCCAGATGGCACCTTTGGAAGACATTCTAATAAATCAATCTCTCTCTCTTTCTCTCTCTCTCTCACACATGCACATACACACACCTTTCTCTCACACACACACTCACACTCACCTCTCTCACACACACTCACCTCTTTCTCTCTCTCTCTCTCTCTCTCTCTCTCTCTCACACACACACACACACACACACACCTCTCTCTCTCTCTCTCACACACACACACACACACCTCTCTCTCTCACACACACACACCTTTCTCTCTCTCTCTCTCTCTCTCTCTCACACACACACACACACACACACCTCTCTCTCACACACACACACCTTTCTCTCTCTCTTTCTCTCTCTTACACACACACAAACACACTGTTCCTCTATCGAACCCTGACTAGTTCAGATTGTGGTATCAGGAGTAGTAAGTATGTTTGAGAGTAACAGAAGTATAAAGATGCATTTTTTTTAAAGTATCTGGAACAAGCCTTCCAATTTGCTGACAGTAGCTAAAGCCTCTCTTAGAAGCATGGAGAACAGTAAAGATCCATTTATATACCATCTGACAAACTTATCAGGAGAAATGCATTTGGTCATCCTGATTCACGTACTGTAAACTTATCGACTGTTGACAGTCTGTAGAGAACTATGGAAAATAAGGATGCCGGTTGGTTGTTCTTAGCATCCCTGGATGAACTGATGAAGGGAAATAGTGGGTGCAGTGGTAACACTGACCAGCTCCAGACGCCCATAGTCTAATGGTTTTCAAATGTGCCCTAAGGAGAATCTTCTCTCCAGCAGCCACAGAGCTCAAGTTGCTGAAAATCAAACCAAAGCCCTCATAAGATCAGCAGAATTACAATGAAAACCCAAGTCCCAGCCTAGGAGAGCGTCAGTGGGATGGAGATGGATGGAAAGACCCTCCTAAGGCTGAGAACTTTGGACCTTCAGATTCTCAGGAGTTTATCTCACCTGAGGAAGAGGGTATGAACCCAGGGCAAGTGGCACCGTGTCACCGTGCCACCGTGTCACCAGTCAGAAAAACTGGGAAGGACCCCTGGCAGCTCTCATCCTTAAGAACAGTAGGCGTTCGAATCTACTCCTGACGTGGTTCCTGTCCTGGAGCACGTGACCTCCGCACCCCACGAGGAAGAGGGTCTCGACAGCTGGTCACTTAGCATAGAGCCCAGAGTTCTCCATGAGAGCTAATGAAGTATCTAGATGGGCCCTGATAAGCTTCCCTTCCCAGACATTCCCTCCTGCAAAAGGTATTTAACACTGTTCCACCTAAGTAAGGGTTGTGCATCCATGTTTCTACCATGAATAAACAGTTTGGACAAGCAAGGGCTGTCTCTCTCATTAAGAACCACAGTGGGGGGAAGCCTTTGTTACTGAGCTGTGCCACCTAAGTCTCCCACAGAAGGCCCCTCTAACCCAACTCCTCGAGGTTCCCAGAAGCCTCTGGATGCACAAGAGCATGAGAACCAGAGCCTCAGCCCCGGCCTGTGCCACCCACCATCTTAGGCTATCTTCTGCCTCCCCTGAGTGGGTCGGCATACCACGAACCTACCAAGAACATGGTCTAGCACCTCTGTGCTTGTCTCCCCAGTGGTGTCCCAGCACCCCAGCCGCAAGGCTTAACTAGAATCCACACACTCCCACCTCACCGCCTGAAACGTAGCCTTTTCTGCCTTTGCCTGAGGAAATGACCCTCCATCACCAGTTAAACCAACAGTGACTTTCCTCGAAAGAAATGCCAGGCAAGACAGTGCTGGTGTCCCCCAGGGCCCACTGATAGACCTCTAGACCTGTGCAACCAGACTTAAGGCGAGGCAGGCTCCTAAAGAGTTCACTAATTCAGTTAAGCAGAAGTCTGGGGAGTATGGTGGGATGATAGAGGAAGGAACATATGGCTGGCTTAGGGGCTAAGTGTTGGCTGCTCTTCCAGAGGACCCAAGTTTGATTCCCAGACTTTCATGGCAGCTAACAACTGTAACTCATATATGTGGCGCACAGACATATGTGCAAGCAAAACACCAATACACATAAAATAAATTTTAAAAACTGGGTCAGGCTGAGTTTATTGAGATGGGACCACTGAGTTGAGACTCTAGGTTTTGAAAGACCCCCCGCTTAGCAACAATAACGCCATTTCTGCAAGGCTGTGCACACACTGGGCGGGCCAGGTCAGGGACCCAGGTGGCCAAACAAGACACCGGTGGGCGGCCAGCTTGCAACAGACAGAGAACAGAAAGCCCCCAGATAAGCCCAAGGCAGCTGCTCTCAGAGAAGCCCACAGCAGCTGTTCTCGGAAAAACCGCAGCCCCAGCTGATGCTGGGAACTGTGTCCTTGGAGCCGTGTCCTTGGGCTCACTCCCTGGCCACATTTAAACTAACCAATTAGAACCCTGTAACTATGCTTCTGCTTCTGTACCTCGATTCTGCCCCCCAAGCCCTATAAAAAGGAAACTGCCCCTTTGTCCCGCGCGCGCCAGTCCTCCAAATAGGCTGTTGCCCACGGACGCCCATGTGTGAACAATGAACCCTCTTGCGACTTGCATCCAGTGGTCTCGGCTGGTTCTTGGGTCCTGGGGTCTCCTCAGATAAAGGTCCTCTAGACGAGGGTCTTTCAGTTTAATATGGAAGCTTGCACAGTGACAAACTGCATGTGAGCCATCTTTACTCCCAGTACTTGAGGGGGACAGAGGCAAATGGATCAGTAGAGAGAAATCTCTTATAATCATCTCCTGTCTACGATAAAGCTGATGGCCAATGAGCTGAGGCAGGAAACAGAAGGTGGGACACTAGCAGGAAGAGAGGATTCTGGGAAATAGAAAGAGAATAAAAGGAAAGGCAGAGAGACCTGGGGAGAGAGTCGAGGAAGACTCAAAGTAAGAGGCAGGCTGGGACCAAAAGAGAGGTAGCTAACCATGTGGAAGACACAGAATAGTTTGAATGGATTAGATAAGTTACAAGCTAGTCAGGGAATGAGCCAAAGCCTATGACCTAGGTGCTTAATAAATAACTAGTCTCAGAGTCATCATTCCGAGCAGGGGGTGGGAAGAGCAACTGATTTTTTAAAAACATGGATTGTTGAGAGTTCAGGGTCTACATAGTGGGCAGACAAGATACAAAATGAGACCCTGTCACAGAAAGAAAGGAAGCAAAGGTATGTTGGTAGTTTGGATGAGAATGCCCTCAAGCTTAGTCCCCAGTTGCTGAACTATCTGGGAAGAATTAGGAGGTGTGTCCCAAAGCCCATCAGTCCCAGCATGTCATTCCCTGTTCCCTCTGTAAGGGAATCTCTTGTGTATTGTATTGGGGCATCACCTGTCAATAAAAAGCTTTGCCTATTAGCAAAAAGTCAGGAAGTAGATGGAAATTCTGGTAAAGAGAAGGAACCCTGGGAAGTTAGTCAGGCGCAGGGAGGTTTGCCACCCTGACTCTGAGGAGATGAGCCCCAAAACTGCGGAGAGGTAACCAACCATGTGGCACCTAATAGAATAGGATAAACAGGTTATGTGAGTTATGAGCTAGTCAGGGAACAAGCCCAAGCTTATGGCCTAGGCACTCATTCATACATAAGAAACCTCTGAGTTGTTATTGGTGAACTAGGGCCTAGGTAAGGGGGCGGGGAGGGGCTGGGGGGGGATCCCACAGTCACAGATGGCATCCAGTGTAAAGTCTTAGAATCCAAGCTTACAACCCCAGAAAAAGTCCCGGGTAGAAGGCAGGAAAAACAAGCAAGTTCCTAGCTGGGCGGGAGGCTAAATCTCTTTAAGAGAGAGCAAGGCAGTAGGCAGCCGGCAGACAGACAACCAGAGCCTCAGGCACAATCCACAGGCAGGAAAACTTCCCAGAGCTGGGTGGGGCAGACAGGCTCAGCTCCCAGCTGCGAGGGCAGGTTTGAGGCTCATTTCTCACGGAAGAGCAAATGGCTGCTCCAGCCTCAAACCCAGCAGGGGCAGCGCTTGCCTCCACAGACACCTCCCCTCGAGGTGCTGGCCTGAGGGACCTGCCACCTCCAGGGTCCAACAACGTCTCAGAGGGGGAGGGGTCCAGCATCTGGTGAGCCGCAGCTCCCAAAGCTCCCATGTTGACATCCACCAACTTGTGGTGCCAGCCACAAACACGTGCAAGGCAGAGGTGCCTCTCCGCGGAAAGAAAAGGCAGGGGCGGGGCTAGTCACAGCCCGGGAAGCCGAAACCAGACTCAGACTGGAGAACACCGGGCAGAAATCCGAGCACAGCCAACCTTCTAAACAGGTAAAAAAAATGTTTGAAATTTTGCTTTAGTGATAAAGAGGGGGAAAGACTAGGTGTGAAAAAAATATAGGCAGGTATAAAGAATTTAAAATTAGTAAAATTAAAAGGAATAAGATAAGTAAGATTTTTAAAAAATCAATAACACAGAGCTCTTATATATAAAGCCATTTTAAATGGCTTAAAGGTAGAAACAAAAAAGAGACACCTGACCCAACTGAAGCTAGAGTATTACAGTTATGGTTGTTGTCCTGCCAGTATCTCTTATCCTAATCTGAACAGTTCTAAGTTTTCTATACATATAAAACAGGCTCTAGTGACACAAGAAAAGGAGAAAATTTGAAAACTGGACATAGGCCTTAGAAGGCAAATTAGAAAAGATTATAAATAAAAATCAGGCAAATGCTAAGATAGTAGAGACACAAGAAAAAGGAGAGATATGAAAAAATGAAGACAGGCCTGAGAAGAGAAAGTAGAAAAAAATTATAGAGGTGAGGACGATACTCAGTCACAGGAAATGAAACCAGAGCCTACAGCACCACCACATAATGGAAATCAGGAAAGTCAGTCAAAGGTTGTTAGAAAACCAACCTCAGCTTATCCAGTTAGTGTGAGACACCTGCCATCAGACAGTGGCCAACCTCAAGAAGAATTTGGATGGCAGCCCCTGGATATGCTGGGTTTGAAGAAATTTTAAGGAAAGTGTCACCAATTATTGTATGCATTCACCATACATATGTTTGTAAAGCAGGTATTAAATTATTGAGCAATTAAAAATAAAACAATCTCCCAGGAAGGAAACATAAGCCAAGAGCAATATTAGAACCTGGTCTGCAGTTACAGTGGTGTTCATGGTGGAGAGAAGAGGCTAGGGAGATGGGACAGAGTAATGGAGACAGGGACAGCAATACCCCTCAAAGTCAGCCTGGGTGACAGTCATTTTGCTGAGGTACAGATGCAAGTCATATATGAAGAAGCCACTTTGGCCTTACGTACATGACAGCTTTAAATGCTAGGACAAGGCTGAAGAACAGGAAAAGGACTTGAACTGTTGACTCAGATTATACGAGGTCCAAAAGAAGCCTTCACTGACTGTTCACAGAGATGGATGGCAGCTGTAGACAAAAGGGTATCAGATCCACAAGCCAAGAAAGCACTGATTGGATCTTTAGTTTTCGAGAATGCTAACTCTGAACCCAAAAAGGTGATCAGGCCCCTAAAGGCAAGATCAGTACCAATAGATGAACAGATTAGAAATATAGTTAATATTGGATCTCATTCATATGATATGACTTTAATAGGAGAAGAGATCTCCAAATGGTTTTTAAAAAGCCAAACGAAACTGTCAAATGTTGTAATTGCAGCAAGCATGGCATTCCTTGAAACAATTTTTTTTTTCTAGAGATTGAAAGATCCCCACCGTTGAGCTAGCCTGACTGCAGAAACAAGGCCTGCACAAATAAGCAGTTAATTCAAGGTAAAAGGCAAGGCAAAGCAGTTAATTCAAAGTGAAGGGCAAGGCAAAGCAGTTAATTCAAAGTAAAAGGCAAGGCAGAGCAGTTATCTGTAATTCAAGGTAAAAGGCAAGGCAGAGCAGTTATCTGTGGTCAGCCACCTGGCACCAAAAGAGGGAGTAGAGGGTTCTTGCAGAAATTCCCCCACCCAAGATAGGGCCAAGTCAGCTATTATCTAAACACCATGTCCTGGGCAGGTGGCTAAGAACCTTGCCCCCAGTTTGACCCACCGCCTCATTTAAATCAACCAATTAAATCCCTGTAACCATGCATCTGCTTCTGTAAGCCTGCTCCTGCTTCCTAAAACCCTATAAGAGGGCGAGTGCCCAAGCCTGGGGCGCGCAAGTCCTCCGAGAGACTGTGTGCCCGCAGGTACCTGTGTACTTTGATCAAATAAACCGTCATGCTGATTGCAGCCAGTGGTCTCGGCTTGGTTTTTGGGCTCGAGGGTCTCCTCTGAGAAAAAGGTCTTATCTGAGGGTCTTTCATTTGGAGGTTCCACCGAGATCTGGAGACCCCCTGCCCAGGGACCACCGACCATCCACCGGGAGGTAAGCCAGCCGGCATCCGTTTTGTCTTCTGTTGTCTGTCTGCTGTCTGATTTTTCTGTGTGTCTGTCACTCTGCATTCGGTACTCTCAGATCTGAGTTGTTCTGTATCTGGCAGGCCAGGGAAGGAGTTGACGAGCTCGACTTCTCACCCCGCAGCCCTGGAAGACGTTCCAAGGGTGTCTGGAGCTCAGCCCGTATTGGAAGGATACGTGGTTCTGGTAAGAGACGAGGGATCCGGACCCTCTAAGTCTCTGTCTGAATTTTTGCTTTAGGTTTTACGCCGAAGCCACGCAGCGCAGTCTGTGTTGGGTGTCTCGTACTAGGATTTGTATGTCTAATTTCTCTGTTAATTTCTTTAGAAGATAAAATGGAACAGTCTCTAACTACCCCCTTGAGCCTCACTTTAGATCACTGGTCAGACTGAGCGAACAACATGTCGGTCGAAGTTCGAAAACGAAAGTGGCAGATTCTGTGCATGGGAGAATGGACCTTGTTAAATGTAGGGTGGCCAAGGGATGGAACTTTTAACAAAGAAATTATCTTTCAGGTCAAAGAACGTGTCTTTGACAAGGGACCTCACGGCCATCCCGACCAGGTGCCCTACATTGCCACCTGGGAGAGCCTTGCTCTCGAACCCCCTCCCTGGGTGGCTCCCTTGGTTGTCCCTGAGAAACCTCTGCCTCACTTGAACAAAACTCCTCCCCCAGCTCCTCCTGCTATTCCTTCCCCCTCTCAGTCAGCACTTGCTATTTCTTCCTTGCTTTACCGGGCGCTTACTGGGGATCCCAAGACCCCTCCTCCTAAGCCGGTCATCCCGGCAGACCTTGATAGATCTCCTTTCTGAGGAACCCCCACCTTACGGACCGCCTGGAAACCCAGTGGAACCAGTGGGGGCCGTAGCCGCACGGGGGTCCCGCCGCAGGAGACCCCAGCTCCGGCTCCGGTGGCAGGGAGATTGCGCGGCAGGCTCCGCCTCTCAAGCTTTCCCTCTTAGACAAGGGGCAAATGGCCAGCCCCAATACTGGCCATTCTCAGCCTCAGACCTCTACAATTGGAAGCAGCATAATCCCCCTTTCTCAAAGGACCCGGCAGCAATGACCAATTTAATTGAATCTATTCTGATTACTCACCAGCCCATTTGGGACGATTGCCAGCAGTTTTTACAGGCACTCCTAACCTCTGATGAGAGACAGCGGGTCTACCTAGAGGCCGGGAAAAATGTTCCTGGAGAAGATGGGCGCCCCACTCAGCTACCCAATGAAATTGATGCTGCCTTTCCCCTCACCAGACCGGACTGGGACTTCACCAAGGTTGGAGGTAGGGGAAGCCTACACCTTTACCACCAGTTGCTCATAGCGTGTCTCCGAGGGGCGGCACGCCGTCCCGCTAATTTGGCCCAGGTTAAGCAGGTACTGCAGGGACCTGAGGAACCCCCCTCAGCATTCTTAGAGAGACTTAAGGAGGCTTATCGCATGTATATCCCCATGATCCTGAGGATCCGGGACAGACGACCAGCATCTCGATGTCCCTTATTTGGCAATCAGCCCCGGATATTAGAACCAAGCTGCAAAGGCTCGGTAACCTACAAGGACTTACAGTACAGGATTTGCTGAAAGAGGCAGAGAAATTTCAACAAGCGGGAGACTCCAGAGGAAAAGGAAGATAGAGTACGTAGGGAGAAAGAAGAGAGAGACAGAAAGCGAAACCGAGAATTGAGCCGATTGCTGGCCACCGTAGTACAGAGTAAAGAAGGAAAGGGAGTCAGGTCGGGAGAGCGAAAGGGGCCAAGACTAGACAAGGATCAGTGTGCTTACTGCAAGGAAAAAGGACATTGGGCTAAAGATTGCCCCAAGAAGCCTCGGGGGCCCCGCCGATCGCGGCCTCAGACCTCCCTCCTAACCCTAGATGAAGACTAGGGAGGTCAGGGCCAGGAGCCCCCCCCCCCAGCCCAGGATAACTCTTCGAGTTGGGGGGCAGCCCGTCACCTTTCTAGTAGACACCGGAACCCAGCACCCAGTCCTTACTCAAATACCTGGACAACTGAGTGATCGGACAGCCTGGGTGCAAGGAGCAACAGGTAGCAAGACCTACCGATGGACCACAGACCTGAAGGTAGAACTGGCAACTGGTAAGGTGACTCACTCTTACATGTTCCTGACTGCCCTTATCCACTACTAGGCAGAGATCTTCTCACTAAACTGCGTGCTCAGATCCACTTTGAGGGAGAAGGAGCCAAAATAACGGGCCCTGAAGGGACCCAACTCCAGGTCCTCACTTTAAAATTAAAATGAATATAAGATCTTTGAGATCTTACAACCTAAACCAGACAAGCCAAAACGCCCAGAGATGGACATTTGGGTTAAAAGATTTCCCCAAGCTTGGGCGGAGACAAGAGGCATGGGACTTGCAAACCAACAGGCCCCCTTGGTCATTGAATTAAAAGCGGCAGCAACTCCAGTCTCCATTAAACAATATCCCATGTCACATGAGGCACATCAAGAAATAAGGCCCCACATAAAGACTTTTGGACCAAGGCATCCTGGTCCTTTGCCGGTCCCCTTGGAACACTCCCCTCCTTCCTGTAAAGAAACCAGGGACGGGTGACTACAGACCGGTGCAGGACTTGAGAGAAGTAAACAAAAGGGTAGAGGACATCCATCCAGCGGTCCCCAACCCCTACAACCTGCTCAGCACCCTGCCTCCTACTCATATTTGGTATACAGTTCTAGACTTGAAAGATGCCTTCTTTTGCCTTCGCCTGAGTCCTCAGAGTCAGCCTATATATTTGCCTTCGAATGGAAGGACCCTGAGCTAGGATTCTCGGGCCAACTCACCTGGACTAGGCTACCCCAGGGTTTCAAAAACAGCCCCACTCTTTTCGATGAAGCTTCACACCAGGATCTTGCTGACTTTCGGGTCCAATACCCTTTCCTTATACTCCTGCAGTATGTAGATGACCTTCTTTTGGCAGCACCGTCTGAGCTAGAGTGCCACCGAGGCACTGAATCCCTTTTACAAACTTTGGGACGCCTAGGCTATCGGGCCTCGGTCAAAAAGGCTCAGATATGCCAGACTCAAGTAATCTACCTAGGATACCAGCTGAGGGACGGGCAGAGGTGGCTAACCCAGGCCCGGAAGCAGACGGTGGCAGGGATCCCAGTCCCAAAGAATCCCCGACAGTTAAGAGAGTTTCTGGGGACAGCAGGGTTCTGCCGCCTCTGGATTCCCGGATTTGCCCAGATGGCGGCCCCCTTGTACCCGCTCACTAAATCAGGAACCTCATTCCAGTGGGGTGCCGAGCAACAGAAAGCTTTCAAAGACATTAAACAAGCCCTATTATCCTCACCTGCTTTGGGGCTCCCAGATCTTACGAAACCTTTTGAGTTATTTGTGGATAAGAGGCAAGGAGATGCCAAGGGAGTGCTCACCCAAAAGCTGGGACCATGGAGACGCCCAGTGGCCTATCTGTCCACGAAATTGGATCCGGTGGCCTCGGACTGGCCCCCTTGCCTAAGGATGGTGGCAGCTATTGCTGTGTTGATCAAAGACGCTAGCAAACTGACCCTGGGACAGCCACTCACCGTTCTAGCGCCCCATGCTGTGGAGGCCTTGGTAAAGCAACCTCCTGACCGCTGGCTCTCCAATGCCCGCATGACTCACTACCAGGTTCTGCTGCTGAACGCAGACCGTGTACGATTCGGGCCAGTAGTTGCCCTGAACCCGGCCACTCTGCTCCCGACATCTGAGGACGCCGACCCGTATGACTGCCTGCAGATCCTAGCGGAGATCCACGGAACCAGACCAGACCTCACAGATCAACCTCTGCAAGACTCCGACTACACCTGGCTCACCGACGGCAGCAGTTACCTGGTAGGTGGGGAGCAGAAGGCAGGAGCCTCGGTAACCACTAAGGATCAAGTGGTTTGGTCAAGCGCCCTCCCAGCTGGGACTTCAGCACAGCAAGCTGAACTTATTGCCCTGACTCAAGCACTCCGGATGGCAGAAGGTAAGAGACTGAACGTATACACGGATAGTCGCTATGCCTTTGCCACCGCCCACATCCACGGAGAAATTTATAGGAGAAGGGGATTGCTCACCTCAGGAGGAAAAGAAATTAAAAACAAGGCTGAGGTCCTGGCCCTTCTTAAGGCCTTATTTCTGCCTAAGGGACTAAGCATCATGCATTGCCCGGGACACCAAAAAGGCGACAGCCCCGAAGCCCGAGGTAATAGATTGGCAGATATAACCGCCTGAGAAGCAGCTTTAGGGGTATCAATCTTGCCGTTGGAAGGGCCGATCGGTCCCGGTGACCCTAAACCAACCGCTTGGCGATACTCTCAAGAAGATGAACATCTCCTAAAGAAAATGGGGGCCAGCTATGACCCTGACCTGCAAAGGTGGTTATATCAGGGAAAACCTGTAATGCCTGGACCATTGACTTATGAACTGATATCACACCTACATAAGCTGACACACCTGAGTGCCAAAAAGATGAAAGAGCTCCTAGAATGAGAAACAAATGGGCCCTACCTTCTCGGTAGAGGAGGAGCACTGCAGAGAGTAGCAGAAGAATGTATAGCCTGCGCCCGCATCAACTCTGGAAAATCTAAGATTGGGCAAGGTATTAGACCCAGGGGGCACAGGCCTGGTGTCCACTGGGAGGTAGACTTCACTGAAGTCAAGCCTGGTATGTATGGTTATAAGTATCTCTTAGTGTTTGTAGACACCTTCTCAGGATGGGTAGAAGCCTTTCCTACCAAAAAAGAAACCGCCAAAGTAGTCACCAAGAAGCTCCTCGAAGAAATCTTTCCTAGGTATGGAATGCCCCAAGTGTTGGGGTCAGACAGTGGGCCCGCTTCTGTCTCCCAGGTAAGTGAGATGGTGGCCAGATCACTGGGGATTGATTGGAAATTACACTGTGCATATAGATACCAGAGTTCAGGACAGGTAGAACGAATGAACAGAAACATTAAGGAGACTTTATCTAAATTGACACTTGCAACTGGCTCAAAAGACTGGGTTCTCCTCTTACCTCTAGCCTTGTATAGGGCCCGTAATACCCCAGGGCCCCACAGCCTAGCTCCCTTTGAAATCATGTTCGGGGATCCAACCACAATAGTTAATTTCCTTGACTCCAATGTGTCAGCCTATGCTAACAGTCCTTCTTTGGAAGCTCATTTGCAGGCCCTACAGTTTGTGCAGCGTGACATCTGGAAGCCTCTAGCTGCCGCATATAAGGATCATCTTGAACATGTGGTGACACCTCACCCCTTCCAGATTGGAGACTCTGTCTGGGTCAGAAGGCACCAGACTAAGAACTTGGAACCCAGGTGGAAGGGACCCTACACCGTCCTGCTGACCACCCTGACTGCTCTAAAGGTTGGTGGCATAGCAGCTTGGATCCACGCCTCCCACATCAACGTGGCCAGCCGGAACGTCCAGAGACAGCGCCTCCAATATGGAAAGTTCATCGCACTCAAAACCCTCTAAAACTCAGGTCTTTGCGAGAATAGTTGCTGTCCTATTCCTGTGTCTGGTCATTGTGGGAGAGACTAAAAAGGCTATAAGTCCCAATACCAGTCCACACCAGGTCTACTGGGTGAGCTGAGTCATCACTAACCTCGAGACGGGAAAAGAAATCACCCTAGCCAAGGGAAAGCATGCCGCCAATTCATGGTGGCCTAAAACTCAGTTTGATGTTTGTGGCTTGGCCGAGGGGAGCTGGGAACACACCACACGAACTCGGGGAGATTCGTACCCAGAATGTAGACACTCTAGTTGGTACATCTGCCCTGAGGGTGATAGAAAGACCAGACAGTGTGGAGGACCTGAAAGTTATTATTGTGCTAAATGGGGCTGTGAGACATATACTAATGGTTACTGGCAGGTACAGAAAGGAGACTTAGTCCAGTTTCATGCTCCTAATGAAGGGGATTCTAAGATTAACATGACTTTTACTGAATCAGGAAAAAAAGGCAAACTGGCTTAGCGGTCAAAGACGGGGACTCCGGCTATATACCCCCGGTAAGACCAATCCGGGACTATTATTGGCAATTTATCAGAAACTACAACCAGTTAACACCCAGTCCATAGGGCCAAACAAATCCTGTTCTACCTGACCAAAAGCCACCCTCGCCCCAAGTGCCTCCCCGGGTGGTAGTTCCACAATAGGTAACTACCCCAACTGCAGTCTCCCCCAACACCACCGGTCTGACTCCCACTACTCTTACCGGGTCCCCCGGGCCCACGACAACCAAAAGATACCAATATCCAGGTACAGGAGACAGTTTAATTAACCTAGTGCGGGGAGCCTACCTGGCCCTCAATTTCTCAGACCCTGTGAGAACCCAAGAATGCTGGCTGTGCCTAGTGTCCAACCCCCCTTATTATGAGGGAGTAGCAATCTCAGGAAATTATAGTAACTCTACCACTGCACGGGATAGCTGTACATCCCTTCCCAGTCATAAACTGACTTTATCTGAAGTCTCAGGGAAAGGGTTCTGTTTAGGTACTGTTCCCCTTACCCATCAAAGCCTCTGTAACCAAACCCAGTCTGTTACAACTGGATCTTATTACCTGGCTGCCAGAACTGGTACCTACTGGGTATGCAATACGGGTTTAACTCCTTGTATATCCGCTGTAGTGTTTAACCAAACTTCTGAATTCTGTGTTCAGGTAGAGCTATAGCCCAAGGTAACTTATCATGACCCAGATTATGTCTATGCCTTCTTTGAAGAACGGACCCGGTTCAAAAGAGAGCCTATTACTCTGACCTTAGCTCTCCTACTAGGAGGTATTACTGTTGAGGGAATGGCAGCGGGTATTGGAACTGGTACCGCTGCACTTTTAGAAAACAATCACATTAGACAATTGCAAGTCGCCATGCATGATGATATTAAGGCACTTGAAGAATCAGTAACAGCTTTAGAAAAGAGCCTAACCTCCTTATCTGAGGTAGTTCTCCAGAGTAGGAGAGGACTAGACCTATTGTTCCTTAAAGAAGGGGGCCTCTGTGCAGCCCTTAAAGAAGAGTGTTGCTTTTATGCTGACCACACTGGAATAGTCAGAGATAATATGGCCAAACTCAGAGACTGTCTGGCCCAGAGACAAAAGTTGTTTGAGTCCTCCCAAGGATGGTTCGAGAGCTGGTTTAACAAGTCTCCCTGGTTTACTACCCTAGTGTCCTCCCTAATGGGCCCATTGATAATACTTTTACTGATCCTCCTTTTTTGGGTCCTGCATCTTAAACTGGTTAGTTCAATTTATAAAAGACAGACTCTCAGTCATACAAGCTCTAGTATTAACCCAACAGTACCAAAGGCTTAGAGAGCAAGAAACAGAAATACCGTAGATGAGTAAAAGATTTTACTCAAGGTTAAAAGAAAATGGGGGAATGAAAGATCCCCACCATTGAGCTAGCCTGACTGCAGAAACAAGGCCTGCACACATAAGCAGTTAATTCAAGGTAAAAGGCAAGGCAGAGCAGTTATCTGTAATTCAAGGTAAAAGGCAAGGCAGAGCAGTTATCTGTGGTCAGCCACCTGGCACCAAAAGAGGGAGTAGAGGGTTCTTGCAGAAATTCCCCCACCCAAGATAGGGCCAAGTCAGCTATTATCTAAACACCATGTCCTGGGCAGGTGGCTAAGGACCTTGCCCCCAGTTTGACCCACCGCCTCATTTAAATCAACCAATTAAATCTCTGTAACCATGCATCTGCTTCTGTAAGCCTGCTCCTGCTTCCTAAAACCCTATAAGAGGGCGAGTGCCCAAGCCTGGGGCGCGCAAGTCCTCCGAGAGACTGTGTGCCCGCAGGTACCTGTGTACTTTGGTCAAATAAACCCTCATGCTGATTGCAGCCAGTGGTCTCGGCTTGGTTTTTGGGCTCGAGGGTCTCCTCTGAGAAAAAGGTCCTATCTGAGGGTCTTTCAAGATAATGCAAAAAGGAGGCCCCAGCCTTCGGGAACACGCAGAAGGTTTGGCAAAGGCCGTTACTGAACTAATGGACATAGACCAACCGGGGACAGATAAGGCAGTCACTTGTCAGGAAATGCGCCACGATGTCCCAATATCAAATTCAAGTCAGACATCTCAGGGCAACAGCAGGGAGACTCATCTTCAGAACAATTAAACAACACTGCTTTGGTTGTTGTTGACATCAATAACCCAGATGTCGAAGTCAGAGTAGCTTCAATAGATAGAGCAAAAACCTCAGGAGAGACCAAAAAACAAGTGTTTTGGCAAACTACTGTAAGTGATAAGAGACCACAGTTAAAATTACAGCTAGATGGAATTGAGATTGAATCTCTAGACTTTGAGAAACCTAATACTGAAGACAAAAGGGTTATTAGAGATTTCTTTTAAATTCAACACACCAGAAGAGGGCATCAGATCCCATTACAGATGGTTGTGAGCCACCATGTGGTTACTGGGAATTGAACTTAGGACCTGTGGAAGAGCAGTGAGTGCTCTTATCTGCTGAGCCATCTCTCCAGTCCCAGGTTATTAAAGATTTAAAAACCAGACCCACACCTATTTATGAATGGATTAAAACTACGATGGACATTGGCTCTGATTCCTACAATTCTGTAATGATTAGAAAGGCAACTGCAAACAGTTTGAGCGCTCAGAATGTCCAATGCTCTGGTTGTGGAAGACCGAGTCATTTCCTAAAAGACTGTAAGCAAACAGTTTCTAAGCATAATGTTTTCTATGATAATAACCATGGAAAAGGTTTCCTGAGATATGTAAAAGATGTAGAAAGGGCTTATGAATGTAGATCAACAAGAGGTATCCAAGGCAGTTTCTTACATTGATAAAGGCCCACCTGAAAACAACATGAACATTTCCCATCAGCCAAGAAAAAAATTACTCTAGAGAACAACTAGAAAAATGAAAGCCTAGAGAACAAAGAGTACAGCTCAAAACTGAACTCGCCATTAAAGAGGTAGAGCAGCTCCACTAAACAGGACGAAAGATTCCAAAGATACCAAATGTTTGAATCAGTTTGGCCCCCATAGACCACTTGGCCCACAAGGAGTGGCACTAGTAGGAGGTGTGGCTTTGTTGGAGGAAGTGTGGGGTGGACTCAAGTTCTACAAGTGTGAATCAGACCCTCCTCCTGGCTGCCTGCAGAAGACAGTCTCCTTGATGCCTTTGGATCAAGATGTAGAACTCTGTTCCTCCAGCCTCAAGTCTGCCTGAAGGATGCCAAGCTTCCTACAATGATATTAATGGGCTGAACCTCTGAAACTAAGTCAGCGCCAATAAAATGTTTTCCTTTATAAGCTACGTTGGTCATGTCTCTTCCCAGCAATAAAACCCTACGACACCAAAATACAGATCTTTTGACAAACTTTTACAGATTATCAGAGGACAAAACTAAAGGTGTTTATAAATAATATTAAATTTAAAGGAACAATAGACAAAAGAACAGAGGCTACAAAATCCTGGCCCCCAGATTTGGCCTCTTCAGGAGGTAGAAATTCAATTTCAAGGTGTTGTAACTTTATAGCAGATAAAGCAAAATATAAAATAACTTAAATATACAGGACCTGAAAGCCAAATAGAAAAAGTAAAGCTACTTATGGGACAAGTAGCCATAAATGTATGAGGAAGAGTTCAGCTACAACAATAGAAAACAGATCAATACACCTCCAACTTCAAGGACAACCAAAAAAGTAGGAGAGATTCCTGATATCAAAGAGAGCTACAGACTGTCCTAACTGTCCATAAACTAGACACAAAAGTTGGCCCTCAAAATTTATAGGGAGGAACACCGCTAATAGAATAATTATTGGCTTACTAAATGAGATGGTTACTGAGGAGACAGCTCTTAGAAATAATCTCTTACTGATTTAAAAAAAAAAAAAACCCTTAAACAAAGGACAATTGAGTCTTTGTCTTTTCCCAATACAGAAATAAAGGATCTACTCACAAAACAAAAGAGGGTTTGAAATTTCCCAGAGACAGATGATATACGCTAAATTTTTACAAGGACTAATAAATGGATCAGCATAAATATGCTATAACTTCAGACTGGAAGAAAGGAAATCTGTTATGTTGGAGAAGAGGTTTGTCTTTGTTTCAACAGAAGAAAAGCTATGGATCCCTTCAAAATGAATAAAAGTTAGATTTGAACAGGGGGAGACCTCCAAAAGATTCTGGCTGCAGACATGAAAGAAATCAAGAAGACCAACAAAACAGATAACATGTCCTGCTGGTCCCTCTCCGTGGGAGCAGCTCTGAGACCAGCTAAGACATGAAAATGTCTCCATCCAGGGCTTCAGCTAAGCGTAGCCAATAAACCTTGTTGGCTACAGAGTCCTCAGGACCTATCATGCCTTCCTTTCAAATGGCGCCAAAAGCTCTCCACATAATAGTTTGATTACATAGTCTAAACTAACTTATAAAAAATAAGACAGATGCCTTACCAGCTTGTACAGAGAGCAGAGGAGAAAATCATCTTTAGATGATTGTACGCACCATACCATACATTCCATGCATATGTTAATGCAGAAATGTATATTACCTGTGGAAGTTTATGTTTACAGACACCAGTGCAGTTAAAATAACCAAGACAAGACTCATCCTCAGGGATGCTGAAAAGGATGAAAAGATGCTGAGACATAGTTATTCCAGATCCTGCTTCATCCAACCTCTGATGATCTCATTGCTTCCAGGACAGCTTCAAAGCTGCTGGCCCCAATTGGTCCAGCCTCTCAGACTGTTTCAAGCAGGACATCAACTTAAACCCTGAACTTACACAGCACACAGAGACTGGACAACAAATGTTACAGTTAGCTTCCTTAACACTGGCTAATATCCCAGTTTTCTTTGGGCCTCCAAGAGAAAGCTACGTACTCAGACGGCAGGAAGCAATTTTATGAGAACAACACCCTATTCCCAAGAAGTAGGGTAGATGCTTTTTGGTTGTTTGTTGGAAGATAGATATTAAAAGAGGGTTGTTTACAAGTTGTTAATGGTCTTGGTCAGGGAGGAAACAAAGTAAGGGAGGTTAGAGTCAATGACTTCTTTTTCCCTTTTTCTTTCTTCTATCTAAGGGGAAATAATGAGAAAAGGGGTGAAGAGGAAAATGGAAGAGACGGGATGAAAAGAAACAAAGGGGAACATACGAATAATAGGATAAAAGGGCAGATTATTTAATCTGCTTTTAAGCCAAAGAACTCCAAGAAGCCAAATGTTTTTACACTGGTATGGGCTTTGTATAGTGATATAAATTTAAGGTTATATTTTGCTAAAATATGCTATGTATATATAAATGTGTGTATGTATATGTGTAATATATAGCATATATTTATACATACATATATACATATAATACATATATGTTTTAACTTACAGCAGGTATTGTACCTATTTAATTCTTTAAAATGTAATATTAAGTTCTAGTCCTTTTAAAAGCTGCTGTTAGAAACTGTTCAGGATAAATAAAAAATGCAAGTTTGGAGTTAGTCAGTCAAACTTATGGTCATGTTATATACCAAGTTAATTACAGATGTGTATTTCCTAGATTGAACAGATAGTCTAGAAACAATGTTTGCCTATTAGATATACTATAGATAAGTCTTTAAAAACCCTCAGAGATCTACAGAAAATAGCACTTAAGAGATGTTTTACTAATAAAAGGACTTTTCTTAGCAGAGACACGCCTGCTCCTGGCAGCACCCCCATTCTTCAAAGATGATGAGCATCAAGAACCTCCTTATGGAGTTTGCTTCAAATGTGAAAACAAGCCACTGGGCAAGAAACTGCCCTTGCTTCAGCTGCTGATAGTATGCTGTCCAAACTGGACAAACCGGATGCAGGGAAGTCAATTGCTGAGTTTTTCAAGGGCAGGATAAGTACGTCCTTCATAATTCCTGCTTCACAGAATGGTCTGTCGGATGTTCTGGACCAGAAGGCTGAAATGGATGCTCCCCTAACTCAGAGAAATTTTATGTGACTGTCCAGGCAGCCAGCTGTCTGTCATTTCTATAGATTTGGAAGCTGCTTGCTCTGCACTTCCTGCTTATTCAGATAATTTTATTCCTTCTTAGATCTCTGACAGGGCCGAAGAGTCTTAAGATTAAATTGTTTAGGATTTGAGAAAATGTTTTAAAGTCTAAGAAGCTATTCTTAGGGTTTTTTTAAAAAAGATTTACTTAATGTATATGAGTACACTGTACGCTGTCTTCAGACACACCAGAAGAGGGCGTCAGATCTCATTACAGATGGTTGTGAGCCACCATGTGGTTGCTGGAATTGAACTCAGAACCTCTGGAAGAGCAGTCAGTGCTCTTAACCACTGAGCCATCTCTCCAGCCCTATTCTTAGGTTTATAAATGCAAGTTTTGATAGAAAATGATTTATGTGCAGAACTCCAACTCACCAAAATAGGATGGGTAATAGATTACTTTTTCCAGGGTTGCTAAATACAAATGGACTGGACATTGTGAATGTAATTCTTACCTGACAGTTATCATGTATAGTTCACTGTTAGAGAAAGAGCCTTTTATTGGACCAAAGGGGGAAGGTGTAGAGAGAATTCTTTGGGTACTGTGTGGCAGCATCACCTGTCAATAAAAAGCTGATGCCCTATTAGCAAAAGGCAGGGAATAAGAGGTGGGAGTTCTGCTAAATAGATAGGAACTCTGGGGAGTTAGTCAGGTATGGGGAGATTCTCCATCCAGGCTCTGAGCAGACAGACATAAGAAACTGAGAGGAGGTAACCAACTGTGTGGCACACATAAAATAGAAAAATAGGTTATGTGAGTTATGAGCTAGTCAGGGAACAGCCCCAAGCTTATGGTCTAGGCATTTATTCATCCCTAAAAAGCTAAGTTGTTACTCAGGAACTCTGAGGCCCAGGTAAAAAAAGACTGCAGTTACACCACTCCATGCTCCCCCACATGACTGTGGATTAGGATGGAGAACTCAACTACTCCAGCACTATGCCTGCCACCATGCACCCCACCATGATGATAATGATCTGAAAAGGGAAAAAAAGACCACAGCTAAATGCTTTCTCTTTTGTAAGAGTTGCCTGGGTCACAGTGTCTCTTCACAAGCAATGGAACAGTGTCTAAAACAGGTTTCAATTTTTGACTGGTTGGTTGAAGCATCTATCGAAAGATGGCCTACCGAAAGAGTTGGAGATGCCTGATACCTTTTGGCTTAGTGCTGATGAAGGGATTTTAAAGCTCAGGGAATTGCAGCGTGGAGTGGGTACACTGTGTAAAACCCAATCCTCCACAATGGGAAGGCCCAGAAGACATGCCCTCCACTAATTCTATAAGACACAAACTGGTGAGAGGGGCACCAGCACATTTGAAGAGTTTTGTTCTTGCCCTTTTCCTTGTGCCAGACCTTAGTGTCAGAGACTCTGCTACTCAGTGGGTGAATTAAATGCAGTGGGTTTAACTGGACTCCAGAGTAGCAGAGGCCAGGTGGCAGCACTGGATTAACAAAGATAAGGTGCTCATAGTTATTGTAATGGGCAGCAGACAAAGCAATGTCATAATGGCCTGCCCCATAATGGTCAGCACAGGCAAAGTGAATTTTATTGTGGCATGACTTGAATGCACTTAGGTACTGGCTAACCAATCAGGGTGTTTCCAGGCATGAAATAAATAGGAAGCCTACTATGTTTTTTCTTTGACCTATACAAGCAGTACATTTCTCAAACAAATAAAAGAAAGGCTACGTTAAATCATGGTCAAGAGGGAATCTCAGCCCATGAACCAATTTCTAGAGTTGAGCCAGTTTGCAGACCCAGAACCCCTTGAATGAGGAAGTGGCCAAGTTCCACTGAGGAAGGTCCTTGATAACATACCTAAAAGTTTTACTGTTAGACTCATAGTAAGTTCAGTGAGTCTCTGAATTTACCCTGTGGTTATTTCCCCGGTCCCAGAATGTATAATTGGGATAGATAGAAGTTGGCAGAATTCTCACATTGGTTCCCTGGCCTGTGGAGTGAGAGCTGTTATAGTTGGAAGGCTAAATGGAAGCCACTGGAGTTGCCTCTCTACCAGAGAACATAGTGAACCAAAGACAATATTGAATGCGGGAACAACTGCCACCATCAAGGACTTGGGAGCTCAGGGGAAGAGAGGAGTTCCCAGAACTGCCTTTAGCTCTCCTGTCTGGCCTATGGAGAAGAATACTTTGGTAAAAATGTGTTCGCACAGATATTTGTGGGTTTTTTCCCCCTCAGTTCCTTTATCATACAACATAACATCAATTGAGATAAAAATCAATGGTTCTCATATTTAAGTTATGAGATACTAAAATAATTTTCCTCAAGGGACATTGCCACCTATTCTAAAATATACACTGAATTTGTGGCTGGTTGTACGTGTTAAAACTATATCCGGTTGGATATAATGATAACCTGGTCATTGTTTTCATTTGAAAATTATGCATGACATAAGGAGATATGATTGTGTGTTGAGCTGATAAATAAATGGCGGACCTGTGGCTATTTTTGGTTAGCAATTTGACATCTGGGAATTAGCTAAAACCCAAGTGGCTGGATCCACGTGCAAGGGATTTTTGCTGGTTAGATTATTTGAGGTGGGAAGACCCATCCTGAACCTGAGCCACACTTCTGGTGGCAGCCTATATAAAGGACATGAGAGGGTTTTGTTGCTTTCTTGCCCTCACTCTTCCTGGCAAGTCCATCCCTTCACCGGTATTAAAGCCTACTTCTTTGGGATTCCAGAATATATTGAAGACCACCTGAGACATCCCAGCCTCATGTACTGAACAACTACTGGATTCTAGACCCTTCCATTGCTGACGAGACATTCTACAAAATGACCTTTACATACATTCAATCAGTTATGTGCCTCTAGAGAACCCTAACAGAGCTACATGATGACAGATGAGACTTAGGACATGCTGGCTCAGGAACCCCCATTCCTGGGGCATGGGGGCACTGGTGGGCACAAAAAATGGAAAGGATAAGGAGATAAGAAAACGAAACTAAGACCCATGTGACACCTCAGGGGTTCTGTCACCATTCAGCCATTTGAATCTGGAGACTCGGATCAGAATCTGGAGGAAGGGGATTCACTTAAGAATAGGTGTAAGGAAGAAAGACATAGTTTCCATAAAGAAAAACCTAGCACAGGGCAATGTGCACTCCAGTGGAATGGACCAAGGAGGAAGGGAGGGGAAGAATCCCAGAAAGAGTGCACATGAAGAGGGAAGGGAAGGCACACATGTGTGCACCAGAAAGTGACCAGAGAATGAGTGGGCTATTAGGCCGAAGCAGGGCTGGAGGTGATGGACACAGAGGAAGTAGGAACCAACCCCCTGGGGACAGTAGCCAAGGCCTGAGGTCAGGAGAGGAACAGACGTGGCAAGACAGAACTTTAGTCCTTTAATGCTACTCAGAAATGGATACCAGCTTCCGGGCCAAACCCTGCCCAGCCTCAATGATGCCTTCTCTGTAATATGGGGCAAGGAGGAGAAGACTGTCATTACTGAGTTCCTACTGTGCATCAATCAGGGGCTCTCTGCATGTAATTCCTACAGATGACAAGAAAAGGCAGATGAAAACAAAGAGGTACATCACACTGAGAATGACAGGAAACTGGAGAGAAGGCTCAGCAGCAGTTGCTACTCTTCCAGAGGACTCAAGTTCCCAGCACCCACGTGGTGGCTCACAACTGTTTGTAACTCCAGGTCCAGGATGTGTGGCACCTTTAGCCTCTGAGGGCACCTGCACTTATGCTCACATATCCATGTGCAGACAGACAGACACACACACACCTATGCTCAGTTTAAGAGCACCTGTTGTTCTTCCAAAGAACCCAACTTCCATTCCCAGCTAAAAACTGTAACTCTAGAAGCAATGTTGCCTTCTTCTGGCCTCCTCTCCCACATATGGTGATAGGGATACTTTCTGGCAAAACACCCATATATACAATAAAGATAAAAATTATAGAGAAACTGAATGTAGACAGTAAAATTCAAACCCAGAACTTGGACTCTGGGCCCTAATGTCATGCTGCTAAGCTACACAAGGCACTTCACAGTTTGTAGGGCAGTGACAATACTTCACAGTGTCACTGAGGAGTATAATGAGACAACTCACATGCCTAGAAAATTGCAGATTACCACATGTGGCATGCTGACTACTGACCCTTCAGAGGTGTCCACATCCTAAGCCCCAGAAAAGGAATATGTTACTTTACATGACCGTGGGGTTTTCAGACAAGCTAAATTCCAAGAAGGGGTTGGGGCTGATGCTGGACACTCAGGCAAGCAAGTGTGGTCACAGGGGAACACATGAGCAGCTGGAAGGAAGGCCAGGTTAAAGAGATGGAACGAGAAAGGCAAAAGGTTAGAAATTACAGCCGGGTTGAGGAGAGGACAGGCCACAGCTTGAATCAATTCCTGAATGCAGGTAACTTCTAGAAACTGGAAAAGCCAAGAAAATTGATTTTCCCTGACAGCTTACTGCAGGAGCCAGCACTGCAGACACCTTTACTCTAGCCCAGTGACACTGATTCTGGACTTCCGACCTTCAGAATGATAACACTACAAATCTGGGTAGCACTAAGCCAGTCACTTTTGGTCATCTGTTTCTACAGCAAAAGTAACTCGTGAAGTCAAGACTTCCTAGTCATCCCTGGCTCCATTATTTCTTCAAGAGATGCTTAGATGGTTTAAGTGAGACTGAATCTCAGTCTCTACTTTTGTTAAAAATTAAGACACAACAAACTCACCTGACCCTGCTTCTCTGACAAGTACAGACTGAAGAGTACTCGTATGAAGTTTCTCACCAGGCACTGGCCAGGGGTGGGAGACAGGTCGGGGACAGGTAGAGGTGGAGTTGGGAGTGAGGCCTAGTTATTACCCCATTGGTCAAGTAAACTACCTAAGAGAGAGTAGAAATGACTAGCCTAGAGCCACACATACAGTGACAGAGGAACTCAATAATCCTCCTGCCTCAGTTTCTGGGTACTGGGATTGCAGCCCTGTTTATTTACTCAGTCACTCATGAAGCGTTTGTTAGGCTGTGTCCCCAGGGTTGAGCTAGGAACAGCTGAGAACCTAGTTCTACCCTTGAGAGGCCAGCATCCTAAAAGACAGAAAGACAGACTCCCGGTCCCCAAACAGCCTGAAAAATGTTGAGACAAAAGTAAGGAAGCTTAAAGGGCCATAGAAACTCAAAGGGGATGACGCTGGTAGAGCCCAGAACCAGGGGAAGGCATCTAGGAGGAGCTGATAAGTACACAAGAGCTGGGGACTCAGCCCAGAAATGTGGGCCTAGGGTTCCAAGTGGACTCGGGAGGCTCAGCTAGAGAAGTGATGCTGTAGCTTCCTAAGGGCAGGGAGGGGGTGGGGTGCTTCCTCTGGGCCTGTGTTCCTGTGAGTGAAATGGGGACTGCAGGAGCTGCTGGGCCCTGGGGAGGGTAAAGGTCGCTGAAGGACAAGGCGGGGGTGCAAGGGAGGCGAGGTCCTGGCTCAAGCCCTCACCCCACATGTAATCATGGCGTGAATACAGGTAGGTCATCTAAGAGCCTCGGTGACCCCATCTGAGGAATAGAGCATGAGCCAAAACTGTCTCCAAAGACGTCCCCCCAGCCTTGACAGGGAAATGACATGACACAAGATGACAAAAGGGTCTTTATTTATAAAAAAAAAACAAAAAACAAAAACAAAAAACAAAAAAACAAAGGGGCCCCTGGAGCAATAGGACAGGGGGACGGGCAGCTTCTCAGGGGTCAGGGGCATTTGGACAGATGCGCTTGAGTGGGGGGGCGCCCTCCGAGTCCTCTGTGTCACCCTGGGCTGCCTCAGGGACAGGTGGCACTGGCTCAAAGACAGGGTAAGCTTCAGGGGCCTGAAGAGGAAGGGCGGACAGGTGTGAGCTCCACTCTAACCAGAAGTACAGCCTCCTAGTCTCTGCCTTTTCCAGTCTACTCCCCTGGAAACCCAGAGTCTGGCCCAGGACCGAGTACCCAGAACGTAGATAAAGCGCCAAAAACAATAACAACACTGTTTGGGGGAAAGAACCTGATTTTTCTAAAAAGCAAATCAAGGTAGTCCTTGTAGGGGAAGGCAAGGAGATGTCTTAGGCTAAAGTTTACAGCTCAGGACATGTGTCTGTACGATGCAGGGGACCCAGGCTCTTGCACATGCTTAGGAAGTGAAGTACCACCAAGCTGCATTCTGAGCCTAGATTTCTTTTTTTAAATCCTTAGAGGAACACCAAGGTCATTTCAGGCTTTCAATCCTCTCAAGTCAGCCATGATCCAGCCCTCAGGGTGGTGTCTGTAAGATTCCTCTTCACCCAAGAATCCAACCTCCAGCTAAGTCTTCCAGTGGGTTCTAGGTTCACATCTCCTTCCTGGAGCCTAGAATGAAGTCTCCCTGCTTCCCCAAAAACCTCCAGTCCCCACAAGGCCGGACTCTGGCCTCTCTCACCTCAGCTTCTAGCAATTCTGGAACAGGCTCCTCCTTGGTCAGCTTTGGGGGTTCGTCAGTACCGCCCGCAGGTGTACCTCCTGCATCTGTAATACCAAACAGAGAGATGCTTCCTGAGCAGCTGCTCTGTGCTGGGAGAATAAATCAGAAGCAAAAGAAACAGACAAGCACTGGTCACACATGACAACGTTGTGGGGGCAGAAGGGGATACCAAGTCGTCAAGGAAGGCTCAAGTCGGATCTTGGTAGTAGGAAATGAGCCAGGAGACAAACAGAGGTAGGGCAGGATTTAGGCAGCATATATGAATTTAGATAGAAACAAATGCTTAGTGTCCACAGATTCTAAATCATCTGCAGAATGGAAATAGTGACAGTAACACCACAAGAGGCTGCTGTGAGGATCAAGTGCTTGGCACATAGTATGTGCTCAGGAAGGCCGGCTAGCAGTTTCATTCATTCATTTATTCTTTTTGTGGCTCTAGAGATAGGGCTCAGGACCTTAGGCATGTCAGACAAGCACCTACCACGGGGATGTATCCCCTGCCCTATCGTTTTATATTAGCAAAGGTATTTGGAACAATCTAGGTATGGTCCAGGGTCCCATGTCACGGTGTTCTTGACAAGGGAACAATTTCAGCAGCTAGAGTTTGTAAAGGCCATGGGGAGCCAATGAAGGACCTGAAGCAGGAAAAGAACCCATTTTGAATTTGTGCTGCTGGGTTCCAGGAGGCTGGAGCTGGTAAAGGTGAGAAACGCATGAGAAAAGAGAAGGGAGAGCTGAAGACGCAGGAACCAGCCACACCTCGGAAGTCCTAGTGACCAGACAAGGGATGGACAATATGAAGAAGAATGGCTCAGGCCCGAGGTGTTGGCTCACTGGCCCTAAGTCTGGGCATCTTTCTCTGGATGTTGGGCTCCTCGTGTATAAATAGGACTCATAATTGGTCCCATAAAATGACGGTGAAGATTAGATGAGAAAACAGCAAAACATTGAAGTGCTCAGGAGAAGGGCTAACAGGTAATCGGTTGTGTTTGCTGTTAATCTACTGCTGTTGATCCCCATGATTATCCGAATTATTTATTTCCTGAACATTTATTAGGCATCCTACATGAACAAGATCAGTGTGGCTGACGTGAGCTGGTAACAGAAAAAGACAATAAGCAAGCAAAGAAATAATACACGTACATAAAAGTTTCAGATGGTGATGTGCTCCCTACAAATCTAAGATGCCAGAGGAATGAGGCACAGCTGGAGGTAATTTCTGCCAGGGTCAGAAAAGGTTCCCTGAGGGAGGCAGGACCGGAAGAGAGGACACAATATAGAAACACGTACAAGATGGTGGGTTCGACTCTGAGGAGAGCACTTCAGAGAGCCACATGGTCCTACCTCTCTCTTGGCCCAGTTGTGGGGGCTGATTATCTTCTGTAATCACTTCTGGGGGTCCAGTCGGTGATCCAGGGCGACTGGGCTGGGGCGTCCCCCCAGGGCTCGGTTCGGTGCCCTTTTGCAGTGAACCTTCGGAATGGAAACTCTGGTTGCTGTTCTCATCTGCTGAAACAAAAGCCAAATTAGTTGGCCAGGGGGCCCCAGTGGCTTCCTTCAGCACCCCTACCTACTCCCATTCCAGAATCTCTACATACCATTAAGATCCAGCAGGATGAGGGGGCCACCCCCTCTGGGACTGGTGCCCCTACCGCGTCTCTCCCTTCCACGGGATCTCTCGGCCCCGCCTCCTGCCCGCCGCCTCTCCTGAGGGTTAGAGAGGTTAAGATCAGAGCTAGTTTGTCTAGGGAGCTCTTAGAAAGCCCTTTAATACGAACAAGGAAATCTAGGCTCAGAGAAGCAAAAGGTGCTGCCTCAGGTTGTGTAGGCTGAGTTAGGTCCTGAACTGGAGAAAGAGTGCATGTGTGTGTGTGTGTGTGTGTGTGTGTGTGTGTGTGTGTGTGTGTGCGCGCGCGCGCGCGCGGGCACGCGCGCGTGCTCGTGCCCCCTGATAATAGTTACCATCTGCCTGAGATCCACACTGGAGTCTCCAAGCAGACTGAAGGTAGAGGCCAAGGTGGGGAGGGATACTGCCTGAGGTTGCACAGATGCAGGGCCTGTTGGGGGTTGGGCTTGCTCACCTCCTCTTGGGGATCCACCACAGGCACCCACTTGAAGATTCGAAGGGAAGTGTCACCCACAGTCACCCAGCGCTTCTCCCTGTGTGGGGTCAGGAGACTGGGTCAGGAAGGCCCAAGGATGAGCTGGAGGTCAGGGAGGTGTGGTAGGGTAGGGACAGCTTCGCTAACGCGGCACAGCAGAAAGAGCCCTCTAAACCCCAGGGCAAAGCATAAACCGAAAGAACTTGGAGCTGCGGTTTCGCAGACACCTGGGGCACTCAGCAGGGCGCCACCAAGGCCTGGCCAGGGACTTAAGCACAGAAGACCCGGGGCCAAGCTTGCGAGAGTGTCAAAAGCTTCAGGGGGCGGGGCATAGACGAGAGCTCCCGCTCAGGGAAAGCACCACTCCGGACCACGCTTTGTAGACCTCTGGGAACTGCCAGGGGAAGGGGGCGCCCTGAGGATTCAGAGCACAGCTGGTGGGCGGGGGCAGCGGGCCAGGAAAGGGCGGAAGCGTTTGGAGGAGGTGGCTTGGCTGTATCCCTGGCCCGGGGGCAGCGCTCACCATCTCCGGACCTTCTCGATGGTCGCCATCACCTTTTTGATGTCATCTTTGGCCCGGCTCCGGGTCTCGGCCCGCACGGTCCGGCCGGCCATGCTGGCGGGGCTGGGGCCGGGATAGAGCGGGTGTGGTGGGCGGCCTGCGGTCCGGCGATCTCAGGCTGCGCGCCAGGCCCCGGCGCCGCTCTTTCGGCCTGCCGTCCCTCCGGGAGTTGGCCGCGCCCTCCCTCGCTCCCCAACGCCTCCGCGCGTCCCCGCTTGGCTTCCTGAGACCGCGCCCCGCCCCGGCCCGTCACCGGAGCGGCCCGGGCGGAGCGGGCGGCTAGAGCCCCGGCCTGGAAGCCCGGCCAGCCCCGCCCCGGCCCGGGCCCGCCCCTCGGGGCGCACGGACGCACAGCGCCCTCTGCCCGCCGCGGAGAGGGAGAGCTGGGGGGCAGCTGTGCGACTGGACGCGCGCGGCCCGAGCGAGGCGGTGCGTTCCGGCCACGTGGGCACAGGGGTGCGCGAGAGGGACTGTCCTGGTGTGCGTCCGCGGCGGGTGGGCGTCCCTGAAATGCTCTGTGTGCGCGCGTCTGCCCTCTCCAGGCTGTTTGCTTCTACGCTGCCCAACTTAACTTGTTCATTCATTCATTGAACAGTCCCATTAACAGTGCCAAGTACATGCCAGACTCTGCGAGTGGAGAGCCGGCCTCCTCAGCCAGAATGGCGGGAATAAAAAAGAACTGGCAGTCTTCCTGTGAGAAACTTATGCCAACCCCTTCTTCCAACACTTTCCATTCCCAAGCTATCAACACTCAACAGAAAAAATGTGTGCTGCCTTTTTTTTCTTTCTTTCTTTTTTTTTTTTTTTGTCAACTCGACAGAAGCTAGGAACATCTGGGGTGAGGGAACCTTGGCGGAGAAAACGCCTCCAACATATTCCCTGTAGGTTAGTCTGTGGGGCGTTTTCTTGATAATAGTTGATGTGGGAGAGCCCAGACCAGTGTGGGCAGTGCCCCCTCTGGGTACTCTAAGAAAACGGGCTGAACAAGTCAGTAAGCAGAGTTCCTCCAAGGTCTCTGCTTCAGTTCCTGCTTCCAGGTTCCTGCTTTAAGTTCCTGCCCTGACTTCATAACAGACTATAACTGTAAGCTGAAATAAAACCTTTCCTCTATAAGGTGCTTTTGGTCGTGGTGTTTATCACAGCAACAGAAACCTCACTAGGGCGAAATGTATCTGCATGAACACCAAGTTATGTTTACCGGAAAGTTTGGGTATTCTTCACAGTAGCACCAAACTGGGAGCAACTCAACAGAATGGAATGAAAAACCAGTTACAACCTGTTTATACTATGAGCACAGACAAAACAACCAGAACAACCAAAGTCCTGCTATGCGCAATGGTGGGGATAGGTCTTGAATAAAAGAAGCCAGATATGACAGCATTAGATAATTCTATGCATAAGTTCAGAACACCAATACATTCATGGCATGGGGAGGTCTGGACAGTGATCATCATGGGGACTAAAACAAAGGGGTTTCCAGGAGCTTGTCACACTAGTCTTTAGTCTGTCAAGATGTACATTTATTGCTTGCATAGTTTTTCTTGTATTATAGTTCAGCTAAAGGTTTACTTAAAGAAAATGAATGCAGTCAAGATGTGTCAGTGAATGAGGCACTTGCCACGAAGCCCGACAACCTAAGCTCACCCGGGACCCCATGTGATAGAAGAGGGAACCCACTCCTGACAGCTCTCTGACCTCCACACACCTTACACATCATACGTAGGCAAAGTAAATGTAGAGAGAGTTTAGTTTTTCATTAAAAAAAAAAAAAAAAAAAAAAAGGCCAGGTATGGTGGCTCACACCTTAATCTCAACACTTGGGAGGCAGAGGCAGGTAGATCTCTACATGCTTGAGGTCAGCCTGGTCTAATATTGAGATACATAGTAAGGCCCAGTCTCAAGAAGAAAGAAAGAAAATAGGAGCTGGAGATGTGGTCCTGTGGTTAGGAGCTAGCACTGCTTTCCCCGAGAATAGTGGTTTGGTTCCAGCACCCACACTGCACTGCCTGTAAGTCACCTCCAGGGAATTCCATGCCCTCTTGTCTCCTCCAGCGCCCACACTCGGGTGCACACACTCCTCCAACGCATACCTAAACAAAAGGGAAGATGAGAGTGTCTCGGCTGATTTCCATTTGAAGCTGGCCCGTCACTAGATAGGACATGTCTGCTGTGCCATGTGTGTGAGGTGTGTCTGTAAAGTTTTGTTGTGATCATGCCCAACATGACTAACAGCATTTCCAAACTGCAGGAGGTAAAGTCTCTCAGCTTGTCACCTTCATCTGCGTGACCGTGGGCAAGTCATTTGTCTTACTGCCTCCTCTAAGGTGGAAATAAGTTAATGTGTACATACAAACATTTAGGATAGTGCTTGGCACGCATGGATAATCATTAAATACTGCTGGTGAGTATGTGTGCCCACTGCTCAGAGTGTGGCTTCATGTTCACTTGTGGTGTGCCCTGAGAATGAACTTGGTTCTGATGGTTTTGTGTTTTAACATCCTCACATGGGCTTTTTCGGTTCCCTTTCTCACAAGCTCCATTGAAGTAGAAACTTCTGGTTTGTTTGGAAAGTCAGTTACAGCAAAAGATAATCTGCCAGGGCACACAGGTGAAAGGATGTCTTGTTAAACAGACACAGGAAAGAATGTTTGGATATAGCAAACATGTGGAAGGACCCGTGATGAAGGAGTATAAATATGACCCCAGGGAGCATTGGTTTGCTCTGTCTCATTATTCTACCCTAATGACACAACTGTATGGGTTCACCTTACATGGATAGCATTGCTGAGCTCACCTTGTGGCAACACTGCCACTGGGAGAAACCTGACCAAGAACTGCTTATGAGGTTCCTGTGGCGCTTACTGCTTCCGTGGCCTTGGGCCTGTTGGTGAGCCTTGCATTTTCTTCAGGATTGAACTACAGCTGCTGGTTTGTGCCTGGTGTCTGCCTGCCTAGAAGACCGACTGCAGCTGCTGAGTCATATTTAGTGTCTGCTACGGGACTGAGCTGCTGCCAAAGATAGAGCTCACCCCACAAAGAACTATTGCTGAACAGGTCCACTTCCCCATATCCTAATAACTTTTCTCTTCCACTGCCTCTGGTGGGTGATGGGTAAGAGGAGAGGTTGGACGTTTATTAAAAGTAGGTTGCAAAAAAAAAAAAAAAAAAAAAGTTTGCAAAAAATCTATGTCTACATTCTGTTATCTGAATGAAGCCTGAAACCAATATGGATCTTTTCTGTGCCAGAGCCCAAGACAGAGTAGGTGCTCTGGAACCAACTGTAGAGGTAAGTGTGTCCAGTCCTTTCCTACCCCAGGTTGATGAGCTCCTGTTTGGATGTGACCTCTCTGAAATTTGTGCTTACCTGTGTGGAAGGCTGGGCCTGAACACCTTAGTACGCGTGCATATGTGTGGGAGGGTCTGTAATGGTAAGGTGAAGGGCAGGCTGTGACAGACTACAGACAGAGAAAGTAGAAGGCATCTAAGATAACTAGACCTTGGGGTGCATGCCTTAGGTGCACCCTAATCTAAACAGGGCTTCCCTGACCTCTCTTTGTCTTCCTCTAAAAGGAGGACCTGCCTGCCAGCGCTGCACCTTTCCTCTCGCGGTCTCCAGCTTTTCCCTCCAAAGCAGCCAATAATCGAGCTCTGCCTCAGGTTTGAGCCTGAGTCTCCTTCCAACAGGATACAGAACTGTGTTAAAGGTCCAAGTTCCCCATTCACTGTGCCAACACCTGCCTCCCAACGCTGGCCCCTTCCCAGTCTAACCGGGTTACTGAACTCTGGGCCAAGGAATTTTGCCTGAAAGTATTGGTGGGAAGGAAATATTTGGGGTCTGAGCTATGATTGGCCGAGCCCGAGCCACGCCCTTAGCCCTTTCCCCCCTTTTCCCCCCTCCCCTCCTCCTCCCCGGTAAGGGTGTGTTGAAGGAATCGGGATCAGCCTGGGGACAGCATGAGCCAGAGGGAGGGAAGTCTGGGTAAGGGATTTAGTTACTGGATCTTGGGTCCCTGGTGGGAATAGGAGTGGGGGGGGGGGGTCAAAAGCTGGGGTTTGAATGTCTGTTAGCACCACCCCGCCCCCAAGTCTGGGAGGGGAACGGCCTGGGCGGGGGAGAGGAGACGCCGGTGTCAGGTAACCAGCGGGTGAGTTGGGAAAAAGCAGGCGCAAGGAATTGAGGCTTCAGGGCCTTGGGTTCAGAGGTTAAAGCACTGAATATACATGGGTGAGTACACCCTGAAAAGGGGCTGGGGTCGGGTTGGAACAGGATAATAGTAGTTCTTGAGTATTAGGAAAGAATCAAAACTGGAAGACTGGAGGGAGAAGCCAAGTTAAGGAAGTCTTTGATCTTTGAGAAGCTACAAGTGACGAGAGCCCAAAATACAGGTTTCTAATATCTCCGCTGGCGGTGGGAAACTCCGACGGAGGGGATTGTCGGGTTAGTACTACATTCCCCAGCATGCATTGTGGTTCTAACGGTGTGCATCTTGGGAAATGTAGTCGGCTTCCTGTGGTACCACCTTCTAACCAGGGAAGACCATCCTGTCTTGAATCATTGATGATGCTGAGCCTAGCAAGACATATAGAAACAACATGAAGGGAATAGGTCTTCGGTTTCTCTATCTGTACAAGGGGCTTAAAAGGCACGTTCAATGCTTCAGAGATGCTGACTGAATTCAAACAAGAATTGAAGAAATCCATAGATATGTGAACTTTGTCCTTAGAGAGTTTCTAGCTAGTATCGGGGATATTGAGCGAGGCGTCTCGGGATCAGGCAGATTCACATAGACAAAAGAAGCTACTTTGGAAGTATGAACAAATTGCCTAAAGTGGAAAGAAGAAATTGATTTGAGAGTAGGAAGAATTTGGAGGCAGCACTAAAAAGGAGGTATATGAATTTGGTCCTAAAAGTTAAGTATTTCAGTAGTGATCTAGGAACAGGAGAGACATCTATGTAGAGAAACTGTTTTGCAGAAATCTAGTGCTTGGTTTTTTTTTTTTTTTTCTGAGACGGGGCAGATTCTTTGTAACTTGAATATATATTAGCATCCAGAGCAGAACCTCTGGGTTAAGGAAGAGCCAGCTTGGAAAAGATGGTTGAGGAGTGGGGTTTGGGCTGCCCTCATCTCACTCCCTCCTCTTTCCCGCCAGAAGACCACCAGGCTGACTCCTCAATCTCATTCCTACCCCATTTGGAGGCCAAGATCCGCCAGACACACAACCTTGCACGCCTCCTGACCAAATATGCCGAACAGCTGCTGGAGGAATATGTGAGTAGGCATAGGGATGGGGTGTGGAGTGGTCGCTCACCCATTTCTCCCATCTCAGCCCCAGCAATGAAAATCAAAAGTTTCTGAGGGGAATGTTAACTTTCTTCTGGCCTCACAGTAAAGGACCTTGTAATGTTATTATCTTTTTAAATGTAACTAATATTTGTACCCATAAAAGACACATGAGATGGGATCTATGCATAAGCCCTCTAGCTCAGTCAAGTAGTTTTATTTCCTTAACTACTTACAAAATACCTATTTACAAGACTGATTCTGCAACTAAACTGCTATAGCTCTTTAGAAATCTCTTTCTAGCCGTCCTTCCGCCAAGCTAGTTTACCTTCCTTTTGAGCTCCTCCAAACCCAGGAGGGCTCCGTAGCTCTTCCCTAGAATCCTGTTTCACCTCTGTCCTGCTGGCTGCTTCTGTAAGAGAGCTTCTTACCCAGAGCTTTTTCCTTGAAGCTCCTCCAAGCCAAAAGATAGAGCCCCTAAAAGGTGCCCCACTCAAAGGTACATTGCTATACAAGAAATCTTCAGTTCGTTTTCTGTACTGTTGGCAGGCTGACTTGTGTCACCATGGTAGGGTTGGGCCCCAAGCCAAGTCAGTGGGGGCCCAAACCATTTTACCTTTATGGTGGGGTAGCTCAAGGCCATCTAACTGAGTGCCTTGGTCATAGCAATTTGCCTTAAAATAGACAGGAACTTTCTATTCTTTAGCATCCTTGTCTAACTAGGACTAGGCCTTTACAAGTACACACAAATTGCCTCTACAGGACACACCTAACTGCATGTGACAAACTCATCACTTTTCTTAGCTTGTATATTTTGCTAACAATTAGGTTTTCTTTGAACCATAATTAAAAATCCTGTAACAGAACCCATCCATGGTCAAAGGATACTGTGCCTCAGCTTAGAGGCTCCATCTTTGGTGCTGAAAAATTGGAGCCACTCTGAGGGAACAAAGGGAACTCTGGGAGTCAGGAAGCCTAGATTTGAGCTCAGTAGGATCTGGATGTTTCAACTCTTTGGGCTGTAGAATGAAACGGCAGAAGAACAATGTGAACTATGAACACTCCCACCTGAATCATTTAGAGAAGCCAAGAGGGGGTGTCAGTCAGAGGCAAAAATTCTTCCTATGAGGGTACTTTTACAGAGGAAAGGGACCTGCCAACCCCAACAGTCCCCACCTGGCCTCCAGATTACCATAGTGTGTAGTGGGGGGAGGTTGGAGTTTTGGTTCAGACAGACTGTAGGGTTGCTAAATTGTGACCGTGGTGGTAATGATAACATTAAAATATAACCATAACAGTGGCAGTAGGTGGTAAGCTTCGTAGTCATACCAACTCTGATCCAAATTCCAGCTCTGCTGCCCCTCCTCCAATAGCCTACCCTCAATCATTGTTTGTATTTAGCTCTCTTTTTTTTAATTGTATTCATTTATTTGTGTGCATGGGTGCGACTACACACCTGCCATGCTGTGTACCTGAAAGTCAGAAGACAACTTAAAGGCCTTGTTTCTTTCTTCTACCATATGGACTGCTCGCTCAAACTGAGGTTGTCAGACTGGCCCCGATTTTCTTATTTGCAAAGCCATCCCCATCATCCCCGCTTTAGGAAGATATTGTATCCGAAGTGGCAGCCACAGGGCCTGCGCTGGCAGCAAGAGATTTGCAAATGATAAATATTATTTTCACAGCATTTGACAAGTTACAAATCACCTTTGTTCACTTGTTCCTGCAAATGATGGTTATCAGCTAGGGGAAGAGGAAGTAAGTCTGACCTAGTCTCTACACTGTTCCTGTGATTCTCAAGAGTCGTCTGTCTGATAGAAAGACAGAACAGGAAACATTGCTTATTTTCAAAGATCAGAAGGCTGAAGCCAAAAGAGGGGAATGCTCTTGCAAGAAGTGGCAGAAGGAGTCAAACCTGAGTCTGGGATTGAAGATACAGTTTAGCTGGTAAAGGGCCTTGCTAGGCAACTTAATAACCAGAGTTTGGTCCCCAGAACCTACTTTAAGGTGGACACAAACTGACTCCATGGTCCTTTGACCTTCACATGTGCAGTGTGGAACCCTATTCTCCCACACACCGTATATAAACTTAAAAAATAGTAGGGTTTCTGTTTTTCAGGACAGGGTTTCTTAACGTAGTTCTGGCTATCCCTGTAATTTGCTCTATTGGCTGACTATGCGGTTCTTGAACTCAGAGATCTCCCCCTGAGTGCTGGGATTAAAGGCATGTGTCACCCTTGGCCTGACTCCGTGCTCAGTTAATATGGTGTTTAAAAATCATGCTGGATCTGTAAGCGTGTTAGGACAACCACATTATCAACTGAGCTCTACCCCAGCCCTATGTTAATGTTTTCTGATGGAAACATTTAAACATTTTGTAGCATTTTCCAGATATATAGTTCATTGTTCATCTATGGCAATATGTATATGAACTTGGAGGATGTATATTAAGTAAAATAAATGAAGTTTGAAAAATAATAGGGCACACACCAGTACTTGGGAGGCAGAGACAGGCAGATCTCTATGAATTTGAAACCAGCCTGGTCTTAATAGTGAATTCCAGGCCAGCAGCAGCTATAGTAAGACCTTGTCTCAAAATAAACAAGTAAATAAAAAATTTTTAATAGCTAATATTTATTGAGCTCTTCCTGGGGACCCACACAATCGTCGTTCAGACTCTCGCACACTTCTGACTACATTGTGAAAAGGGCACTCTTATTGGCTATTAGAGAAACAAAGGCAGTGGTGTGTAAACGCCCATGTAATTTTTTGGTTTTATCTCAATAGGCGCTATCATTTGCAAGATGAGGAAACTAAGGCCCCGGGAGAAGGGAGGAGGGCTGTCAAGAGCTGAGGAGTCCTCATCGTGGTCCCTGGAGCCCTGTTGACCGGTGGCCATGTTTCCACAGGTGCAGCAACAGGGAGAGCCCTTTGGGCTGCCAGGCTTCTCACCGCCGCGGCTGTCGCTGGCCGGACTGAGTGGCCCGGCTCCGAGCCACGCGGGGCTACCGGTGTCCGAGCGGCTGCGGCAGGATGCAGCCGCCTTGAGTGCGCTGCCCGCGCTGTTGGATGCTGTGCGCCGCCGCCAGGCGGAGCTGAACCCACGCGCCCCACGCCTGCTGCGGAGCCTGGAGGACGCGGCCCGCCAGGTTCGGGCCCTGGGCGCCGCGGTGGAGACGGTGCTGGCCGCTCTGGGCGCTGCAGCCCGCGGGCCCGGGCCAGAGCCCGTCGCCGCCTCCGCCCTCTTCACCACCAACGGTGCTGCAGGCGTCTTCTCAGCCAAGGTGCTGGGGCTCCACGTGTGCGGTCTCTATGGCGAGTGGGTGAGCCGCACCGAGGGCGACCTGGGCCAGCTGGTGCCAGGGGGCGTCGCCTGAGCGTCAATACTTGTTCTTACAAGCTCGCTCTGTCCCACCTCTTTGGCTACTAATTCTCTGTCTCCCCATCTGTGTCATCCATGTGTGTTCTTGGGCTGTCCCTATCTTTCTGCATTGTGTGGTCTCTTTCTCTTCGGCTCTCCTTGGGGAGTTTCTGCCCACTAGTTTCTCATTTTGTTTCTTTCTCTTTCGTCTTGAACTCTTCTGTCTCCAACAGGTTTCTGTTTCTGTTTCCTTGTCTCTTGGGTTCTTTGTTGGCTTACTTGTTTGTTTTTGAGACAGGGTCTCACCTTATAGCTTTCGATGGCCTGGAACTTTTGCTATGTGTAGGTCAGGCTGGCCTCGAACTCATAGAGATCCACCTGCCTCTGACTCCCAGTTTTCCCATCTGTCTCCCTGTGGTCCCTATGGCTATGTGCAACTCTTGTTTCATCTCATGGAGGTGACACTTTTTCTCCCTTCAGTTTCTTTGTTCTTTACTAACCAGAAAAGTGCCTTACTTATCCCCTGGTGGCAAGGCCACCCACCCTCAGGACCTTCCCACCAGTTCCTTTGTAGGCAAATCCCTCCCCCTTTGAGGTCCTTCCCCTTCTTACCTCCCTACCAAGTTCTCAATGGCCCCCAGCCCTAGGCTGGTCAAAGGAGAGGGAAAGGCAGAAAAACACCTTAAGAGTTTTATTTGAGAATAAATTAAGATTTTTTTGTAAATAAAATGTTTAACAATAAAACTAAAGTTTTATGAAACACGGTTGTTGCATGTGGGGAGAATGATTTGAGGAGAAGCAGACCTTTAGAATATGGGAGGGTTCCCTTTCCTGCTCCATCCCCACAAAGGCACAGGCCAGGGATACCACCTGTCAGTTCTGAGCACAAAGTGTATATTCCTAGCAGAAAACATGCAATGTGAGACCTAGTGACTGTGATGTGCATTGGGCTGCCATTACTGGAGAGCTCAATAGAAACCATCAATGGAGAGGTAGACCATGGAAAGGAACTCCAGCAAAAAGAGACCTGTGTTCAGAAAGGCCAGGTCTTCACATAGGAATCGAGGTAGACAGAGACAGGAAGTAAGATCCTGGACTTCCTCAAGTACAAGAAAAATTACATCTGGACAAGCCCAGGAGACCAAATGTTCTCTCCCTAGAGTAAAACCTCTTCAGAAGGGCTCTTCTTTCCAACCAGGAAGTAAAAAATCAATGTACTCTTGTACATTGATCCATGGTTTAGTGATCCATCAAATGGACTCAGAGCACCCCCTCACCCCCATATCTGGAAGCGAGTCTCTAGGACCTGGCAGGAAGATCTAGGAAATATTCCCAAATGCTTGGCACACAGCCATGGCTGCTAAGTGGGATGTGGTGTGTTCTCAGTCTCAGAAGTAAAGGTGGGGATGAGTCCTGTGAAAGAGAAATTCTTGGGACTTCTTACAGAAGGCTGACCTTCTATGCTGGGTACTTGGCCTTGAGTAGAGCCAAGTCCCTCACGGCCCGGTCCGTCCAGTGACCATATTCCCTGGTCACTATGTAGCCTCGGCATTTCCTCTCAAAGGCTGAGGCCCCAAAAGGGACAAGCCCCAGAGTATCCTCTTCTGGAGGGATGGGCAGCCCTAGAGCAGTCATGATAGCGGCCATGTTGCCCAGTAGGCCTTGGGCTCTGAGTCTTGCTGCTCCTAGCTGAGCCAGCAGGATAGGACTGCCAGGATTCAGATCGCTCTGGTCGTCCCCCACGAGCTGGAGGTGCTGGGTCAAGGCCAGGAAGGCTCCCTGAGCTCGACTTAGCCGCTCGGCATCGTCCATTGAATGCCAGGTCTTGAAGGAGACAGCTGCAGAAGGCAGGGTGCTGAGCTGGAGTTCGGGAGCTGAGAAGCCAGGGTCACTGAAGGGGCTGCCCTGGTACTGGAGCTGCACAGATGGGAGACAGAAGTAAGGGCACTGGAGGAGTGTCTGGGTGGACATCTTCCCTCTGAGACTGGAACTGTCCCAGAGGAAGCCACCATTCACCATCTTTCAGGAGCCACATGGCTGATCAAGGGCACTGCAGGTCTGTGTCTCTCTGAGTCACAGGAAATAATGTACAGAAGAATGAACACAGCATCTAGCATGCAATAAATGACAGCCACCACCTACTAATATCTGAATAAGATGAACAATATGACTATTTCCTTCATGTTTGGTGCAAGGACATTATTAACAGGCAGTAACAGCTGCTGTCTCTTTGTTCTGTTTTTCTTTTTCTTTTTCTTTTTTTTCTTCAAAACAGGGTTTCTTCATGTAGCTCTGGCTGACCTGGAATTCTGTAGACCAGCAGCTGGCCTTAAATTTAGAGATTTGCCTGCCTTTGTAGACCAAGCTGGTCTTGAATTCAGAGATCCATCTGCCTTTGCTCCTCCAACCCAAGAGTGAGGACTAAAGGTATGCACCACCACCTTTATTTTCTAAACCCCTTCTCACTGTGTATCTGTAAGTCTGTATGTAGGATGTAGGCTGGCCTCAAATACAGAGATCTGCCTGCCTCTGATACCTGAATTTGGAACTGAAGGCCTGTACTGTGTCCAGCCTCTAATGTTTTTTTTTTTTTGTTTTTAATTTTACTTAGTTTTTGTAAGTACACTGTAGCTGTCTTCAGACACACCAGAAGAGGGCATTGGATTTCACTACAGATGGTTGTGAGCCACCATGTGGTTGCTGGGAATTGAACTCAGGACCTCTGGAAGAACAGTCAGGGCTCTTAACCACTGAGCCATCTCTCCAGTCCATCTGATATTTCTTATTCATTGTATTTAATAGCTTATCTTCTCCTCTCATCTGGATAAACCAAGACTCACAGGTTCTTTTGGTTTATTTGTGGATTGTTTTGTATTGTTTGCTTTGTTTAGTTTTTAGAAGAAATCTGTGTATGGTTGTTTTGCTTGCATGCAATAATCCATGCGTGTGCAATAATCCATGCGTGTGCAATAATCCATGCATGTGCCCATTCTCCTTGGAGGCCAGAAGAATGAATCAGATCTCATGGGACTGGAAGGTTGTAAGCCACGGTGTGAGTACTTAGAACTGAACTCAAATTCTCCAGAAGGACAGCTAGCACTTCGTGTGCATGTGTGAGATATGTCTACCACTGCACTTGTGTGTGTGTGTGTGTGTGTGTGTGTGAGAGAGAGAGAGAGAGAGAAATCAGCTCTTGTTTTGAAAACAGAATCTTATTGTGTGATCCAGAGTGCCTTGTATTCACACTTGTACTTCTCCCTCCTAACTGCTGAGATGACAGACAGGTGCCACCATGTCAGACTTGACACTGAATATATAACCTTTTAAAAAGATACATTAGGTATTCGTGTGTGTGTGTGTGTGTGTGTGTGTGTGTGTGTGTGTACACTTAACTAAGGTGCTTTCCTTTCCACCTGTGGGTTCCTAAGACTGAACTCAGTCATCAGGAAGCACCTTCACCCACTCAGCATCTTGACAGTCCTTTTTCTGTAATTTTCAGTGTGGTTTGTTTTTTTTCCTCCAGAGTCTCATGTGACCTTGAACTCTTACAGCTTCTACCACCCAAGTGCTGGCATTAAGATGTAAAGATCACACCTAGATACACAGAATCCTAATACACACTTACAGACCTAACTGATCGATCACCTAATCTCATTTCCCCATTTTGCAGGTGGAAAATTAGACTTAGAGTATCCAACGATATGCAGGGAATAGTGGTAAAGATAAGACTAGAACCTAGATATATTTTTTGATTGTTTGGTTTTTTTTGAGACAGGGTTTTTTTTTTTTTTTTATAGGCACGGCTGTCCTGGAACTCACTCTGTAGACCAGGCAGACCTTGAGCTCAGAGATTCACCTGCCTCTGCTTCCTCTGTGCTGAGATTAAAGATGTGTACCACCATGCCCAGCCTAGAACCTAGATTTTGTAACTGTAATATTTTAAAGAACAATGCAGCAGAAGAGTTGTAAACTCCAGAGTCTTGGGACGAGGTAGCTATGTCATTTAGGAAGGAACAGGGCTGCGATCAGGGGAGCTTTTAGCACGGAGTTCCACATACCTGCTTCCAGACCCTAGCACTGTACTCGCTAGCTCAGTGCTCAAAATCAAATTACTCCTCTCTGCAACTCAATTTCCTCACCTATAAAATAGATCCTGGTTCAACACTCAGAGGAGTTTTAGGGGGTCCATGAGCCAATGGGATGGAATAGAGCTGAAGTGGGTGCAAGGCATGAGCTGGGTCCAGAAGAATAACTCACTAAGGTTCTAGGTGTGTCCTGTGTGTCCATGTGTGAGTGTGTGGTGTGTGTGTGGGGTGTGTGTGTGTGTGTCCGTGTGTGTGTGTTCCAGTAAACAGAGTCCCGGATTTTTAGTGGCTTTCTGATAAGTGTTTGTTGCAGTTTTCCTCTTAACCCAAATAATTGAGACTGTGCTGTTGCAGTTATTTAACAAGTTTTAAGGGCACGACGACTGAGCAGTATTCCTCTATTCTAATCCTTTAAAATAATCTGGCTATGCAGTCACTGATAATTGGATACTAGCTCCAGAAACCTCTGAATACCCCAGAAGCAACTCACAGGCCATATGAAGCTCAAAAAACAAAAACAAAAACAAAGGCCAAAAAGTGAAAGCCTTAGTCCTTCTGAGGAAAAAAATAAGTGTATAGCACCCTCTCAGAGTGTGGTACATGTGGATCTTAAATCATTAATAATTTAATTATTATTGTGGCAATTTTTGGTATTCAAAAATCATTATGTTTAATCTATACACACCAAGAAAACTCTGTTTCCATGTTACATTCTGTTCTACATGTACTTTATGCTTATGGTAACTAGTAGATTTCAATGCATACTATCAAACTTCTAAAGGAATTAAGTACTGACAAAAGTATATTCATATAGTGTTATGCCAAAATGACTTTAAAAATCTGTACATGTCTCTCTCTCTCTTTTTTTAAAGTAAAGTTGAAAGAGAAAAAATAATAATAATCTGGCTTGGGCTGGAGAGATGGCTCAGTGGTTAAGAACAATGACTGTTCTTCCAGAGGTCCTGAGTTCAATTCCCAGCAACAACATGGTGGCTCACAACCATCTTTAATGTGATCTGATGCCCTCTTCTGGTGTGTCTGAAGACAACGATAGTGTGCACCTATACATTAAATAAATAAATACATCTTAAAAAAAAAAGATAATCTGGCTACCTCCCAGTCAAAATCCCAATAATATTTGCATTTTAATACTATTCTGGTTCTCTGGGCTCTAGGTGTTTTCTCATAGTGTGTCCTTGATTCTTTCCCCAAGGCAAATCCCCACTTCCTCTCCCTCCTTCTCCCATCTCTTGGTTGGAAGGAAGTCCAGCATTGTTTTCTCTCCGGATCAGTCACTGGTTGATCAGCTTCTTTATTGATCAATCAGGGATTAACTGGGAGCAGTGTTTATATAACATTGAGACAGAAGATTCTCAGAATAAGGATTGCAACCAGATATGGGGGGTATAGAAAATCAGCATTTGAATAATACAAGGACAGTCCTTACACAGGGCACAGTAACACTATGTCTACAGTCCATAACTTGGTGAATGAGGAAGTCAGGACTAAGGGGAGAGAGCTAACCAGCTTGTTGTCCCTCAGCCATCAGTAACAACACAAGTAAACGTGTTTCTGGCTTAAGAGTACCTGCCCACCTCAAATTCACAAAGGGGTCTCCTGGATGTGCTCTGCACCCCCTACCAGACCAGCACCTTCTCCCCAACCCCTGCGTATGCCCAGTGTCACTCACATAGGTCTGTAGCAATGCTGACGTGTTCTTCTGCATGTAGAGAGCCAGGCTGTAGGCTTGACTGATGGGCTCTGATGCGGAAATGGGGGCTGCAGGATAGAGGGGTGCCAACAACAGGCCCAGTAGGCAGAGGGGAGCTGCTAGGAGATATAAAAGAACCAACATTAAGTCCCTGGCCCTCTGGTTCATCATTCATTTATTCCAATAATGTCCAACGAGGCATTTGAGGCCTGTCTTGTCTGTTCAATTCAGGACAAAATTACCTGGTTGGCTGATTGTTTCATGTCCAGAACTCCCCTTTGAGAGAGGGTCTCATTGTGCAACCCTAGCTGTCCTGGAGCTCACTATGTAGACCAGAGTGGCCTCAAACTCACAGACATCCACCAGCCTCTGCCTCCTGAGTGCTGAAATTATAGGCCTAAATCACCTTATGCAGTTGGGGGAGTGTTGCTTATCTGAACACTCATTAAAATGTTTCCTTTATGAAAATCCATCCAGCTCTACTAGAATACTTACAGCCATAATGTGTAGTTTTCAGTACATTTGTTGCTTTCAATAAAATATTTGAATTGGGCCAGAGAGCTAGCTCAGCAGTTAAGAGCACTGGCTGCTCTTCCAAAGACCCAGGTTCAATTCCCAGCACCCACATGGTGTCTTACAATCTTCCTTAAACTCCATTTTCAGGAGATTTGATGCCTTTTTTTGACTTCCTCAGGCACAAAAACAATGATGAAAATTTAAAAACAACAGCAACAATAAACTATGGGGGGGAAAAAATCAAAGGATGTACTCAGTATCTAATCACATCTCTCCTTCTTGCCACCTGTAGCACCTCAGGCAGAGCCCTGTCACTCTCTTCCCTGGTCTCTGTTTCTACCTGGTAGCCCCCTGGTATAGTCCCCACCCATCCAAGCATGTCCCTCTTCTGCTCAAACATTCTCATGGTTCACTCCTCACTCAAGTTAAATGCAGATCAGCAGAGATTCTGTTCCTTCAGCACTGGCTTTGTTTGTGTTTTTCAAAACAGGCTTTCTCTGTGCATCTCTGACCATCCTGGAACTCACTATAGATCAGGCTGGCCTTGAACTCACATATTCACTTGCCTCTGCTTCCTTCTACTTTCATGTCCTGTAGATATAAATTTAAATTTATACCTGGGCTGCAGTGATGCATGCCTTTAATCCTAGTATTCAGGAGTTCTGTGAATTTGAGGCCAGCCTGGTCTACAGGCCAACCAGGGATACACAAAGAAACCCTATCTCAGAGGGAGGAAAAACTTAGGTTCTACATATGAGAAAAATCATGCAATATTTGTTGGAATCTGACTTATTTTGCTTAGCATAATGATCTCAGCCCTTTCATTTTGTCTGAAAATGTTATCGTTTCATTCTTCTATGGCTGAATAAAATTCCATTGTGTGTAAAGTACAACATTTTCTTTTTCCATTCATCTGTTACTGGAAATGTTAGATGGATCCAGATCCTGGCTATTGTGACTTGCAATATAGATCTCTCTGCTGTGCTCCAGCCTTCTTGGTTTTGTTTTTGGTTTTTTTTTTTCTTTTGAAACAAGGTTTCTCTGTATCACAGAGCCCAGGCTGCCTTAGAGCTCACTATGAAGATCAGGCTGGCCTTGAACTCACAGAGATCCTCCTGCCTCTGCCTTCTAGAGTACTGGAACTAAAAGCATGCACCACCATGCCAGGGTCTCTAGCAGTGCAAAATCATACCCACTTTATATTGTGTGGGAGAAAACCCCATAGCTATGTGCATGTAAGACAAGGATTCTCCCAACAGAGTCAGAAAGCCTTTTTGTGATTTGTCTTGAGGTAGGGTCTCACTAAATACTCAGGCTGGCCTTGAGCTTTCTGTCCATCTTCCTGCTGTTAGCTCCAGAGTGCTGGGATCACAGGTGTTGGGAACCTAATTGTTTTCCATTTGAATACACGTTGACAAATGATCCTCCCAAATCCCTGGTGCAGCTTGTGCCCCTATCCACAATGTGAGGTCACCCTCCTGGGGAGGAGGGATGGAAATGTAGGGTGGTCTCCTTAGCTTTCTTACATTCCTAAACTCCAGAAGTTCAGAGCCAATCTGAAGAGAACTGAAAGTCATCCAGGCTGTGTGTGCTTTTAATCCCAGTAGAAGGGGCAGATCTCTGAGTTCTTTATCAATCTGGTCTACACAGAAAGACCCTGTCTCATTTTAAAAAGAAAGAAGACAGAGCACAGAGATGTCTTCAGCGATTGTTCAGCAAGGTTAAGGGAGCTCATCTCTTCTCACATGCCATTATAATTTCCTTGTTTGTTTGTAGAGAGGGTCTTGTTATGTAGCCTAGGATGGAATTTGCTATATACTCTAGGCTAGCCCCAAACTCACCATCCAGCCTCAACCTCTCAAGTGTTGGGATTACAGGCCTGTAGCACCGTCCCCTGTATGACTTATTTCTTTGTTGCTTGTAGCACAAATCTGACAGGGTAATCAATATCCCCCTTTAGATGTCTGTTCCCTTCTGTGTATCCCAAATCTCCTAACAATACAGTTAGCCTTCTAAATCTACACCCATGCAGTCATGCAACTGCAGATGCAAAATCACATTTACACTGGGCAACAAAGATTGCTTTTCCTTGCCTCCTAAACCATATAACACACTAACTACTTACACAGTGTTAACATTGCATCAAATGCTATAATAGTCTAGGGGAGATACCAAGTGTATGAACCCAGGTACATAGGTTACATGCAAATATGACATTTTATCTAAGAGACTGGGGCATCGTTGGAGTTTGGTCTCTGCTGGGGAAGTCCCAGAATCAGTCCTCTGTGGATGCCAAGAGACAACGGTACCAATACATAGTGGGGCTTCCATACCCTCTCCTTGAATAGATGTCTTATGTGTAACGATGTACGGTTCCCAACAGCTCTATAATCATTTGGTAACTGAGACTGAGCAGCAGGATGCAGTTGCCAAAGGCATCTTCCCTCCTGGCATCTGGGCCCTGGTGCTCTGTTCCCTCACTCACCCAGCAGGCAGTACATGCTCCCTCCTTGGCTCCTTCCTCTGCAGTCTCTGGGTCTTTCCAGGGCACCTGTCCTGTTCCTTGGGTAGCTTTATACCTGGGACTGAGCCCTAGAGCCGCCCAGGAGGGAGGGGAGCTAGTCCCTAGGAAAGCAGCAGACATGGCCCTGCCAGATAATGACACAGACCCAGCCAGGGGGCAGAATAGAGTTTTGGGAGGGACCAAGATGAGGGCATATATTCCAGACCAGCCAGCAGCCCCCAGGGCAAGGAACAGCCAGTGAAGGGGACACTCAGGTGATACCCTAGACCCCTAAAGCCCCCAAATTTGACCTTAAACCCTAGTGGTTGGAAAGGAGGGGGCAAGGGCGGGAGAGGATTATGGGGGACAAAGGGAGCCCTGCTCCCTGCGGCTCTGCACGTCCTGGGATCCAGTTTCCCAGGAGGAGGCCGCCCCCTGCTCCGCCCATGGGGACCCAGGTACTGGGGCCGTGGCTTTCAAGGAGTTTGGAAAGGGAGCAGGAGGAGTGGTTTGAGAACCCCATGACCCCACACCCAGGTGTGCCCCTGAATACAGGAACATGCACCGCATAGGCAGTTTCACATGTTTATTTGCTCGAGTACTTGTGGGTCATAAACCAGTCCTTACTCCAGGTGCTTGGCACAGAATATGGAACAAGATAGGTCGAAATGCCTGCCCATGTGGAGCCGATCCTCCAGGGCATGTCTACAGGCACATATCCTATCAGGCACGCATGTATGACCTACCCAGAGTCCTAGACAGATACACACTTATCGGTACAGATGCACACGGACAGGCAAACACATCCAAACACCTGGAATCTCAGCCAGAGCACCTACAAGTGCAGATGTGCACTTTGAGACAGTCACACTTCTCATGTGCAGCTGACAGGAGTCCTCACCCAGTCACATCTCAGCCTCTGTCCAGGAACAGTATACATGTGCAGGTGGCCTCACGTGCATGCTCCTGAGACTTGCTTCCTCACTGGGGCTGTCTGGGGGTGCAGAAAAGCTCATTCTGGCCCCTCCTCAGAGCTTTGGGTACTTGTCTACCATGGAGCAATGCCATTTTCACTCTCTCAGAGTGTATCAGCCAAATGCTCACCCTTACTCCCTTAAGGGCTGCTGGACAGTTCACCCCACCCCATACCCCATCCCTCCACCCCCAGTAGAGGAGAATGGGGAGAGAAATTCACATTCATTCACATAACAAATAGAGTACTGTACCTACAGTATGTGGCACTGGGGTACATGGAAGGTGTATTCCAGTGAAGATCAACAAGAAACAGAAACTGAGGAAAGCTAATGTTTCAGACAGTATGAAAGCACATAGTTACAATCCCAGGATGAAGGAGGCTAAAGTGGGGGACTCTTGACCTTGAGGCCAGCCTGGACTACATGAGACCCATATCAAAGTAAAATTTAGTAAAATAAAACAATACAAAGTTTTCTCAATGACAGGTGCCTAGGAAGCCAAAAGGGTTCAGAATGTTAAGTTGGGGGTGAGGAGTGAGGCCAAATTAACTAAGGGATCCCAGGTTCAGAAACAGGTAGATACTTACCTGGAATCACACAGCAAAGCCTGGGTAAATCCTAGACGCTGTCCCCAGCTTGAAGATGGGAGTGGGTGTCCCAGATCTGAACTGTGGACTCAAGAAGGAAGTTGAGGACACCAACGGTTCTAAGTAGGGGGTTTCTAGGCAGTATCTCCAAAGATGGGGGCTGCCAGGCTGGCAAGTAGGGCCAGTGCTAGGTAGGTGATGATGTCAGGGGATTAGGGAAGGCCTATTGAGTGGGTGCACTGAGGCGTGGGCCAGGCCACAGCAATAGAGTAGGGGAGGAGGCGGAGGGGAACAGATACACGATCTAACTGCTCACAGGTGAAGGCGTGCGTGGCCTCACCCAAAAGGGAAGGCCAGCCCCACCAGTCTCTCCACTGCCTGCCCCCACCAAAGAGCCAGAAGGTTTGCCTCCCATCCCAGGGCCCGGCTCTTTTGTTCAAAGTGACTGACTTGGTGTTGAGGTTAGCAGCTCTGTTCGCCCCCAAGCTCTCCCTCCCCCCCCTGCCCTGAGGGTCTGACTGTCCTGTCACAGTTCTGGTCTTGAAAGAAGCCAATCCCTTGGGAATCCTAGCAGTTTAAAGGTCAGTAGGCTTGGAAGTTCTGCCTGTGTTCAGCACTGGCTTGAGAAAGTTAATCTCTCTGAGATTTGGTCTTTACTTCCTTCCTTGTTGGTGGCATTAACAGAACTCGTGTAAGGCTTGACGGCACACGACTTTAATCCTAGCACCAGGGAGGCACAGGCAGAGAGGGTCTGTGAGTTAGAGGCCAGCCTGGTCTTTATAGTGAGTTCCGGTTGAGACCCTGTCTCAAATGCTGAGAGGGGGAGGGAGGGAGGGAGGGAGAGAGAGAGGGAAGGAGGGAGGGAAGGAGGGAGAGAGGGAGGGAGAGAGAGAGGGAGGGAGAGAGAGAGGGAAGGAGGGAGAGAGGGAAGGAGGGAGAGGGAAGGAGGGAGGGAGGGAAGAAGTAGAGTTGAACCCAGGCCCTTCCTATGCTAGCCAAATCCTCTTTTCCTGAATTACATTCCTGGCATTCCATTTTGTTTGTTTTGTTTTTAAAGATTTATTTTTTATTATTTGTGTACATGTGCATATGTTTTGTACATACAGGTGTAGGTGCCTGTGGAGGTCAGAAGGTGGTGCTAAATCCTTCTGTAGCTAGAGTTGCAGGTGGTTGTGAGCTCCCTTTGAGATGTCTCTAGCTCTAAGTTTTTTTAAAGACAGGGACTCATTCTATAGTTTAGGCTGGCCTCTGACTCAACGATTCTTCTGCCACAGCCTCTCCAGGGTTGGGATTACAGGTGCGGCCTACAGTGCTGAGGACTGAACCCAGGACTTTTCAAATACTAAATAAACACTCCACCAATTGGCACAACATGCAAATTGTCCTCTGACTTCCCCTTGCATGTGCATGGGAGCATAGACCCCCCCCCCCCACACGAATAGTCCTCTGTTGATACAGAATCAACCTAAGTTGATTCTATAGCATCAATGAGAAAGTGTCTTTCTTGCTGAGTTTGAGTCCTTCAGGTAAAGACCCTGCAGACTGTGGCCTTTTATCAGTGGGTTGGTATTTTGACACAGGATTTCACTATGTAGTTTGGGCAATTCTGAAATTCACTAGGTAGGCCCAACTATATACTCAAACTCACAAAGATCTACCTGCCTCTGCCTTCCAAGTACTTCCAAATCTTCTCGTGGAGGTGGGTCACACCTTTAATATGGGCCACACCTTCGGGAGGCGCCAGTAAGGACAATGGAAGAAGGTAGGCCTCCTTCTTTAACCATTTGCATTTACTTGGCCGGTTCCACTGTCCGGAACCTACTCCTTCCGGATTCCAGCTCATACAGAAGACCAGCTGAAACACCCAGCCTCAGACCGAGACACACAACTGCCCACTGTTGAGTTAATTGGACTACAGACTGTAAGTCATTCCAATAATGTCTGTGACACTAGAGAACCCTAACCAATACAGATATATTTGTTTTTATTTTATGAGTGTTTGCCTGCAAGTATGTGTATGTACCATGTGTGTATCTGGGATTCATGGAGGCCAGAAGAAGGGTGTCAAAATTTCCTGGAACTAGAGTTATGGTTGTGTGCCAAAGTGTGGGCGCTAGGAATTGACCTTGGTCTATAAGAGCAACTAATGTTCTTAATTGTTGAGCCATCTCTAGCCCTTAAATTAACTAACTTAAAAAAATTATTATATATAAGTATACTGTAGCTGTCTTCAGACACACCAGAAGAGGGCATCAGATCCCATTACAGATGGTTGTAAGTCACCATGTGATTGCTGAGATTTGAACTCAGGACCTTTGGAAGAGCAGTCAGTGCTCTTAACCACTGAGCCATCTCTCCAGCCCCCTAAATTAATTAACTTAATAACTTGATTTTATCTTCCCCCCCAGTGCTAGTATTGAACCCATGGCTTGTTACATAATGTTCTACCACTGAACTCAATCCTAAAGCCTACATCTAGACTTTTGTGCAGGTGTTGGAGATAAAACTTGGGTTCCTGTGTTTGTGCAGAAAGCTCTTTACCACCTAAGCTGTGTCCTCAGTTTCCCCAATGAGGAGAGACTGTTCTACCATGCTTTACTTCTGAGCCTAATTCCTGTCCTAATTGCAAATGTGGTCCTCAGAGATCCAAGGCTACTCATCCCCCAAAGCACCCAAACCCAATCCTAGGATCATCAGAAACCACATCATGAGGTCCAATATTCACCCCAATTCTGTTCCTAACTAAAAGTCTTCATTCCTGTCTAAGATGGGAGTATGGTGGCAGGCTTCAGAAATGAACAAGGCCATAGAAAGAGCAAGGGGATTGGTGGCCGGTGACATATAGAGTTTAGGGGACAACAGGGTTTTTTGTCTCTTCCTACTACCCTGAAGCTTCCCATGCCCCTAGTCCCCTCAGGACAGTGTCTCCATCCCTTAACCTGGCTTTCAAGACCTTCGGTTTCTGGGTCCCCCATCGTGTTGCATTTTGCCCTCCCTACCTTGTTCTCTCACCACACAACCTGTTCGTGGTTTCCCAGGACACCACAACCTTTGACCTGCACATCCCTCTGACTCAGCCTTTCTCACATCCAAACATCCCACTGAGTTCTGCGTCATCCGAGAAGCTCTCTAACCTTTACCCTTGCTAGATCCTGCAGCTCCTTTGGGCTTTCAGATCCTTGTGGCCCCCTGTCTACTGATTGGACCCCGTTCGTGATTCTTACCCTGTGTCAGTCTCTATCCTCTGCCATCTTCACATCCCCAGGACTGTGGCGCCAATGCTGGCTATGATTTCATCTCTGTAAAAAGTACCTCAGAGATACTTTTGTTTTGTTTTGTTTCAAGACATGGTCTCTCTGTGTAGTCCTGACTGTCCTGGAACTCACTCTGTAGACCGGGCTGGCTCTCAATTCAGAGATCCATCTGCCTCTGTCTCCCAAGTGCTGCAATTATAGGTGAGACCCACCACACCTGGTTTTTGTGTTCTAGGGATCAAATCCTGGGCTTTGTGTCTGTGAGACAAGCACCACTTTACTGAAGTTCCAGATTCAGCCTGGACGGAAACAGCTTAAGGGAAGAAAGATTGACCTTCGAGACAGGGTCTCTTCATGTAGCGCTGGATCTCCCTCTGTAGACCAAGCTGGCCTCAAACTCAGAGGTCCATCTGACTCTGTTTCCTGAATGCTGTGATTAACTAAAGGTGTGCGTCACTATGCTGGAAGGAGATACTGATCTTGACTTTTGGTTGTTGCTCCCTTGTGCTTAGGCTTATGGAAGGGTGTAGTGGGAGACAGTTGTTTGCCTTCTGACAATTGGAAAGAAGGAGTAATACAGTGGGGTAGAGAGATGTCTCCGTGGTTAAGACCATTTACTACTCTCCCAGAGGACCTGGACTCAGTTCCCAGTACCCACTTGGTAGCTCACAACTGTGTATAATTTAAGTTCCTGGGTATGTGATGGTCTCTTGTGACCTCTGAGGGTATCAAGTAAGCATGTGGTGCACAGACATACATGGAAGCAAAACACCCATACATATACATGCTAGGCAAGTGCTTTACCTCTGGACTGCACCCACAGTCCTGTTTTAAAAGGGAAATTTTGAATGTATGTGTATCTGTGTTTGTGTGAATCTATGTGCATGCATATGCTCATGGAGGCCAGAGAGCATCAGATCCCCTGGAACTGGGATTATGTCATAAGCTACCTGTTGTGAGTGCTGGGAACTGTACCCTGGGGGAGTGTTCTTTCTCAGTGAACCATCTTTCAAGCCCTCCAGTCCTTGTTGAGTCTTTATTTTCAGGGAAGGCCTCACTAACTCACCCAGGCTCACCCTGTAGCTCAGACAGAATTTATAAATAAAAACACCAGCACCATAACATTGCCTCTGTACCAAATATGCACAGACATCTTCCGGTCATTATTCTCAGGTGATGGTGTACAGCAAGCATTTAGACGAAATTTACTCTCTCAGGTATTTCCAGCAGCCAGTAACTCACATAGACTCAGGAAAGCTGGCAGCGTGGTTTGGTCACAGAGCTCTTGCTTGGTGATCTTCAATGGTCTTAGCACCAAACAACGAGCAAATGCTAAATTACGAATCTCGGAGTGATGTGTATTTCAGCTGGGAAAAGATAACTAGAGTTACGAAAGCTTGCATTAAGACAGAAGAAAAAGAGAAAGAGGGAAAGAATGAGGGCCTTGGGGCTGGAGGCAGCCAGCTATAGCAAGCTCCTGGTGGATCCTGCTAAACTGACGCAAGGGAAATTCCAGTCATTCTAGTAGAAGACAGAACCATAAGTGGCAGCCAGCAGCAAATGTAAGCTCTCAGAGGGTTCCAATGTTGGGGAAGCAGGACCCTTAGCCTGGAGGTGGGGGGAATGGTAAAGTTGTAGCCACTGTGGAATGGTGGAGGCAGGATTTCAGTGTAGTTAGTGGAGGCATTATGGGGGAGGAGGGAGAGGAGAGGAAGGAAGGAGAGGAGCGTTAACCTAGGAGGCCTTTTCTAGATATCCTAGAAAAGCTAATCCCAAACCCCTGCTGTGGTGGTTTGAATAAGCTTGGCCCAGGGAGAGCCACTATTAGGAGGTGTGGCCTTAATGGAGGAATTGTGTCATTGTGAGGGTGGGCTTTGAGGACCTCCTCCTCCTAGCTGCCTGGGAGTTAGTCAGTCTCTCCTGGCTGCCTTTGGACTGAGATGTTGAGCTCTCAACTCCTTCTCCAGCACCATGTTTGCCTGCACACTGCCCATGCTTTCCTGCTGTGATGATACTGGACTGAACCTCTGTAAGCCAGCCCCAGTTAAATGTTGTCCTTTATAAGAGTTGCCTTGGTCATGGTGTCTCTTCACAGCAATGGAAACCCTAATTAGGACAACTGCCCTTAGGTCTAAGGCTCTCTTCCCAATTTGGAAGAGAACAAAAGCATGAAGCTCAGCATAGAAGACAAATTAGTGCCTGTTCACTTAACCCAGTGGCAGTGTTTCTTCACCAACTAGTATGCGTGGTAAGGTTTCCCCGGAAGTTACTTTTAACTCTATCATTGTGGGGGTGAGTGTATGGTTGTGTGGGTATGTGATCATACCATGGTGTAGGTATCAAGGCCAGAAGACAACTTTGTAGAGTCAGTTCTTTTCTTCCAAACCTCTCTCTGGGTTCTGGGATTAAACTCAGATGTACTCAGGCATGTACCTGTACCTACTTTATCATCTTTTTGTTCCCCAAAACTTTTCACTTTGTAAAAACCAGGGTCTCTTTATATAGTCTTGGCCATCCTGGAACTCAGAGATCTGTAGGAATAAATTTTTTGCAGCCTACTTTTAATAAGGGTTCAACCTCTCCTCTAGCCTGCCCAGCCAGGGTAGTAGAAGAGAAAAGTTAGCAGGTCAACACCAGGCACAAACCAGCAGCAGTAGTTCAGTCCTGAAGAAACTGCAAGGCTCACCAACCTTCTGCAACCTGAGGTAAGGCTGCAGAAGTGGCAAGCTACCACAGGAACCTTCTTCAGCAAATTTCTCTCAATGGAGGCATTACCACAAATTGAGCTTAACAACACTAAGTAAGGGAACCAATATGTGCACATCATTAGCAACAAATAGCAAGAGGAGAAAACCAAACTGATACTTAGTACTTCTCTCCCGCTGTCTGTGGGGTCATTTTTTTTTTAAGTTTTATTTTATTTTTTATGGCATTATTTGTGTGTGGGGTCACACCACAGTGGGAGTGTAGATAGCAAGCAGAGTACAGCTTGTGGAAGTCCATTCTTTCTTTTCTTTCTTTCATGTGAGTACACTGTTGCTGTCTTCAGACACCAGAAGAGGGCATCAGATCTCATTACAGATGGTTGTGAGCCACCATGTGGTTGCTGGGAATTGAACTCAGGACCTCTGGAAGAGTAGTCAGTGCTCTTAACCACTGAGCCATCTCTCTAGCCCCCATAGATTTATTTGCTTTATTTATATGAGTATACTGTAGCAGTTTTTCAGATACCAGAAGAGGGGCATCATCAGATCCCATTACAGATGGTTGTGAGCCACCATGTGGTTGCTGAGAATTGAACTCAGGACCTCTGGAAGAGCAGTCAGTGCTCTTAACTGCAGAGCCATCGCTCCAGCCCCTTGTGGGGTCATATTTATACTCCTTCATCACAGGTCTTTTCACATGTTTGTTATATCAAACCATACTTTCACCTGTCTGCTTCAGGAAAATATTCTTTCCTGTGTCTGCTTTAGCAAGACATCCTTTCACCTGTGTGCCCCAGCAAACCATCATTTGACATTGTTAGTAATTTCTTACCCCCAATAAGCCTGTATAAAAAACACACAACCCAGTTACTTTATTTATAACCTACATGCGTAGATTGGGCAGACCTATCACTATACTAATTTATTCACCAGCTATGAGACCCCTTGTTACTTGCAGCTTTTCTAGGCCATGTGGTTCTGCTTCATCTTCCTTCTACCTCCTTTTCCTCTGTCTCCTCTCTTTCCCCCTCTGAGCCCTCCAATCCCACCTTTCTCTTCCACCATTAGCTCTATCCTTTATTTGACCAGTCAGAATGGGAGAAGGTTCCTCAAAATCACCTGAGGATATGATGGACCCCTGGGGCCAGGGGCAGCCCCTCTTGAAGTAGAATTAACATCTAAATACAAACAGCACCAGGGCAGCCCACAACATTTCCCCCTTTTTGTTCAATTAAAAGGCTCTTTTCTCTCAGGTATAAATTGAGCATAATCATAACAATTGTGTAAATCACAAAGTATGATATTAAATTAACATCCAGTGCATTAGTTTATTAATTAAAGTACTCTACCACCTACCCTAACAAAGAGTTTATAATCTTATACCTGAGGTATGTTCTGATTTTAGCTTGTATCCCCATCTGAAAACTGTCCTTTAAACTCTATATCTCTTGATGGTAAATAACCTAGATTTGCTTATGAGACTATAACTAGTCTTCAACCCCATCAGAAATCTGAGAATGAATTAAATATTACCTGGGTATATAGGAAGCACAAAACATAGCTTCTAAACAAATTGAAGAGACAGCTGACTACCTGTTCAGCCCCTAATTTCTTATAATGTTGGAGCATCTGTCTTTGCCTTTCTGGCCCAGAACCATCTGGCAGCCCTTATGTGAAAAAGGAATATGAAGGACTAGCTTACCGTGTTGGCAGAGCTTAGCAGTCAACTATCTCACATCTGTTTGTCTTTTTTGTCTGCAGTTGAAATAGGCAATTTCTGTCCAGTGGCTACCTTGCCATGATAAGCAACATTTCCTGGAGGTAAAGATGCTCAATACCTTATTTGAACTGTGAAAGGGGTACTGTCAGGAGCAGAAATGTCTTTATTATATATTATATATATAATACATATTATATATATAACATTTAACAAATATATAATATATGTGTTATATATAATTATATATTAAGTAATATATAATCTAATATTTCTAAAACTTCCATCTTATTAGAGGCAGATGTCAGACCATTGTCTGTTTTAATTTGTATGGATATTCTCATATGGCCATAACTTCTAATAAATGTGTCATTACAGAATCAGCTTTTTCTGAAGCTAAGGCAATTGCCTACTGAAATCCTGAATATGTGTCTATAGTATGATGTACATACTTCTATTTACCAAGCTCTTTAAAATGGAAGACATCTATTTGTCAAATATAATTTCTTTGGGTACCTTTAAGGTTACTAAGAAACTTCAGAGATCCAACTGCCTCTGCTTCCTGAGTGCCACCATACCTGGCTCTTTTATTTGTATGAAAGATATGGGGATCTCCAGTATTTTAGGGTGGTCTCAAATTCCTTATGTGGTTTAGGATGACTTTGATCTTTTAATCTTTCTACCTTCACCTACTGAGCTGGAATGATAGGTGAGCACCAGCATATACCAGACTTTATATAGTGCCAGGGTCAAACCCGTGGGTTGGTTTTGGGTGTGGGGTGTGCTTGGTAAATATTTTGTCAGCTGGGCTACTAACCAAGCTCGGTTCTCTCTCTCTCTGTGTGTGTGTGTGTGTGTGTTTGTGTGTGTGTGATGATATCTGTTCTTTCTTTCTTCTTTCTTTCTTCCTTCCTTTCTCTCTCTTTCTCTCTTTCTCTCTTGTTTTGGATTAGGTCTAATTGTGCAGCCCAGCTGACTTCAGTGCTAGTATGACAACATGCAACACCACTGCCAGTTTGCTCTTTGTTTAAACAGTTGACAGTTATTATAATTAGGCCAATTCTTTGGTCAATATTCTAAAAAGCCAAAACGCATCCCTTCTAGGAATGCTTTCCCCACCTCTGTCCTCAGGCATGCTGTCCCCTTCCCCAGAGGTAGCTTGCTTGTTTTTTCCTGATATTTCTGGGAAATTTTATGTATATTTGGTTATTTGCATATAGATTTTTTTTGGTCTTTTTGAAACAAATGATGGGAGACCACATACATCATTCGGTATATTACCTTATTTTTCACTTAACTTTTTTTTGTTCAAAATCATTCTACACTAGTTTGCTGACTATAATTATGATCGCGTATCTTATTTTTACAGAAAAGTAAGCAGCTGGGTGGAGCTTAGTGGTAGAATGCTTGATTAACTCTAGCATGATTGTTCTCTAGCATGACATAAAGGTTAAAGGTCGGGGGTGGAGGGGAGTCTGGAGATAGCTCATTGGTAGAGAGCTTGTAGTGCACACATGGAAAGGCTGCAGGTTTCATCCGAAGGACTGGGAATGAAAATTGGCACCACATACTTGTATGGCCATTGTCGTTCAAGCAGGAGAGTCACTGGTCTGGGCTTTCTAGAGAGACCCTGTCTCAAAGAGAAGAGGAGAGGACATTAAATGCATCACAGATTGTGGTAGCAGGAAACACATACTTTAATCCCACAATGGCCCCGGGAGGAATGCAACCTGAGTGTTTTAGTTACTTTTCTATTGTGGCAAAACACCGACAAAGCCAATTCAGAGAGTGTTTTATTAGGCTTACATTTTCAGAGGGTTGGAATCCATGGTGCCTGAGTGAAGGTTTGGCAGCAAGACCAGCTAAGAGTTTTCATCTTGGTCTACAAGCAGAAGGCAAAGAGCACAGCGGGAATGGTGGGAGTCTTTTGGAACCCCAAGCCTGTCCTAGTGACACCTCCTCAGTGATACATGTCTTCTCCAGTAACATACCTGCTCTTTAGTGATACACCTCTTCCCCAGTGACACTCCTCTTCCAAGGCCACACCTCCCCAGTGACATCTTTTAGCAAGGCCACACACCCTAAAGCAGGTCTTTCTCATTTAAACTTTCAAACAATTCTGTGTGGCTAGAAGAACAAGTTTCAGGCCAGTCTGGGCGAATTACTGAGACTTTCCAATTCATGTGGGTTCTTTTGTTTTCCTTTGTTTTTTCTTTCTTCTCTTTGGAGTTGGGGTCTTTGCTGTGTTACTCAGGCTGGTTTAAAAATCTTGGGCTCAGGAAATGCTTCTACATTAGCCTCTTTGGCTCAACTCATGTTTTCATTCTACAACTTGTATTTGCTGGAGGTAAAAATTTCACTTAGGAAGTGGAAAGTTAAGTGTTGTGTTCCTTCCTCCTTCCATTTTCCCTTTCCAGTGGCAGCAAAGGAGCTCCGGGTTTAAAGCTTGGTAGTCCATCCAGCACTTTCCCATTGATAAGCCTGAGCCATACCCATCCTCTCTGGTGTCTTCTATGCTCCAGTCTGCAGGTAAGGTGGAGAAACCCTGCTAGCAGGGAAGGACTGAGTGTCTAGAAGTAGTAGGTATGATGGTTCACACCTTTAAAGCCCAGCACTCAGGAGGTGGAGGCTGCAGGATCTGATGAGTTGGAGACTAGCCTGGTTAGCCTGATGAGTTCTAGATCACCTGGAGCTACATACTAAAACCCTGTCTTTAAAAAAAGAAAGAAAGGAAAGAAAAGGAAAGAAAGAAATGGCCCTTAGTTCTCAATAAGTTTTTGTAGTTGTTAGAAACGATAGAATAAGGCCTACAATGCTTTCATATGAAGACAAGGGAATGAAGGAGTATAATTCTTTTTGTTTCTGAAACCTAAATTCTGGTATTTGAACTTTGTTTTTTGTATGTATGTATCTATGTATGTGTATATGTGGTTTTTGAGACAGTTTCTCTGTGTAGCCCTGGTGGCCTGGAACTTAACTCTGTAAACAGAATGATCTTGAATTCAGAGACCCTCTTGCCTTCAGAGTACTGAGGTTAAAGGCATGAGCCACCACCCCAGCTTTTTTACCCTGCATGTGTGTATTTTGTTCTTATTAGGTGCTGTTCATAGGTACTCTCAGGTCAGAAGTGTTGAACTCCCATCCTTTGCAAGAGCTACACCAAATACTTTTAATCTCTGAGTCTTATCATAGCCCTTGTTTTGTTGAAAAGGGAAGCAGCCCCAGCTGTTTCTTTATCAAATAATGCAAACTAATTCAGAATTCTAGACTTTTAAGGTTTTTTTTTTTTTTTTTTTAAAAGGTTTACTTATTTTATGAATGAGCACTCTATCCGAATGTACATCTGCATGCCAGAAGAGGGCATCCATCAGATTCCAGTACAGATGGTTGTCAGCCACCATGAGGTTGCTAGGAATTATTAAATTCAGGACCTCTGGAAGAGCAGCCAGTGCTCTTAACTACTGAGCCATCCCTCCAGCCTGACTTTAGAATTTTTCAAGATGCATTGGAAGTCTTAATTTTGCATGCAAATTTTGCTGTGCTCATGTTAAAGGAACATAACTGGATTTCGACCAGTCTATAAATGTTACAAAAGTTCTCAACCTGGGCTCTGGACTCGAGTTTAAATTCTGGCTCTATTATTTATCTGTTGTGTATAGTTGAGTGTAAGAAATACCAACTGTGAGTCTTCTGTATCACACACTATAAAAATGTGTGTTTTGGACAAGGACTTAAAATCTTTTAAATTTCTTCCTTCTTGTCAGACTTGTATGCAAATTTTTTATTCCTCCCCACCCTATAAAACCTTTGTCTACACAAAGGCTCACTACTCTAGTCTAGGAATTTGATGGCCTGGGACAGTGATTGCTTTTCCCTTTCCTCCTCCATTTCCTGTGCACCAATTCTTTTAAAAGAGTAGCCAATTGAATAAGAATGTGAGGCCAGACTCCAACCAATGGGAAAAGACAGTCACCACCTAAGGTAGAACAAAAACTAAAATCTTTCTTTATGTGTTCACTCTCTCAAGCCCATCTTTTTGTTGTTGTTTGGGTTTTTTGTTTGTTTTTGTTTTTCAAGACAGGGTTTCTCTGTCTATCCCTGGCTGTCCTGGAACTCACTCTGTAGATCAGGCTAGCATTGAATTCACAGAGATCCACCTGCCTCTGCCTCACAAGTGCTGGCATTAAAGGCAGATACCACTAGGCTCGACTGTTACAGTCTTCTTAGGTTCAAATGAGAAGTTGAAAGCATTTAGTATTCCAGGTAGGACTGAGATGTAGCTCCTTGTAGAGTGCTTACCTACCATCAATGATACTTGGTTTGATAGCCAGCATGGAAAAACCAAACAAAACCTGTGAGGTGCATTCCAAAAGCTTACAAGTCAGTGGAAAGGACAATAAACAAAACTCATTTGGGAATTACTAGAAGGCTTTACTGGGGCAGTGGAATTTTAATAGGAACTTGATGGATAAACGACTGGGTGGAGATGGGGGATGGATGAAAAAGTACAACTTTGGTCCACGTATGGACAGCGCTAGAAAAAGACCAGAAAGCAGACCTTGCCAGTTGAAATAAAAGCTGTGAATTTAAAATGGACAGACACTTCCCTGAGAGCTACAACTGTTAATGTGAGCTGCAAGGAGCTTCTACTTAGCTTAAGGCTAGTAGTCCTAGCAAACTGACTTGACACAGTTTTGGCCTGAGTTAACTTCCTAGGCAGAAAAACCACACCCACCAAGTCTCCAGCAGGGCTGGAAACCCAGCAGAGACAAGGAAGCAGAGAGATTGGCTTGGTTAGTAGTAGTGAGCGGATTTTCTAGGGCACAGGAGAAAATCAACATGGCATAAAGCAGTCTCTTTGGCAGCTGAGAGTTCAGAGGAAGCCTCCAAAGCTGGAAAGACAAGGCATGAGGCTTCACAGCTCGCAAAGGCTACAATTCAGGTTGAGGAAATTTGGTCAGTGTGTGTCCCCTGTTAAAAGGAGAGAGGGCGCCCCCTGGGAAGAGTGCTGGGTAGAGATGGTTGGAAGACTCAGATGAGGACGGAAGAGGGGTGGGGGTTAAGATGGGGGTAGCCTATTCGTCAGTTTTCTTTTTACAGAAGCTAAGTGTCCGGCATGATGGATTCCTGGGCTTCCAAAACGGCTGGGCTGAAAGGGATCTCGAAAAAATAACTGCTGCCACTTGTCCCGTGCCAGAACTGGTTACTTTCTTGAACACTTTTAACGCTAATTCTGCCTGGAGGTGAGTATTAATCATACCCCCTTTCGGGTAAGAAACTGAGGTTTGATGACTTCCTAAGGTGGAAAGGAGATTTTGTATATCCAAGGTCTTCTTCCGTTGGTCCTCACTACGTGTAAGTTATCAATTTGCAAAGGTTTAAGATAGGAAGCAGCGTGTGAGAGATGCCCAGTCTTTTATAAGGAACAACAACGTGGGTATACTTTTCAGAGAGAACCACGCCTCCCTTGTCGCGACAATATTAGTTACGGTTGCTTTCTTTTAAAATATGAAATCCTCACCATCCGAGAAGGCGGACATTCTATACTCCCTGATCACTCCAATGTTTCTCTCTCACCCGCACTGATTCCCACAGGTGACATCAATTCTCCGCCACCGGAGAATGAAAGCTTGGGACTACATTTCCCTGCAAGCCCTTTAGAAAAGGAGGCCAAGAGCAAAGAGACTTTCCGTTTCCGTTCGCTTGCAATTTGGCGTGTTCGTGGTGATACATATTTCAACAGTAGCGTCCTTTCTCTGTACAACTAAAGCAGAGACTACATACCCCAGCAGGTACTGGCACCAAGAGCAAGCAACTAGGTTGCCATCTCTGCAGTAGTCCTTTCTTAAACATCCGCCGAGAATAGTCTTAGCGGCTGGACTACAAATCCCATAGCATTGTCTGCTCGTTCACCCTCCATCTTTGTGGTAGTCCCCGCCCCGCTCACTTCCATTGTCTCGACAGAAGATAAAAGAGGGGCGCTGGGATGACTACAATTCCCGGCTGGCTTTGCATCATCGAGCGTGGGATTTAGATAGTTCAGGCGGGCGAGGAGCTCCAAGTGGTAGAATGAAGCGACCAGGAAAGGCTAGGTATCCTGTCTTTACGGTAGTCTCTTTATCCTCCCTGTTTTGGCATTCTTAAAGGAACATAGGAAGGCTAGAAAACTACTATTCCCATCCCACTTCATAAGATCGACTTATTAGGTGTACGCCCCTCGTTCGCCATCTTGTTTGTAGTCCTCGTTTCTTTTCACCTTTCCATTGTTCCTGATGAGTAGACATGGCAGCGGGAAGGCTGCAGATGGACTGCGACTCCCGTCAGGTACCACACACGCGGAGGGTTGTGGACCAGAGGGCGTGTGAGTGCCTGGAAAGGAGGTTGGGTCGGGGGGAAAAGGCCATCTTGCTTGTAGTCATCCTTCCCGCTCCTTCTCTATGTCCTGCTACGGGGAGTCTCGGGTCAACTGGACTATAATTCCCGCCATGCTCGGCTCGCAGCGTGGCATCCCTTTCGCCATATTATTTGTAGTACCGGCTGGCACTAGTGTCCCACTTTTCCCACGATAGCGCTAGAATTCGGAGAACTACAACTCCCGTCATGCTTTGCACGCGTTCGTCCTGGAAAGTAAAGGTGGTGAAGGAAGGAGGGAGAAGGGGGCGGGGTTCCTCTGGGAGAAGGAGGGAGTAAAAAGGAGGAGGAGGTTGGAAGAAGGGAGGGGAGAGGGAGGAGAGGAGGAAGGAGGAAGGAGCTGAGGAGGGATGAGAGCGGCGACCAGGGCCCGGGGCCGAAGCAGCTCGAGGCTAGGGGAGTAGGGGTGTTAAAACATCCCAACTGCTCCCACCCCTTTCCTGCCTCTGCCCCATCCTTTCCTTATACCCTCCCATTTTAGGAGTGGATTTATTCAAATTTTATTTAAATCCTTAGATCTTGAGGGTCGCGCGTTTGAAGGAGGGAGGGCGGGGGCGCGTGCAGGCTGGGGGGGGCGGGGCCGGAGCAGCTTTCTTCACCCCCCTCTGCGAGCCCTGTCTCTGTAGGTCAGGGGGCCGCAGTACAGGGGCGGACCCAGGGGAGGGGGGCAGGTTGCAGCGACCCCCCCCTCCCCGGGAACCGGCGGTGGGCGGGGTTTGAACCCCGGAAACGGTGGGGGGCCCCTGGTCTTTCCCTGGACCCCTGGGCAGTTGGAGCTGGGAAGGGGCCAGTTAAGGGTCGGGGGCTTTGGGAAAAGGTGGGGGTGGGGAGCTGAGACTCATACCCGGGACTGAGTGGGGCCCGGGCAAAAGCTGAGCACCCTGCGCCCGAGGAGCCCCCGTTGGCCTGGGGGGGCTGAGGGACTGAGCCCCCCAGAGCAGGACCTCCCCCTGGAAGGGCCGCGCCGCAGCCCGTGGGAGGGCCTCGCCCCCGGCGCTCCCCATCTCCACTCGCTGCTGTCCCGGCCTCCGCCGGAGGGAGGGGCCGAGCGCCCTCGGGGGGCCGTGGACCCCGGCGTTCTGAGCGTTCCGCGCCCCGCGCCGCCCGGCCCCCCCGCCGCCGATGGCCGCCGACCCGCCGGGAGCTGCCGAGAAGGGAGAGATGGCTCCCGGGACACGTGTGAGGTGGGTTCATGCGGCTCCTCCTCACCCCCAGACCTGGGCAGCTCCCACTCCCATTCATCCTCAGCCTGGCCTCTCCCTCCCTTCCCCGCCCCCAAGCCTCACCCTCCCTTTGCTCCAAACTCTTCTCCAACCTTCTTTCCTATAACCTCCAACCCTAGGGAAGTGGCCTTCCTTCCCCGACCCTGCTGCCCCTTGCAGACCTCCCCCTCCACCCCGCCTCCAGTCGCCGCCCTCTAGGCCCCTCCCCCGGAGTGCTTGGAGGGCCCCATACCCTGTGGATGGTCTGGAAGTCCTTGGAAAGGGAGAAGCCAGGGGGAAGCAGGTCTAAGATTGGGAAGAGACCCCCCTCCAGGCTTGTTGAGTCCATGTGGGATTTCAGAGGATCTGGTTTCCATGGGCAGGAGAGCCCCAGGGATTCCAGACAATTAGGGATGAAAAGCAGCCTGGTAAGATGTGGATGGGGGCGGGAAGACCTAAAACCGAGCCCACCTTGAATTTTGTTGAGATGTTAGGGCAGCTTGTAGAATCTCAGGGAATCTGGGAGGTTACCCAAATTGCCTGAGAGATCCTATTGGATAAGTTGGAGAAGGACTTCTGTGTGGGCTGAGAAGGGACACTTAGGCATTTCAGGGGGTGTCAGCCCTGGGAAGTTGAGAGCACATTGGGTCATTAGAAATGGAGTGGATCTGGTTAGATTATCTAGGTTTGAAAGGTGTGGATGACTAGTACCCATGGGAGAGCGGGAGAGGGAAGAGTGTGGTGCTTGCTCCTGGAATCTGGAGGTAAATCTGTGAGGGAATGGGGGGTTTGGGTAACAGGTATGAGTTGGAAGCTCCCTGAGGTAATGCTGCAGATATGAAGCCTTTTCCAGGAACCTTGGCTTGGGATGTTAGAGGAGGGGCCTCAGTGTCCCTCCTTCCAGCAGGAGGGAATGTTGGAGGGAGGGGAGGTCTTAAGGGAGTGGCCCTCTGCTCAGGACACACTTAAAGGGTTGACCTTTGAGGGTAGAAGCTCTGCCCCATCAGAGGTGCAGTGAGCTTGCGGCCAGGAGACTCTCAGGCCAGGCTTTGCAGGCCTCTCTGACCTTACCACCATCTGCCTACAGCCCTCGGCGTTGCTGACGCCCCCAATGTCGTCGAGCAGCCGGGGACCGGGGGCCGGAGCGCGCCGACGCCGAACCCGCTGCCGTCGTTGCCGGGCCTGTGTTCGAACTGAGTGCGGGGATTGCCATTTCTGCCGAGACATGAAGAAGTTCGGGGGGCCCGGGCGCATGAAGCAGTCGTGCCTGCTTCGGCAGTGCACCGCGGTGAGTTGACCCCCATGCCCAGTACGTGGAACCTCTGGCACGTTTGCCTAGAGCACCGTCAGTTGTACGGGGCCTGAGAATTCCCTGGGTGTCCAGTGGCAGCTTCCCTGAATTTTCCTTAGGGGTGCTGTTTGTACACTCACTTCCTGTATTTCTTCACTGATTTGTTTAAATGTTTGATTTCTGTCTTTGTCGAAAAGTGGGATACACAGAAGAGTCTGCCCCAGGTCTGTAGAAAGCTCAGCCCCTGCTGTATGCCCCTGCCCAGGTATCTGTGTAAAAGGGACCATCTTTACCACTGGAGATAGCTTTTGCCTTTCTCCGGTCTTTCAGGCACCTAAAGGTGTCTTGAGATGGAGGCCAGGACCCCCTTCTTGTGACCTTGAGCAAATCACTCTGAACTTGAAGTACCTTCTCTGTAAAATGTTTCTTTTGCCGAACTGCAAAGATTAGATAGTAGTATACCATTACTGTCCTATTGAAAGGCCCGAACGAACGCGTGGTACTTATCTGGGAAACATGGTTTCTTTTCTGCCTCCCTCAGACTTTCAGTAGCCCCGGGCGCCAGAATGGCCTTTCCCAGCAGCCGCCTCTCTTCCTCCAGCTTCTCTTCCTGCTTGCACTTTCACCCTTTGGTCCTTTCTCTTCCTTTGTCCCCCAGCCCCTTGCCTCACTTTCTGATACTTCTCCCTTGATCTAGATCCCTGGCTGTCAGCATCCTTGATAGGATTCAGTGCTGCCATTGTCTTCCCTGAAGTCACATTGTCTGAAGACTAAGACTAAAGCAACTGTGACTTCACACGTTCCCGTGGGTCTTTCTCACTGGTCTCACTTCGGGCTTCCAGAGTCACCCTTGGACTGCCCCCTGAACAACCTTAGAATTACCCCCGGACTACCATCCCGTCTTCTTACCCATCTGAGCATTGTCACTTGCCCGTGGTCTCTTCCACTCCAAGCCAGTTCTGAATTCTGTGCTAACAGTAATATTGACAGCAGCTGTGTCTCAACACCTCATGTCCTGTTCTTAAAAATGGTCTTGCAAAGGAAAGATCCCTCTCCCTATCTCCATCTCACATGGAGAACCTGTGAGGTTCAATTGAGTGCCAAAGGTCATCCTGGCAAATTAAGTACCTGGCCTGTGGGTTCTGAACCTACTTCACCCTATAGCTTGGTTTTGCAGTCTCTGATGCCTCCTCTTTCCCAACAGCCCGTGCTCCCACACACAGCTGTGTGCCTCTTGTGTGGGGAGGCTGGGAAGGAGGATACAGTGGAGGGAGAAGAAGAGAAATTTAGTTTGAGCCTCATGGAGTGTACAATCTGCAACGAGATCGTCCACCCTGGCTGCCTGAAGGTGATAACCCTGGGAACTCTGCAGCTTGGTTGGGGTAGACTATTAAAAGGGGGCAGGGAGGTAGGCCACTCTGCCCCTGGGCATATACTGGCACCTTGGATCCATTATTTGGTCTCTTGCCTACAGATGGGAAAGGCTGAGGGTGTTATCAATTCAGAGATACCCAACTGCTGGGAGTGCCCCCGATGTACCCAGGAAGGACGGACAAGCAAGGTAAAGCATGGGCTAAGATAGGGGCAGGGTGGAAGATCCGGAACTAGCTGGGGGCCTCATCCCCAGCCTACACTTTCCAGGATGCAGGTGAGGGTCCAGGGCGCCGCAGGGCTGACAATGGTGAGGAAGGCGCTAACCTAGGGGGTGGATGGAAGCTGACAGAGGAGCCACCACCTCCACCACCCCTGCCCAGAAGAAAGGGACCCTTACCTGCTGGCCCTCCCCCTGACGATGTGCCTGGGCCCCCCAAACGGAAGGAGAGGGAGGGGGGGAATGAGCCCCCCACCCCAAGGAAAAAGGTGAGCGGAAGGGGAAGGTTGGTTCTAGAACATGTGATTCTCGTAGCTGTAGCCTGGTGGGTGGGTTGGTTTTGGAGCAAGATCCTACCCTCATCTGGGGAGTGAGGCTGTGTGGATTCCCCCAGAGGTATTTGTGAGTTGCTGCGGGAGCTGTTGATGGAACATGCTCACTATGAAGAAGAAACACAAGCGAGAGGAGTAACTGGTATAGGCCAGGAATCTGTGAGAAACCTGGAGGATTAGGGAGGAGCAACCGAGCATGCTCAAACTACTACAGAGGCGGAGGGAAGGGCTCAGAAAAAGCCTGAGGGGAAAGAAGGGAGCTGAGGAGCATGCTCAGTAAGGCAAGACACTGATTACAAGGTTAGCTTGCTGAGCAGTCTTCCTAGGATGGGGGCTTCTGGGATTTGTAGTCCAAGAAGAGGACGGGGACCTTAGTTTGGTCGCCAAGGCCTCTAATGGGGTCTTTTTCTTCCCTGTATCTCTTGCCCTGGTAGGTGAAAGGAGGCCGAGAGAGGCACTTGAAGAAGGTGGGTGGAGATGCTTGCCTCCTCCGAGGAGCGGACCCAGGCAGCCCCGGTCTTCTGCCCCCCAGGGTTCTGAATCCGAGCCAGGCATTCTCATCCTGCCTCCCTGGGCTCCCTCCCGAGAACTGGGAGGTGTGCCGGGGACCTCCTTCTCCCCCCCCCCCCACTTCCATCTTGGAGACTGAGACCTGTCCTTTCCTGCTTACTTTGTCTTGCCCTACCCTACACGGTTCCTATGGACCCCAGGAAGGAGTTGGGTGGGAAAATAGCCTGGGCCCAGATCATAGGAACCCAATTTCTAGCAAGCATTAGGATAGTGTTTACCCATATTCCTCAGTTTTCTAAGCCTAAGTGGAAAGAACCAAGCTTAAATTTCTTGCCAGATCACTAATTCTTTATATGGTATTGGTAACTTGTTATCTACTCTGGGCTGACAAATGGCTTTTCTAATTTGTGAGATGAAGACAGACAACTTTCCTTACCCCTTTTCCCATCTCACAGCCAGATAAACCCAATGAGATATAAAAGTAACAGGGCCCAGAGAGGTAAAAGATTGACCCAAGGTCATGTAGCAGAGCTCGAATTCTGATACTACTTTGCACTGGTAATCTGAATGCAAGGTTCTGCCTGTCCAAGTCCTTCACCAAAAAAACAGTTTGTAACCTTGGACAAGTCACCTAGTCTCTTAGAGCCACACTCAGTTTTCTTGTTGAAAAGGAGTAGCCCAAGTTGTCCCTTGAGTCAGAACAAGGGTGCTCTACACCAAGACAGGTAGTGATTGCTTGTCTAGTCCAGCCGTTCCATGTTGTAGATGGTCAAGCAGGTCTTTTCTACGTCCCAGAATTAGAAAGGCAAGCCAGCACCTTAATCACGTGCTGGGAGGTTCAGGAGCCATTGACTGACCGACCCACCAGGCTCTCTGGACTTTGAATTGTTCCTTCACACTGGAGATAAGCTGAAGTCCTGTGATGGGCGGTTTGGGAACAACCAGGAACTTAGGATTGTGTCTCCTGGGGCTATTCATCCTCTGCTGACTCCTTTTGGGTGGGTGGTTGGGAAAGTGCACTCTAGAACCTAGTACAGCCTCACCTGTCTCTTTGCAGAAACCAAAGCCACCTATAGCTTCTGCTGAGGGACCAGCAGTGCCATCCCCATCACCACAGAGGGAGAAACTGGAGCGTTTCAAGCGTATGTGTCAGCTTCTGGAGCGGGTGCCTGATACCTCTTCTTCGTCCTCGGACTCAGACTCTGATTCAGACTCATCTGGCACATCACTTAGTGAGGATGAAGCTCCTGGGGAGGCCCGGAATGGGCGGCGGCCAGCACGGGGCAGCTCTGGCGAAAAGGAGAACCGTGGGGGACGGCGGGCTATACGCCCTGGCAGTGGGGGACCACTGCTTAGCTGGCCTCTGGGCCCTGCCCCACCACCACGGCCTCCACAGTTGGAGCGGCATGTAGTAAGGCCCCCGCCTCGAAGCCCGGAGCCTGATACTCTGCCTTTGGCTGCTGGATCCGACCACCCTCTGCCTCGGGCTGCCTGGCTTCGTGTCTTCCAGCATCTTGGACCCCGTGAGCTATGTGTCTGCATGAGAGTCTGCCGGACTTGGAGCCGCTGGTGAGTGGCCACAGGCCTGAGGACCATTGTTACCACCGTTCTTGCTAAATGGTGTGTTATAGGTCTCTGATTCTCTCTGAGTCTTGGCCTTTCTTCTTGTATCTATATTATAATTCCATCCTCTCATGGTTACTGTGAAGCTCACTTAACCCTCCCGGTGGCTCTGTAGAGAGGAGAGAGTAGAACCAGGAGTTTGAATCCTGACCCTGCAGCTCCAGACTACTTCCCTTTAGCCTTTAAGTCTGTTAAGAGTTAGCATGTGCCAAGTTTTGAGGTCTGTCTTCTGGAATTGTCTGATTTGGTTCCAGTTTTCATTTGAGAAAACCTTTACAGGTAACCTTTTGCCTCTGAAGCAGCCATGGGTGGCTTGGGCCTCCTGACTCCCTATACCCCAGTTGCCTCCTACCCTTGTTTAGAAATGCTAGTGTCCCTCAAAGCCTGTCTTTCCTCTGATCTTCTCCCAGCAAACTTCCTCTTCTATCAGTCTCTCACAGCCGCTCCCCTAATGGAGCACACAGAGGTCTTTGGCATGTGGGCAAGCCTTCATTCTTTATTTTAGAATTCTCATCAGTTTCTGGGGTTGTGGATGAATACTTTGTATCGATTTTTATCTTCATATCCCCAGCATAGTACAAAGGCAGCATGGATAGATGTTCAACAAATGTTTTACTAAGTAAATTCAAGGTTTTCCCAGGAATCATGTCTATCAAGGCTTCAACAATGTTGCCTCTGCAGTCCTCCGGAGGCTGAGGCAGGAGGAGCCTGAATTGGAGACTAGTTTTGGCTACATAAAATACTTTCTTCCCCTAACTACCAAAGATGGAGTTATCTTTGTTCACACCATAGCCAACTAGGAGGGGATGAGGCACTCTGGAAGCTTGCTAGTCAGGTTAGGGGCTAAATTAAAACTCCACCCTTTTCCTTTGGGACAAGGTCTGGAGAGCTAGTTCTTTGCCTTTGGTTTCTGTGGAGTCAGGGAGGCTGGTATGCAAGGAGCCAGAGGCAAATGCCTCTGATAGACTGTTTGCTCCAGTGAGTCTATGCCTTTGGGGTAGTTTTTTAACTTCCTCATGCCTTTCTTTTTCCTCTCTTCTTTTTTTAAATCCTACCTCCTTTCCTCTCTCCCTTTCCTGTACTAAGAATTGAACCCCCGACCTGGGTCATGCGTGATCTTAAACCACTGAATTATACCATAAGCTTTCTTTTTCTTTTTGAGACAGGGCCTCCAAGTTGCCTAGGCTGGCTTTGTGATCCTTTTACTCCAAATTATACAGAATTATACAGGTCTGCATCAGCAGGCCTAGCCTCAGATTCTTCATGTCTTCATATAAAACCAGGATAGTTCTCACAGCAGTTTTTGTGAGAAAGTACACCAGAACTGAGTAGAATCCTGAGGAAGTGGAAACATCTCAGGGCCTTAACTGTGATCATTACCACTCACATGCCCACAGTCTTCCCTGCACTCTGGAAGAGTTTGTAGACAGACACAGTCACAAAGGTTGCTGAGGGTTATCCTGCCCTCTGATAGAGTCTGGGAAGATGCAGGCTAACTTTGTGCTTGACACACCACAGGGTCTAGAAGAGACCTGGTGCTGGAAGTGGACAAAGCAGAGAGGCCAGTGAATGCATAATTGTTCCCAACTTGGGTCCTGCCTCCTGGCCTGTGGCTTTGATTAGTGGCGACTCATAGCTCTTAAGGTCTCTATTCTCACTTGGAAGTCTGGGACGTATATTAATCACGTAAGGTCCCAAGGATTGGCTCTAAGATTCCCTTCCACTTGAGGATACCAACATCCAAACTCAGTGTTTGTATATAATCTACTGACTCTCTAGATGATTTATGGTATCGAATACAGTGTAAATGATATGTAAATATCATATCAAATTGTATTGTTTAGGGAATAACAAAACAGTACATAAGCAATTTTTGCTTTGAATGTTTCCATCTGTGTGTGGTTGAATCCTTAAATGCAGAGCCTCAGATACAGAAGCCTAAGACCTATTTACCTTGTGGGATTTAATGAGGCTGTTCCTGCAGAGCACTCAGCAAAGTGCCTGAAGGTACTAGGCCCTCAGTAAATGATGCCTTCAGGTGAGAAGAATCAGCTAAGGGCTGAGCAGAGACCTGTTGGGATCACAGTGGGAGACCTGTCAGGAAGCTCTTCCAGATATGATCAGTGAAGCAGGAAGAGCAGGGAGGGGAGCAGACCTTGGGGAGGAGATGAGACAAGGCCTTGCTGTGAACTCAGAACCTCCTGCTTCTGTATTGCACCTGGCTCAAGACCCTAAGGAAAAGAGAACCGGTACCTGGGCGTGGGGGTGTGGGTCTGTAATTGCACTGCTTGGAAGATTGAGGCAGAAAGATTGCAACTTCCAGGTAGCCTCAGCAATCCAGTACACACTTCTCTAGATAAAGGACTAGGAGAGCTGAGGAGTGGTGTGCACCTTGATCCTAGCACTTGGGAGGCAGAAGCAGGACTGCATGTGAAAAAGATAAAAAAGAAAATGGTGCAGTCAAAGTATTTGACGTGAAGACTAAGTGTCATCCCTGGAACCCATGTAAGAGGCCAGCCAGCATTGAGTCAGAATTCCTGGGGCTTGCTGGCCAGCCCGCCTAACCTGATCAGCAAGCCCTAGTTCCAGGTAAAAGACCCTGTTTCAGGAAAAACAAAGGGGGCGGGGGGGGGGGCGATAGTTAGAGAGATGGCTCATCAGTTAGCAGTGCGTACTGCTCTTGCAACAGACAGGAATTTGGAGATGGAACTTAGCAGCAGGGCACTTGCTTTCCCTGGTCCCGGGTTCAAGCCTTTGGACTGCAGAAGAGCAGCTTAGACTTGCTGACTCATTGGCCGTGAGGATTGGTTGTGAAAGTAACTAAATTTGTGACCCAGGAGCCTGGATGGGAGATAGCAATATCCTCAGCTTTGGAATCACAAAGGAGGAACATACAGTTTCAGCAAAGAGAGAACTTAGGTTTGACCTCTTTTGTCTGAGAAAAGCTGGTGAGCCAGTCAGAATCCACTACTGAGAAAATAAGGTCTGGTGCTAATTTGTAAGTTTTCATCCTGGTGGGAGCAGATTTGACAGAGCTGTGACTTTCCTAATGCTGCAGCTCTTTAGTACAGTCCCTCATGCTGTGGTGACCCCCAGCAGTAAAATTATTTTTGCACGCTTTTAATCCTAGCACTTGGGAGGCAGAAGCAGGTGGATCTGCCCACCTTGCTCTACTGAGGGAGTTCCAGGACAGCAGCGGGGACCACACAGAGGAGCCCTGTGTCCAAAAATTGCTACTGTTGCAATGTAAATAAACCTGTGTTTTCTAGTGGTCTTAGGTGACACCCCTGAAGGGACTTCCTCCCATAGGTTTGGAACTGCTATGACAGAGTAGAGACATTAGGAGTACGAGCTAGAGAAGGTGTAACGAAAGAATTTAGGGGATGAAAAAAGGGGTCTTGCAAAAAGAAAGGCTGAGGAAGGAAGGAGTGAATGCAGCAGTGGGTGCTGGAGGAGTGTTTGCCTACTGTCCAGTAGATGGGCTCCATATCCAGCAGCACAATCTAAAATCTTGCTGTGCTTAGAGAGAGAGGGAGACAAAGGCAGAGCAAAGGCATCAGCAAAGACTCGATCAGTGAATCCCGCTCTGTCCTTGGTTTCTGAGAAGGCCCTGGTAGTCGCTGGCCACCGAGGCAGTATTGAGCCCCGATGAAGACATGGGGTGTGGGAAAGGCAGACGAGGGTGTAGCCGGAGAGGGTTGTAAGTGGGAGAGCAGGCAGTTGCAGGCTTTCCTGTCTGGTGGCTTTGATTATTTAGAACTGGGAGGCAGAGGGCGGGCAGGGGGTAGTGGAGGAGGTGTTGATGTACTAGTAGACACTACCGTTTTCAAGGACGTGGGCAGAGAGGGAAGTGAGGAAGGGACTGGCACTCGGTCAAGGCTGGTGGGAGAATGGAGGACTGGTAGTGTCCGGAAGTCCAGAGAGCTCTTAGAAGGGAGAACTAGCGGTGATCTCCGCCCACGGTGAAGCTGAATCTGCCCACAGCACTTAGTTAGGGCTGGCCCAGCTCTGTCCCCAGGGGGCTTCTGCAAGATGGGAGTTTGAAACTGCAATGGAGGGTTTACAGGAGGAGGTTGTGGATTTGGCTGGAGTCAGAAGGAGGATGTTCAGGCCTGCCTAGTCAAGAACTCTTGTGTGTTCTGTCTTGTGAGTGTCACTTGTTTTCGGCTTTGCTTTCGGCTTGAAAAGACATCTGTGGTTCTGTCACCTCAACCAATTCCTAGTCTCACTGGACGTAGGACATATGCTGGGCTCCTGAGATCCCTTCATGTGCTGTTCTCTTTGTTGGTGTTACAAGCCTTTGAAGTCAACTCTTAACCCCATTTTATGGCTTGGGAAATGGAGGCCCAGAGCGGTCTCCCCAAGTGTGGAGGTGGAAGAGCTGGGGTTTAGATCTCTTCAGCTCTGGTTCTGTGTCTGTGACTGTGCGTGTAGCCTGGCTTTGCAGTCCTCTTTACCCTCTCCGCAGCTGTCCTGACCTTGGTAGCTTCATTCCTGCCTTTTCCCATTCAAGATTCGGGCTCCATTCACATAATACCTATGGGTCCTCGTATGAGGTTTTGTTTTTGCTTTTAATTATTTTTGTGTATGTGTGTGCTTGTGTGAGTTTATGTGCACCACAGACATGCATGAGCGTGTTGGATCCCCTGGAACGGAGCTTCAGGCAGTTGTGATCTGCCATGTTAGTTCTGAGAACCAACCTGGAGCCCTCTGCAAGGGCAGTAAGCGCTCTCAACTGCTGGGCCCCTCTCTGGTCCTTGGATTTTTTTTTTTAACCTCCCTGGGCCTTATGTTCCTTAACTGTACAAAGGCAGTGTTAATCATCTCGCAGGGATGCTGTGTACTTGAATGCTCAATGCAGAGAACAGAAGGTGATGTGTAGTAAACCTTGGATAAACACATGCTATTAGTCTTGTAGTCATCAGCACCACTGTGTTAAGGTGAATTGTCCTCTTTCTTGCCACCTGCGTTTCCCAGAGCTGCCATGTTGTCATGGTTCTGAGCAAGACCCTGGCCTTGTCCACCTTCCCCTTCCTGGATTAAGGCTGCTTTCTTCACAGTCTTGGGCATTGTCTCAGTAGGATGTTCCCCTCTCCTCTGAGTTGAAGTATCATGCCTTTACCATCCTGGTTTTCCCCAGAGGAGTCTTTGCTTTCACATGCCCAGAGGAAGCTAGATACTCCTGTCAGTAGGACTAAAGCAGTTGTGGCTACCACACTGAGATTTAATCCCTGTGTATTGGGACTGACTGCAGGTTGGTGAGTTGGCTCCAGCCGAGAAACGATTGGGGAGACTTCCTGAAGGTCTAGAGTTGAGTCTTGGTGAATCTGGGATTTGTGGCCCTCCCGGTAACACAGAATGTCCCAGAATGTGTTGGCACTAGACACCATTATGCTTAGATAGGCAGGTAGGTTTTCTAGTCTGGCTTTTGTGAAATATGATACAGAAACAAAAATTGGGGACCTGTGGGTACCCTCATTAGGATTTTCTTTGCAACTGTGGGCAGATCAGAAGGCCTTCACAGAGACCTCTTGAGCTAGGACTCGGCTGGACTGAGAAAGGCTTTGGACATAGGAGGTCAGAGTGCCACGGGAGAAGCTGGCTGGCTGATGGGCCTGCTTCTGTGGTTTTTTGCTTAGAATTGGAGAGATGTGTGTTTGTTGACTGAGTGAGGGAATGAGGAGGCTGAAGCGGCAGAAAGAAAGGCAGATGGAAGGAGGCATGGGGAAGGTGGCAGAGGACTTCTTCCGATGGAAACCTGGTTTGTAGCCTTCGCTGAACTGTAGTCCAGCTGTGGAGGGTTTGTTTTTCCGTGGGGGGTGTTGGAAGGGGTTGGTGGTCTCTCTCGTTTTCCCTTGGGGGGCAGGGTCTTAGTATGCAGCCCTTGTAGACCTCAGTCATTTGATGCTTCTCCTGGTTTTCCTGGTGCTGGGATTGCTAGAGTTTCCACACTCTGCTTACATTTTGAGTCAGGCTCTGGCTCCACTGTCCAATGTGACCGCAAACTCCCTGGCTGAGTGATGGTTCTGCATCAGCCTCCTGAGAAGCTAGGGCTACCAGCATGCACTTTGTGACCTAACCCTATTAAGTGACATTAAATCAAAACTAAATCTCTTAGCTCTGAAAAGGAAGTCTAGCTAAGTGACTGTAGCGCGTGCCTTTTTGATTCCAGCACTCGGGAGGCAGAGACAGGCAGATCTGGTTGGAGGACAGCCAGGGCTACACAGAGACCCCCCCAAAAAAAGTTTGATTGGGTGCTATTGTATCTTTAGTACCTTTCTAACCCATATCACTTGCTTCTGACTATAGTTTTGGGTAACCTACATCCATAGCAACCCCTGGCTAGAATGTAATAGTTTTCATTGTATTTTATTCATTTTGTGCGCCCATGCGTGGGTGTTGTGTGCGTGTGCGTCTGGTGTGCTCGAGTGGGATGGGGTGAGATTTCATTAGGCCCAGCACCAGTACCTTTACCTGCTGATCCTCTCAACAGCCTTTGGTGACAGTGTCCCACTTGGCAGTATAGACAGATAACTGAAGAGTCTGTTCTCTTCCCACCTTTATGTGAGGTCTGGGGTGGAACTCAGGCAGGCCAGCAGACTTTCTTGGTGAGAATTTTACTGCCGGAGCATCCCCTAGTCCTTACATTTATTTTAAGCCTCCCATTTGTGTGGACCACTGCTGCCTGCTGTTCATTTGTTTATGTTTTGGTTAAGACGGGGTCTGGTAGTTGAGGCCAGCTGTGAATTCCTGAGAGCCCTGTCACCACCTCTCAAGTGCTAGAATTGCAGGCGTGTGCCACTGTTTCCAGCACATTAGTGTAAGTGCAGATAGAGGACGGCTTGAGATAAACCGCAGCCAGATATGACGGCACGGGCCCAAAATCCTGGTTGAAGTAAGAATACCTCAAGGTCCTTTGTTGTCGGTGTTGTTTTTGGTTTTTGAGGTAAAGTCTGTCTTTATAGTCCTGTCTGTCCTGAAACTCATTCTGCAGACCAAGCTGGCCTTAGATCCTAAACAGAAATCCACCTGTCTGTGCCTCCTGAGAGCTGGGCCATGTCCGCCTGGCCCACCTCAACTTCTAAAGTAGCCTGGACTAAATAGTGAGTTCCAGACCAACCCGGGCTACAATGTGATATCCTATTTCACAAACCAAAAAAGTTAAGCCCATGCTGTGCAGAGAAGTAGCTGCTAGACAACTGGAGTTCAGTAATTCCTCTTTCAACCTAAGACTTCTTCCTCTCAGCCTAGTCCTCCTGCTCTCCCTGCCCATTAGTTCAGTGAGAATTTCCTGACTCAACTTTGACATTGACTGAAGTAGAGAAGCGGGGAGTTTTGAAGAACTTCAGTGTATCACAAGACATTGACAGCTTCCTTTAGGAGAGAAGAGAAAAGGTTACTTGATAAAATATTTGGGGACCCTTTCACTAACTGCTTATTGAACTAGTTGAGTCTTTTGGTGTGCTGAACTCAGACCTTACCTTTCTTCAGATTTATGTGTTTACAGTGCCTAGGACCTATCAGGCATAAACATTTAGTGAATAAATGCAAAATGTGAATGAGCCTTAGAAGTAGTTCACACTGGCTTGACTCATTCAGTCAACACGTGTGCGCTAACCAACCTGTACTTTGCACCTGCCTTTTAGTGTGCTGGATGCTGGGGGTCCAAAAGTGAAAACGGCCGAATCTGCCCCAGTGAAACTTCCCCCTAGTGGGGGAAGCTCAGCAACTTAACAGACAGAAACTGTCAGGGCTTAAGTCCAGCATTGGCTCCACATAGGGCAGAGTAGAGCTGAAAGGTGCCTATGAGCTGTCAGAACTTAGTAAAGGAGAGAAATCAAGGAAGCCTAGAGGTAGAGTCTGGGGGCTGCTTTCAGATCTCTTTGGCATTAATGGCATCAAATAGTGTGTATGGCATTACTGTGGCTATCTGGCAAAATGCTTTATAAGTTAGGTTCCATAGACTTGGGGCAAGCCCCCTGAGTTTATAACTGAAGTCTTTCTGACTCAGAGAGAGGAATGGTCTTGCCCAGGGTCTTACTTCTAGTTAGCAATGAGGTGGGGTCCTAAATCCAGTCCTTTGGGCTGGAGGCCAGATGGTTCTTGCATTCCTTGGGTGTCCTGACTGTGGGTTCCTAGAGACTTGGGGCTTAGGACTCTGTCTCCCCCCTGTGGCTGGCAGGTGCTATGACAAGCGTCTGTGGCCTAGGATGGACCTAAGCCGGAGGAAGTCACTGACCCCACCCATGCTTAGTGGGGTAGTTCGCCGCCAACCCCGTGCTCTGGACCTCAGCTGGACAGGTGTCTCCAAAAAGCAGCTCATGTGGCTACTGAACCGACTGCAAGGTAGGAGTTGTGATGAGTCAGGACTGACTAGAACATGTGGCTGCTGGATGAAGGACTAGCACCTGCTTCCTTCATTCTAGGCCTGCAGGAGTTGGTGCTTTCTGGGTGCTCCTGGCTCTCCGTCTCTGCCCTGGGCTCAGCCCCACTGCCAGCTCTGCGGCTCTTGGACCTCCGCTGGATTGAAGATGTTAAAGACTCCCAGCTTCGAGAGCTGCTGCTGCCTCCACCAGACACCAAACCAGGTTTGACCACCATGACCCGTAGATGGGTTACGGAAAGTGGAGGGGTAGGCCCTGAAGCGTGGTGAGGGGTAACGGTAGTCAGAGCATTCTCTCTGGAACCTGTTGTGTCTTCACGGAAGCGCCAGGAGAACTACCTGGAAGGGCACAGCTGTTTGTGTCGCCGGTGCTTTAACTGTCGCTCCTAGCACTACAAATAAGGACCACTTTATTTTCTGTTTCCAGGGAACTCAGCCCCCTCTGCATGTTAGGCACGCAAGCTATCCACTGAGCCTACAGGCTTTTGTAGTTTTACACAGGGTCTTACTCTGTAGCCCAGGCTGCCCTCAAACTCACAAGAAATGAACTTGCCTCTTTGTCCTACGTGCTGGGATTGGTATGAGCCACCACATCTGACTACTTCTTAGTTTTCCTTTTTGTTTGGTTTTGAGACAGGTTTTGTTCAGTAGCCTAAGACTGTCTGGGAAGCTGTGGTGCTCTGCCTCCTGATGTTGAGTTTACAGATGTGCACTTCCATCCTTGGATAAACCAATATTTTTACTGTGGTAGCTGAGGGCTGGCTAGCCTGCCCCTACTGCCTTATGCCATCCCTGTATTTTAATCTTCTTGCCGAGTTCTCTCCAACCCTGGGGCTTTTCCTGATCTTCTTCTTCTAGCTAATTAATAGCTGTCCTTTTTAAAAGTATTTCTTTGGAGGGGAAGACACCACACTTGTATTTTTTTAGTCTCACTTTTTACTTCTGAAGAGCTTTCCGTTTCTGTTCTGTTGGCTCTCCCTGAGTGTAATTCTAAGCTGGGGCTTCAGTGAACAGAGGCAATGAGATACATTTGAGGCTAGCCTGAGCTAAATATTAAAATTCTGTCTTAAAAACAAATTTTAACTAAAGAATAATTGTAATGGAAGCCTAGCAGTGCATTTTTGTGATCCCAGGGACTTGGGAATTTGAGGCAGGAGAATCAGGAATTTAGGGCAAGCCTAGGCAACTTTGAGACATTTGTCTCAAGGTAAATGAGAACACAGCTTAGTGTAGAGGGTTCACCTAACATGCATGAGGTCCTATGTTCAGCCCCCCCACTCCCCACCCCACACGCTGAGTTTTAGCACCATGCTGATGCCACATGCTGCGGCACATTTTTGGAAATTTATCTTGAGCTGTGACATCTGGTGATGTTTTTCTCAGAGCCAGGCTAGTGCCTGGCAAGTGACAATGGCATTGTGATAAGATTGGATAAGAGTGAGTCAGCCCCCCCCCCCTGGGGTCCTGGCTCTGCTACTTTGTAATCATGTGCTCTTGGACAGGACTTTGTGACCTGAGCCTCAGCGTTCCTGTCCGTAAGCAGAGGTGATCAAATAGAGGCTTGGCTTTCTTTTTTAAATTCTTATCATTTTAAATTCTATGTATATGTTTGTGTAGGGTATGTTCACATGAGCATAGGTGCTTGCATAGTCCAGGGGTGTCAGATACCCCCCAAAGCTCAAGATACAGGTGGGTGTGAGCCATCTGATAAGGGTCCTGGGAACTGAACTCAGGTCTTCTGGAACAGTGGGAACAGTGGTATAAGTAGTTAACCACTCAGCCTCGAGGCTTGGCTTCTTAACATTGTAGTTAAAGGCTCAGCAGCGTTATCACGAGAATTTGGAAGAAAAGTAAATCTAAGATCTTGGGCCTACTGCAATTCTGGGGTGGGGCCAGCAGTCCACCTCAGGGACTTAAGCCAGCAGTGGGAGGGGGGAGGACTCTGAACTCTTTCCCCTGGAGATAGTGGGGGAGGAGGCCTCTGGACTCATTCTGCAGTGGCTAGCAGTCTCTTGAGCATAGGTCATCCATCCCATTAGGGTTTTGTGGACAGAACCACTTGTGGAATGTAGCCAGTGTTTAGGGATGGGGTTAGATTTGAAGCTGAAACAATGGTGGGACTCAAAGAAATCAATGTTGTATTAGGGAGGTAGCCTGGCCTAGTTAGTTTTCTATTGCTGTGATGAAACGTGAGGTCCCCAAAGGACCTCGGGGAGGGAAGGATTAGTTTCATCTTACAGTTTAGAGTTATGAAAAGTCGGCAGGAACTCGGCAGAAGTCTGTGGAGGTGCCGCTTCCTGGCCTGCACTCAGGGCTTCATCAGTGCCGTGCTACTCAGGTCTTCTGCCTAGGGTGGACCGCTCGTAGGGAGCTAGGCCATCTCCTAGCATGAACTGAACATGATTAAGCATCAAATGAACACAGAAGAACATACCCTCACAGGTGGAGGCCATTCTTAAATTGACATTTTCTTCCCAGATGAAGACACTAGCTTCTGTCAGGTCCACAAAACAAAGAGCCCGGACCTGCACACACCACCAGAAAATTTCAAGTAGAGGAGAGATACTATTCCATTTGTGTTTGAGAGTGGTTTCTTTGATACCAGAAAGTCCATCCGGCATTGCAGCACTCAGGAGTTAGAGGCAGGAGAATTGTTGCTAATTTGAGGTCAACTAGATGTACACAGGCAATTCAGGGTGTGGAGAGGGTGTCTGCAGTCAAACCTGGTTTTGGTGAAGAAGGAACAAAAGGAGTTCAAGCAAGACTGTTGTTGAGCCAGAACAGTGAGTGACCTCACTAATCATGGGGACAGTAGAGGGTGCTGTTTATTGGATTATGGGTAAAAACACTGAGCATCCTACTAGGGACAGCCTTGAGCAAAAAGTTCCTGCTTGCTTGGAACTGACATTTTTATGGAAGAAAGAAAGGATCCTAAAGAAAAAATGTGTACAGTGTATCAGATCCTAGAGATGGGGGGTTAGGACCGAGAGGAATGTTGAGACTGAGCGCTGTCCCAAAGGCGTCCCTGAGGGGATAGGAGCAGGTCAGATGAGATGCCATTTGGTGCTGTGGGTGTTGTGAAGAGCCAGTCATGTGGAGCAGCAGCAGGGGAGACTCACGTGTTGGGAGCAGGTGTGAGGGTAGGCTAGGAGGGTCTCACTAATGCTACTTTATCTGCCTAGGGCAAACAGAGAGTCGAGGTCGACTGCAGGGGGTGGCAGAACTTCGCCTAGCTGGCCTGGAGCTCACTGATGCCTCCCTGAGGCTCTTATTGCGCCACGCTCCCCAACTCAGCGCCCTGGACCTGAGTCACTGCGCCCATGTTGGGGACCCCAGTGTCCACCTCCTTACGGCTCCTACGTCCCCTCTCCGAGAAACACTGGTGCACCTCAATCTCGCTGGTAAGTGCCATCCCCTGTTGGCCTTGCTTACCTGGTAGTGGGGTCCCTGTGTACTGCCTGCCACCGACTTACCTATCCAATCTCAGCTGCCTCTGCCTTATCCCCAGGGTGTCACCGCCTCACGGATCACTGCCTTCCACTGTTCCGTCGATGCCCACGTCTTCGCCGCCTGGACCTACGCTCCTGCCGCCAGCTCTCACCTGAAGCTTGTGCCCGGTTGGCGGCTGCCGGGCCCCCTGGCCCCTTTCGCTGCCCAGAAGAGAAACTGCTTCTCAAGGACAGCTAGTTGGGTGCCTATGCCTCCTTCCCCCAGGACTCGACAAGAGAACCTGGACCTCTTGCCTTCATTTCATCCCGTTGGGAGGCCAGGTTATTTTCTTCATGACTTGGCACTCCTCAGTTTAATGACTTGGGATTCTTGCCCAGGGGCTTGAGCCAGCCTTCTCTTCTCCCACCTGCACTGATATCTCTGGGGATCTTTGCTTCCCTTCTCTCCCTTCCACCTGCTTCATTGTCCGTCCCCTGGGGGAGTGGGTCACTGGGGAGGTGCTGAGCCAAAGGGATGGTGGGAGGGGCGGTTAAGGTGCCAGTCTTGAGTAGGGAAAAGTGAGGTGATATGGTATCAGGCACACAAGATACTGGGGGACAGGGGGAGGCGATAGATGGGTGTGGGGAGGGCAGAAATCAGACCAACAAGGGTTCAGGAAACAAAGACCAGTTGGGTGGGATGGGGGGGCAAAAAGGGAAACCAGAGGAGCAACTGGGGATCCGGCTGTCAAGATAGGGGACTCTACAGGCCAGGAAATGCTAGGACTGGGGGCTGGGAGACAGCAGATTTGGGGATAGTAGTACTCTGTGTGGGGTTACCTTTCTCCCCGTCCCTCTACCCAGATTTCAGGTTTCCCCGACCTTGACTCCTTGAAAGTCACTGAAAATGGCAGCTATTGCAAGGAGTAGGGGCCGCGGGTCTACCTGCTGTTAAGCTCGGTGGCCCAGGGGAGTGCTGAGGGGTAGCCCAGACCCCTGCCTGGCTCTCTACACAATACTTGAACATTCATCTGTACTGAAGTGTTACTTGAACCGGGGGAATCTCGGACTTGGGGGAGTGTGATATGAGGGGACCAGCTTGACCGAGACTGGGTTTGTGGGTACCCAGTTTGGACTGTCCCACCCCCAGCGCTCTTGCTTTACTGTCTTGAACAGCTCCACCCTTCCTACCTGAGTTGGGGGTGGGGGAGTGTCAGCTTAAAGATGGGCAAGACGGGACTCCTCCAGTTTGGCTCTTCCCATTCTTTCGTCGTCATGGAAACTTGTATCCTATTTGCCCAGGGAACTGCCACTCCTGGTTGCCATGGAAATAGCAACCAATGGACACCTCCGGAAATCAGTGCTAAGACTGGAAACAGTCCTTCAGTTGCTGTGGGAACTTAGTAACAGACTCTTGACACCTCCCCTTTCCCCACCCCTTTCCTTCTTCCAGTGTGGGGGTGGGGGTCTCAAGAGCCTGAGGGAGGAGACTGGTCTAGGTCCCACTCGACTTAGGCCAGAGGAACTGGATTGTACCACATGGGGGGAGGGGGAGGGGAATCTATCCACATACCTCAGGTAACAGGAAGGTGCGCGGGTTGGGGGCGGGGGCTGGGCGGACCAAAGGCAGAAGGGGGGGGTGGGTCTGGGGTTGGAGATTGGCTTGACGGTGTGGCTGCTTGTGGGAGGGGAGGCACCCCGGCAAGAGGCAAGTGGGGTACCCAGCCGGGCTGGACCCCTAACCCCACAAGTCTGTATAATAAGGTTTGCTATAAAACTCAGAATCTAGCCGGGCCGCTGACTTCCTGTGTCTGTCTGCGGTGTGAGTCTGAGTGGTGGGTAGGGATGGCGAAAGGGGTTCCTATGGTCACTTCGGGAGGGAAATGGGTTTACTTCCCCTGAGGTGAAAGAGTCTGGACACCTGTGAACGTCCAGGTATACACTGGGTGATCTGAGGCCAACAAATTCCCAGCAGAAGCTGTGTTCCGGCATTCACATTGGTGGCCTGGGTCAGGGGGTCCCTGGAGATCTCTGCCCCTGGGCAGTCTGCAGGGGTTCATTCTCAGGGCTCCACCCAATCATGTGGTCACCAGCTCCGCCCCTGCCCCAGTTCCTGTTTCGGCCCCTGGGCCTTCTTGACGCATCCGTAACTATTCCCGCTGGGTCTGCCTTGCGCCCGGAATGGGGTCCCGCCCGTGCTTGGGCCGTCCCTTCTTGGGGACACAAGGCGCCCCCGCCCCTCCTTGATCGTCGGCGTTTATGGTGTAGCCGCTCTCAGGATGAAGGGCGGCGAGGGGGACACGGGCGAACAGGCCCCGCTGAACCCAGAGGTGGACAGCCCCGCGGGCTCGGCCACGTACCGGGAGTTCGTGCACCGCGGCTATCTCGACCTTATGGGGGCCAGTCAGCACTCTCTGCGGGCGCTCAGCTGGCGCCGCCTCTACCTCAGCCGGGCTAAGCTCAAAGCATCCAGCCGCACATCTGCTCTGCTGTCGGGCTTCGCCATGGTGAGGGGTGGGAGGTGGGTACACGGGGTGGGTGAAGCACGTGGTGGGAGAAGTCAAGAAAATGGGTCCCCAGTAAGTACAGGACTGAGTAAGTGGGTTTCTTTAGGGTAAAAGGAGCGAAATCTCAAGGGACTGGAAAAGCCCTTTATATCGGGGAATATAAACAGACTGAAGATCGGTTCCAGAAACAACATGGAAGAAGGGAGTGAAGAGATCCGCAGATGCAAATCGGCGGAGGGTGGGAGGGAGTCTTATCCAAGTGGCTTGGTTACCGAGTCCTCAAGAGTTGAATGGGAGCCTATATCAACCAGATCGGGAAAGGGGATAGGGTTTGGAGAAGTCACATGACTGAAGGGCCCGTCCTCAGAAAGATACCCCCACCTGTCAGAGGGCACAGAGGATGCTAGAATTGCCGGGAAAACTAAAGCCAGGAAGGAAGCTGATCAGGGAGCTAGTCGATTAGAGTGATAAACTGCAGGTGTGGGAGGAGAATATCAGCTAACGGTCCCAGCAGTGACTCCGGAAAGTGGGACTGAAGAAGATTCCAGAGTGCGGGCCACAGATGTGTCCTGGTTCCTCCCTACTTAGGCCAGCTGTGTGACCCCAAACCAACCTCCATTACCGTTGTCAATTGTAGGAAGTTGTGAGATTATAGAAGGTGCTATCTTTGTGGTCTGCCAAACTTTTGTCCAGGAGGATCTGGGATTCTTATGAAGACTCCTAGAACGAGGTGTCTTTGAATAAGCTCCACATAGCAAAGGAGGTTCAGAAGAGGGTGCTAACTGGACTGGGTGGAAGCTGATGTTTTGACAAGGATGCTCAGCAGGGCATGGGTGTGGAGTGAACCTCTGCTAGTTTTAGTTTTCTTCACACTTGGAAGGAGGGAGGAGAAAGCAGGCCTGGAGGGAGAGCATCCTTCATAATGTACCCTTGGGTAAGTTGACCTTGGTGGGAGCCAAGTTGAGGTCATATAAAAGTAAGGTAGGGTAATACTTCCCTCTTCTGCAACCTCAGTATCTGAATGAAAGGACCTACAATTCTAAAGGTTGCTCTTGGTCTGTGGTGCTTGTAAGAGGCTCAGATTCCCCCCAAAACAGCCCTTTTTGAGGGTGACATTTGACTGTAAGGAATCAGCCCCCCATCAGTACCACAAAAGGGCACAGCAGCTTTTGTCTGAACCGCATAGCTCAGCCTGCTTCTAAATGAACAGTACAGTCTGCAGAAATTGCAGATCGTTGGGGTGACAGTGTAAGAGGGCTTAGTAGGCAGGATGTGTAGGTTCTGGGAACAAGGACTGTCCTGGGTCCTGACAAGAGAACACTGGATTGTACTCTGGGAGACAACAGAACTAAGCCTGGCCCAGATCGGTGTGTGTGAGCACACCTGCCTACTATCTGCCATGGCCCAATTCCCCAAAATACTCGACTTTATTTTCCTAAGTACCACTGTCCTCTTGCACCTTTCTTTCTAGCCCCAGGGTAATCTTAGGAATCCTCAAGAAACAGAAATGGAAGGAAATCCCTCCTAAGCCTAGATGGCCTGAAGTTGTAACATTATTTAAATCATATTCACAGGCTGTGAATCTAACCTAGTTGCTAGAGCATTTGCCTACCATTGACAAAATTCTAGGTTCAATTTCTATTTTAAAAAAATTATATATATAGAACACACCTATAATTTTAGCTCTTGAGGTAGAATTTAATAAACAAGGTTCTTCTTGACTACACAGTCAAGGCTAGCCTAGGCTCCATGAAATCCTAACTCAGCAAACATTCAATGTTAAGTTCCTGGTATATGCTTTTCACTAGATGGCAGTTCATATGAGAAAAGGTCAGAGATGCTGAACCATGTTAGACTGCACAGCAAGCTAGTGACAGGAATTTGACTTCAGCAGCCTGGCATTAAAACCCAAATTTGTCCAACAGCTCAAATATTTGCAAAGTGCAAGCTAGCTGGGTGGAGACATAGGGTTAAGAGACTCCCTGGCCTGTCAAAAATGAACAGCCATGATTCACCCTGAATAGTTGGCACATTTGAATACAGACCTGGTGTGACTGGATTTGACAAGTTTTTAGATTGACTTGGAAACATGAAGCTTCTTGAATTGTAAAAGTTGGCAATTACTACCTATTGTGGGTTTTTTTTTTTTTTTTTTTTTTTTTGTGCCTTAGACATTAGCATCAACTCTAAATATCTGTGCCAGCTCTAGTCACAGAACCTAATGTTTAGTATTAACTTTTTCAATGTGACTATTGTTTCCATTTTTCAGGTAGGAAACTGAGGGAGGCATTCATTCAGAGTTGTTCAAGGTTGTATGACTGTTCCCCTACTCGGGACGTAGGAGGGCAGTGAATTTGAGGCAAGTCTGGACTAATAGGCTGTTGTGAGGAATACATTGTAGAACTAAAAACCGACCCAAACAGGCCAGAGGTTTTTTGCTTGCTTGCTGTGGGTCTATTGTGACTTACTGTTGTTGTAGGGTTTCTACATAGCTGGCTTGGCACTCCTGGGGTTAAAGGCACATGTCACCACACCCAGCAGTTTTGGGTTCTTTTGAGACGAGGTTTCAATCATTGGAAGAAACCATAGGCTACCTTCTAAGGAGATCCTCCTGTTTCAGCTCACCACGTGCTGGAAAGCATGTGACACCACACCAGCCTGAGTCTGCTTTTTATTTATTATGGGATGGGGATTAAAGCTAGAGTGACGTGAGTGTCAAGGGTGCCACCACTGAACGACATTCCCAGCCCGTGTCTGCTTTTTAGCAAGTATGTTAACCAGGTAAAAGCTCAGAAAAATGTTAGCCAGCCCCTTTGAGACTGAAGTGAAAACAAGGTCTAGCACTCAGGAAAGCTGAGGCAGGAGGATCATGATTTTCAGCTCAACCTGCACTACCCAGCAAGTTCCAGACTAGTCTAAATTGTAAGAACAAGACCAAAAAGGGGGTTGGAGTGGGGAGAGCAAGTATCGTCTTCCAGGTACTGCTCTTAAGTTTTAGGGATGGTGCAGTCATGATTGTAAGCAGGCAAAGCAAGACTCCTGCGGAAGATGCTGCAGGGACTCAATGTGTTTCCTCTTGTGCCCACAGGTGGCAATGGTGGAGGTACAGCTGGAGAATGATCATGAATACCCACCAGGCCTGCTAGTGGCATTTAGTGCCTGCACCACTGTGTTAGTAGCTGTGCACCTATTTGCACTCATGGTCTCCACATGTCTTCTGCCCCATATTGAAGCCGTGAGCAACATCCACAACCTCAACTCTGTCCACCAGTCACCACACCAACGACTCCACCGATATGTGGAGCTGGCCTGGGGCTTCTCTACTGCCTTGGGCACCTTTCTCTTCCTGGCTGAAGTTGTTCTGGTGGGCTGGGTCAAGTTTGTGCCCATTGGAGCACCCATGGACAAACCAGTGCCTGTGGTACCTATGTCCCAGGTGCCACCTGTGACTGTCTCCCTTAGTTTAGCTTCTAACCTCACACCATCCTCTGCTTCTATAGCCACATCACAACAGCCTTCCAAAGCCTGTCCACCCCGGCAAGTGTGTGGTAGTGCTCATGGACCAGGCTGGCAGGCAGCTATGGCCTCCACAGCAATCATGGTACCCGTGGGACTTGTGTTTATGGCCTTTGCCCTACATTTCTACCGATCTTTGGTGGCTCACAAGACAGACCGCCACAAGCAGGAACTAGAGGAACTCAGTCGCCTGCAGGGGGAGCTGCAGGCTGTGTAAGCCCAGCTTTAGACTGTTGTAAGCATTGCAAACCCCAGGGATCTACAGACCTCATTCCTTGCCCTAAGCTGGAGCCACCTCCTGTAAGCTACTCTCAGGTAAAGGACAAATTCCTTCTCAAGTATGGGTCTGGAGTCCCATACTTCCAGTGATGATTCCTGTCATGTTCCAGTGGGATTTGTAAATTCTCAGTCTTAAGTATATTCTGGGGTAGATGAGAAGGAAGCCCTAGTGAGATCTCTCTGGGAAGGTGACCATCTGTACAGCTGTCCCTAGGGCAGTCAGCGCTTGCTTATCTGTAATCTGATTTACAGTTGGCATCCTGGGAGAGATTTTAAATGGGCTCCTCAGATGAGCCACTTCACACCTGGTGACTTGTGGTGGTGTATCCCACTGCCTTAGGCATTTATAATCTTTGGCTAGAGCTGGGGGAGGAGGAATCTTTGAAGACTGAGATTGTGCATTTAGCTTGACAAGGTTGGGTGACTTTGTTAGGGAGAAAACTTAGCCCTTAGAATGCAGAGCTCTTCAGACACTGATTTGTTTGTTTTCCAAGCCAGAGTAGCACTATATTTGTCCTGGCTGTCCTGAAACTCTCCGTAGACCAGGCTGGCCTTGAACTCACAGAGATCCACCTGCCTCTGCCTACCACGTGCTGGGATCGAAGGCATGCACCACCAACACCTGGCTCAGACACTGACTTTTTGATGCACCCTGTTTTGTAAATAAAGTGTGTCTCACATTCCTGTGGCTGTGAATGGGATGAAGGGGGAACCTTGGGTAAGGGTCCTTGTTCCTAAGGGCCTCATGGAGGTGATGCACCTGATGGGTGGTAGGCCATCCATCATCAGGTGCTGACAAGATCTGATAAACTTCTGAAGGTGGTAAATCATTTCCCAGACTAAGGCCTTTGAACTCTTGTTCCTAAACTTTTGGTTTCCTGTAAGCTTCTTGAGTGATCCCTTTATCTTAGAGACTATTCAGAAGTTCTCTCATTTAGTCATCAGACATCTTTTTTTCTAGTATTTATTTATTCTATATAAGTACACTGTAGTTGTCTTCAGACACTCCAGAAGAGGGCATCAGATCCCATCACAGATGGTTGTGAGCCATCATGTGGTTGCTGGGATTTGAATTCTGGAAGAGCAGTCACTGCTCCTAATCACTGAACCATCTCTCCAGCCCTTAGACATCTCAATAAACAAGTTTTATATTTCCCATTTTAGAGAGGCAGCTGAGGCCAAGAGGCTGATCTGGCCCACAGCCACAGTTAGTCTATGACCTCAATTACCTTTACCATCTCCTAACGATTTCTGGAAGAGAGGGAGAGGGAACTGGTACCCTTCAACTGGGACAAAGGAACCTCACCTTTTGTACCTTCACGTGCATTTTCCTTCAACCTCACAATTCTAAAGAGTATAGATCCTACCGTCTAGTCTAGTGATAAACCTTGTACAGATTCCTTTTATTACCTAAAATGGCCCATTAAAACGTGTAAAATCAGGCTCCAATAATTTTTCCTACCACTATTGTGAGGGTTGCAATAAATTGTGACCCATAGCCACCCATTCTGGAGGGATAACCTGAAACTAAGGGGGAAGTCAAAGGCTTGCCCAGTGTTCTATAATGAGGGGGCCACTTGAGGCATCTTCAGTTTAGAAGATTTGGTAAGAGTGCAGTTCTTCCAGAGAGCCTGTATACGCAGGATGAAAAGGGTGTTGAACCTTGGGACCATCTCAGCTCTAAGTTCCTAAATGAAGCCTGAACTAGGCTTGTTCTTAAGCTTAGCAAGAGGGATCCTATGAGCATAGGGAACCCTGCCTAAGATCTGCCCAAGGATAACTGGGTTACTTTCAAACTTTTATTTTCTATAGGACCCATTTAAAGGTCTTTTTAAAAAGATCGACGGAACCCTAAGACAGCTTTAAATTCTAGCCACTAGCTACACCTCCCTAATAGACAAAACGAACATTTAAAAACTGTCCCAAGGGAGGTGTAACTAGGGTGCTGGCCTAGCACGCAGAAGGCCCTGAGTTAGGTTCCCCAGCATGCTAGAAGCCGGTTATTGGTGTGCACACCTGTAATTCCAGCACCCAGGAGATAGAAGCAAAAGGATCAGGAGTTCGAGGCCATCCTCCGTTATAGAGCAAGTTCGATGTCATGCTGTCTGAAAAACAAGAGCCCGAGTAGAAAAGCAGGAATGAACCGATCATTTCATTATGTGCATCGGTAGGCAAAGTGCCTCACTCACCCCTCCTGGATGTATTTTTCCACCTCCCATCCCGCCCAGGTTTTAGTGGATTCTACGGGAAGTGGCCCGTTACGCCGTGCTCCGCACGCCTGGCCACGCCTCTCTTATTAGCCCCGCCCACAGCAGGATCCGCAGATTCGCTACCCGACTCCTTAGGATTATTTGGGAAGCTTTTCTTGTCTGAAAATTTTCATGAAACGCCGAGAAGACTTTTTTTTCTTGTAACCATTTCGCACTAAGTAGGAAGTGGGCGGCCCCTTGAGTTGTTCTACTTGGAAAATTCCAGGAATAGCGGTCGACTCTGCCAACAGGGCTTGGCCAGCCAGGCGTGATTTTCTTGACTCTACCGCAGGTGAGAAGAGGTGACGACCAAAGCCCAGAACGGTGGCGAATCTGCACTGCAGCCTCATAGGCATTTGGGCTGCGCAAGGAAGGGGCAGGGAAGAGGAGCTAAGGAGCGCGCATCCTGTCCACTCATTTGCCCCGCCCGCCTCGCGAATCTGCGTCGTTGGACGCACCACTCAAATCTCCCGAGCTCCGGCTGGCGTCCTCCCCCTCGCTCCGCCCCCCCTTTCCTCAGGGGCCTGTCGCAGCTTTCGTCGCCGCCGATTCGTCAGGAACCCCAAGGCCGGAGCAGCTGGATAAGGGTGGTGCAGTCCACTCTCCGGGGAATGCGGCCAATCTTCAGGCTCCCTGGGCTACAACTCCCGAGCCTTCCAGGGCGCCGGCCGAGGCAAGGCCGCTACCCTCGGCCCCGTGGATCTCTCCGCAGTACTTGTAGCGAAAGTGCGGATGCAGACGCTGTGCCCATTGGGCCTCGTGCAGGTGGCGGTGGTGTTTGGTGCGCGCGCCGGGGAGGTGGTGGTGGGGGGGCGCCGCCGCCGCCACCGCTGCGGGGCCGGGTCTCGCGCTGCCGCCGCCGCCGCCGCCGCCTCACGCCGCTGAGGTGCTGCGCGCGGTGGGGGGAGGGTGAGCCGCTCGCCACGAGCGGGTGAGTAGGGACCTGGCGCGCGTGCGCGCCGACGGGGTGGGGGGGGCACCGAACGCGCCCGGGCGGGAGGAGAGGGCAGCGGCGCGCGTTACCTCCCCCCACCCCCCCGCCTGGATTCAGGGACCGAAGCTGGGTCTCAGGCTTGGTCTCGCGGTGTTTCCAACGCCCCGAAGAGGTGCCACCTCTGGTTCAGAGGATTGGGGCGCGGGGACGCGAGCGGCTGTGCGGGAGCGGGGCTTGGCCCGGGCCGCTGGCCGGTGAGGAGGCGGGAGGGGGCGGGGCCTATGAGGGGACGGGGGAGGGGTCTTGCGTGGAGGCCAAGTGGGGCGCGCTAGGGAGAGCGGGAAGGTAAGGGGGCGCGAGATGGGCCTGGGCCCTGAGGGTAGAATTGGAAGTGGAGAGGAATGGAGTGCTGTAGTGAACCCGGGTCCTCAAGGCAAAATCAGAGAGAGCCATGGGTTATGCTGAGGTGTGGAAACCGGACAGATGTGAGAACCTGGAATCTGGGCTAGCCATTGAGGGGACAGCAAGGAGTCAGGCCTGAGTCTTGGACCCCCATTGCGTATTCCTCTTTTCCTGACAGTGTAAATGAGCAAAGATGGACCAGGAAGGTGGGGGAGATGGGCAGAAAGCCCCGAGCTTCCAGTGGCGGAACTACAAGCTCATAGTGGATCCTGCTTTGGACCCTGCTTTGCGCAGGCCTTCTCAGAAGGTGTACCGCTATGATGGAGTCCACTTCAGTGTCAGTGTGAGTGCCCTAGATCTTTCTTGACTTATTTGGACCTCCAGTCTCCCCTTCCTACTTTCCCCTGTTGAGTGTAACACCCAGACTTCCTATACCTGTAGCTTGGTGTTTTGAGAATGAGCAAGCTATCCCAGTTCTTCTGTACGTTGGCTTCTGCATGGGCTTTATAGCCTGGTACATTTTCAGCCTGGTTTTATCTTTTTCTGCTTTCTTTGTTAGGACTCAAAGTATACCCCCGTGGAAGACCTTCAAGACCCCCGCTGTCATGTCAGGTCCAAAAACAGAGACTTTTCCCTCCCAGTACCTAAGTTTAAGGTAAGTGCCTGCTGGTCTCCCTGCATGTTGATCTTTGGAATGTGTCAAAGATCCTAGCACCCTGGTCTTCACATAGCCTACCAAAGTGCCTATTTCAAAGGAACATTGACATCCAGATCTCATTATATTTGAGTCTGTGAGACTGAGATGTTTTGGGAAGAAGGTATGTAGCTGAGGTGACTCTAATATATATCTGGTGACGAGGGTATTGATGTCTGGATGGATGAGGTATAGGTGGGTATTCTGAAGCCACATGACAGTGGGATACCCAAGTTTTTCAGCAGTTAAGGTTGCTAAGACCACTGTTCACGTGGAGTCTTCTGTTCTCCCTGTCATTTGTATGTGCTCCTCTGTGCTCTTGGAAGAGCAGCTTCCTTTCCTACTTTAATAGGATATTCGTCAAGCTTTGGACCAAGTCTAGAAAATTGGTGGTTCTTGGTCTCCTAGTTTTATTTTTTTGCTTTTGTTTTCTTTCACTGATTATTGCTAAAGTAAGTTGTGCAGTGTCTCCACCCCTTTCCCTGAGCAGCTTCACTGAAAACTCTTTTGCCTGAATGTTTACTTCTCATACCTCCTTTCCACCAACATCTACTGAGACACAAGCCTTAGCCACCTCATCTCTCTTTCCCGAGTCCTGCTCTCCTCTTGACTGATAAGTGGCATTACCAGATACTCGGGTACTACAAGCTGGAAGCCTAAAGTCACCGGTAGTTCTTTACTTTTGTCTTAATCTTTGGGTTTCCATTGCCATGCTTTTCATCAGAGTCTGGTTTCTGTTCCTTCTCAGTTTTAGGATCCATGTTGCTGTTATTTGTCTCTGGTTTAACGTTTTTATTTTTATTTTGTTTTCCAAGTCTATTTTTCCTTTTGATAACATTGTTTTCACATGTGTGTGAGATCACAGATGAGCTTGCATGCCATTGTGCATGAATAGAAGTGAAAAGACAGCTTGTGGGAGTTGTTTTTTACCATGGGTCCTAGGGGTCAGGCTTGGTGACAAGTGTCTGGACCCACTAAGCCATCTTGCTTGCATGCTAAGTCTGTTTTGAGGCATTGACATGTGTGGTTACTGATCTGGGCTGGCCTTATCATTTTTTTGACAGTATATCCCTGTAATATTCAACCAGACACTTTTCAGTGTTTCAAAAATACCAAGATGGATAAATTTCATGTCTTGGTAGTCTGTTGTCTTGGTAAACTTTAGGCAGCTACAAAGTCCAGAAAGAATGGTAACATCTTTGTGAATCTCTTTCCTGATTTTTCTGTGTGAAGGATCCTTTTTTGGCTCCCAGATACCTTGTCTACACCTCTGCTACCACTGTGTCGTATTTGGATTATTTATATCTGGCTTATCTTTTTGTTTCTTTCTTTCTTTTTTAAGGCAAGTACTCCTAGGTAACCCAGGCTAGCCTTGAACTGAAAATCCTTTTGCTTCAGCCTCCCATGTGCTAGTATTGTAGGCAGGCACAGCACACTCAGCACTGTCTTGTTTCTTTTCTGAATGAGAACTTTTTCCCTGTATGTGAGTATCTTGTTGCTGTCTTCAGACACACCAGAAGAGGGCATCAGATCTCATGACAGATGGTTGTGAACCACCATGTGGTTACTGGGAATTGAACTCAGAACCTCTGGAAGAACAGTCAGTGCTCCTAACCACTGAGCCATCTCTCCAGCCCCAGATTATTTTCTTCTATCACTTTCTTCTGTATGTTGATTCTGTGTTTTATGTCTCTTTTCTTCCCAATTGTTGCTGTTTGTCATAAGAGGAATTGAAAGACAGGTCAAGGCTAATACAGGTCTCGTGATCCCCCTTGACTTCTCTATCACAACAGTCTCCCAGACTTAATCTCATGGATAGCTCTGAAGTTTCCCAGATGGTAAGGAAACTGCTCATTATGGAAACCTGAGACCAATTCTTGTCTTTCCACAGCTGGATGAATTCTATATCGGACAGATCCCACTGAAGGAAGTAACTTTTGCGAGGCTCAATGACAACGTGAGGGAAACTTTCCTGAAGGATATGTGCCGGAAATATGGTGAGGTGGAAGAAGTGGAGATCCTTCTTCATCCCCGCACTCGAAAGCACCTAGGCCTAGCCCGTGTGCTCTTCACCAGCACTCGGGGTGCCAAGGAAACTGTCAAAAACCTTCACCTCACTTCTGTCATGGGCAATATCATTCATGCCCAGCTTGATATCAAAGGTGAGGACTCCCCTGCATGTTGCTTAAGGTTGGTTTCTAGCAGGGATCATATATGCAAATACTTAATTGGGCTTAGCCAAGTAATCAAGCTCATGATTACCAAAATTCTCGAAGTCATGTGTGTTTCTGAACTTAATGTTTTAAAAATTTTAGAGATTCGTTTATATATTTATTTTTATGTGTGTACCTGTTTTGCCTGAATATATATCTTTGTTCAGCATGTATGTCTGATGCTCATGGTAGTCAAAAGAAAGCATCAATTTCCCCTGGAACTGGAGTTTTAATGCTTGTGAGCTACTATGTGGGTGCTGGGAACTGAATTCCAGTCCTCTGGAAGAGCAGCCAGGACAATTAACTGCTGAGTCATCTCTCCAGCTCAGGGAGGGTTTTTCTTTCTTGTTTGTTGGTTGTTTTAAAATTATACATATTTTGTGCTTTCTACAGTAACATACTAAGATTGAAACTTTAGGTAATTGAAGAACTAGAGTTTTAGGTCATGGCCTACCAAAAACCACAGATCTGTGAAGATAAAGGTAAATAAAGCAGAGTTTCATGGTGGCTCATACCTACAGTCCTAATGCTTGGGAGGCTGGAGACAGGAGAACTTTGAGGTTAGCCTGTCTACAGAGATGATTCCAGGCCAACTAGTGCTACATACTGAGAGCTGGTCTCAGAAACACAAAAACACAAAAGGAACAAGGAGATAACTTAGTGGGTAATAGTACATACTACACAAATATGAAGACCTGAATTTGAGTCTCCATCACTGATAAAATCCAGATATGGTTGTATATGCCTATAGCTTCATTTTTGTGGGGTTGGAGACAACCAGATCCCAGAATCTCACTGACTAGCCAGGGTATGGATTGGCAAACTTCAGTTCTAGTGAGATCCTCTCTCAGAGGAGTGAGCTAGAATGTATTAATGGGGAATATCCAATGTCTTCCTGTGGCTTCATGTGTGTGCACTTGGAAACCTACAAGTACATCATACACACAAATACAAGTGAAGAAGAATGGAGCAGGTTTGAACTGCTTTCAAGTCATTATAGGGGAGAAATTTCAAACTAGTACAGTGCCATCTAAGGGAAGAGGTTGTGTTTTGGTTTTTAAGATTTATTTATTATATATAAGTACACTGCATCTGTCTTCAGATACACCAGAAGGCATCAGATCTCATTACAGATGGTTGTGAGCCACCATGTGGTTGCTGGGACTTGAACTCAGGACTTCTGGAAGGGCAGTCAGTGCTCCTAACCATTGAGCCACCTCCCCAGCCCCCAGGGAAGAGGTTGTTAATTGGTGTTTGCAAATGGGAGTGAAGGCCAATGGTCCCAAATTCAACTTTAGACTTTCGTATGTAATCTTATGGTTTTTATGTGTTTTTGAGACAGAATCTCACTATATAGCTTTGGCTGGCCTTGAACTCACTGAGATCCACCTGCCTCTGCTGTCTTGAATGCTGGGAATTAAAAGTTTTGTTTATTTATTTTGTTTTTAATGTTTTTATTTGCTTTATAGATCTCACTGTAAGTTAATCTGCCCTTGAATTTTATACCAGGTCCCAGGCTTTACTTTGGCGTTTTTGTTTTATCTTTAAAGATTTATATTTGCTTCTGTGTATGTGTGTCTTTGTATAAATGTATGTACGTGTGTGTGTGTGTGTGTGTGTGTGTGTGTGTGTGTGTGTGTATACCACAGAGGCTAGAAGGAGGGTATTTGTTGGATCCCCTGGAATTGGAGTCAGATAGTATGGACCACCATGTGGGTGGTTCTTTGCAAGAGCACAAAATGGTCTTAACTGCTGAGCCATCTTAACAACCCTTTGTTTTGGTTCTTTTGAGACAGGGTCTTATGTAGCCCAGGTTGTCCTAATCTTCATTTGTAGCCAAGGATGACCTTGGCTTCTAATCCTCCTTCATCCTGGATCATAGACTTGTGCCACTGTGCTTGGTTTTTGTGGTCCTGGGGATGAAGCCCAGGGTTTATGCATGTTAGGAAGGCACTCTACCAACTGGGCGACTCTCCAATCCCTGTTTTGTGTTTTTGAGTCAGCCTTGCTGTCTGTCTCTGGTGACTTATCCTCACTCTATAGCTCATGCTTCAGTCTCCCAAGTATGAGGATTATGGGCGTATCCCATGGTACTTGGCAACTCTTCAATTTAAGGGCTGTGTTCTTCTCACAAATGTCTTATATTTGTTGTATGTGTATGCATGTCCATTCTGTGTGTGTGGCCTTGTGAAGGTCAGAGGGCACTAAGGGGTGGGGTGGAGGTTCTCTCCTTTCTCCTTGTGGGTCCCAGAGATCAAACTTTTTGTTAACTTGGTGGCGGGCAGTTTACCCATGAAACCCTCTCACTGTTCAACCTCTCCCAAGAATTTAAAAGTCATTGTTAAAGACAAATCAAATCCCCCTGTGGGCTGAATTGACTCTTGTAGTTGCAACTCTGCAGTCTCAGTTTATAACATAAGGAGTGTGGGGCTTAGCAGCAGAGAGACCTCTACTTTTCTTGAAGTTTATAAAATACTCTAGATAAGTATGTATGTGTGTAAAGTATGAGTTTATAAAATGTGGTTATATTGAACCAGGACCTTTTCATGCCAAGCCAAGCATCATTGCCTCCCCATATTAATGGGATTATATATTTAATAGGTGGAGAGGTGCCAGATTTTATTTCATAAATCTGCAAAAAAGCAGTACACAGTGATAAATATCTGTAATAAAGCCTGATAAATTCCTGAATATGGAAAGAGTAGGGACAACAGTATCAGGAATTCAAGGTCATTCTTTTCTTTTTAGTGAGTGTGAGACCAGCCTGGCTATTTGAGTCCTTGTCAATAAAAATAGAAAGAAGCATAGATCTAGTCAAAATTACACCAACCAGGTAGAAATGAGATAAAGGTTTCCAAGGATTGAGGTAAGTAGGAACAGTTTCTAAACATTCTGAAACATTCAGCTCAAGAGATTGTAGGAAACTTAAGACCTGAGGAAGAAACAAAACTACCAATAAGGGAGGTTCTGACTGTTGATTCCTATTTCTCTTCGTCTAGGCCAACAACGAATGAAGTACTATGAATTGATTGTCAATGGCTCTTACACTCCTCAGACTGTGCCCACTGGGGGCAAGGCCTTGAGTGAGAAGTTCCAGGGTTCTGGTACAACCACTGAGACGGTGAGATGCTTGTAGCTGCCACTGTTTTAGGCACATGTACTCGTTACCTGGTCACCAAGAGCAAGAGCCATTTGGGATGGCCCTAAACATTGCTATTAAGTATAGGAAGAACTAAGGGAAGATGCCTAGGTGCCTTCAGAAACAAAAAGTTGGAATCTTAGATTAGGGCAGGAGACAGTTTTCAATCATGTTTGATCTTTTTTCTTTGCCTCACTTTTTCTTTAGACTGAAGCCCGCCGACGGTCTTCCTCTGACACAGCTGCCTATCCAGCAGGCACTACTGTCGGGGGCACCCCTGGCAATGGCACTCCCTGCTCCCAAGATACAAATTTCTCCAGCAGTCGACAAGATACCCCATCTTCCTTTGGCCAGTTCACCCCTCAGTCCTCCCAAGGAACCCCCTACACATCTAGGGGTAGCACCCCCTACTCTCAGGACTCTGCCTACTCCAGCAGGTATGGGAAACACTTCTCTTAGGCCTTAGCTATTTGATTCTGGGAGTTGCAGCTGGAAAGAACAAGCTCCAAGTCCCTTTGAGAAGGAATTGGAAGCTATTTTAGTCTCTGGTTTCAACTGACAGTTGCTGTTTTCAGGGACAGTAGTGTGGGACTTGATCAGCAATTTAGAAGCAGATGTTGAGAAACCTGCTTTGAGTTTTGTGTGCATATGTGCACTCATGTGCATGCTCCTGCCTGTATGTCTGTGTATCGCACACATGCAGCACCCAAACAAGCTAGAAGGGGACAGATGTCTTGTATTTATAGGTTACAGGTGTTGTTATATGTGGCACTGAGAATTGAACCTGAACCCTCTGCAAGAACAGTTTGTACTCTTAATTGCCAAGCCATCTTTCTAGCCCCACTTTTAAGATTTTTATGTGGGTGTTGGGGCTTTAGCTCAGTGGTAGAGCGCTTGCCTAGCAAGCTTGAGGCCCTGGGTTCGGTCCTCAGCTCCTGAAAAAACAAAAAAAAAAAAGATTTTTATGTGTTTGAATGTTTTGCCTACATGTATGTCTCTGAACACACAGTGTTCCTGGTAACCTATGAAAACAGAGCCAGTAAGGTTTGGTCACCTAACTCCTGGATTCTTCTTTAGCACCACTTCAACCTCCTTCAAACCCTGGCGGTCAGAGAACAGCTATCAAGATTCTTTTTCTCGCCGTCATTTCTCTGCATCTTCAGCCCCTGCAACCACCACTACTGCCACCTCAGCAACTGCTGCAGCTACTGTAGCCTCCTCCTCCTCATCTTCCTCCTCATCATCGTCCTCCTCTTCCTCGTCATCTTCTTCCTCGGCCTCTCAGTTTCGTGGTTCTGACTCTAGCTACCCAGCGTATTATGAAAGCTGGAATCGTTACCAGCGCCATACTTCCTATCCACCTCGCCGGGCAACTAGGGAGGACCCTTCTGGGGCTCCATTTGCTGAAAATACGGCTGAGCGCTTCCCACCTTCCTATACCTCTTATTTGGCCCCTGAGCCTAACCGATCCACTGACCAAGACTACCGGCCTCCTGCCTCAGAGGCCCCACCTCCAGAGCCTCCAGAACCTGGTGGTGGTGGTAGTGGTAGTGGTGGTGGGAGCAGTGGTGGTGGTGGTGGTGGTGGTGGGGCACCCAGCCCTGAGAGAGAAGAAGCCCGGACTTCCCCACGCCCAGCTTCACCTGCACGTTCTGGCTCTCCAGCCCCAGAAACCACCAACGAGAGCGTGCCCTTTGCTCAGCACAGCAGTTTGGATTCCCGTATTGAAATGTTGCTAAAGGAACAACGTTCCAAATTTTCTTTCTTGGCTTCTGATACAGAGGAAGAGGAAGAGAACAGCAGTGCAGGCCCTGGGGCTAGAGATGCAGGGGGTGAGGTGCCTTCTGGGGCAGGTCATGGGCCCTGCACACCCCCTCCTGCCCCAGCTAATTTTGAAGATGTAGCTCCTACAGGGAGTGGAGAACCAGGGCCTGCCCGGGAGTCACCAAAGGCCAATGGACAGAACCAGGTGAGCCTGGGATGGAAGCTTATAGTCTTAGGTGGGAGGGAAGGTGCTCAAACATGAAGACAAACGTGAGGGCAAGCTCAGGGAGCTCTGGCAGGAGCTGTCTGTGATTCTCCTCCATACTCCACAGGCTTCTCCATGTTCTTCCGGAGAAGATATGGAGATCTCTGATGATGACAGGGGTGGCTCACCACCTCCAGCCCCAACACCCCCTCAGCAGCCACCGCCGCCACCACCTCCACCACCTCCCCCTCCTCCTCCCTACCTTGCTTCCCTTCCCCTGGGCTATCCTCCCCACCAACCTGCCTACCTCCTTCCACCCCACCCAGATGGACCACCACCCCCTGAATACCCTCCACCACCTCCACCACCACCACCCCACATCTATGACTTTGTGAACTCCCTGGAACTTATGGATCGACTTGGGGCACAGTGGGGAGGGATGCCCATGTCCTTCCAGATGCAGACCCAGATGTTAACACGGCTTCACCAGTTACGGCAGGGCAAGGGATTGACTGCAGCCTCAGCTGGTCCTCCTGGTGGGGCCTTTGGCGAGGCCTTCCTCCCTTTTCCACCTCCACAAGAGGCAGCCTATGGCTTGCCCTATGCTCTGTACACACAAGGGCAAGAAGGTCGTGGGGCATACTCCCGGGAGGCCTACCACCTGCACTTGCCTATGGCAACCGAGCCCCTGCCCTCTTCCTCAGTCTCGGGAGAGGAGGCCCGGCTGCCTCATAGGGAGGAAACAGAGATAGCAGAAAGCAAGGCCCTACCATCAGCAGGCACAGTGGGTCGCGTGCTAGCCACCCTTGTCCAAGAGATGAAGAGCATTATGCAGCGAGACCTCAACCGAAAGATGGTCGAGAATGTGGCCTTTGGAGCCTTTGACCAGTGGTGGGAGAGCAAGGAAGAAAAGGCCAAGGTAAGGAGGTCTAGTGCTGGGTACATTGGCACATTCAGTGTTTGTTGGATTGCCCTATTCAAGATAGGGACAAAGGAAAAATAAATTGATAGTAAGGCTGTGGGAATTATGGGCTGGGGAATTATGACACAGAACAAAAGGTAATCATGGGCTTGGGTCAGAAAAGCTTTGTTCTGGCTTCTTTTGCTGCTTTACAGTATGTTTCTGGGCTTGTATTTAGTTCTACCATTTGTAGCCTGGTAAAAATTGGTACCTGTTTCTTAAGGGTGGATGGCCTAAATGATCAGACTTGAGAAACTATTTTAATTTGCCAGAGATTTGATAGTGTTGTTGTTGTTTTTTAAAGATGTATTTATTTTATGTATGAATACACTACAGCTCTATCTTCAGACACCAGAAGAGGGCATCAAATCCCATTACAGATGGTTGTGAGCCACCATGTGGTTGCTGGAAATTGAACACAGGACCTTGGGAAGAACAGTTAGTGCTCTTAAATGCTGAACCATCTCTCCAGCCCAAGATTGATAGTGTTAGCAGAATAAATTAATGCATGGTGGTGTTCCTCAGGCATACTGTTGGTTCTTGGGCAAGAGGGAGTCCCTGTGCTCTGGGTCCATCAGCTTGATCTCCCTACTATTTGCAGCCATTCCAGAATGCAGCCAAACAGCAAGCCAAGGAAGAGGACAAAGAAAAGATGAAGCTCAAAGAGCCAGGCATGCTGTCCCTTGTAGACTGGGCCAAGAGTGGCGGTATCACAGGCATTGAGGCCTTTGCCTTTGGGTCAGGGCTTCGAGGGGCCCTGCGATTGCCTTCATTCAAGGTATCCAGGAATTTAGTGGTGGGGAAAGCTGGTGGGCCTCCCTCCCCAGTGGTGGGAGATGATGTGTGGGAGTGGGGTGAGGCTGTGGATGATGGTGGTTTTGTTTTGTTTTTGTTTTAATTTTTCCTCCCTTTTCCTCACTCTTGTCTCTGTTTGAGCTCTAAGTGGGCCCTGTCTTTCTGCATCTGCCAGGTAAAACGGAAAGAGCCATCAGAAATTTCAGAGGCAAGTGAGGAAAAGAGGCCCAGGCCCTCTACTCCAGTTGAGGAAGATGAAGATGGTAAGTAGGAAATCAGGCAGAAGGAGAATGGGGTAGTCTTCTTCGTATAATAGGAAGCAAGAGGAGAGGTAAAGAGGTCAGGGTATCTCTGAGGGCAAGGTGAATGAGAGGAATTCCAAAGGCATCAGATTATCAGATAGTCTTCTCCTTGCATTTTAGTTATGGTTCTTAGCTCTGCTATGCTAACTTAAGTGTTGTTGTGTCTTGGTTTTTACAACTACAAAGTAGAGATCTCACTGTCTAGACTTAGAAGTTGAAGAATCATCTATCTAGGTTTACTGCCTAATGCTTCTGCTGTGCAGCCTTTTAGTCTGCTGAAGTCTGCCTTTTGATTGGTAGCTTATGGTACTTGAAACTACTTTATTGAGTCAGATCTGCTTCCCTGGAGAACTCCCTGCCTTATATTGTTTCCTGGGCCAGATAAACCAAGTTGGCATTCTCTTTACCCAGCTTAGAAAATGATCAAAGAAAATGTGCGGGATGTAGTTCAGATTGTATGACATGTTAGTATGTTCCAGTTACTGTGCTGAGTAAAGGTGGCCTGTCAGTAGAGTTGGCAGTAGTGTTTCTTGCCTCCAGGATGGCAGAGCAGTAACTACTGATAGATTGCAGCTGCTCTGACTTCTCTTGCAGATACTGAGCGAGAGAAGGAAGCTGGAGAATCAGGACGTCCAGGGACCAAGCCTCCGAAGCGTGATGAAGAACGAGGCAAGACCCAAGGCAAACACCGGAAATCCTTTGCTCTAGACAGTGAAGGGGAGGAGGCATCCCAGGAGTCTTCCTCAGAGAAGGTAAGATGCCAGGCACCTGGTGTCTGCCAGAAGCCTTTCCTAAGCTCCTGTTGGCACATCCAACTTCTTACTGAGGTGGAACCCGGTGTCATTTTCCTGTTAGTCTCAGTTTGTCTTTTTCCTTAAGGATGAGGATGATGATGAGGAAGATGAGGAAGATGAAGAGCGGGAGGAAGCTGTGGATGCCACCAAGAAGGAAGCTGAGGCATCAGATGGTGAGTATAGGCAGTTGAGTAGAGTTCAGGTTTGGGGAAGGATGGGTTATACTATCTGGTTTGTCTTTTTCTAAATTTGTATGACTTTCCTCCTGGACTTCTGGCCATCTTGCCCTTTGCAATGACAGTTGTTTGAGCAGTGTTCATTGGAATCCTGGGACTCTTCAGAACGTGGACCCCATTAATTCAGAGTACTCCCTCTTCTGAAACAGGTTTCCTTGTGGATAGCCCTACAAAGTCTGTTTCTTTCCCCAGGTCCTGTAGGTGAAGGGTGTGCAGTTTTCTCTTGCCCCATTGATGCTACCAATCTGGATGGTCTTGTCTTAGAGCACTGCTTTTCCTGTAAGGCCCAGCCATCAGTCTGTAACCTTCTTTTCCCTTCATCTCACCTGCCATCAACACTCTTCTGCCCAGTTGTGTGTCTGTTGGCTTGTACAGATCATACATGGTTTAGTGATCTGCATTCCTTCAGAAGTATGTATGAAGAGACTGGAAAGAGATAGCACAGTCTTTAATAGCACAACTGCTTTTACAGAGGACCCATGTTTGTTTACCAGAACCTACACAACTGGTGCTTCACAACTGCCTGTAACTTCATTTTCAGGAGATCAACCCATTCTTTTCAATTTCACAGGCATGTGGTGCATATACATACACTCAAGCATACACACAAAGAATTTTTTAGAAGAAATGTACATTAAAACCCTTGTGTGTGTGTGTGTGTTTGTTTCTTCAGATAAAGCAGACAAGATGTGGTTCTTGCTTTAAGAACTTGTTGGAGAGGAATAGAAGGGTGAGAGACAGGTTACACAAGTCCTTTGTGTCATTGCAGATAGATTACATTTTAAAGACAATGAGATAGGGTTATATCTTCTGATAGTATGCTAGACCTGAGGAAACAACCACTGTAGTCTCTGAATTACTGTTTCTGCTGTGGACAGGGAAGATAGCAGTGATAAGCTTGAGGCCTCACTGCAGAAGCCAAGGGCCAGGCTACCTGCTGACACTGAAGACAGTTCCCTCCTGATGGGCCTAGTTGTACCTCCAACATGCATTTTGAATTTTGTCACCTTTGTGCTTCTGTTCTGCTTTTCTTGTTTAGGTTCTTAGGGACAGGGTCTTTAGCCCAGGAGGGCCTTGCCTTTGTAGCCTTTTCTAGTTGTTCTACCTAAACAGTGCTAGAATTACAAACACCTTGTCATGTCAGACATGCAAACATATGCAGTGCTGGGGATCAAACCTACATCTACATGCTAGACTAACCGATTTCCGCCTCAGTATTTCCTTTCTTCTGTTCTACTTCCTTTTCAAAACTACTAATAAAACTTTTTCTAAAATGCACTCTCTTCTCTCCAAGTCTTTGCTTGACTCCCTGTTTTCTGCTAGTGACCTGCAGGCCATTTGTGTAGTCTAGGCCCTGCACACTTGTTCTCTTCAGCTTAGTCTCACTTGTTCCAGTTCCCCTACTCCTACCTTCTGTTTACTCCGTTATCAATTCATCAGCACATCTGTTTGCTCTCTTTCTCTCTCCCTGGCCTCATTGACTTACTTAGCCTTTCAAGTGCCAAGAGTTAACAGCCCTTTTCCCTTATGCAGCTTTAGAATTTTAGTGCTCTCACCCAGTACCGATCTTCAATTAGCGTAGTGTATATAATGTCGTGAGGCTATGCCATGGTATGTGTGTATCCTTCCACTGTGTAAGCTTTAGTGATCAAACTCAGGTCATCAGTTTGGCAACAGGTGCCTACTGAGCCATCTTGATGGCACTTTTTTTTGCTTTGTTTTGTTTTTGAGGAAGAGTCTCACGTAGTCCATGCTGAGCCCTAGCTTGCTGTATATATGAGCATGACCTTCAACCAGTCCTCTGCCTCTTCCTCCTTAGTTCTGGGGCTATATGTATATGTACCACCATGATTTGCTTGCTTTTTTTGGGGTTTTTTTGTTTTTGTTTTTGTTTTTTTTTTTTTTGGTTTTTTTAAGACAGGGTTTCTCTGTGTAGCCTTGGATATCCTGGAACAAACTTTGTAGACCAGGCTGACCTTCACTTACCTCTGCTTCCTGTGTGCTAGGATTAAAGGCGGATACTTTTAAGGCATGTACTATTTATTCCAGTCTGTTTTCTTTTAATTTGAGTACACGGTAGCTGTCTTCAGACACACCAGAAGAGGGCATCAGATCTCATGACAGATGGTTTTGAGCCACCATATGGGTGCTGAGAATTGAACTCAGGACCTCTGGAAGAACAGCCAGTGCTCTTAACCACTGAGTCATCTCTCCAGCCCCTAAGTCTATTTTCTACAGACACACTTTGGTGGTCTATGCCAACTGCTTGCCAGTGTCCCGGTCTGTCTGTCTGTCTGTGCATTCATCCTAGAACTCTCTCTGTAGACCAGGCCTTCATCTTCATTTCTTTGAGGTAGAACATCTCCTCTTTGGTTTTAGCATTTCCTTAGGAGGGGAACTTCCCAGACTTGTTCTTCAAGCAGAATCTAGAGAGCTATCTTTCCTTCATTCTCCAGTTCCTTATACTGATGTTTGTCATTGTGAACACACCCAGAGTACTTAGTGGGTGACCCTCCTCTTGCCCACTGACTGCCCTATGGGTTTCCAGGTGAGGATGAGGACAGCGACTCGTCCTCCCAGTGCTCTCTGTATGCTGATTCCGACGGTGAAAACGGTAGCACTTCCGACTCCGAGAGTGGCAGCTCCTCTTCCTCTTCGTCATCGTCATCCTCCTCTTCCTCATCATCTTCATCAGAGTCCTCCTCTGAAGAAGAGGAACAGTCAGCAGTCATTCCTTCAGCTTCACCATCGCCCAGAGAAGTTCCAGAGCCCCTTGCAGCTCCTGATGAGAAGCCTGAGACAGACAGGGTTATAGATTCCCCTGTCATGCCTCTCCCTGAAAAGGAGACAGTGCCCACACAGCCTGCAGGTAGGTGGCATGGGACAAGTGACATGACTAAGATACATGTTTATCAGTGTCTTAGAGAATGGTCTCCCTACAGTCTGTCCTTGGGATGCTATGTTTATGTGTTGCAGTTAAATGGGCACATAGTAACGCTAACTCATGACTGAGCTCTTGGGCCCTTGTGTAGTCCTTGTTATTCTATAGCACATGCATATGATGGTCTTATGGCAAGGGCTATTTATCCATATAGTAGAGTTTTTTGAGTACTACTACCACTGCCAGGAGCACTGCTGGGTACTGTTCTCATCCTCATAAAGCTTTCAGGAAAAGATAGGCCAATTAAACAAGAAATGCATAGAAACAACTATGATTTCAACCCAGTAAGTTCTGTGAAGAAAAAGTACAAGGAACTCAGATTTCTGAGGGCATCTGTGGGCTTGGGAACATTCTCCTGCTGAAGCAGAGTTGAACTGAAGTCTGGGCAAAACTGTGAGGAGTAAGCAGATGTATGGGCTCTACATAAGGTCTAGAACAACAAATTAGAAAACTTGGAAGAAAGCTCACCCTCTGGTAGATTGAAAATTTAGGGTGAAAAGTGTCCAGAACTATAGAAGTGGGTGATGAGAACCCCATGGAAAATGCATAGCCATTGGAAGCTATGACTAGATAATAGTGATTTGAGAGATGCATTACAAAGAAGAGTGAGAACGGGGCCAAAGTGTTGCATGGAGACTCCTGAGAGGCCAGGAAGGATGCAGGATGGGAAGCTGGGACTTAGTTGTTTTTTGGTATAATTAAAATTTCTAGCATCTACAGGATGATGAGTTGGCTTCTTCTGATACCTCATACACTCATATCCACTCCTGAATCTCTGGGCAGCAGAAGGCCACTTAGAAAGCATTGTTCTTCCTCCATTTTGGGGGCCACATCTATGTTTCAAGAAGATTATTCTGACAGGAAGAGAGATCTGGAAAAGAGGGAGGAGGTGTAAGAGTAGCATTAGAGAGGATACAGGTAAAGTAAAGTCTGGGGTGGCAATAAAGGCCAGTAGGGGAAATGCTTGTCACACAGGCTTGAGAGCCTTTTGAGTTTCAGCTGTAACACCTACAGAAAGGTGTGGTGGCTTGCATTTGTAATCCCAGGTTTGGAAAAGTAGAAACAGATCCCTGGGGCTGAACTTGTCCCAGTGAAAGACCCTATCTCAAAAACCAAAATGGACAGTTGAGATGTCCTACACTTGAGGCTCGGAGATGGAGAAAATTGGTAAAAATAGGGGTGAAGACAGATATATAACTTGGTCAAGGATTTTCAGTGAAGTGGCCTAGGATTATGGGTTCTGATGACATGGATTGAGTGGAGATCTCTGAACCTCCAGTTGGACACATTAGCAATAGGATTGTAGAGCAGAGACTTTGGGAAGAACAGTCTGCCCAAGAGCAATGAGAGCATCGATGTGAACTCAGCTGTTCAATCTGGAGAACACAGGATGAGAGAGGGAGTGCAGGGGCAGAGTGAGGGAAGGGTGAGTTTTGTATATCAAGCTAAGCACCACTTTAAGAGGATGGTAGTAAAAACCAGGTGTTGTGGTTGTGGTGCATTTCTATAATCCTAGTACTGGGGAAATGGAGGAGGAAGGTCAAAAACTCAGGGTCATCCTCAAATGAAGCCAGATGAGGGTGTCAGATCCCCTGGAACTAGAATTATATGTAGTTATAAATCACCATGTTGGGTGCTCGGAATTTGACCTAGGTCCTCTGTAAAAGCAAGAGAACATTCTTAGCTGCTGAGAATTCTTCAGGAGAGGGATGCTAGAAAGATGGCTCAATGGTTAAGATCATTAGTGGCTCGAAGAATCAAGTTCCATTCCCAGCACCTATACGGAACCTTACAACCATCTGCAATTCTCAATTTTAGGGGATTCACAGGCAGAGAAAGCAATTATGTACAGGAAAGTGTTCTTTAAAGGAAGGAGTAGCATGGTATAGTGGCACAGGGGTATAGTCCCATCTGCTTGAAAGTCAAAGATACCAAGTTTGAGGCTATTCAGGGCTAATCTAGGCACTTAAGCAAGACTGTATCTAGATAAAATTTTACAAAGAGCTACTAATCAAACTCAGTGACAGTATGCATGAGGTTCACTGTCCAGTACTAACTGCATGGATGGGCGGGTGGAGAGAGGGAGGGAGGGAAGAAGAAAGAAAAGGCAGAATTAGACTGTGTTATAGGGCCACAAGAGAAGTCATAATAAGATAGAAGTGTCTTGTACCTGACAGGTCATTGGAATTACAAATTTCAGGTGAATGGTTTAGACTGAAGGCAACCGTTAAAGGGATGAGGAGACATAATGTTGATAGCTAGGTTTTTCTAAGGGTACTGAGCTTTCAGGCTTAGTGTCAGGAAACTGTAGGAGCTTAAAAAGATAGTCCACACCTTCCTCTGGGAAGTCAGCTTAATAAATGGTAGCCCAGTTGAAGAAAGATTGTTGAATGTCTGGCGGCAGTTCTAGTCAGGTTAAATACCAGAAAGGAAAGCTGGGTGTGGTGGTACATGCCTGTGATCCCAGCATTGACAGAAGCATTAGGTTCCTCATGGCCTTCAGTGAGTTCCAGGCTAAGCTGAACTACATGAAACCTCTCCCAAAGAGGAGTAGTAATGTTGGGTGGTTGTGTGTTTGTTCATATGGTATGTCTGACTGGGAGTTTCAGAGACAAGTAGCAAAACTCCTTGGTCTTGCCTTCTTTTTGTCTTCTAGTTCGGTTTATTTTTGCTTTCCCTAGGAAATAGGTTTCCTCTGTTTCTTCATTCTAGCAGTGTTCACATCCACCAAACCACCAGAGTAGCAACAGGCCAACCAACCTATTCCTACCTTAGACCTTCTTAGGAAAGCCTCTGATGAAGCTGGCTTGGACTAGGCAGCAGTCTTGGTAGTGTCAGTCCATGATAGCCGTGAGGGAGAAAGTTGGAAGGACTGACTTCTAGGACCTTGTTTCTAAGAATCTGAGAACATAAGAGAGCAATTCCCAGGAAGAAAAAATAGTTGCACTGCCTACCTGCCGGCAATTGTGTCATAATTGTATCATAATTATATCATAAATTGAAGGCCTGGGGAAGGGGGGGAGCACAGAGATCTGTGAAGAAGCTGAGTTGGATGCTAAGTTGTGTAGTTGTCTACTATTCAAGACCCACATGACATCCAGAGCCTAGGATGCAATGCACAGAAGGATGTTTCGGTGCTCCCAAGTAAGGAGCACTCAGCTTGAGACAATATACACAGCTGATCCCTGCCTTCCCGGCCGGACATGGTGCTGGCTGCCATTTAATTCTGAAAATGGTAGAGCCAGTTGCTAGAGCTCTGAGACTACATATGTCTAATCCTGGGTTATGTTCTCTTCCAGTGGTCTTATAAATAGGCTAGGATTCCAGTGTTTCATGGGATGCCTTCCCTCCCTACTTTCCCAAGTTTGACTAGACATTTGATTTGGTTGGTTATTCTGTTTGAAGAACAGCTTCCTGGGCTTATCTGTCTGCTCTTGAGTTTTCTCCATACCTGACCTGGACATATTCCATGTCAGCTGGAATAATGAACAGGTACAGAGCCCCATTCTGTTTAGGGAGCTAATAGTACTGAGAATGGTATGAGCAGGAGAGAGGCAAGCAGCATCTCCTGTGTAACAAATGTGTGTGCATATATAAGCATGAGTGTACTAGATGAAAGCGGAAGCAGAACAGCATAGAACTTGATGAAGTAAGGCTGCCTTGCTCTAGGATAGTTGAGCCCACATCTACCCTGTGAGAGCCAGTTTTGTCTCTGGTCTTAGCACATGTGTTTCCATCCCCAGGTCCTGCTGAAGAACCACCTCCTACTATACCACAGCCTCCCCCAGAGCCACCAGCTGGACCTCCAGACCCTCCCCCTCGCCCTGATGAGCGCCCCTCTTCTCCTATCCCTCTCCTACCCCCACCCAAGAAACGCCGGAAAACTGTTTCCTTCTCTGCTGCAGAGGAGGCACCAGTCTCAGAACCTTCTACAGCTGCCCCACTACAGGCCAAGTCTCCTGGTCCAGTCTCTAGAAAAGTCCCCCGGGTTGTAGAGCGGACCATTCGTAACCTACCCCTGGACCATGCATCTCTGGTCAAGAGTTGGCCTGAAGAGGTGGCTCGAGGGGGTAGGAATCGAGCTGGAAGTCGTGTCCGCTCTACTGAAGAAGAAGAGGCCACTGAGTCAGGAACAGAAGTAGACTTGGCAGTACTGGCTGACCTGGCCCTGACTCCAGCCCGACGTGGGTTGGCTATCCTACCCACTGGTGACGACTCAGAGGCCACAGAGACCTCAGATGAGGCTGAGCGCCCAAGCCCTCTACTCAGCCACATCCTCTTGGAACACAATTATGCCCTAGCCATCAAGCCCCCACCTACCACACCAGCACCTCGGCCCCTGGAGCCAGCTCCTGCCCTGGCTGCACTCTTCAGTTCTCCAGCTGATGAAGTCTTGGAGGCGCCTGAGGTAGTGGTGGCTGAGGCAGAAGAGCCAAAGCAACAGTTGCAGCAGCAGCAGCAGCAGCATCCAGAGCAGGAAGGGGAGGATGAGGAAGAAGATGAAGAGGAGGAGTCTGAGTCTTCAGAAAGCAGCAGCAGCAGCAGCAGCAGTGATGAGGAAGGGGCCATCAGGAGGCGCAGCCTCCGCTCCCACACTCGAAGAAGAAGACCACCACTCCCACCCCCACCCCCACCGCCTCCTTCCTTTGAGCCAAGGAGTGAGTTTGAACAGATGACCATCCTGTATGATATTTGGAACTCAGGCCTGGACTTAGAAGACATGAGCTATTTGCGTCTCACGTATGAGCGGCTGCTGCAGCAGACCAGTGGTGCTGACTGGCTTAATGACACCCACTGGGTCCATCACACAAATATCCTAAGCCGCAGAGCCTGTCTTATCTGAGCCCTAGAATAAGACACAGGACTGAGGCCCTCCTCTGGGTTATGTGGCAAGAATTGTTATCCTCAGGTCACTTCTCGGGTTGCACTGGTCTCCTATCTAACTTACTGTGCTTTGTGCCTTGTTTAACCTTGGGGTTCTTTCCCCCTCTGTCTTGTGTTTCTTCTGATAGAACAGGTAAGGTCTAGACTTGCCTTCTCCAGTCTGTCTCCTAACTATCACCATCAGACAAGCTACCCTGCAGATAGGGCCTGGGTTGGACAGGAGGTGTGGGTCTCAAGAAACTGGTCAGTGAGGAACCTGTTCTTTTCCTTAATGCCCTGCACTTACCAACTTAAGCACTCCAAAGCGCAAACGACGGCCCCAAGATGGGCCCCGGGAGCATCAGACAGGCTCTGCACGCAGTGAAGGTTATTACCCCATCAGCAAGAAGGAAAAAGACAAATACTTGGATGTGTGCCCTGTCTCAGCCCGGCAGCTGGAAGGTGGAGACACTCAGGTAGCGCTCTACTCTAAGCCCTCCCTAGTTTACTACCTCCTGCCTGTCCTTTAAACACTTACCACCTTTTTGTCTTACTCACAGGGGACTAATCGGGTACTTTCTGAGCGACGGTCAGAGCAGCGGCGGTTACTAAGTGCTATTGGCACTTCAGCCATCATGGATAGTGATCTACTAAAGCTAAACCAGCTCAAGGTCAGGAGGGGAAACTGGAAGAGGGAGGAGACCCAGTGAAAAAAACTACAGCAAGGAGAGTTGTCCCTGTGGGGTCCTTTGAAACAGGGAGGAGGAAGGGAAGGGAAGGGAAGGTGCAAGTTTGTGGGAGCATCCAGCAGTTAAAGCTACCTTCTGTCCCTAGTTCCGGAAGAAGAAACTCCGATTTGGCCGGAGCCGCATCCATGAGTGGGGTCTGTTTGCCATGGAACCCATTGCAGCTGATGAGATGGTGATAGAATATGTTGGCCAGAACATCCGCCAGGTGAGGTTCCACTCTTCGCACCAGGCCTGTTGCTGACTGGACAATGGCAGTTCACCCTACCTCATCTGTTCCTGCCAGACCCTGTGGTCACCCTCCCACCCTGGTGTCATGTCACGTTTTTATACTTGTGATATTTTGTACAGACCCTCCCTCATTACTACCACTGCTACTCCCCCAGCAAACACTGGGAGTTAAATGATGGTGCTTAGTGATAGTTATTGTGGGGACCCAGAACCTCCCAGAGATGGAGATGTGATATTCATCCTGAAAGCTAAAGGGTAATGGATTTCCGGTAGGATGCTCATATGCTCTTGTTCCAGGGGTAACATGTACAAAGGCTCAGAAGTTGCATTCTCTTAGGACAAGGACAAGCATCTTTTCAGGTAGCCTAGTCAGGGCCAGTGACAGGTATGAGTCTGGACAAGAGGCCTTGTGGATGGAGAGTGGCTTGGAAGCTGTGCAAGCAAGGAGTAGTGAAGCCAATAAGCTCCCTCTGGCTGTGGAAAGGAGCTCATGTGGGCTGGCCTCAGTGGAACTTAGTGGCAGATCAAAGCCAAGGTGTGGATGAGAGAGTGGCAGCAGATGTGACAGAGGAGTCTACCCTGTGAGTTCAAAGTAGTTGAAAGCCAGGTAGTTGGCCATGGAGGGTGAAAAAGGTGGTGAGTTTTCTCAGGCCACCCCCATTAGCCTCTAGGAATGTGGTTGAGTAGAAGAACAAAAGTGTGATCAAGATTTGTTCCAGGGCAGACATGAGGCTCAGGGTCCTAGGGATGCAGAAATGATATCCCACACCCCGTTGAGACTGGAGAGTGAAGCCTGGGAAGAGTCCTCACTACAGAGCTGGTGGTTAGAAGTCTGCAGAGGGGTGAGGTCACCTAGTGAGAGTGTGGCAATTGCATTACCTATTTCCTGGGAATAGCTGCCTCTTGGAGAACAAGGCCTTGTCCTGGCGCAGACCATCTGCCATCTGCTCTTGCCAGCTGCCCAGTAGGTCCCTGTGTAGGAAGGCTAGTCCTAGGAAAGGATTCAATTCAAGGCATGTCCACTGTCATTTCAGAAGCTGCTCCAACCCCACAGCATGCTATGGGCTCCACTATGGCCACACAGGTTCTCAGAAGAGCTAGTGCTGGCTTCCCCCAGAGTACTGCTCTGGCTGACTTTGGTCAGATTGGGTGGGAGCGGGTCTCGCCCATGCAGTGACTGAACTCTTATTCCCCCAGATGGTAGCTGATATGCGGGAGAAGCGCTATGTTCAGGAGGGCATTGGCAGCAGCTACCTTTTCCGGGTGGATCACGACACCATCATTGATGCCACCAAGTGTGGCAACCTCGCCAGGTTCATCAACCACTGCTGCACGGTGCGCTCAGGGCTGGGCCGGGGCTGGGCTGGGCAGGGGTGAGGTGGGGTTGCGGCTTACACTGCCCCTCCTGCAGCCCAACTGCTACGCTAAGGTGATCACCATCGAGTCTCAGAAGAAGATTGTGATCTACTCGAAGCAGCCCATTGGCGTGGATGAGGAGATCACCTATGACTACAAGTTCCCACTAGAAGACAACAAGATTCCGTGTCTGTGCGGCACTGAGAGCTGCCGCGGCTCCCTCAACTGAGGTGGGGCAGGACCAGTGCCCTCACCCCTATTTATTCCCCCTTGGTGCCCTACGCTCCCAGCACCCCCAGCCTTATTGGGCTCAGCAGGGTCCACTGCCCCCACCTTCACATGTGGGATAGGGAGCCCTGAGTCCAGCAAGGGAGCCTCAGTCCATTGAGGTTAACTTCTGCCGCCCCTATACCCCATGCCCAATCACCCTCTTAATTTTTTTTTCTTTGCGAAGAAGAAGCTGTAAATGTTTTGTAGCTGCCAGCAGCTGTTTCCTGTGGAAACCTGGGGTACCAGCCTGTATAGATGCTATTCTTGGGGGCTGCTTAGCTCCTTGCTTCATGTTAATGGGGACTTCCCCTTCTGCCCTATGTGCACCCCTCCCCAGTTTAGGGGTCTCTGGGGCAGTGGCCATGTTCTCCCCCTGGGGGGGCCTTTGGCCCCTAGTCCTGGGAACTCTGTGCCTGGAACCCTGCCTCATCTGTTCCTGCCAGACCCTGTGGGTCACCCTCCTACCCTGGTGTCTCAGGGCTCTGGCTCAGGCCAGGATGGTGGGGGGCAGGCCCTTCTTGTTGGGCTGGACTGTACATAATGTTAATAGTGAAACCCAACACCACATTTTTATAATTGTGATTAAACTTTATTGTACAAAAATGCTTGGTCAATATCTTTGGGAAGAGCAGGCTGGGATGTGAGTTGACACAGTGGGTGAAGAGAGAAAGAGAGAGAATGGGTGGCCCAGAGTTTGGGGTAATTCAACCTGCAAACATAGTACTGCTTTGGACCAACCACCTAACAGGCTACAACACCATGCCTCTATGTATCTCACCATGGATGTTAGCCAGAGTTGTATCAAGATCAGGTTTACCTTGCTCTCCCTCCCCAGAACCACGGCTAGTGCCGGGTCTCCAGCCTGCTGAGAAACCCAGCAAGAGGGAAGAACCATGGTCACATAGTATGAGTCTCCTCTACCCCACTATCCCTAAAATACTTCACTTTACCAAGTGGGCGGGTTCTGTCCTCTGCCTGCCCCTGAAGAGTGGACTGGCCACCAGGGGGCACTCTGGCAAGGGAATTCCCTCCAAACCCCCTTGCCCGCCCCTAGGGGTGGAGGCTAGGCTGGTCTCCTTCCTGGAATGGCCCAGAAGGGAGGAGCAAGCGGAAGGAAGCCTGTGTGCATCTAGCTGGTCCACCAGTCCAGGACACAACCTCTCCCAGTGGCCAGTTTGGGCGCCCTGGGACTTTCTACAGGTAGGCAGAGGTGATACTGAGGCCCAGCTGGCCCTTCTCTTACTTAGTCTGAGCCCTTCCAACCTCCCTATCCAACTCCTTGCTTTCTCTGCCTGTCCATTGACCTCACTCCCTAATCCCTTTCTGCATCCAATTCTAGTGACTCAGCAGTTGGGGTCAGAGGGCAGGAAGCCTTGGTGCTAAAGGCACAGAAAACTGTCACCCATAGCTACTGCTCAGCCTCTACCCGTCCACTGCTCTCACCTAATAGGTTCCTTCTAGGAATAGCACATAACTGAACAGATGGAATCAGGCAACTCAAGTGAGCTAAATTCTCTTCCCACAGCTGGGCATGGCAGACTCTGCACAGGTGCCAACACTGGTATACCTGGTCACAGGTGGCTGTGGCTTCCTAGGAGAGCATATTGTTCGAATGCTGCTGGAGCGGGAGCCCAGGCTCCGGGAGCTGCGTGTCTTTGACCTGCACCTGAGTTCTTGGCTGGAGGAGCTAAAAACAGGTGACTAGAGTAGGGCAGTCGCAGGACGGCCCCATCCCTTCCCAAACGGGGATACCTCAGCTTGTGGAAAAAATGATCCGTTTGTTTTCCATCCCACACAGAGGGGACGGGTGAGTCACTGGTTCACGTGGCTCCCAGGGTGTATGCAGGCCAAACTCTGCAGCTGGCTAAGGCCCCAGTTCTGACATTGCCTAGTGTCTCTCCACCAGGGCCTGTGCAGGTGACTGCCATCCAGGGAGATGTGACTCAGGCCCACGAGGTGGCAGCAGCCATGGCTGGAGCTCATGTGGTCATCCATACGGCTGGGCTGGTGGATGTGTTTGGGAAGGCTAGTCCAAAGACCATCCACAAAGTCAACGTGCAGGGTGAGGCACTGCCCCTGCTAATCCCTAGTGTGTGTGATCTGACTGGCCAGTGATTTTTATTCGAGGGCCTGTCCCCACCCTGTCCTGACCTGAGGTGGTTCTCTCTGGACACTGGGTGGAGTAGGGATGGAGAGGCAGGAAGATACAGCTTGCATCTGTCCCTTTCCTTCACAGGCACACAGAATGTGATTGATGCTTGTGTGCAGACTGGAACTCAGTTCCTGGTGTATACAAGCAGCATGGAAGTGGTGGGGCCCAACGTCAAGGGCCACCCCTTCTACAGGTGAGCTCAGCCCCACTGAACCCTACAGCCCGTTTCCTCCAGCGCTGAGGCTTTTCTCTCCCCGCCCTAGGGGCAATGAAGACACCCCATACGAGGCAGTCCACAGGCATCCCTACCCATGCAGCAAAGCCCTAGCTGAACATCTGGTCCTGGAGGCCAACGGAAGGAAGGTACACTGCAAAGGCAGAGCTTGGGGTGCAGAGGCAGACCCTGATTCCTGGGCTTCTTTGCATCCATCTCCAGCCCATGGTGGGGAGGGTGGGTGCATCTCCCAACATTTTTCTTTGCCACCAGGTCAATGGAGGGCTACCCCTGGTCACATGTGCCCTTCGACCTACGGGCATTTATGGTGAAGGTCACCAGGTCATGAGAGACTTCTACCAGCAGGGACTGCGCTTTGGAGGTCGTCTATTTCGGGCCATCCCAGCTTCTGTGGAGCATGGTCGGGTCTATGTTGGTAAGGACAGGGCAAGGCAAAGGGAAGGCAGGGCAAGAGGACTGGCTCTGAAGGTGGCAGAGTCATGAGTGTACGCCTGGCTCCGTGAGAGCTCAGGCAGACGGTGGGCATGTGGGTATTTTCTGCATGAGTTGCAAAGGAAAAAGTATCCATGCCAAGCACTGAGGCAATGGGAGCAGCAGCTCTCCAGCGAAAGGGGGTAGCATCTACACAGGAACCAGGTAGCTGCAGCAGGCCCAAGAGGGCTGGTGGCTACGGGGCCTTGGAAAGAGGCAACCTTGACCAGACAGTAGAGAGGTGTGAGCAAAATCTGCATGGGGCAAAACAGGAAATCGGACCCAAGGCCGACTCACCTCCTCCCTCCCTGCTGGTAGGCAATGTGGCTTGGATGCACGTATTGGTGGCGCGAGAGCTGGAGCAGCGGGCAGCACTCATGGGTGGCCAGGTGTATTTCTGCTATGATAAGTCACCATATAAAAGCTACGAGGACTTCAACATGGAGTTTCTGAGTCCCTGTGGACTTCGGCTGATAGGCACCCACCCACTGCTACCCTACTGGGTGCTGGTGCTGTTGGCTGCCCTCAATGCCCTGCTGCAGTGGCTGCTTCGTCCACTGGTGCTGTACACACCCCTGTTGAATCCCTACACTCTGGCTGTGGCCAACACCACCTTTACTGTCAGTACCAACAAGGCACAACGCCATTTTGGCTACAAGCCCCTCTTCTCATGGGAAGAGAGCAGGGCCCGCACCATCCACTGGGTGCAGGCCATAAAGGATTCAGCCTGGTGATGGCAGGGCCAGGAACTGGAGACCACTGTGGCTCATACTTCAGGTCCTGAGCCCCCAAAAGCCTGGATGAGAGAAATGGCTACCTTTTGAAGCTGATGACTCTGCTATGCACATCATGACTCTGATATGGGCCCTGCCACATCTTAACTACACAGATCTTGAGGCTGGTTCGTATCCTAGTCTCCAAGTTCTAAGACAGAGTTTGGCTACAGGCCTATCTTTGGTGCCAACTCAGGCCTGCCAGCTAGTTGGCAAAAATGATTCCTAACGGTCTCACTGCCCCTTCCTGTCTCCAGTTTCTCAAGCAGGGAAGGACAAAGACTCCAGAGGTCTCTCACTGCTTACTCCAGGTATCATTTTCAGACCTGGCTCCTCCACATCTGGCTCTCCTTAAGGGGTTATAGTTTCATCAGTTTAAGTGTATCTCTTTTAGACATTTATCTTTTAATTTGCTTTAAAGAAAATTGAATGGGTTGGAGAGATGGCTCTGTGGTTAAGAGACTCTTCTAGAGGTCCTGAGTTCAAATCCCAGCATCCACATGGTGGCTCACAACCATCTACAATGAGATCAGATGCCCTCTTTTGGTGTCTGAAGACAGCTACAGTGTACTCATATACATAAAACTTAATAAAAAAAAAAAAAGAAAGAAAGAAAACTGAAGAAATCAATGCTTTCCCACGTCTTGCCTCTCCTAACAAATTCAGATGACATTGTTAGCTTCCTCCCTGAGGATGCCAACCTGTATCTGGCCACACCTGGATTAAAATCCTTTGCCAAGTCTGTGTCTACCTGTTACCCAACCCACTCACCCAAGTGCCTTCCCCTTGCCACGGCGCCTGTCCCACGTGAGGACAGAAGGAAGTGAGCACACAGCAAGCCCGCTGTTGGATTAGTTGCTATTTCTCCCGTCCCGCCAGGCCCAACCCGGCCCAGGATGGGGTTCGGGGGCACTGGGGACAGGACATGCAGGTCTGGGGCAGGGGGTCAGAATTTCCTGTATTTTATCCATTTGCAACTTGGTCACCAATAGAGAGAAATAAGACTCTGAGGGCTAACAGGAGGGTGGCCAGGCTCGGGCCCCCAGCTAGACCCCAGGAGTCCTGTCCCCTCAGGGGAGGGGAGGAAGAGAGTTCTAGAAACCAATGGAGAAAAAGAGAAGGGGGCAGGGGCTCATGTCAGCAAACATGGCTACATCACATGACACGCCAGCGACACAGAAACACACCAACGCACACAGCTGCACAGCGGGGCATGGGGAGAAGCTAGGTGGGGGAGAAGGGAGCTAGGGGCCAACCATCTTGTCCTCTGTTGGGTAGGTAGGGCAGGGTGAGTGCATAGAACACACATGTGTACACGCTCAAGGTATGACGGGAGCATGGTGAGCCACGGGCACATGAGATGAACACGCAATGTGCTTTGTAAGAAGTAAGGAAAGGGAGAATGGAAGCATCGAGTCCTGGCTTGGGCCTGGGACCACCAAGGGGATATAATTGATGGTTTGGGGTGTGTGGAGGGCACGCAGCACACATCTGAGAACATGCATCAGACGCCAGCCCCCAGACAACCATCCAGAATGCACATGTGGACGGCAGTCAACAAGCACGTCCGTCATGTGATGTGTGGGTCTTGGAGAAAGCTGGGTTCAGCAGACTCAGGGACTGCTCATCCGCTTGAGGCCCAGTGCCATTCAAAGAGGCAGGAGCAGCATGCCAGCCACAGTCCTGTCCTTGTGAACACCATGACTAGGGTGTCAGGGAGGCTGCTAGAAACATCTCAGTTCATGGGATTTCTCCCTGGGCTGAAAGAAGAGAACTAGATTCTGGAGCCTCCTCTGACATCTTCAAAGATGGGGGCAGGAGGCGCTGGGCCCGGCAGAAGAGTATTCTGGAATGGATAGGCTCCCTCCTCAGCACAGCTAATCTGGGGGTTACATACATGTGGACATGGACACACACACACACACACACACACACACACACACACTGGTGGGCAGAGCTCAAACAGCCAGACAGGGAAGAAAGAGATAAGCTGTCAGAGCTGGCTCAGAAGAGTCTTGTTATCTGGAAGGTCACATTTGCAGGGTCACTCCCTTCTACCCGAGTTCTGCATGCACTTTTGTGCATACACTTTATATGGCTACCCTGCTCCAGGGCAGGACTCACACACCTCTGTGTATCACCTCCATAGTCACAGGACTTCTAGCTCAGTCCTCTGCCCTCTCCCAAAGAGCTCATAAACCACACAGCTGCCTACACCATGTAAGAGTTCCTCCATCCCTTACTGCCAGCAAACAGTCCCTGTCTCACCTTCCCTGTCACTCAGCTGTGGTTGTGGTCATGGCTGATGTTTCAGCAGAAGACATGTCCAAGGGACAGGTTCAAGGATGGCCCTGAGTGGTCACTCAGGTATATGCGAAATCCAGTTGCCCAAATGCAAGTTGTTTGAGGAAGTTCAAAGCATCAGCTGAGGCAGTGAGAACCAATAGTTTGTGAGTTTGAGAGACGGGAAGGGGAAATACACAACTTTCCACCTGCCTGGGCTGCCCTTGACCACGTGTTTCATCAGCCCTACCATAGCCTCCCCTCCGGGAGACAATCATGTACAAATGGGTATGGTCTCGGTGAGCACTATGCTGTTTGTGTGTAAGGCCCCAGCACCTGTGTGTGGCCATTTTCTGGAACTTCCTCAGCCTCAGCACTCATGAGCACTATTGTGCTAGTTGTCCAAGGCTCAGTTCTGCTGTCAGGCAGAGCTAGAGAAAGGTAAAAATCTGAGTATGTTTCCCCATCAGACGGTCTGATGAGGCAGGAAGCTCCACTCAAATACTGTTGGTGGAGCAGTGTGTTTGGCTTCTGTTTAGAGGAGGTGGAGAAGGAACTTAGCCTGGAGAAACAAACCTACATGGGAGCATAGCCTTAAAGATGTGTGTGTGTGTGTATGTGTGTGTGTGTGTGTGTGTGTGTGTATGTGTGTGTGTGTATGTGTGTGTGTGTGTGTGTGTGTGTGTGTGTGTGTGTGTGAGACATAAGGAAGCAGAAACACATTATGTAAAGTCCCTAAGGATACACACATACAGTCATATTTGAGACAGCTTAGAAACAGGTATCTGTACCCATACAAGACTAATGTCTGGTTCACAGCGTGGAGGGCTCTGTCTGAGGAGAAAACTATGAATACTTCACACACACACACACATACATGCATACACATGTCTTGTACAGAAGCCCTTTACATCATTTGTTGAGGAAAATCACATTCATACAAACTAAGCCAGGGTGTTTTATCATTTACACACATAGGCTTCCAGTTGCTTCCCCTGAACTCCAAGACCCAACACACACACACACACACACACACACAGAGAGAGAGAGACAGACAGACAGACAGACAGACAGAGGCTGAGAGGGAGTTCCCAGGACATGATGTGACCCCTGGCAGTAACCAAGCCAGGTGAGTGTTCTACATCACTTAAGGTGTGTGGCATGGTCACTGGGCCACCCTGGATCCTCTGAGGATGTAAATAATTATCCTCACATATAAATTATCCTCACATATACCTCCCATTCCAAATGTAGCAGAGAAGGTCAGAAGAGGAAACACTTTTGCATTGGGTTTTTACACTCACAAAACTCCATGTACATACATTGTATGGGCACAGATCTACACACACACACACACACACACACACACACACACACACACAAACTCATGTCTATTCACACAGAACAGGTTGGGCCATGGTGGGCTGCTACAGTCGGCACAGCAACTGGATAGAGGGAAGTTCACACCACACAGAATGAAGGTGGCAGCAAGAAGAGGTTCAGGGCATCTACGTACATCTACACAAGTACACACACGCTGGGGTGTCCACACGTCTTGAGCATGTGCCCTCGGCATGCATGTTGGTGTGCATGTGTGATCACGCCTGCTGCTATCTATGTGCGGCAAGGTGGAGGGGGATCCACGGCAAGGAGAGAGCCAGGGACTCCAGGGTCTGCGTGAGGGTAAGTGGCTGGAGCTGCCTGGGTCTGTTTTGGGAGTGAGCTTGGAGCAGGGGAAAGAGTGGAAGGGTGTGGGGGGTATTGCTCCCGATGTGTGGGGAGGGTCCTGGGAAGAAAAGTGTAGGGGCCTACAAGCCCAGTGTCCCCCCAATGGATGACGCCAAGACCACCCCCAGCACCACACAGCAAATGATGATCATAATTTTCTTCTGCAGGTAGAAAGATAAGAGAGAGAGGGAGAGCAGGAAGGAAAGAGAAGGACAGGAAGAGAGGTAGACAGACAAATGCAGGGAGAGTTGGGATGTGGGACATAAGGAAAAAAAGGGGAGAGAAAACAGAAACAGGAAGCGGTCAGAGCCATAGATAAGGCCTCTCACCCATTTTGTAGCTGCCACACCCCACCCACTGATCTAGCCTGCCTCCCCCTGCATCGGGCAACCTCCGCCGGCTTACCCTCCTGGCCTTGCTCTGATATTTCACAGCTTTTTTGGTGTCGGACACGGCTCGTTCCACGTAGTCCACGGAATGTTCCACGTTGTACTCAATTCGGTCGATCATCTCGCCCTGTACACAGAGGAAACGTGACAAGGGACAGAGAGCTGGGCTGGCAAAGGCAGCCTTGGGGCTCAGGGAGGCTCCGGACCAGTGTGGCAGGGCCATACCTGGCTCTCCACGAGCATGGCCATGTCCACAAACATGTCGTGCAGCTCTCGGATGCTGGTCTCCAGTTTGATGATCTCATTGTGCCTTGTCTCAATCTCATTCAGAGCTTGCTTCGTCATCTGCGAGTCCATCTTGATCTAAGGTGACGGGAGAAGAAAGGGCAGTGATCACCTGTTGCCGATGTAACAGCTTCAGTTTAACAGAGGGCTTGGGTTCAAATCCTTGTGTAGTGACAATTTTGAAATTTTTGTTTCTTAAAACACACACACACACACACACACACACACACACACACACAAGAATATTATAATAATATGCTTTCATTTCAATCCCAGGTGTGGAATATGGGGCTGCTTCAGAGTGCCCGCAGCAGCTGACTGTGATTGGCATTGTGCTCTGGCAGGGGCATGAATTTGCAAGTGGCAGATAGTTTGCAATTGTATGACGTGGGATTCTGGAGTTTTGAGATTATACATACATACATATATATATATATATATATATATAATATATTGCTTATACCACCTAGAAAATATGGATTACAGTAAGCATCTTCCTCAAAAGATTATTGTGAAATATATATATATATATATATCATCAGTTAAGTAGTCATGGACAAAGAAGAAAGAAGAAATCCCAACGGGTGCTGAGGTGAAGATCAAACTTGCCCCAAGGAACTTGAAGCTGCTAATCAGCAGGAAGTAGTCCAACAGTAATGCTGCTCCTTTCCCTCTGTCCTATTTTCTCTCCCATCCAGTGTTAGTGTTGAAAAGGTGTAAGAAAGAAGAACCCACAAAGTAGCAATACTGGGCAAATTATTTATCCTCTTCAGGACTTTGCTAACACCACCTAGAAAACATGGATCACGGTAAGCATCTACTCCAAAAGATGCTTGTGAAACTGAATGCTTTGTGTGCGGAATGCCTCGATTGGTTTCTAGAGCACCTTAGGCATCAAAGAGCAGTTTGCAAATTACAAGAAAAAAAGCTTGTATAGAGCCCACAACAGCGCCCATGGAAGAGAGATGGTCCAAAGCCGACAAAGTGATGTGGGAGATACAGCAGGTAGGAAAGACAGATGGGGAGGCTTGGATGAGAAGGCAGTGTACCCACGAGTCGACAGGGCCTTCATGAGATGAGACGGGATAAATAAGAAAAAAAATGCACCACGGACCTCAAGAACTCAGGAGCAGAAATTCCAGCTCACAGCTACAATGCCTCTCAGCTCCTGACCTGGACTCTTGGTCACCACTGTGTTTAGATTGCAGTAGGCCACTGTTTTCCTCTAACACCAACTAGTACCCCTTATCACCACAGGTCACACACCTCCACGCTGGCAGCCAGGGCTGTCTCCCTTTCTGCACCTATTTCTTGCCCATACTGCAGGAGCTAAGGTCATCTGTCAGCTGCTCTGCAAGGGTCCCCTCCCTCTTTTCATGTTGTTAATGCTCTTTTCCAACAATACCCAAATGCTCATTTGTCTTTTTTATTTTAGATGTTTAAATATGTGTTCTCAAATGTGAGTTCAAGTGCCAACAGAGGTTGGAGGAAATGGATGCCCCTGGGGCTGGAGTTACAGGAAATTGTGAGCCCCTGACATGGGTGCTGGAAACTGAACTTGGGTTCCTTAGCAGCTAAACAACCTTTTCTCATGTCCTATTGTCTTTTAAGGTTCATCTCAATGAAATCTATTGACATATTCCTTGACTCCAGTATTAAAACGTCCCAGCCAACACCTAGGGCTCATCTGCGGTTTCCTCACCCTCCTCAGGTTCCCAACCACTGGCACTGAGTGAGTTTCACAAAGATGGTTTCCACTCCTACAAAGGAATTGCCAGGGAGCAAAGGTCAACCCTTTTTGTTTGTTTGTTTGTTTTGTTTTGTTTTTCTGAGACAGGGTCTCTCCATATAGTCACAACTATACTGAAATTTGCTGTGTAGACTAGGCTGGCCTTGAAGTTACAGAGATCCTCCTGTCTCTGCTTTCCAAGTGCTGGGATTAAAGGTGTGTACCACCTCTGCCACGCCTGGGCAGAGGGAGTCACCCACCAAGCTTCTCTCCATTTTCACACAAAAAGACACATGGTCTGAGGAGAGCTGTATTCAGAGGAGTATCTAACTGCCTATCTGCCTGGCTTAACTCAACAAAATGAACTGTTCAAATACTGCAAACTGTTAAGTAACCATAAAGATTGCTTTATACCTGGTTGGCACCTTGCAAGTGTGTAATACTTGGTGCACCACTACCAACCACGTTTAAAGGAGGTACCTTTCTGCCCCGCCCCTGCGGAATGTCTGATTCTTTATCTAAGCTGTTGGAGATTCCAGGGTGAACAAGGAGGAAAGGCAAAGGTTGACCCAAAAGACCCCTCCCCCCCGGGGGGGAGGGCTCACGTCGTCCGTGAAGATGGCCAGCTTTCCACTTTCCAACATGTCTTCCAGTTCTTCGTTGGTAGTAGTCCTGCCAGCTGTGTGGAGAAAGGACCTCCTGCTCAGGAAGTGAGTCTAAGAAAGAAGGGAACATCGCCCCAGGACCCACCCACTAGGCTGAGGTCTGGAGTTCCGCCTGGGCAGTCCTGGGAATTTGGGGAAGGGAGGGGCACACTCACTGATCTCCAACTGCCTCTGGATGCGGTCCTTGCAGCGGTCTCGGTACTTGGACTGAGTTGCATTATATTCGGTCATTACCTCCACGAACTTCCGTGAGAGTGTGGAGTGCTAGGGAAACCGGGGGAAGACCCAGACGGCTGCAGCACCGCCTTCCCACCTATATTCAGAACCCTAGCTCCACCCCCCATCCTTCACTGTCCACTGATCGTGAGCCTACCTGGGTCTTGCGGATGCGCAGGTCCGCGGAGGAACGATTCAGCCCCTCTTCCTGCTCAATGCTTTGCTCGATGGCTGCAGAGAGAAGGCAGTAACAGGCTGGAGACCTGAGGATGGGGTAGGGCACCCGGGTCTAGGGCATGGGAAGAGGAACCATGCCCAACAAAAGCTTTGGTGAGGTTTATTTACAGGCTGCCAAGTACACAAGCCAGGGTTTGAGGGGGTTTCCTAAGGAAGGTAGGGAGAATCAAAGGTCACCAGACGGAAAGTTTGTTCTGTCGCAAGGATTTTGCCTTGGAAAGAACCCAAGCCCACAAGGGAATAAAGCCGGTCCACTAGAGAGGACTGCCCCCAAGTAATGTCCAGTTCCTTTCACCTCTACACAAGAAGCAAAACACACCAGAATTTTTTTTTTCTTTTAAAGATAGGGTGTTATTACATTGTCTGGAACTTGTGAACTCAAAGACATTCCTGCCTCAGCTTGCCTTAGGGTTTTACTGCTGTGAACAGACACCATGACCAAGGCAATGCTTATAATGAATACATTTAATTGGGACTGGCTTACAGGTTCAGAGGGTCAGTCCATTATCATCAAGGTGAGAACAAGGCAGCATCCAGGCAGGCATGGTGCAGGAGGAGCTGAGAGTTCTACATCTTCATCTGAAGGCTGCTAGTGGAAGACTGACTTCCAGGCAGCTAGGATGAGGGTCTTAAAGCCCACACCCACAGTGTCACACCCACTCCAACAAGGCCCTACCTACTAATAGTGCCACTCCCTGGGCTAAGCGCATATAAGCCATCACAGTGGCCATTCGTCTTAAAGAGGGATGTTTTAACAGAGGAAATTTAGTTCTCCTGCCTGTCCTGTGAGCCCCCACTTCTTTCTTATCTTATTTTTTGTTTTTGCTTTGTTTTTGAGAACATTTCTCTGTGTAGCCCTAGCTGTCCTAGAACTCAGGCCTCTGCCGGCCCCCTGCAACCTCCACCAGTGCTAAGATTAAAGACACATACCACTACCTCCTAGCTGAGTTCTCACTTCTAAAGGACCTTCTTCTGGACCATGTCTTCCTGGCGCTGTCATTCAGATTTTCTGAGAAGAGCTTGCAGTGACAGCTTCTTCATCAGAAAACGCAGCAGGGACCAATCTCTGGGCTGCTAAGACTTGTGAAGGCCTGTGGGCCTGTCCCGAGAGTGCCACCTTGCTGTCCCACTGGCAGTGGGGAGGAATGGAGGTAGATGGCACCTCAAGGCTGTCCTGCAAGTGGAAGCAGGCACAGTGACTGAGCGCTATCACTATTTGTGCCAGGCAGGAACACAGGAGCACATACGACCAGGGATCCAGTAACCTGTTAGCCCTGCCCTGGGCCTGATTATCAGGCCTGGCACTACAGCCAATTCTGGACACAGGGGTCTTTTACAACTGTTGTGGGAACTCAGTAATATTGGCTGATATTTTACACCAGACACTGGAGTTAGAATTCATGAGAATTCAGGGTCACCCTGATGCCACCAACTGGAAGATGATGGAAAAGATGGAGTTTTTGTTTGTTTGTGTTGGGGTTTGGTTTTTTTGTTTTGTTTTTGTTTTTGTTTTTCTCTTTCCTGTTCAGTTTCTTAAACCACCTTCACTTTTTCTGTCCTCTGGGTCTGTTCCTGAATCCCTGACCAGTGTTTCCTCATGGTCTTCTAGAAAGTGTTCTACATCAGGACCAATGTGTCTGAGGAAACAGAGGAGCCCTAGACCTGTGATCTGCCTGCCCATCTCACCCTTCCAAGAGCTGAAGGTGCAGAAGGTGCACTGTGCCTGCCCACAGCCAAACTGTTATGGTGTTCGTTTGGAGAATATTATCACCTTCTAACTCTGGCTGGGCTGGAACTCACTCTGTAGGCCAGGCTGGCCTTGAACCCACAAAGTTTCCCCTGCCTCTGCCTCCCTATCACTGAGACTAAAAGTATGTACCACCAGTCTGTCAACTTTTATATTTTTATTTGAGATTTTTAAAATTCTTTATGTGCACTGTGTTTTGCCTACATGTATGTCTATTGTGAAGGTGTCAGATCCCCTGGAAGCAGAACCTCCATGTGGGTGCTGAGAACTGAATCTGGGTCCTCTGGAAGCCAGTGTTCTTAACCACCGAGCCATCTCTCCAACTCCCATATTTGAGATTCTTGGTAAGATATCATCTGGAGAAAAATTCTTTGCAGTCAAGATTAGAGGAAAGAAGAAAGCGTGTGATTCCTTCTGTCTTCCCTACTATACTGAAGAGAGAACTGAGGACAGAACCCATCCACAGTGAATGGCACAAGATGCTGGACTCCTCACGTAGATAATCCAGCATTACCCCAGAGCACACTCTCTGAGTTCAAAGGGCTTGTTTTACTTGGTTAGCATCAAAGGTTCTCATATGGCCTCCTTGTAAGTCCAAAAGGACCTGAAGCTTGGTAGTGGCCTTGGGTACAACCTCCACCTCCCCCCAAAAAAAGCCCATCCAAAGCCTAGCAATGAGCCTTAGTGCTTTAGACATGTTGGTAAATGCCTCACACTGCTGAGTTACCAGGGTACGTAAGTGGCTGCTCCTTAACGCTGCTATTCCCCTGGCACCAGCCGACAAGGAGGCTCCCAACCCACAATGCTTTGAGGGAAGGTGGTTATTAGCAGCACCCAAGTTCTTAAATTGGAGTGAATACATGAGCATTTGGCAGGGCCCTCCTGAAAGTATGCCAGCCCCTGATGTCAGCCACACAGTCCAATCTGTCCTGAGCCGAGGATACTAATTCAGAAGCTGAGCCCACCTACTGGGTGCTCAGTGTCGTGCTCGGAGCCTGCTCAGGACAAACAAGGACTGATCAAAATTAAAACCTCTTGGAAAAGTACTCTCAGTCCTCCCCCCCCCCTCCTTCCGGGATTCTTTGAAATAGAGTCTCCCTGCGTAGCCCACACTCCTCCGGAACTCTCGCTATTCCTGTGGCAGCCTCTGAGTGCTGGGATTATAGGACCTCCCCACCGGGACTGGCTGGAAATCTGTGTTTTTCTGATTGATGACTCTTAGGTGCAATTCAGGCAGAAACCCTACCTGGCTCATTTCCCTGTCAAGTATTTCCAAAGAACATGGAAAAAGTGGGTTTGTCTACTTCTCAGTATTTAAGACTCTGACCCCCAGAGCACTGTTTTGTCTAATCCATTGCAGGGCAGAGGTCTTTGCTCCTCACCTTTCAACTTGGACCGGACCTTGTTTGCCGTCTTTTTGATGTCTGCCGTGAGGTCCTCCAGCTCCTGTTTAGTCTCTGGGGGCAGGGCAGAGAGGGAAGTGAGAACCCGGATGGGGCCCCAGGCCCCGGGTCCCCCTGAAACAGTACTCACTCTCATCGGGGTTGGGGGCGGCAAGAATGGCGCTGTGCTGTTTCTTCACTTGCTCCACATCCTCAGACAGTTTCTCAATGCAGCCTCGGATCTCTTCCACCTGGGGCAGGAAATCAGTGACACCTACCTCATCCAGGTTGGAGGGCCAGATGAGATCCGGCTAGTGTTCAGTGAAATCAGCCAAACCCAGAAGGACAAGGAGTGTGCGGGACAAGGGAATACACGAGGCAAAGGAAGCTAAGGGGAGGGGCAAGATTCCATCCGGTCCAGGGCTATTCAGGGAGCTCTACCTGCTCAAAGAACTCATCCATAAAGTGGTCTCGGTCCACATGGACCACTTCCTCTTCATCATCACTGTCTTTTGCCTGGAAGCAAAGCAAGGGCAGATGATGAGCAGTCCCTATCCTGTTCCCCGTAGCTGACTCTCTCCCTCTCTGATCCTCTAGCTGCTACACATACATGTGGGTGGTATTGGTTCTAGACTCAGAAAAGGGGACTTGGGAAGGATCCTAGTCAAGAGGGATGGCAAGGACACCAACACTCAGAGCCAGCACTGGCTATCTTATAGAGCAATGTCCTAGATGCTAGTGTACCTTAGAGTCAGCTAAAAGCATTCTCTGAGATCTGAACAGCCTCATCTGTTCAGTCTCCCTGGAAGAGAGACACTGCTGTTGACTTCTGGACATGGACAAACTTCAACAACAGCTAAATGTCAGTGTCACAATGACAGGCTCTGGGCTCCAGCGGGGAGTCTAGAACTGTTTTCCAGGACTGTGAACCTCCTACCATCTCCTAGCAGTACCTGCCCAAGTCTCCCCTTTCCCCACCACATCCTGACTATCCATTCCCCTCCTAAAGGTCACATCACTGCCAAGCTGCCGGTGGCCGAAGCCAAGTTGAGCAAGCACAGCCAGGCCCAGTGAGGTCACATCAGCCACCCTCTGACCCACTTCATCCCACACTCCCTCCTCCCACTGCACTGTCTCTTGGAGAGCCTCCTCCCCACGCTAGCCACCCACTTCCTTCCAGTCCCTTCCAACCATACACCCACCAACTTTCTCTGACTCGGATTTCCCAGTTGCAACCTGCAGCTGTTCAGCCCTCCACCCTCAGGGCCCAGAGATACAAAGGGATTCACCCACCCACACTGCCATCTCTAGGAGGACCAGCGACACAGACAGAAGAGCTGACACACAGGCACACAAAAATAGCCCCTCCCCCCCAACACCCACATGGAGCCACACAACCATGCTGATATTCCCTGCACACAGAAGCAGGCAGAGCTGCCTTGCTGACATGGGGACACACAGGGAGTGGAGGAGGGTGCTGCCTGTTCCCCCAACATCTTTGAGCCCCACAACTGCGTTCTCAACCAGAATTGGGCAGAAGGCACAAGAGGGCTCCCCTGGGACTCCCATTCCTCTCTGCTCGGAACAGAATTCTTGGGGTAAAGTTGAGCTCAGCCATCAACCCATCAACAGACATTAAGCCTGGAGAGTTAATCATCCATCAGCCCCAGGATTCAGCCCAAATGGCAGACAGGTTGAGCCAGAGTTCAGACAGAACATAGCCAAGAGAGTCTGGATGAAATCAAGAGAGAGAAGCCAAACAGCAGCTGTCTGCAAGTGGAGCCATTGGGACCTGAATGCAGAGCCGATGGGGCTGGAGCAGATCACAGACAGGCCCTCATGGAAGTCAGACAGGCTAAGAAGGAACTGCACTTGGCTCTGAGGTATCTCAGTCTGTTCGGATTGAACCTAGACAGAGAGCCAGATGGAACCAAGATGCAACTAAGACACTAAGATCACTTGGGATCTGCAGAGTGGGGGCAACTCTGAGACCAGCATAACCCAGAGGCCTCCTGTGGCTGGCCAGAAATCACCTCTTCTGCCCAGGTCTTGCTCAAAACAAAGTGGAAGGTCTCAAAGACCCTGCTAGGATTTTTGGCTTCTCCCGTCTCACTCAACCTGCCTCAGGATGGACAGCAGAGGACGTTAGCTCTGGAAGCCTGTCGGGAGCAAGGCTCATTGTTAGGATGCACCAGTTTCTCACAGATGCTTCCCAGCTTCTCATCCTCCAGGGCCACAGTCTCCTGCTGACCTTCTCAGCCTCTTCCCTCCCACTCATCCTTGACCAGCTTCACACAAGACAGGGGAAACCTTCCTGGGAGCCTGTGGAGGAAGTCCTTCCTAGAGTCTTGTTTTAGTTTGCCTGTTTTCAAAGCCTCTTTCCTTAGGTTCTGCCTAGAGTATCCAGGCTACCAATTTCCTTGCCCTTGATAGAGGAAACAAGGCAGAAGGGCCTAAGTGTGATTTGGTTTGGCTAATAACTACAAAGAGAGCTAAAACTCCTCTGTGTACAGACATGCTCACAGTCATGATCCCTTTTGATCCTCACCACCACAGCCCAGGGAGAAAAGCTGAACAAATACTGTTCCCATTTCATAGATGAAGGAGCCACAGTGGGCAAAGGACAATGATTTGCCCAAGGACACCAAGCAGAATGGGACCAGGATGCCATGGTCTAGGCACCCAAGGTCTACTTTCCTGAAGGTTCCCTAGTTACTATTTACCATGGCTTCCTTTCCTCCATGGCCAGCTCCTGCTCTGGCCTCTGCATCCTGACAAGCCAGGCAAGCAACACATCACCTACCAGTGTCTCCTGCATGCGTCTTACATTCTTCACCAGAACTCTGTAGAGAGGAGCAGGAGCCATGCTCAGCTGATAAGAGTGCGTGTTGGTCTTGGAGAGGACCTAGGTTCAGTTCTCAACATCCAAGTTGGTGGTTTGCAACCACCTGCCTGTAACTCCATTCTGGAGGATCTGATGCCCTCTTCTGGTCTCTACAGGCTCCTGCACTCTATATACACACTCATTCACTCATTCACTCACTCATTCACTCACTCATTCACTCACTCATTCACTCACTCACTCACTCACTCACTCATTCACACACTCACTCACACACTCACTCACTCACACACTCACACACTCACTCACTCACACACTCACTCACACACTCATTCACACACTCATTCACTCACTCACTCATTCACTCATTCACTCACTCACTCATTCACTCACTCAACACACTCATTCACTCACTCATTCACACACTCACTCACTCACTCATTCACACACTCACTCACACACTCATTCACTCACTCACTCACTCACACACTCACTCACTCACTCATTCACACACTCACTCACATACTCACTCACTCACTCTCTCACACACTCATTCACTCACTCACTCACTCACTCACACATTCACTCACACTCATTCACTCATTCACTCTCACTCATTCACTCACTCACACACTCATTCACTCACTCACTCATTCACACACTCACTCACACACTCACTCACACACTCACACACTTATTCACTCACTCACTCACTCACACACTCACTCACTCACACTTTTTTTTAGAGCCTGGTGTGGTGGTATACACCTTTAGTCATCAGCAGACAGGGGACAGAGGGGTCTGGAGAAATGGCTCAGTGGTGACAGCAGGGGCTGCTCAGCCTGCACAGGATCCAGATCAGCTGGGGCTACAGAACAAGATCCTGCCTCCAAAACAGCCATATACCTGGCAGGCAGAGGGAGGTGGATCTCTGTGACTTCAGTGCCAGCCTGGTCTACACAGCCAGTGCCAAACCGGCTATATACTAAGTGTCTGTCTAAAGCAAACAAACATATAAACAAACTCTGTGATGACCACTGACCAGCACAATCACAACACTGACAAACACTACAGAGACTTATAAAGTGCTGGTCTGTCTGTGTTTTCTACACATGCTCAGCCATTTCATTCACTTTTTAAAGACAATTTATTTTATGTGCATTTGGTGCTTTGCCTGCACATATATCTGTGTGAATGTGCCAGATCTCTTAGAGCTGGAGTTACAAACTGTGGTGAGTTGCCATGTGGGTGCTGGGAATTGAATTCAGGACCTCTAGAAGAACAGCCAGTGTTCTTAACTGCTGAGCCATCTCTTCAGCCCCATTTAATTCACTCTTAACCTCATTCTGTCTCTCCATCCGTTCCCCCGTGTGTGTGTGTGTGTGTGTGTGTGTGTGTGTGTGTGTGTGTGTGTGTGTGTAAAACCCAGGGCCTAAAGCATGCTTAAGCACTCTGACGCTGAGCTGGTTTTCTGAAAGTCTTAATGTAGCTCAGGGTAGCCTTTAACTTGGAATCCTCCTGCCTCTATTTCCTGAGTGCGGAGATTATAAACCACATCACCATCAGATCCATTCATTTAATCCTTACAACAGCCTCCCGAGACGAACATCACCACAGCCCCCTTTTATAAACAAGAACTTTAGTAGAGAGAGGCCAAAAAACCAGCACCTGTTCAGCAGCTAAACAGCTTCTGCCCTCCAGACCTCAGACCTCTGTCAAGCAGCCATCTCCCCCACAGAGGGCTCAAGGAAGCACAGAGACCTGCAGGAAAAGGCCCACTGCTGCCAGAGGGAGAATCTTTGATGAGGGTGGACTGTGAGCCCCTATGTCTTCTGTGTGACAGGTGAGGGGACAGCTCAAACACACTGCCCTATTGCCTGAGGGTTCACAGCAAACAAAGACAGAGGTTGAGCTTGAGATGGGGACCTGTCATGTCTCCAGTTTTTTTCCATCCATCCTGCTGACAGGCAACATCCCTCTATTCTTAGTTGGCCACAAAGAGAGCTATCTTGCCCTCTTTTGCTCTATTTCTCTGTCCCTTCCCCCACTTCTTTCTAGGGTCTCACTGTGTGGCCCAGAGTAGCCTTGAACTTACAGCAATCCTCCTGCCTCACCCTCTCAAGTGCTGGGATTCAGGTATGCAGTTCCTCACATTTAATCTCATAATCACTCAACGAGGTAGACGCTATTATTCCTATTTGAAAAATGAAAAAAACCGAGGCACAGAAAGATTACGTCACTTGTCCAAGGGTGGTCAGCCAATACGGTGTTGGTGGATGGAAGGGTATCGCTTGTCACGGTCCACCAACTGGTGAACACCTGGAAGGACTTGATTAATAAAAACTTTTATCACTTGAAGCTCCCTTGCCTTGAGGGGCATGCAATCCAATCTCTTGGCTTCCATCTGGCCTCCTTAAAGTCAAAAGTTTTCCACATCAGCAACAAGAGTGTTCTGGTGTGTGTGTGTGTGTGTATGTGTGTGTGTGTGTGTAGTGGGGGTGTGTGTGTAGTGTTGAGGGCTAAACTGAGGGTATCAAATATACACATACTTATACACACTGTTATACACTGTCCACCCAGGCTCCTCAGGGTTGGATCACTACATCTTTGATCTAGAGCCATCTGAGGCTTTCTCACACTGTTCAGGATTCTGTCCATCTGCCTCCTGAGCTTGGGCTAAGTCCCTCAGTCCCCCAATCTAGCCTTCACTCCTCCTTTTCCTCTAGAAACCCACCCAGCCCACGGGTTCCCTTCCTGATCTCCTTCCTGCCTCCTCAGTCCCTCATTCATCTCACAACTACGCATGATTAGCACTGAGGGTGAGCAAGCCTGGGAAGGAAGAACTTGCCTCCAAGGAGCTGAACGTCCCATGGGGGAGGGGGAGGCAAACGGTGAAAATGAATAAGAGAAGTAGCAGGAGGGAGACAGGCAGGAGGGTGTGATGGAAGCATGAACCACTTTTTTCATGGTGGCCAGGGAGGGTCTTTCTGAGGAGGTGACATCTGAGTTGACTCCAGATGTGTTGTGATTTGGGAGAAACTGACTTTAAAGCAATGGGAGCAGCATCCTGGGCAGAAGATCTGGAGGGAAAAAGGGTCAGTGCCCTAGAGGGTATGAATGCTCCAGGCCTCTGCCCACAACCCTCTCATCACTCTGTGGCCTGCTTGGCTTCCTCCTTGGACCCGGGACCCTCCGCTCAGCTGAGTCTCCACATCAATCACAGCACCTCCTGGTTCCCAACCGAACCAGCTGGACAACCTGAGACAGAAGCTCCAGCTCCAACGGCAGGGGCATGCCAGCACCTCTGGCAAGTATGTGATTTTTCCTGTAGCCCTCAGGTAATTCCAAAATCAAGATCCATTAGGAGACATCCAGATGGGCTTACGTGATGCTCCAGAGGAACTGGAAAGTCACCGAGGAATAGCAACCATGGCGCGCTGCTGTGCACCAGGCCCTTTCTTAGACATCTTGTAAGTATTAATTAACTTCCAATTCTCAAAATAATCCTGTGAAATGAGGTGGTACCATTACGCTCAAATGGCACATGGGCAAACTGAGGCTCAGATGTAGCTCCATGACAGCGTACCTGCCTAGTGTAGTCGATACCCTCAGGTCAATCCCCAGTACCCCCACCACACACACACACACACACACACTCCCCAAAACAAACGAAAACCCACCCAGTACCTCCAAACCACCCAAGTACCAGACAGGTTAAATAACATGCCCAAGGTCACACGTGAACTAAGTAAATTAGGACATAAGCCCAAACAATCTGGCTTGTAAGTCTGAGCCCTCAAACTGCTGTATGAAAAACGGATCGGGAAAACTCTTTGGCGAGACAATCAGGCCCCTCGGCTAGCATTCCCAATGCTCCTTGACCACATCCTCCGGTTCACTGCCTTCCCATAGCGTGGCTTTCAACTCTGGCAGACGCTCCTACACTCCAGACATCTGGTGCTCCTATCCACCCCACCCCACCAGCACCCTCCCAAACCCCCACCTTCCCTAAGCTGTGAGTAGCAGCAAGGCCATTAGTATTTATCCAACCCCCTCCACCCCAGCTCCCATTTCATTTGCCTACTGCCCTAGTAGCCACCTGGCTTCCTCCCCAAGCAGCCCCGCGCCACAGGTTACCTCACCTCTGGGCAGGGAACCCTGACCCACTCAGAGTAGTCCTCCCCACTCTTGTTTCCTTCTCCCTCTAATTATACCACAGGTCCACCCCCACCGTATTGCATTTCTCTAGGTTTGGGAGTCATGGAATATTCTTGGCTGCTAGGGATCTGAGTTCGAATTCTATTTTCTCCCTTGCTTAGCTGTGTGGCCTGGGGAAATCTTTAAACCCTCAGGACTTAAGTTTTTCTAAATAGTAGACTAAGCAGACTGTCTGTCTACCTTAGCAGGAAGTTGGTTGGGATGGAATGGGATTGCCATGACAACCTGCTTTGCGAACTGCACCTGGAGGGAGTCAGTACACTGAAGCTGCTGGTCTGGGTTTGAATCCTGCCTTTTTCTAGCTATGTAGCTTTGGCCAAGTTCCTTAATGTCTCTGAGCTTCTGTTCCCTTTCCTGTGAGATGAGATCATGCTAACACCAGCCTGTAACAATTGCCGGGAACCAGAGGTGATTCCTATAACACACAGTACAGTTACCATTTGCTACTATAGTTTTCCTCACGCAGTAAATATCCCTTCAAACCTCCTCTCTCACTGCCAGCACCTCCATCCTTCCTACTTCCTCTCCAAGCAGAATCTGTGTTCCTTCCCTCTACTGCCTGTGGACCGGGGTCCCCAACTCCAGGCCGAGCCTTTGGAGGCTCTCTAACAACACGGCTCTTTGTCTCCACTCTAAAACTTGTGTTTCAAAGGCCAGAAGATGTAGCCCCACGCTCAACTTGGCAGCCTGGAGGCCCCTGAGCCATTTGACCTGTACCACACACATACTTGCTTGATGACCTTGGGCCAGTCCCTTCCCATCCCTGAACCTCAGTTTCCCCATCTGTCAGGTAGAGTAACAATCCCTTGGAATTCTGGCATACCCCAACCCATCAGGGCACAGTGGCCAGTGGCCACCACCACACAGCACACAGAAACCTCAACCTCCTTGGACTCATGTCATTCTTCAAATGTCTCAGCACCCTCCGGGCCCAAAACCGGTCTCATCAGGCCGTCAGTCCCTCCAAAGAGCAGCCTCCCCTGCAGCCCCCTAGCTTAGCCGCCGGCTCTGCTGCCCAGCCTCCTGGAGGCTGGCCCCTGGCTGCCAGCAGCATGCCCCTGGCTGCTCCCATGCTCCAGTTCCCCCAAGCACAGTGTGGCCTGTGTCACACAACCCAATTCTGTGACCTGGTGGACGGATCTTTCTCTCCTCTCCCACCTTTGGCCCAGGAGAACTCAGTCACACACACGCGCACACACACACACACACACACACACACACACACTCCCCCTCAGAGCAGTGCCCTCTCCCCACTGAGCAATACACCAGTGCGCGTGCGCGTGGACACACACACACACACACACACACACATCACCACCACCAGCAATACCATCACACACTTCATTCACTGCCAGGTGCTGGCATCTAGTCCCAACCTGTGTCCTCCATCGATAGCATCCCAAATCTGGGTCCTCCTGGACCCGGCCTGGCCAGGAACCACCCCCTCTATCTGCCTAATTTGACAAACCTGCTCTAGGAATGATGGTGTTCCCCCAATCCTCTCTTGACATTCACTTTATCCCATCCCCAGGTTAAATTCTAGGGTCCTCCTCCCGGGCATCTGGGCTGCCCAAGGCCCCTGACACCTCTCCTGCCCCCTTGTGTCTTAATGGCCTCCAACTCCTTCCATCCACTGTCCTCCAATTGCAGGTTCACCGGAGATATCAGGTGCCAGGAGATGTTAGGGCTCCTGACTTCCAACCTCTAGTCTCATCATTTGCCCCCTATGTCCCAGAACCTCCCCCACTCCATCCCCCAAGCGCTCCCCAAATACAGGGTCCCGCCTCCCCACCTCTCCCACCCCTTAGCTCACACTCCGCAGCTCCTGAGTCCGATCCTTCATCCTGCGACGGGCTCCTCCTCCCCTTCTTCGTCCTCCCGCCTCCGCTGCTGCTCTCTGCCTCTTGCCTCTGTGCCGGAGGCCGGGGTCTGGGGGTACCGGGTTAGTCCTCCGGAGAGATGTGCGGGTAAGGTGCGCGGCGGGGGGGCGGGGAGCTGAAGCCAGGCAGAGACAGGGGCCTGGGCCGACTGGGCTCTGCCTAGGCTGCGGTGGCGATGCGGCTGCGGCACAGGGTTGGATGGAGGGATGCGGGAGCCGAGGCGCGGGGGAGGGGGGCGGAGGGAGGTGAGGAGGAAGGGAGGGAGGGGGAGCGGAGGGGGCGGGGAGCAGGGGGCATGCGCAGCGCCCCGGGCTGGGGGCGCCTGGGGGTTGTAGTCCGGGGAGGGGCACCCAAGGGAGGGGCACTGGGGAGGCCCAGAAGTTGGGAGGGGGGAGCCCAAGAAGCAGGAAGAGATGTGGAGGCAGGGATGGAGATGCTGGGTAAACTGCAGTTGGGGTGGACCAGCACAGAAGGTCTAAGGCAGTGAACTAAGGGAATAACCCGAGGAAAGCAGAGTGTCTGTGAGCCTACGCAGGATCACCTTTTATCTTGTCTCTGCAGAAGACTCTTTGGGTACTAGAAATAACAAGCCTGACGCTGTATGTGGCTGTTGCTTGCTGAGAAGGACATGGGGCTTGTTCTGTACATCCTTAGTCACCCTACCTGAGAGGGCCCTGGCACTGATGGGTGTCAACTTGTCTACTCCCAAGAACAGGGTGGTCACTACCTTCGGAGACTTCTAGTCTGGAATTTTAGATGGCTCTGTTAAAAACGACATTTATCCTGGCCTAGAGTGAATCTCAGTGGTATATGCTTGCCTAGCATGCCTGCAAAGCCGAGTTCCATCCCCATCACCGGGGTTGGGGTGGGGGTGCAGAAGGAAGGAAGATATTTTCTGTGACCTTCAACAGTTCCTACACCCAGTGTCCTTCTTGTGAAGACTCCCTTCTAATCTCCCCGCTTTGCTTGCTCGCTGTGCTTGCTCGCTGTCCCACGACCTTAACCTCTGGGTTCTGCCTCCCTCTGTCCAGTGACCCAGGAGCTAGTGTAAGTTCTCATCTCCCTTTTAATCCCTCTAACTTTATGTACACATATGTATGTAGGTGTGCTCAGTTGCACATGTGCACACGTATAGGTCAAAGGTCATCCCCCACCTTACTTGTAGTTTTTGTTTCAGAGACAGGATCTCGCACCGAATCTAACTTTACCATTTTCTATATACTGGTTGGCCTGGAACCTGTTTCTGTGCCTTGGGGGCTTTCGGGCTTACAGGGTTATAGAAGTGCGCTGCTGCACACAGCTTCTGAGATCTGAACTCAAGTGCACGTCATCCACTGAGCCTACGTTCTCCTCGTGGCCTGCTACACCTTCCTGTATCTTCATGCCTGTAGTACCAACCCACCTATACATGTGAACCAGGCCACCTCAGAGGAGGGCTCTGTTATAAGCCCGAGGCCAAGAACACAGAGACAAAACATGCTGTCAGGGACTTACCTATATTGAGTATGGCCAGAACTCGGGTGTGAGACCCCAAGGACATAGTGTCAGCCTTTGCTGCTCTGGCGCTGCTTCTTCCTGTTTCCATCAACGATGGCATCTCCACCTACCCAGCCACTCAATGGAGCCAAATCTGTCCCCGCTCCCTCCTCTCCCCACAGCGCTACAGCTATGTTCTGCCTATCCACCATGTCCTCCTCCCTACACAGTAACTCATCAGCCTCCTAACCACTACTGCCATCCCACATGTACAGAGCAGCAAGCTGGGGCTTCAGAGGAGTAAGTAGTATGTCCAGTGTTACAAAATGGGGTTCTCTTTGGCAGTGACTCCTCCCTCTAAGGTTAGAGACGGAAGCTAGGCTTGTCACATGCCAGTAAATGCTCTACCACTAAACTACAGCTCAGCCCGGGTTTGCCACGTCCTTAACTTCCTGTCAGAACTACTTCCGGTCAGTCTGTGCTCGCCTCACCTTCCTTTTTCTAGGTCACCGGGGGCAGCTCCTTACCAGTCCTCCCTCTTGACGGTCCTTCCCTTTATGTCCTCCTTCCTCCCTGGATCTGAGTGATCAACTCCAAGTTGTTTGAGTATGCTAATGTTTCTGTTGAGACACTGCCTCCTACATCCCATGGCTTCCAGGATTACGCCCAAAAGCTAACCTCAGACCTGACACAACGGTGGCCGCCTGTAATCTAGGAAGATGTCAAGTCGGAAGTCAGATATATGGGTCTTTGATTTGAAAAACAAGGGGCTGGAGAGATGGCTCAGTGGTTAGGAGCACTGACTGCTCTTCCAGAGGTCCTGAGTTCAAATCCCAGCACCCACATGGTGGCTCACAACCATCTGTAATAAAATCTGATGCCCTCTTCTGGTGTGTCTGAAGACAGCTACAGTGTACGTACGAAAACTAAATAAATCTTTAAAAGAAAGAAAGAGAAACAAACAAACTTCAGATCTCAGCACCTCCGTGGCACTGACAACCGCCTGTAACTCCTGTGCTAGGGGGTCTGATGCCCTCTTCTTGGCCCCCACAGGCACTGTACCCAGGTAGTACATTTACATACACACAGGCCTCACATACAAAACTAATAAATACAAAATTAATGAGTGGGAAAGATGGATCAGTGGTTAAAAACACTTGTTACTCTTGCTGAGGACCCACGTTCTGGTCCCAACACCCACAAGGCATTCACAACTATCTCTGACTCCAGCAGTACCAATGGGTTTGATGCCCTCTCTGGCCTTCGCAGGCACCAGCTATGCATGTAGTTCATACACATACATGCAGGAAAAACATTCATAGGTTATAAGTTAAAAATAAGTTTTAAAAACAAATAAACGCCTACTCTGTCATTTGGTTACAGCAATATCACCTTCTTTTTCTCATCATCTCCCTTCATGCCAAGAATTCTAGCCTCCAGGCATCTATGAGCCCCCATTGTGTGTGGGCTAGGACTGACTCCCTTCTCTGACATACTTCGTCCCATGAGGCCAAGGTCCGGTCTCCCACCAGAACAGCACAGACCTAATGGCTGACTATGTTTCCCCAGGAACTGACACAAAGTACAAAGTAGTTGCTCACCAGAAATCTGAAGAACAGCCATGTTGACTCACACCTTTTCCCGGGCACAAGGATAAAGAAGAAAACAATCCAGACAAGGTTGGCGTGGTTTGTCTGTGGTGTTCACTGCTGGCCTCCCCAGGACTGTGTGGATCCTTGAACACCGTGAGTTCACAGTCTGTCTGAAGCCCATGGACAGAGTGAACAGACACAGAAACAAGGGGCTTTGCTGACAATGGCAGTTCCTGTCGTTGTCCAGAGATTTTTTTTATTTACTTTTTTTGCTTGTCTGTCGGTGTGGGGACTGAACCTTGGCTATGATAAACAGGCATTTTGCCATTTATAGCTACAGTCCTTATTTTTAAAGATGATGATGATGATTTGAGACACGGACTCATTATGTAGCATTGGCTGGCCTGGGACTTGGATGGCCTCGATCTCACAAAGACCTACTTGTTCAAAAGCATGTGCCACCATACCTTGCCCAGGTTTACTATTATGTTTATTGTATATTTTATTTATTTACATTTCAAATGCTATCCCCTTTCCACTTATCAGTGAGTACATATCATGTGTGTTCTTTTGTGACTGGGTTACCTCAGTCAGGATGATATTTTCTAGTTCTATCCATTTGCCTAAAAATTTCATGATGTAATTTTTTTCTTTCTTTTAAAAAATATTTTTATTGACTATTCTCAATATTTACATTTCAGATGTTATCCCCTCTTCCCCCAGTACCATCTCCCCCTCTCATTGCCTTCATGAAGGTGCTCCCTCTCCCAACCACCCTCTCTCACTTCAGCACCTTGGCATTCCCCTACACTGGGAAAACAAGCCTTTGCTGGACCAAAGGCCTCTCCTCCCATTGATGCCAGACAATGCTGTCCTCTGCTGCATATGCACCTGGAGCCATGGGTCTCTCCATGTGAAGTCATTGGTTGGTGTTTTAGTCCCTGGGTAAACTGTGGTAGGTTTGGTTGGTTGATAATTTTGTTCTTCCCATGGGGTTGCAGAATCTTTCAGCTCTTTCAGTTCTTTCTCTAGAAAGATTTACTATTTATTTTCAATTAATAGTAAATTAATTTACTATTTATTTTCAATATGTGTATGGGTGTATGTATAGTGTACGTACATGCACACATGGGTTCATGCACATGAATGCAGGCACTTATGGAAGCCAGGGGTGTTGGATCTTCTAGAGTTGAAGTTACAGGCAGTCGTGAGCTGCCCTACATGGGTGCTCTGAACTGAACTCAGATCCTCTGCAAAGGCAGTGTGTTCTCTTAACTGCTAAACTGTCTCTCTAGCCCCTGTGTTTAAAACGTTTAAAAGATATTTATTTAATGTGTGTTTCATCCGTATGTTTGTATGTTCACTCTGCATGTGCCTGGTTCCCGTGGAGGTCAGCAGGCAGCATCAGATTCCTTGGAATTGTGTTATGGGTGGTTGAAAGCCACCATGAGCATGCTAAAAACTGGAGCTAGGTCCTCTGCAAGGACAAGTGCTCTTCACTACCGAGCCTTGTCTATAGCCCCTCCTTTAAAAATTTTATTTTGAGACAGAGTAGTATCAGTTGGCTCAGGCTGACTTTGAACGTGCTGTCCCTCTGCTGTAGCCTCCTAAGTGAGATCTGAATTCAGTCCTTCGGGCCTGTGGTGGAGGGAGGGAGCTTACTCTAGCAGGTTATCCTCCGGCCTCCAACCTTGCACTGTGGGACACACATACTCATTGGTAGTAATTGATCGTTAAAGGTGTGTGCCACCACGCCTAGCCTGTTCATTTGCTCTCTACTGCTCGCTGTCTTATCTTGCCCTCAGGGCTGGGGATGGAATCCACAGTCTTGGCTGACTCGGCAAGCACAAGCTAGATGTTTTAATGACTCCCACTGATCACGTCCAGGATCACTTGACATCTACCAGACAAACCTATGAGTGAGCCTGCAGCATGCATCAGTTTGTTTTGCAGCCTCTCGGTGAGCCTCAGTATAACCAGGCAGCTCCTGCTCAGGAAGGACCCTGTTTCCTGTTGCTCATGTTGACACATGCTACCATTTCTTAAGGACCCTGATTCCTAGCTAAAGTCACCGCCCACGCCTTTTCTCCCACCATGCCATTCTCCTGTCTCCTGGAGGTCCCGTCTCTGTCATAGCCTTCACGGCTTAGCTTCTCCAGATTTTCTTAACTCTATGGAGTTTGAGGGAAAGCCTATTAGCATTGTAGATTGTGTAGCCCCTTTCCTAGAAATTCTAATTCCATAGATGTGACCTGGGACTAAGGAATCTGAGTTCTTAGCAATTACCTCTGCGGATTCTTATTTGCAATGAAGTTTGTAAACTGTTGGATATTAGGTTAGCTGTTATGCCACAAAACAAAACAAAAATAGAATCCAACAACAACAACAACAGCAACAAAAAGTCCTCCAACCTTGAGTGATTTAAGACTACAGAAATGTTTCAGGCCGGGTGTGGTGACTCTCGCTTTTAATTTCAACACTCTGAATTCCTGGCCAACCTAGTCTATAGAGTTCCAGGGCAGCCAAGGCCACACAGAGAAATCCTGTCTTGAAAACACAGACTACAAGAGATTTGCTTTTGTAGTGGGTTGAGTTACTTCAGAGTTTCCATTCTCAGGGAAGGCCCAGAGCTTCAGGTGAGGGCGAGTTTATGCACAGCGGATCCACCAGTGAACTCTGGCTAAATCCCCCTTCCACCCTCTACACAGGACTTGCCACAGATTGTTGAGGAGCGGTGAATAGCTATGAGGGCTGAGCATCCATTTGCTAGTGTCTTCTGAAGCCCTGTTCCCTGTTCATCATGCTGTGTGTGTTACAGACACAGCAGAGAGCAAACGTCAGTACCGCCCTCTCGGAACGTGTGCCTGGCATGTCTGGATCCCAGTTTCTAAGCTTGTAAAACAGCTCTGATTTCTTCCGGTTTGGGCATGGAGAGGGCACTCATTGAGAAAATGATCAGGGAGGTCATATGCGACTTGAGGATCTCCATTCAAGCAGCCTAAGACTCTGGTGTCTGCCCTTCTTGTTCCTCCTTAGTTTTAGCCTGTTTGCAGGTTTATCTGGATCACAAAGGACTCGGAATTTGGTTTGATGTCACTTTTCTCACCATATTCACTGCTGCATGGAACCATGAGGACCTGAAAGTGACTGCAATATTATTAACCATGGTGATGGTCTTTCCACGCTAACGTAAAGCTTAATAAAGAATAATTACTAATTAACACTAAATAATCAAATTATTGCTAATTAATTAAATTGATAAATGAACTGATTATTTAATAATTAAATTAAATTTAAATTTAATTAAATAATTAAAATGATAATGATGATTCTTACAAAGTGCTCATCAGGAACCAAGCTCTGTTTTAAGTATTGTTGGCATTGTCACCTCATTTGCTCTTCTCAGTGACTATCCGAGGTCTCTACTGTTATTTCCATTTGCAGATAAGAAAATGAAAGTACGGGGCTGGAGAGATGGCTCAGAGGTTAAGAGCACTGACTGCTCTTTCAGAAGTCCCGAGTTCAAATCCCAGCAACCACATGGTGGCTCACAGCCATCCATTATGAGATCTGGTGATGCCCTCTTCTGGTGTGTCTGAAGACTGCTACATTCGTACATATAATAAACAAATAAAAAAAAATAAAAAGAAAAGAAAATGAAAGTACAAGGAGTCGAAGTGGTTTGCTCAAGGCAAGAGGTGACATTAAATCCGTATAGAAAGCCAAATATTCTCCTATCTCCTGATCTCCATTCCAAGGGGGTTCATTCAGTCATTCAAACTCAGTTACTCAGTAAAGATTAAATTACAGCCCGCCTTTCTAGATGTGTTCCGGAGAAACCAGATAGCATCTAGTTTCCTTACCCATTCACATGCCATAGATAGCATTTATTTAGGACTTCTTTTTTAAATTTTATTTCGTTTTTAATTTTGTGTATATCTGTGTGCTGACTAGTCTTATGTCAACTTGGCACACAAAACAGAGTCATCGGAAAGGAAGACCCCTCAACCGAGAAAATGCCTCCATAAGATTTTAACTGGTGATTCATCGATGGGGGAGGGCCCGGCACATTGTGGGTGGTGCCATCCCTGGGCTGGGGATCCTGGTTCTGAAAGAGAGAGCAGGCTGACCAAGCCACAGGGAGCAAGCCAGTAAGCAGTACCCTCCACAGAATCCGAATCAGCTCCAGCCTCCAGTCCTGTTTGAGTTCCTGTCCTGACTTCCTTCAGTGATGAACAGTGATGTGGAACTGTAAGGCAAATAAACCCTTTCCTCCCCAACTTGCATTTTGTCATGGTGTCTCATCACAGCAGTAGAAACCCTGACTAAGAAAACCTGTGTCAGAGATTAAGAGCACTAACTGCTCCTCTAGAGGTCCTGAATTCAATTCCCAGCAACCACATGGTCGCTCACAACCATCTGTCATGGGATCCAATGTCCTCTTCTGGTGTGTCTGAGGACAGCCGCAGTGTACTTACATATAATAAATAAATAACAAATAAGACAACCTGTGTCTTTGTGTGGGTATATTGTGAGTTCCGGTGTCTGTGGAGTCTCCAGCAACAGGTGGTTGTGAGCTGCTGATGTTGGTGTTGGAAACTGAGCTCTGATGCTCTGCGAGAGTCTAATATACTCTGTTAGCTTCTGAGATGAGTCTACGGCCCCAACTTAGGACTTCTTTAAAGTCTTCTGATAAACTGAATTATCAACCAAAAGTGGTGGCTTCTGTCTGTTGTCTCAACATGAGACAGAAGGACTGTCATAAGGGTAGTCTGGGCTATACGGTTAGAGCTTGGGGCCTGGAGTTCTAGCTACATGAGAGGCTGAGAAGGAGGCTCTCTTGGGCCCCAAGGATTCCAGTGATCAAGGCTAGTTGACTACATAGCAAGATCACCTCCTCTCCCCCTCACTGACCCAAACTCAAGAGAAGGCTGTACTAGGTAGTCCAGGCTAGCCTCAAACTCACAGAGATCTCATCCTGAGTGCTAGGGGTAAAGGCATGCACCACCACACTTTATTCTGTGGAATAGCAGCAAGAGCTCCTAACTGAGTCACTCTCTGGTCCACATAGTTAAAATAATCCTTTCCAGTTGAGAGGAGGGCTGGAGAGACGGTTCTGCAATTAGGAGAGCTGGCTGCTCTTGCAGAGGACATCGATTGGTTCCAGGGGACCCAATGCCCTCTTCTGTCCTCTTCAGGCGTTAAGTATACACCTGCTGCAGAGACACCATGCAGAAACGCACCTATACACGTGAAATAGTAATAAACAAACAATAACTCACTGGGCATAGCCATGTACTCCTTTAAACCATGCACTCGGGAAGAAGAGGCAGGCAGATCTCTGTGAGTTTGAAGATAGCCTGGTCTACAAATAGAGAACAGTCAGGGCTACACAGAGAAACTCTGTCTTACTCTTTTGTGCCTAGATCTTGGTACATGTTAGGCAAATATTTACTAAGCCTTATCCCCAGTCCTGAAAGATGAACTCCTAGGCACTCCATATTTTTGTAAATAGTATTTTTATATTTCCTTCATAGTTTGCTGCCACGATTTATAAACACAATTATTTTATTTTGTCTTTTTTTTTTTCTGGGTCTGAGGACTGAACCCAGGGCCTTGTGCTTGCTAGGCGAGCGCTCCACTACTGAGCTAAGTCCCCAGCTGCAACAGGCAGAATGAGTGACCTAGATATGAGCCAGGACCCCTCCTCCACCCCTCACCCCACCTCTGTTTGGGGCCTTGTCTTGTAGCTTCCATCCTTTGATGCAGGCTCATCTCCATGTCCCATGTTCATCTCCATATCCACGCTCATCTCCATGTTCACCTCCATGTTCATCTCCATGTCCCATGTTCACTTCCATGTCCATGTTCACCTCCATGTTCATATCCATGTCCATGTTCACCTCCATGTCCATGTTCATCTCCATGTTCATCTCCATGTCCATGTTCACTTCCATGTCCATGTTCATCTTCATGTTCATCTCCATGTCCCATGTTCACTTCCATGTTCATCTCCATGTCCATGTTCACCTCCATGTCCATGTTCACTTCCATGTTCATCTCCATGTCCCATGTTCACCTCCATATCCATGTTCACCTCCATGTTCATCTCCATGTCCCATGTTCACTTCCATGTCCATGTTCACCTCCATGTTCATCTCCATGTCCCATGTTCATTTCCATGTCCATGTTCATCTCCATGTCCATGTTCACCTCCATGCCCATGTTCATCTCCATGTTCATCTCCATGTCCATGTTTACCTCCATGTTCATCTCCATGTCCATGTTCACTTCCATGCCCATGTTCATCTCCATGTTCATCTCCATGTCTATGTTCACTTCCATGTCCATCTCCATGTCCCATGTTCATCTCCATGTCCCATGTTCATCTCCATGTCCATGTTCACCTCCATGTTCATCTCCATGTCCCAGGCTCACTGTGTCTCTCCGATTCCTAATTATCTCTCAACTAACCTTCAAAGCCAGAGAGAGATCTCTTCAAAGCACTCTCCTGTCTCTGTGTCAGGTGAGTCAAACACATGATACTAGGGACGTGTATGGCACATCTATGGTGTTTTATATGGGATGCTTTGGCAAAGGTCATTTGTGGTGGCCGCCAGTGGGATCATTGCTACATGCAAACCTGATCATGGCGTCAGTCTCGAAGTTCACGCTCATGTTTACACCTCTCCACTTCAGTTCATATTGAGGCTCCAGCACTCTTATGACAGAGCCTCTGGAAGGTGGCTGTGCAGATGAACAAAGTCTTTAAAACATTGACGCTCGTGATGAGATTGGCACACGTAAATATAGATGAGGTCTGGAGAGGTGGCTCAGGAGTGAGCTCATAAAAGCAAACAATTAAAACAAAACAACAAATACCAAATCTTAAACCAGGAATGATGGTGCATGCCTTTAATCCCAGCCCTGAGGAGGCAGGTACAGGTAGGTCTCTGAGTTTGAGTCCAGCCTGGTCTACACAGTGAGTTCCAGGACCCAGGGTTACACCCAGAAACCCTGTCTTACAAAAAAAAAAAAAAAAAAAAAAAAAAAAAAAAAGGCAAAAAGACACTAGAGCAGCAATTCTCACCCTTCCTGATACTGTGACCCTTTAATACAGTTCCTCATGTTGTGGTGACCCCCAACCCATAACTGATATCGTGACCCTTTTCTTTAAAGATGTATTAATTAAAAAAAAATTATTATATTTATATGAGTACACTGTAGCTGTCTTCAGACACACCAGAAGAGGGCATCACATCCCATTACAGATGGTTGTGAGCCACCATGTGGTTGCTGGGAATTGAATTCAGGACCTCTGGAAGAGCAGCTGGTGCTCTTAACTGCTGAGCCATCTCTCCAGCCCCGCTGTGACCCTTTAATACAGTTCCTTGTGTTGTGGTGACCCCAACCCATAAAATTATTTTTGTTGCTACTTTACAACTGTAAATTTGCTACTGTTATGAATCGTAATGTAAATATCTGATATACCACCCTGTGAAAGGATTGTTCCACCCAAAGGAGTTGAGACCCACAGGTGAGACCTGCTACAACGGAGTATCCTCACTGTCATGTGCTTACACTTCAAGAAACAGGCAGCCTTGCACTGGTGAGAAAGCTCAGCAGGTTAAAGGCATTGCTATAGGTTCTGATAACCTTCGTCCCTAAAACCCCAGCCCCCAGGTTGTCCTCAGACCTCTATGTGTGAAGTACACACACTGAAATCTCCAGACTGTCCTCCGACCTCTATGTGTGTGTGTAAAATTAAAATATTTTAGCGCCCCTTACCAAGTACTGAACCTAACATATCTACACATTCCTAACATACCTACTCTAACAATTTTTCTAACCACCTTGATGTCATGAGATACCTCGGGGAACTTTTCTCTCCTATTCCCCAGTGCATGGCAGTGATTATAGTTTCTGTTTATAGATTCATTTTATGTGTACATGTGTTTACCTGTATGTATGTGTGTATACCGTGTGCACGGTATGATGTGGATGGTTGTGAACAACAGCTGGGAATATGTAGGTTTTGGGAACTGAATCCTGGTCCTCTGCAAAAACAGCATTTCCTCTTAACTTCTGAGCCATCTCTCCAGCTCTGGAGCTCTTCTTATAGAACTTCCCAAGATTTTGTTAAGAGGGTTTAACGAGCAAACGCACACTAGGTCAGCAGAAAAACCACTCAGCCACTCTCAGAAAAAATGGTTGTTTTAGCCTGCTAGTAATCCCTACTTCCCAGAAGTGGCTTCTTACACAGCCACTGTTACACCTGAGATTCTCAGGAGTGGGATTTCTATTTCAAAGCATGTATTCATGGACATAGAGGCTCACAGCCACCTGCATCTGTAGTTCTAGGGGACCCGATGCCCTCTTCTGGCCTCCCCAGGCACCCACCATGTGACCCGATGCCCTCTTCTGACCTCCCCAGGCACCCACCATGCATATGGAGCATATATATCTATATAGGCAAAACACCAATACACATAAAATAGAATAAATAGACATTTTAAAAGTAGATATCCATTTATCAATGTGACTGGGTATCATTTGCCTTCCTACCACGCTGGGTGAGGAAACGGTTTGCCCATTTAAGTTACTTATCTTGTCTAACTTAGACTAAAGTAATGTTTCATTGTTGCTTTAAATTTTTGGTGGTGGAACATTGAATTTCAGGTCTTGTGCATGCTAGCAGGCAAGCACTCCACCGCTGGACCATATCCACAGCACTTAATCCATAAAGATGGGGTCTCTAGGTTGGTGTGGAGCTCATCTTTCTCCTGTCTCACCCCTCCAGAGTACCAGGATGACAGGCGTATCCCACTGTTTCTACTCTGCTTTTTATTATTATTGTTGTTGTTGTTGTTTAGGATATTGGACATATACATGTATGTTTAAGAATTATTTTTAGGACCTGAGCTAGATGAAGGACCTTTAATCCCAGCACTCGGGAGGCAGAGGCAAACAAACTTCTGTGTTTTCAAGGCCAGCCTGGTCTACATAGTGAGTTCCAGGACAGCCAAGGCTACAGACCTGTCTTGAAAAATAAATAAGTAAGATGAAAAGAAATACGAATTAAACTGATCTTTCATCAGTATGTGGGACCTCTCTGAAGAGATAAGTAGAGAGATAATCCATTTGCTTATAACATGAATGCAGACATACTGCATCCTGTCTGGCTTTTGATTTTGCTTATGCTTCTGTTAGGCAATGTTTTATTTTCTTTACACAGCTACAAAGGATTTTCTCTTCTCCACCCTCTCTTCTCCATTCTCTTCTCTGAGAGGTTCTATGATATAGGCTGGCCTCAAACCTGCAAGGATTATTCTACTTCAGCACCCTCGATACTCAGCTTCCAAGCAAACAAATGCATGCTAAGCTACCGTTTTGCCTTTTTTCTTCCTTCCTTCCATTTGGCAGTTAGAATCTCTCTACATAGCTCTGGCTGTCCTGGAACTCACAGAGGTCTGCCTGCCCGCTCCTGCCTCCCAAGTGCGTGCTGAGATTAAAGAGTTCTGCCACTATCTGTGGCCAAATTTACTTTTCTTAAAACATTTTAAAAAATAATTTATTTTTATTTTATGTACATTAGTATTTTTGCCTACATATATGTCTGTGAGGGTGTCAGATCCCCTGGAACTATTACAGACAGTTGTGAGCTGCCATGTGAGTACTGGGAATTGAGCCTTAGTCCTCTGGAAGGGCAGCCAGTGGTCTTAACCACTGAGCCATCTCTTCAGCCCCCTTAGAACATTTTAATAAACTTTATTCAACAAGTTACACAACCCATCTGTTTGGTGGCCTTTGTGTGTATACACAGGGGTATATACCACCGGACTACATGTCTGTAACCCTCTGTCACTTTTAGAATAACGTCTAAGGACAAAATAATGGCCTGGTGACCAGTGTTACCTATAAGAACAATATATACATGTGACAAAGGATTTAGGAGGTTTCCAGAGCAGGCAATCTATACTGTTTGGTACATGTTGGGCCTCCAGGAGGGGACAGCCAGGCTGAGATCTCTATGAGGCCTACTGATTCCAGACCTGGAGCTCAGGAGAACATGTGTACTAGTGCTGCGGTCTGGGAGGCCTAGAGACATCCATTAGGTAAAGGCACGGAAGGGCTGGTGATTAGAGGAATGGGAGGTCTCAGGTGAACACCCCACAAACACACTCCTAAGGAGCAAACCATTGGTGCTTCATCTATGGACTTGTGAAAGCCACAGGCTAACAGGGGAAACAGAGGCTGTTAAGTGAGATGAGGTTATCCTTGGCTCCTGGGGACAAAGCAGAGAAGTAGGCTAGGCTTCAACACAACAAGTGTGGGAGAAAGAACCTGTAATAGAGAGGAGGCTCAGATCAGTACTCAGTCTGTCCCCTCCTCCAGGGAGCAACTCAGACTAGGGCTTCAACAAATGACATCCCTGGGGTGATGGAACTCTCCTTCCCCTTTCCTCTCCTTCCTCCCATTTCCTTCTCTTTCCTCTTTCCTTATGACTGCCAAGACTTGAACTCAGGGCTTGTACACTCAAGGCAGGTACTTTAACACTGAGTCTCAGTCCCTATCTGGTGATCTCAGTTATGGCACAAGCCCGGAGGCTCGGGGTGTAGTTCACTGGCAGAATGCTTGCCTCACATGCAGGAGTCCTGGGTTTAGTCCCTAGCACTGCATAATCTAGAACGAGGTGAAACATTTCTGGAACCCTAGCACTCTGCTATACAGGGAGCTCCAGGCCTGCATTACACAAGATCCTACCTCAAAAATAAAACAAAGAACCACAGCATCTGAAGGAGGACAGGAGAAAGTCTTTCTACCTGACTATCCATTTCCTAATTTTCCCCACCAGCCAGGTCTCCTGCTAGACTGGGACTCAGCAAGAACTTTAAAACAACAAAAGCAACACACAAGAGGACAGATCCTAGAGCCATATTTTCTGGTTTCAAGTCCTAACAAGGTCACTTACTAGCCATGTGACCTTGGGCACCTCAATTACAATTGTCTGTTCTTTAAAAGAAAGACAGTAACAGTAGTCTTACCTCAGAGAGTTCTCTTGTGGGTTCCAGTGCTTTTTTTTCCCCCTTAGATTTTCTTGTATCCAGGCTGACCTTAAACTTATGCAGCTTAGAATGATCCTGAATGTTTGATTCTCCTGCCTCCACCTCATGAGTGCTGGGACTACAGTGTATACCACCATCCTGGCTGATGCAGTGCTAAGGATAAAACCCAGGACTTCCTGAATGTGTCATAGGATCTGCCACCTAAGCTGTATATACAGCCTGTGTTTTGTTCCTTCAGACTGGGTTTCATGTAACCTTGGTTGACCTTAAAGTTGCTAAGTAACTGAGGTTGGCTTTGAACTCTTCATCCTCCTGCTTCTAATTTCTCAAATGCTGGGGTTACAGGCATGTGTTACCATTCCCAGATCAATGAATTAAAATGATAGAAAATGTTTTATATTAGTACAAATTTTAAATGCAAAAGAATTTTATTCATTTGTGACTAGCTAGTGTGTGCCCGACACCATTGTAGGTGCTGGGGACACAGCAGTGAATAAGGCCGGTGAATTCCTGTCCTCATAGTTTATAGTCCAGTGGTAAGCAGAATATAGGGCCTGAGAGGTCCAAGTGGAGACAGAAGAAATGCACAGGATTGGCAAGATTGCTACCCTAGCATCTGGTGCACAGTGGGGCTCAGGAGGTAGAAAGGGAAGGAATATCCTGGTCACCAGGGTTACTGAGGAACAATCGCCATCCTCATTACCATTTAGCAGCAGCAAAGACACAAAGCTATCCCATGTCAGGTACCATTTTGTTTTTATATTTTAATTCGTATAAAACACTAGGAGTTTAATGCTACTGCTCTCATTGTTTTTTTCAGATGGGAATTAAAGCAGAGAGGCTAAGTAACCTGACTCACAGAGAGGTGACCCCAGCCCAGGTCACCTGGGTCTAGTCTGGGTGGGATCCAACGTGTAGGCAAAGAGGATGGGACAGGTTGCTAAGCCTCAAGACCATGCAGAGCTTGAGCTTCAGACAGAACGGAAGGAAAAAAAGATGTATATCAATCACACACACACACACTCCACTAAATCCTACACACCCAAGACTCCAGTCAACACAGGATTTCTGGGTATGAGAGTCTAAGAAGAGCACAGGCCTCAGCACTGGGGAGCTCCACCAAGTGGCCTGTTGTTCCCTACATCACTCCACTTGGGGACTATTAGTATCATGAGACCTTGACAACCAGAAACTAACCAGGTCCCAGCCTCCTGGGACCTTAAGTTACCATCTTAAAACCTGTGACTATGGGCAGGTTATGGTGGGGTACACCTTTAATCCCAGCACTCAGGAGGCAGAGGTAGGCAGATCTCTGTGAGTTTCAGGCAAGCCTGGTCCACTAATGGAGTTCTAGGACAGCCAGGGCTACACAGAGAAACTCTGTCTCAGAAACAAACAAAACAACAACTTGTGATCACACAGAGACCACAAATGAGATGGTAACGAACATCGTAATATTCAGATGTTTTAAGAGAAGCACCAAAAACTCCATACAATGGCTGAAGGCCAAGAGGCTGGTAAACGGGCACGCATTATTGAAGGGCCCAGAGAGAGACGGCACTCACAGGGTCAAAGCCTAGAAGGGAGCCTTACCTGTCTACAAGCTTCTACCATATTATTCCTAACCTTATCCCTTTTTAAAATTTCTTTCTGTGATGTTTTTGAGACAGGGCTTCTCTATGTAGCTCTAGCTGGTCCTGAAACTCACTCTGTAGACCCAGCACTCAGGGGGCAGAGAGGCAGAGGTAGATGAGTTTGAGGCCAGCCTGGTCTACAGGCTTACAAAATTCTTTTTTTTTTTTTTTTCCTTTTGAATCCCTGGAGCATGGGAGATGAAAGACTTACATTTGGAGGCTACAAGAATCATGAGACCTTGGAAATCAGAGCCCACAGCAGGCAGTTTTCTCCACATTATCTTCAGGGGACTAAAGCAGGCAGACTGGGTTTCTGGAGAAACCCACCAACACTGCATTCCCTGTGTGGGGCAGTCAGGGTCAGATTATCCTTACTCCTTTATTCCCAATCCCAGGCAAGTGGCCTTCTAAAGGTGAAAGGACCAACACCCCACACATGGGATCAGACAGCATGTGACAGTTTCCAGTCTTGATGATTTTCCCAAGCCTCTGCAGTCACCCCTAGTTCAGAGATGGAAGATTAATGTCCAGAGACAAAATATGACTCTCCAAAAGTCCAAAGCAACTCACCAGAATCAGAGAGGGGCTAACTTGTTTCTTTTATTGAACTTTCTCTCAGGAATACCTGAGAGGAAAAAACCTATTTTTAGCTGTTCTGACACCTGCTGAGGGACTTGGGGGAGGGTGCTTCTATACAATGGAAGCTCTACAAGTGCATGGGACTTTGGTCTATTGGTCCTTGATATGTTTCCAGTACGTAAAACAGTATTTATTCCATAGTAAGTGTCTGATAAATGTATCAAGTGAATATATTTCCAAAGGGTCAAAGTTGGGAAAATGGCACAGTGAGAGAAGTCTAAAGATCGGGAAGCCACGGGCTTTAGTTGCAGATACAGGAAAGGTTAATGTTCGGATCAAATCTTCTTGGGAGGGGCCTATTATGTGCCAGCTACTGAATTTGGTGCTGGGGATTCCGTTAAAGAAAAGCAAGTCATGCTCAGACGTCAGTTGTAAGGCAGGGCTGCGGAGGTAACAGTACTTTTTTTTCAGTCTAAGCTGCTCTGAAATCATCTGGCTGCTCAGAAGGTAGAGAGCTCAGCGGGACTGCAAAGCTCATGCAGGGCACAGGCCGCCCACCTGTCAGAGGCTGTGCCAGAAGGACGCAGGGGAGCAGCTGGGGAGCTCCACCTTGGCTGAGGTCACTTCCCACCCCCAGATTCTCTGCCTACAAAACCCTGCAATTCTCTGACGCTGTAGACTTATTATTTTCTGACTTTCAAGGTCTCATGATACTGACAGGCCCAAATGCAAGTCTTCACTTTGCCCACGCCTTAGGACCCAAAATTAAAACAAAACAAAACAAAAAGTGAATTCTACAGAGTATCCTCAGTCGGTGGCTGAGAGTAGGCAGTGTACCCTTCCCCACCTCTAAGAAGCTGTAGGGGCACAGCCCAGACGCTGGGGTGTCGGGGACGTCGCGAGACTGAAGTCCGAGACGTCGCTGACAGCGCCAGAACACGTGACTGGCTGTCGCGTTGCAGCCCGCGGAGCTGGGCCCGGCCTGTCACGTGATGAGGGGGCGCCATGGGGTGATGTGAGATACCAGGCTCTCAGACTGCGTGCAGATGACGCATTCCCAACCCTTTGGGCAACTAGATTTCAGTTCCAACATGAGATGTTCCGGTAAAGGCGGGGGTTGGGAGGCGGGCTCTGGAGCCAGGCAGCCTCGCTTCCGTTCGGCTGCAACTGCTTCCGACCTCCGCCTTTCCCTCTAGCGAGGACGAGTCAAGACCTTGTGCGCATGCTCGGAATCATCCCCGAGGGGCGGGGTTGCAGTTGCGGGAGCAGGATGGGGGGAAGAGAAGGGAATTCCAACCTGTAGAACTTTGGGGGGCCTATGGTTGGGTTCTCCCCACGACTGTGGATGGTGAAAGGGGTGGGGCCTTTGGCGGCTCCTGAGGGTATTGGAGTTCGCAGGGTGAGGGGGGGTGTCAAGTGTGAGAGAGGTGCACGACTTCCAAATTTAGAACCTTGAAGCCCTTTGGGCTTAAGGCCAGGGCACTCCGGCCACCATGCGCGACAGGACCCATGAGTTGAGGCAGGTGAGAAACTGGGGTCGTGAAGACACTCTGGAATGAGGGAAAGTGGGGCCGGGCGGGCGCGCTGGAGTGAGGTTTTGGGTCCGGGACGGGTGGCTGATGGCCAGGAAGGAAAATCCCGGAAGCCCATGGTTCCTGCGGAACAAGAACCGCAGCGAGCAAGTGGTGCCAATGACTCCGGCCTTGGCAGGGGGATAGCATCTCAGACGATGAAGATGAGGTTCGAGTCGCGTTGGTGGTGCAGTCAGGTGCCGCCCGGCTGAGCAGCCCGGACGACGAGTTCTTCCAGAAGGTAAGGGTCGGGAGAACCGAGGAGTAGGGCGGACTAGAGTGACACTTAAGTCTTCAGCCCTCTTGGTGATCCTTTCTAGGTGCAGACAATTCGGCAGACTATGGCCAAACTGGAGAGTAAAGTCCGAGAGTTGGAGAAACAGCAGGTTACCATCCTGGCCACGCCTCTTCCCGAGGAGAGTAAGCGAAACCTCGGGCTCACGCACGCCAGGCTGTTGGATTATGGGAGATGTAGTTTTATTCAAGGTGCTGACCAGGGTGGGTTTGGTTTTGGTTTGTGGTAGAAGCTGTAGTTTGGAAGTGTTGGATTTCTCGTTTAGGCATGAAGCGGGGCCTGCAGAACCTACGTGAGGAGATCAAACATCTGGGGAGAGAGGTCCGGACACAGCTAAAAGGTGAATGAACTTTAAGGGACTCAACCATATCTTTCCCTTTGATTCAGTCCTGTTGCTGGTATATCTGGTTGTTGCATACAGTCAAGTGATACATCCAGGTCATAAAGCAAACCTGGGTCTAGGGTCTCTGTCATCAAAGCCTTTACAGAGCACATTATGGCCTCTCAGATTACTTTATTATTATTTAAAGTTTAAATTCGAAACTTCTTACTGTTAAATTTCTTTCAGCTCAGTGTATATTCTTTGAGCAGGTAGATGAGGGTTTTCTTAGGCGGTTTCTTCCCACTTGTGGATACCCACCGATGTAATTCAGAGAAAAACTTCTCTCAGAAGTCCAGAATTAGCCCCCTTCTCCTCCCTTCTCTTTCTCCACCCCCTCCCTCACTTCTTTCTATGTGGACCAGGCTGGCCTCAAATTCAGAGATCCATCTTTCTCTGCCTTTTAAGTGCTGAGATTTAGTTAAAGGTCTACTCCTTCCTTCTTTTTCTCCTCTTCCTCTTCTTCCTCCCCCTCCTCCAACATTATGTGTTACTACCAAAATACATCTCTGTTCATAGTCACTTTGTAATAAAAATTTATGAAGATAAGACCCTCCTTACTATGTAGCTGCAATGTAGATGTGGCCCTGTGTTCTGGTCCCCAACCAATTTTTTAAAATTTACTTAAATCTTTTTATTATATGTCTTACATTTTTATTAATGTGCTCAATATGTAGATCAGGCCAACCCCAAACAGAATTCAGCTGGCCTCCCCAACAATTTTGTAAGTCTTTCTCCATCTATCCTCACAGCCATAGAGCCCCAGAAGGAAGAAGCTGATGAGAATTATAACTCAGTCAACACAAGAATGAGGAAAACCCAGGTGCGTTTCATTTTCCTAGGACTAAGGAATTTTGTAAAGTGTTGCCTAGGTTACCAAATGGTGGCTGTGCAGGCCTTGGAGAGCCTTGATTCTGGGGTCTCTGTCCTAATGTTCTTCCATATGAAGAAGCTTATGCTCAAGACAGAAAGAACTGGGTGTAGGTAGAGAGTTTTCTGTGTCAGACATGACTTAGGTGAGACACATACTTTCCCAGAACTGAGACGGGGAATTTGGGCCATTTCGAATAAGAAGCAAAGATATTTCTCATGTAGGACTTAGTGCTTTATCATTCTGCTCAAGAGAAGAAGAGACAGAAATAACAAGCAGGGCTGGAGGGATGGCTCAGGGCTAGGAGCACCAGCTGTTCTTCCAGAGGACATCCTTGGTCCCATAGATAGAATCCATGAGATGAAAGGGTGGTAAGATGGATCAGTGGGCAAAGGTGTCTGCTTCCAAGCCTTGTAACCTGATTCAGCTTCTGAGCCACACAGTAGGAGGAGAGCTAACTCCTGCAAGTTGTCCTCTGGCTTCTACATGTGCACCCTGAATATATGTCCTCCCCATGCCCACGCTAGATAAATAATGTATAATTTAAGGCGAGAGAGATGGAGTCACTTTCTCAGAGGAACTGAATTCAGCTGTTTCAAGCACCCATGTTAGATGGCTCACAGTCATCTGTAACTCCAGCTCTAAACGGAGGCCTCTGACCTCAAACACCAGCACTACTTACATATGAACATGCACACACAATTAAAACTAATAAAATATTCAAAATCAAAAAGTAATCATAATTAAAATCTTTATATATTTTAGAAAAAAATTTACATATATAAATATATAAAAAGTGAATTCTGGGGCAGCAGTGAAAAGGAAGTCATATTAGGCAATGTCTTAGCAAAGAGGCTTTCTGTGATTTGACTGGGCCCCTCTGGGTGCTTAGTGAAGAGTGATTGGGATTTCTGGAGGTCAGGCTTGGAATAGCTAGGGGAGTTTGGGCATCTCTAAAGGGCACAGGAGCAGGAGTTCCGGTGAGCACTTGTGCTGTTATTGATGTGAGAGGACCTTGTTACAGTAGTGGCACGGTGACACCAAGGTACGTGAGTGAACCTGCAGTGTGTGTACAGCAACACTGATAACAGCAAACCTTCAACACATGCACACATGCCTGTACGCCCTCTGAACTAAACATTCTACCCTTGAGGCTTAAGTCTTATAGGGCAAGACACCAACAAATAAGTTCATTAGTTTTATTTTTACTTACTGAGACGGTCTCACTAACTAGCTCTCACTGGCCTGGAGCTCACTGTATAGTTAAGGCTGCCCTCAAACTCAGATCTTCTTGTGTCTGTCTCCCCAGTGCTAGGATTAAAGGCATAGGTTACCACAGTAGGCTTACATTATTTTATAGTCTAATGAGTAGTAAGAGACAAAACAGCATAAAATGAGGGAATGTGCTGACAGGGAAGGAATGTAAGTGATGGAGAGGAGGTGAACTGTGTGGTAGAGTGTGTGCTTAGCATGCTCCAGGCCCTGTTTTTAATCACCAGTGATGCAAAAACGTTCTCTAGCTTTTTTTCTAAATGTGTGAATGGGGCACACGCACACCACAGTGCTCATGTTGCGGTCAAAGGAATGAGTTTCCATCCTTTCCCCTTGCCAAGGTGGGGTCTGTGACTGCTGCTGCACTGTGACCCTCTTGCCTCTGCCTCCCAGATGCCTGTAGGCATGCTGGGATCACAGAGGCACAACACCACATCTGGCTTTTGATGGGTTCTAGGATCACTGGGTGTGAGTTTTCAGACTTGCACAGTTGTATTTTTAAAGGCTCAGCCATCTGCACAATCCCACCCCACAACAATTAAATTTAAGTAAGGGCTGGGAGTGTCAGTCATATCTAGCACACCCAGGGCTCTGGTTCGATTTCTACCACCACGTAAGACAGTTAGCCTCTTTTGGTGTACACAGGTGATGCTAGCAGGCTAGCCTGGGCTATATGGGACCCAGTCTCAACCTAAATAATAGTAATAATAATTAAAAAAATAAGATCAAAATTAAAAACTTAAAAATAGTTGAAGCTAGACATGGCCTGTAAATCCCAATGCTTGAAAGGTAGAGAAAGATCAGGAGTTCAAGACCAGTATGAGCTACATGAAGCCATGTCTGAAAACCAACTAACAATCAAAAAATAAGATGAGGTTAAAGACACGGCTCAGCAGTGAAGAGCACTTGCTACTCTTCAGAGGACCCAGGTTCGATCCTCAGCCCCCCACATGGTTTCTCACAGCCTTCTATAACCCCAGTTTGAGGATCTGACACCTGGCTCATAGTCACCAGGCACACGTGATATACTGATGAGCATGTAAGCAAAATACACACAAGACAATACAAATTTGGAAAAAAATAAATGAAGACTTAAGGGTTCTTGAGAATGAACATTCTAGGCAGAAGGAGTGGTGTGCCAAGGCAGATACGAGCATGTTTTGTTGAGGGAGAAACCACTGGGTAGGAAGGAGGTGGTAAGGTGTGGGTAGGAAGAGGCAGCTATGGGTGTCATGGGGCCCTGATAAGACATTTGACTTTCTTTCTGAGGAGTGAGGGAGTCTGCCAAGACCACAGGTGGTTATGGCACCACTAGCTCATGGCAATTCTTGCTGACGCCCAGCTAGACTTTCTGTTCTTAGCATGGGGTCCTGTCCCAGCAATTTGTCGAGCTCATCAACAAGTGCAACTCAATGCAGTCCGAATACCGAGAGAAGAATGTGGAGCGTATTCGGAGACAGCTGAAGATCAGTGAGTTGGGGTACTTTGTCCTCAGGGTTTAGGGGTTCTGATTGGCTCTGAACTGGCCTTTTCTGTTACAGCCAATGCTGGAATGGTGTCTGACGAGGAACTGGAGCAGATGCTGGACAGTGGGCAGAGTGAAGTGTTCGTGTCTAATGTGAGTGGCCACAGCCATCCTTCCTCTGTGGGCTTTCCATCTTTGAGTCCTGGTTTCTTTGTATGGAAGGCAGACCAAGGCCCAGTCAGGAATGAGTTAGAATGCAGGGTTTGTAGGTTAGAGGGCTGTTGGAGAAGCTCAATTAAACTTTTGACCCAGATGCTGATTTCCCTGTGACATCTCCAGTTCCCGGCTGTTTCCCCAGATACTGAAGGACACACAGGTGACTCGGCAGGCCCTGAATGAGATCAATGCGCGGCACAGTGAGATCCAGCAGCTGGAGCGCAGCATCCGTGAGCTCCACGAGATCTTCACTTTTCTAGCTACGGAGGTGGAGATGCAGGTGTGTGCCCGGAAGCCCTGTGTAACCTTTAGTCCTAACCTTGACCTGGAGCCAAGACGCTCTCCTGGGCTTTTTTTATGCTCTTCCAAGCTTGGGCATGCTTCCAGGTGGCCTCTACTTCCAACCTTAGCCAAAAGCTACTCACAGCTACTTTTGTGGCATCCCACCTGAACCACCAGTGTGTACCTCACCTAGGCATGGCCTTAATCATGGCTTCTCTTCCTGTGACAGAAGTCCAACTAATGCTGTTAGAGCTCCTGTGGAAAGCTGTCCCTAGAAGGTCAACCTTCCTGTCTCTCCTAGGTTAGAATGGCCCTGTCCTGACCTTCTGAGATAAACTCCACAATGTTATGGTCATTCTCTTCTGCAGCTGGTAGTCATGGGAAATCACTGTCATTCAGTGGGAGTACCAGCACCTAAGCTGGTAGTTTACTATCTGTGGACAAGGTACTGGTCCTGTGAGGCCATGGCTGCAGGCTTCCACTGCAAATGGAGGTTGTATAGGACAATGGAACAGAGGGGACAACCTGATGGGGTAGGAGCCAGAAATGTTACTGTCAACAGCTCCTGTCCTGCTTTAGCTTTGTTAGTGTAGCTTTTGTCTGCCGATAATGTCTCGACTAGTGGCGTATGTCTTTAATCCCAGCACACGGGATGCAGAAGCAGGTAAAACCCTTGAGTTCTAGGCTATCCTGGTCAGCAGGTAGAGTTCCAGGACACCCAGAGCTACAAAGAAAAACCCTGTCTTTAAGCACCCCCCCAAAAAAAAAAAGAATGCCCTGGTTATTTTGTGCTGGGGTGGACAAGTAACTGTTCTCACCTCTGTGCCTGGTTACCCCTGCCGCCCCAACTATCTCATTCTCTGGACAGGGGGAGATGATCAATCGCATCGAGAAGAACATCCTGAGCTCAGCAGACTACGTGGAACGTGGGCAAGAGCATGTCAAGATAGCTCTAGAGAATCAGAAGAAGGCGAGGAAGGTAAGCCCAGCCTCTTACCCCAGCCCTGGGTATTCCACAGAGACTTTCCATGACCCTTCCTCTCCCACAGAAAAAAGTCATGATTGCCATCTGTGTTTCTGTCACTGTTCTCATCTTGGCTGTCATCATTGGCATCTCTATAACCATTGGATAATGTCACATGTTCTCGGTGAGATATGGTGGGCCTGCCCCATCCCTGGCAAGAGCCTTCCCACCTCCTGTCAGACCCATTTCTTTCTCCTTCCCTTGCAGGCACTGGGAGAAACGGAGATCCAGCATTTATGGAGGCAGGGCAGGCCTCCAGCTGAACCCATCCGGCCCTTGTGCAGAAGGGCATATGGCTCTTCCTGGGTTGGCAGCTGCTCATTCATGGAGTCCTCCCCTTTAGGTCATCGTGCCTGGGAGAAGGTTTTCAATGTCCTGTTTGTCTGGGACACATGGTTTTGTACAAAATTAAAAAAAAAAAAAAAAAAAAAAAAAAAAAAAAAAACCAACAACAACAAACCCAGAAGCTTGGAGCCAGCTGTGCTTGTGTGTTCCTGGAAAGGCTGGCCCAGGCCTCCAAGTACGCATTCTCCTTTCCGTGGCCATTGCTGATGACAGCTCAGTCTAGCAGGCTCAGATCAAACAAAGAGCATCCAAGGGTGGGTGAGGTGGCCAGAGAGAGACAGCACTCACAGCTGGGATTACATATCCCTAAAGGGATAAGCTGGGACATGGGTGTAGTTTATATGTGAGAGATACTGGGGAATTTCTGAGACCAAGAGGAAGGGACATCTTGAGAAACACTGAGGCAGACAGGAAGAGCAGTTCTCAGTGGGAACAGTGTGTGTAATGTCAAAATGTAATGGAGACAGGTAGCATACAAAATTACCTAGCAGAGAAGCCAGCAGGCCAGGTCCCATGATCAGAAATGGGCACTGCCTTTTGTAAGAGGAGTTCTTAGAGACCCGTCACCCCATAGTGGCTATCTGGTTTATGGGGATTAGCAAGTGGAAGCAGGCAAAGGAGCCTGAAACCTGTCTTTTTACAAGGCACATGAGCTACAAGCCCTGATTGTGTTTCCAGACCAGCCTGGTCTACATAGCATATTCCAGGCCATTTAGGGCTATATTGAAAGGCTGTCTTAAGGATGGGGAAGGGAGAAATGATTGTGAAGCCTGGCATGGTGGTGCACCTTAATCCTAGCACAAGGGAGGCAGTGGGTGGATCTTTGTAAGTTCAAGGATAGCCTGGTCCATTTAGTAAGTTACCGGACTACATGGAGAAACTCTGTATGTGTTGGCATACATGCATACAGAGGTCAACTTTGGGACACAGGCTCTCTTCTGCTGTGGGTTCCAGAGTCAAACTCGGGCTGAGAGGTTTGTATGGCAAATGCTTATACCCGCTAAACCGTCTTGGTCTCCCCTGATTCTGAATTTTGAAGAACTTCTAGTCCAGGTGCCTAGTTTCTGGAAAAGGATATAGCTTTTTCCTAAGGCTACATGGGTCAGAAGTGAGCTGCCCCTGGCCCAGGCTTGTTTAGTCAGTGGCCTTTGGCTTCTGTCTCCAAGACTCTTCATCCTACTCTCAATTCCATGAGACTCCATGGTCCTGAAAGGGCTAGATGTGTCAGGCTAGTGCACTCCCAGACTATTTCAGGAGGGACTCCTGCCTGCCTTCATTTGGCCAGGGGAGACTATGCCTCTTGCTGTCTATGCATGGGATGTATGTTGATCTCAACTGGGAAACAAATGGTCAGCTAGCCTAGGGTTTTTCCTCCCTCAGCATAAAGTGGCTCATTTTAGGAAGTGGCTGTGGGCTGGGCATCACTTGGAGTCACCAAACGCACCCAAAAGTAGTAGAATGACTGTTCAAGAGAAAAAGTAATGACAGGTGTGTCAGCCACCTTTGTCTGAGCTCTTACACTGCCTTCAAAGTAAAACACAATCAAGACACCAACTGACCTGATACAGATCTTGGACATTGACATCTGTGCCACTGATATCTGTCTTTAAAGTTTATTATTAATTTATTTATTTGTGTATATGAGTGGAGGTCAGAGAATGACTCAGAAGACTATAATTTTCTCCTTCCGTGGGGTAGGATCCCATTAAACTCAAATCGTCGGGCTTGGAGGCAAGCATCATTGTCTACTGAGCCATTATTTATGGTCACATATGATGGTGTATGCCTGTAATCCCAGAACTCAGGAGGCTAAATCAGAAGGCTCACTATGACTAGTGTGAGTTACTACGTAACAAAACCAGAGGGCAAGCCAGGGCTTTTCTTTAAGATTCTATCAATAAACAAAAGGGGGTGACATGGCCGAGCAGACCTAGAGGCTGGAGGATCAGTTTAAGGTCATTCTTGGCTTGAGGCTACCCTACCAAACATGATCTCAGGGCTATAGGGATACAACTGAAACGGGCTTTAGCAAAAAGTTCAGTGACTGGGCAGATTACTTTCTGTTAACCTGAGGCCAAGATCAGGTCCTTAGACGTCTCATGAGGCAAATATGGTGGAGCACTCCTGTCATCCCTGGAGAATTCTGGAGGAGACAACAGAGTCCCCAAGAGCCTGAGGGCCAGCTAGCCTGGTAAACAAGAGACCTTCTCTCAAAGAAGGTCCAAAGAACTAGTCCTTGACCTCTATGCTCACTTGCACATATATGAACATGCATGTGTGCACATATACAGTCATCTTTATGACAAAGCCATACCAAGTCTACAATTCTTGCCTTTTGTAAAAAGCCTTCATAATATCTCCTAACAAAGCTGTTCAGTCAAGGTGATTCGGAAAAAAAGGGTTAGCAGTCGGTTCTCTCAAGAGTCAGAGACACAGGCTGCCTGAAGTCACAGCATGAGAGGAAGCATTTTTATAACGAATTATGGGTATCACAGTTGTCCCACAGAACTGATAAGAACACAATGGGTAAACAGCTACCATTTTCTGGGTATGGTGCCCTGCTTGAAATCTTAGCACTGAGTCAGAGGATTACCATGAGTTCACAGTGACTTCCAGACTAAACCCTAACAGTCTAAGTTACTATAAGGTTGTTCAGTGAAGTTGAGATCCAGGGGTGCTTTTGTTGCTGTTTTTGGTTTTTATATTGCTCAGTCACTAGGACACCAACCTCATCTAGAAAACTACCCCCAAGATGGCCCTCTGTCACCCACAGCCCCACCCTTGTAAGGGAACAATTTGTCCTTCCTCAAAATTGCAGCACAAGTCGTAGAGGTGATTTTTGTTCTAATCTTCTTAGAATATAAATCACATCACCAGAAATAGCTACAAATGTTGCTGAGAAAGAGTATCCTTATTACTCAGTTAAGAGTTCCCTGGTCTTGTTGTTTTGGCCTTTTGAGGCAGATCTTACTCTGTAACCCAGGGTTACTTTGAACTCTTGGCACCCCTTATCCCTTAGCCTCCCATGGGAACTGGGATTACAGTTGTAATTGTTTCTTGGCTTGAGACTGGCCATATACCAGACTGGCCTTGAATTCCTGAGTCAGCCTCTTGAGTTCGGGGATTGCCTGAAGGTTCTACCATGGCCAGCTTAGACTAATAAAGTTGAAAGTCATCCTACATAGCTAGTTTGAGACCTACCTAGGACACACAAGATGCTAACTCAAGAAAGCAAAAATCTTAGGCTAGAAATGTAGCTCATAAGTTAATAACTTTGCTGCTCTTATAGAGGACTTGGGCTAATTTCCAAGGGCCCACATGGTGGCTAACAAACATCTGTAACTCCAGTTCCTAAGTATCCAGTACCCTCTTCTGACCTCTGCAGGCACCAAGTTCACATGTGGTACATACACACATGCAGGCAAAATACTTGCACATAAAATGAATAAAATGTTGTTGTTTGTTTTCAGACAGGGTTTCTCTGTGTGGTCCTGGCCATCCTGGAACTCACTCTGTAGACCAGGCTGGCTTTGGATGAGAATGAATAAATATTAAAAAAAGAAAAAAACAAAACAAAAACAAAAACTTAAGGAATACAGACACTGGAATTCAATAGAACATTAGCAAATCCAATCCAATCCAAATACCATGTTAAAATGATTTTGTAATACCACCAAGTGGGGTTTATCCCAGAAGTACAAGGTTGGTTTACTATCAGAGGTCAAATACTGCAGGTAATTAGTAGAGTAAAAAACAAAAGCCACAGAATATTCTCAATAGACACAGAAAATGCATTTGACAAAATAAAACTTGCTTTCATATTTAAAAACTTAACATTTGAAACTTGAGAAGTGGCTTGGTCGGTGGAGTGCTTGAGTAACAGGCACACAGGCCTGTAATTCCAGCACTTGGGAGGTGGAGGTGGGAGGGTTAGAAGTTCAAAGTCATGCTTGGCTGTATACTAAATTCCAAGCCAACTTGACCCTAAGAAATTTCTTTTTGAAAAAGCTTATCACAGTGGGAATGAAAGGGAACTTCCCCAGTATCAAAAGACTTTTTTTTTTTTTTTTTTTTTAAACCATTGACAAGAAACAGCCCAAGTCTGGCACAGTGGTTTGCCTGTGATTCTGGTACTTGAGAAGCAAAAGGATAAGAAGTTCCAAGGCTAGCCATTGCTACAGAGTGAGTTTGAGGCCAATCAACAATATCTTAGAGACCCTGTCCCAAAACAAAGTAAATGTAATGAAGGAGAAAAAGAGAACAATTTATTTGTAATAACAGAAAGAATATTTGATATACATTTAACAACAGAAGTGTAAAAGTTATAGATAAAACCAAGTGTGATGGAACATACCTTTGATCCCAGCACTCAGGAGGCAGAGGCAGGAGGCTCTCTGTGAGTTCAAAGCCAGCCTGGTCTACAGATAGAGTTCCAGGACAGCCAGGGCTACACAGAGAAATCTTCTCTTGAAACAAACAAAAAGATTCATAGATGAAATAAAAAAAAAAATACTGTTGAAAGGAATTAAAGATCCAGGTGGGGCTGGATAGATGGCTCAGAGGTTAAGAGTTGGCTGCTCTTCCAGAGGCCCTGGGCTTGAGTCCCAGTACCCACACGGCAGCTCAGACCTGTCTTTTAACTCCAGTTTGAGGGACTCCCAACACCCTCTTTTGGGCATTGCATGCACAAGATGCACAGACATACATCCCAGCAATAGACCCATGGGCATTCAGTGATTTATTTTGTGAGACAAAGTCTCTCTGTGTAGCCCTGGCTGTCCTGTAAACCAGGCTGGCCTTGAACAGGTTCACCTGCCTCTACCTCCTAAGTGTTAGCATTAAAGGTGTGTGTCAACTTTGCCTGGCTTAAAAATATTTGAAAATTAAATGTCAAATTAAATTTAAAGCATCCCATGCTCACAAGTAATCATCATCATCATCATCATCATCATCATCATCTTGTTAAGTTGGCAATTTCCCACAAATTGATTCAGTATAATTACCAAAACCTAAACTAGCTTTTAAAATTTCTTGGGAACAAATCTGGCAACCTGATCCAAAAATTCAAATGGGGTTAAGGTGCGATGCCATATATCTGTAATTCCAGAGAAGGCTGAGGCAGGAAGATAGAAGGTTTGAGAGCAGCCAGGACTATATACTGAATTTGGGACCAACACCCAACTCTCAAATCCAGTCTCAAAAACTGGATTTACTCAATAAAGTAAAATAAAATAGAACTGTAAAACCAGGGGGGAAATCTTGAAATAAAACAAGTTGGGAGGAAAAAAAAAACAACTAAAAACAAGCTGGAAGCCTCATAGACCATGAAGTTCCTACAAAAGCAACCTAACCGGGGCTGGAGAATGGCTGAGGGTTAAGAGCACTTGTTCTCACAGAGGTCCAGGATTCAGTTCCCAGGAACCACAGTTATTAATAACCAACCACAGCACCAGTTCTAGGGGCTCTAACACCCTTTCCTGAGTACACAGACATACATGCAGCCAAAATATGTAGAAATAAAAAAAATTTTAATCCTACAATAATCAAAATAGTGTGGTATTGGCTTAACGACAGACATGAAGTGAAGGTGTGGGTTAATAGATGTAGAGCATTGCCTAGATGCGCCAGGCCTTGGGCTTGTCCCCAGCTAGAAACCAAAACAGAACCTCTCATAGTTAGTTTATTTTTCTTAAGAAGACCAAGATAATAAATGGACAAAGAATGGTCCTTTCAACAGATGAATCTGGAACATTAGAAAATCCATATGCAAAGAAATGAAGCTGAGCTTCCTGCCTCAAACCGTACACAGAAATTAGCTCAGTATGGGTCAAGTGTCTGATGTCTGAGGGTTCTAGCTATAAAAGCATATATAGCTTAAACACATCACTGGCGGTGGAGGGATGGTTTGGCACTTATGAACACTTGCTGCTAAACCAGGTGGCTCACAATTGCTTGTAATTCCAGTTCCAGGGGATGTGACACCCTCTGTGAACACTGCACAGACATGCACACAACCCCCACGTAAACGTATAACTAAAATTAAAAACAGCAAGTTTGTAAATAAAGTATAAACTTGATGACTGTTTTGTGTGTGTGTATGTGTGTGCATCTGGGCCAGAGTGTGTGGAAGGCCAACAGAATGACTTTCTGTAGTCAGTCATCCCCTTCCACCATGTAGGTTCCAGTGATCAAACTCAGGTTGTCAGCCTTGGTGGCAAGAACCACCTCACTGTCCAACCTACTTCTGCCTCCCAAGTGCTGGTATTAAAGACCCATGTCCTCTACCTGCACCCCATGGAACTTTTATTCTTTATGATACCAAAGCCCTCATTAAGAGCTAAGCAAATGCTTTAGCACTGAACTACATACAATCTCAACTCTAAAGACCTTTCTCCATTTTAGACACTTAGGGTGTGTGTGCACGCTCGAGTGTACATCACTTGTTAGAGGTCAGAGAGCAATTTTAGGAGCTCAGAGGACAACTTTAAGAATCAGTTCTCCTCTATCATGCACATCTTGGCCATCGAACTTGGTGGCAAATGCATTTTACTGGCTGAGCCATCTTACCAACCTGAAAGACTTCTAAATACTCATTTGTGAGAACCTGGATGTGCCTGCTGCCCCTGCCATTGAGAGATCTGCTGTTTATCCTGGTGCTGGGTACCTGGTTTGCATTCCTGAATCCTGGCTGCTTGCTACAATGTCTCCACAACTAGCACTGGAGATGAACTGTGCCCTGGTTACTTCCCAACAATGCCAACTTGGTGGTCCTCAAGTCTTTCAACAAACTCAGAATCCTAGTCTGGTGGTGCTTGACTGTAATCTCAGCACCTCAAGAGGCTGAGATAGGGAGACCCTGTTCTTGATAAAAGGACCCTCTATAGCAAAACTCTCAAAAACAGAGAAAAAGAAAGAAGAGCTTGGGAAGGGTGTTCTGGCTTGCTTTGGGTATTAGCTTAGGCAGGCAAGGCAGCTCAGCGGGCAAAGGTACTTGCTGACAAGTTCCATTCCTTGGTCCCAAGTGGGAGCAGAAAGCGGACTCTCCCAAGTTGTTCTTTGACCTCCATACATGCACCATGGCACACACATACCCACAAACAAACTAAATATAAACACAATTTAAAAGAATAAGTATTCTGTGAAAATTTGAGGCTACATAACTCTCTAAAGGAGAACATACCAAGGACCGTTGCCCCGCCCCACTGCCTGCCCCGCCCAATTCCATGTTTGTAAACCTTATCCTCACCCTGTGGATTTTTTTTCCCCTTGTTTTTCAAGACAGGGTTTCTTTGTGTAACAGGTGGCCCCACCCCACCCCACTTTATTTACTGTTCTGTTTACTGAGACAGTCTTTCTTTTCACTTTAGACTCCTTCAAATCTGCCATGTAGCCATGTCTAGCCTCTCTCTCCTACTTCCACCTCCCAAGTTTTTGGGTTATGGGTATGTGGTGCCACATCTGGCTAATATGCGTTCTGGCAGGCCATGTGACAATAAAGATGTCACAGCCTCATCTAGACATTTCTCAAGGAAAACTATGTATTAGTCTAGTTTTTCCCAGTGAGGTAAACAACAATCACAACTGTCATTTAAAATGTTCACAAAAATTGGTAGCTATCCTATCACTTCAGATGCTAAATGGCAACACCGTAAGATTTCAAAGGCCACTCCGGGCTATCAATAAGGAATGCATGATAAATAAAACGTGCTGGGCTTGGTGGTATACACCTGCTCCAGCAGGCTGACACTGCAAGACCAAAACTTCCAAGTCTGCCAGGTGGTGGTACACACCTTTGATCCAGGCAAGTGAACCTGAGTTTGAGGCCAGCTAGGTCTACAGACTGAGTTCCAGGACAGCCAGAGCTACACAGAAATACCTTGTCTTGAAAAAAAAAAAAAAAAAAAAAAAAGGAAAGAAAGAAAAAATGAAAGCTGTTTCAAGTCTATCTGGTTTAGAGGAGTTTGAAGCCAGTCTAGTAACTTTTATGAGTTGCTGTTTCAAAATAAAGCCCTGGAGATATAGCTCATGCTGAAGTGTTTGGCCAGCATGCCTATGGCTCCTGGTTCAATCCTCACCACTACAAACCTTGAAGATAAGTAACAGTGAGTTCACAAATCTGTGCGTAGATGTTTCTGGGTCCCCTCTCTCACTCTACCGGCTGACTTTAATTTTTGTGCCAATCATGTATGTTTTATTTTAGTGTTTTGGTTTTTAGCAGGTCAAACACATCACCTATTTCTTTTTCTTTTTTTTCTTTTTTTCTTTTTTTTTTTTTAAGTATCATGGGCTGGAGGTGTAGCTTAGTGGTATAGTAAATATTTAGTACATTTGAGACCCTAACTTCAACACCAAAAGCTAAACCAAGTGAAAAGAGAAAGATGGATGTTCCATATTAGCTTTGGATTTTCAGACTGAGTTAAAAAATTGGGCTCTTTCTATATACCAAAATGGTGCACATGAAAGTTCTCATGGATGTTTTTAAATATATTCATAATGCCATACACAAGCAGACATCAGGCCAGTGACAAGCCGTGTGCCCAAGTCATCTTCTGTCTTCTAGTTGTGATGGTGACTTTTGGCCACACGAATAAACTTGAAAACACTGGAAGATCAATGTGAACTTCACAGGCCAGTTACATAGTTCGTGTAGTGATCAGCTCCAGGGCTGATACAAACCTCAGAAATCTGGGGAAATGGCAAAATAATCTACTCCCACCCCAAGTTTGATTTCACTGCACTGATGAACCAGCTGGCACGAAAGACAAAGAAATGGCAGCAAACACAAAGGAGAGGAAAACCCCGGTCGTTTTCCCAACAAACGTAAGAAACAGACAGTCAGGTGTGCCGGCACGTGCTTGGGAAACTACAGCAGAAAGTACCAGTTCGAGGTCAGCCTGGGCTACACTGCGATCTAATGCAAAAGCAGTGGATTTAAAGATTAGACTCGAAAAGCCAACTTTTCCCTCCTAATGCTGTGTAAGAGCCCGGGACCTCACAGAAGTAGTTAAGAGCTCCACCACCACCATAAATCCCAGCATTAACTTTGGTGCCTCCTGATATGGCCTAGACTGCCTGGAACTCAGACCCTCTGCCTCCTGAGCGGTGCAGCCTCTCAACATCTTTTAGGAGCAACTCTGTCCACTGAGGAGCACAGTATTTGCTGCTGCTTAGGCATGTATGTGATTCTTCCTGTAACTTTAGCTTTTTTTTTTTTTTCTCTTTGAGACAAGGTTTCTCTGTGTAGCCCTGGCTATCTGAAACACATTCTGTAGACCAGGCTGGCCTCAAACTCTTAAGATCCAACAACTGCCTTTGCCTCTGGAGTACTGGGATTAAAGGCATGAACCATAAAACTCAGCAAGGACTTTTCTAGTAAGGTTAATTATTGGTAGTTTGTAGGTTTTAATGTGAAATGTTTTCCTCCAAATATGCTTCCTAATTTATTACTGTGATAAACAGATTTTTTTTAAAAAAAAAAAAAAAGATTTTTGTTTTTTGGCTGCCTCACATATGGTGGGGAGAGCATTTTTTTTTTTTTTTTAAAGTAGTTGGAAAGATAAGTATGGGTTCTGGAGACCAAACCTTTTTTATTGTGAACCTTAGGCTTAAACAATGAAGCCATCTTTCTAGCCCTGAGAAAAAGTAATTGTTTAGCCCCAACTTACTTTCTGTGAAAGGATAGATTTAATTAGGAAAGGTTTCATGATTCTGAATACAGGCTAAACAGAGCCACATAGTCTGTCCACTGCAGGACTAATACTTTTAATACACTTTTTAGTCACCAATTATTCTCAGAAGTACAGACACATCCCTGTACCAACTTGGCCATGAAATCTCTTTCACAATACAACACAAAGTATACTTTGGCAAGCAATGTATTTCAAGACCCTTTAAGAAGCCAGGTGTGGTGGTAAATCCTTGTAATTCTAGTACTTGGGAGGCTGAGCTGGGAGGACTGGTTAAGTTCAAGGTGAACCTGGGCTACATAGTGCGTTCTGGGTCAGGCTAAACTGTGAGATGTCACCTAGACCTTTCTACTGTATGTTAATCCCAGATTTCCACTGAAGTTAGACTGAACCAGAAGACAGACGACAGCTAGGTACCAAAGCTGATGCTTTAATGAGTCTTTCTCACAAGTGCCACCAGCCTCCACCATCCACACAGCTCCTGGTGGACTGAGAGTTGAGCTAGTTGCTCAGAGGCAGGGATTTGGAGACTAGGGATGGGCTTCTGGGACTATAGTGGAAACAGCTACAAACTTCAAGCTGACCCTTCTTCTGGCATTCCTAGCAAAGCTACAAGGGGCTCCAGGGGGATGGAGGTCCCAATGGGCACAGGGTGGGTGCGTTCATGTTTGCGCAGATCACTGGCACTCAAGAAAGCTTTGGGACACTGGGAACAGGAGTAGGGGCGCACAGAGCTGTGGGTGCGGCTGTGCTTACGAAGCCCAGCCTTGTCTGAGAAGCTCTTACCACACTGGGTGCAGGGAAAGGGCCGGAGCTCTGGGTGTGAGCGCTCATGCCTGCGTAGCAATGTCAGTGTGGAGAACGTTTCTTTGCACTCGCGACACACAAACTGTGGGGGTTTCTCATCAGTCTCCTCACCCCCCACCTCTCCTGCATCTCCCAAGGTACTAGGAGCTTCCCCAACGCCAGCACCCTGGCACTCTGCGTGCTCCACAGTCATGCCCACCACTTGCCACTGTGTGGCCACTACACTACCAGACTCAGAAGGTAACCCTAGCAGCCCTGCTGGAGCGTCCCCTATCCCTGTACCTGCCACGGGGGCAGCTGAGCCCTCACCTACGACACCTACAGGCAGCGCTAGCCCCAGTACCAACTCCTGCTGGGGGGCAGCCCCCGTAGTCTCGTTGCTTTTATGGGTACGCTCATGCTTCCTGAGGCTGGATAACACCACAAAGGATTTCCCGCAGGCATTACAGTGGAAAGGACGCTCGCCCGAGTGCATGCGGCTGTGCTTCGTAAGGCTAGCTCGCTCAGCAAACGCTCGCCCACACTCCTCACAGCGGAATGGCCGCTGTCCTGAGTGCACCAATGCATGCCGCTTGAGGTCCCAGGAAGCCACAAAAGTCTTGTCGCACTGCAGGCACTTGAAGGGGCGGTCGCCGGTGTGTACTCGCCGGTGCATGGCCAGGTCGGCTGGCTGCCGGAAGTCCTTGCCACATTTCTCACAGCGATAAGGCTTTACACCCTCATGTGCCCGCTGGTGGCGGCGGAAGCTTGAGGGGTCAGAGAACATGCGGCCACACCGAGGGCACAGAAAGGGCTTTTCGCCTGAATGCGTGCGCTCATGGCTTTGGTAAGAGCTGAGCTGTGTGAAGCCTTTACCACAAGCTGGGCAGCGATAGGGTTTCTGGGCTGCATGGATACGCTGGTGGCATGTGAGGGAAGAGGATCGAGAGAAGCTTTTACCACACTCTGAGCAGAGGAAGGGGCGCTCACCTGTGTGGGACCTGTGGAGTAATGGAGGACCTGGTTAGATCACAACAGACTCACTGCTTCAGCCCTATAGCCTGTCTGGGCACTAATTCCCCAAGAGCCACAGAGCTGTACCCTAGAGTCGAAATCCACAGAACTTCTTTCCTATGACCTACCCACATGTGTCCCTCCCCTAAGACCCTGAGCATGACTAACTCCAAGTACTGCCTACTTTCCAGCTGTACTGGATCATAGGCCAAAAAAGCCCTGCCCACTCTCAGGGTTCCATGTCTAGTCACTTCCCTCTGCCACCCATCTTGACCCTCTTTCAACCAGGAGCTCCCATCTTTAGATAAGTGTCCAGTCACACCTCTTCCCACTGGCATAGTCTATTGAGACGCTAATTCCCACGTTTGTCTCCCAGCTGTATCTAGGGATCGCACCTTTCGTGGTTCCGTAAGTCCTTGAGCTCAGCATAGGCCTTGCCGCAGCGCTCACAGCTGTAGGGTCGTAGGCCTGCATGCGTGCGCCGATGCTTGCGGAACACCGAAGGATCAGCAAAGCTCTTGCCGCAGTCGGTACAGGCATAGGGCCGCTCACCTGTGTGCCCACGCTGATGGATCTTTAGTTTAGAGAGTGTACCATAAGCCTTGGGGCAGTGTGTGCATCGGAAGGGCAGCTCACCAGCGTGCGAGGCCAGGTGCACACGCAGGCACACGGGCTGCATGAAACGGCGGCCGCACTCTGGGCATGGGAAGGGCTTCTCACCAGTGTGGCTGCGCCCATGGCTGCGTAGCTCAGGAGCGGTCTTGTAGGCCTTGGGGCACAATGGGCAAGCAAAGGGCCGGGGCTTGGCTACTGAACCAGATACCTTGTCTCCACTGGCTTCCTCGGCCTTGGGCTCTGTATCCACCTTTGGCTGGACCTCATTCCCCTCCTCTGTGCAGTCTGTAGGTGTGTGTGTAGCAGCATGGCGGGCTGCCCTGGGAGCATTCGGAAATGTCTTTGTACAAAACAGGCACTTATAACGCCGGCCAGAGCGCTTGTAGCAGGGGCCTGGGGACCTGGCCTCTGTAGCCTCCACTTCCATGGCCTTGGTGAGTAGGCCTTCTCTGCAAAAGAAGCAAAATTAAGCCAAAACCATCTCTCTGCATTCTTCAAGGCTCCCTTCTTCATCAAAGCCCTCTCAAGATCTCAGCGGTGACCCTATCTTTAAGAAAAAACATTACATTCATTTTACATGTATGAGTGACTACTGGCTCATGCCCATCACGCCTGTGCCCAAGAAGGCTGTTCAATCCCCCGAAACTGGAGTTAAGATGGCTGTGAGCTACCATGTGGGTGCTAGGGATCAAACCTGAATAACCTGCAAGAACAGGAAGTGCTCTTAGCCACTGAGCCATCTTTCCAGTCTCAAAGGTAACTGGCTCACACCCGTACTTCCCACCTGACACTCTTCCTCAGCCCAAACCACAGAACCTCTACACCCTTCCTGCTAATGGTCCTCAGCTTTGATACTTGGTTCAAGTCTCCCCTGTGATCTGCTTATTAGGGGTAGAAATCACTAAATGAGGGGCCAACATCACAAAGGGACTGGCTATATCCACCCCTTAACCTCTGTTTTCTAAACCCTTGGCATTCCTAGAATGCCTAGGTTCCAGTACTCTCTCAATGTTCCTTTTTCAGTTCCACCCACGGTCTTAGGATCTCCAAATGCTCAGGAAAGACAGACCTAGGTCCAGAGAAAGGAGGAGCCAATGTTTAGACACAGTGGTTGGCTATGTTTGGAGGTAATGGGTCTCCAGTATATGTTGGTCAGCTGCTTAGAGGAACAACTGCTCAGAGAATTCTAACTATGCATAGCTATAAGGCACACCACCCCAGATAGGAATTTTGGTGCATCCTTTGCACTGGAATCTCTTAGTCTCAGCTCTAAAACTCTGGTAGTAGCTCACTCTCAAGGCAGCCTGACCTACTGCTGACAGTCCAAGCCTCTTCCTCAGTCACAACTGATATGTCTGACTGAGCTAGCGAGGCCCCTGGGACTAGCTCTTGCTGAGTCCCTACTTTCTGGCCAAGAGCCCAGATAACATCCACACAGCTGCTCCTAGGATCATAGTTGGGAAAAAATAGGATTAACAGCTGCATCAGTCTTAACACCCGCTCATCCTCCCAGAGGGATGAAGGCAAGAGGATTAGGGTAGATCCTCTTAAGAGAAGCTTAGATGTGGTGCTGGGGCAGGCAACAGTGGGCGAGGAGAGCCAGGTGTGCTCGGAGGGTGTCAGGCCAAGGTTCTGTGTTCAGACTTGTATATCATTTACTAGGATCTGTTTACAGACCTGTGTCCTCATCTATACATCATAGGAGCTGGTGTGGAGAAGGAGGATGGAGTCCATCCTTGGGGATGGGGGGACATAGAGGCCTATTCCAGAAAAAGTAATATAGAAGCAGTTTACCTGGTTGACCAATGGAGCCCTTGAAAGGCTCTGTAGAGTCAGCACCATACCAGGAAGCATTTGGGAGGCGGGGCAAAGAGTGAGATTTAAACCCAGGGCCTAGTACAGGACAGATATGTGCTCTACCACCGAGTCTCATCTCTAGCCTTCTAAATTTCCCCAAAAGAAAAAACAAAATAAAAGCCAGGCTGGGGAGTGTAGCCCAACTTCTTGACTGGCATGCATGAGGCTTTGCTTGCTTCATCCCTAGGACAGCTCACATCTGCTAAGTACTTGCCCAATTCCACAGCATCCTAACCTTTTTACATGTATCGACATACCCTTACATCAACACAAGAAAGCAAGGTTCCAAGAAGCAGAGTTGTGTGTAACCAAGTATATTCTGAAGGCAAACCACACAGCTTCAAATCTAGCCTCCACCACTTGCCGCTGATGTGACTTTTTGTTCAATCGTAGAACCTGTTTTCTCGCCTGCAAAGCTGAGGTGACAGTACTGTCACATGGGACTGCACAAGGACCAAATGGAATCAGACTGCTTCTCTCAACTATATGGAGTCTTATCAGAGCTGATCAGCTGGGTGTGGCACCATGCATAATTCTCACGCAGCCTGAAACAGGAAGCCCTGACCCCATAATGAGTTGAGTTCTGAGAGTAAAGAGACTTGTCAAGTCATACAGCTAGAAACCTAACATGGCTGAGACTTGACTCTAGGGTTTAAAGTTTTTTAGTCCTTGCTCAGAAGTCTGGGATCAGACTGGAGATGGCTCAGTGGTTAAGAGCACTGACTGCTCTTCCAGAGGTCCTGAGTTCAATTCCTAGCAACCACATGGTAGCTCACAACCATCTGTAATGGGATCTGATGGCCTCTTCTGGTGTGTCTGAAGACAGCAAAAGTATACTCACATACATAATAAATAAATCTTTAAAAGAAAAATCCTTTTAAAAAAGCAAACAAAAAGAACCATCATCTACTGAAGTTGATGTACGACACTACAATCTGTATTTTTACTTTTTTTATTTGTTTGTATTTTTATTCTTAAAAAAAAAAAAAAAAAAAAGACAGGCTGGAGAGATTTCGAAGCAGAGCGCTCACTGGTCTAGAACAATGAATGGTTCTTAACCAGTGGGTCTCCAATGGCTTTCTCAGGAGTTACCTAAGACCATCTGAAAACACAGATATTTACACTGTAATTCCTAACAGTAGCAAAATACAGTTACAAAGTAGCCACAAACATAATCTTATGGTTGGGGGTCACCATAACATAAAGAACTGTATTAAATGGCCACAGCATTAGGAAGTTGAGAACCACTGGTCTAGAGACTATGAATTCAGTTCCCCACACCCATGTTAGACAGCTCAAAATGGCCAGGCTCCAGTGGATCAGACACCGCCCAACTCTCTTCTTCCTCTTCTTTTTTCCAAGACAGGGTTTCTCTGTAGCCCTGGCTGTCCTTGAACTCAGAGGTCCACCGGCCTTAGCCTCCCCAGTGCTAGGACTTAGGTGAGACAACTGGGGTCAAGTCTTGTTTTTCAACTTGTTGAGGTAGGATCTCTCTTACTGTTTCTGTTGCTATACTGTGTATTCCAGACTAGCTTGTGGATAAGCTCCTCGGCCATTCTCCTGCCTCTGCACTCCACTTCCCTATAGCAGTGCTGGATTACATACCTGTGCCACCAAATCTAGTTTTTTGCCTGCGTTTGGGGGCTTGAACTCAGGTTATCAGGTTTGTATGACTAGTGTTTTAGCCCGCCAAACCTGAAATCCATACTTCAAACAAACTCTGACCATTCAACCAACACAAGAACCAGCTATGTGAGCTAGGATACAGAAGGGGAAAGAAAGCACTTGCCTGACAGTGTGACCCACTGTTCTACTCTCAGAACTATAAAGAAAGAGAAAGAAAGAAAGAAAGGAAGGAAGGAAGGAAGAAAGGAAGGAAGGAAGGAAGAAAGGAAGGAAGGAAGGAAGGAAGGAAGAAAGAAAGGAAGGAAGGAAGGAAGGAAGAAAGAAACAGGGAGAGAGGAGGGCAGAACACACATCTCCCCAGTCTTCAAGTATTTCTAGGAGGGAAACATTTTTACAACTCTATTTTAAAATATGTTTTTACTACAACCCTATTTAAAAATCCTCACAAGTCAAGTGTACACAGCTAATTAAGATGCCCAGAGTCAAAACTCAAATCTTCAAACCCAGGAGTCAGGACTCTTTCTTTTCCCCCCACACAGAAGGCTTATTTGGGGATGACAGAGACAATAAGGGGGAGAGAGAAAGGAAGAAAGAGCTAGACTAGAGTTGGACTCTTAAGGTCACTCTTTGTTCACTTAAAATTCTTACGCAAAACCAGGACACTTCCTGGGACAGACCAATACTTTCTATGAACAGCAAATCTCCAACCATCTCACTCCTGCTGAGCTCCGTCCAGCTCCTCACTAGGCTGCTCTGGCCCAGGTTTCCAGTCTTCATTCCTGACTTCAGGTGGTTTATACTAACAGTTCTGGCGTCAGCACTGCTTCCCCTCAGTCTCCTGAGGTTCTCTGTTTGTCCATGCATTAACCCGTTGTCACTTTAGGTCTTGCTCCCACACACTCCTCTATCAAGGTTGTCTTTCTTTTTTCTTTAAAAATTGTATTTCCTCTCTTTGTGTTTGTGTATGCACACTCACTGTGGGTGTGTGGAGGGCAGAGGACAGCTTGCAGGAGTCAATTCTCTCTTGTTTTTCTCTGGTCATCAAGCTTGGCCATCTCCCTAAGAAGGCCCTCCTGGGTGCTGGAGAGATGGCACAGCAGTTAAGAACAATTGCTTAACTTCTTGTTCCAGAAGACACAGATTTGGTTCCTATTACCCACATGGTGGCTCACAGACACCTACAACTCCAGTTACAGGCATCAGGCATATACTTGGTGCACATACATACACGTAAACAACGCTCATACACAAAAAAACAATAGAAGTTTTCTTGTCTACCTTCTTGGGGAGTAGGGTGCACAGGATCTTATTATGTAGCTCAGGCTGGCCCTGATTCTTCCTGCCTTAGCCTCCTCAGTGTTGGGATTACAGGTGTGAATCCTGTACTCTTTCTCTGATTGACATTCCTTTCTTTCTGGCACTGCTTGCATGTTTTAGCTTTAAGACAAAGTCTCACTATATAACCCTAGCTGGCCTGGAACTCAGATATCAAATCCTACATGCAGGTTTACTCCTGTGGACCAGATATCATGTGTATTTTATACACACTGATCTGACTTTTCAAGTTCATCTCCCGATGCCTTATAAGTTTATTATAGCTGAATATTTGTCTTCTTCTAAAACTCTAATGTTGAAGCTCCAACCTCCCCAGTGACTGTGTTTGGAAACAAGGTTTTTTTTTCAGAAGTAATTAAGGCTAAATACTTAAATTAGTATTAGTAAATTAATCAGTAAATTAAGCCATAAGAGCACAGCATGATGCCCTAGTGGGTAAAGGTGTTTTCAGCCAAGCCTGACAACCTGAGTTGGATCCTCAGGACCCACACAGTGGAAAGACAGAACCAATTCCAGTAAGTTGTTCTCTGACCTCCACACAGGATAAAATAAAATACTAAACATGTTCTTAAAATAAGAGATAACACAGAAAAGCCAGGCAATTACCATAGACTTAGCTGGTATTTGAAGCCAAGTAGTCAGCTGCCACCACTTCTGCCATCTGTCCCCTTGACTATTGCTTTATTAGCACTTGCATATTTTATTATTTGGTTCTTAATTTTTCACCTCCAGCACTAGGGTCCAGGGAACTTTGTTCTACGTGCTTGTTGTTCCAAAACTGGTGAGGGAAAGCAAACTTCTGGTGGGATTCACAACCAGGTCTATAGCCTCTGCCTCTTCCATCAAAGGAGTTTGTGAGAGTCAGTCACAAATTATTTATTAACTGAAATGCCCCATTTTTACAAGGTCACAGGGTTCAAGTATCACACTAGCACTCCAATTTGTTTACTGTTGTGATGAAATCTAATGAGGGGAATGACATTTTACTTTCTTACAAGTTAATGAGACTCAGTGCCCCTAAAGCTTGGGGGGGGGGGGGCAGTGCAGGTGTAGCTCAAACAATAAAAGAGGGGCCTACATATAAGCCTCAAATAGTCAACATATAAGCCTCAAAAAGCTTTGGTGAATCGACGTAACTGTGTTGTGGTGAATGTTTAATAATATCCTAGGCCTAACAACCAGTCAGCTTACAACATGATCCCATTTTTCCACCCTCAGTTTCTGTGGCAGTGTCCCTTCTGGTCAGCAAGCTAAGCTCCATCAACAATTCACAAACTTTACCATCTCCATATGCAATTCCCTTCGCCCAGGAGCCAGCCCTCGTTTTCCTTCTCCCACGGGAAGATACTTGCATGCTTCCAATACTCCCTTCCCCACAAGATTATTTAACGAGCAGTAAATACGAGGGATCCATAGCGCTCGGGGTCTCAATTTCTTCAGTGGAATAGGGTCCCTGAAGCATATGGGAGTTTGCAGGGCAGTAGGGCCTACCAGACTCTCTGAGGAGGGACAAGACCTGCAGAAACCCAGCGCTCCTCGCTCTCTGCAACCGTGTTTGTGCGGGTGTCCTCGCCAAACAGGCAGCCCCCTCAGAGCGGGGCTGTATGCTGACTCATTTGGGACTAAACCCTAGGATAACGTGGCTTCGGCGAGCGGAGCAGGACAGAATGAATGAAGAAGGAAGGAATGAAGAAATGAATGGACGAAGGATCCAGAGCAGGACAAAGGCCTGCAAAATGGCGTTCTTTAGGACCGCGGGAGGGGCGGACAGAACCTCGGACTGGGAGGGGGGCGCGCAGCCGCGAAGGACTTGGCTGGGAGGCCCTCGCCACACAGACAAAAGCCTGTAACATGGCGGACTCTAGGATCCTCGGGTCCGCGCCGAGCAAGACCGGCAGTCGCGTCCGCTGAGCCTAGGCATCCACAGTGCTGACCGGCGGGCACCGGGCGGGTTCTAGGACCTGCTGGGCCCGCAGCCGCCCGAGGCCGCTCACGGCTCGCCCCGCCCGTGGTGCTCGCGTCTGGTCAACTCCGTCCGCTCGGCAGCAGACGGGAAACTGAAGGCACCTCAAACCGCGTCGGTGCCCGCTGCCTGAGCCCCTTGCGACTTCCCGCAGACGTGTCCTACCTACCTGGTTCGATTTCCGCAGGCTCCGCAGCTTCGGCGGTGCTGCTAGCGCTGACAGAGCTCGGGACACTCGGAGAGAGGCAGGCGCTAGGACCCAGCGGGGGGGAGTGTAGAGGCGGGGCCGGCGGCCAGACAGCGGAAGTGGAAGGCCGCCTTCCTTGCTCAGGAGGAAGGAAAAACTTACGGAAGCAGCCCCGAACCTACAGAAGCAGAGAAGTATCTTGCGAAGGGTTTCTGGGTGCTTAGGGGATGGGACGCCAGGCCGATTAACGGTGTACACCCGCCAAGTCGCCCGAAGTGTCCCCAAGAGCTAGGAGGTGGGAAGATACGGAGAGGGCACTAAGACTTTTGTGGTGCCCGAATCCGTTTATATTCCACATTTCCTCTAACAGCGAGGAGTGAACTTAGTGAGGATCCCTCCACTCCTGTCTTGGGAAGAGTCTTTTATGGAACCTCGTGAAAACTGTCACCAAAGTACTGTAGCCAGGGCTGCAGAATATTTACTATTACTGTGCTGACTGAATAAGCACTTGAATGATTTTAGCAGCTTTGAACGGAAGTGTGGCTTAAATTCATCAAGAACGCCACGCTGACCTGCGTGGGCGGAGCCAGGGTTGCTCCCATAGCCGAGTGTGATAGCTCACGCCTCCTGTGAGCTCCAACATTCTGGAAGTTGAGGCAGGAGGATTGCTCCGAGCTCGAGGGCAGCCTGAGCTGCATAGTCGGACCCAATCTCAAAACAAAAAACAGAGTTGGGCCCACCCGGAACCTAGCGCCGGAAGTGTGTCCGTGTGGAAACACTCGGAGGAGGAGGGACAGGAAGTGTTCCTAGGCGGAAGTTTCGGGGGGAAGCATTAGCACCTAGGACACTTCCTGGTTCCTGATAACAATAGGAAGTGTCCGCGGAACTGGGCTGGACTCCTGGCTATACCAGCTGTGCCCTGTTCCCCCTACCTCCTCCTTTCTCCCGCTCTTTCCCTCATCTACTATTCCCGGGAACCCTGGCTGAGTGTGCGTGTGTATGAGCTCGAGAACCCTCGCACCAGCAACCACTTAGGGCTCGCGGCTGCAGTTAGGGTAAGGGTCCCAGTGCGCAGGCGCGCTCCTGTTCACGACCTCCAACGGACGCGCCGGCGGCGGGAACCAGAAGGCACTCCTGGTGAGGTAGGGTTCTAGAGAAGAAATTGGCAGAAAAGACTAGTGACTCTAGAGAAGTATTATCGTGGTTGATTAGGAAAAGGGGACCCACTGAAGGAGTTTTGAGAAGTGAGAATTTTGGGAACAGGCTCAGCTGGTGAGAGTAGAAATAGTTTTGTTAGGGTCCCAGGAGACTGTAGTCAGCCTTGGAGAAAGGCAAGATGATGTGGCAGAAATGAGTAGCTGCTACTGGGGAAGCGAGGGTTTTGGAATGAAAGTTGTTTCTTGAAGTGAGTTTTTGTAAAATGCAAGGTAACATGGCATTGGATCTAGTGGCATAAATATACTTACAAGCTTATACGTAGTGTCTTATGACTCTAACCCCAGCACTTGGGAAGCTAGGGCTACATAGTGGGACCCTGTCTCAAATGCGACCCCCTCTCCCCAAATATGTTTGTGTAACAGCAGTGCTTGGCACATGGTATTGTCCAGCATTAGTTGTTATCATAATTTAGGGAGGAAGGAGAGGAAATGAAAAGTGTTGGAGACAGCAAGGTAAGATAGGCAGGGAATAGAAAAGGCAGAGGATAAAATGAAATGTCAACACGAAATGGGATGGGATTAAATGTATTTAAAGGAAGTAAAACAAGCACCTAACAGGAAAACAGTGTGATGCCGAAAAGACTGAAGTCCCTAAAGCTTAGGTGACCACCCGAAAAAAGCAGCTTCTCTGTCAGTGTTTTCAGACCACTTGGTGTAACTGAAGGGTGAAGAGAGAAGGGTTTGCACTATTACTGTAAGGCCTGGCAAACTGACATGGCTCTCACCTCCAGTCTCAACTCAAGAGTCTGAGGTAGGAAAATCCATGAGTTTGAAGCCAACTTGGGCTACTCAGGGAATTCCAGAGCAGCTTGAGCTTCAAGTGAGCTGAGACCGTAACTCTAAAACAAAAAAACAACAAAGCCAGAAGTAGTTCTGGCTCATTGTTTAAAACAAAACAAAAAACCTTATAGATGTTTGTTAGGTTGTTCCAGAATAATAGAGTACAAAGCTTGAAGAACAGCAAGATCAATTATATATAATCTAAAAAACAAGATCAGGTCTGTCTAGACTCTAGATTTTAGTTCTGTTATTTCTCTCTGGATGCCTGAAGAGATACCTGAAGCCTAAGGAATGTTTCTAGAAGTTTGTGCATAGTGAAGCTTTCTGAAGGTACCTCCAGACCTAACAGAGAGCAGGTCCCTTGATGTGGATGGTTGGGAAACCTTTGTGACATGCTCCTATAGCTAAGAAACAAAACTGACTCAGTCCTTCCTTTTGACTACTGCCCCCTCTTTCTAGGCCTTGGCCCTTCTGCAGAGAGAATGCTGCTGCCACCTGTCTGTCCCTCCTGAACCTCCAGGGTTTTCTACCACTTTGCCCCATGGAGGACATGCCTCTCTCATTCAGTTGCTCTGACTGTCAGCGCCACTTTCCTAACCTCCCAGAACTGTCACGGCATCGGGAACTGCTCCATGCATCTGCTAACCAGGACAGGGAGGAAGCTGATGGCATCTCTCATCCCTATCGTAGTCACCCAGGGAGCTTGGCCAACCACCAGCGGAACCATGAGACTGGTCTTTTCCCCTGTACCACCTGTGGCAAGGATTTTTCCAATCCCCTGGCACTCCAGAGCCATATGAGGACTCATGCTCCTGAGAGCCACCAAAGGCACGGGCCCCCCCATGCCAAGGAAACCACTCCACTCCTTCAGAGTGAGACCATGTCCACTGACTCCTGGGGTCAGAGGCTTGGTTCTGGGGAAGGCTGGGAAAATCAGACAAAGCATATACAAGAGATACATGAATGGGAATCTGGAGCTGATCCCAGGGCAGCTTCAGGGACTTGGGAAGATCCACGTACCAAACAAAGAGACAGCTTAGAAATTCAGCCAGATTCTAAAGGAAGTACAGGGGACTGGGTACCCACCACCAATTCTGATGGTGCACCACCACTCCCTACTCCAGCGAGCAACCTCCTTAGCAATTTGGAACAGTATTTGGCTGAATCAGTAGTGAACTTCACAGAGTCCCAGGAGTCCACTGAGCCTCTTCCTGTTGAGGGGGAGCGAAGATACAAATGTGATCAGTGTGGAAAGACCTATAAACATGCTGGGAGCCTCACTAACCACCGCCAGAGCCACACTGTGGGCATTTACCCTTGTGCCATCTGTTTCAAGGAGTTCTCTAACCTCATGGCCCTGAAGAACCATTCCAGACTGCATGCCCAGTACCGGCCTTACCACTGTCCTCACTGCCCGCGTGCCTTTCGGCTCCCTCGGGATCTACTGGAACATCAGCAGTCCCATGAGGGCGTAAAGGAGGAACAATCATGGGGAGACAAAGAGATGCCTACCACAAATGGACACACAGATGAGAGGAGCTGGGGTCAGCCATCTAAAACAGATATGTTGAATGGTTCTGGGGAGCTCAGCTCTTCTGGGCAGCTAGAAGATGGCTCAGAGGAGTATCGACCTTTCTGTTGTGGGGACTGTGGCCGTACTTACCGTCATGCAGGTAGTCTCATCAACCATCGAAAGAGCCACCAAACAGGTATCTACCCCTGTTCCATTTGTTCCAAGCAGCTATTCAATGCAGCTGCTCTGAAAAACCATATTCGTGCTCATCACAGACCCCGGCAAGGAGCTGGGGAAGATAGTCAGTCATCAGTGTCCTCAGCTGCTCTTATGTCCGCTGACAGTACTCCAAAAGAGGAAGAAGCCCCCACTGCCAGCCTGGACCATCGTCCCTATAAGTGCAATGAGTGTGGTCGGGCTTACCGACACAGGGGGAGCCTAGTAAACCACCGCCACAGCCACCGGACAGGAGAGTACCAGTGCTCACTCTGTCCACGAAAATACCCCAACCTTATGGCTCTGCGCAACCATGTGCGGGTACATTGCAAGGCTACACGCAGAAGTACAGATCCAGGGACTGAAGGGTCTCCTAGCCCTGTCAAGAAAGAACCGGATCCAGTGGGAATAGAAGCAGCATTCCACACAGATGAGGAACAAGTGAGCAAACATGAAGAAGAGGCCACCAGTAACCTCCCAACAGCAGATAGGACAGTGCCACAGGTGTGTGGTATTTGTGGGATGTTGTTTGAAGATCTCAGGAGTCTTGAACATCATGGCATGACGCACAGGGAAGGAGAAAAAAGCAGGACAGACAACACATTATCACCAACAAGAACATTTGCTTGCCAAGACTGTGGCAAGAGCTATCGCCACTCAGGCAGCCTTATCAACCACAGGCAGACCCATCAGACAGGAGACTTCAGCTGTGGGACCTGTGCCAAGCATTTCCATACCATGGCTGCTATGAAAAGCCATTTACGACGTCATAGTCGGCAGTGGACCAGAAAGCATCAGAAACAAGATAGTACAGGTGAAGAGGCCAAACTCCCACCTGTGGGCACCTGGACCCTGAAGTTGAAAAACAATGAGGTCCTGGATTCTTCCCAAGACCCTTTGGGAGAAAGTCCTTGTAAGACTGAAGACAACCTGGAAATGAATGGGGACTGTTTGCTGGCTGGATCTAAAGGCAACAAATGTGTGCTTAAAAGGGAGGAAGCCTGTTTTCTGGGTGATAAAGAGGACACAGGCACTGAGGAAGGACTAGAAAAGAAAGAAGCCTGTTTTCTTGACAACTTAGACATCCCAGGTGATGAGAGCAGTGAAACTGGCTTATGTGGTAGCCTCCCCAGGGTGGACAGTGACCAGAAGACAGGCATTTGCCAGTCTGACTCTCACCCTGCTGACACTGACACTGTCTGGAAGACCGAAGCCACTCACACATGTTCTGACTGTGGGGATTCTTTCTCCCATGCTGCTGACCTGTTGAGCCATAGGTCCTGCCATCCTCCAGGCATCTATCAATGCTCTCTCTGTCCAAAGGAATTTGATTCTCTGCCTGCCCTTCGAAGTCACTTCCAAAATCATAGGCCAGGGGAGGTAGCCTCAGCACAGCCCTTCCTCTGCTGCCTGTGTGGAATGATCTTTCCTGGGAGGACTGGCTATAGGCGTCACCTGCACCAGGCCCATGGTGCTTCTGGCATAACTGAGGGCTCAGAAGAAGAAGAGGAAGGCACAGCAGAAACAACCTCTACCCATAGTCCTCCCCTGCAACTCTCAGAAGCAGAGCTGCTGAATCAGCTGCAGCGTGAGGTAGAAGCTCTAGATGGAGCAGGTTATGGGCATATTTGTGGCTGCTGTGGTCAGACCTATGATGACCTGGGGAGCCTGGAGCGTCACCACCAAAGTCAAAGTTCCAGCAATAGGACAGAGAATGTTCCTAGCCATTTGGAAGGATCAGGTGATGCAATAGAAATAGTTGCAGATCATGGCTTTGAGGGCACAGTGACCTCTGTCTCAGAAGAAGGTGGGGACATAAAGTCTGAAGAGGGAGTAGGTGGCACAGTTGCGGACAGCCTTTGCATGCAGGCTGGTGAAAGCTTTCTGGAGTCCCATCCCCGCCCTTTTCAATGTAACCAGTGTGGCAAGACCTATCGCCATGGAGGCAGCCTGGTGAACCATCGAAAGATCCACCAGACAGGTGATTTCATCTGTCCTGTCTGTTCCCGCTGCTACCCCAACATGGCTGCCTACCGGAATCATCTGCGGAACCACCCTCGCTGCAAAGGCTCAGAGCCCCAAGTGGGGCCCATCTTAGAGGTAGGAGGCCGCAGTGAATCTCAGAATGTAGCAGAGTCAGGGCAGGAGCAGGCTGTTATAGGGCAACTCCAGGAAGAACTTAAAGAGGAGCCCTTGGAGGAGCTGGCAGATGTTAAAGAAGAAGTGTGGGAGGAGACCACTGTAAAGGAGGAGGAACTGGAGCAGGGGTTGGATACAGGCTGTCAGACTGAGGTTACCTCTGAGCGGCCCTTTAGCTGTGAAGTATGTGGCCGCACTTACAAGCATGCTGGCAGCCTTATCAATCACCGGCAGAGCCACCAGACTGGCCACTTTGGCTGCCAGGCCTGCTCCAAGGGCTTCTCAAACCTTATGTCACTCAAGAACCACCGGCGCATCCATGCAGACCCTAGACATTTTTGCTGCAGTGAATGTGGGAAAGCCTTTCGCCTGCGGAAGCAGCTGGCCAACCACCAGCGGGTCCATGCTGAGCGACGTAGGAGTAGGGGCACCCAGAAACTGATTCGTGAGGATCGGCCTTTCAGATGTGGGGAGTGTGGCCGGACTTATCGCCATGCTGGCAGCCTCCTGAACCACCAATGCAACCATGAGACAGGCCGTTACAGCTGCCTTTTCTGTTCTAAGACCTACTCCAACCGCACAGCCCTGAAAGACCATCAGAGGCTGCATTCTGATAGTCAACGTCGGCGAAAGTCAGGATGTCCCCAGAGAGCAGCAGCTATACATTGTACCCTTTGTGGCTGTGGCTTTTCTGGTCAGGGATCTCTAGAGCAACATCTACGGGAGCATGAGGAGACCAAACTAGAGCTGGCCAGTGGCCAGGGAGGCCAACATGGTACAGAAGACAGTAAGGAGAACCTTGATGACTGGGGACTCGAGGGCAGGTCAGATGGTATTGAGTCGGTACTCCAACTAGAGCATGGGGAGCACAGTCCGAGTCCTGGTAGGCCAGCATGTTTAGAAGTCACAGAATCTACACAGGAGGTAGGGAAGGTAGATGAGTGTCAAGGAGACAGGGGACAAATAAGTCACAATGGTGCCTGGGTTCTTCAGGATCAGTTAACCAAACCAGAAGGCAAGTTGGAAGACACTGTCTCCAGGAATTCTTCTTACCTCTCTGACAGCCAGTCCAATGGTACTAGTCTAAGATATATGGATAGCTGGAATGGTGCAGACAGCAGCTCTCAACTCCAACCAGAAAACCACTGCTGCAGCCAGTGTGGCAAGACCTATTGCCAACCTGATGGTCTCTTGAACCCCAGCACTGACAGAAAAGACTGTCACAGTTGTTTGCTTAGTTCCAAAGAGTTCTTGAATCCTGTGACCACTAAGAGCCACAACCACATTGCTGCCCAGACCTTTGCTTGTAGTAACTGTAGCAAAGTGTTTGAGTCCCACAATGAACTGGCCACACACATGAAGACTCATGCTGTTGTGCACAGTCAAGTGTCAAGTCAGACGGAGGAGACCAGAGATCCACAAGCTGGGATGGTAGAGGTGGATCTTCCTGGTCCAGGGAAAGCTCAGAAGGCCCCATCAGGACTTCCTAGAGATCCAGAAGAGAATGAAGAGCCAGCTAATGGAGGACAAGGAATAAATTTCATAGCAGCTGAAGACAAGGAACGTCCCTTTTGCTGTGCTCAGTGTGGACGTTCCTACCGCCATGCTGGTAGCCTGCTGAATCACCAGAAGGCCCATACCACTGGACTCTACCCCTGTTCCCTGTGTCCCAAACTTCTGCCCAACCTGCTGTCTCTCAAGAACCACAGTAGGACCCACACGGACCCCAAGCGCTACAGCTGCAACATCTGTGGCAAGGCTTTCCGAACCGCTGCCCGGCTTCAGGGCCATGGACGGGTCCATGCACCCCAAGAGGGACCATTCACCTGTTCTCATTGTCCTCGCCACTTCCGCCACCGGATCAGCTTCCTGCGACACCAGCAGCAGCACCAGGAAGAGTGGACATTGTCTAGCTCAGGTATGTGGGGTGAGTTTGTTGGGCAGAGAATTAAGAGGGTCCTGAAAGAGGTTGGGCTCTAAGGAGAAAAGGCATGTCCCAGAGTAGGTGAGAAAAGCAAGCAGAAAAGAGAATGAAGTGGAGTTGAAGTGACAGCAGTCATGACATGGACTAACCATCTGAGGTATGAGTCTTGCCTGAGTCAGGAAGATGGACGCTGTAGTAGGTTGGGCAGTGGTATGGACTCTTACATAGCCAAAGAGGAATGGCTTGTTTTTTTGGTAAGCAGAGAGGGGTCCTACTGCATTTGAGAATCCTGACTTAGTAATAATTTCCAGAGGAAAAGGATGAAACCATGGACTTTGTTTAGGTTCTAGTCTTTCCTAGAGTGGGCAAGAAGCCAGGGAATAAGAAAGATGGAGGATTGCAGGCTCCTGGGTTGTCATACTGATATTTAATGGTCTGCAGTTCTAAGGCAGAGGTAGGCTTTCCTGCTCAGTTGGTGACTTCTAACTGGCTACTCTATGGCTTTACTGCTGACTTTGCCAGTTGCTGGATCATTGGCCAGTTTCCTTCTTCTGTCTCCTCCCCTATAGTTTGTCTCTGCCTTTTTTCTTGAAATTCTGGTCCTTCCTGTGAGTGTTGCACTACATCTCTGTGTTCGTTCTTTTAATCTTATTCTTCTGCTGTAGATCTTATAGGAGCCAACCAAACTACCGTGTCTGTCAGCACCTTCCCCCAACACACCCCTTTAACTGACTCATAGATAATTGTTTCTTTGAAGCCAGGCCCAGTTGAGCAGCAGCTGTCATTAGTCCCTATCTCTCATCCTCTATCACAGTGAATCTCCTGGTAAACTGGTTTCCACCCAGCCCACGGAAGGGGTAAAGCTGTGGAGGCATGGGGCAGTCTTATGTACTCAGCAAGCTGTAAGATAATTCTGTATCTAGAGAAGAAAATCCATTCAGTCTACAGCCACAAGGGTGGTGTCCCTGAAATGGTATGTCCTTGCCCAGAGCTTGACTGGGAAGGATAGAATAGTGGTGATGGTTCCTGAGAACTGAAGAAATGGCTTTCTTGTAACTTCAAGTACAGTGAGTGGAGTGAGGGGCCTGTTAGCCAAGGCTGCAATGCTGAAATTGGGAGTTCTAGGATTCGTGGGCTTGGTTTGTTTGGTGAGGTGGGGGTGCTGGGCATGGTAGCTGGGGCCTCACACAGTAGGCAAGTACTTGACTACCTAGCTACTTATTCTGGTCTCCACCACTTCTCTGTGCTCTCGACATGTCAGGGAATGACCTGCTGGCCTGGAGAGGTGGTATAGGCCTCCTTCAGTGTCCTCTCCTTTCCTTCTCTCCCTAGGAGCTTCAGTGGCACCAGCAACAAGCAGAGGGGACTCCTCTACAGCCTCGCTTCAGGACCCCTCACCCCAGTGGCCTGCAGACCTCAATCTCTCCCTCTGAACTTCAGGTCTCCAAAGAACAGTTCACTGAAGTTAGGGGTACAGGCAAGGAGAGGCTTGCTCTCAGCCTGCTCAGGAGTTGCTTGGGCATCCCTGGCTCTTTTTCCCACAAAGAGGACCCTGATCTGTTTTTTGGTTTTTTTTTTTTTTTTTTTTTTTTGGCTTTTTTTTTTTTCTCAAGAAGGGCATGAGGTAGCTTCATGTCTGTGCCCATGAAAGATGAAGGATCTCCTTCCCAACCCTTTGTCACCGTGTTCTTCCAGGGCCAGGCTCTGCCAAAATGCTGGGATAGCCAGATTCTAACCCAGGGAGAGGCAGATTCAGAGAGTACCACAGGTGGGAAAGTTGTCTGTGGAAGGGGAGCCTTTACTATAGTTTGTAACTTATTTTCTAAAATCTATTTTGTAACAATTTAAGTTTTAAAAAAGGAAAATTGCTCCCCAACACCCCCCCCAAAGAAAAAAACTTTTTTTTTTTCACAACAACTACTGGTATGGTTGTATCTGAAGGGTTCCATGGGGGAATTTTGGAGACATCTCTGTTGGAAAGCAGAGCTCGGGGCGGGGTCATGTCACACGTGGAAAGCATCTCTGGGCAGGCTCATTCCCAGCCAGCCAGCTGTTGGGCCTGCCTCAGGGCTGGGAAGCATAAGACAGAGAGGGGAAAGGCAGGACTTGGGTGTTGAAGTGGGAGTTGCCTGGCGTTTCTGGCATCCTGTGATGTAAACTAGAGTCACCAGTCAACAACTGGCTGGTTGGCCTGTGAAGGAGAGGAAGAAAATTAGTTTGGCCCCATCCCTGTAGCTTTATTACTTTTTTTTTTTTTTTTGAAGAAGAAGAAGCAGGATCCATTTTGGCCCCTATGGTATATGGGAGACCTAAAGACCAAGCTGAGACCCCTGCTTCATAAAAGTATATGTGGGTCTGACTGTTGCTGTCCTCTACCCCAGGCAGCTCAGAGAAGTGAAATAGGGTTTCCCTTCTATGGGAGCCAAGGCTGAAGAAGAGGGAACATACTCGCATTGACCAGGCAGATTCCAGCCTCAGGCTCTGGCTCCTCAGCGAAGTAGACCTGCCAGTCTAGATTGCTGACCCAGTCCTCGTAGGCAGAGAGTGCTGCAAAAACTGCAGGCTTTGCAGAGCCTTGGCAGGTGTCTCCAAAGCTGTGCAATCCAGCCAGGAACCATGTGCCCCTGATCTCATGTACAAGTGGTGCCCCAGAGAGGCCCTGTTAGGGAGCAGGTTACACTTGGTAACTTCCTGCCACAGGTAGAAGGGGTTTGGGAGCTGTTTGGGGGGCAGCTGGCACAGAAGGGTTTAGTTTCAGGTGAGAAGCAGGGCTAGCAGCCAAGCCTGGCAGGAAGTCTATTTATGAATCGCAGGGTGAGAGAATGCCAGGGGTCTGCTGGGTAAAGTTTGGGAACTGGAACTCACCTCACAGTGAGGTGGCTCACCCACAACAGTGGTGCATACCATCCCTGGCAGAATGGGAATACCCATGCTCCCAGGAGCTGCATGTTGTCTGTTACAGGCCATTGGCCCCAGGACTGTCACAGGTACTGTCTGGAGGTAGTTGATGCCTGTAGAGAGCAAGGGAAGAGCCTAGATGCCTCAGTTGCCTCCAAGTTCAATGGACAACTGCCAGGGTTCCTGTTGCTGTGTACCTGCTTCTTGGGTCAGCCCGAGAACCCAGCCATCTTCACCATCAGGCAGGTGGTGGTCAGCATAGGGCAAGCAAAGGGGCCTTAGGCCAGGGCCCAATGTCACAGGCTGAGCCAGCAGCAGGAAGGCCACATCATAGCCGCCTTCTGGGTGGGTGTAGGCCCCATGCAGAATGAGTTGCTTCAGGCCCCATTCCTCTGGTCCAGCCCCCAGTCCTACACTCCATTCCTCTAGGGTTTGGCGCCTGTGTTGAGAGGCAGGGTTGACAGCACTGAGTGACAGCTGACAAGGGGCACAAAGGAGAGAGACATAGGCTTACCCAATAAAGCAGTGAGCAGCAGTCAGCACCACCACCTCTGATACCAGGGCTCCACCACAAGCCAGCTTCCCATGGTGCTTCAGCCTGGCATCCCAGGGCCACCGAGAGAGGGCTCCTGCCTGGGGTCCTCCACTCCTCAAGGAGCCACATGCTGAAACGGGTGAATTACATCATTCAGTGCCTGTGCTGAGTGCTTCCATAAGTTAGTAAATCCTATATCCATTTCTAAGTTGACTTTCAGCCTCATTTACCAAAGGGAACCAAACTAACATGCGGTTTAGTTTAGAGCTCTGTGACCCAAGCCAGGTAGACCACTTGGGATTCAAGGCCAATGTGCATGCTTTAATCCTGATGTCTGACAGCATCCATGCCCAACCCCTCCCATCTGTACTTCTTCATGCCTGTACCAGCCCTAAAACCTAGCTTAGTAGCTGTTCTGATTATCAACCCAGCTTCCTTCCCAGGAATGATTTTGCATGAAATTTGCATTGCAGTCACTGCCCTGTCTCACCTTCCTGGATCTCTGCCCTGGAAACTTGGAGTTTCCCCCCTGAAACCAGCCAGATTTCAGAAGCATTTGTATACCCAAATCTGTAAAACTCCCTGGCCCCAATGGGGCTGTTTCTATCCCAGGACAAACCTGGTTCTCTGTTGACCACATCTAGGCTCCATGTCTCAGCTCTAGTTTCCTTGTTGCCTCCACCCACTGCCCTGGAAGTCCGATGTGGCTAGCGTGTCCCCATATGCCCAAGTGCTGACACCCATGCCCATACCTACACAGCTGTTCTCATCACTCATCTCCACAACTCCTGGGGCCTGCACGAAGAAAGCTGCTCTGTGAACGTGGGCCTGCAGCCATGAACTGTACGCAGCCATGTCAGTCAGCAGCACAGGCGTGTCCTCTTGGGCACATCTTGATGTGAAACTAATGATCCCAACCTGGACCCAGTGTCCATCAGGTTCACGGCACATCACAGGTCCCCCAGAGTCTCCCTGGAGCCAGAAAAAGAACCAAAGGCAAAGACACCTGAGCCCCAATACTGGCCAGATGCCCTCTGGCTGTACCTCTATTACCCTTCTCTAAGGATTGGGCCCTCAGCCCTAGACCAGGCCCGCCCTCCCTCCCTGTATTCCTCATCAGACCTGGCAGGGTCCCTGTACCCCAGGCTGTGCACCCCCACAGAGCATCCCAGGTTTTGCTGGGTTGGCCAGCAGCCTCTGGTGCAACCGATTGTAGAGACAGTTACAGGTGGGGCGGCTGATGAGACGAAGGCGCAGATTCCGTAGGGTCCTAGAAACTGGCCAAGGAGATAACAATGTTGGGTCAGTCTCTGAAACACAGTGGGAATAGAGGGCTAGCACAGAAACTGAGCCTGTTTGAGCCTGGGCAAGCAAAGTGCCTCTCTAGACTTCAGTCTAATACAGTACTTACCATCACTAGTGTTCTGGTCCCAGCCAGTGGCCCAGCAAGAAGCTCCAAAAGGGAAATGGTGGGTGGGTTGGGGCAAGCAGAGGGTTGTGTGAACTGTGGGGTGGGTAAGCTGGAGCAGGGCCAGGTCTGATCCCTGGCTATAGTGGTTATAGGCCTTGGGCAACTGCAGGGCAACAACGCCCACCTCTTCAGCCCCTGGGCTCTGCCCCTCCTGCTTGAGAGAACCCAGGACCACGGACCAGGAGCTCAGTTCTGCTGTGGCCATCCTGAAAGGAGAAGGTCAGGGGCTGGGGAAGATGAGCAGATACAGCACCACATGGCTTTCAGCACAGTACCCTCCTCTTAGTCTCCATTTACTCCTTTGTAAAGCATCTACCATGAAAGATGGCTAAGGTTAAGCTGGTTCTGCTACAAACCACATTTTCCACAAATGATACTTATTTTAGAGGCAAAAAAGTCTCGTGAGGTACAGGGACAAATCCACCCTCAGATCAAGAGAATGAACCAAAGTGTGACTCACTTTCCAAAGCAGTGAGCAGCCGTGAGGACCCAAGTGTCGGCCACCAAGGAGCCACTGCAGACGTGTACGCCCTGTCGTCTCACACTGGCCTGCCAGGGCCACTCTCCAGGTACTGTGCTGCCTTCCTGAGGCTCTGGAGGGCCAGGACCACGCTGCCCACACGCTGTAGAGAAGGGTGAGTCGTAACTGCAGACACTGCCATTTCCCCTCACTCATATGGGAGTACAGCTTGGGTCCCCAGTCCCCGTCACTCACCACGCTGAGCTGCTTGAAGACCTAGGAAGAAAACACACAAGAGGTGGGGGTGCCATAACTGCCTGGCCCAGGCTGGGTGGAGGGAAGAGCCGACGGACAGGCCCTGGGTCCTTATCTATGACTGGCTACCTCACCAGCCCCTCCCAGAATGAAGACATTTATATGAGGCGGAAAAGCAGCTTTTATTGGAGCCCATTCAGAGGACACAGCCATTAATTCTCTCAGCTGTGCTCAGCACTCCTGGGCCCAAGGAGCAAGGCCTGAGGTTTACCTTGGGAGTAGGCCAACCCTCCTCCAGGCTTCTGAACCCCTAACTCCTGCCCTCACCACTGAGTCAGAGAGGTGGCCTGTGTATGTGAAGAACATTAGCTTAATTGTCCCTTCAGCTGTGGAAGCCTAAGAAGGTAGATTAGAGGTCTGTGTCATGTCCTAAGTGGGGGAGGCTCCAAGTGAGTCTCACTCCACCCCTCCTAATGAATCAAACTGTCTACTTTTCCAGTGGGTCCCTGTCATGCCTGTAACCCATCACAGCCTCACTCAAATAGGCCTACTGTACATCTAAGGCAGGGTTGATGTGGACAGCCTCTAGCCAGTGAGCCCAGAACATGCCTGAGGTCATTCTGGAAGTAAAGGATAAGAAAGGGGGCAAGACATATATATATAGAGAGAGAGACACCTTCAGACAGTGACCTCAGATCCCTCCCTTTCTAACCCTGGCATTAGACTGTAGTCTCACAGACATTAGCTTTTCTGTACTTCAGTTTCCTCACCAAGATAGAACAATGGCAGTACTTAACTCAAAGAACTACTGTAAAGATTAAATATATTAATAACAGTTTCTTCCAAAGTACTGTAACTTGGCCCAGGAAAATCACAACCATTTTGACAACCAGCTGTGTGTTACCTCCTCCCCTCAGCCCCTCCCCAACACACACACACCAAGGACATCCATAGGGAGACTGTAGTCCCCTCAGCATCCCTTACATACCAAACTGCAGGCTACTGGGGCAGATGAAGGCTTAGGAGCCCCGACAATACCACTCGCCCTCCCTCATACATGAGTGACTTACCCTCTATCAGGACCACAGCTCCCACAATAAGCAGCTCTGGTCCCCAGCTCTGCCTCATGCTGCTCCAGGCCACTCAGTGCTCTCGGATTCTCAGAAAGGCCACCTGGGTCTCCCTGGCTCCACCCCTGCTCCGCCTCCACTCAGCTAAGAGTCAGGTGTTACTTTTCCTGGGCTGGAAGAGAGCCCACAGCTCTAGCTTGGGGGCTGTGGTTGTGTGGCCTTTACTGTTCTCTGGCTCCTGTGACCAGCCGGTTAAAATCTTAGTTCCTCCATTTACTGTACAATGTACATTTACTTTGAACAACGAAGTTGTGCCTTACCTGAAAATCTTTTTAAGTGCTTATGGGTGGAAGGAGATTCTGGAGAGATGGATCAACAGTTAACAACTCATGACCTGGTTTAATTCCCAGCACCGGTAAGACAGTTCACACTGTGGTCTGTAACTCCAGTTCCAGGGGATCTCTGACACTGTTTTCTGCCCTCTGAAGGCACCAGTCACAGAATACATAGACACACATGCAGACAAAACCCTCGTACACATAGAATAATAGTAAATATTTTAAGTTGGCCTCTTTGAATGGACTGGAAGGAATACTGTTTCTTATTACTTTCAATTATTATTCATTCCAGAGAGAGAGCAACATGTGAGCATTTTCTCCCTCTTGCTATGTGGGTTCCAGGGTTTGAAAGCACATGGCCAGGTGCCTTTACCTGGTGAGCCATCTCACCAGGACCATACATAAACTTAGGGGGCTGGTGCAAAGATACTTGCCGCCAAGCCCAACTACCTGGATTTGATTCCTCAGACTGACATGGTAGAGAATTCTTGCAAACTGAACTCTACACACACTGTAATATTCAGCACACATGTGCATGCATGCACACACACACACACACCCCTATACCGACTTTTTAAAAACATACTTAGGGCCCTAGAGAGACTGCTTTCTGTTTCTTCACTAACTGTTCTTTCTAGAGGACCCAGGTTCAAATTCCAAATCCACACAGAAGCTGACAACAGTAACTCCAGTTCCAGAAGATCCAACACTCTTCCGCCCACTGCAGGCATCAGACATGTATATGGTGTACAGATAGGCATGCAGGCAAATGCTCACACACTGTAAATAATTCCCTAAAAACAGTGATATATACCTGTAATTCCAGTACCCTGTGGCTGAGGCAGACTTCTGAGTTTACATTTTGAGCTACCTACCATGTTCTAGGCCAGCCTGGACTAAAGCAAGATCCTGTCTCAAAAACAAATCAACCAATCTGAAGGTTTAGCCAAGTCTGACTTGTAGGCCAGCTACTTCCTGCATGAAAACGTCATCTGTGGAGCAGTGGCAGATTTCTTGGACTCTTCTCAGCTTCCCTGCCTCCTGCATGCCAAGGCCAGGCAGGTTTCATACACTTCCCTCAGCTTGCTTCAGAGGTAACATGCAGGGCTGTGTGTTTAAGGAGCAGCTCTCATCCTGACCTCTCTCTGGGTCCACTGCCTGGCTGGCAGGGCACTGTAGTCCTTGCAATGTGTGGATGGAGGTTAGAACACTGAGGGGACATCCTTTTTCACCTTCTAATTTCCAATTTAGGTTAGCTCCACCATTACCTGGCACTGATACAAAGTCAACTGTAAGCAGAGCTTAAGAGAAGACATGAGCCAGTAGCCCAGGCGGACACAGATTATAATGTAGGGGCTGGGGTATATATAGCTCAGTGACAGAACACGTTCCTACCTTGAGGAAAACCCTGCAATTTGAATTATAGGATGTGTGTTAATCTGAGATCTCCCTCTCCAAAGGCTTTCCCGTTATTAAACGTGTAGTCTCAGAGCACATTAGTTTCTCTACCTAAGCTCCCTCACCAATACAGAAACAATGATAGTAATTATCTCATAAATTAACACAGGTTCTTAGACAGTGCTTGGGATGTCAAGTCCTTAGTACACATTAGAAAAACAGAAACAGAATCTTAGCCTGGTCCTGCACAGGATTAAGACTGGTTGGGATGACAGTTGCAAGGCAGTCACAAGGGTTCGAGCTCTACCATAGTAAGAAATTCCAAGCAAGGTTGCCCTCCAGGTATGTGGCAGGCCCTCCTACGACAGGAGGTCTGATCCATAGACAGCAGCAGGCACAAGCTTGTTTCCTGGACGTGGGGGCCGATGTGCCAGGTTTTGCTGACTACACATGCTAGAGATGATGCAGCCTCCCCTTCTGGGCAGGCCCTCCATTCCCTGACTCATCCTAGTTCCAGAGAAGGCAGTAACACGGAAAGACCAACACCCCAAAGGGTCCCTGGCAGACATATGCTTCAGACTTGACCAACATAGAAAAATTTATTGTTCAAAATCTTTCTCTTTAACCAATAGCAGAAAGCATCCCATGGGAACAGAACTTAGAGGCACACTTGGTCATGTTTCTGTGTGTGGCTATAGAGTGGTATTTGAATGAAGAGAGAAGGCCTTTTAGGGACCCACACACGATCCACTTGGGCAAGGCTCAGGTGCCAACGCAAAGCAAGTTAGGTTAGCCTGGCATGGGGTGGGACCTCAGTGCTTTTTGGCCTTGTGCTCTGGTACCTCCTGGAAGCTAAGCAGCATGAGGCCAGCATTGATAGCATAAGTGGTAATGCAGACAATGCAGAAATCATACAGCACAAAGAACAGGATCCAGGCCAGGTACACAGAACCAGCGACAGACACCAGGGAACTCAGTATCAGTAGGATATGGGCCCATCGTCCCCTCAAGCAACCTGTAAAATAAGAGATGGTCAGTGACAGTATATCTAGAACTCTATAATGCCCCCCCAACGACAGACAGCAGGTGCTTCTGGTGAAAGTACTCTAAGACAGGGTCTGATGGGCCTCATCTGTTCAGTGACTCTTGGGACGGACCTACAGTAAATTCTCTTGCTAAACTACATGAGATGAAACACAAGTTCCCCATTGGAGTTCTCAAAAGGAAGTTCAAGGTCAACCTGGAATGTCTCAACAAACAAACAAACAAAAATACCAGCTGAGTATGGCTGTGTTCAGTTCCAGCACTCAGGGAGCAGAGGCAGGAGGTTCTCTGCAAGTTCCAGGCCAGACTGATTTACACAATGAGTTCTAGGACAATCAGGGTTATATAGAGAGATCCTGTCTTAAAAAGAACAAAACTCACCAGGTGTGGCCCAAAGCCATGCCTTTAATGGGAGCACTTGGATGGCAGAGGCAGGCATATCTCTGGGTTTGAGGCCAGCCTGGTTTGTATAGTGACTTCCAGGACAGCCAGGGCTACAGAGAAACCCTGTCTTGGGGGAGGAGGTGAGAGAGAAGCAAAACCAAAACACAACAATAACAAAACCAAAAACTAAACAAAAAGAAAAAATAATTTGAGTCTTTGCCATAAACTGAGATTGTGGGAAATCTTTGAGGGCCCTTAAGCCTCTGGCTACCTAAACCTAAACCAACTTGGATATGCCTGCTAAGTGTTTTCCTTTCTTGTCGCCTTGTGAGGAAATTACTCAGTAATTAGCAGCTGGCTGTCAACTGTCTGGGTCACCAAGACATGAGGTGGGGCTGATCTGGATTTCAGAAGACAGGTCATGAAGGGGCAAAGCCACTCACCTAACAACAACTGTACTGTGTAGAACATGCAACCAAATATGCTGTTGGATTGGTTGAGGACGCTGTCAGCTCCTAGCACATGCTCCACCAGCCCAAAGCCCTGGCCCCACCTGGTGGAAGTGAAAGAACCCGGTGTGGTCAGCTTAGTGCCTCTTGACTTTTTTTTTTTTTTTTTTCTAGAAAAGTGATTAGCAAGAAGCTCCACCCACCAAGAATACAAAGGTCAGCGACCTTGTCCCCAACTCTTACTGGCCTGTCATCACAGTCCATCAATAATTTTTCAGAAGTTGGTGAGATGGCTCAGTAAATAAGCGCCTGTTGCCAAGCTTATCAACTAGATTGAAATCCCCGAATCCCACAAAGTGGAAGAAAATCAACTCCCAGAAGTGATTCTCTGACTTCCACATGCATGTAATGGCATGCACGTACCACTTCACAAACAAACAAATATAACGTTATTTTTTTTTTTCCAGCTTGATTTTGCTTTACGGTGACCACAACTGGGAAATTTATTTGCTTTGGGCCCACAAAGCTACAGTTCCCTTGCCACCCACTAACATTCGGTCCTCCAACAAAGCCAGAGCGAGCCACTTTGTCCCTCAGTACGGCCAATGCTCCACTACCTCCTCCCGCTTCCGCTTCGTACCATCCCAATCATCCTCAGTCTCAATGCATTATGCTGCCCCGCCTCCTCCAATCTTCCAATCACAGTTATTCACTGGCATCCTTAGAAAGCGTTCAAACACCAGCCCGTGTGTCTATCCGATTACCCACCAAAACTCGTGGGGCAGTCCGCTCTTTAAGTGTCTGTTCTGCGGACACTGCGACCCCAGACTCCAAAACCTGGCGGTCAGGTAATACTGGCCTTCAAGAGCCCCAAGTTTTCCATTTCTGCACGCACCGAGAAGAGAAGACGCGGGAACAGCTGATGGCCGTGCCCACGTCGCAGAGCGCGCGGTAATCCTCATCGCGGGCGCGCGCCACCTTCACGTGCAATGCGTACAGTGATAGGGCTAAGCCAGCGAGACATAGTGCAATCCGCACACGTCCAGGGCTCCTCCAGGTGGTGCCCATGTCGATAGTACAGCCCAGAGACTGCAGGAGGAAAGTACACGGCCACGGGGCAGGGCGGGGCCTGCAGTGACCACGCTCCCTCCGACCGGAAGGTTGGCAAGCCTCCGCCCGCATGCTCCAATTCAATTGGCTATTCTTCGGCATGTCTGCTAGGAATGATGGGCTGGTAAACAGGATTAAGGAATGTGGGTAATCGTTGATACCGCAGCTGCCGGGCATGATGGGAATTGTAGTTGGAGAGGCTGCAAGACATTAAGGAAATTTGAGTATGTAGTGTGGTAAAGCTACTATTAACATGTCGGTGTTTGGTTTAGTGCATTTTTAAAAAAGAATTTTTACACACACACACGTGCGCGCGCGCGAACACACACTGTCACTGTCTTCAGACACACTAGAAGAGAACATTGGGTCCCGTTACAGATGGTTGTGAACCACCGTGTGTGGTTGCTGGGAATTGAACTCAGGACCTCAGGAAGAGCAATCAATGCTCTTAACTGCTAAACCATCTCCCCGAGCCCCACTAGCACTTTTTTTTATATCAAGTCCTGTTCTATGCATCCGGCATGTTTAGAATCTACAGATCAATGGACTAATGGAATCCAGCGAAAGCTGGGGTGCGATTCAGGAAGCATTTCCCCCGAAATTACTTCAGATGCCATTTGGCTATAACCCGAGTTTCCAGGTCACCATCCGCCATCCCTCGTGTCTCACTAGCGCCCCTTATGAGCAGAGGCACCCTCTCTCTCACACACACACAATAAATTCCGTTATCACAGCCACACTTTGTGACTTCCCATACCTTGGTATAGTTGTGGCGCCCCCTGGGCAAAATCGGAGCCTGGATCAACCCAACAGTCCCTCTTATATTATTTTCCCTTTACAAACATCCTACCTACTGAGGACCCGTCAGTTCCGTGTTATCGGACTCTCCATCCTTCCCATTTGCATGGAGTTCCTTCACCAGCTCCCTCTCCCTACTGTCCTTAAACTTATCCCTTCACAGCTAAGTTTTGGGAAGACTTTACATTCCCAGTCTCCCTTACTTTGTTCTTGATACTCACATAATCAACTAGCTGGACACCTTGAACACCTCCGTGACACCTAGTTGTAAGTAAGACCTGGACATCAGCTCCAATGTTTATTTTTAGAGTCATACGGTTTGACCTCCAAGTGATATTAGTTGCTGCTTTAAGGAACTCTTTCTTCTGTGATGGCTGCCTTCCCTCCATGGCTGCTCCTTCTCAGGTCTACTTTTACTTCAGAGAGTTTGGCAGACACTGTGTTCCTGCTTAGACAGAAAGGTATCCTGGGTCTCGGAAGCCCAGGAACGACACAGCTGAGGAGAGAAGGTATTCCAATGGAAGGGCATCCTGAGACACGGGGGTCCAGGAACCATACAGCTGTGAGACAGTGTCTGGGGGAAGGATATCCTGAGACACAGGGGTCCTGGAACCATACAGCTCTTAGAGGAAGCCTCCTCAGCACAGGCATTGCAGCTCCTAAGAGAGGATATCCCCAGCTGAGCTGAGGAGCTCCACCCTGTCTCTTTGTTTCCTCCTTTCTCCTCTTTATTGCTTCTTTTGTCGTGAAGTAGAAACTTAAGGGTTCTTTGGAGAATCAGTTGTGTTTGATGGTGTTTTGCTGGCACAAACATGTAAAGGCACATTTCACTGAAGCAGACACAGGAGAAAGGATGTTCTGCTAAAGCAAGCACGTGAAAGGACACGTGATGACATGCTAATAACACACCTTACATTGCTTAGTTGGGCTTTATTTGTCAGGACCCCGTAGAAAGAAACACAGCAAAAAGCTTCTGGTGCTGTGCTGTGGCTTCTTGCCAGGTCCACGGACTCGGGCTGATTGGCAGTGATGTCAGCTGAGAAGACTCAGGTGCTGAGGGATGCCCCGAGGAGGACATGTGATGTTTGGAGGGAGTATAAAAAGGACTTGACAGGCAGTGATGGGGCCAGGAGCTTGGCTTGCTTGCATAGCTAAACACTGGTTCTTCTCAAGCCTTCACTGATTTGCTTCTTTGAGAAAGGCACAGTCGAGAACTTCTGGAGTTCCTGTTGGCCTTGGTCATTCCTGCTGATTCGTGCTGGGGCCGAGGCCTGGCTGTCTCTGCTCGGTCACGCCACCACTGCTGAGTTGTGTTTGCTGCCCTCACTCTACTGAACGGGACAGCTGGGGTGTCTGTGAAGTGATTGCAACTGGATCAAACCGGTGCTACTGACCTGTGACCTGCTCACTCCTGACAGTGCAAATGGGACAGGTCCACTTCTCCCGTATCCTTTCTTTTCCACTACCCCTGGTGGGAGGTGGGCTAAAGGTGGGAGGTGGGCTAAAGGTAGGTTAAAGCATTTTAAAGTCCTCATTAAATGTAGGTTTTGGGGGGGGGAACCCTAAAGTTACAGAATCAACACCAGGCAGTAAATCTCATAAAAGAGATTTATTGAAGGGTCCAGGGTGTGCAGGAATGAATCCAGGGTTGGTTACTCCCAGGAAAGGACAACAGCAAATTGGACAGAGGGCAGAGCTTATACAAGATTTCTTAGGAGGCAGAGCTTTTCAGGCCAGAGATTTCCAGAATAAGGATTGTTGAGATTTCAAGTCCTGAGCTTGGGAAACTCAGGGACTAGTGGTTTTTGTGGGACACTCAGAAATTGTTGGGTTTTCCTGCTCGTGGATTAATGCTTGTTTCCCACCCCCCTTTCTCTGTGTCTGGCCCATGGGTTAGGCCAGGAAGACCTTCTGATCCACAAGTGGCTTTGGCTGAGGTGCCATCACTGCAGAGCCCCTTGGGAGGCTACAGAGTTGCTGTCACTGTGGACAGCTCCTGTGATGGAACCTCAAGGCTGCTACAGGCTGAAGTGGGAAAGGGGTACCATCTGACAGACGCCTTGACAGCTCCTGAGGCAGTACCTCACGGCACCAAAGGCTGCAGTGGGAATGAGGTGCTGCACTGACCGACAGCTCCTGCTGAGAACTGCTCAGGGACTACAGGTACAGCACCGGTTTCCAAAGACACCTCCAACCTGTGACTACTTTGGGCTGTGTGGCAAATGGGAATTGATGTTGCATAGCAGGTAACCTGGCGTTTCTTCTTTGTGTGTGTGCCATAAATTGATATTGTTTTCAGGATTAGCATATGGAGCAAAGGGCTTTATCATGGTGTCTCTTGCTTCTCCCCTTCTTTCTCATATCTCCCAGATAGTTCCTTTCTTCCCCCAATTAGTTCCCTTTCTGCTTTCCCAATATATGCCCTCTGTGTTTCCCATCTCTCTCCTTTAAGAGCTCTTCATGTTTTGTTGTTGTTGGTGTTTTGTTTTGTTTTTTTTTTTGTTTTTGTTTTTTTTTTTTTATGATGGAGTCTATCATTCTGACTGTCGTAAAATTCTCTGCAAAGACCAGCCTGGCCTCAAACTCAGAGATCTGCCTGCCTCTACTTCCAGAGTGTTGAGATTAAAGGCACTGTGTCAGCTAAGATTTTTCCTCCTTTCTTTTGTTTTTTTAAAGATTTATTTATTTATTATATATAAGTACATTGTAGCTGTCTTCAGACATACAAGAAGAGGACATCAGACCCCATTACAGATGGTTGTGAGCCACCATGTGGTTGCTGGGAACTGAACTCAGGACCTCTGGAAGAGCAGTCAGTGCTCTTAACTGCTGAGCCATCTCTCCAGCCCCTTTTTCTTCTTTCTTAAGATTTCATTTCCAGTTATGACCTACAAAGAAACTTGGAAAATGATTAAATATATACAGGATAAGCTAAGTATAATGGTTGTCTTATTTAGGGTTTCTATTAATGTGAAGAGACACCATGATGGGGATTCTTATAGAAGAAAACATTTAATTAGGGCTACCTTGGCCATAACTGGCCTCAGTACTAAGAAACCGAGTCATGAAAACTGAGGGGTCAAAAGACTGAGGCTGGTCTGTGCAATCCCACATTACTGAATCCTGTGTGTCTTGGTCTCAGAAACCTGACTGGAGCACTGAGGGAAGGAAGAGAGAATAGACACACAGACACACCTACTGTGCTTTCTCTGATGGGGTGTACCTACTTTGCAAATACCCAGGACCTGAGAGAGTTCGTTCTGTACCTGCGGAGAGAGAGGAGTTAGCTAGTGTCAGTAGGAGGTATCGACAGGTGAGCAGCTTCAGGCTTTGAACATGTGGTGGGAGGAAGCTGCCGTTGCTAGTTTTTACACTTTCATCAATTGTTCAAAGCCTGAAGCTGCTCACCTGTAGATATCTACTGAGAATGAAAGCCAGAGTCACTATAGTCAGCAAGCTACTGATAATTTTATTTTAGTCTATTGACACCTATATGAGACTTATGAACTTAAAAAAAAAAAAACCAATTAGGAAAATTTATCCAGGTGAGGCTGCTCAACAGATAAAAGCACCAGCTGTACAAACTCTGGCCAGAGTGTAATCCCCAGAAACCCTGTGAAGGGTGTGAGGTGCCAGAATAAACCTTGAACAAACTCTGCCAGACCCTGACCAATGAACTGTCCACTCCTGAGGCTTGTTTGAAGAAGTCCCCTGCTCCTGTGTTGAAACTCCAGCCCCTCCACTTTACTGCCATTGACTAATTCAGTCACCCATTATCACCTGCAACCTGAGAGCTGGAGCAAAGTAGTTTCTAAAGATAAAATGCCTTTGCGTGGGCAAACAACTCCAGGAAGGAGACTTTGCACATAGCCCCCTGCAGCTGAATTAAGTTTCTCTTCTCAAGCCTCTTGCCTGCCTCCGTGAGGGGCCCCACTAGCATTCTCCTTCCCCAGGCCTCCTTCCCATGGGAAAGTGTCTTCTGATATTTGAAATAAAGCGTTCTGTACGCTAACATCAAACTCTGGTCTCTTTTTACCTTCGGTCTCTTTACTCTGTACTCCAAAAAATATAAGATGGAATAAAAGAACGCTCTCCACATGCATGTGCATGCTTGTTCACACACACACACACACACACACACACACACACACACACACACACAACTTTTAACGGAGAAAAAAAAAAAACAATTTCTGATGTTGTAAACTGCCAAACCTGTGGTGATTTGCAGCGAGTGGGAATCAGTGCAGACAAAAAGGATTTAGGCATGCTGCCCAACTCCTGTTCTCTATGGCAGGCTCCCCTAGATTCAAAAGGGAGATGTGAGAGGGAGAGACAGAGCCACAGCTGAGCGTAATGGTGCATGCTTGCAATCCCAGCACCTGGAAAACACAGCCAAATGATCACTGAAAACTTGAGTCTAGCCTGGGCTAGGGGGTTTCAGACTAGCTGTGTACTGAGACGCTGCCTCAGAACAACAAAAAGATGGAGGCTACAGTGTCTGTATGCTTTGGCCTCACAGGTCACATTGCTTCTTCTGTCTTATCCCGTTGGATCAGTTCTGTCCTATTTAATGTGGGAAGAGATTACATATTGGGTAGGATTGAGGACCTACCGATACCCAGCAAACCATTCCAAAACAACAGCAGCAATTAAACAATAGTGAGTTAAAACACTACGGAGTCACACTAGTCAGGGCAGTGGTGGCATAAGCCTTTAGTCTGGGCATGCTGCAGGCAGAGACAGAGAGGCAGACGCAGGCAAATCTCTGAGTTTGAGGCCAGCCTGGTCTATAGAGAAGTTCTGGAACAGCCAGGGCTACACTGAGAAACCCTGTCTTCAAAACCAAAACCAAACCAAGCCAAACAAAAACAAAATAGAAAAGAAAGAAAAAGACCCAGTGGTGGTACATATCTGTGATTCCAGTGCTTGGAGGACTGACGCAGGAGGATTGTAAGATTGGAGGCAGCCTAAGTTACAAAGTATGATTCTGTCTAAACGAAAAAGATGAAATATATATATACATAAAGTTTAAAAACATTTATTGTGCATGCACATGCATGTGTGCACAAATTTATACTAATTCATGGCATGGTACACACATGAAAAAGGCCACAGATCAATTTTCAGGAGTCTGTTCCTTCCCTGTTCCATGTGGGTTCTGGGTGATCAGATAAGCACCTTTGCTCCCACTGAATCACCTCACTGCTCTCTCTCAGGTGTGTGTGTGTGTCTGTGTGTGTCTGTGTGTGTGTGTGTATGTGTGTGTGTGTGTGTGGAGACCGGTTTCTTTGTATAGTCTTGGCTGTCCTGAAATTGGCTTTGTAGACCAGGCTGGCCTTAAGCTAAGAGTTCTGTCTGCCTCTGCCTTCCAGGTGCTGGCATTAAAGGTGAGCACCAGCACTTCCTGGCTCCTCTCAGGCTTTTACGTTAGGAATTCAGGAAGAGGATTTGGACAGGTAGTGCTGGCTCAGGCTGTTACAGTCAGATAATGACTTCAGCTGATCTGATTGAAGGCCAAACAGCAGAGATAGCCTAAGATATCCCCCCACTCTGTGTGTGTGTATGTGTGTGTGTATGTGTGTGTGAGTGCGCACACATGTGTGCTGATCTACCCATGTCTTTATTCTGTCTGTATAGTTTGGCTGTTAGCACTTCTCTGCCCCTCTGCTTTCTGTTTTTTTTTTTTTTTTTTTTTTTTTTAATTTATTTATTACATGTAAGTACACTGTAGCTAGATGTCTTCAGACACACCAGAAGAGGGCATCATATCCCATTACAGATGGTTGTGAGCCACCATGTGGTTGCTGGGATTTGAACTCAGGACCTCTGGAAGAGCAGTCAGTGCTCTTAACCGCTGAGCCATCTCTCCAGCCCTGCTTTCTGTTTTTTGAGACAGGGGTTCTCTGTATAGTCTTGGCCATTCTAGAACCCTCTGTAGATCTGGTTGGCCTCAAACCCAGAAATGCTCCTGCCTCTGCCACCCACTTGCTGGGATTAAAGGAGTCACTACCACCACCCAGCTTGATTTCATTTTTAAATGAAATCAGTTCCAAGTTATCATTTTTCACCTAGATTACAGCAGTAGCTTTCTAACTTGTCTCTCAGATATAGTTGTCCCTACTCCAAGATCTGTACTCCACACAGCAATCAGAGTGATTGTCTAAAAAAGAAAGGTGTGTGGACTTGGGCTTTGGCAGCCCCTTTGGTAGCATGCATGATGCCCTAGCTTCATCCCTAGGACTGTAAAAGCAAACACTGCTACTGCATGCTGTTTCAATAGCTCCTGGAATAAAACCCAACACTCCTTCACTTAACACGTGGCTGTTGGGGGAAGAGCAGCACACAGCTGTAAAGCCAGCTACTCTGGAAGCAGACATGAGAAACTAAGTTCAAGGTCAGCCTCAGCTACATAGCAAATTTGAAGTTAGCCTGGGCAATTTAGCAAGATTCTGCTTCCAGCGAAACCAGAAAAAGACCACTCAGAGGTAGAGATCATAGCAAGGCTGTGCACTCAATCCCCAGCACCACAAAGAAACAAAGACAATAAAAAAAAAAAAACATTAAAAACAGGAGATGGGGTTGCAGAGATGGCTCAGTGGTTAAGAGCACTGACTGCTCTTCCAAAGGTCCTGAGTTTAATTCCCAGCAACCACATAGTGGCTCACAACCATCTGTAATGAGATCTGATGCCCTCTTCTGGCATGCAGGTATTCATGCAGATAAATAAATAAGTAAATCTTGTTTTAAAAAGGAGGATTTGGGGGATATAGCTATGCTAGAGTGCATATATAACAAGCAGAAAACTCTAGGTTTAAAGTGTGTGTGTGTGTGTGTGAGAGAGAGAGAGACAGAGACAGAGACAGATACTCAGAGAGAAGGAATTGGATTATTAGATTAGAGGTATGTAATAAAACAAGGTGCACACATTTTTGTTGTTTTGCTCTTACAGTATGTATATGGGTGTTTGTTTGCACACACATTTGTGTACCATGTATATATAGTGTCCTAAAAGGTTAAAAGCAGGTGTCATATGCCCTGGAGCCCACATGTGCACACACATCCTATCTATCTCCCTCAAGTATAATCTCCATAGGGTATGTTATTAGTACAATGGGTGATAATGGTATAGACAAGAAGAAAAAAAAGCAAAATTTGGTGGGTGGGCGAGAATGCAGTTTTAACTAGGATGTAGGATGGACAGTGTGGGCTTCATCCAGGACTTGAGGAAAAATATTATGTGGACATCTAGGGTAACGGTGTAAGAGAGAACAGCCCTGGGTGGAATGAGCCCAGTGTTTCCCCTGAACCACCGAGTGGCTACCGATGTGTGGAACAGTAGGAATGAGGAGAAAGAGAGGGAGACAAATCTGTGAATCTTTCTGTGTCCCAGTTTATACCTGTTACAGGAAGATGGTAACAGCGCTTGCCTTGGGGAATATTTACAGAGATTTTTTTTTTAAGTCAATACGTATAAAGCGCCTGGAAGGGTGACTAACCACCGCTCAGCTACCTATGCGCCAGCAGCTTTGTGAACCGGAGCGAAGGCACATGTGTGCCCAATTTAGACAGCTGGCAGCTGCAGCCAATTTAGACGCTAGACGTTTGTCCGGAGCCAGGTTAAATGGGGTGAAGTGGTTGCCAGACATCTCCGCCTACTGGCCGCTGCCGTCGCAGCCTTGGGTGGCTCCTGTCCATGCCGCAGCCACGTGAGCAGCAAGTCCAGGAACCCAACGGGAACTCAGAGTCCTTTGCTAGTTATGAAGGCTGTCTCCTCCTCTGTTCCATTTTCCACGTGCTAAGGTTATGCCTGCTTAGCCAAACCTGAAAGGCCTCCTGGTTGTGGCCAGGAAGTTGTAAAAAAGGAGGCGGGGAGGGGAGACCTTCTTCACTTCCTCTGGCAGGTCAGGAGTTCGACCCCCAAGACAGGACATTTTCAAGGGAAGCTCTTGCTTTACTTAACATTTTATTTTTAAATATTAAGAAATCACTACACGGGGGTTGGAGAGATGGCTCAGCGGTTAAGAGCACTGACTGATTGCTCTTCCAGAGGTCCTGAGTTCAATTCCCAGCAACCACATGGTGGCTCACAACCTTCTGTATTGAGATCTGATGCCCTCTTCCGGTGTGTCTAAAGATAGCAACAATCTACTCATATATAAATACATCAGAAGAAGAGAAGGAGGAGGAGAAGAAGCAGGCAGGGTCTATTTTGTACACATTTAAGGATTTGGGGGTATCTTTAGCATTTGCTCACAGGGAGCTTATTTTATACAGTGGAAGACGGAGACGATGATTGACTACTGGTAACTGAGAGAGAGGGGGAGGGAATCAAACTATTCATCTGAAGGGATAAGGGATAGCCCGAAGGGCAGGAACTTATTGGAGTTCTTGTGGTCAAACTACAACTCCCAGGAGTCACTGGGCACACACAGCCCGCGCGATGTTACAGCTGGGGAGGGCGAAGGCGGGCTCGGCTAGCCGGGTGGGTCGACTGCTCCCGCGGTTCCGTTCGGACCCGGGCCGGCGTCTGGCCTCGCGGTAAGTGGAATAACTCATAGTAACTCAGACAGACCCCTCCTCCAGTGGACGCTCGGCAGCACAGGTCATCAGCCTCCACCACTGACGGCAGTGCGCATGGGCCGGGGCTGGCACCTACCATATGGGGGGGACCCTGGCCATACTAAGTGACCCAGCGGAGGGGGAGCTATGGCGGGGAACTCTGAGACCGCAGTTTCGCTGCATTAACCCAGTTCTCCCGTGAGAACTTTTCTTGTCGCGGGGACACAGGCCAGTCTTCAAAGTCTCAGGTCCCCTAACGCCAGTAGGGGTCAGATCCAACCCCTGTAAAGGGGTATCCTGAACCTGAGTAAGCTGGGGAGAGGTTTTATGGGTAGAATGAACTGGAGATTACCCCACCCGCTTCCCCGAGGGTGCACACAAGCCTTTTGGTTGTTCTACATGGAAGAGTAGAACACCTGGAATGGGTTGTCCAACCTCGGCCTGATTGTATCTTGGGAGATGGTATTTATAAGGGCTGGACAAGATTGTCCAGGTCTACTGGTATGCACTTGAAGAAATAGTGCAAACCATCTGGATTCAGATCCTTAAAACCTCCTTCTACCACTCCAATAGATGAAAGCTGCTATGCTGGCGCTGAGCATGTCAGCATCCTCGAGGGAACCACATTCCTGAAATCCGGAGAAAACCCTGCCTACTCACTTTCTCTTTACTCCCGATTTGGGATCACCGTTGCCTGTCAGGCCCTTAGTCCTATAGTGTCACCCTAGTTCAACAAAGAAGCAGGACAATGATACTGACTTCAGTGCTGGGCAGTGGCCCTCGGAGCGGGTCTTCACTTTGGCCCCTCTTGGGGTCCTCACTGTCACTCCGGGCTCGCTCAACATCAGCCACCGATACACACCATGTAGAGCTGGCCAGGGAACGCTCCAAGACTGTTACCTCCTTTTACAACCAGTCAGCCATTGATGTGGCAGCAGAGAAGGTACGGTGTTTGGGCGACTTGCAGAAGTTAATTTGGAAAGTCTAATGGGAAAGGGCTGAGCTAATCTTGAATGTCTGGTGCTCAAAGTGCATCTTCCCTTTTAGCCCTCAGTCCGCCTCACTCCCACCATGATGCTCTATTCTGGTCGCTCACAGGATGGCAGCCACCTTCTGGTAAGGCTCTTCTCTCTTCCCTTCTCTGTTCCAGGGGTTCTAGCCAGCTACTTAGGCCCTTCCCTCTTTTCCTTACAGAAAAGTGGCCGCTACTTGCAGCAAGAGTTACCAGTGAGGATTGCTCACCGAATCAAGGGTTTCCGTAGCCTTCCTTTCATCATTGGTTGCAACCCCACCATACTGCATGTGGTAAGGCAGAGGGGACCTTCAGTCAGTGTGCACACTGCTCACAAGGCAAATGGGGGAGGGAGCCCAGGCCGACTGAAAGGTGTCAGGTGTGGATGGGACTAAGCCTCAGAGGCCAATACTACATATTTATGAGAGCTGGAAGGGTCTGTTGGGGATTGGACCTTACTGAGTTGGGTATTGGTCCCTTTGTGTACTGTTTTCTACTCAAGTCTCTGTGGCAGCCCTGTGAAGTCCCACACTTACTCCTTACAGCACGAGTTATACATCCGGGCCTTCCAGAAGCTGACGGACTTCCCTCCGGTGAGGCTGGGCTGAATAAGGGTAAGGGGCCAAGGTCAGGGTTGGACTACCTGTACTCATAACTCTGTGACCTGCAGATCAAGGACCAGGCAGATGAGGCCCAGTATTGCCAGCTGGTGCGACAGCTGCTAGATGACCACAAGGATGTGGTGACCCTGTTAGCTGAGGGTCTTCGTGAGAGCCGGAAACACATAGAGGTCAGAGGTGATAGAGAATTGGGCCTGCTGAAGGAGGAGAGTTGGGAAGAAGCACAGGTTTCTGAGACTCACTCTTTATAGGATGAGAAGCTGGTCCGGTACTTCTTGGATAAAACACTGACGTCAAGACTTGGGATCCGGATGCTGGCTACTCATCACTTGGCACTACATGAAGACAAGGTAGAGCTGACTCCCAAGACTGACCTGAGAATGTAAAATGGGAAAAGGCACCTGAGCCACTGGCCCCCTTGGGGGTGGGGCCTGGCTCTGGGACTGCTCTAACATTTCAGAAATTGGGATTTGGCAGCTGAAGTTAGGTGGAAGTGTTGCTAGTTCTGACCTTCTCTTTCCTGCCAGCCTGATTTTGTTGGCATCATCTGCACGCGTCTGTCGCCCAAGAAGATCATTGAGAAGTGGGTGGATTTTGCCAGGTGAGACTGGAATGGTGGGGGTTGATGGCTCGGGCAGGGAAGGCTTCTGTCTGAGTTCTTGCATGGTCTGGGGCAAGGTTTTGTCTTAGTTTTGATTTATTTTTTTTAATTACATTATTTCTATGTGTGTGGGTATTTTGCCTGCATGTGTGTCTGTGCACTGTGTGTGCAGAGGCTTGGGGGAACAAAGAAGATGTTGACTGTCACCACGTGGGCGCTGGGAACCAAACCCAGGTCCTCTACAGGACCCAGTGCTCTGCACTACTGAGCCACTTTCCAGCCAGTTTTGCTTTGTGTAGGGGTATGTGTGTATCACAGCTTGATGGGTGTCACTTTTCTCCTTTCACTATCTGTGATCAAGGGGTGTCAGGCGTAGCAGCAAGCACCTTTACTCATTAGTCCACTTCTTTATTTTTCTTTTTTGAGATTAGTCTCACTTTGTAGACTTGGCTGGCCTGGAGCTCACTCTGTAGACCAGACTTCAAACTCATAGGTTCACTTGCTTTTGCTTCCCCAAGTGTTGGGATTAAAAATTTGTGCTACCATGTACCACATGAGACATTTCAATGGACCCTGATTTACTCACTTACTGATTAGTTTATTCTTTTAAAGGCAGAGTTCACTATATAGACAAGGCTGTTCTGGGACTTAGTGCTGGGATTACAGATTTACTTGTTTTCTATGTACATGAGGGTTTGTCTGCATGTATGTATGTGTGCCATGATTGTGCTTGGTGCCATAGAAATGCCCCAAGAACTGGAGTTATAGGTAGTTGTGAGCTGCCCAGCATGGATACTGAGATCTGAACTTAGGTCCCCTGCAAGAACAACCTTCTCTCCAGCCCCACTAGGGCCATTTTTTTTTTCTCTAAAGAATCATTTATTTCATATAAGTATACTGTTGCTGTCTTCAGACAACAGAAGAGGGCATCCCATTACAGATGGCTGTGAGCCACCATGTGGTTGTTGGGAACTGAACTCAGGACCTCTGGAAGAGCAGTCTGCTCTTAACCACTGGTGCAGCCCCCCACTATTGACATCTTAAACTAGTGGAGGGCTCTTTTGTATTTTAGGCTGGTTAGTATAACCCTTGGCTTCTATTCATTTAACACCGGAAACGCCCTTCAATTCGAAGAGCAAAAGTATGTTCATGTGTTGCCAGTGTCCCCTGGGAAGAAGAACCACCTCACGTTGAGAATTGTAACTCTAGGGACACCTATGGAACCTTTCTATCCACAGACGCCTGTGTGAGCACAAGTACGGCAATGCCCCTCGAGTCCGCATCAACGGACACGTGGCTGCCCGCTTCCCCTTCATTCCCATGCCGCTGGACTACATCCTGCCTGAGCTGCTCAAGAATGCCATGAGAGCCACAATGGAGAGTCACCTAGACACTCCCTACAATGTTCCAGATGTGGTCATCACCATTGCCAATAATGATATTGATCTCATCATCAGGTTTGCTCAAATAGAAAAGGGCAGGGTTGGATGAAGACTCTGGGCACAATTTCTAACTTGCTGTAGGATCTTGAAACAGATCCTACCCTGATCTGGGACTTGGATCTGGTCAGAAAAGATATTTGATCCTAAGATTGTCAGGAGCTGTCATGGGTTTGCAGCTGAGGGACCTGCAGCTGGGAGATGGGGATTGCTGAGAGTAAATGTCAAATTGCATGGGGAAGTAGAAGCAGTTGGCCCAGGGAGAGCTGAGTAGTGTAGAAGACGATAAATAAAGCCACATTCCACCTTTAGATAGAACAGGGACAGACTCGGCACTGTCTGCTTAGGGGACTGGTGAGACCTATTAGACCTGACCAATCTGTGTTTTCAACATCCTGCAGGATCTCAGATCGGGGTGGAGGAATCGCTCATAAGGACCTGGATCGAGTCATGGACTACCACTTCACCACAGCTGAGGCCAGCACTCAGGACCCCCGAATCAGCCCCCTCTTTGGCCACCTGGATATGCACAGTGGTGGCCAGTCAGGGCCTATGCACGGGTAAGGTCCCACCTGCCCAGTATGGGGGGAAGGGGGAGTCCAGGACACTCAAGCCTCTGACGCCCCATCCTGTCCACTGCTCCCAGCTTTGGCTTCGGGTTGCCCACGTCCAGGGCCTATGCGGAGTATCTCGGTGGCTCCCTGCAGCTGCAGTCCTTGCAGGGCATTGGCACAGATGTCTACCTACGGCTCCGCCACATTGATGGCCGGGAGGAAAGCTTCAGAATCTGATGGTGGATTTTGGCCAGCTAGCCTGCCACACTCCTCGTAGGACCTACTGGGCCTGGCAGGGGCCCACCATGCTCCACACACTGCTGCTTCGTGGAGCTTAGGGCCTCAGACAGGTGGACTTAGATGGAGCTGGGTACCACTCCTCCTCAACAAGGCTCACTGCTTTCTGCCTCCAGGTCTTGGAGGGGAGGAAGCAGGAGTCTCTGAGGCCTCCAATACCAGCTCTGCTGTGCTTACTCTTGAGGAGTCCATATTTGACCTGCTGTTTATTAAAGTTTGCATTTTGAATGCCCTCTTGGGCCCCAAATGTCAGGAGGGCAGGTGAGCTTTTCTTTCTGCCCCCTTTTGGGTTCCCTAGGCCTCGGGAGTTAACCTGGTCACGTCCAGTCTCTGGCTGTCTTGACACTGTAGCAAAAGTGACTCTAAAACTCTCGCCTATTTGACTTGGCAAGAGTGGGAGTGACTTTGGCAGCCTCTGCTCACTGAATAAATCTTTCTGGGCCCCAGACGATGTTAGAGGCTCCAAAAGACTTAGCTTCAGGCCGACTCTTCCCTTCTGAGAGTCATGAGTTTCAGAAGTAAAGGTCACTAGACTGGGCAGCCTTTAAGCCACCTGATTCCTGCTTGGATGAGGTTAAAAATACTGCCTGCCCACTGTGGCTGTAAAAAGAAATGCATGAGGTTACGCAGCGACCTGAGTACCTCAACAGATAACGGAGAAGTTCTCTTAGGGAGGACCAGGGACTTGGGCAGAAAGCACTTGAGCAGAACTATGTGGAACAGAACTTCAGGGGAACTTTCAACTCAGAGTTGTGGTTGGATAGAAGAATCAGATCTTTTTGTTGGCTTTTATTATTGTTTTTTATTTATGTATTTTTTGAGTTGGGGTTGTGGGTAGCTCAGGCTAGCTTCACACTATTGGTCAAGGATGACCTTGAAATTCTGATCCTCATCTTGTCCACACAAGTGCTGTAATTATAGTCATCCAATACCATACCTGTTTTTATACTGTGCTAGGGATAGAATCCAGAGCTTCTTTCATGCTACACAAGCACTCTTCAAGTGAGCTACATGCCAGCCTTTTCTTGAGATGATTACTCTGTATAGCCTTAGCTGCTTTGAATCTTGAGTTCTAGACCAGGCTTGCCTTGAACTTTCTGTGCTCCCTCCTCCTCTGCCTCCTAAGTGCTGAGACAGACCTGATTCCGTGTCTGACCTCTGTCACTTCACTTCTTGAGGCAGGTGTGGGTCAATACTATCTCCTGCCTCTCGTACATAGAGCTGTGGGATTGAGGCAAACAGGAAATTGTATCTGGGGGCCAAATGGAAAGTGGTGGGAAACTGCAATGCCTTAAGACATTGAAAATCCTGCTGTTTGCTAGAGAGGCGGGGAGCAGCCAAAGCACAGTGTTTGGAGCATGGGCTTTTCCCTGGAGGCAAGGCTCTGTAGATGTTTGTTTGTCTGTTTGTTTCTAAGGTTTATTTTATTTATGAGTAATATGGTTGTGAGCCACCATGTGGTTGCTGGGAATTGAACTCAGGTCCTCTGGAAGAGCAGCCAGTGCTCTTAATCACTGAGCCATCTCTCCAGCTCTGTGGATGGGTTTTAAGATAGGAAAGGATCGTTCAGGTTGGATTCTCTGGAAGCTGATCCTGGGGAGGATTTGTGTCCAAATAATTTGTTAAAGGGGTACTGTAATGCCCTCAGTTTTGGGGGGGGCAGAATGTGAGTGTGAAGCAGGAAAGGAAAGGGGAGAGCTCAAAGACTGTAATGAGAAGTCCAGAGCTAGTACATTATCCCTCAGGAACACATAAGAGAATGAAGCTCCATGGTAACCAATTCTCTCACTTGCCATTCCCTGTTTTGGGATGTGGAAATGGGAGAGTATTTACATTCCTACACTGAAAACTTTAGTCTTTCCAGGTAGAATCAATTGTAATACATATTTGTGGGCCTAGTACTAGGGGTACTTATACAGGAGTATCATGAGTTCAAGGCCAACCTGGGCTGCTTGGCAAAACCACGTCTCAACTGGTAGTTGTCAAGGAAGAGCCTCATATTCCAGTCTTTGAGAGTACATACAGGTGATCCACACAGAGAAACAACACAGACATAGCATCCGAAGCAACAAAGAGGGTCCAGGCCCAGTGAGATGGCTCAGCAAGTAAAAGCACTACCCGTGTAGGTCCATACTCACACACACCGATAGGAAGTTTTGGGGGTCTGATTACAGCCCCCACACAGTTCTAGGAAAGACAGTTGGATTTACATGTTAATCATGGCTGACACTGGCCTGAGAGCAGCATGGTGTGTGTGTTTACTGTACCTAGGCTACTCCTTAACTAGGAAGGACATCATCTGTAACTGAAGATGTCAGGCCACGTATCAAGTATCAACTGAGGTAGGAGAAGCCTGGGCAAAAGCAGTAACAATTCTGAAAAGGGTTGGAGTGGAAGGTGTCTTTTGGTTGTGTCTTCTCATTCTTAGGATACCAGGCACCTGGTATCCTGCTCTGAATTTCTTTCCTGCTCAACAGCAAAGTAACCAGTTTTCCTGGTGCCTTCTCTCTTGTTTTTGTATGTGTGTCTACCTGTAGGTTTGTGTTCATTGCACAGGTGCCTGTGGAGCCCAGAGGGGTTTAGGATCCCCCTAGAGCTGGAGTTATAGGCAGTAGTGAGCTCCTTGGTGTGGAAACAGAACTAAGATCCTCTACAAGAACAGTGCATGTTGAGTCTAACCAGCTTTCCCCTCAATGCCACACACAAAGAATTTATTCTATTCCCAATGCCATTTTGAATATACACAATCGCCAGGTATTTCTTGGGCCACAGTTTCTGAGTTCCAACCTCAAGCTGCCTCTCTCTTAAGAACTGTTATGAAGACTGATAACCAGATTAGGAAACAAAGAACTTTGAGAGAATGTCTAAATGAGATGTTTACTCAGTTCCTACTCCACCTCACACTATGGTATGTGCTACTGTAAAAGTTATCAGTACATGCTGGGTATGCAAACCATGTAGCAGGAGCCAGACAGTCTAAACAATAGGGGTGAGAAAAGGAACTTTATTCCAGTAAGCCATCTAGTGAGAACCTGGCTGGCAAGTATTATAATCCCTAAAAAAGGCATCTTGCTGGGAAGTTAATTTGATGGCAGCTTGTAATAAGGTGAACAAAGATTGGTGACCACTGTCTCAGGGTACAAACTGATTCCAAATCACTACTATTTCTCAATTCTGCACAGCTCAAGCATAAAATTCTTACAGCAAATGCTTATTCATCGACCTAATGGTATAGGTGGCCCAATACAGTAATGAAGGAAAACACATCTTATCTGATCATTGGTGGTAGTGGTAGGGTAGGTAGAAAGGTAAGTTAAACAGCAAATTAGACACGTGTCATTCCAATTCATCTACCAATAAGTTTACCTTGAATGTTGTTATATAGCTTATATAAGTCTGTGACTTAATCATATGTATATATGGTTTAACCTTTACTGAATCTCAGAGAATTGGTATACTGTACTCAGAGAAGGGTCACCATTCTCCAGGCACTGCCAAGACATTCATTGTATCCCTGTTCAATCCCTCGCTGACTGGAGATGTTCAGTAGTAGTGTTTGCCTAGCAATGCTTGAACCCGTGATGACATCCTAACCTCAACATTTGGAAGATGGAAGTTGAATGAGCACTCAAGGTTCTCCCTGGCCACACTTGGGTTTGAGTTCTGCAGGGGCTACATGAAATTCTTTGGGAAAAAAAATTTTTTTTGAAGGTAGTTTATTTGGCACACCTATTCTTTCCCCATCTTAACTGGGTTTTGCTCCCACCCTGAACGAGAGACGCAAACAGAGGGTTGGTAGCATATATAAACCCCTGAGTTTTGGCCTCAAGCACCCCATAAAACTTGGTACGATAGAACACAAGTGCAATCCCCGGAAAACTGCTACAAATTCAATGAGTTTCAGGCTAGCTACTGAGGAGAGCCTTTCAAAAAATGGGAAAGGCAGTACATGGTGCTCGCCTTTAATCCCAGCATTTGGAATCCTAAATCGGGAGAAGCCAGGTCAGCAAGTACGTAGTCAGCCTGGACTACGTCACAACAAACGACTCCACAAAAAATCCGATTGAGGCCGGGCGTGGCGGTGCACTACTCTCAAAAGGCAGAGAGGCAGGTGTATCTCGAAGCCAGTATAGTCTACATAACGAGTTCTAAGTAAGTTAAGACTATATAATTAGATCTTTTCTCAAAAAGAACCAATTTCTACCAACAACAGCCCCGAGTACGCACCACAAAAATCAAACCTTGCCACGTCACAACCTCCCCACCTCCAGCATTCAGACTATGCCCGCCCCCACTGATCCGGAACTAAAAGCGCCTCTCTGGCGGCTCTTCGGAATCACTTCCGGCACTGCAATGGCGGCACAGGGAGCAACAGCCGCAGTTGCTGCAACATCTTCAGGAATTGTAGGGGAGGGAGAGACCGGTCCAGGGGAAAATGTAGCAGTCGAGGGGCCTGCCCAGTCCCCGGGCCGGGTCTCTCCGCCGACTCCGGCGCGTGGCGAACCAGAAGTTACCGTGGAAATCGGAGAAACGTACCTGTGCCGGCGGCCGGATAGCACCTGGCGTGAGGGCGGGGTCCAGGGCCTAGAGGCGGGGTTTAGGGATGGGGCAGAGCCTAGGAATGGGGCGGAGTATGGGGGTTGGGAGTCTTGGGACGAGGGTGGTGTCTCAGGTAAGAATGCGGAATCTTGGGAGTTGAGAAACCCGCTCTGTAATGGGAGGCTAGAGTCAAAGATTATGCTTGCTGTCTCCTGTAAAGCCACCAGTAAGTTGAACGCAGTGAACACAGTGTTAGCGTATGGACACTCATTCTTGCTGGATTTCAGGCTTCGTTTCTTATGGTCATTGGTGTTTTGTTGTTGTTGTCTGTCTTTACATTTTTCTTGTCCCCTGCATCGCCAGCAAAGAGGACAGCCCAGATCATAAAAACACAGTTCTTTTTTTTTTTTTTTAAATTATGTTTCCTTTGTTTCCCTATTCAAAATAAACCTCAAGCTGCTGGGTTTAAAATAAACTCCAAGCTGAGATGGCTCAGGAGGTAATAGTATTTGTCACCAAGTCTGGTGATTTGAATTCTATCCCAAGATGGAGACAATGATTCTTACTGGTTGTCCTGGGATATTCATATAAGAGTATCCCCTACCCACTAAAAAGATAAATGTCGATCAGGGTGGCGCACACCTTTAATCCCAGTGCTGGGAAGACTGAGTTGGAAGCCAGCCTTGTCTGCATAGCAAGTTCCAGAAGAGTCGGGACTACATAGAGAGACCTTGTCGCAAAAACATAATTAGACTCCTTAAACTTTCATTTATGTCTGAGACCACTCCAGACTCACTTCCAGCAAGGGCTATTGGCAGACCAGGCCTTGTTCTGCCCTTCAGAGACAATGCGTATCTGTGCCCTTTATCATGTGTGCTTGCTTTCAGTAACCTTTCTCATGGTTTCCTGGCTAGTTCTTACTCATCTCTTCACTTTATCTCCTGTGGTGATCCCATTCTTGACCCCTGCAGGCAAAGTTAATTGCTTGTATGTTCTGACACATTTTTTTTTCCTACCTCAGCCATACTGTTAAAATTCTCTGCCTATCTCTGTCAGGGAAAATGCTAGAGAGCAAGATCTCTTGTGATTCATTACTGTATCTGCTTTCTGTGTCCAGCAGTACATAGCAGAGTGACAGACAAGTGTTGGACAGAGAGCTCTGCTCTGCTCTGCATCTGTCACTGCTACACAGTCAGCCACTCTTACTCTTTTAGGTAGGCACTATTCTTACTTTCCAGATGAAGGAACTAAGGTTCAGAAAGTCACAGTCATTTAGGACGAGTGAAGGAAGAATTCTATATAAGCCTAAACTGTCTTAATCCCTGGCTAGTTCTCCTGTGAGTGGCTGAGGTGAGCACTGAGTGGAGGTAGACCCAAACACACCTAAGTGCCAGGCTTTCTCAGTTTCCAAATCTCTGGTCCTCTGTAGCACACCCCCCTCCCAAGTTCTAACCTGGCTCACCTTGCGGGGTAAATGGCAGATGTGGACAGGCAGTTCTGGAAATTACCCCTGAGATCCCCCCCTTTTTTTTTCTTGACAGATTCAGCAGAAGTGATTCAGTCTCGAGTGAATGACCAGGAGGGCCGAGAAGAATTCTATGTTCACTATGTGGGCTGTGAGTACTTGGGGCCATGGGGCCTGGGTGGAAGGAGGAAAGCAGTCCCTCACAGTCCGTCTTAACAGTTAACAGGCGACTGGACGAATGGGTGGACAAGAACCGACTCGCTCTGACCAAGACAGTGAAGGATGCCGTGCAGAAGAACTCTGAGAAGTACCTGAGTGAGCTGGCAGAGCAGCCTGAGCGCAAGATCACGCGAAACCAGAAGCGGAAGCATGATGAGATCAACCACGTTCAGAAGGTCCTGCCCCTTCCCTTCAGGGCCCAGGCACAACAAAACCATAGAGAGAAAGGGCTTGCTCTCTCACAGTAAGATGGTATAGTTAAGATTGGAACTCAAAGTCCCAGGGGAAGGAAAAGAAACTAAAATCCGTCATTTACTTCGTTATTCAGCACCATGCTGAGTACTATAAAATCTTATCAAATCCTCCCTGAAGGTTTATCACCACAGGGGAAATTACTTCTTTTTGTGTATGAGGAAGTAGGCTCAGAGAAGTTAACGTGGGAAAATTGAACAGCTGGTTAAAAGGAAGGCAGGAGTTACTCCCAACACTCTTGGTTTGTAAGCCAGAGTATTAGGTTTAATCCACTTCATCCCTCCCCACTACTGTTGCAGAGCAGCCCTTTGTTGAGTATCTTAATTTACACAGGGAACACAGGTAGGTTTAGAAATCTTGTTAGGAAGTACATTGTCTTGGGGCCAGGCCCTAACCATGGTTTTGATACATTCTATAAAGGTATCCAAAATCAGGATTCTTTAAAAAAACAAAAACAAAATATGTGAATGTATGTGTGTGTGTAAAATTTATTTCAGAATATTTAGTATATGTATGTATATGTATGATATGTTTGTGTGCTTGTATGTGGGGGGAGGGGTATGTGTACCATGGTTTGAGAATGAAGACCATAGAGCAACTTTGTGGAGTTAGTCCTCTCCTACTTTTAAGTAGGATCCAGGGATCAAACTCAGGTCTCTAGGATTATGTGGCAAGCTCCAGTAATCCACTAAGCCATGACAATAGCCCTTTTTGGTTTTGTGAGACTGTCTCATGTAATCAGGCTAGCTTCAAACTTTCTACATAGCCAAGGCTGATCTTGAACTCCTCAGCCTCCTTTGCCTACTTCCCAAGTGTAATCCAAGGATTACAGGAGTTATCAAGCCTGGCTATCTGCTCTCTTGAGACTGTAGCCCAGGATGGCTCAGAACTGTCTTCAAGCCAGACTATTCCTGGGGATTATGTTTCTCCCATTCTTTATTTCTCTTTCCCTCCCTCCCTCCCTCCCTCTTTTTTTCCTCTCCCTTTTTTCTGTTTTGAAAGCTCAACAGATTTATTAGAGTTTAAAAGAAAAATTTAAAGTCAGGCGAGCTGTCAAGTTTAGGGAAAGAATCATGTTGTTTAAAGTGGCATGGAAGTCAGATGTATGGTGGACAATCAGCCACTGTCAGGTAGTAAAGTGTTAGAGAAAGGAGTGAGGAAGCCCAAAATGTTTGGAGGGAAACCAGAAGTGCCAAGGAAAATATTCTTAGAGGAGAGATAGAAGAGAGAAAGGAATAATTCAGAAAAGGGGCAGACCCACACTCCTACATTGATTTACAAGCCAAGGCATTGTAGAAGTCATGAGCTATGGTGTGGTTATGCATGTCCTTGCAAGCTCTTAGCAGACACAGTGCAGTGATGCTTTTCTCTCTGGACACTGTGTCACCAAGCTGGAAACTTGTTTTGGTGTGGTGCATGTAACATTTACATTTTGTGAAAGATTTTTAGATTTACATGTGTGAGTGTTGCCTGCATGTATGCATGTGTATCCAGTGCCCACAGAGTTTAGAGAGGGTATTGGATTCCCTGAGATTGAAGTTAGAAAATGGCTATAACCACCATGGGGCCCATGGGTGCTGGGAACGGAGCTCAGGCCTTCCACAAAAGCAGCAAATACTTCTAACCTCTTAGCCATTTCCCCTTTAAAATGTTTGTAGGGTAAATGTTGTTTTGAGGCAGTTTTGTTTGACTTGTAATCCATGCGTGCATATATACATAGATAGACGTTTCAGCTGGCTACAATGCCAGCTTGTTTTAGTAAGAACTGTTTTCTATCCCCTAAGCTAGAAAGACTCCAGTCTTAGCATTGTCTAGTGCACTGTTGTAAGTGTTCTGTAGGCTGTTGCTAGTCATTGCAGTGGTCCTCTGGTCACCCGTGGCTCTTCAGTACTAGTCTGTACATGTCCAGTTTGATTAGAATTTTTTTAAATTGTCATGAATTTGAGATTAAATAGCATTTGCAGTTAATGGCCGTTCTCTTGGACCGCACAGGTTTAAAATGCTGTTCTCTGACTTAAATAGAGTGACTCTCACTCAGCAGGTAGACCAGGGTGGGCTGAATATTGATGGATGAGTGATTCAACTCTCAGCAAGGTTCGATTTTCGTTGGTTGACTGGTTAGACTTTTTTTTTTTTTTTTTTTTTTTTTTTTTTTTTTTTGAGACATGGCCTCAATCTTGTTATATAGTCAGAGATGACATTTAACTAGTTTCCCTGCCTCTACCTCTGAAGTGCTGGCATACAGGTGTGTACCACCATGCCATGTTCTAACGTTTAATTCTAAATAAATACCAACATTGAAGAAAAATGGTGGTTTTGTAGTTCTTTAATGTATTTGCAGAAAAGAATTTTGTTCTGTGAACATTGAGACATGCAGCTTAAAGAGACACCTGAAGATAAAAATCCTTGTTTCTTGTCTTTGTTGGAATTGGGCCAACCCAGGGCTACTCTGTCATGCCAGTTCTGTGAACCTGGGCTAGATGCTTTACTCATTTAATGTATGATTGCTCCATCTGCATTTACACCTGCATGCCAGAAGAGGGCACCAATTACATTATAGATGGTCGTGAGCCACCATGTGGTTGCTGGGAATTGAACTCAGGATCTCTGGAAGAGCAGACAGTGCTCTTAACAGCTGAGCCATCTCTCCAGCCCCAAGACTTTGATTCTTTGTCTCAGTTTACTCTTTTGTATTGTAATAACGAGCACTGTTTCAAAGACTCATTATGAAGGCAAAATGAAATAATATTTAGTGTTTGGTAGTTACAGTGGCAGCTGGCAGGCATCCATTGGCCAGTGACCTCATCCCTTTCTGTATGTTTACTACTCTGTAATTGAAATAATTCTCTGTAAAGGCCAGGTATAATGGTGCATACCTGTAATGACAGCACTGGGGACCTGAGGGAAGCTTGGTAGGATGAGGTAAGAATTTCCTGTAAGCTTAGAGTTCAAGGCAAATTCCAGACCAGTGTGATATACATACCGAGACCCCCCGTCTCAAAACCAACATCATTAACAACTCAACACAAAAAAAGTGAATCGAGTCAGACATCTTGGAGGATGCTTGGGAAGGATGTTGAGCCTTGAAGGACAGGAAAGAGCAAAATACACGTGGTAGTTGACAGCTCTGTGGTTGACTCATCTGGCCTGTGCTCTGTGCCAGGGCGAGGTGAGCATGTGCAGCATGGAGAGAAAGCAGGGGCTTCTCAAGCTGGGAGCCGTGCATGTGTGGAAGGTTGGGGGCCAGAAGAAAGGTCTTGATCGCCATGGATTTGAGGGGGCTGAGATGGAGCAGAGAGTTTAAGGAAACTCAGTTGTCCAGACCTAAAGTGGCAGTGATTATTTAGAGTGGCTCAGAGGAAAATTCCCCAGGAACTGACTCCAGAGATAACCATAGAGAAGAGAGTTGGCACCCCCGTTGGCCATTGGTTAGTTCAGCTGCCAGGGTGACAAAGAAGGTTCGAGAGTGAGTCGACCAGTGATGCGCAGTGATGTTTGAGAGGATGAGGAACCTAGAGGTCCTTTCTGTTCACCTGCTGCCTGACATCCCGTGAGAAGATGGGGATTCGCAAGTATACTCAAAAGTTGCTGAAGTCTGTTGTTCAGGAGGGAGACCCAGGTTAGCAGCAAGTCTAGGCCAGACACGGAAATGAGATTGTTATTTAATAAGACCCAGTGTACAGCTGTAGCTTTTTTGTGGGGTGGGAAGCTTGTTGTTGAAGACAGGTTTCTCTGTGTAGCTCTGGCAGTCCTGGAACTCTCTGTAGACCAGGCTGGCCTCAAACTCACAGGTCTGCCTGCCTCTGCCTCAAGAGTGCTGGGATTAAAGTCTGTGCACCACCACTGACCAGCGACAGCAGAAGCTCTTAACCTGATTTTAGGCCCTGCTTATCTAGCCCAGGGTCCGGACTGAGGTGTCTGGATGTGTGAGTAGGCAGATAGCAGAGGAGCCAGCCTCAATCAAAACAGATGAGATTTTAATATTATTTAACATTTTTGTTACTGATAATTTAACATTATTGTTACTATGCTTACTTTATTATTATTGTGAGATCTAGAAGACACCAGATAAGCATTAAGCTCTAGGAGGGAAGTTTTAACTGTCTGTTCATCTCTGTGTACCTCTTGCCCCAGACCTATGCAGAGATGGACCCCACCACAGCAGCCTTGGAAAAGGAGCACGAGGCGGTAAGCATAAGCGGTTCTGGGGGCCAGATGGGGTACTCCCTGCCCTTTATCTTGTTCCTAATGAGCTCTCCCTGTCTTCAGATCACCAAAGTGAAGTATGTAGACAAGATCCACATTGGGAACTACGAAATTGATGCCTGGTATTTCTCACCTTTCCCAGAGGACTATGGGAAGCAGCCCAAGCTCTGGCTCTGCGAGTACTGCCTCAAATACATGAAGTTCGAGAAGAGCTACCGCTTCCATCTGGTGAGGCTGGGTCTTCAGCAGAGGTAGTCACTCACCTGGGGTAACAGTGATGAGTCCAGAGAAATTGGGGGAAAAATACCCAAGGGACTACTAGAGCCCTAGATTCCTCTGGGTGTGGTGGTTTTTCCTATAATCCTAGTGCCTAGCGGATGGACAGGAAGGTCAGAAGTTCTGGGTCATCCTCAGCTACATAGTCCAAGTTGTCATGGCCTTTGGAGAGATAGTTCAGGGGTTAAGAACATTGTATGCTCTTGCAGAGGACCTAAGTTCAGCTCTCAGCATCCCTCAGGCACCTGTAACTCAAGCTCCCGGAGGTCTAAAGCCCTCCTCTGGCCTCTGCTGGAACTTGTATTTATTTACATATGAGTATACATACATACATACATACATACATACACTCACACACACACACACATTAAGAATAAAAATCTTTTTTTGTTTGTTTGTAGACTGACCTCAATCTCTGGAGTGCTGGGATTAAAGGTGTGTGCCACCATGCCCAGCTAAAAATACCTTTTTAAAAAGAAAGGACGGAGGGCTGGAGAGATGGCTCAGCAGTCAGGAGCACTGGCTTCTTCCAGAGGACTTGGGTTCAATTCCCAGCACCCACATTGGTTTACAACTGTCTATAACCCCAGTTGTAGGAGATCTGACATCCTCATAAAGGCATACATATAAGCAAAATACACTAATGTATCTAAAATGAACAAATTAACTTAAAAAAGAGAGAGAAAGAAGAAAGGGAAACAGAGGCAGGTGGATCTCTGAGTTCAAGGCCAGCCTGGTCTACAGAGTTCCAGGCCAGCCAGGACTACACAGAGTAACCCTGTCTGAAAACACAAACAAAAAAAAAAAAATTAACAAAAACAAACAAAAAATAGAAAGGAGGGAAAAATTAAAAAGAAAGAGAGAGCTCTTTCTGCCTCTCTTCAGACCTCAGTTTCTCTTCTAAAGAATGGAGACCAAATTATTCAAGATCCTTGCCCTTTACTGAGGCCTAGTGTTGGACTCCTTTCTGAGTGGGGGTCAGCATGTAGGAAGAAGTGCTTTACCACAGCCCAGGAAGGGGGAGCTTTTCACTAGCACAGCAGGATGTCTCCCAAGGCTGAACCTGAGGTGAATGACAGGGTTAGGAAAAAGCTTAAGCAAGCTATTAGCTTCTTTGTGCCCATTAGACAATGGACCCTATTCTACTGATGAGGAACCAGGGTTACTGGATATAAGGTGTTGAACATAGGGCCTGCAGATGGCAGAGCTAAGAGGCAGAGACTCAGCCATATTGGTTAGTAAAAACCACCTGGCAGAGATCCAAAGGCCTGAAGTGTTCCTCCCTGGATCCCCAGGGTCAGTGTCAGTGGCGGCAGCCCCCCGGGAAGGAGATCTATCGAAAGAGCAACATCTCTGTATATGAAGTGGATGGCAAAGACCATAAGGTAAGCTGGTAGCCCAGGGATTGTAGGAAATTCTACCATTTTCTACATGGTTACTATCACTCTGCCAGGCAGAGGCCAGCACTTAGTATCTGCATCTGCTCTTGGCCGAGTGAGGTCTCTCGTGGCCTTGGTGCTTGGCCTGTGTTGATACATGGTGAACATAGCCAGGTGCATACCAGCTCAGACTGTTCCTGGGCTTTCCTCTTCTGACAAGGGTGGTTCTGTTTGAGTAGTTCTGGAGTCTAGAGACAGACTGTCTCGCCTCAGGTTGCTTTTTAGACAACTTCCTCTTTCTGTGTGACCCAAAGATACTTGCCTGAAAGTGTAGAGATTTCCTTTTCCTGCTCTGAAGCTGCTATCTGAGTTCCTACTTCTTACTGGAATGACCCTACTGGGAGCAGGGATAGGCTTTGAGGCCTGCTTTGCCCCTGCCTGCTAGGTCTGAGAGAGCTTTAGCAAGTATTTATGTGTCCCCTGAAGGGCCAGATAGTACAAGATGAAGAGGACAGGACCATGTCACTTCCTGGCTAGCCTCAGTCAAGTTACCTAACCTTGTTTTGTTCCTCTTTCCGCATCCATAAGACGAGTCATAATTATTTACCTCATCTGTTTGCATAAATGAGACCACAAATGTCAGGTATGTAGCACGTGCCTAGTATCTAGTAGGCTGTTAGTAAACATGGCCTTTGTTGTCGTTGGTGACCTTTGGAGCTCAGGTGACCCTCCCTGTGCTAGGGGAATCCCTGTGGAGCCCTTGCCAGCTACTCTGGCTTCCTTTAGCATGAACTGTTAGGATGACAGAAGGGGCTCCCACTCGAAACTGGGGTGTTTACCAGCCCCACCTCCTGCCAACTTTGAAACCTTAACACCAAAGTCTGGGAAGCAGCTTCCTAAGTCACAGCAGACCAGCAGTGGTGGGCTCCCACAGTCTTAGACTAAATAAGAGAGTTGAAGTGAGGAGGTAGCAAAAACCAGGCATCCTCTAATCCTAGCACCCAAGAGGCTGAAGAAGGAGAATTGCCACAAATTTGAGGCCAACCTAGGCTATAGATTGTCTAACCCTTAAATGAGAAGAGCTGGGTGTGGTAGCACAGGCCTTTAATCCCAATACCCAGGAAGCTGAGGTAGGTCGCTCTCAGAGTTCAAAGCCAGTCTAGTCTACAATTCTAGGTATAGTAAGACCCTTTCTCAAAAATAAAAATTAAAAAAAAAAACCAAACCCTTTAAATCTGTACTAGGAAGCCAACTACAAGGTGCTGTTGTCTCTCCAGCACTGGCCTAGCAGGCCCGTGTGTGTGTCAGTCAGACTGAGGCCAGCAAACGTGTCCAGCTGCATACAGCTCAGGCCTTTCCAGTTGGCAGTTGCCAGCTTCTGCTTAGCAGCTTTGTACTGACTGCTTCAGGCTCACCTGGGAATAAGACAGAGCCTGGGTAGCTAAGCATGTACCCTGGCATTCACCAGCCTTGGAACCTAAGCCATTTTTCTTTCTGAGCCTCAGTTTCCTGTTCTGAAACACAAGATACTGTTTGTAAAGATTGAAGCTGATTATTGCATGTAATGCCTACCCTTTATTTGGCCCTGAAAAGTAGCTAGATGGCTCAACAGGTAAAAGTGCTTGTTATGTAAGCCCAGCTGCCCGAGTTTATCCTGGAACCCAAAATAGGAGAGAACCAACACCCAGAAGTTGCTCTCTGACCTTCACATGTGTGCCATGACATATGGGTTCCCTTCCCCATTAACAAAGTTTAATATTTAATATTTTAAAAGTGTCAGATAGTTGGGCATGATGATCTTTTAATCCTTGAACTCGGGAGACAGGCAGGCCGAGCACTGATCTGTAAAATAAGTTCCAAGCCAAGGTCTACACGGTAAAACCCCGGATGGATGAGTGGATGGATAAGTGGAAGCTGGTCTGCACAATGAGACCTTATCTCAAACAAATAAATAATAGAAAGGAAACTGTGACCAGTCCAGCTCCTCTGTGCAAACAGACTTCACTTTGAGCCTCCTGACCACCTCACTGACTGGATGACTACTTTCTGCTTTGAATTCTGTGTTCTGAGAAGGGGCCTACTTCCTTTGCCTGACTCTGGCTCCTCTGTGCAGCCTGGTACTTAGATGCAGAGTAGTTGCCAGCTGGTCCCTGTCCGTGTTTGCTTACCCTGTCTCTACCTTTTATCCCTAGATATATTGTCAGAACCTGTGTCTGCTGGCTAAGCTTTTCCTGGACCACAAGACCTTGTATTTTGATGTGGAGCCCTTTGTCTTTTACATCTTGACAGAAGTAGATAGGCAAGGGGCTCACATTGTTGGCTACTTTTCTAAGGTACTAGACTGGAGAGCCTGGGAAGAGGGTGTTATTAACTAGGATGGGGGCTAGCACTCCCAAAGCACCTGAATACTCCGTACTCTACAGGAGAAGGAGTCCCCAGATGGAAACAACGTGGCCTGCATCCTGACCCTGCCTCCCTACCAGCGGCGCGGCTACGGGAAGTTTCTCATTGCCTTCAGTGAGTAGCTGCTGCAGCCTAGAATGTTGGTACTGTAGTTTGGGATGCTGAGGGCTGGGGTGGTGAGAGACTGGATCTTTAAGATTCTTTCTGCCACTGCCAGGTTATGAACTCTCTAAGCTTGAGAGTACTGTAGGCTCCCCAGAGAAGCCACTGAGTGACCTGGGCAAACTCAGCTACAGAAGCTACTGGTCATGGGTTTTGCTGGAGATCCTGCGAGACTTCCGGGGCACATTGTCTATCAAAGATCTTAGGTAAGAGCCTTGGTTTCTACCAGGTCCCATTAGGGACCTTGTGAAGGATCTCTTGGAACCCTACAGAAAGATTGGCCATGGATCTTGTCTCTCATCCCTTTGCTGATTACATGTGCTCGAATCCTTCTCTACAGCCAGATGACCAGTATCACCCAGAATGACATCATCAGCACCCTGCAGTCCCTCAACATGGTCAAGTACTGGAAGGGCCAACATGTGATCTGTGTCACACCTAAGCTGGTAGAGGAACACCTCAAAAGCGCCCAGTATAAGAAACCACCTATCACAGGTGTGTGGAGTGTGTGTGGTGTGTTTTGGCAGGGTGGGATAAGAACCAAGGCCTCTTTTTTTTTTTTTTTTGGCTCCTCAAGATCCCAAACCAGTTGAACTAGTTTCTAGGATGGCAGCCTAGAGGTGGTTACTCATTCCTGGGATCCCCTCCCCCCAGGTCCAAGGCTCCCTTTTGTTCTCATCCTATAAAGGTGAAACCTGGCCTGGGCCCAGAGGCCCTGCTTGCCTCTCATGCCTCCTTTCTCCCACAGTGGACTCTGTCTGCCTCAAGTGGGCACCCCCGAAGCACAAACAAGTCAAGCTTTCCAAGAAGTGAGTGGCCTGTGCCCTTTGGATCTGTGTCCTGGCCCCTAACCTGTAAATATGTGTACAAAATATCTGTTTTGTGTCATTTATTAATAAAGTAAATTCTCCTGTGTGCTGGACTTTGGAGGTACGAAGAGATGCCAAAGGGTGATATTCTTCATTTCGTCTCACATACAGCCAGTTGTGTTAAAAAACATTTACTCCTTGCTCCTTTTATTCCTCACCCTGATCCAAGCCCCAGCTAGCTCCGGTGGGGGCTCAGTCCTCCGGAGCCCAGGAGATTAAGGCTGCTGTCTTCCCTGTCAGGAAGACGGCAAAGCCTAGGAGGCAAGAGGACAAAGTGAAAGGCTCATCAGGCAGGGTGGGCAGGGCCCTGAAGCCAGCCTTCTGCAGCAGTCAGCTAGGCCACTGCTGTGTGCTAGATACAGGTTGAAGTGGGGACTGATTTTCCTAGCTGAAGCTTCTGGGAACTCCATGGGAGCCTAACCAATAAGCTGCAGATAGTAGAGAAAGGTGGCTAGAATTTCTGGTCCGTTCCACAGGCTGTAAACTTCGAGGCCCTAGATTAGATTATAATCCCAAGGAGCAAATGCAGAAGAGTGGGCTCAGAGATCAAGTCGGCGTGCTGCCCTCCTGAATAGGCACATGTCCTTGGCGTGCTGTGATCCTGGAAGCATGGTCAGCTTTGAGGATTAAGTAACTTAATGTTCAAGCCAAAGGCAGAAGAGGCCCAGGGTCAGACTCAGCGGTAAGAAAAGTGCAGGCCTTAACCATCCCTGGGTTGCAGCTGAGTTGAGGACAGAATGATGGCCGCAGAGGTGGCCATCCGGCTGGGACCCCTGAGTCTGGGGGACGGCACGGGGCTGGAGTTCTGCCACGTTGTGGTGGATCCAGGAAGCATAGGTAGAAGTCAGAGTATATACTCCAGGCCTGTTGGGGGCACCACAGGCGTCACCCCAACTCACAATGCCTGCCAAATACCAGAGGCCCTCCACAGGGCAAGAGAGTGGGCCCCCAGAGTCACCCTAAGGAAAGAAAATAGCTCAGTCAGGACAGACGTCTGGCTAATAATCATCCATGGCAGCTCCACTCTGCCCTCCCCCTCTCAGGGTAGACTCATCTGTTACCTGGCAAGCATCCTTGCCACCCTTCACATAGCCAGCACACAGCATGTCCTGCTGGATGGTGTGGGGTTCTTCAGGTACTGCATTAATGTTGTACAGGCAGCTACAGGTTTCACGGCTGATGAGTGGTACCTCAAGCTGCTGCAGGGGCCTAGGCGTCTGGAGGCTCACTGTGAGGACACAATGTGCTTACTCATGGTCCCCAAACTCAGCCTCCCTTCCTTGACCTTTGTACCCAGTGTCCCACCTCACCTGAAGGAGCCACATGACCCCATCCTGTGACAGTACAGTGAAGGCCATTGGGAAAAGAGGCATTGGCTGCAGGGAGGCAGATGGGTCTGATGTAGCGGGAGAAGGTGACAGGGCTGCTGAGTCGGACGAGCGCAATGTCACCCTCGGAGCCCTCCTCACGGTAGCTTGAGTGGGAGATGATCTGAGCCACTGTGTGGACCACAGTGTCATTGTTGAAGGAGTCCAGCTGGTGGGCCCCCAGCTTTACCTCATACTCCTCCCTGCTGTGTTCTCTGCAGGCAGAGAAGCAGAGAGTAGGACCTGAGGGAGCTCTTCTGTCCCCTGACCCCTGTTCCTTATGTTGTCCTCACTCAGATTCTGATCCCAAGCAACACTCAGGGGCCTAGTTTTACCCCATGCTCCTCACTCTTCACTCTACCTCTGATTACTTTCTTTTTTTCTTTTCTTTTTGAAAGAGACTCTCACTATGTATCTTGAGCTGGCCTAGGATTCTCTATACCAACCAGGCTGGCCTTGAACTCAGAGATCAACCTGCTTTTGCCCACTGAGTACTAGGCTTAAAAGCATGACCTCTTTGTGTGGCTTAAGAATACTAACTCCTAAGCCCACACTAGGAACTAGTCCAACCTGTGATCTGGACTGACAGAGCCTAATGTATTCCAAGCTGGTCTTAAATGTACTGTGTAGTAGCTATGGATGACCTTGAACTTCTGGTCCTGCCTCTACCTCCCAAGTACTGGAATTTCAGGCCCTTGTCATCCAAACTCCATTTTCAACCCACCTTTGACCCTCCCTCTGCCCCTCCACGATGGAGCTGGTACCTGGGAAAGCAGTGAGCAGCTGACACTACCCATCGATTTGACACGAGAGACCCGCCACAAACATGGATGCCATTGTAGGTGATGCTGACCTGCCAAGGCCATTGACCAGGCTTTGCAGTGCCACCACCTGTGATGCGTGGCTGGAAGACTGCGCCACAGGAGGCTGCCCAGGGAAAAGGGGAAGGGAAGGTCAGGCCCTTTTGTGGCCCCCACAGCAGTCCTTAGCTCTACTACCCTGACATCAACACAAAGACTTGGTTCAGAGCCTGGGAAATACATTCCTACTCAGCTACATCCCCGACCTTGGTCCCCCCATCTTTGTCTTGGCAGCTGTGAGTTCAGTGCCCTGTGCTGTCTTATTCAAGTGTCATGGCAGCCCCTTCCTCTTAAGCCTTCTTGCTTCCTATTTAGTCTACTCCTTACAAATCTGAATATATAAACCATAAATCTGGCCAAATCAGTCTTGCTGAATTCCATGGCGCCATACTGACCTGAAGATACATCCCAGGGACAGATGAGGTAAGGCCTTTTGCAAAGGCCTGCATTTGGTTCCCAGCAACCACATGACAGCTCACTATTGCTCCTAACTCTAGTTCCAGGAGATCTGATACCTTCTGACCTCCAAGGGCTTCAGGCATTCACGGGATAAACAGGCATTTACACAGGCAAAATACTCAATTTTAAAGAATTTTTTTAAAATTGCAGATACATATGGCACTGTCGTCTGACTACCCCATGGCACACTTCCTGTTCACTCCTTATCTCTGGACCTCGGTTACTACCGGGCACTCTATTCTGAATGCCTTTCCCGCCTTTCCCTAGGCTAGAGAACCATTGGAGCACAACCCCTCCACAGCATGTTCCGATCAATCCAACTGAGTCACAGGTGTCACTCTGAGCTTCTAGGGCTCTCTGCAGTGTCCAGGCTGACACCTGCTCTCATGCCTATGACTGTTCCAGCTGCACCAACCTGAGCGTTACGTAGGGACACACCTGTTCCACACCTGTTCCCACCCTGTCTCCGAATTTGCTGGGCACACAGGCACTATGGATGTGGTTGAACGAGACGAAATTGGATTTCTCAGGTTGCGGCCCCCCACCCCCAAGCTAGCAGTTGGCAGAGGCTCTTCCTCCATTCCTTTGTGACAAAGGCTACTATTCAAAAGTGAGGAAGAGTCACATCTAGGCCCCAGGGGGCTTTCACTTCCCAGTCTCCTGGTCCACCTTACAGCCCTAGAAGAACAGTGCTGTCAGTTTTTCAAGGCAAAGAAACTGGAGCTTAGATAAGGAGACGAAGCCACTAAATTGTTATGCTCGGACTGGAAAGCAGTGTGCAGAGGCTGGTCTGCATAGTTTCCCTCAGAACCACCTCATGTACCCACACTGAGAGTCAGGCTTCGATTATGCCCTCGGACAACTCACTGCTTCTCTTTACCTCAGTTTCCTCATAAAACAAGGGCCAAGATTCCATACACTCAGAGCTGTTGGGACACTTTGTGTGGCTAGGTGAACAAGTTCAGATGGGCAACAAGTTCTCCTACAACCTGCCAGGGGACTGAACCGCTGCGCCCTCACTTCCCCAAGTCCCGCAGAAAGCCTCACCTTCCGTCCCGTCAGCTCCTGGAGGGAAAGAGAGAGAGAGAGAGGAGTTGGCGGGGAGGCCTGACCCGAGTCTCCAGACCCCTTCATACCAACCGCTTTCCCAGAGGGCAACTACTTGATTAGGGGACTAACAGAAGAGGGGTAAACGGTAGGAACACAGAGATTCGTGAATTCGGGACGAGGCTGTGTTCTACAAGGGGGGTTCTGCCTGCTCTCAGCGGAGCATTCTCCAAGCCTCCCTCCCCGCCGGTCCACACTTACCGATTCCTGACTGGAGCAATCCGATAAGCAGCAGAATGACCACAGCTTCCAGCTGCCCAGGTCCCAGGCCCACCCTTAGGGCCATGGCCCAGGACAAGGGCCCCCAAAGGAGACTGGGTAGAAAAGGGAAGGAGTAGACGGCTGGTTTTGATGGCAGGATCTAGGTATGGGCTCGGAAGTGAGAAATCCCAGGATCTAGGCTAGAAAGGTGAACCAGGCTTCTCGGCAGGAAATGGCCAAGGGGAATAGACGGTGGGACACGCCTTTAGTCTCTGCAGTGACCAGTGTGGACCTGTTCTTCCTTACAACCTGGTCAACACAGAGACCTCTGCAGGCATTTCAGCAGGAAACAACTACCTGTGGGCTCCTCCCTTAGCCACGCCCTCTGCTCCGAAAGCTGGCCTTTTTTTTTTTTTTTTTTTTTTTTTTTTTTTCCTGCTTCCGACCTCTGTGGTCCTTTCTTGGCTTCTTTCACAGTGCGGGTGCTCTTGATAAAGGAAAACTGATCCTGGCCAGAGAGCAGTCCGAGGCAGGACTGGGGACTGGAAACCCTAAGGGCCAGCCAGCTATCCCAAGTTTTTCTGGTCTCTCAGTTATCACCCCTCCTACTCCTATGTCCTTCTTCCCAACCTGGCCTGGTCTAGATTTTATTAATGTAGGGCCACAGCCACCCCTCACCCTTTTCCTTCTCTCCTCAGGCCAGGTATCTAAGACTAGGGCATGGGGGAATGCCCAGGGCCAAGGCCATTCCTGGCAGGCCCTCAGTAAAGCTTGCAACCTTCCTGCAGGTGTTGAGCATATCTGGCTGTTGACAATCATCCAATAAGTATTTGCTAAGTACCTACTTGTGCACCGGCACAAGTGGCAGACTGTACCATCCATGACCTCCTTGGGATGATGATGATGAAGTAGGGACGTCAGACGTGAATCAAATAACAAAAGGCAATTATTGAATCATTTCAAATTAGGAAGCTGTGATGGACACAATTAGTGGGACTCTCAACTGCACCGTAGCTGGAGAGGCTGTGGAAGAACACTGGGAACCAGATCCTAAGAGGGCCTGGGAAGATGCTAAGGAAACAAAAGTTGGGCCAGTGTGGGGGCACATGCCTTTAAAGCCAGTTGTCTTTCCTCCCACTAAGGCAGAGGCAGGCAGGTTTCTGTGAGTTTGAGGCCAGCCTGGTCTACATAGCAAGTTCTAGAATAGCCAAGGCTACATAGAGAAACCCTTCTCTTAAAAAAAAAAAAAAAAAAAAAAAAAAAACACAAAGCTGGGTGTTGTAAAGTAGGTAGGGTAGAAGTTCAGGGAAGGGACTGGGGCAATGGCTCAGTGATAAAACAATTGCTGTGTAAGCAGAGAGACCCAGGTTCAGGTCCCCAGCTTTATGTAAAAGGTGAGTGTGCTGCCTCACAGTTGCAACTTCTTCCCACCAGGACAGTCCTGGGTGGGAGACGGCAGACCCTGGGGCTTCGCTAGCCAGCCAGTCTACATGAAACCGCAAGGTCCAGGTTAAGTGAGACCCTGCCTCAAGACAGGGTGGGCAGCAGCAGCCTCCGAATTTGCTTGTGCGGGTGCATGTGTGTGTATGTACACACAAGTAACAGGAACACAGAAAGAGTTCTCGGACAGGCAGCCCACGTGACTGCAGTCAGTGGGTACGGATAGGGGTTAGGCTTAAGTTTGAGGAAAAATTGACCCTTACTTCCTCTACTGTCTTCGAGAAGCCTAGGCCTCTGGATTCCAGCCCAGCCCTGTCGGAGAATTCCTGGAGGGGGTGAGTTCGAGTGGTTGACTTCGGAGGGAGGGGCAAGACTTTGGGAGTCACGTGTGGTTTGTTTAGGGAAAGGATGAGGCAGATTCTGTGTGGAGTATAGAGAGCAGGTGGGTGTATGCACTCCCTGGAGGGCCTGGAGAATATTCACTGTGGTTCCTAACAATGAAGGAAAAGCCTTTAATATCAGCTACTCTTTTCGGTCTCCTGGGGCTGGCCACCTTCCAGTTTACTCTAGGTCTCCCTTCCCTATTCTCTGCCTGTATAATAGACTGGGGCCCCATCCCCACCCCAACTCTAGAAGTAAACCCTGCTCATGCATCAAGACTTCCAAGTGTTCTTCAGTTCTATATTAGCTGTCTTTATGTGCTCAAACCTCACTTCTCCTCTGACCCTAGTCAAGGAGTATTTAGATGCTATTGGGAGCGCTCGGGGAACTTATTGTTTTAGGCTCCAGGTGTCATGCTTTGCCAGTTAGCAAGTAATATGGATTGAATTAACTGGTGAGTGACTGGTAGGGGCAGGGGTGGAATTTGCATGTAAGTGGCCTAGCTCCTGGGGGCAATGGTTAGGCCATGCAAGAGGGAGTCTCTTAAAGGGTGTGGAGGTTCTTGTGTTTTGTGGTGTGTGTACATTACACATTAGGGTATATATTTGGGGCTAGCTTTGACATCCCAAGACTTCCTAGTCTCGTACATACAAAGCCAGGGCTGAGGTATGCTGCAGGTGCTGGGGACACTAATTCCAAAGAAGAGGTGACACACAACCAGCTGTACACCTAACCTCCCCCGCCCAGAGGCAGGAATGAGGGAACAGCTGCCACGTTATAGGGGACACATTTCCTGGGATCCCAAGGCCTGACTCACCAAGAGGGTAGAGCCCTATCCTTAGGGCTTTCCCCTTAGCTCTGAGGTGTTCAGCACCTCTGTAGCCTGAGAGATGCCACAAAGCCACGTGTCTGTATTTACATCTTTATTGTCTGTTCCTCCTCCACCCCCAAGGATTCTTAGATTCAGAATAGCCAGCACTGAGGTCCAATTATCTGAAAGCTGATGCAGTTGAGGTGGAAGAGGCCCTCTCCGGCCTGGGAGCTGGCTGGTTGGGTCACATTCCAGCCCTGATGGGCGGGGTAAAGAGGAGCCAGGCTCTCAGTGAGGGATCAGTAGAGCCAGTAGGAGGAGCAGAAGCAGAGGGGCAACCTTAGGGGAGCTTGCAGATCCTGCCAAGTCTTGGGGGCACAGGTCATTGCCTTCAGGAGACCAGTAGGAGGAGTCACTGGGATGAAGAAAATGGGCTTCTCCCACAATTTGTGATATCCAGGTTGCTTCAGGGCCGATGGCTGCAAAGAGCTCCCGGCTACCTCGAACAGCCATGCCCATGAGAACCCAGGGGCCTCCCTCGGTCTGGCACAGGAGGGGAGGTGCTGAGGTTACCTGCAGAGTTGGCGCCAAGGCCAAATGAGTCTGTTACCCTTCCATCTGGCTCTCTTAACTTCCCCAAGGTCCAGTCATAAAGCACTGCGTATCTCACCCTTAGGAATCCTGGTTCCTGGTCTCTCTGAGGTCTAGCTCAGAAATAATGTTTCTATCTGAAACCCAATGCCGAGAAATTCCTATTCTATTTGAATTGGGTCTAGTTGCCCAGAACTACCTTTCCCCTCCCTGGTCCAAGATCCCTAGACCCCTGTACCTCACATCTATCCTCCTGCCCCTCTGTATAGAGGACACAGAAGGTTCCAGGAGTCAGAATGCCCTGATAGAGGCAGTGACAGAGTTGTGGTCCCAAGATGGAGACAGCAGCAGCTACAGGAACTAGAGAGGAGAGAGAGCTGTAAAGGGTTCTGGCCCAAGGATATTCCTTATTCCCATGCCCCAAGGGCTCTCACCTCTGTCCTGTGGGTCCTTCCAGCCCAGAACCCAGCAGCTGGCCCCTGGAGGAATACCTCCTGGGTGTAGGCAGATGGGAAGAGCTGATGGGGAGGGTTCCACCCGAGAGTTCAGCTCCAGTAAGGCTAGCGGGGGTCTAAGTCCTAAATGCCGGGGCAGACGGATACTGGTGACAGAGCGTATCTGGTGGCGCTGTGGAAGGGAGCTGACCCCTGCCCAGCCCAGATATACTTCAATGTAAGGCACCGTTGTAGAGCCCAGCCTGTGAGAATAGGAACCAGTATCAGAACCAGCATCCCGTCTTATTTCTTCCGCAGCGGGTGAAGTCCTTCCCAGCAGAACAGGGCAAAAACAGTCTCTAGGACGACCCACCAACTGCTCTGTGATTTGTCTCTCTCTTCTGTTTTTTTAAATCTAACCAAACCAAAGTGCTTTCCCTGTGCTATGTAAGCCCAAATGTGATGATTTCCTGCTACTGAAAGAACCCTTCATCTCTCACCCAGTTTTCCTCTCCTTGCTAGGAGAGACCCACCTGAGAATACAGTGAGTGGCTGCTAGGACCCAGCCTGGGGCCACCAGAATCCCAGTGCAGACTCTACCACCAGTCACATGCACCTCCGTCAGCCAGGGCCACAGCTCACCAGCTGGAGTGGATTTTGGCCTTAGGCCACAGGCTAGAGAGAGGAGGTGGCCCTGTCAGTGATCTCAAAGCTGCCCCCTAAAGGTCTTGCCAGGATCTAAGAATTAGGAACTCCTGAAGCTCACCACCATGCTCTGTGTGTGGGGGACAAGTCTGTTTCTCAGTCTCCTCCCCTTCGGGGCCCCAGTCCCAGGTTAGCTGGTCCTCCAGGTAAGCTCCCTGAGTCACATGACTGATCCATAGACCATGAGTCTGCATTGGGAAAAAGGCTCGGGGCCGGAGACAACCATTTGAGAGGGTTCTGTATCCAGCCAGGAACCACGTCCCTTCCTCACGACACAGAAGGCTCCAACTTGAATCATTCTGCAGTAAAAAACAATAGTATTGCTCACACGAGTGCAGGCTGCAGGCCTGTAGATCCTTAGCTTTCTGGGCTTTTCTGGGATCCTGATTCTCTTCTGTGCATGAATCCTTCAAGCCAAGTTCCAACACTGATTTGTGTAAAACTCCAGCCCTCACTTGACAAACCCCAATACCTTCTCCCCCAGCCCTCCCCCCTTCTTGTTCGTTTTCAAGACAGGGTTTCTTCCATGTAGCCCTGGCTGTCCTCAAACTCTGAGATCACCTGCCTCTGTCTCCTGAGTGTTAGGATTAAAGACACAATGCACTTGGTCTCAACTGTCTCTTAAAATTGATAAGCTCAGGTTGGGGAATTGGCCCAGTTTGTAAAGCACTTGGTTCACAAAGATCCGGGCCTGGATCCCAACACATTTTTCGAAAGAAGGAATAAACTGGGCGTATCGGTGCAACACTCAGGCAGATCTCTGAGTTTGTTCAAGGCCAGCCTGATCTACAATCTTTTTTTTTTTATTTTTAAATTTTATGTATTTTTATTTTATGCGCATTTGTGTTTTGCCTGCATGAATGCCTGAGTGAGGGTGTCCGATACTGGAGTTACAGGCTGGGAACAGAACTGGAAGAGCAGTCAGTGCCATTTCTCCAGCCCCTACACAGTAAATTCTAAGACAGCTAGGGATACAGAGGGAGGGGGAGTGGAGAAGAGAAAGAAAGAAAGAGAAGGGGGAAAAAAAAGAACAGAAATAATAGTTCTGTCATCACGCGGAGCCGAGAACGCCCCACCCCATTCTAGCTCGTCCCGCCTCCAGCTGGATTCTGGTCAGGACCGGATTTCCGCAGCGAGTTTCTGCCACTCACCCAGCATGGGCCCGCCTCTTCCTCCTCCTGATAGGCGGGGCAAAGCAAGTATGGCGGGTCTCCTGGCGGCGGCACGGACTCCCCCTGGCGGCCGTACAGGCAGTGACACCACCAACTGTTCAACAGCTGCGCCTCCAGCTGCGCGCTGGAGCCTGGGGCGGGTTCTGAGAGAAAGAGCGGCGAGGGGTCGCTTCGGCCGTGTGCTCGCCGCTCCGCCCGCCCCACCCAGTCCGTGGCCCCGCGCCGCCTCGCGCACCCCCGCGTCCCCAGCGAGCCAGGCGACAGCGGCTCCCGGGCAGAAAATAGTGTTCGCGGTGGGGCAGGCACACGGCACTCGGGGCCGCGGTCAGGTTCACGCGCGTCCTCAGCTGCAGCAGTGCCAGGTCCGTAGCGAAGTCTCTGGAAGCGTTCTCGTGCACCACGAGGCGCGCCACTCTCTCCTCCTCCGGACGCGAGGGCAGCAGCACCCGCCAGGTCTCGAAATCGTGGGGTGAGCTGGCAGGGGTGCGGGACTGCTGGATGGGGAGGCTGAGGAGCGTGCGCATTCCGCATACAGGACGCAAACCTAGTTTCCCAGGCTTAGACTGCATCTCTGGGTTGGAATACTTCGTCCAACCTGGAACCTTGACCCTACCCTGTTATTCTCGTTCTCGAGTTCTGAACCGAACCACCTACCCCGCCCTCGCCAGATTCCTGGCTTTGTGTGGGTTCTTTATCTCCCACGACTTCACACCACAAACTGAGTTTCAACTCCCACCCCAAAGGAAGGGCTGAGCCAGTCTTTCAGGCTGATGCGGGGAAAGGAGAAAGAGTGCCGGATGTATGGATTCTCACTCACTCCAGAAAGCAGCTGGCGGGTGCCAAGACCCAGCTGTCAGACACCAGAGCTCCATAGCAGGGTGTAGAGCCCGGTAGCATCACCTGGGCCTCCCAGGGCCAGCTTCCTGGCCTCGGAGCCTTCCCGCACTCTAAGAGATGAGAGGCCTCGGTCAGAGGTCTGCAGAAATCCTTAACCCTTCAGCCTCCACCCCAATTCATATCCGCCCAGCTCAGCTCAGGGTCAGTGCATCTGCCCTTCACCTGGTTGGGCAAAGGTACAGTTTTCTTCTCTGGGATCCCAGGGTCCTGACTGGGGCTTCTGGAGCTGGCTTGGAAAGGCAGGCCCAGGTTCTGAACCCTTCACGTATTCCCGAATCCACGACTCATAGGGAGCTACTGCGGTGAAGACCCCAGGGCGGTTCCTCCTTCCACAGCCAAAGCCAAAACTGGTGATTCCTGCCAGGAACCATCGGCCGCCATCCTCACAAACCAGCGGTCCCCCAGAGTCACCCTAATGATAGATGACTCAAGTCAGAGATTAGTTCAAAAGTTCTCACCCCATTTTGGCCTTATAGTCACTGTCTAGAAACCTTCCTTGAAACTATCTTCACTTTTGTATTATCTACAACTCTAATGAGAAGAAAGCCTGGTAAAGAACCACAGAGTAGCCAAAGCCAAGAGCAGCCAGACAAGGCACCAAGAGGGTCTCATTTGGAGCTAAATGATACTTGTAAATAGTTCATCCCCAAATTGTCTCTGATTTCTAAGGTTTCTAAATCGCAGCTCCCAAAGTTTTGTTTTGGGCTGACCCTAGGGTCTCAACAAATGCTGAGCTCTGTCTGCCCCTTTAAAAAGTAAATCGAGGAAGCTGGGAGGTCAGAAAAGTGCGTTGGATCCCTGGAACTGGAGTTACAGAGGTTGTAATGGTCCTGGGAATTGAACTCTGGCGCTCTGCAAGGGCAGCCAATGCTCTTAACCACAGGCAACTCTTTAGCTCTGATTATTTAAATTTAGATTCAGTTTTAATTTCTCAGCCTCCCATCCCCTTTCCTCCCTCTGTTTTGTTTTAGTTGAGATAGGTCTCATGAAGCCCCAGCTGGCTTCAAGTTCACTGTGTAGCCGACGTTGGTCTCGACTACCTCATGAGTTCTGGAGCTGTAGGCACACACCTTAACTCTCAGCTCCCGTGGTGCTGGCTGAGCCAAGCACTCTAACAGCTGAACTATATGCCCAGTATTTCTTGCTCACTGTTAACTTTTTTTCTTGCTGCAGAGGGAGGGGCAGAAGGAAAGAGAGAAAGAGTATGTTTGGAGGCTCCAGGAATTGAACTTAAGCCACTTGTGTGGCAAACACTTTTCCTCTCTGAACCATCTCACGGGCTCCTTTTTCTTAAGATTGATTTACTTATTTTGTATTTTATTATTATCTTGTGTGTGGGAGGAGCCATGTATCCTACAGCACACATATAGACATCAGTCACGATGGTTGGCTCTCTTCTCTCACCTTCAGTTCCAGGGATGAGACTTGGGTTGTCAGGCTTCTGAGGTAAGTCCTTACCCAGTGAGTCATCTAACCCCCTGTCTGTCTTCCTGCCTTCTGTCCCTGCACATCCACCCCAACAAGGTCTTGATATAGTTCAGCATCACCTTGAACTTGATCTCATGCCTCAGTCTTCCAAGTGCTAGAATTACAGGCCTGGGGCTCCATGTGCAGCTTTACTTTTTTCCTTTTCTTTTTCTTTTTTCTTTTTCACACCACATTTCAAATGTCCAATAGATACATATGACTAGCAGCTATTGTACTGGAAAAGTAACATTTTCCATAATTAAGATTTTTTTTTTTAAGTCAGGGTCTTATATATAGACCTGGCTGGCCTTGAATTCTAGGATCGGCCTGCCTCTGCCTCCTGAGTGCCACAATGTCTGGCCTTTCTGTTTTTAAATTTCTATTTACTTATTTAGTGTGTGTGTGTGCTCAGGTGTCATGGCCAGAGTGTAGAGGTCAAAGAGCAACTCTCAATACTCTGTGGGTCCTGGGAATCAAAATCAGGCTGTAAAGCTGGACAGTAAGAACATGGACTGGCTGAGCCACATTGCCAACCTCAGAAAGTTCAACAAACTCTACAGTAAGGAATATTCAAAGAACTCAAGAAGCTAAACATAAGGAAAACACACAAGCCAATCAAAAAATGGACCACCAAACAGAGAGTTAGTTCTCAAGAGAAGGAACACACACACACACACACACACACACACACACAAAACTAAATGTTTTTAAAAGTGTTCAACATGATTAGCAATAAGGGAAATGCAAGTTAAAACTCCTTTGAGATTCCATCTCACTCCACCCAGAATGAACATTTTCAAAAACAGAAATGACAGATGCTGGTGAGGGTGTGGGGAAATGTAAGCACTAATCTATTATTGTTAGGGGTGGGAATTCAGAAATCCATTGTAGAAACCAGCATGGAGGGCTCTCAGACAGCTACAAGGAGATGTTGCCCATGATCAGAGATCCAGGCGTATGTCCAAAGGACTCCAGGTTCTCCTTCAGAGAGACCTGCCTATCAATGTTCACTGATGTTCCATTCACAGTAGCTAGAAAATGGAATCAACCTAGATGTCCCCTCAACTGATTAATGACTGATGAAAATGTGGTAACTCTACACAATAGGATTTTATTCAGCTGTAAATAAAAGAACTTTGGGGCTGGAGAGATGGGTCAGAGGTTAAGAGCACTGACTGCTCTTCCATAGGTCCCAAGTTCCATTCCCAGAAACCACATGGTGGCTCACAACCATCTGTAATGGGATCCGATGACCTCTCCTGGTGAGTCTGAAGACAGATACAGTGTACTCACATAAAATAAATAAATAAATGAAATTTACAGGAAAGTGGGTAGAACTGCAAAATACTATACTAAGTGAGACTTTGCAAGCCCAGAAAAGATAAATGACACATATTTTTTCTCATCTGTAGACCTATGTTTATTTTAGAGTGTCTATAGTGGTCAGGAAGCTTGAACAGGCTAGTGAGAGAGAGGGAAGAAGCCTAAAGGGGTGAGGGCCTAGAAGAACACGTGCTATAAAAATGGGAGGGTACAGAGGGCTAAACATTAAGTTGGGACACGGATGGGGGGACAGGAGAAAGGAGAAAGTGGGGTAAGTTAACCGAAACTAGAGGTATACAGAAAACCTTTATGGAAACCCAGTACTCTGGGTAAAAATTATAACAGCTTATTCTATAAAGAGTGAGTGTTCTAGGCCAGCCAAGACTATGTAGTAAGATCCTGTCAAAAAATTAAAAAATATATATGTCTGTACTTTTCAAAGGAGTTTGAATGCATATGGACCATGCTTCCCCAAGAAGCCATAGGCTATTAAGTGAAAATCTCAGTGTCAAGTACGACACACTGAGGAACATACTATAGGAACAGCTCCCTATGAATTGTTCATCAGGGAAGCCCTAGAGGCTCCCAAAGCAACACAGACTATTGCAGTTGCTCTTGATTTCCAGCCATATTTCAGAAACGACAACACACTTGAGTTGCAATACACAGAGAAACCAACCTGGAACTAACCAGAAAACATTTTCTCTGATGGCTAGCTTTCATGGTACTATGGAGCCCGGTGGGGAATTTAGTTCATCAGTACTATTACGCAACAGTAAATCCTGACGGCTACAGTGTGAACCTGACAGGCAAGCTGTGTCCATTGATAAACAGTGGTATGAAGGTCATAGAGGTAACCATCTGCTTTCTGATTGGATATCTAAGGAATCCACAGGAAGGATTCTATCCCTGGTAACGTGAACCATGGAGTCATGAGCCCTAGCACGTAATCTACTCTACTCCTGTTGTTTTCCTACATATTATTAAACTGCCTTATAAATATTTATGTTTACCCACATAGATCTGTGCGGCTCTCAACCTTGGTCAGAAAGCTCTGTGCAGTGGACATTAGTTAAATGCAGACATAACTGGCCAGAATGCTGAGACTGGGTGACCATTGAGGGCTTACCACTAGGTGGAACACATGTGTCACCATCCCCTGAATGTTCTCCAGGAAGCAGGGAAGAAAAAGAGGTGGAAAGAACCCAAGAGCCAGAGGATGGGGAGGACTGGTATCAAGTGCTGTCTTCCAGGCGGAGGTGACCATTGTATCCATGAACTCACTCAAGTATACCTACACACAACCTAACTAATGGAATCTGCCAGAGTTTCAGCAGACAGTACTAACTGGACTCAAGCAATTTGCAAAAATAAAAAGAGACGATATGGAGGTAGGCGTGGAAGGGGTGTTGCAGGTTTCTGCCTGGAGAAAGGGGGGAGTTCAGTGTGGATATGATCATTGTACATTGTATTCATGTATGAAATTGTCTAAAAGTAAATAAAAGATATTTGTAGTGAGGGAAATCAAGTAATCAGAGCTGGAGAGATGCCTCTGGGGTTAGCAGAGCATTTGTTTGAGAGGACCCAGGTATGGTTTCCAACATCCACATGGTTGACTCATCTGAAAGTCCAGTTTTAGGAAATCTGGTGCCCTTCTCTGGCCTCTATAGACACTGCACACACACGTGGTACTCATCAGGCAAGCCACACAGAATATTAACAAGATAAATACATATAATTAAAATCTAAACTTTTAAGAGACTGATTATGTCTATGGGTCCTGGAACCTCAGAACCACCTATTTTGTATCCACACCACTACTGTGAGTGCTGGGTTAAATCCTCAAAAAAGTTGTTTCAAATATACTGTTTTGGCCATCAGCCAATTATTTGGAAAATTCCCTCTGTGAAGAATTAATTCATTTTTTTCCCCAATAATTATTTGTTAGGCATCTACTAAGCAACAAGTGTTGTGCTATAGGCTTGGCTTTGGAATAAGAAAAAATAATAGGTACTAGTTTTTTAGATCTTAGTGAAGTCATTAATTGTGGTAAAACGCCTGATGTATTACTGTCATCTTCCAGATATGAAGTTTGGACATTCGGCAAAGTTGAATATCTAAGAGCTGGTGGTGCTGGACGTGTGCAGGGTGTGGATTATGTGGGTGAGGCCATGTCAAGCCAAGCCAAGGCCTTGGAATCATAAGATATTGGCAAAGCTGTGTCCACATATGGGTCATGCTCAAGATGGGTGGCAGAGCTCAACTCGGGAGTCCAAAACAATTGATCAGTGTGTGTAAAGATTAGCAACTGCAGCTTCCTCTGAGAAGTTTGTAGCCCCAGACTACTGGTCTACAGAGACCTCCCCCTGAGACTAGCTAAACCTTGCCACTATGCTATGCCCAATGAACACCTCAAAGTTCCTGGCTACAGTGAGACTCTAACCTCAGTTTGGCTGTATGTGTGCCTGACCTTTCTTCATTCTCTCACTAGCCTTAGTCTGGGTTCACGACCCCTGCCTTATGGGATGCATGGGTGGATATAGCAGCAACTGACACTTGGGCGTCTGGGGCTTTACTGTGTCATAGTAGATAGTATCCATGTACAGAGGTACGATGCTGAGTCGTAGCTTCCATACATACATCTTTATGCCAGTCCTACTCATTGATACTCTTGGTTTGAGATAGGGTCTAAGAAGCCTAGGCTGACCACTATGTAGCTCAGACAGGCCCTAAGCGGTTCACTGGGCCTCTCCTCTACTAACCAAGTGCTAAGATTACAAGTGCTTCCTGCTGTACCTGCTCCACTGACTGTCTTTGGGTTTTTGTTTTGTCGCCAGAGATTGAATCTAGCACCTCCTTGGTGCTCAGCTCACACTGTATCCAGGAGCCATACTCCCCAGGCCAGATTCTATTGAAGATGAGGCTCAAACTTTCATCTACTCCTTAGGTGCTTCCTGTAGTTAGGAGACCTGTCCTTACCTGGCAGGTATCCCTTCGTCCCTCTGGATAGCCGGCACACAGCATCCCTGGCAACAGCTGGAAAGTCAGGTTGAATGGGCCAGGTCGGCTGTAGAGACATTGACAGGCAGCCTCTCCCAGCAACTTTAGCTCTACTTCCTGTAGAACCCAGGGGAGAGGCAGAGGGTCTGAGGGCAGAACCAGAGAACAGATACTGTCAGTTAGGTCTGAAACACTTATCTCTCCTTTGCTTTGTTCCTTTCAGCTGCCACGTAGATCAGCATGCCGCTACTGGGTCTGTAGATGTCGCTCAGTTGGTAGGCTGCTTGCTAACATACACAAAGGCTGTGTCCAGTCCCCAGACCTGAATAAACCAGATGTCCTAGCACATGTCTGTAATCCCAGAACTTGGGAACTGGAAAAGGAGAATCCAAAACTCAAGATCATCATCAGCTACATAGCAATGCTAGCTTGGGCTATGTGAGACCCTGCCTTGAGAAAGAAAGATGGCACCCTGACCAGTACTTTCATCACGTCATCTATTGCTAAGACCCAGTGTTACGTTTGGCCCCCGTTAACAGCCAGCGAGAGCTGTTACAGATGACATGGGTTGTGTAATATACAAGGTCTACAGACAATAATGTGTATGTGTCAGAGCTAAAAAAAAAAAAAAAAAAAAAAAAAAATCAAGCTTTCAACCCTGATGTGGAGTGGGTATTTATTCAAAAAACAGAGCAACATTTACACAATGATATCACAAGTATTAGACAAGTATTAGATATGGTCTTGTATCCATTTGCCAAACACAGAAACTGGACTTTAGGATAAGAATCTGAGTGTTAGCTAGGCATGGTGGCACAGCGAATCTCTGAGTTCTTGAGGCCAGCCTGATCTACGGAGTGAGTTCCAGGGCAGTCAGGGCTACATAGAGAAACCCTGAAGCAAAAGACAAACACACACACACACACACACACACACACACACACACACACACACACAAGCAAAAAACCACAACAACAAAGAATCTGGGTGTTGGGAGCTGGAGAGATGGCTCAGTGGTTAAGAGCACTGACTGCTCTTCCAGAGGTCCTGAGTTCAAATCCCAGCAACCACATGGTGACTCACAACCATCTGTAATGAGATCTGATGCCCTTTTCTGGTGTGTCTGAAGACAGCTACAGTGTGCTCATATAAATAAACTTAAATTTAAAAAATTTGGGTGTCATCTCTGTCCCCATTTTAAAAGATTATTTTATGTATATGAGTTTTGCCTGATAGTATACACATCACACGTGTCCCTGGGGTGTGCATACAAAGGTCAGAGAAGGTCACAGGATATTCGGGAACTGGAGTTATGGGGGGTTACATTTGGTTGTAAGCTGCTGTGTGGGTGCTGGGAGCCAGACCTGGGTCCTCTGCCACAGCAGCAACTCCTTTTTAACTACTGAGCCTTCTTTCCAGCCTCCTCGACTCCCCTTTTAACTCCCCTTCCGCACTTAGCTTTCTCACCTGTCTCTATATTCTCAGGGTAACTTCCCAGCGCAGGCACGCAAGCTGAGGCCTCCTGACTGGTCAGTTTCCTAATTCACTCTGTACCTGCTACTTCTAGGAGTAGGATGGATGCAGGCTCAACCCGGGCCCCAGTGCTAGCCTGGGACTCCGGGTATGTAGCACCACTTCCGGCTGCTGCTTTTGTTGTTGCTGCTGTTACTGACGCAGGGTCCCAGTATGCAGCCCTAACTGTTATGGAATTCACTATGTAGAACATTCAGACTTTGAACCCTCAGAGATACATCTGCCTTTGCCTCTAGAGTGCGGAGATTAAAATCATACGCCACTGCAACCAGCCCAGGTGTTACATTTGATGATATGTCTCAGGAGCCAGAGAGGGATAGGGAACGTGAAGAAGTCCTTCCAGACTCACCAGAATCTTGAGAGGTCAAGCTATGGCTAAACCTGTCCTTAGAGCTCAGCGGGAGAAGTTTCGGGGTGGCCTGGGGACCTTGGTAACACCACTGGTTGGCAGTACTCTGTCCTTCGGTATCAGCATTACTTTAAGATCTTCTATATCCAGCCTCAGAATCCTTGTGAGTTTTGCCTCCCGCCACTGGGTGTAGCACCCCAGGTTTTCCCCCAGGGCCTCTATTTAAGGCCTGTTGTCAGTCAGGATGCTCTGACTCTTACCACAGACTTTCTAGGCGCACATAATCACCCTTCACTGTTGGTACCCCTGCAGCTTTGGCTTCTCCTCCCGAAAGCTCCTCTCAAAGCCCCTCGTCCTGGCCAAGTCTGACCAAAGCGGATGTGGAATAGCTATGGGTATGTTTACTAGCGGCAAAGTAACACCGAATGATAGGGGTGGTAGAAAATGAAAAAGCAGTCTGCCCTCGGACACACTGCTAGCCACTGCTGATAGGCTTTACTTGGGTTTTCTCTGCTGAGCCACCCAACACCCCGGGAGCTGTTTTCCTCTTTTCACAGGAGGAAATGTGCAGCGGCGAATGCTTTGTCTGAAAGAGCTGGGATGGAACCCGAATCTGACCTAAATCCAAAAGAGAAAAGAGAGAAAGAAAAAAGAAAGAAAAAAAAAAAAAAAAAAAAAAAAACTGGGAGAAAAGGTGAGACCAGGAATGGGGCAACCTCGGGGTGGGGGGCAGAGGAGGGTACTTAAGAGGAGGTTAGGAATTTTCCGTGGATCAGAATCAAATCTCAGAAGCTCCACCTGGGTCCCGCTGTTTAGGCTCAGCTTCGAGGAGGCAACCAACCTGAGGACCCAGCTTTCAGGGACCCCAGGTCCCACACTTGCAAGGGCGGTGGTGCGCCCCACTCACCAGCTTCCTGGACGTCTCCCCAACCAGTGGCCCAACAGGCAGTTCCGTGAGCGAAGAGGTGCGAGGCACGAGGCAGGCAGACCGGCCGCACGGAGGGGCCCAGCTTGGCTGGAGAGGCCAGGCGCAGCAGAGCCAAGTCTGCGCCCAATTCCACTCTGCTGTAGTTGTCTGGTATCAGGATGGTGGCCACTGAGCGCACGTGCGCTCCTTCCAGGGGCCCGTCCTGGGAGTGCACGCCCAGCAGGACTGACCATTCGTCCGCGGGCTTCAAGGTCCCATTCCTGCTCCATTGCGGGGAAGGGGGTGGGAGGGGAAGGAAAGGGGACTAAGTTGGAGTCAGTCCTTGGAGCTGAAGACTCAGAGCCATCAGGGAGCTAGGGTCAGTAGAAACTCGGGGGGGGGGGGAGCAGATCCAGATTTGGGGTGATACCATGGAGGTTGAAAGGGTCAAATAGGACTTGGAGATGTCAGTGGGAGCGTTGGAAAGATTTCTCTATTCCAGGGTATGAGCAGGGAAGGTTGAGCTGCAGGGCGGGGTTAGCTGTAGAGAGCCCAGACAGACTGTACTCACATCACGAAACAGTGAGCAGCGGAGAGGACCCAGGAAGGAGCGATGAGGGAGCCCCCGCAGATGTGGCCCCCACCTTGATGCAGGCTCACCTGCCATGGCCAAGAGCCAGGATGCGCGTCGGAGCCCCCCACGATTCGGGAAGAGGGTTCAGGGTGGCCGCAGTCTGTAATGGAGACTCCTGGAAGTCAAAGCTCTGTTCGGGTTCCCTTCCTCCCCTAATCCCTTGGACTCCGGAGACCCTGGTAAGGCGGGGACATGGCTCCATCCGCCCTTGAGTTTGCTCCTCTGAACATGAGCAAGACACGGCTGGAGTGCCCGGGAACTTCCGATCCTCTCATGACCTAGCCAGTTTGAAACTTCTTTAGAATTCGAGACAGCCTTTCAGCGCTCAGGAGGCAGAAACAGGTGGATCTCTGAGAGCGTGAGGTTAGCCTGGACTACAGAATGAGTTTCAGAATAGCCAGGACTATAGCGAGTGACCCTGTCTCAAAGGCAAAAACAAAGCAATAAGCAGGCAAACAAAGTAAAACAAGGTCGAAGGCAACCCATGCCTCTCCTACCTAGGTCTTCAAATTCTCCTTGGGTAGGACTGACTACTGGAAGACAGAAGATACAGAGAGAGAAAGATGCTCCTTACTTCAACGCCAATACTGTCAGCACCCATCTTCCTGCTCTTCCCCGGCTTTTGCTGCCCTCACCCCCAGCTCCCCGTTTCTGCCCTTTGACCTGCCTACACTAAGGCAACTGAACCTAACTGTCCCCAGTCCATCAGTCTTACCCGAGTCCTGGAAGGCTTCTGGGATGGGACTGACCACTGAGAAGACAATAGAGGAGCAAGGAGAGTCTGAAGAGATGATGCTCTTAGGTGTGGCTCTTCCTCCCTCCATCCGAATTTACAGCGTTCCATCGCCCCATGACACCCCGGCTTCCTTCCCCCTTCTGCACAATCTCTCGTGCTCCCGGAATGTCCCTCCCCTCCTTTGGCCACCCTCCCCTTCTCAGCACTCTGCCTACTCCGACACCTCACTGCCACAAAGGATGCAGGATTTATCTTCGGCTTTTCAGCTCTCTAGGGCTGGTATCCAGACTTCTTAAAGCCCCGTCCTCTGAACTTACCCATGATTACAACTGGGAGAAACAGGTGGGACATGGTCTACTAAAGTCAGCTGGAGGCACAGAGGCAGGTAAGAGGTTGACTCCTGCTACCACTCTGTCACCAACTATGTAGTTGGTTCCTCCTGATGGTCCCAGGAGTAGCCCCACCCCCCTGGCTAGAACCCATCTGTGGGAATCTGAGAGGATCTGGGGCTGAAAGGGAAAAGTAGGGAGCTCAAAGGCCCCACCCAGAACTCTGGTACATCTCACATATCTGGAGGCTCAGAATGGAAGTAGGGAAGTGTCCTAGCTCCAGGATCTGTTGGATGTGGGAGAGATGAGCAGAGATGCCTGTGTGTTAAACCAAATAAGATGACTGGTGGTGGGGTGCTGAAAGCACACGCACCGAGTCTGTGAAGAGCAGGACGGGCTGGGCAGTAGCCCCTGGCATGACTCACCTGACACCTCACCCTTGATTGGGGTGTGGCTTCCCCAGTGGCTTGGCCTTTTCTTCTCACACAGCTCTGGTTACTGGAGTTACTGGCCAGGCCTGGGACAGGAACTCTAGGGAATTCAATTCCATCCTAACAAAGGGATCACAGATTCTGCCTTGTTGAGCAAGGCCTGGGGGTACTGGAGAGGACTAAGCAGCCTGGCAAAGCTCTAAACATCCCACTGCCCTCTGTGCTGCGGTAGTAGACTCTCAGTACTGTCCCTGGCTTGCTCTTTATGTGACTTAGAAGAGTCACCCAGCCTCTTGGTATACTGTTTATTACTAGGAGCCTATTTTAAAGAATGTAAGGCACTGGATGTGGTGGTACCTGTGATCCAACATTGTGAAGGCTGAAGGCACTCTAGTCCACATATACTAGATGACACAAGAGCTGCAGATATAGATTAACTGTTATGAGTGTTTGCTGCTCTTCCAGAGGACCTAAGTTCAGTTCCCAGAATCCACAACACCAGCTCACAACCTTCTGTAGCTTCAGCTCCAGATTTGGTGCCCTCCTTTAGCTAGAGACGTGTGTGTGTGTGTGTGTGTGTGTGTGTGTGTGTGTGAGAGAGAGAGAGAGAGAGAGAGAGAGAGAGAGAGACAGACAGACAGACAGACAGAGAGACAGAGAAACAAGGGAAAAAGCACATGGTTTGGTTGAAGATATAGCTCAATTGGTAAAACGTTTACTTAGAATGCATGAAGTCCTGGGCTTGATCCCTAGTTTTACATAAAGCAGGGATGGTGGTGAATGCTTATGATCCTAGCACATAGGAGGTAGAAGCTGCGGTATCAGAAGTTCAGGGTAATTTTTAGCTACATTGGGAATTTGGGGCCAGCCTGGGCTACATAGTAAGACTTTGTCTTTTTTAAAATTATATATATATATATATATATATATATATATATATATATATATATAATTTATTTAATATATGTAAGTACACTGTAGCTGTCTTCAGGCACACCAGAAGAGGGCATCAGATCTCATTACAGATGGTTGTGAGCCACCATGTGGTTGCTGGGAATTGAACTTGGGACCTCTGGAAGAGCAGTCAGTGCTATTAATCACTGAACCATCTCTCCAGCCCAAGACTTTGTCTTAATAAACAAACAAACAAACAAACAAACAAACATGACTCTGCTTAGTGAGTGCTTGAGGAAAGAGCTTTTTACATGTGTGCGTAGACTTGAAGGAAACCACAAAAGATGAGGAAGCACTAGCTGGCAGTGATGGACAGCCCTGGGGCTGGGGCTGGATTGCTGGTTGGTAGGTATGAACAATTAATTGCTTTGTAAGCATGAGGACCTGAGTTTGAATCCCCAGAACCTGTATATAAAGTTAGGCACAGCTACCCTGGGACAAGACAGATGCCAAGAGCTAAAGGACTAGTCAGCCAAACCCTGAAGCTCGGGTTCTATGACTCTGTTTCAAGGCAACACAGTGGAGAGTGGTAGAGGGGGTGGCAATGAGGGAGCCCCTGCTGCCTTGCCTGAGAGCGGGAGGAGGACTGGAGAGCGTCAAGAAGAGCTATGTTTGTGCAAAGAGCCAGCCAGTAGAAGCTGCCTCCTCAGTAGAAAAGTGTGACTTTTCTCCCCATCAGGGAAGAAGCTTGGAGGAAATCGGTGAGAGAGACACAACAGTTGTTATAGTGGTGTATAATCACAATGCTTGTGAGGCCGAGGCAAGAGAACAGTTTGAGGCCAGCCTAGCTGCCTCCAACACTGAAGAGAAACGCCCTCCAGGTCACTGCAAGTGGCTGGGCTCGGCTGAGCTGTTCTGTCTGTTGTCCCGAGTGTTTTGTAGTCAGAGTTATCTGAGATTGGAAGAGTAACAGGGCCCTAGACCCTAGCACATCTGACCCCATGAAGGATGTTCCATTCAGGCTGTAAAACTCAGCATGCAGGCAGTCCTACCAGCCAAAAGTAAAAAGACCTAATCCATCAAAACCCATAGTTCTGGGGAAATCTCTAAATGTACTAACCTTGACTTTTGGCTTCTGTAGTTCCAATTCTGGCTAACTGTTCTTGTTAAGTGAAGAATGTCAACCTAGAACATGGTTTTTTTTTTTTTGTTTTTGTTTTTGTTTTTGTTTTTGTGCTTAAAAGCTTCCCGAGAAAGCCTCGGGCTACACTGGGATCCAAGCACCCAGTGTAGTCACCAGCCGGCTAATAAAGACTCTCTAATGACTTAAACCTGAACAGTCTTCTCTGGTGGATGCTCCACAACCCCCTTTAGAGACCAGAGGGCTCTTTTCTGGTGAGTACCCCACAACAGGAACATCTGGCTGTTTACCTTTTTCCTGGTGTCGGGATCTCCCGTCTCTGCATCCTCTCTTTCAAGGTCTCTCTTTCATTGGCTCAGAAGCAGCAATTGTCTGTCTTTGTAAGGCTTGGACCTAGACCTGGCACAATGCCACGGTGAAAGTGGGTAAAGACTCTCACAGCTCAACCCAAAGTCTAGAAAGGTCTGCAAGGTGCACAAGTACCACGAGGCATGGTTTCCTTCAGTCATCTTTAGAAATGAACTACCATGGTCTGTAAAAGATACTATGTGGGTTGATGTTAAGGTGATACGTGATTGGACAGTGGAGAGGTAGGTACGGGGAAAAGACTAAGAAAACGGAAGAGGAGGAGAGGAGGGAAAGAGTCCGGGAGGAATGAAGATGGAGATAGATGTTTATGTTTCTCTCAGTGCATCTTTTCATAAATAAGGTTGTTATGAATGTTTTGTAAGGGATGGAATTGTACAAGATTTTTTAACTTATAAAGGTTAGCAAATTATATTATACCTATTGGATCGGAGTAGTTTGGTGTGTTCTTTGATGTGACTACTTAATTGAGCTCATAGGGTGTAGTGGCGAAACACATAAAGCCTGCCACAGAGTTGGGATGTGTATGTCTAAGGTTTGACAACAACATGCCAAGGGGAAGTGAGTGAAAACAATATGCCAGGGCGGTCATATCCACCCGGGACAGAAGCAGCAAGGGTGGTAGGGTGAACCATGTCTGAATTCATAGAGGTGTGTAAGGACTCCAAGTTAGAGATCCCCATAGTTGCAGATAGCCCTGAGCCGGAGCCGGCAAAGCGAGAGATAAAAGGTTAAACCACCTTTTAATATTTACTACAACAATACTACATAGAAAGGAGACACCTCCATAAGCTGGAGAGATGGCTCACATGTAAAGTGCATGTACTGGTATTTTTGAGGAGCCAAGTTTGGTTCCCAGCACCCATACCAGGCTACATACAACCTATTAGCTTCATCCCCAGGAATCTGACACCCTGTTTTGAACCTGCACTCACACACACATAAATGCACACACAGATGCACATGTCCACAAATTGCAGTATTCAGGAGGCAGAGGCAGGAGGATCTCTGAGTTTAAGGCCAGCTTGGTCTATAAGGTGAGTTCCAGTACAGCTCCATACACAAATTTTGTTTAAAAAATTCAAAACAAAAATAGCTACTTTTTAACATACTTATGGTGTGTGCGTGTATATGAACCCTTGTTTGGAGATCAGAGAACAACCTGTAGGAGTTGATTCTATCTCCTTCCACCCTGTGGTTTCCAGGAATTGGACTTAGGTTGTCAGGCTTGGTGTCAAGTGCCTTTAAGCCAAGGAACACTCTGGCCAACTTGAAAAATGAAAATTCAAAGCACCCAAGAGGATTGGGGGTTTTGACTATTGCTTAGTATTTTTAAATACATTTAAAAAATTCATTTATTTAATGTATGTGGATATACTGTTGTTCAGACACAGCAGAAGAGGGCATCAGATGCCCATTACAGATGGTTGTGAGCCACCATGTGGTTGCTGGGATTTGAACTCAGGACCTCTGGAAGAGCAGTCAATGTCCTTAACTGCTGAGCCATCTCTCCAGCCCTGCTTAGTATTTCTAAGACCATAGGTTCAGCATCAGATCCACACCCACACACCAAAAACCAAAGAGAAAAAGAAAACTCAGAAAACAAGGTATCAGTTGCTACTTAGATGGTTAAATTAAAAAGTCTGGCCTTAGTATAGTGCAGCAACACAGGGAGGTACAGGACTTCGCTCCCAGCATAACCAAACAGAGGAGGAACTAATACTTTCAGGGGCTGTGCATGTGGCTCAGAAGAATGCTTTGTACTTGGGGATACAGGAAGGAGGATCAGGAGTTCAAGGTTATCCTTGGCTATAGAGCAATTGTTCTCAACCTGTGAGTGAGATGTGACTCTTTTGGGGATCGAATGACTCTTTCACAGGGGTTGCTGAAGACCATCAGAAAACACAGATGTTTGCATTATGATTTATAAGGATAGCAAGATTACAGTTATGAAGTAACAACAAAAATAATTTTATGGTTGGAGTCACTACAGCTTGAAGAATTGTATTTAGGCATCGCAGCATTAGGAAGGTTAAGAACGGCTGCTGTAGAGCAAGTTTGAGGCCAGCGTGGGCTACATGAGACCCTGTCATAAAAACATGATGTAGTATAACATAGTCTCATAGCAGCTTTATTGACAAGAGCCATAGGCCAGAAAATAAAAGTCTAATAAAAAGGAAAATGAACAAATTATGGTGTGTTTAGACAATAGAATACTGTGCAGAAATGAAAAGAATGAACTACTCTTGGTACCTGGTATGGTGGAATCTACCTGTCATTCTGGCTGTTCAGCAGGCTAAGGCAAGAACATCCTTTGAGCTCAGGACTTCAAAGCCAGCCTTGGCAACACAGGAAAGCTGTATTTTCAAAAAGAATTACCTTGTGTGTAAGAACAGGAATGAGGGGGCTGGAGAGATTGCTCAGTGGTTAGAGCACTGACTGCTCTTCCAGAGGACTGGAGTTCAATTCCCAGCAACCACATGGTGGCTCACAACCATCTGTAGTGGGATACAATGCCCTCTTCTGCTATTTCTGAAGACACTACAGTGTATTCATATAAATAAAATAAATAAATCTTTTTTTAAAACAAGAACGGGAATGAATCTCATAGAAATGACTTTCGGTGAATATGTGTCATAGGGTATAATTTCAATAATCTAATTACATTATACAAGTTCACCTTCTCCCTTTTTCTCCCTCATTTGTTTTTTCAGAGCTGAGGACTGAACCCAGGGCCTTGGGCTTGCTAGGCAAGCTCTCTACCACTGAGCTAAATCCCCATCCCCCTCCCTCATCTTAAAAACACAACAAAACAAAAACCAAGAACTCATATGTTATCTTGACTTTGTTCCTAATCTTTCTGCTTCCCATTCCCAAGAGTCTGGACTTTAGGAATGAACCATCACATCTGTTGTATCTGGTGCTGGAGAGGAGATAGAAGCCAGGACATCCTGAGTGCAAGAAAACCACTTTGCCAAATGGAGCCATTGCCCCAGCACTCTGTTTTTAAACGTAACAACAACAGCAACAACACAAATACTATAATTGTTGTTCTTATTACTATTACTAAAATATTATTACTATTATTATTGGTAATATTAAGTATGGGTGTTTTGTCTGCATAAATACCTGCACACAATGTGTGTGCTATACCCACAGAGACCACAAGGTGATGCATCACCTTGGAACTGGACTTACGGTATAGCTGTGAGCAATCACATAGGTACTGGACATTGAATCTGGGTTCTCTAAATGAGCAGCCAGTGCTTTTAACCCCTAAGCCATTTCTCCAACACTGTTTGTTTGTTTTTGTTTGTTTTTAAGACAGGATCTCACTATGTGGCTCTGGCTGGCCTCAAACTGTCTGCGGCTCTCTTGCCTTGTCCTCAGTGCTGAGATTACAGGCACAAGCCATCATAGTTGGCTACTCACATATAATTTGGGAAAAAGACAAAATGATAAGTGGTGCAAAAAGCCAGGAGAGCGAAGTCCTTTTTGGTGCACTGGCTGAAAGGGGCACAGAACGCTCTTGACTGGGTGATGGCTATATAGACAAGGACGTCTCACTGGACCACATTCTTCCCGGAACTCGCTCTATAGACCAGGTTGGTCTTGAACTCGGAGATCTGGCTGCCTCTGGCTTCCGAGTGCTGGGATTAAAGGCATGCACCACCACCTCCTTGTTTGAGCTGTACTCTTTTTTTAAAAATTAATTAATTTTATTTATATAAGTACGTTGTAGCTGTCTTCAGACACACCAGAAGGGGGCATCAGATCCCATTACAGATAGTTGTGAGCCACCATGTGGTTGCTGGGATTTGAACTCAGGACCTCTGGAAGAGCAGTCAGTGCTCTTAACCACTGAGCCACCTCTCTAGCCCTTGAGCTGTACTCTTGGGGTAAGTATACATTCTGTACCTTACAGTACAGCTCTTACACCGGAGTGAGGACACAAACAGGAGTTTGCAAATGGATTCTAGGGTTAGCTAAGGAAACACAAATGAATCAACTCCAAAAAATATTTTCCTTGACTGAAAATGTTGGTGAAAGTGCAGCATCACATCAGATATACCAGGGTATTTGTGCTGGGCAGCTTCTCAAAGTACTGGGAAGATAGAGAGACCTTTCAGTGCTGGGAAAAACAGAGGCATCTGCAGCCAAGCTTTTGATATTACATTTCCTGATAAAAGAGGTAGTTTCTTTTAAGAAAAAGGTTCCAGGTCACTATTTATTTATTTTATTTCTGAGTTGACTTCAGGGGGAAAAAACAGAAAACAAAGAAAACTGATTGTCACTGTTAGAGAAAAAAATTCCTTAGATAATCCTCAATTTTTTTTTTTGGCCGTTTCTGGACTGGGGAGATAGCTCAGTGGTAAAGGACTTAGTGAGCACACAGGGCTATGGAGAACAGAAAACAGAATAGGCTGGTCGTGGTGATGAACCCCTGCAATCTCAATACTTGGGAGGTAAAGGTGGGATCAGGAGCTCAAGGCTAATTTTGGCTACATGGCTAGTTCAAGGCCAGCCGGGGCCGAAGGAGGCCCTGTCTCAACCCCCCCCCCTCTGCTTCTACAAACAAAAGTAAATAAATAAATTTAATAACTAGTGACCGGTTGGGGTACAGCACAGTGACATGGCACTTGTGGAGCACACGAGAGGCAAACAAAACATACAACAAAAAGATAAAGCCAGGACTGTTGCCTCAGCAGAGCTGAGTGTGTTCTGCCAGGATCAACTGCACCAGGCAGGACTGAATCTCCTGTGAAGGATGTGCTTAGGCAAGCACAGCAGCTCATACTGGCAACTCTAGCCCTTGGGAGGCTGAGACAGAGGGACTGGTTGCAAGCTAACCTCATCTACGTAGCAAGATTGAGGCCAGCATGGGCTATACAAGATCTTCTCTCAAAAAAAAAAAAGTGTTTAGGATCTAGAAGCCACTCCTCTTCTGGTAGGGCTACTCTGTTGAAGACCGGGCAGTGCCATATCATCAGAAAAGAACCTGGGTGCCCATCTGTTCCACCACTCCAAAAGGCAGTCCAAAGATCCAGAAATGGGCTCAACCTGGTCGATAGCAGGGTTCCTGGCAGTTAGATAAAAGCCAGCATTCTTTGGAAACTTGTGACACTGATTTCCATCTACCCAAGGGAGTCATTTTTCTTACCTCTGGCAGAGGAACATATGGCTATCCAAGTGCCTGTTACCCATCAAAGTGTATGCTGGCCTTCTCTCTGCGTCACAAGGACCTGCTACACATTTCAAGGTCCATGCTTGCATCCCATCGCTTCTTACCCACGTCCTCCCTCCAGCTTCCTTTTGCTCATTTCTCATTCTCCTCATTTGCCTGCTATCCTTGCTATGTTTGTTCGCCCCTCCCCCTCCTCTCTGATTTTTTTTTTTTTTCTGGATGACCTGTGTATTGGCAAGACCTTCACTGTGTGAGGGTCAATACATGGTTATAACATGATGTAATAGTTGTTCTTTTATGAACTTGGGAGCTTTTGTATTTGGTATATAATGTTTAGAATGGCAATATCCTCTTGGTGGACTTTCCCTTGGATGAATATGAAGTATCTATCTCCTATCTTTTCTGATTTGTTTTGGTTTGAAGTCTATTTTGTCAGATATTAAAATGGCTGTGTCTCTATTTTAAGGCTAACTTCTTTGGTTTACTTGCTTGGAATACATTTTTTCATCTTTCATTCCTTGATGGTGGAATGTATTTCTTGGATGCAGTAGAAAGAAGAATCATGTTTTCTAATACAATCTGCTAGTAGTCTCTTATTGATATTGAGAGTCACCAATGAACAGTATTTATTGATTCCTGTCAGTTCGTTTTTATGGAGTGGGTTCTCTCACTCTGTGATGCACTGTTCTAGAATTATTTATTCCTATGACTTCTGGGGTGTTTGTTAACCTCTTCAGATTGAATTTTTCCTTCTAACGTCTCCGTAGATCTGGATTGATAGATAGTGACTGCTAACATTTGGTTTCATCATGCAATGCTTTCTTTTATTTCTTTTATTTTATTTGCCTGGTGTTTTATTGCATCCCCAGGGTACCAGATGCCCTGGAACTGGAGTTAAAGACAGGTGGGTGCTGGCAATTGAACCTGGGTCCTCTGGAAGAGCAGCCCTTGATCTTAACTGCTGAGCCACCTCTCCAGCCCCCCATGGAATGTCTTTTTTTTTCCCCTGCTGACTGTGATTGATAATTTTACTGGGAATAGTAGCATCTATAGTCTCTTAGGATTTGTAGACTATCTGTCCAGGTCTTTCCAGCTTTTATAGTCTCCATTGAGAAGTCAGGTGTAATTCTAATGGATCTGCCTTTGTATGTGACTTTGTCTTTTTCTTTTGTAGTATTAAATATGCTTTGTTCTGTAATTTAGTGTTTTATTATGTGCCAATAATATTCATATATATATATACACACATATACATACATATATATATATATATATAATATTCTATTGGGAGGTAGAGGCAGGGGAATCTCTGAGTTCAAGGCTAGCCTTGTCTACAGAGACCCAGGACAGCCAAAGCTACACAGAGAAACCTTGTCTCACAAGAACAACAACAATAATTGGTGTGTGCCACCATGCTAGGTTCTTCAGTTTGGGTTTTCTTTATTTCTTTTTTTATTCTCTGTATTTACATTTCAAATGCTATCCCCTCCCTCCTCCTGCTGCCATCTCCCTCCCCTTCCCCTTGCTTCCATGAAAGTGCTTCCTCTCCTAGTCACCCTCTTCTACCTCAGCACCTTGGCATTCCCCTACACTGGGAAAATGTGTCTTCACTGGACCAAAGGCCTTCTTTTCCTATTGATGCCAGACACTGCTATCCTCTGCTACATATGCAACTGGAGCCATGGGTCTCTCCATGTGTGCTCACTGCTTGGTGTGTTAGTCCCTGGAAACTCTGGAGGGTTTGGTTAGTTGATAATTTTGTTCTTCCCATAGGGTTGCAAACCCTTTCAGCTCCTTCAGTCCTTTCTCTAGTTCCTCACAGTTTGGGTTTTCTTTAATGAATCTTTTGCTGCCTTCATGTTCTGAATTATTTATATTATTCCATTCAACAATTTCTTTGTATTTTCACAGCTTTCACTAAGGGATTTACTCATATCCTCTTTAAGGTTCTTAGACATATTCATAATTGCTATTTTGAAGTCCTCATGTTGTGCTTCAGCTATATTCCATTTCTCAAGGCCTATATAATTGAGTTCCTGTGTTTTTGTGGAGAAGTAATGTCCTGGCTGTTCATGTTTGTGTTTTCACACAGGGATTCTGGAACTGTGATGTTTGAGGCGTTTCTTGATATGATATTTGTCTCTGTTGGGTGTGCCTTTCATGCTATGGTTGCTTTGCCCTCTCTGGATCCTAAGCAAGTATGGTGGCTGTGGGGTCGCTAGTAGAGAATGCAGGCCAGAAGGTTGCCGGAAGGAATGGAAATGGGCTAGGAGGAAAGGCTGAGAGGTGAATACTGGAAGAGCCAAGGGGATTGGGTTCACACCTTTATGAGTTCCCAGGGAAAAGAGGTGTCATGGAGAGGATCCTGCAAGCAAGCTGCGACAGGTCTAAGAATCAGTTTGGTCAGAGCATAATGGAGGACAAGAAGGCTAGTGAGGATCTCATATCCGAACCCCAGCCCAGTGTGGCATGCAGCTACCAGCTCTGACTTCACTCTTGACTGGCATCTATTCCTCTGGAGTTCTCCTGTGGGAAGAAGAGTGACTGTCCCTCTTTCCATTTTACTCGATCACAAATGCCCACATCCTACTGTAGTCACATGGTCTCCAGGGAGCAGACTGACATCAGGTCACCAGCTCTACCTTTCCTCTTTTATCCCAGTACTTCCCGGGAGTACCCATCACCTACTAGATCCAGAAAGAGCCATAGTACTTTGGGCTTAAATTAACTGCATTACTTCAAGTGTGACTCTCCTTAAATGAAATGCATCATGGGCCATTTGGATGATGGTTCCTGATAGGTAAAAAGAATCTCTGGGCTGGAGTTTGAGGCGTGAAATCCTCTGACTTTAAAGACAGTGACTGCAGGGTGTCTCCCTGGCAAACCAGATGGGCCTAGTTGTAGCCCCTAGGGTTGAGAAGAGGCCAGGAGGGGATTCAGGTGACAGTAAGACTGGCTGGAGACAGCAGATGTGTATTACTCTATGGCCCAAGTACAGAGGTAATTGTGGTAAATGGGGCATCGTGGGGCCGTCAGTAACTCATGCTATAGTAGATATTTCTCATGTTGATTGTTTTGTGTGAATTCACACAATTGTGTGAATTCCAGGCCACCTGGGCTACAGGATGAGACTCTGGCTCAAATGTGAAAAAAATTAGCCATGATGGGAATCAAATTTAAAAATGTTTACCAGTGGGAATGGGAGAGATGGCTCAGGAGTTATGACACTGGCTGCTATTTCGGGAGCCCAGGTTTGGTTCTGAGCACCTACAATTACCTGTAACTCCATTTCTAGGGAATCTGACTGCCTCCGATTTTTGGCCTCCACGGGCACTGCATGTAAACAGTGCACTTGCATACATGAAGGCAAAATACTCAAATACATAAAATAAAAGTAGATATGTCTTTAAAAATATATAGACGAATGTAGCTGGGGAAAGCAGCGTAGTGGTGGAGTGCTTGATTGGCACATATCACTCCCTGGGCTCAGTCCTTAGTACTGTGGGCAACATATGCTCATACAAAGTCAAAAAAAGGAGACGTTCTTTTGGTAGTTTAAGTTTATTCTAATTGTTGTAATAATCACCATATAACTAATTTATATATAACCAGATAAATCCATATGTATTCACGAATCTGTTCTAATCCCCCCAAAACCTTTTCCAGTTTCACACCTTCTAAACACAAACAAGGTTAGGAAGGGCTGAACTTTTTGCCCCCTTGTGGTTGTAGAGAGGTATGAACTTGTACAACGAACCACATGTGCCTCAAAATTATTTTCTATAGTGTTTGTTTTTATAACAAGTATTTTATTTTATTTTATTTTCAAGACAGGGTTTCTCTGTGTAATAGCCCTGGTCATTCTAGATTTTGCTTTGTAGATTAGGCTGGCCTTGAACTCACAGAGATTGGCCTGGCTCTGTCTCCTGAGTGCTGGGATTAAAGGCACGTATCACCATGCCTGGCTAACAAGTATTATTATATAAAGTATGTTATTATATTATGTATAATATTATAGTATGTGTAATATTATGTTGTATGTACGTATTATTATATTACGTGTAATCTGGCACCTGGCAGTAGTTGCTCATGTGTGTAATTTTAATACTCAAGAGACAAGAGAAGGATGTCTGCCCAAAGTACCAGGCCAGACTAAGCAATGCAGGGAGACCCTGTCTTAAAAAGAAAACATCAGACCAGGTGTGATGATCCACATCTCTAATCCTAGTACATGAAAGAAGTAGGCAAGAGGATCATGAGTTCAAGGTCATTCTTGGCCACAGAGGGAGTTGGAGGACATCCTGGGCTTTGTGAAATCTTGTCTCAAAGAAGCTGGGGGGGGGGGGAAGGCTGGGTGTGTTAAAGACTCTGGCAGTTCTAGGCCAGCCCGGTCTGCAGAGTGAGTTCTAGGACAGCCAGGGATACACAGAGAAGCCGTGTTCTGTTTTGACAAACCAGGGGTGGGGAAAAGCAAAATAAGGCTAGGCTTGTTGCTGCATGCTTTTAATCTTGGCACCTAAGAACCAGAGACAGGAGGATCTCTGGGAGTTTGAGTCTAGTGTGGTCTAAGTAACAAGTTCCAGGCCAGCCAGAGTTACTTAGTGAGATCCTGCCTCAAAAAGTGGGGGGGGGGCATGGTGGTAGAGAGAGCTATTTCAGTTGGAAGAGGGCTTGTCTACCCTGAAGGAAACCCTGGGTTCCATCCTCAACCCCCCTTAAAACTGGGGAGGTGCTTAGATTTTTGTCAGTTTGAGATAAGACAACAGTATTTGGGAACACGAAATCTCAATTGAGAAAAATGTCCTTATGAGATTGGCCTGTAGAACATTTGCTTAGACAATGATTCCTGTGGAAAGGCCCAGCCCACTATGGGCCCAGCCTGGGCAGGTGGTCCTGAGCTGTATAAGAAAGCGGCTGAGCAGACCATGGAAGGCAAGCCGTAAGCAGTGTCCCTCTATGGCTTCTGCTTCAGTTTCAGCTTTTAGATTCCTGCACTGAGTTCCTACGCTGACTTTCATTGGTAACACATTGTAATGTGGAAGTGTGAGTCAAACTCTTCCTTTCCCAAGTTACTTTAGGCAAAGCAGGGTTTACACATCTTTTTGCTTTTGAAAATACTTAAATAGCTTAAGACAAAGCTAGAGCAAAGTTCTCTAGCTCTAGACACTTTCTAATATATTTTAATTATTATGTTTTTTGAAGTAGTCAAGTATTCATTAAGTTCCTTACATAATACTTTTTAAAAGTACTACAGAAATGACTTGAAGCATTCATGCCTACGATTCCGATTCCAGCCCTTGGGAGGCAGAGGCAGGTATTTCTCTGAGTTTGAGGCAAATGGTTCATTGAGCAAAGGTGCTTGTAGCTAAGTCTGGTGACCTAAGTTCCATCCCTGGAACCCACATGGTGCAAAAAGATACAAGCTGACTAAGTATACACATATTCACACACACACACACACACACACACACACACACACACACACACACACACACACACACCCTACCCAAAAAACACATATACCATATACACCACACACCAAACACACCATAGACATCATACACACACACCACATTCTCCATACAACACATATCCCCCACACTGAATGGACAAATGTAAAACAATATTATATATAATAGATACATATTAAAGAGGGCTGGAGGCCCCTCAGTGTTAGGATGCCTGCCTAAGGTCCATGGCTAGCAACTGAGAAATCACACAGGAAAACTCTCAGCTGTAGAGTGAATTTGATATATTTTGGTTTTGTTTCTGAGATAGGGTCTTGTTATATAGCATTGGGTGGCTGGAACTCTGTCTGTACACCAGGCTGGCCTTGAACTTGCTGTGATACTTATGCCTCTACCTCCCAAGTTTTGGGCAGTATTATTTCAGGCTAAAAATTTCTTGAACCATTAATATGTCAGTATGACTTCTGAACTTCTGGTAAGCTACACTTCAATAATTTCTCTATAGTTACATACATTTTGATATGATTATCAAAATATTTTCAAATTGTTTAGGAACTGTCCTACAGAGTTTAGTCTATTGTCAACACCAGAACAAGTGCCATTTACTAATCCTGTTGAGCAAAAAGCTACATTATTCCCTCTAAACTGACATAAGCTGGGCCTGTATCTCTGATTTTATATAGAGGGTTCCTTCTTCTCTACCCTTTTCCCTTCTGAAACAGGATCTCTCCATGTAGACCAGGCTAGTCTGGGACTCAGGGAGGTCTCCCAGCCTCTGTCACCTGAGCAGTGGGTTTAATGGTGAGCGTCACCACTCCCAGCCCCTAAAGTGACTGGGTTTTTTTTTTTTTTTTAAAAGATGTATTTATTTATTTGGGGGCTAGAGAAATGGCGCAGCAGTTAAGAGCACTGACTGCTCTTCCAGAGGTCCTGAGTTCAATTCCCAGCAACCACATGGTGGCTTACAACCATCTGTAATGGGATCTGATGCCCTCTTCTGGTGTCTCTGAAGACAGTGACAGTGTATTTATATACATAAAATAAATAATTCTAAAAAAATAAAGATTTATTTACTTTTATGTATATGGGTAAGTTGTCGATGTCTTCAGACACACCTGAAGAGAGCATCAGATCCCATTACAGATGGTTGTGAGCCACCATGTGGTTGCTGGGAATTGAACTCAGGACATCTGGAAGAAGAGTCAGTGCTCTTAATCACTGAGCCATCTCTCTAGTCTGCAATTGAGGTTTTTAAGTGACATGATGACACATTTCTCAGCACAGAGTAGAGACATCTTCACCTGAAAGTAAGCGGAATCCAAACTTACCAATAAAAGTACATCCTTCTTTCCCAGTAGAGCATCATGATGCAAGACCCTGAATTGAGGGGCAGGTTTCCCTGGTTTCCTATCAGTTCTCAAGGTTCTTTCTTTTCTCTCCCTTCCCTTTCCTTATGTTTTCTAACTTATTTCCTCCCAAACCCCTTTGACAAAAAGCCTGGTGTATGCCACCATACCTACCTTATCTATCTCTCCTTTGCTCCAGAATTTGTTTATATATCCCTGGCAGTCCTGGAACTCACTATGTAGACTAGGCTGGCCTTTCAAAATTGTTTTATATGAATCATTTATGAGAGAAAGGAAACCATTCTACAAAACTCTGACTCCCCCTCTGTCTCTCTGTCTCCCTCTCTGTGTGTGTATGAGATAGATAGATAGAGAGAGAGATAGAGAGGTTTGTAGGAGGCCAGAGGTCAACATCAGCTGTTTTCCTCTATTGCAACTTATTGTATTTATTTAAAATCAAGAAAGATTGGGTGAGAGAGATGGGTTAAGAGCACTGGCTGTTCCTCCAGAGAGAGGATCAGGGTTCAATTCCTAGCACCCACATGGCAGTTCATCTGTGATTTCCAGTTTCAGGGGATTCAATATTCTCATACATTCACATAAAATAAAATTTAAAAAAACCAAATACTAAACTATTTTTAAAAAAAAAGATTGATGGGGCTGGAGAGATGGCTCAGTGGTTAAGAGCACTGACTGCTCTTCCAGAGGTCCTGAGTTCAATTTCCAGTAACTATATAGTGGCTCACAACCATCTGTAATGGGATCTGATGCCTTCTTCTGGTGTGTCTGAAGACAGCAACAGCGTACTCATACATAAAATAAATAAATCTTAAAAAGAAAAAAGAAAAAAAAAGAGAGTGCTTACTGCTTGTCTTAGGGTTTAAAAAATTGATGTGTGTGTTTTTGAGTCTATGTGTGTGTGTGTGTGTGTGTGTGATTCTCTCTGTGCGTGTGTTTGAATATCTCTCTCTCTCTCTGTGTATTTGGGTCTCTGTGTGTTCCATGTGTGTACAAGTGTCTCCAGAGTCCACAAGAGTCCAATTTCTTGGAGCTGAAGTTACAGGCATTGTCAGCTGCACAAAGTATGTGTTGGGAATTGAAGCCAGGTCCTTTGCACACTTAACAGGTGTGCCATCTCTCTGGCCCTGCTACTGTCTTCACAGAGGCCTCACAGATCTGCCTGCTTCTGTTAGGATTAAGGCCTCTGCCACCATCACCTTGCTATAAAAACAACTTTTAAATGAACATGTATTTAACCTTATTATGGTCAGGCCTAGTTAAAGGGGAGTTACAAGCCAGGTTGTGGTGCACAACTTTAATCCTAGTACTTGGGAGGCAAAGGCAGGAGAAGCTCTGAGTTCAAGGCCAGCCTGGTCTACAGGGTTCCAGAACTCCCAGGCTTACACTGAGAAACTCTATCTTGCCCCTATGCGCCCCCCCCAAAAATGGTTTACAAATAAAAAAACTACATAATACAGTAGAACTACAGTGTGCTCTCTTTCTCAATTTGGGTTTTGTTTTGTTGTTTTTTTTTTTTTTTTCAAGGATCTTACGCTATTCTAGACTGGCTAGAACTCACTTTAAAGCCTAAACTGGCTATGAACTGGCAGGCTTCCTACTTCAGCTTCCTGCTGAGCCATCACTTCTGACTTATTCTTGTTTTGATTGATATGAGATAGGATTGTCTAATACTGACTGCAGGACCTTCACGTGGCCAAGTAAAATCCAATCCCTGTTCTTTTCCTTAGATCCAGGAGGAAGGCAATCCTTAGACAAGAAGCAGTCTAGAGGAGGCCTGGGCCTGCCTGTCCCCTGCCTGCTTCTCACCATCTCTTCACACCGTCCCCTGGGTCAGCGGTAGTTTCTAAGAAAAGGACAATGCCTATCTTTTCTCCAGTATCCCCTCCCAGGACACAGCTAAAGTGGATTCATAGAGCAGGCTCTCTGTCAAGCTTGGTCCTCTTTGTTCTTATCATGTTTGGGCTGACAAGTACTTCATCCACTAGGTAAACTCCCACTAGGAATGTCATCTCCTCAGACCCATCCTAACCTCTTCATTGCAAACTGAATCACCTGATCTCTGTGATCCCAGAGTCCCGGGTATTGGAATTACAGTTGGTTGTTTGCCCACATGAGGATACTAGGAACCTATGTCTTCTCTAGAGCAGCTCTCTCTCTCCAGCTCCCTTGAATTTCATTCTGCTTTTGAACTGACAAAAAGTGTACACACTTTAAAATGCTTTAATCATTTCATGCAACCAAGAAGCAATTTGTAGTTTCACAGACTTAGAGTTTAAAGATCAGAAGGTCTGACCCTGAACGCCATCCACGTTCTTAGTCTAGCGGCTCTCTGCTCTCATAAGATCCAATTCATCTCCACTCCACCTCTGCCTAGCTCCGGGACTGGAGATGTACTCAGGGTCATGCACAGGCTAAGCAGTCGCTCTATCATTAAGCTACATTCCCCAGACTTCATTTGTAGCAGGCAGATTTCTTTACAAGATGATGATGGGGAAAACCAGGACGACTGTAATTCCAGAATGCACAGGGCTAAGGCAAATAGGATCATGAATTCGAGATCAACTGAGCTGCACTGAGAAGCCAAATTAAAAAAAAGGGGGGGGGGGATTGTGGGTTTTGAAGCCACTTAAATTGTATACGTATGTATTAGTGTTGAACCAGGCTAGGGCCGGGGGGTCCAGACTAAAGCTCTTCTTTTAGGTTAAACGTCACAATCTAGAAACCTTGTTAAGGTCTAAAGAACAGCACTACTAAGTGAAAAACGAGACTGATCAGTGTGCTGTCAGGAGAGAATGTGCAGGACCAGAGCGACATTGCGTTTCACTCAGTTGATAGGCCAGGGCAAGCGAAAGCAAGCCTTCCCCAGTGAAAGTGGGGCCCTGCCGTGGGGCCGGCCAAAGGGATTTCGGTTCCCACACCCGGAGACTCCAGGCCCTGACTACAGTTCCGCTCTTAAGCGCTGGGCCCTGGCACCTCCCATAGCGGGAGGCCGGGTCGTACCATTCTGCCTCCAGAGGGGTAGAGGTCTGTGGAAGACGAGTCCCGGAGGACGGCTGAGAGCTCATTGCCACAAAGATAAAGTACGATCGAGTGTGTTAGTGTGAAGCGAATCCGCTTTTCTTCTGTCTTCCTGGACTGTCTATATCCTCGGGAAGGGGTGGGAACCTGGGCGTGCCTCCCCCTCGCGCTGTTCGACTTGGTACGTCCGCGTGGCGCGTAGGCGGCAGCGGTACTTAAGGCCGGCGCGGGAGGCGGGGCTGCTCAGTCCTCGCGGCGTCCCTTCGCAGTCTCCTGGAACTCTGTTGCTTGGCGGCCGGTGCGCGCGTGCGCGGACATGGCTTCAAACGGTATGTGAGAGCGCGAGGCGGCGATGGCGCGTCCCTGGGAAGCCTCGTTCCCTCGTAGCAAGGCTTTTGTTTTTTCGGTGGGCCTGTGGTGGCGGGCGAGTGTGGGCTCCCGCACCTCTGGCGGGAAGGGGAAGCAGCGAGAGGAGGAAAGGGGAGGGCGGTGTCGCCATCTTGTTTGGCTCCTCTGGCGCCTTTGGCGCGGAGACTGTGCTTTCTCTCATGGACCATTCACTTGGGTCGAGTGTTGAGAGGGACGCTGCCTGGCGACGTGGAGTGAGGGGTGAGGAAGCTCCGGGTCTCCTCGGCCTCGCCCCACCCCCTCCCTCCGTTCCGGGCCTCGCTTTGTCGCAGTGCTGCATCCGGGCACTTGGTGCGCGCACGCGCTCCTCTGGCCCCTCCCCCTTTCTCGCCGCGTCCCCCCCCCCCTTCCCCCCAGCCCTCCTCGCCCGCCTGGAGTTGGTGAGTTTTTTTGTCGCGAGACCCTCGGCGGAAGACTTCTGGTCCGGTGTTGGCCTCGCCCTGCTCCCTCGGTCCCTCGGGAAGGGGCGGGGCCTTCCTCTTCCCGCCTCCGTGGCCTCCAGGCCCGAGCGGAAACTCCTAGTTGGCTCGCGTGTCCGTGGGATTAGGAGAACCGCGGGGGAATGACCAACGGATCCAGGGACCCCGACCTGAATTTCCCGCTTGTGAATTTAGTTTTCCTGAGGCAGGAAGGAAATCAAAGGAGTCGCTTTCCGAGGCCACATCCTCTTCGCTGTCATTTTTGTCTAGTGCGGGGGCAGAGCTTGGGTTTCCTGCATGGAGCTGCAGAGCTACTGCTACTCTGTTTAAAGTGCTCTCTGCTTAGGCGGGAACTTAGGCGGGAACTCAATTACTTAGTAGTCACAGGTCGGGAGCCTCGAGAGTACTATGCCACTTGGGGTTAAAGATTTGCTGCCTTGAATGCTTGGCTTTGTACTGAAACTTCACTTTTCCCTTAATAAGGTCTCTAAGGTTGGTTACAAGGTGAATGAATGTTCTTAAAGACGTTTGTGTTGGAGGGGGTCACATTCCTTGGGCTGACTGTGAGAGTTGATCATGACTCCTTTTCCATACCACCTTTTCTGTAAAGCTGCTGTGAAATTACAGAACGTGGTGGTGTGTGCTGCAGGTCTCGGAAAGACCAGTCAAAAGGACTTTTTAAAGTTCAGGGATGATTTGTATTTTGAGAATTTTTTTTTCTTTAAAAAAGAAGAGATTGAGCCAGGTGTGGTGCCACATGCCTTTAATCTTAGGACTAGAGAGGTAGAGATAGGTAGATCTGTGTGAGTTCGAGGCCAGCCTGGTCTACATAGTGAATTCTGGAACAGTCAAGTACATAATAGAGATTTCTGTCTCAAAATGAAACAATGGCTGGAGAGATGGCTCAGTGGTTAAGAGCACTGACTGCTCTTCCAGAGGTCCTGAGTTCAAATCCCAGCAACCACATGGTGGCTCACAACCATCTGTAATGGGATTAGATGCCCTCTTCTGGTCTTTGAAGACAGGGACAGTATAGTCATATACATTAAATCTAAAAAGAAATCAAAAAGGCTAAAAGGATGTGGTGGTGTTCACCTTTTAATCCCAGCATTTGGGAGGCAGAGGCAGATGGAGCTTTGTAAGTATTAAATTTAAGGCCATCCTGGTCTACAGAGTGAGTTTCATAATTCTGCCTCAAGAATGTAAATACAGAACCAGTCTTTCACAAGAATGTTTGTAGATATTAGTAGTTATTCACTGTGATGCTGAATGGTAGCTTGCTTAGCATGACCCAAGCCCTGGGTTCTACCTGGAACAAAAGTCAAAGACTCCTTGGTGTCTAGTAGAAATTTGTGCTTTCTTTGCTTTTTTTAATAAAACTTGGCTATTTTCATCTTTTGTTACAACTGAACTTTAGCCTGCTTTTGCAATTACATTTTTGTAGAATTATTTCATCTGGAGTGCCTAGTACAAAGGTTGAAGAACTTAGTTCTATTCCATTCTTAACTAAAATTAAGACCTTTTTCTCCCATCTTTTACAGATTATACCCAACAAGCAACTCAAAGGTGAGTACTGTTTCTGGTCTGGAGCTTGTAGACAGCAAGGGTGATTAACTTGAGTTTTATGTGTTTCTGTATGCTTTTGTTGTTCTTTTAGTTGAAGATTACTGGTCTGTTCTTTCTTCTAGCTACGGGGCCTATCCTACCCAGCCTGGGCAGGGCTACTCCCAACAGAGTAATCAGCCCTATGGCCAGCAAAGTTACAGTGGTTATGGCCAATCAGCTGACACTTCAGGATACGGCCAGAGCAGCTATGGTTCTTCTTATGGACAGACCCAAAATAGTGAGTCTCTTAGTGGAACACATCTTCATCCATTTCTTTCTGAATGTTAACCTTTTTAAAACCTGAACAATACTGAAATTCCCACATTTTTCCTTTTCAGTCTCCAATTGCTAACATTTTAGTCAATCTTTTCAAACAAAAATACTGATTGGTAATTGTTTCTATGTTGGAAGATTTCTCCCTGCTTGCTATTTTTTTTGAAAAATCAAGTTTGATAAAGAACCAGTTTAGTATGATAGGAAGAAAATGGTTTGCTTGGGAAATTCTTGAAGTTGGACTGACAATCTGATTTACATAGGTGGTGCCCTTTTTACCTCAAAGGGTAAAACGTTTTCTGTCCATATCAGCACATTAAAAGTGTAGGACCAGGATTGGTGGCACACCTTTAATTGCAGCACTTTGGGAGGCAGAGAGACCAGTGGATCTCCTGAATCTGAGTTAGAGGCCAGTCTGGTCTACCAAGTGAGTTCTGCCATAGCCAGGGCTAAATTTTGCTACTGTTAATGGTATCAGATACACCCAAAGAAAGGGGTTTCAACCTACAGGTTAAGACCGTTGATTTAGAAGTTGAGGCAGCTTGAATTCTGCGAGACCCTGTCACAAAGGATTGGGTGGTTGGCTGCAGAGAGGGCCTAGCAACTGAGACGGGCATATATATGTGTGTATATGTGTGTATATATGTATATATGTGAATATATATAAACATAAAACACACACACATACCCACATACAATACTTGCCTATATATTTGAGGATGTCCTTGAACCTTTGGTTTTCCTGCCTGTGAGTGTTGGGAGCAAAGGCATGTATCACAATTCCTGGTTTATGATGGTGTTGAAGATCAGATGAACTCTTATGTATGCTAAGCAAGTACTCTGTCAGCTTCCCTTTTGCTTCTGATAGCCTCCTGATTTAGAGGATCAGCATGAAATACTAGGCTTGGTGTGTTTAAAGATTAGCAAGTTTTAAAAAACTAGATAAACATAATTTTTCTAACTTATTCTGTTATATGTTACATGTGGAGGTTAGAGGATAATTCTGTAGGGTCAGTTGTGTCTACCTTTTCTTTTTCCACCAATTGAACCCAAGTTGTCAAGACCTTCACGGCAAGTCTTTCACTACGATTTTCCAGATCTTAAACTGATCTTTCTCCATTCTCCTGGTAGCTGCTAATAATACCTATGATGATCACCCTCCTCCCAAGTATGGATGAATACTGGGAAGTATGTTTTTTTCAAGCTAGTTCTTGCTCTGTATCTATTTTCTCATTATATAGCTCTGTTTGACCTGAACTGGATATGTAGACCAATTTGGCCTCACTTGAACAGCAATCTGATTCTGTCTCCCAAATGTTAGGATTAAAAATGAATGCTATATACTAGTCTTTTTTTTTTTTCCCCTTTGTAGCAGGCTATGGAACTCAGTCAGCTCCCCAGGGATATGGTTCCACTGGTGGCTATGGCAGCAGCCAAAGTTCCCAGTCTTCTTATGGGCAGCAGTCCTCCTACCCTGGCTATGGCCAACAGCCAGCTCCTAGCAGCACCTCAGGAAGGTAAGGTGGTATGGGAAGAGGGGTAAGGCCAGAAAATGTTGGTAAACTGCTGGATCTTTTGATGGGTAGTGAAAGGGAATGGCTTAAAATTAAAACAAGGTCATTTTGCAAATCATAATTCTGGTTTTGTTTTCCATTTAGTTATGGTGGCAGCTCTCAGAGCAGCAGCTATGGGCAGCCCCAGAGTGGAGGCTATGGTCAACAGTCTGGCTATGGTGGACAGCAACAAAGCTATGGACAGCAACAAAGCTCTTACAACCCACCTCAGGGTTATGGACAACAGAATCAGTACAACAGCAGCAGTGGAGGTGGTGGAGGAGGTGGTGGAGGTGAGGAAGTACCTTCAGTTCTATCTCCTTATTCACCAAATTTGCCAATATCCTAATATTGTGACTTTCTTGTTCGCTAGGTTTCTGATCTTTACTGTCCTTTTAGTGGCACCATTGGCCCTTTCCATGATACTTCATATCCCTTCACTTTTATTGCTGAGAACTAAAACCAGAAATTTGTGTATGCTAAGCATGCATAGCTACTAAACACTCCCCACCCCCTTTAAAAAGCATTTTTTTGTTTTCCTTACAGGCAACTATGGCCAAGATCAGTCCTCTATGAGTGGCGGCGGTGGCGGTGGTGGTTATGGCAATCAGGACCAGAGTGGTGGCGGCGGTGGTGGCTACGGGGGAGGCCAGCAGGATCGTGGGGGCCGTGGCAGGGGCGGTGGAGGTGGTTACAACCGAAGCAGTGGTGGCTATGAACCCAGAGGCCGTGGAGGTGGCCGAGGAGGCAGAGGCGGCATGGGGTAGGTGTCTGATGAGCCAGGGAGCATCCTCAATGGGGAATGTTGCATGGATCTCCCTTGAAGTCATTCCCTAGTGCATGGTTAGTATTGTTCTCCGGGCATATGTAAGGACTTCAGTTTGTGGCCAGTAGTGTTTCTTTGTATATTCATTCCTATTATGTTTTTGTGAGAACTTGGGAGCCAAAAATTTCATTCATAGCTCTGAGTAGAGATTTGGTTATTGGTGCATTTATTTCCAAAGAAAAAGAATATACACAGATACATATGGATTGATTGAAGTCATTGTTATCTCAGGCAAGAAACTTGGGAGTAAAGACTTGTTTGCAAGGGAAACCTATTCCTGGGAAATATTAGGGAAACTTCTGCATATTCCCATGTGTCTTCCAAGGGAGTTGGTAATGGTTAACTTGACCTCTCAGCTTGTAGGAATTGGCTATTTACTCATCCATATTCTGTAGTTACTTGAATCATGAGCCTGATTTGCACTAATTTGGCTGATTTTGTGTGTGACTTGGTTCATTTATGGGGTCTTCTGACTGAAGTGTGCAGATTTTCAGGGTAAAATACACTTGACAGTGGTATTCTGCTTTCTTATTCCACTGTTTACCTTTACTTGGTCAAATATCAAATCATCAACTTGTCCAATCGAATCTCTTCTAGTTGAAGTAAAATCCTAGATTTGATGTTAAAATAGTTTGTCAAATCTGTTGGTGACTTTGAAGGGACCTTATTTATCTCCCTTTGAAAAGGGGAAAATGTCAGTGATACTTCTTTTTTTGAAAAAAGTAGGTTATTTTGAGTTTGTATATGGTAAGTATTCAGAGGTGGGTGGGGGCAATCTCAAAATCATGCAAAAATATGAAAAACTCTTGTGTGCGTGTGTTTAATGCAAAACTTTAAAAAGAAAAACAACTGTTATGTGACTGTTAACTTGCTCTGCATTTTATGTGCCACAGGTATGAAAGGTGACATTGCAAAATACTCCGCTCTTCTCACAGTGTAGAAGGGGTGACCCCGGGGGTGAAGGGTGATTTAAAAACAGCTCAGTAGTTAGGATAGGGCTTAGATGAGATTGTCTTGCTCTAAGGGGAAAATTGCCTTTGGTTGTGACTTTTTACGGAATGGGGTTGAGTCTGCTTGCTGCTTTCAAAGCAAAAACTACAAAACAACAACAACAAAAAACTGTGTTGAGGGCTATCCCAGGGCCTGGTGTGAAATGTCTTCTGGGAAATTTGGGGTAGATCTTTAAACCAACTGCTGGGTTGTCCACCACTTGAAACAAGAGGAAATACATCTACGTCAGAAGAACAACCAAGGAAAATGTGCTTTTTTAATTTTTTTTCCAGAGGATAGAGATACAACTTTTTAAAGTAAAATCCTTAACTGTGTCTGAGAAATTGCACACGTGTGTGATAAGCTCAAAGGTCAGACAAGGGTGGTCAGGAAGGGGTATATTTTAGTAGCCACTTGACTCTTTCCCAAAACACCATCCCATGTTTGGGGAACATTAAAACAACAACAAAAAAAATATCCAAAAACAAAACAAACAAAACAAAAACAAAAACAAAAAACCCTTTTGTAGCCGTTGGAAGCTTCATGTCCTTTCTTCTAACTTGTCTTCTCCAGCGGAAGTGACCGTGGTGGCTTCAATAAATTTGGTGGTAAGTGAACAGAGTTTCCAAAATTCCCAACTCCCAGCAATGCTTTGTCTGATTGTTCATTTGCAGATGTCTTAGCGTGTTAAGTGTCAAAGGTTTCTAAAGTGTCTGTAGCCACCTCCAGAAGGGGTGGGGTAGAATGCCTCCTGCTGCCACATGTGTGCTAACCCTGAGGCAGGCAGGGATAAGCTCTTGGCAGTTTGTTACTAAATTGGTTTTACCCAAGTTAATAGAAGTATTTAGTAGGCCTCTTGGTGGGTGTTGCCACGTCTAGCACTTAGTGACTACACCATCATGAGCAACTGGGGAATGTTTTGGATCATGTGGTGCCAACTTGGCTTTAGGATCCTTTTGATCAGTGTGTCCAAGGTGTGTGTGCAAGTGTGTGTGTGTGCGTATGTATACACAACCTCCCAAATGTTTTAATTTAGGGAGAGGGACATGAAATAGTGCCCTGCCCTGAGGATGGTAAAGTTGGTGTGTATATATATTTATATTAAATAGTGATGTCAATGCAATTCTACATATATACTCAAATGCATAGGAACTAGATCTGGGAAGGAAGGTGTGGACTACTTCAAGAAAGATCTTTTGAGTGTTTTGCTCATGGGAAATAACCAGGTTTTAAACAGCACAAACTTGAATTCATGGGAAAAAAATGGCAAATTTGAGAAGTCTCCTAGTAAGATGGAACTTTTCTGGTTTGTTTTAACAACATGGTTTCTTGATTTGTTTAAACATTTAAAGCCAAAGGCTTGGGGTTCATGACTTAGGTGTCATTGTGTACAGGTACAATATTATTTTTATATGGTGAATTAGGTAAACATTGGTTAAAGATGGTGTCTTGGAAAAAAATAGAGGCTGTATTATGAAAACATTTCTGGTCTGTTCCCTGGGACATGTTATTAAAATACAATAGCTACTATGTATATTTCTTATTTTCATGTTGCTTTGGGGAAACAACATGGTTAAGAATGGTTTTCAAGCTGAAATTACAAATTGTTCTACAAGGGTTGTCTTTGGTGTAAAAGTTTGGAGAAACTGGATGGGTGCACATCACATTGCTGGTGTTGAGCTTATGTTTCTCTTGTGAGAGAACAGGGCCAAGTTATTTATGAGTTGGTTGGTTAATTTAAATGAGTTACTAATGTCCCTATCCCCATCTGTGCTGAGGACATTTTCCAGCCCTAGCTGGGGGAAAACAGCATTTTCTTGAAGTGTGGCATTATCTATGGGGACTCAAAGTAACAGATCTTAAGAAAGGGGCCCTTGTCTCCGTGAGATTCGTCTAGAATTTTCAACACTGGGAAGGCCTCAGGATAGGGTTTGGAGAGAGGCTGGAAGCAATTACCTAATACATTCTGAGAATGAATTGATGTTAATTTGTTGCCTTATCTGTCCTTTACAGTTAACTAATGGCTCCTTTGCCTTGTTTTTGTTTTCTTTTTTTTCATGTAACTAAGGTCCTCGGGATCAAGGATCTCGTCACGATTCTGGTAAGTCCATGGTTTTTATACAGTTTTCACTTGGATTTTCATTGAAATTAAAAAGTACTGCAAATGTGGAAAGAGATTGTGCTATATAAATACTAGAGACACTGGATCTGGAGGTTTAGAATGAATTCTAGTAAATCTTGGGCATTGCTTGAAAGCTGCTCATTTACAGTTCACAAGTAACTAACCTAGATACGATGTTTTAAACCTTTATTCCTAGCAGGATGATCTCTTGAGTTCAGATCAAGGCCAGCCTGCTCTACAGAGCTAGTTTCAGGACAGCCTGGGCTATACAGAGAAATCAGTTTGTAAAACCAAAACAAAGACATTCACCCATCTAAACTGTTGAATAACAGGTGGATAAAAAGACCAGATTGCAAGATATATAAGGGAACCATTTTAGTAAATGTTTTTATTTATTTAAGAGATGTTATTTATGATGGTATTTCTATTGCTATACTACATTTTTTTGAATGTAAAATTGGTTTTATTTTTAAAAATTTTTTAGTTTAAAAAGTTGTCTATTTTGAGGCAGGATCTCTACGTAGTCTAACTGTCCTGGAACTATGTAGACCAGGCTGTTCTAGAATTCAGAGATCCAGGGCTGGATTTGGCTCAGTGGTTAAGAGCACTGATTGCTTTTCTGGAGGTCCTGAGTTCAATTCCCAGCAATCACATGTGGCTCACAACCATCTATTATGACATCCAATGCCCTCTTCTGGTGTATCTGAAGACAGCAGTGTACTCACATATAAAATTAATAATCTCCAAAAAAATTTTTGATATCTACTTGCCTCTGCCTCTAAAATGCTGGATGTTAGAGTGCTCCACCATGCCCTGGTATGAAAAGTGCTCTTTTACTAAAGAGTCCAGAAAGTTTGGAAGCTGGTTTCTGTATTAGTAGGTTTCAGTGTTTCAAGGACAATAATGAGAGTAAATGTAAAACTTTTGACGGAGGTAAATAATATTCAAATATTAGGATAAGGATGGATTGTTTTGGATTATTATAATTCCTGTACATTTTTTTTAAAAGCTTTAATATCAAATACTTCTATGCTGTTGGTATACCTGACTAACTTTTGTCTTTCTTGTGCTCTTTAAATTTTCATCTGTTGAACAAGCAGAACAGGATAATTCAGATAACAATACCATCTTCGTGCAAGGCCTAGGCGAGAATGTTACAATTGAATCTGTGGCTGATTACTTCAAGCAGATTGGAATTATTAAGGTATTTGTTAAACAGAGTAGGTACTTCCTCTTACTCTTTTTACAGGTTCTTATACTTCACTTGTCATTAGAAACAAGTCTTGGTGATACTCAATAGTAAAAGCAAGTCTTGTTGGCATTTTGAGATTAGAGTATAATCCTTTTTTAAAGAATACATTTAAACTGTTTATTCCCAGCAGAGACAAGTGATCTCTGATCTAGGTTCATGGCCAGCCTGGTCCATATGGGTTTCAGAAAATAGAATTCTAAGATTTTGTAGAGACTTTTGTAAAGAGGAATGTTGGGATGGTTGTTGCTACCTTTATTTAGCAACATTTAGTTGTTGCTTTTTAAAAAGAAAGGACAAAAAGATAAATCTAATGAAGAACTTTCTCAAAGACACAGTGTAAACCATGATTAAACTTAAGTTATATTACAGGAAATAACAGGAAGAGTAATTGGGAAGAGAGGAGCCTGAATTTGGAATAAGTCTTAGGGGAAAGATGGAGGTTTCTACAGGCTCTGTGCGTTTGTAGATTGAACTAACTTTAGATCAGGTTGAATCTTTTCAGACTAAAACAGTGTAACAAAGTTTTGCTGCCTTGATGGTGATTGAGCTCTGTGAGTTGTGGCTGCTATGAAAGTATTGTATCCACTGAGTAAATTCATAGTACATAATCACTATGAAGTGATTAATCGTGTACAGTGAATTATATATAGGCTATATACAAATACTGGGCTAAGACCTGCATTTATCATCTGAAGATTGATAATCCATTGTTTTTTTTTTTTTTTTTTGTTTGTTTTTTGTTTTCCAGACAAACAAGAAAACTGGACAGCCTATGATTAATTTGTATACAGACAGAGAAACTGGGAAGTTGAAGGGTGAGGCAACAGTCTCATTTGATGACCCACCTTCTGCTAAAGCTGCAATTGACTGGTTTGATGGTATGTATCAAAAAGATTATAGAAGTGGGTGGTTGGGCTAGGAAAACAGGTTCCATTTTGGGAGTTCAGGTCTGTGGCACCTAGGTTTTATTTATTTAGGTTTATGGAAAGTTTGAGGTTTAGACAATGACTTGCAGGTACAGTTCTTTAATGTGGTTCACTGGGGTGGAACTTAAGTGGTTAGGCTTGCCATCAAGCACCTTTACCTGCTGAGCCGTCTTGTAGGCCTTTGGGTTTCAGCATTTATTGTGTGCTGTCAGTGAACAAACCATCTGGGGTTTGTTTTTTACCATGTGGACTTGTGGGATTGAATATGGGTCATCAGGCTTGGTGGCGGGCACTCTCACCAAGTTATCTTGTCCCCCCTTTTTGGTATGGTGCTAGAGTTTAAACCGAGCCCTTCTATATTATACTGGATTTCCAGTCCCTCTTTTCGTCTTTTGAGATAGGGTTTCTCTACGTAGCCTTGGCTGGTCTCAAACTAGAGATCTGTCTTTGCCTCTTGAGTGCTAGGTTTGAAGGCATGTGTCACCACTGACCAGCCCCAAAACCTTTATAGCTTCCTCTTAAAAATATTTTTGCGTTTAAAAATTAGAGGCTGGGCATAGTGATGTGTGTCTTTAATCCTAGCCCTTGGGAGGCAGAGACAGGTGGATCTCTTGAGTTTGAGGTCAGCTAGAGTTATATAGTTTCATGATAGCCAGGGCTAAATAGTGAAAGCCTGTCCTAAACAAATAGTAAGTTTCCACATAGGGCTTTCATACATACTTCATTTTGGTTAAATCACCCACTGTTACTTCTTTAGGTAAAGAATTCTCTGGGAATCCTATTAAAGTTTCTTTTGCTACCCGCCGAGCTGACTTCAATCGGGGTGGTGGAAATGGTCGTGGAGGCCGAGGGCGAGGTGGTGAGTCTTTACTTTTTTCTGGTTTAAAGAGGTTATAGAACACAATGCTGAAGATGATGAAAGTAAGTTTTATGGAAGAGTTAAACTACTCAAACTAAGGAAATGGTTAATGATTGCATCTGTACTAGGACCTATGGGACGTGGAGGCTATGGAGGAGGTGGCAGTGGTGGCGGTGGCCGAGGAGGATTCCCCAGTGGAGGTGGTGGAGGTGGAGGACAGCAACGAGCTGGGGACTGGAAGTGTCCTAATCCGTGAGTAGTAATTTGGCTTTTTTTTTTTTTTTAAGTTTTTGTGTGATCCTTGATACTATATTAAAAGTTCAGAATTTTTTTTCCAAACTACTGTGTGTCAAGATCACATTGTCAATGGAAGATTGAGTTAATAGTTTACCTAGGGAAGGTTAGATGTACAGTCTTTAGACATGCTCTTTCCAAGTGCACGTCTAGAACTTCAGAAAGTACAGAACCCTATTTGTCTTTTTTTTTCCTTTGGTATTTTAAAGACAGTTTCTTTTTGTGGTCCTGGCTGTCTGGAGCGTACAATAAAGACCCAGTTGGCCTCCAACTTAAAAGATAACATCTGATTGCCTCCCAAGTGCTGGGATTAAAAACCTTTGCCACCATCACTTGGGTTTTAGTTACTTTCCCATTGTAATATAAGACTGTGACCAAGGCAAATTATAAAAAGATAGTGTTTAATTTAGGGCACAGTTTCATAGGATTAGAGTTCTTGACCACGGTGGGGGGAGAATGGAGAGGAGCCAGGCAAGCATGGCATGGGGTAATAGCCAAGAACTCATCTTGAGACAGTAACTGAGGAGAGAACTGGGCTTTCCCCCTAGCCCACCTCCTAATCCTCCCCCCCTGGGAACCAACTATTTAAACATGAGCTTAAGCCTCCATTGTCATTCAAACCACCACACAAATACTAGATACTAAGAATAAGGTCTATAACTGAGATTCAGAGTGGGTAGATAGTGATTCATTAACAGTGGAGTGAGACTTTCAGACAGGATTTCTGAAGATTTCTGTTGAAAGCCGAGCTGTGGCAAACAAACTGAAAAAAGGATGAATGGTGGTAGTGGCTTAGGTTTAATAATCTCTTTCTTTGGCTCTTGGTGAGAAACTAGCTCTTGAAGTCTTGTGAATTCAATGTTAAGATTGTACCCTTTACAAATAATTACCATTCATTTTTTTAGAACTTGTGAGAACATGAACTTCTCTTGGAGAAATGAATGCAACCAGTGTAAGGCACCTAAGCCAGATGGCCCAGGAGGGGGACCAGGAGGCTCTCATATGGGTAAGAAGGAAGCAGAGCTGGAATTGAGGTCCAGAAAGAGCCCCACACTTTAGATTTGCAAGGGTAGAGGGAGGGAAGGTAGAATTGAGGATGATACATGACTTTCTTTGTTCTAGGGGGAAACTATGGAGATGATCGACGTGGCAGAGGAGGATATGATCGGGGCGGCTACCGAGGCAGAGGAGGGGACCGCGGGGGCTTCAGAGGGGGCCGGGGTGGTGGGGACAGAGGCGGTTTTGGCCCTGGCAAGATGGACTCCAGGTGAGTAAGTCAAAACAATACTCATGAAAATTGGTTAGAGATCCTGAGGAAATAGGTTTCCCTGGGAAAGTGCAGGTTAGCTGGTTATGTTTTTGGGAAGGAAGAGGAAGAATTCAGAACCCAGTCTTGAAAGGCTATTTTGCTTTAAAGTCATTTGTTGGGTAGCAGGGACAAGTAAGGTATTTGAAGGGTGTGTATGGGTTTGGTAATTCTGAATCTAACAGATAACCTTTTCTTACAGGGGAGAGCACAGACAGGATCGCAGGGAGAGGCCATATTAGCCTGGCTCCTGAAGTTCTGGAACAGCTCTTCCTGTACCCAGTGTTACCCTTGTTATTTTGTAAACTTACAATTCAGGATCGCTCATGGATATTTTTTTTGGGGGGGGGTAAGCAGTGTGTGTGTATGTGTGTGTGTCAGACTACCGTAATTGTAACCATATCTCTGGTTCCCATTAAAAAACATTTTAGTTAAATTCTGGTTTCCCCAGTTTACTTCCTGGTCCATGTTACTAAACGTGGGGCAATAAAGTCCCCCAGAAATGTCTTGCTCAGCAGGAATTGGAATCATGTTCCTAACTAGTAGGAAGTAGGATAAAGTAATCTTGATGTAGGAGAGAAAAGACAATTAGTCTTGAGTGGAAAAAGACCATGCATACAGTGGTCTGAGTGGATCACTTTCTACATATATCTTGTTTTTTAAATTTAAGAAATTTTAAATTGTCATTTAAGATTTGATACTTTGAACTCCATGTTTCAGCTAGGATTATAGAGTTAATGGAAAATTAATATAGCCCTGACCTTAAATCTCTGCCTTCTGGGTACTAGAATTAAAGGTGGTTGCCATTCCTGGGTATAATTCTTTCTTTTAAGGGGGAAGTTAAACAATAAAGGGAAATTGGTAAAGTCAGTGAGTTTAAACATTGTAAGATTAATAACTTGTCTATATTTGCCAACTACTTGCTGAATATTTAGATTAGTATGTAGAACTGAAAACTAGCCATGAATGGTATGTATTGGTAATCCCAGCACTGGGAAGGCAGAATTTCCAGCTTTGATTGAGTTATATAGTAACACTCTGTCCCAAAGCTAACAAACCCAAATCAGTTGTGCATGGTTAAGGATTTTCCTAAATTTCTGGTACTTGGATGTGGAGACAGGAGGATCAGAAGTTCAAGGCCAACATGGACTGCAAGCATGAATCCCCTCCCCATAAAAAAGGGCACCTCCCCCTAAATAGGCAAGCATCATGTCTCAGAATGTAGCACAAACTGCTGAAACTTGTGTTTTTGTATGATGGGGTTTTTGTAGACCAGGCTGGTCTGCTTGGTTTCTGCATCTATAGTGCTGGGATTAAAGGTGTGTGCTACTAACTCCCAGCTGTAACATGCTTTTTAAACAAAATGCATGTCTCACTCTTCTCCAATTAAAGGTGAGGTACATCATCACAGCCAACCAATTGCATGGTTCTTTGAGCACCAACCTATTTATAGGTGACAACTCTTAAAAAGTAGAATTATAGTTAAAACTGCCTAGGACAAAGATAGTGTTTTGGTTGTACTAGGTACAAGACTACTATTAAAGACAAGAGCTGTCCATTGATTTGTACCTCCACTGAAGGTTTTTTGGATGGTCTTGGCATTTAGCCTTTTCATGCCTGGTATAGGAGTACTTGAAAATGTAAGAATCCTGGGACTGGAGTGATGGCTGAGCAGAGCAACTAGCTGTTAACAATTTCCAGCAACCACATCTGGGTGGCTCACAATCACCTGTGGGATCAGATGCCCTCTTGTGTCAAGCAGGTATATACACAGCACATAAAATCTTGTAAAGGTATGAATTCTCAGCACTTGAGAGGCAGAGGCTGGCAGATTGCAGGACAGCAAGGGTTATACAAAAAGACCCAGTCTAAAGAGCCCAGAAATTATAAGTTGGTAATCAGTTTCCCCAGTGCTGGGATTATAGACACCATGTCAACCTGATTCCTACAGAATTTCTACCTTTGTATAGAAGGTGATACCTGAAGCATACTTGACAAGAGACCTGAAGCTGGTAAGTTGTTTCTTGCCAAGTCATGCCTTCTCCCACCAAAGGCTTAAGTCATAAGTTGGAAGTTTTTGCTGAAGTGTAGTCCTCCCAGACTGGGTTTCCTTGCTCCTTGTGTAGTCCTGGCTGTCCTGGTATACTTGATCTGTATACCAGGCTGACCTTGAACTTGAGAAATCCACCTAGAGAGGAATTTTTCATTTTCAGATCTAGTGACTGGAGGCAGGAAACCATGGCTCTATTAGAGATTCACCTGCTTGCAAGGAAGAAGTAGGCATGCTTTAAAGGTTGGATGTTCTAAATGTTCTTTGGGCAGTGTTTTTATACTTTGTATATATGTGGAAATTCTTATGCCTGGGTAAGAACTCTTGAGTTCTTACTGTGATGTACCTGCATCTGTTGATTAGATAGGTGTTAATTTGGTTTGAGAGGCACTCACATACTAGGATACTAATACATTAGCTTGTTTCCCTAGTCTATACAGCTAGAAGGAATGCAGATTAAAATTTTTTTTCTAGTTTTAAGTTCATTTATGTGTCTGTATTGTTTGCATATGTGTTAGGTGTGGGTATGTGCAGAGGCTAGAAGACTGGGATCAGGAGGTAGTTATTACAGGCAGTTGCTAATCACATGTTGTGGGTGCTTGTAGGAACAGGACCAGTGTGTGCTTTTTTTGTGGGTGGGTTTGTTTTGTATTTTTGAGATTGGGTTTATAGCCCTGGCTGTCATGGAATTTGATTATGTGCTATTGATCTTGGCGCCATCCTTTCCTGCCCGAAAGTTGGAGTTTATTACCAATTAACTAGTGTACAATGTTTGGTACTGGTTAGGTCCAGTATAGTAATGTGGGCAGATGAAGATAGTTGGTTGTGGTGCCAGGTGACCATTGGTGACAAAATTGTGACACCCAGTGTTGGGTTTTTTTTTTTGTTTTTTGTTTTTAGCTCTCTGATTTCTTGCTCTTAGCTTCATCCTTATAATAACAGTTAGGCAAGTAACAGTGTTTCATGTATCTGTTAACTGATTATAGATTTAGCTCTTTAAGGTTTCCCCCCAGTCCTGTGGATTGAACCTAGAGAATCATTGCTACCCAAGAGTTCTCAATGTCTGCACTTTTATTTTTGATTTATTTTACAGGCTGATAATTGAAGTCACTGTACCACTGTACCACAAATCCACAGACTCTGGATTTAAGGTTTTCTCACATCCCTCAGCTTTTTTGAATGGCTGGGATTCTGGCAACTTTTGTACATTTTAAATGTTCCTGAACTGTCTGAAACAGTTCATCTTCTTGTTGTAGGTGCTTGTAATTGAATTCAGACCTATGGATGCTGTGTTTTTACAAATTCATGCAAATGCATAGCATTTTTTAAAAATGGGATGTGGTTTATATTTTAATTCTAGGACTGGGACAGAATCAGGTGAATGGATGGATCACTGAGTTTAAAGCCAGCCTGCTTGTAGGCCAGCCTGACCTATGTAGACTGTGTTCTGTCTGCTTTCTGTATCCTGATGTACATGTGCAACTGGTTATGCGTGGAAATGAGAGGAAATATATTTCAGTTGATCTTGTGGGTTCTAGGAGTTGAAATGGCATCAGGTTTGATAGCAAGAACCTTTAGCTGTCTACCTGACACATTTGTAAACACATGTTCTTTCATAAGCACTTTTGAAAGTATTTTCCCCTATGCAAACTGGCATATGAGCATTAACCACAGAGTATGTTAATTTGCTTACATATGGATGCCATGAGCTCCTTCATCTTAACTAAGCACAGTCTCAATGCTGTGCCCCAGATTGGTCTTACAACTCCATGCTCAAAGCAACTGTTTGGCAACAGTTTATGTTGGAGTACCAGGTGATGTTACAAATTAGGGACACCTTGGGGGGGGGGGTTTGTGGGTGGGACAAGGTGTTTTGTCATCTGTTTCCTTTAGTTCTCAGTGTCTTTCCCCCCTCCCTTTATATAAAAGTTCTGTACCTTCAGCTTATAGGTTAGCAGTTGGTAGAATAGCCAAGAGTTCCAAGTGCTAGGAACTGAAGGTTGGTACTCTGATATTTACATTGATAAGCTTATAACTTTAGAACAGGTCCAGGTCCTTGTATTGGGTTGAAGTAATAGGGTCTCACTGTAGCTCTGGCTGCCCTGGAACTCACTATATAGACCGGTCTGATCTCAGATTCAGAGACCCGCCTGCATCAGCTCCTGAGTGCTGGGATTAAATATTTTAAAAGGTTTGTTTTTGAGACAGGGTCTTAGTATGTAGCGCTGGCTGTCCTAAACTCACAATTTAGACTAGGCAGGTTTTGAACTCAGATACCTGTCTGCCTCCAGAGTGCTGGAACTAAAGATGTGTGCTTCATTAGCACTCCCATGAGTTTTTTTTTTTTTTTTAAGTTAGGGTCTTTTATTGGGGCAGATGGGAAATGGGACAGATGTCTTCAGGGTCTGAGAGAAAGCTTAGAGCAGAAAAGTCCGTCCTAGGAGAAAGAACAGATGGCTAGCTTACCAAGTTGTCGGTGCCCAGGGGAATGGTGAAAGAGAGGTAGTCCCCAAGAGCACCCCAGCAGGGCCAGTAGATTTGGTAGTGAGAACAATCACCCAGAAGAGAAAGCTCACAGCTAAGCGCCAAACATAGCCTTTGATTTGGCTCTGCTCTGTGTAGGCTGGGGTGAGGAATGCCTCTGAAAAACCAGAAAATGTTGACAAAAGATAGCAACGCAAATCCACCAAGATAGTACTTCCAGCAGAGGTTCAACTTCTCATTGGACACCCGCTTTCACATTCATAATTGCACTAGAGATTGATGGTCCTAAGGCTCTGCAGAGCAAGACCCAAATGGCAGGTACAAGATCAGGAATAGCCATGCCCCAGTGGGGGGGGGGGTAATCCCTTTAGCCTGGAATTCTTTTGCAGGAGATGCTGTAGGTTTCTATGGGGTTTTTTCCCTCTGCTGAGATTTTTTTTTTAATGTTTATAATTTTGTGTATGTATAATTTTGCCTGCATGTATCTGTGTACCATGTGCATCCCTGGCTTATAGTGGTCTGAAGAGAGGGCATCAGATTCCTAGACTCAAGTTACAGATTGTTGAGAGTGACCATGTAGGTGCTGAGAACTGAACTCATCCTCTGGAAGACAGCAAGTGCTTAAAGTTGAACACTCCAGCTTTGATTCTTTTTTTTTTTCTTTTTAAAAAAACCTCTAGACAAGGGTCTTAGCTGTTCTTGAACTTACTAGTTTCTGGGAATGACCTGGAGAACCAGTGATTAAAGCTCTTGAAAAAGACACTTGTACAGCACATGTAAATACCTTCTGGGGATAGTATATAATCACAGCACATTTTAAGTAACTCAAAATTGTTGGTATTTTAGTTCACAAAGCTTTGTGAGTACTGCAAAAAGTAAGTATTTGACATTATTTTGTATATTCTGTTTCCTTTGATACATGCCCAGAAGTGATACTGCTATGAAAACTTATATTTATTGAGCTTTTGGAGACAAGATGTGATGGCAGATGCCAAAGCAGTTTCAGGCCTCTGTGGTGTTGGCCTAAAGAGAATGGAATAACTGCTAAGAGTGTTAGCAGACTTGACCTAAGGGGGTTTTTGTTTGTGGTGGCTAGCAATTTAAGTCTCCAGGAGATACTGAATCCTAGAGTCTAGGATGAGAGGCATCTGGTAGACTATAACTCTTGGCTGTAGTTTTAATCTTTTGGTATCCTGTGTGTGCTGGGGAGGAGGAGGGCTATAGTGGGAAGCCAAGCTGGACATACTTAAAAAAAAAAGCAACTATGTAGTTACTGGGATTTTACGCCTTTTTTTTGGGGGGGGGGGTGGACTTTGTAACCTTGGCTGGCCTGGAACTCCCGATGTAGACTAGACTGATCTCAGACTCATGCCTCTGTCTCTTGTTGGTATTAAATAAAGGTAGGTAACTACCAAACCCGGCCGAGTTATTCTTGTGTATATGAATGAATACCACTTGTTTGCAGGTATTTTTGAATGCCAGAAGAGGATGTTAGGCTCTCAGGTGCTTGGAACAAAACTCTTGAAAGCCAAGTATGTTTAATTGATAAGCCATCTATCCTTTAACATTTTTCAAAAAGTGAATTAACAGACTAGCATGGGATGGGTGGGCTTTTTACAGGCTATTCATATATCTCCTCAGGAGGTATCAGTGTTGCCCAATTAGAGATTCTTTGGAATGTCTGAAGTCTTAATAGAAACTTATGAAATGTTTCTTGCTGTTTTCTAGGGTAGTAGGTTTTTTATTTGATTTCTTTAGACTTTGAGTAAGTCTAATCAGTTTTATTTATTGTGGCTGTCTTAGCTTCTTTTCTATTGCTGTGATAAAAAACCATGGCCAGTGCAATTTACTCTTAATCTAATTGGGCTTATAAAGGATTGGCCTGTGATAGAACAAATGGTGCCAGGAGCAGCATAGAGCACACAAGTCACACCCTCTGTCTCCAACTCCTAAATAATTTTGCCAACTTCTCATTTAAACCATTAGTCTACAAAAAAAAAAATTCTCACCCTTGTGAGAAAGACTGAACTTTTGTCAATTGAGCTGGTCTGAGTGATCCTTTCTAAATTTAATATACAGATTATCTATTAGTAATACAGATAATTTAATAACCAAAACCTATAGTTAGGACCAGAAGTGCTGGAAGTTTCAGGTATTTTTAAGTTTTGGAACACTCATTTTGGTGTATATTGGTGTTAAAAAATGAATTTACTTGATACATACCTTAGCTTGGAGGTAATTTCATGTATTTATTCATAGTGTGCGTATTTTGATGGTGACCTGCCAGTGTGAGGTGAGGTGAGTTGACTATTTTTGAAGTGGAGTTTTATTCATGTTTAGCACAGGATGTTCTTGAAGTATTGATCTGCCAGTTGACTACTAGGACTATAGGCATGTACCCATTAACTGAGTAGAAGTTGCTTTTTGGAAAAACAAAAAACAAAACAGATGGGATGGGGGTTTCCTGTATCCCAGGCTGAGAATGACCTTGAGCAGTGCTTCAGTTTTACTTCAGTACCTATACTGACTTCCTCATGGTGGACTGGGAGGAGCATTTGTAAGTCAGATAAAGCCTTTTCTCCACAAGTTACTTGCTGATGTTTATCACAGATAATGAAACTTTAACTAGGATACCAATTAACGCAGAGAAGAGTCATTGGATTTTTCAGAGATGACCCAGGCATACATTCTCAGACTCTTTCTTCCTATGATTTATCCTTACTATTTTTAATTATGTGTATACAGGGTGTCTGGGGTGTGTGCATGTGGCCAGAGGCTTTGGATCACCTTGGAGCTTAAGTTACAGGTGGTTTTGAGTTCTGGGGACCAAACTTGGCCCTATCCCTGCCTCAGGATGTACTTCCTGCTTTCTATTACTATGTGGTTTCTTTGTCAACACAGCTGTCTTTTCCTTCCTTTAGATTTACATATTCTGTGAGCAATAGGTGTTTTGTCTTCATGGATATGTGTGTGTACATTGTGTGTATGCCTATGAATGATTGAGCCAGTATTGTGGGTGCTGGGAGCGTAATCTGGATCCTTGAGAAAGAACAGCAAGTGCTCATAATTGCTGCTGTCTCCAACTCATGGTTAAGATTGCCTCACACTGAAGCTCAGGCTGTCCTGAAACACTGTAGACCAGGCCTCTGCCTCCTGATGGCTGGGGATTATGGTATAAGGATATATGGCACATATAGGCTCAGCCCTATATATGGGTTTTTTAGAACATAAGCTTAGCGTTCGATGGCTTTTATTGTTCAAAATTTAAGCTTGAATAGGAGATTTGAGAAGGCAAATTCATCTTTTATGGTATCCACCTATAGTCCCGGGACTTTGGAAAACATCAGAAAATCACAAGTGATGCAGTTGAGTACTCAAAATACATGCCTGGCAGCATGGTGGCACACAACTTTAATCTTAGCACTCAGGCAAGAGGTAGGTGGGTCTTTGAGTTGAGCCAACCTGGTCTATATAGTGGGACTATCACCAACCCCCCCCCAAAAAAAAAAAACCAAAAAACACCCACCCTTCCCCTGGGAAAAAGGCAAAAATGTTTGTTTTTTTCTTTTGTAACTTTTAATTTTGTCAGGAGATTGGAGCAACATTAAGAGATTGGCATGAGCAATGATGGAAGTTTCTGAGTTGACTCCGTGGGGGTTTAGGACTGCTGGTGACAAGTTTGTCCACTGCCTATAGCAGCTGCTTGTGACTCCGGCATGGCTGTTTGAGCTGAACAGTGGCCACTAATTCTTGCTTGTAGTGTTTCCTGTAGCTGGTTTCTTACACTTCATGGTTTCTTTCTTTCATCCTTTATTCCGATCCTACCACCCTTGGTTTTACCCTCTAACACTAAATATAGAAACAGGAAAAGGTATTAGCAAAGTCCCTGAATCAAACTTCTTTCTTCTTTGACCATGGTTATTAAACTGCAAACAGCCAGCATCCATGCCTCTCAGGGGCCCTAGCATTTATTCTCTGAGAGGTTCCCAGACTTCCAAACCTCATACAATTGCAGAATCCACAGCTAGCAAAACCATGCTTCTGCTAGAGCTCCAGGCAAATCATGTGGTCAGGTTCTTCGAGCAGTCTGACATCTCTGGGATTAAAACGACAGCACATTCTTAAAATACCTTTGTTTTTTTTTAAAGAAACCAAAATTGCAGAGTTCTTGTCTAATTTTGGGCACTAGAGATGTGTAGGGTTGTTTTCTGGGTTTTAGCTACAACCAGGATTGGAAGAAGCTTTTAGATGGTGTTTGATGTAGCTGGTATAGGAGTGGCCTAGATGCAATTGGATGCCCTACTGGAAAGGGTTGGACACCAATGTGTATGTCTCAGTGCTGTTAAATAATGAGCTAGGGTCTCATTTTTCTCACTTTGGAGGGATGCTGATATACAGTTTTCATCATCACTAATAAGACCAGGAGCTGGGATTTGAATAACCCTAATGCCAGAAATCTAAGATAACTTTGAATGGAGTTTTCCCAGGAGAAAAATACAAAGGGAAAGGAATCCCATTTTGTGTGGGGGGATAGGTAAGGGTGGGTTGGGGCATGCACACCCAGGGCTTGTATGTAGAGGTAAAAAAAGGTAACCTTGGGTGTTAGACCTTGGTTTCCCATGTTTAAATTACTGGAGTTTACAACTCAATTGTTCTGGGAGCTTTAATCTGAAATTAAAGGTGGGGACCACCATGCCCAGTCTATTTAAGATTCTGTGTTCTTTTTTTTTTTTTTTTTCTTCCCCATAATTAACACTTTTTACAGGAGAGGCAGAGGTGCCTACAGGTTATCAAGGAGGCCCAGAATACCAAACACCATCTTCACTCCTTCCACTTGGTTTAAGTAAAGCCTCTTAGCTGTAGCAGGCCTCTGATTGGACCTCCCTGCTTCTAGACTGTCTAATGGCCTGAGTCACCAAAACTGGTCAGAGTAACAGATTCTTAATGGCACCTGAACTTCAAGCTTGGTTCTTAAGCTCCGTCTATCCCCATCTTCTCTCATACACTTTTACACATATACCCTGCTATCTGTTCACACTTGGCACTGAACACTTGGATTACAACTCTGGAAAGCCTTGAAGTCTACTTGTCTCAGTAAGCTCAAAGGCACACCCACTGGCTCAGAGAACATTACTTGTCAGTATCTTAAGACAAAGTGAACTGACCTTTCTAATAGACTGGACATACCAGTAAACCTTTTTGTCCTCTCCAATCACTAATAAAAATTTACATGAACTTGTTAGGCAGGTAGCCCAAGCCTTTGATCCCAGCTCTACTCAATCCAGTCAGGGATGTAGGGGTAGTGAGACTGGCTCAAACTCCATAGGTAGGACCATAACACAAGAGTAGGGCTGGAGAGGTGGCTCAGTGGTTAAGAGCTCTACCAAAGGTCCCAAGTTTAAGTCCCAGCAACCACATGGTGGCTTACAACCATTTGTAACAGGATCCAATGCCCTCTGAAGACAGCAACAATGTACTCATAAAGTAAATCTTTAAAGAATGAGGGTAACATCAGGGACAGGGGGTTAAGGAGATGAGCTGGGTGTGCTTAGTACTGTCAGAGAGCAACTGTCTGCCAGAGTCAAGCAGGATCAAAAAAAAAAACCAACAACCAAACAACCCCACAAGAGTAGCTACTGGAACTCAGTGGTAGAGGACTCCCCTACCATGTCTGCACCCTGGCTTTGTCCTCTGTCCCCTGAATGATGGCAATACCTGTTAATCCCAACACTGCTGAGAGATGAAGCAGAATGGCCCTGAAGCTCAGCCCGAGAGAATGCAACTGAACTGAGAAGTTTGTCTTTAAACTTCTGTGTACACATGCACCCATGTTCATACTCACACAATAACATTCCTAGTCTCTTTTAAAAAGGATAAGCCCTTGAGCATTGAAGAAATTCTGTAATCGAGTAGTGACTGCTCTTTCCAGGGGAAACCTATGTTAAATTCCCAGCCTGTAAACTCCAGTTCCAGGGAATCTGATGCCCTCTTCTGGCTTTGGTGGGTACTGCATGCACATGGTGCAGAGGCCTACGAACACCCCATCCCTCCAAACAAAACAAAGCTTTTTTAGAAAACCAATCATGCATAATTAAAAAGAAAAAAAAAAAAAAACTTGGGCTGAGCATGGAGATGCACGGCTTTAATCTCAGCACTCAAGTTAGAGGCCAGCTTTGTCTAGGCAGGTAGGGGTCCCATACCCCAACGTTCTATGGACTGGTTTGTTTCTAGATGCCCTTCTAAGCCAATTTTTTTTTTTAATGGAGATGGTTTCTTTGTGTACACTTGGCAGTCTCTGCCTCCTGAGTGCTGGGATTAAAGGTGTACACCACCATTACCTGGCTCCCATCCCCTCTCACTTTAAACTTTGACCTGGATAGGTAATGTTACGTGTGTACTCAAAGATAAAGTGTTTTGGTGTAATATGGGGAAAGCTCCCAAATGGAGAACCAGGAATAATTTGAGAAGCCTTTTGCACTAGGACAGAGAAGCCAGAACCTGAGTCTGAAATGTTGATGTTGGAGACTGATCTGTGCATGTTAGGTAGTGGTCTGTCACTGAGCCATACCCCTTAGCCCATGTGGCCTTTGGCAATATAGTTTAGCTCAGCAAATTCCGAGAGAGTCAAGAAAACACAAGTACAAATTGTTTTTTTTTCAAAAATTGAGTATATAAAGTCAGGAGCTAGATATGCAGCTGGAAAAGATACCTCAACTCTGTTCCAGGTCTGTCACCAAGTAGGGTTGCGTTTCCCTCAAGGCCTTGAGGAGCAAGTTCTTGCAGGTCAGGTTCCAGGCTGGAGCAAAGCTAAAGAGCTTCCTCATCTTGTTTTGATTGGTGGTCTCTGCACGAACTGCCTGGTACTGTCCTTCAGTCAGCACACTGCCATACAGAGCATCCAGCACACCATCAACTTCTGTGACCCTGGCAATGAGCGCTTGCCTGTGCTGGTCCACAAAATGTTCTGAGGGTAGAAGTGATAACAAAGTTTAACACGGCTTCAAAATTATAATGAGGGCTGGAGAATCAAGGAAAAACACCCATCATGTCTACATAGGCAAAGTGGAGGGAGGGTTATTAGTCCAGTCTGACTCCCTTCCCGCCTTGGCACAATAGATAGGCCATGCAAGGGTGTGGTAGGGTGGGGAGGCCTCACCTGTTCTGGCTGTACTCTGAGCAGGGGCACTGGTTGCAGCTTCCACAGTTCCAGACTCTGCAAAGAAATGCCAGGTGGTTCTTTCCCCTTAACAGTCTTTCGGAGTAGTTTCCTACTCCACCCAGAGTGCTAAGTTCAAGGCTACAAAGGGAAGATTTTTTTTGGGGGGGGGTGGGGGTTGGGGAGGGTAGTAGGAGGAACAGAAAGTTGAGCGCCTAAAAGGCAAGCCTCTGGTGGTGTGCAGGAAGTTGAGGGTAAACGAACAAGAGGACACACTCACCTTCCATAATCTTTTGCAGCTGTTCAGCCAGCTCCTGCATGCTCATGTCTCTGAGCACAGTCATTGTGAGCTCCAAGCCATATGTCTCCAGATAGTAGCTGACAAGTTTGTCAGTGAGGTCTATGGCGTCCATCGGCAGCAGGGCCCCCCGTGGGATGCGCCCATAGCCTTCGCGCAGTGGTACTGACAGCAGCTTCATCTTGAATTTTTTGAGTTCATCCGCTGTCAAGTTTTCAAGAGCGTCCAGGATGGCATCTCGTGCCCGCCCCATGGCTCAGGTGGGCAGCCGTGGTCACCTTTTACTCTTGCTGCTTGCCTGCTGCAGCCTGCCTGCTGCCAACCCGCCAAGACCAGGAAGTCAGCTGCTTAGGCTGATGGGCGTGCCTCCTCCGCCCTCTTCCACTTACAGCTCTCCTTCCCCCAGCAAGCTAGTTTTGGTTTCTGCTCTTAAGACTTTCAGACTTGGCATTTTGGATAGGCTGCAGAAGAAGGTGGAGTTCAGTAGGCAGAGGAAGTGGGGTGGGGCAGAGGGTGGGGCTAAGGTGTTACTCTGGCAGGTCCAGAGATGCTGAGAGGCTCAATAGAGCTTTCGTGTAAGCCAGCTGTTGCTGTTTCTGTTGAGTTTCTTAGCATAGAAGCTTAGAATCTTGGAAATCTAGACCCCCCCCCCCCAAATCTTGTTTCCCCAGATCTTAGGATCCTCTCACATGCCATTGGATATTAGAGTTTTAACAGCTAGAACATTAAGCCCCCTGAATTCCAAAGACTTGAACGAAATGAAGTGCAAAAGAGTGTGACTACTTTATGTCTTTATCTTAGTTTCAGCCACATTGAACGTTTTGGTCACTCTGTCTCTCGGCCTCACATCTGCTGGAAGATGGGGACCTGGGGTCATGATGAGTTAGTTGGGTTGGAAGGGCTAAGTCTTCTTGAAACCTTACCAAGTGCCCTAGTAATTAAATATTTTGTAGTGTGGCGACAACCACAATTAGATAAAACAGTGAAATGTAGAAAGACTAGAATGGACAGCTAGCTACCCCTTACTTCTGGGCTGGTTGGGATGACCTTGGAGCCTGTTTTATAACCCAGAATTCCTAACCTGCTTTAAACATGGCTGGTAAGGGTCTACTAGTCCATCCCAGTTTTGATCTATTCAGTCTTCTTTTATACCACACTACTAGTTTACCCTTATCTTCAAGCTTCAGCCACACTGGCTTTTACAAATCTTTCATGCTCTTCCTCAGGTTAAATGTTACTTTTTCTGAGAGACCAGTCTTAAGAATCATCAGTCTAGGGGGCTGGAGAGATGGCTCAGTGGTTAAGAGCACTGACTGATCTTCCAGAGGTCCTGAGTTCAAATCCCAGCAACCACATGGTGGCTCACAACCATCTGTAATGAGACCTGATACCCTCTTCTGGTGTGCCTGAAGACAGCTACAGTGTACTCGTATATAATAAATAAATAAATCTTTAAAAAAAAAAGAATCCTCAATCTACTCATCTAGATCATTTTACTGCTATCTAACATAGCTACTTGTCTGTAGCTCTTGTGGTTATTTGGGGGGGGGGGATGCTTGGGGAGATTGTTACAATGCTGGGCATTGTGCCAAAGGCACTCTACCTAATCACCACCTAATAGTAATTTGCCTATTTATTTACTTTAGATAAGGTCTTGTTGTGTAACCTAGGCTAGTCTTGAACTCCTGGTCCTTTTTCCTCACCCCCTGACTGGCTGGAATTGGAATAGCAGGTGTATTTTACCACATCTGGCTTAAGGTGCCTCCCTCCTCCAGACAGAATGCCATTATGTAGCCCTGGCTGTCCTAAACTCTGCAGACCAGGCTGGCCTGGAACTCAGAGATCCACAAGTCTCTGTATCACAAGTGTTTAGATCAAGGCGTCTGCCACCAGGACTGTCAGGGTTCTACCCCTTGACACTTTAAAATTGTGGATTAAGCTTGCAGGGTGACAGGGTGTCTCCATACTTGTGGCATGGTATCCCAGCAGCAATTGTGGTGAAATAGCCAGTGTTCCTTGGCTTATGGCTGCTCATTGGTCCTTCTACAATTTCCAGATCATTATGGCCAAAGGAATACATCATTATAACCTACACAAAGGATGTCGTCCCTTTCCTACTCCAGAGTCAAATGTCATCTTTTCTAAGTAATTTCAAATCTTGAGGCTAGAATCCTCCTCAAGTTTGTTTTTCATTTTTGTGGTTGAAGATAACTTTTCTTCTCCCAAGTGCTAGGATTGCAGCTGTGTGCTACGGCATTATGTTGCATAGCTTCTAGCTATATGTATGTATGTATGTATGTATATATATATATATATATATATATATATATATATATATATATATATATATATATATATTGAGCCTTTGTTTGGACAAGATGGCCTTTGCTTTTAAAACTTGGAGGCTACAAAAAATGGCATGAAGGTGTGTGTGTGTGTGTGTGTGTGTGTGTGTGTGTGTGTGTATGTGTGTGTGTTGCCTCTGAAGAACAATGGGATCTTCACACTCACTTTTTAAAAAAGATTTATTTATTTATTTATTTTATATGTAAGTACACTGTAGCTGTCTTCAGACACACTAGAAGAGGGCATCAGATCCCATTTCAGATGGTTGTGAGCCATCATGTGGTTGCTGGGATTTGAACTCAGCACCTCTGGAAGAATAGTCAGTGCTCTTAACCGCTGAGTCATCTCTCCAGTCCCACACTCACTTTTCTGATGGTGAGAGGGGATCAAGTTGGATCAGATGACATCTGACCAGTTACACACAACTCATATATTCAGACTAAGACATGGAGATGCCTGACTTGGATGTTTATCAGGGATTTCAGGAAGTGTTAGCAATTTGATATGATGTCACAGCGAGGCAAGAAACATGGACTGGAGAAATGTTACCCTTGCTGTCACAGAAGGAAATTAAATGAGATTGTGTGTTCTAAGTGCTTATAAAAATGCCTAGAAACTAGTAAGATTGAAAAATAAAAGCTAATAGTAAGACAGCAGTCCAAAGAAGCTGCAAATATGGTAGTGCCTGGCAGCCCAGCAACCTCAAAAGGTATTATGTATTTTTTTTCCCAGTCTACAGTGGGGAACACATTTTCAGAAGTCACTGCTAGTAAATGGTAAAACACAGATGGGAACTCCATCCCTGTGTCACCTATGGCTCCCTAGATACCACCTAACATCCCACCAGAAGTCTCACTTTTCTACCCTAAAAAATGCCTATTTCTTGGAGTGATTATGTATACAGGAAGTCAATACCTTCTTTAACTTCTCTGAAATGCCACTAGGAAAGTGGCTGTTGTGGTAATGATGAAATTAACTTCCCTGTGTTTGCAGAGCGCTTCAAATGCCTTAGAACTTACAAAGCATATTCAGAAGATATGGAATACAGGGAAAGCAGGAACAAAGGGATGTTAGTCCCAGCCACACTTAATTCCCAGACCCTCTGTCTCTTTCTGAATCAAGGAAGTCACACCCCTTGGTCTGGATCCAATGTCAATCAGTACTCTGAGAAAGTCAGTGTCTTGCCCACTGTCTCCAAGGAGGCAGAGAAAAAGTCTGCTGATTCCTAGAGATTGCTAAGGTAGTTTCTACCTGGGAGATAAATATATGGGTTTTAGATTTTTTGGGGGAAGTCAAATACTCTCTTTTATTTCTAGATAATATGCTTAGAGAGATGCTTAACTCTTACAGAAAAGAACCTCTAGGGTTCAGCTCTGGCTTACCCCTGCCCTGCTGGACCAAAGCCAGAGTGGTTGGTAAAGTGAGATGCTTCCTGAGTGTATGATCCCTTAGCCCCTAAAATAACTGAGTGATTGAGTGAACCATATTGTTTCTTCTGGAGTCAGAAAGGCTACAGTTTTGCTTGTTTGGTTTTGATTTGTTTTTTGATAGACAGTTTCTCTGTCTTGGCGATAGCTCTGTAGACTGCTTGCCCCCCAAATGCTGAGATTAAAGGGATGTGTTACTATGCGTTGCAAGAATACATATTTCTAATATTTCCAGAACACTGGGCAAATTACTCAGCTTCCTCTGTGTCTCTTTTGTTCCCTAAGGCATAGGCAGGGATAGTGGGGTCTGTTTCATGACCCAAAAAAGTTAGAGGCTATAAAGTGCTGGCACATAGAATCTAACATAGTTTTCCAGCCTGTGGGCTGGGATGTTAGTGATCTCACAAGGTTGCTGGGAGGGTTCACTGGAGAAATTAGTTGAAAGAATTGTAATACTATTAGTACCTAGTGTTTGCTGAACATGTTCTGTGTGCTTGTCAGATGCATGGCTCACACCTTAATCCTCAGTGGGCAGATGGAGAAGTTAATAAGGCCAGGTAGGACTAACCTGGACCTAGGTATATCTTTCTTAGGTAAACACATATGAGAGCCCATCCTCAAGTCCAAAGGACTAAGTAGCTGAATCTTCATAATAATCTAGTATCTATTACAACATGTAATTCCCATTTTAGAGATAATGAAGAGTAGGAGAAACAAACATTCCCTGGACTCTTCGGTTTCCTGGGAGAGAATGGGAGAAAACCAGGCTAACTGACTTGTGCAAGAGTATACAGTGAGATGGTGGAGTCAGACTTTGAGTGCAGTAGTGGCAGATAGCACTTCCTAAACTCTTGACTCCTGTCCCTGTTCATTGGGCATGCTATCCTCTTTATTCCTCATAGTAGCATGTACATGTAGCCTTATGTGCCTCTGGCTATCCAGAAACTCATGTAGACCAAGTTGGCTTCAAGTTCACAAAGATCCACCTACCTCTGCCTCCCAAGTGCTGGAATTAAGGGTGCCACTACTCAATTTCTAGTCCAGGCTAGCCTCAAACTTGTGGGTGTTTTCCTGCCTCGGCTTCCTGAGGGGAGCTAGGGTCACAGGTATGAGCCATTCATGGGACTTATCATTCTGGCTGTTGGGAGACTTTCCCTAGATATACATTGAGAGCTCTTCTCTGAGCCCCAGGGCCTTTGGAGGAGTTTGACCTCAGGAACAGCAACACTGGTTCCCTCCTCCTTGGACTCGGCTTCTTGTTCTGTCTCGTACTGTAGCCTACTTAAGACAATGCCTTTTTTATGGGTCAAATAAGAGACCTAGTGTGTCTTTGTTACTTTTGGCTGTGAATGGATGGATCAAATCTAGAATCTGTAGTCTCAATTTGACAATGATGGAAATTCTAGATGAGATAAAACTTTTTTAGACCTTAGTTTTTGAACTTAAATGAAACTGCTTGTGGCTTCAGCAACCGGTTCCAAATATACATTTGCTCCACACCCTTCCTGTTACAAACATCAGGCCAACTCTGATCAGTCCAACATCATTGAAGTAGGTGGAGACTTAGAGCTAATGAACAGTAGGAGAAAAAGAAGTTTCTGAGAGAGAACACTAGCTTTAAAGAAGCAGGATTACAGCAAGCTTGAAATACCAACACTTAAGACTGAGACAAAGAGCCTCCAAAGAGAAGACTGAGAATGTAAAGAATCTGGGTAAGAACCATTGAGGGAGGAATGAGTAAAGCCAGTTGAAGGCTGAGCAAAACTGATTGAATGTGAGAGGACAAATGAAGAAGAGTTAGTTTCTGTGTCTGCTCCCTTTTGGAAACAGTTGATCATCAGAGTGCCTTGCACTTTATTTTAAGCCAGAGACAAGCATGGACAACATTTATATTCTAGCAGAAGACAATAAAGCAACCAAGTCAGATATGCTGTATATGACGGTGAGAACTTTATCAGAATGAAGAAGCAGAGATGAGGGAGTTCGGGGAGACATGAGACCATCATTTGGGGCTCATCTGTAGTAAAAGTTATTGACAGTTATAAGTTCAAAGCCAGCCTTGGCAGCATATACTGATATCTTTAAAAAAGACAAAGCAGGGCTGGAGAGATGGCTCAGCGGTTAAGAGCACTGGCTGCTCTTCCAGAGGTCCTGAGTTCAAATCCCAGCAACCACACGGTGACTCACAACCATCTGTAATGGGATCTGATACCCTCGTCTGGTGTGTCTGAAGACAGTGACAGTGTACTCAGATACATGAAATAAATCTTTTTTAAAAAAAGGACAAAGCAGTCATTGTCATAATACTAGTATATGCAATGTAGAGACAGAGGATCCTAAGTTCGGGATATTCCTGGCTGCATATTGAGATTCTAGCATGTTTAAGACCCTGATCTTCATGTGGTACCACAAAAAGGAAAACAAATTATATATAAAAATTACCTTAACAGAATTGAACTTGCATCCCTAAGGAACAACTATGATCTGCGCAATTGCATCAATTACTGGCTCAGTCCATTGAAAGAAGGGTTACAGGAACTCAGAGAACTCATTTTGGTTTCAGTGAAATGCCACATAGATTGGGCTTGGGCGAACAGATGAGAGAAATACCATCTTGTTGTAATTACAGAGGAGCTGTGGAGCTAGGACACTGCCTGCTCTTGCAAAGGACCCTAGTTCAGTTCCCAGCACCAGCCATCTGTAACTTCTGTTCCAGAAGACCTGATGCTTTCTGACCTCTGTGAGTACCAAGCACGCACATGGTACCATGCATCATGCAGACAAAACACACACACTTCACTCTATATCACTCGTATATTATATATAAAGTAAACCTAAGAAAGTTTAAAGTTATACATATCATATCTGCTGAAAGTACATGACTTGTGGGAAACTTTGTTTCATTTATCACATAAATTGTATATAGACACAAATACAAAAATATGAAGTGAGATTTTTTTCCTTTGGCTTGAATATTTTAATAGATTTTATTTATTTGACTTTCCCCCTCTCCCTGCCCTAGAAATCAGTTCTTTGCATAGGCTATGGTCATGGGACTTCACAAAATCAATTCCTGAATTCCTTTCAGCGGATTTCGTATCTCACACACAGCATTGCAGCTTTACATAGAGTGTGGGTAGCACATAAACATTGGAAACCCCCACTTAATAAATGTTTAAGATGCCTGCAGTTCCTAGTATGTTCTGAGTGACAAAGTTCTTTGTGAACAGATAAGGACACAATGTATGCGGCAGATAGGGAGCATATTGGGTGTAGTACCTTTCCTCCTTAAAAGATACCCTCTCTCCCTCCCTCCCCCTCCCTCTTTTTCTCTCTCTCCCTCCCTCTCCCTCCCTCTCTCTCCCTCTCTGTGTGTGCACATGAGCACTAGCACGTGTGTGCATATGCTGCAGGTGCCCATAGAGGCCAAAAGAAAGCAGGGGACAGAGTTGTTGGTAGTTGTGAGCCATTGGATGTGGGTGCCAGGAATTGAGTTTGGACCCTTATGAAAGCTCGTGCTCTAACTGCTGACCCATCTCTCTGTGTCTGTACCGGCTGGTTTTGTGTCAACTCGACACGAGCTGGAGTTATCACAGAGAAAGGAGCCTCAGTTGAGGAAATGCCTCCATGAAATCCACTGTAAGGCATTTTCTCAACTAGTGATCAAGGGGGAAGGGCCCAGTCCATTGTGGGTGATGCCATCCCTGGGCTGGTAGACCTGGGTTCTATAAGAAAGCAGGCTGAGCAAGCCAGGGGAAGCAAGTAAGTAACATCCCTCCATGGCCTCTGCATCAGCTCCTGCTTCCTGACCTGCTTGAGTTCCAGTCCTGACTTCCTTCAGTGATGAACAGCGATGTGGGAGTATAAGCTGAATAAACCCTTTCCTCCCCAACTTGCTTCTTGGTCATGATGTTTGTGCAGGAATAGAAACCCTGACTGAGACAGACTCCATGTTGTGCCTCCCTGCTTTCTTGGCAAGATTGTTGTTCTTTCTGTTTTGCGTGTCATGCTGGAATTGAGGACCCAGAGGGCTATTCTTTTCCTATTTTTAGATTTGTCTATTCTAGCTTATGTGTATGGATGTTTTACCTGAGTCTATGTATGTGTCTCATGTGTATGCCTGTCTTCAGAGGTCTGTAAAGTGTGTTAGATCACGTGAGACTGCAGTCAAGGATGGCTGGGAGCCATGTGTGGGGGCTGGGAACCAAACTTGGCCCCACTGCAAGAGCAACAAGTGCTCTTAACCTTTGAGCCATCTCTCCAGCAGAGAGCTATTGTATGTCACATGGGTGAGCAATTTCCTCCCTGTGTATCCATAAGAGGGACATACTTGCTTTAAGTCTGGCCATGGTAGCACACACATGTGAACCTAGCACTTAGGTAGTGAAGGCAGGAGGATCAGGAGTTCAAAGCAAGTTTCTTGTATAGAGGGAGTTTGAGGCCAGCTTGGGTTGCAGGATACATTCTCTCAAAGACCAAGCTAAACACAACAACAACTAGAAGGAACCAAAACTGAAAACTAAAAAACAAAACAAAACTCCCCAAATAGCCTTACTTCATTTGCTTATTTATACACAGCATCCTGATGTCCATGAGCTTGTAGCCTTCCTGTCTGCAGGATTACAGGTGACTCCCAGAGCTGGCTTTACACACCACACACACACACACACACACACACACACACACACACACACAATTTTGTTTTTCAGGACTGAGGTTTTACTGTGTAGCTCTGGCCGTCCTGAAACATACTCTATAGACCAGGCTGGCCTTGAACTCAGACACCTGCCTGCTTCTGCCTCCTGAGTGCTGGGATTAAGTGTGCAACCTCCCCCAACAGCACTCTCTTGTATATTCTCCCTCCTCCACCGGCTTCCCAGGTTCTCATGTAGCTAAGGCTGGCTTTGTACTCTTGATCCTCTTTCCTCAGCTTCTCAGGCATAAGTCACTCCACTCCAGCCTCTTGCTGTAATTGTTTTTTAAAAGTGGTTTAAAGTTATTTTATGTGTATGGGTGTATGCATGTGTTTGTGTGCCACTTATGTGACCTCTACAGAGGTCAGAAGAGGGTATCAGGTTGCCTGGAACTGGAGTTATAGATGGTTGTGAGCGGCTATGTGGGTGCTGGGAACAGACCCCAGGTCCTCTGGAGGAGTAGACAGTGTGCTCTTTTAGCCAGATCTCCAGCTTCGTACTTAGAATTTAAAGATGTGAGGGGATATTGTGTATTTATCTTGTTACTGAGCAGCACTGACAGTCAGGGTTTAAGAAGAAGATTAGGACTTTAAAAAAGCACCACAGGAAGCTTGGCTTTGAGAAGAGGTCTGAGGAGAGAAGGCAAAGAGCTATGTAGTATCTGGGACTGCAAGAATGTTCTAGATAGAAGGGTGGCAAGGACAAAGTCCTTGAGGGACCAGGGGGAACAGGTGAGGTACAGGCCAGAGCAATGAGTGGGGCCAGATGGGTATAAATTGTAGGTCATAAGGAAGACTTTGATTTCTATACTGACTAAAATTTATATTGACAATTGAAAGATAAGCATATAAGAAAGCCTGGTGCTCCCAGGGGGCAAGCTCCAGTTCTGAGCTGTAGACTCTGGTTTCAGTTCATTCATTTAACTATCATTCATTCCCCAAGCACTTGGGGGAGGGGGTACTTTGTTCCAGGGCCTATGCTAGAAAACGGGGAAAAATACCCTCCCCTTAGTTATGGAGGAAGGAGGCCCCACCTTCCCACAGGTGGGGTTAGCACTGCCAGCGTGGGAAATGAATAGGGAGGAAGGAAGCCAGAGTGGAAGTGCAGGTGGAAACGGCATCCCTGTTTCCCCACTGATTCTAAGGAAAGATCCGGGCCAGACCAGGCCAGGTGGCCTAGACATGAAAGTCTGTCTGCTGACTACTCACACTCCACATTTAGAACAGTTTCCAGAAAGTGGTGGGAGGGAGTGGATGGGACAGCTAAATATAGTTCTTGGGCCGTTGAACTATCTGGGAGGGTCTGTCCACTCTGTGCTTGTCACCTGTTACATCCACCCACTGTCATCTGGTCCTGAATTCCTGCCCTTGCATTGAGCCTGCTGCTTGCTTCTTGCTTGTCTCTGGACATAACTCCGCTCACCCTGCTTCTCTGCCTGTCCCTGACTGGACCTCCTGGGAATCTTTTTAGGCCTAAGTTCTCTCACCAGACCTGTGAGTCCTGTGGGCCTGGAGATATGGGGGGGAGGAAAGGTCTGGATATTCTAGAGGGAGGTCAGTGGGAGGTCAGTTGGGGAGGGGATTCTAGATAACTTCAGAGGAGTGAAGGCCCAGACCTAGGTCACAGGCTGACGCCTGGGCTAAATCAGGAGCAAAGAGTGGGTGGAACTGGGTAGTGTTTAGAAACTAGGGTTGATAAATGCCCAGTTGGGTCACATTTACTTTTATCTGGGCTGAGAATGGTGACATACACTCTCTGGGACGACGCCACATCCTCGTTACCATTTGGCCATAAGCAGATGGAACTTGAGGTAGTTACAGGATGGAGCTCTGGCTGCCGGGCCACAGATCCAGTGTAGGATTGAGCTGGAATTCTTGCCTTTGGGTCTCTCTGATAGGACTCCTCTTCCCAGGCTACCATGTCGGGTGCACCCGGCCTTCTGCGCCAGGAACTGTCCTGCCCGCTGTGCCTGCAGCTGTTCGATGCGCCAGTGACCGCTGAGTGTGGCCACAGTTTCTGCCGTGCCTGCCTGATCCGTGTGGCAGGGGAGCCTGCCGCCGACGGCACGGTTGCCTGTCCCTGTTGTCAGGCGCCTACGAGGCCGCAGGCACTAAGCACTAACCTCCAGTTGGCACGCCTTGTGGAGGGTTTGGCGCAAGTGCCCCAAGGCCACTGCGAGGAACACCTGGATCCACTGAGCATCTACTGCGAGCAGGACCGCACACTTGTGTGTGGTGTGTGTGCCTCGCTCGGTTCGCACCGTGGTCACCGTCTTCTGCCTGCCGCAGAAGCCCACGCACGCCTCAAGGTGCGGGACCGAGTAAAGGCCGGGTGGGACTGCTGAATAGAGCAGGGGTCTGACCTTGGGAAGACTTGCATTATGAGCTTCTGAGGATAGGCTCCAGGTTGCTACGGAGGGTGGGCGGAGCTAAGCAGCCAGAAGAGGAGGTCCTACGGCCGCAAGTAGCGCGCCTGCAGAGCAACGCCCACAGGAGCCCGGCTGGGAGCTGCCTGCAGAATAGCTGGCTTGCTTGGCGGCAGTCTCCAGCAAGCCTGAAAAACTGGCTCTTACCAAACTGGGGTGTGCCTGGCATACTGGTACACATATCGGCCCACACACTCTTGGATGAACTGGGTGGGCGTGCTAGACTGGTATGTTTACCTGGTGGAGGATCTGGTAAGACTAGCAGACAGAGAGTTAAAGGCATGCCCAGGAATCCCAGAGACCGGCTGGCTGTTCAGCTGTGCACTGATGAATGGCAGAGGCCTACTCATTCCTGAAACTACTAAACTTGTGCAAGCCTGAAGTTTTCGAGAGCAGTGGGAAGGGGGAGGCACTCCTGGCCAAAGCTCACCATGGGTAGGCAGCCCCAAGATTCCAGCCTAAGCTATTACTATAGTTTAAAGTAGAATACAACACAATTGTGTTATCCTGAAGTTACACCAGGAAAAAGTAATCCAATTATCGTCGAATGGATATGCACCAAGTACACAGACTTCTACAAATCATCATGTGTATCACCAGTCATGTGCAGGCGATACTAGCAGATAGGTGCTCACCTAGCCCAGGGATGTCTGTTATTAAGTATTTATTAGGCTATGGGAACAAAAACCCAGCAACAGTGCAGGGGGCGGGGAGTGGGGTCGAGAGGTAAGGAGTGGTCCTCCAGCCCAGCGAAGTTGTTGCCATTGTCTTCTGCTGCCTCCCAGACATTGCTTTCTCAGCACCTAGCCTTCACTCTCCTACGTTCCAGGGCCTCTCCTCACAGCCCTCCTTCCTGCGTCTGCCTTTCTCAGTTCAGCTCAGTCCTGGCTGTGAGCCTGGGAGACCACCCAGTCCAGCTCCTCTTTGCTAACCCTTGAACTCTAACCTTGTTCATTTTTATCTGTGTGGAGAGACTAGAACCCGTGAAATAGACTGGTATGTTTACCTGGTGGAGGATCTGGTAAGACTAGCAGACAGAGAGTTAAAGGCATGCCCAGGATGTATCAGGCTTCTGGAAACATAAGGGGCAGAGGTGGCGCTCCAGTATCCGGGACCTGCTCCAGCTTAACCTTAAGCCTTAGGAGGTCTGGAGAAGGAGACCCTAGAAAAGAGCTGGAGGGGGAATGGGAACAGGAATAGCTCAGGAGCTTGACTTGATGCCTGGAGCTTTGACAGGCTAGAGGGTTAGGTCGGGAACCCACTTACCAGACTCAGGGTAGGTGGACGAGTTCCTGGGTATGGGGGGCTCACACTGCCTTTTGGAGCTGTGTTGCGTGTCTCTGCACACCCATGTCCTGCAGCATGGTTGCTATGGGTTTGGCACTGTAGTCCTTGAAGACCACCGGTTTGTTGGTGAGGTTGATGGCATCCAGTGGCCCACGTTCCCCTTATCTCCCAGGATGTGTCCAAAGCCCTCGAGAGTGGAGCCAGCTTCAAGCTTGAACTTCTTGGGCCAGTCAGGCTCCCTAAACCTTCTGCCTGTTTGCCGTGGCTCAGCCCTGAGACTTCTGAGCCTCTGACCACAGCGCCCAGAGCAAACAGGCTGGCTTCACTGGCAACAGATGGCAATGCTTCAAGGGAGGAAGAGGAAGAGGCTGATCTGGCAGCTAGCCAGGAGGCCTTGGTTCAGCCCTGTGGTTTCCCCTGGGCCAGTATTCCTCAGCAAACACCACCTTGTGTCTTCAGTTTTCCCAGGGGAGCAGGAGGTGCCATCTTGTTGAAATGGGGGTGTTACTGCCCCCATTCTGCATAGGAGGAAGAGGAGGCTGAGGAGAGCAATGTTGGTAAGAAGGCAGGGGTGACCAAGGCAGGGACAGTAAGAAGCTCACCCATGCTTGCCCTCCAGGATCCCTAGCCAGCTCACAGAGGGTCAGCTGATCCACAGCGGGTGTGTGTGCACATTAGATGTTCTGTCCTCAGAGCCCATAGACATGGGAAGGGCTGGCTAGGGCGCCAGGCTGATTGTGACTGCATTTTTAAGTAAGGGACGAAACCCAGGAGGGGAAGATTGTACTCCCTCTCCTCCCCTTCCTTCCTCTTCCTCCTCCTCCCCTTCTTCTCTTTTCCCTCCCCCCTCCTCCCCACTCCTGTGCTTCTTCCTCCCTTTCATTTTCCTTCCTCTCTCTGCCTTTTTTACTTTTTCTTCTTAGACAAAGTATTAGTATTATTATGTAGCTCAGGTTGACCTCAAATTTGTGATTCTCCTGCCTCAGCTTCCTGAGAGTTGGGGTTGCCGACATGCACTATTGTGACCAGCTTCCTTTCTTTTTTTATTTATCATTCATTTCTGGAAGCCTGCCGTGTGTGCCACATGCTATACTCGGCAGTCAGCTGGTCATCTTGTGTTTGCAATCCTTGCAAGGGCCTATACTGGGTTTAACTGCTTCCAGCTGAGGCTGGGGAAATTAAGGTTGGTGGGAAGTAAAAAAATAGAACATCGGGTTTAGCCCTTACTAGCACTGACTGCTCTTCCAGAGGTCCTGAGCTCACAACCATCTGCAATGGGATCTGATGCCCTCTTCTGGTGTGTATGAAGACAGCTACAGTGTGCTCCTATAAATAAAATTTTAAATAAATTAAAAAAAAAACTAGAAGGCCAAAGGGAAAAGTACTAGGGTGAAGCATGGTCAGACTTGGAGGTGAGTAAGTGGGTAGGGCTGAGGCGGAAGGCTGGAGAAGGAGCTAATGCTGTGGGGAAAGTGTGGATGACATGAGGGTGGCATTGCTACCATCCCCTTTACTTTGTCCTGTAGACACAGCTTCCACAACAGAAGATACAGCTGCAGGAAGCATGCATGCGGAAGGAGAAGAGTGTAACGGTGCTGGAGCATCAGTTGGCGGAGGTGGAGGTGAGGGGCCGAGAGTGGGAGAACCCTGGGACTGTAGGTCCAGGCTGAGGGTCCCTAGGTAAGAATCTTCTCATCCCCACCCAGGAGACAGTGCGTCAGTTCCGAGGAGCTGTTGGGGAGCAGCTGGGGAAGATGCGGATGTTCCTGGCTGCCCTAGAAAGTTCTTTGGACCGTGAAGCCGAAAGGGTCCGGGGTGAGGCTGGGGTTGCCTTGCGTCGGGAGCTGTCAAGCCTGAACTCGTACCTGGAGCAACTGAGGCAGATGGAGAAGGTGCTGGAGGAGGTGGCTGACAAGCCACAGACAGAATTTCTTATGGTGAGCACCGAGAACCTTCCCTCCCTGCCTCTAGGCCATGGCTTGGGCTCTAGAGGTCACACCCCATTGTCACATGGGGACCCTGAAGTGTGTAAGGGCAAAGGGACAAGCTAGGACTTCATGTCAGTTGGGACTCTGAACTGCTCAGAATGTCTGTGGAGCCACTCACGTCATGTTATAGGCTTGTGTGTCTCATGGGACAGTTTTCTAAGAGGTGGATATATGTCTCCAGGATAGGGAAGGGCACCCGTTTCTCTGTTCACATGATAGTTAATCTCCAAGGGTGGTATTGGGTCTTGGGTTTCTTTTGGCTTTTCTCATCTTTCTGACCCCACACTTAGTGTTAGAATTCCCCAGATTCTTCCTTCCTGCTTCATCCCCGTTCTCCTTTTCTCTTTCTCCAGAAATACTGCCTGGTGACCAGCAGGTGAGCTTTTGGCTCTCGCTGAACTTGCTTGCCCTAGTCTTTCGGGGATACCCTCTGTTCACCGTGTGCTTTTCAGTCATTTCTCACAACCATTTCTGTGTACTTTGCGTTGAACACGGACACAAAACAGCTTAAGTCCTTACCCCAGAACCTCATATACTGGTGCCACAGTGCCTCAGATGTGGAGTACTCACAGGTATCATTTCAAGACTGCTTGGGCGTGGGGGTTGCTGAAGGAGACTCCCAAGAGAAAGGACATTGGAGCTGGAAGTGTGGACAGGGGCTGGGGAAATAACCCTGCAAAGTGCAGGCTGGCCTCAAACGCACCATGTGGGCAGGCCTGGAACTGGTGTTCTTCCTGTCTTAGCCTCTTACACGGTAGGGTCATTGGCATGCTCCGCCGTGCCTGGCTCAAGCATTTTAAAGGGTGCATTTGTATTTAAAGGCATAACATACACTCATACTGTACACTACCATCTTCACCCATCTCCAGAGTTTTCTTGATTCCCAAGTGAGTTTAAGGCAAGGAAGCCCCGAAATCCCTCTCCACCAACCTGTGTCCTCTAGTCTCTAGAGTAATTCTTCCTGCCCCTCAGTATCACCTCTCTACCCCCAGGCTGCAGAAGATCCTGTCAGAGTCACCACCACCTGCAAGGCTAGATATCCAGCTGCCTGTCATCTCAGATGACTTCAAGTTCCAGGTGTGGAGGAAGATGTTCCGGGCTCTGATGCCAGGTACTGAGGAGGGCGGGTGGCTCTTGGTTTGTAAAACTGTGGGGTTGGCGGGAGGCCCAAGACAAAGGAAAGGCCTCCCAGCCTGCCTCAGAAAGCAACGAAAGAAGATATTCTTTGCTTCTGGGGTCCTTCCTTGTAGCCCTCTAACCTGCGCTTGGAGAAGGACCTTTGAGGACCTGTTTACAATGGGTGAAGGTTGTGGAAAACACTCAGCTGACCCCAGTCCTGCTGTGGCTGGCATGGGCTGAGCTGTGTTAGTCCTTGACTCTGACCATTGAGATGATGGTCTTGCTGGCCGTGGGCTTAGGTTCTGTAGAGTTCCTGGAACCCTGGAGACAAAACTATATCTGACACTGCCTCTGGGAGCCTGTGGCTGGGGGTCAAGGATTCAGTCTCCTCTCCCAAGAGCTAACAAGACACACACACACACACACACACACACACACACACAGAGAGAGAGAGAGAGAGAGAGAGAGAGACACACACACACACAGAGACACAGACACAGACACACACAGAGACACAGACACACACAGACATACACACACAGACACACACACAGACACACACACAGAGACACAGACAGACACAGACACACACACAGACACACACACAGAGACACAGACACACACACAGACACACACACACAGACACACACACACACACACAGACACACACACAGACACAGACACACACACACAGACACACAGACACACACACACAGACACACACACACACAGACACACACACAACACAGACACACACACACAGAGCTGTTCAGCCTTTACTGCCTCTGGTCCAGTGCAGGGAATGACAAGAACTCTAGTTTATTCAAGAGAAAACTTTTAGGGCCCAGGGACTACATCAAGACAGACAGAACTGGGCTTCCTGGCTCCTGTTCTGGATCTTGGGCCTTTTGCGGGCCTCAGAAAATATCACTCATTTGGTGTCTCCCAGTCCTGCCCACCACGCTTCACTGTGCAGCTGAGCAAACGCTGAGCACGTGGAGACGGGGAGAGGAGTCTAAAGGACCCTTGAGAAAAGGAAGGCTCCACAGAGCGAGCCTGACCATTCATTGTCTGTTTGGCAGAGTTGGAGGAACTGACTTTTGACCCCAGCTCTGCGCACCCGAGCCTGGTGGTGTCCCCCTCTGGTCGCCGAGTGGAGTGCTCGGAGCAGAAGGTGCCGCCAGCGGGAGAAGACGCGCGCCAGTTCGACAAGGCAGTAGCGGTGGTGGCGAAGCAGCTGCTGTCACAGGGCGAGCACTATTGGGAGGTGGAGGTGGGCGACAAGCCGCGCTGGGCCCTGGGTGTAATGGCAGCTGACGCTTCCCGCCGTGGGCGCCTGCACGCGGTGCCCTCACAGGGGCTGTGGCTGCTCGGCTTGCGCGATGGCAAGATCCTGGAGGCACATGTAGAGGCCAAGGAGCCGCGGGCACTGCGCACCCCAGAGAGGCCCCCGGCGCGCATCGGCCTCTACCTAAGCTTCTCAGACGGCGTCCTGGCTTTCTATGATGCAAGCAACGCCGACGCGCTTACACCGCTCTTTTCTTTCCACGAGCGTCTGCCTGGGCCAGTGTACCCCATGTTTGACGTGTGCTGGCATGACAAGGGCAAGAATACTCAGCCGCTGCTGCTTGTGGGGCCAGACAGCGAGCAGGCCTGAGCTCCTGCCGACTGGGAGGGAGGCCTTGTCCTGAAGGCGGTGGGATCACTTAGGTCACCTTTGTTAGGCCTGGATGGGTGGAGTGGGGGTGGATTTCTAGGGCCTAAGACTAGGCTGGGATGGGCAGGAAGGGGGTAGGGAGGGGGTGTTTGTTTTATAGGTTCAGGGAAGTACACAGGTTGGGATGCACTGGGGACGGATTGAGGGATAGAAGATTAAGATCTGTGAAGCAGGAAGATTCCTCAGGTCAGTGAGGAAATCTGAGTTTGGGCCAAGAGTTCTAGGAGGAAGCTGAGGTTTAGGGAGGCTGGAAGAGAATAGGAACTGGAAAGGATTTAGTGGAGGATCTTGGGAAATCTGTGGATCAATAATCCCTTCAGCCCTGCAATGCACCCCTGAAGGCCCCCTCTTCAAGGTTGCAGATTCCCCATACCCGATGGGTTTTCAGTTAGTGCTTACACCTAACTGCCTTTTCAAAGCTCTCAGCAATCCTGAAAGGGTTCTGGTGCATGACTATAATCCTAGCATCCAGGAGGCTGAGGCAGGAGGATTCTGTCACAAACAACAGTGAATATGTTTCTGATGTGGCAGGTGGGGGGGGGGGGTCAAAGCAGGCTTCTTACTTGCTGCTCTTGCAGAACTTTGAGGTTCAGTTTTCAGCAGCTACACTGTGGTTCATAACTCTCCAATCACAATGAATCTGATGGCCTCTTCCAGCCTCTGTGGGCATTTGTTACAGTCAAAACACTGACACATGTTAAAACAATAAAAAGATTTCCTCTCTATCTCTATTTCTGTCTCTGTCTTTGGAGACAAGATCTTGCTATGTAGCTCAAGCTGGCATAGAATTCACTATGTGCCTCAAGTTGGCTTCAAATTCCTGATTTTCCTCTTTGGCCTCGAGTGTTGTGATTACAGGTGTATGCCACCATGCTCAGCAAAGATGGTTGGTTCTGACAAGTTTCTAAGTGATCCTGTAGCTGCTGGTCACCTTGGGATCACACCGAGAGCACACCCTGACTGTAGACTGTCAGCATAGACCAGAGGCATTAAGTCTGATTATATCACCTGGTTCAACTAACACTTAAAATCTGCCTGACCAAGAGAGTGGAGAGGGAAGAGAAGAAGTCTTTCCTATTGCCTCTAGAATATGTTTTTGTTTGGACATTGAGGAAATAAATCCTCTGTTCCTCACCAAGGGAAGAGCTTTACATCATCTTTTTTGTGGGCCCTGCTGCTGGCAGTGAATAGAAAGCTTTCTGTGGGGCTCCCAAACTGGCCTCTTCCTGTCTTCCTTGAAACTTGCTCTGTAACCCAGTCTGGTCTTGAACTCAGAGATCTGCCGGTTTCTGCCTCGAGTGCTGGGATTAAAGGAGTTTGCTACCACCAGATTAAACAAAAACTATTGTTTTAAATTGTGTGTGTGTGTGTGTGTGTGTAGTCACTCATGTACATTTGTGGAAGATAGACGTTTATGTTGAGGGGCTGGAGAGATGGCTCAGTGGTTAAGAGCACTGACTGCTCTTCCAGAGGTCCTGAGTTTAATTTCCAGCAACCACTTGGTGGCTCACAACCATCTATAATGAGATCTAATGCCCTCTTCTGGTGTGTCTGAAGACAGATACAGTGTACTCATATACATAAAATAAATCTTAAAAATAAAAAGATGTTTATGTTGAATGTCATCTTTGATTCTTCCCTTTATGTACTGAGGCATCGTCTCTTGCTGAACTCAAAGTCAGAGCTTGTCAATTGGGCTAGTTTACTTCCTGATCCTCTGTCTAACCTCCAGACTGCTGAATTAGAGCAGGCTGCCGTGGCCACCTGGCATTTCTGTGGGTTCTGTAGATCTGAAATCTGTTTCTCTTGCCTGCATAGTAACCACTCTACCCTGAGCTTCTCTTCAGCTCCCCTGTTTCTTTTACCACACAACCTGCTGTGCTGCACACATCTGCTTTTCTTTCGATGAGATAAAGACCTGATTTACTGGCCATGTTATATTCTTTAATGGGAAGCAATGCTTTTCAGAATGTTGCCCTAAGATGACCCCATTTATACCAACTGCTTCTATAAAGACTTTCTGCACAGAATACCAGGCTGCAACCCCTTCTTGGGCACCTCAGACTTTAAATTCTCATCCTAGAAGAGCAAACCGTACCAGGACCTCTGGCCTCTGGGCTTCAGCAAGACCCAGGTAACCTGCATAGACGGTGTTTGCCTTTTCTTGTTTTACCTCAGACCAGGCAAAAGAGCTGTGGGCTTATTTGCCACTTCCCTTCCGTGCTTGGAAGCTGAATGATGCTGGCATCTTGGGTCTCCAGAACTGTGAGCTATGTAAACCTATTTCTTTATACATTGCCAAGATTCAGGTCATTGTTGGGACAGCAGAGAATGGGAAAGCAGGGAACCTAGAGTTAACTGGCTGCTGAGACATCTGCCTTCTGAAATCTGCACCTACCACATTTAAACTGGAAAGCAAAGTGTCTGTTAGCTTGTTGTACACCAACATGTTTGCTTTTATTTTTAACTTAGTGTATTTTATGTCCATGGGTGTTTTGCCTGCATGTATATTTGCACACCAGGATAGGGCATTGAATCCCATAGGACTACATTTGTGAGCCACCATACAGATGCTGGGAACTGAACTCAGAACCTATGGAAGGGCAGCAGTTGCTCTTAACCACCAAGCTATCTCTCCAGCCCAATGATTTTGTACTTAATACCTAATTTATTTCCACAACACTGGGCCTCACAACAATTAGAGCTCTACCAGGCTTTGTGGCATCTTGTGTGGGGTCTGAGAACCTTCTAGATGTAAATGAAATGATGTTATCTTAAGGAATATTTCACTTTTAACTCTCTCTGTGTGTGCGTGTGCTCATTTATATAAAAGTGAAGTTAGAGTCCACATATGCGAGAGAACCTAGCATTTGTTTTTCTGTATTTCTGTGGCCCTACTTTCCCACCAAAATCATACCACCAGCTGGGGAATGCCATTCAAAACACCAGCCTGGGGCTGGAGAGATGGCTCAGTGGTGAAGAGCCTGCAATTCCCAGCACCCAGATGGTGGATCACAACCATCTGTAGTGAGATCTGATGCTCTCTTCTGGTGTGTCTGAAGACAGCAACAATGTACTAATAAAATAAATAAACAAATCTTAAAAAAAAAAAAACCCACTAGCCTGGGGCTGTCAATTTTAGTTTGCACCAAACCCTGGGGTTGATCCTCAGAACTACATTAAGTTTGTTGCTACACACTTGTAATCTCAGCACTTGGGAGATGAGGGACGGAGACTGGATGACTTGGGCTGCAGTTGTAGCTCCAAAGTAGAGAGCTGGCTTAGGTTGCTGGAGGCCCTGATGGGGTTCCTGGCACAGTACAAATCAGGTGGTACACACCTATCTGAAGCTGAAGGCTATCCTCAGCTACATAGTGAGTTTGAGGCCAGCTCGGGCTAGAAAGCCTGTCACAATCACTGTGAGCCTGTAGGGACCTTTCAGAATCAAGCGATAGCCATTGGCATTCTCCTTCTCCTTTCCTCCCGGAGTTTGATCCCTGGCACCATAAGGTGGATGGAAAGAGCCAATTTCATCAGGTTGTCCTCTGACTTACAAGTTGTGGCACGGGCATGTTCTCCCAACATAAATAAATGAGTTAATTAATTAAAACAGAAAGGCACCTAACATAATTCAGCATCACATCTAATTTATAGTGACCTCATGTCATGGTGAAGTCTAGCAGTCTATCTTCTCTCTGTTCCTGTCCTCTCACTCTGTCTCTGTCTCTGTGTCTCTGTCTCTCTCTGCCTCTCTCTCTGTCTCTCTGTGTCTCTGTCTCTCTCTATGTCTCTCTGTCTCTGTCTCTGTCTCTGTCTCTGTCTCTGTCTCTGTCTCTGTCTCTGTCTCTCTCTCTCTCTCTCTCTCTCTCTCTGTGTGTGTGTGTGTGTGTAATGCTGGAGATCAAACCCAGGGCCTCTAGAATAGGGTTAGGGTTAGGACCCTAGGTTTCTAGTTCATCCCAGGTGTAGCCTCCATACCAAACCCAGTTCTCTCTCCCTTGGTCCTCTTTACATTTGGTCCCTCCTGTTTCCCTTCCACTTCCGCTCCCACCCAGTTCCCTCTCTCCATCAACCTCTGATATCTATTGTATTTTCCTTTCTCAGTAATGTTCAAGCATCCTCACTTAGGTTCTCCTTCCTTGTTACTTAGCTCCTTTGGGTCTGTGAATTGTAGTATGGTGATCTTATAATTTATGGCTAATATCCACTTATAAGTAAGTACATACCACATGTGTTTTTCTGTATCTGGGCTACCTCACTCAAGATGGTATTTTCTAGTTCTATCCATTGGCCTGCAAATTTCATGATGTCCTTGTTTTTAATAGCTGAGTAGTATTCCATTGTGTAAATGAATCACTTCCAATGGAGGGATGGGGACACCAACACACCTACAAAACGTTCGACCTACAGCTTGTTCTGCTTACAAGATGTGCAGGGGTGTAAACATAGAGCAGAAATAGAGGGAATGGCCAGCCAATGACTGGCCCAATTTGAGAGCCATGTCATGAGAGAGCCCACCTCTGACACTATTAATGGTAGTCTGCTGTGCTAGCAGATAGGGACCTAGTATAACTGTCATCAGAGAGGCTTCGTCTGGTAGGTTATGGAAACGGACACAGAAACCCACAGCCAAACATTCGGTGGAACCCGAGGAATCTCGTGGAGGCGAGGGAGGAAGGATTGAAGGAGCCATATTGGTCAAGGACGGTATAAGAAAATCTACAGAATCAACTAACTTGGACCCATAAGGGCTCACAGAGACTGAACAACCAACCTAAGAGTGTGCCTGGGATGACCGAGGCCCCATACACATATGTAACAGACGTGCAGCTTGGTCTTCATGTGAGACCCCTAACTGGAGCAGGGGCTGCCTCTGACTCTATTGCCTGCTGTTGGCTCTCTTTCCCCTAACTGGGCTGCCTTGTCTACGTTCAATAATAGAACCTAGTCTTAAGGCAGCTTGATATGCCAAGGTGGGTTGATATCCATGGGAGGTCTCCCCTTTGATGAGGAGAAAGGGAGAGAGGGATAGGGGTGGTGAGGTGAGAACGGGGGACTAGGAGGAGAGGAGGGAGGGTGTGAGGTGAGAAGGGGGGACTAGGAGGAGAGGAAGGAGGGAGTGAGGTGAGAAGGGGGGACTAGGAGGAGAGGAGGGATGGTGTGAGGTGAGATGGGGGGACTAGGGGGAGAGGAGGGAGGGTGTGAGGTGAGATGGGGGTCTAGGGGGAGAGGAGGGAGGGTGTGAGGTGAGATGGGGGTCTAGGGGGAGAGGAGGGAGGGTGTGAGGTGAGATGGGGGTCTAGGGGGAGAGGAGGGAGGGTGTGAGGTGAGATGGGGGTCTAGGGGGAGAGGAGGGAGGGTGTGAGGTGAGATGGGGGGACTAGGAGGAGAGGAGGGAGGGTGTGAGGTGAGATGGGGGCTATGAGGAGAGGAGGGAGGGTGTGAGGTGAGAAGGGGCTATGAGGAGAGGAGGGAGGGTGTGAGGTGAGATGGGGGACTAGGGGGAGAGGAGGGATGGTATGAGGTGAGATGGGGGGACTAGGGGGAGAGGAGGGAGGGTGTGAGGTGAGATGGGGGTCTAGGGGGAGAGGAGGGAGGGTGTGAGGTGAGATGGGGGTCTAGGGGGAGAGGAGGGAGGGTGTGAGGTGAGATGGGGGGCTAGGGGGAGAGGAGGGAGGGTGTGAGGTGAGATGGGGGGCTAGGGGGAGAGGAGGGAGGGTGTGAGGTGAGATGGGGGGCTAGGGGGAGAGGAGGGAGGGTGTGAGGTGAGATGGGGGTCTAGGGGGAGAGGAGGGAGGGTGTGAGGTGAGATGGGGGACTAGAGGGAGAGGAGGGAGGGTGTGAGGTGAGATGGGGGTCTAGGGGGAGAGGAGGGAGGGTGTGAGGTGAGATGGGGGTCTAGGGGGAGAGGAGGGAGGGTGTGAGGTGAGATGGGGGACTAGAGGGAGAGGAGGGAGGGTGTGAGGTGAGATGGGGGTCTAGGGGGAGAGGAGGAAGGGTATGAGGTGAGATGGGGGACTAGAGGGAGAGGAGGGAGGGTGTGAGGTGAGATGGGGGTCTAGGGAGAGAGGAGGGAGGGTGTGAGGTGAGATGGGGAGACTAGGAGGAGAGGAGGAAGGGCAAACTTCAATTGGGATCTATAGTAAATAAATGCTAGGTCCTGTCCCCACAGTCAGGTTCTTCAACAAGGCAGTGAGGGATATGGTGTCTGTGACTGGGGTCCAAAGCTGATGACTTCTAGAAATTTGACACTCTCTTGTTACTCAGGGACCAAAAACCTGATGGCTTCTGAGGACCCTGCATCTCAGAGCTCATCCAATGCAGTCATATAGTTCAGTGGGCCATCTCCAGAAAACTCGCTCGCTTGTCATATCCATTCCTAGATGGCTTCTGACAAATTAAAAAGAGACAACAACCAACCAACCAACCAACCAACCAACCAACCAACCAATCAACCAACAAACCAACCAAACAACCAACTAATCAACCAACTAATCAACAAACCAACCAACTAACCAACAAAACCAACCAACCAACCAACCAACAAACAAACCAACCAAACAACCAACTAATCAACAAACCAACCAACCAAACAACCAACCAACCAACAAACCTACCAAACAACTAACCAACTAACCAACAAACCAACCAAACAACCAACTAACCAACTAGCTAACAAATCAACCAAACAGCCAACTAACCAACAAACAAAACAACCAACTAACCAACTAACCGACAAACCAACCAAACAACCAACTAACCAACTAACTAACAAACCAACCAGCCAACCAACCAGCCAACCAACCAACCAACCAAACAAACAAGCAAGCAAACAAACAGGCTGGGCAAGCCATCCATGTAAAGGAAGGCAGTAAGCAGCACCCTCCGTTGTTGCTTCTGCATCAGCTCCTGCCTCCAGGGCTCTGTTCTGAGTTCCCATCCTGACTTCCTTCAATAATGTACAGCAATACGGAAGAGTAAGCCAAATAAATCCTTTCCTCTCAAACTTGCTTTTTGGTCATCGTGTTTTGTCATAGCAATAGAAACCCTAACTAAGACACTTACTTTATTATTTTTAACAATGTGCATGCATGTGTGTCTATGTGGGGTTATATGCATGTGTGTAAACAGAGGCTTTGAATCCCCCTGAACTAGAATTAAAGGTGTTTTTGAACTGTTTTGCTTAATGTGAGTGCTGGGAACTGAACTCAGGTCCTCTTCAAGATCTGAGTGTGCTCTGAAACACTGAGCTCTCTCTCTGCAGCCCTGACCTATTGCGACACTTGCACACTGTCCCACCCCTACCCCAGATTGTTCTTCTGGCTATAGAAAGTCTCACTATCTGGTCTCTTTGCCATGGAAGGCAGGTCTCTTGAGCAGAGGCATATCCTAACACCTCAGTAATGCTCCTTTCTCTGGGATTCACTTGGTCTAGGGGCGTCTCATGTATTCCCACTTATCTAAAGGACACTGTCTTATCTCTTTTCTTGTCTGGCTAGCTCTGCTGGTCCTGGCCGTCTCTATTCCACCTTTCAGAATGTTCAGTTTGGAAGCTAACACAAGTTGTTCAGTTCATAAAGATCTCTAAATCCTGGCGATGGACCTCAGGCTCTCCTCAGGCTTTATCCGGACTAACTTCTGCAATCCAGAAAAGAGATCTCTGCTCTCTATAAGGGTGTTGTGGGATATCTGCCAGAGAAGACTGCTCAGACATGGGTTTAAGTCAAAGAGAGTCCTTATTAGCCGGCCAGTGACTACACTGGTGTTGTGGGTCCCATTGATCACCCTGAGCTTTTCTTAGGGTGAGTTTTTAAGCACAAAAACTGGTCTGGGTTGACATACTGTTAGCAAGTACAGTTAGCCAGAACTACTGAAGCCGAAAAGCAAGGCCAGTGCCATTAGAGACTTTCCCAGAACTATGGGCGTTGGTGAATTAGGCCTTGATTTTAGTTTTGGCTGGTGGGACTGTCTATGTGCTGAGTTTTGTGGCCCGCATAGTCCTTTCACCATGGAGTCAGTTGTGCTAACACCTGGGCCCTGTTACAGGAGAGTCCACTTGTTTTGAGGTTGGGGAGTCTGTTGTGGTAGCAGTAGGACAAATGACTCAATGGGGACAAGACGCTGGCCCTGCGTTGTCACTAGGAAATCCTGAAGGTTGTATCTTCAGTCCTCTATTGTGAAACACTGTTCTCTGGGTGTGACTAAGCTATTGTCCTTTTGAACCGTGTTTCCTGGAAGCAGCCCTGCATAAGATTGGCCCATTTCTTCATCATAGACTGTAGGAGAGCTCAGGAGGCTGGCCTCTTCAAAGTTTAATTTTTAAAAAAATATTTACTTTTTTTTAAAAGTAAGGTTTCTCTGTGCAACTCAATGTCTTGGAACTCCCTCTGTAGACCAGGCTGTCCTTGAACTCAGAGATCTGCCTGCCTCTGCCTCTGGAGTGTTGGAATTAAAGGCATGCACCACTACTACCCAACTATTTTTCATTTTTAATTAATATACAATAGTTGTACATATCAGTGGGGTACAACGTACTTCTGTGTGGACTTAACACATTAAAGACCCCTCATGTGGGGCTCTAAAATGCAGTCAATTTGTCTTCATTAATAAACTGTGAGCCACCAATAATGTCTTGGTGTCATAGAAAGAAATCAAAGCATTTCCCTTGGTGTCACTTAACTAAGAGGGGGCCCAGATTTGAATTCTCTGCTTCATCGGAGTCTGAATTTGTGCCTAAGGGCTTCTTATTAATATGCCCCTGTGTTTGTGTCTGAGTGTCTGTGTGTCTGACCCTTACAAACAGCTTTGTTCTGTCTTTATTGAACAGTACAGAAAACATCTTAAGGGAGGGAAGGAGGGGCAGTTTATAGGCACCTTTAACAGTGCTACCAGACATTAAGGCACAGATACCAGCTGGCCCCAAATGACCCAGATAAACATCATTGTTTACCCAGCAATATTCATAAGTTTTGTGCTTGATAATACTCATAAGTTATTGTGTTCAGTGGTGTGGTGGGTTTTCATTTTATAAGATTGCTTTCAACCTCTGTTTTTGTGTTTTGAGTAAGTGGTGGACACGCTTGGGTTAGGGTTGTGGAAAAGGACATAACTTAAGACTAAGCTATGCATTAGCTTAGGTTGGAAACTTGATTACGTGGAAACCCAAATCAAGTAAGGCTGGTTGTTTCTTTTTCGTTTTTTTTTGTTTTGTATTTAACTTCTTAATTCTTTGTGAATTTCACATCATACCCCACAATCCCACTCATCTTTCCATCCCTTTGTACCTGCCTTCTGCCCTTGTTACCCCACCCCCCAAAGGAAAAAAAAAACCCTCATTGTGGAGGCTGTATTATACGACAGTGTGTCCCACAGTATACCTTTTGTCTACACATCTTTACTTGTAAATGTTCGTTGCAATGAGTCTGGTTCAAGGTCTCTGGCTCCTGCTATGCTATCAATACCGGATCCTCACTGGGACTTCTCTCAGTTATCCTATTCTTCCCTGTACCTCACTTGAGCAGCAAAATAGAGCTGACTCTGCTGGTGTGGTCATGAGTGAGCTGGTCCCAGAGCATGAAGATGGGAGAGTTGGTCCTGTTCCTTGCTGAATGTGGCATTGGATGAGATAGCTGGGGCAGTGCTGAAGAGCCTGCCCTGGTGGTACAGGAGAGCTGGTGGGCTGACCAGCTCAGCTACCACCCAGAGGCCCCTGAGCTGGAACTGATCTTAACATCCTGCCCCTGAGGACTAACTTCCGTGGTTCCAACAGGCACCATGCAGGTTTCCAATGGAGGGAAGCAGCCAACAGTCCTCTATTGTTGTGATACCTATGAACTACAACAATGACCAGCATGGTAAGATAACACTAAGGTGCAGTATAGTGCCAAACATTCCTTGGAGTTAGCCAACTACTCTGTAATTGGAATTAAGACCCTCTTAACAAAAGGGAGACCATGCCTGATACTGGAAACCTAACTACTCAATGCTGGTGAACCTATAACCACTACTTTACTAAACCGGTATAATCCCTAATTACAATCTAAACATTTGTCCTTATACCCACAGGCATGTGTAGCTTCATCCCTCATCAAGGACATTTTTCTTCACAACATATGGAGACCACTACCAAAAACCATAGCCAATTAAAATGCAGAGTTATGGACCCCAGTCCCAACAGATGCATCTACAAAATAACTCCCACACTTAAGGTTCAGGGAGCTTTTAGAAAGAGGCAGCAGAAAGATTGTAAGAGCCAGAGGATCAGGGAGTTTGCTGTGAGATTGTGTCTCTCAGGAATGTCAGAAGCTGCACCCACATTCTCACCTACATGGCTGGCTAAATATGAGTTGAACAACAATAGATGTGCAGAAATGGTTGGGAGAAAGCATGTAAGGCCTCAACTCTACACAAAGAACAAAGCAACTGAAGTGTCTTGTTAGAGTTCCATTGCTGTGAAGAGACACCACGACCAAGGCAACTCTTATAAAGGACAATATTTAATTGATCTGGCTTATAGGTTTGCCATTATCACTGTGTTAGGAAAAATGGCCGTCCAAGCAGGCTTGGTGCTGGAGGAGCTGAGGATAGAATCTTGATATGTAGAATCTTGATATGACTGTAGCCAGGAGAGACTGTCAGGTGGCTAGGAGGAGGCACTCAAAGCCCACCCTCACAGTGACACACTTCCAACCTACTCCAACAAGTCCACACCTCCTAATAGTGCCACTTCTTGGACCAAGCATATTCAAAACACCACATAAGGCATACTGAAAGTTGTAGAAATAGTCTTCCCAAGGGAGGAGTGAGTCAATTAGTTTTCCAATACCAAATGATCATCCTTAAATATGTACATACAGGGCTGAAGAGATGGCTCAGTGGTTAAGAGCACTGACTGCTCTTCCAGAGGTCCTGAGTTCAATTCCCAGCAACCACATGGTGGCTCACAACCATCTGTAATGAGATCTGATGCCCTCTTCTGGTGTGTCTGATGACAGCTACAGAGTACTTATATACATAAAATAAATAGGTAAATCTTTTTTAAAAAGAGAGAATATGTATATACAAGTAACACTATATGGACTAAACAGTATATGTGTGTGTGTGTGTGTGTGTGTGTGTGTGTGTGTGTGTGTGTAACAACACATGTAACAACAATTAATGAAAAAAGGTCATGAATTGAAAGAGAGCTAGGAGGGGTATACAGGAGGATTTGGAGGAAGGAAAGGAATGTGATTCTAATCTGATTATAATCTGAAAAATAAAACATGTTCTTAATGAAAATACTTTTTAGAGGAGTCATCAAGTGGGTAAAGCTCTTGTCATACAAGCCTGGTGACCTGAGTTTAATCCCCAGAACCCACTTGTAATTTGAATGAATAGTTTCCATGTATTTCTAAAATACACCTAGACCCCAGCAGATGGCGCTGTTTAAGGAGGTTCTGGAACCTTTGGGAGGTGGCTCTATGTTGAGGGAAGTTTGTCTGAGGTGCGGGCTAGGGGGTGTAAGGTTTGAGATTTTAAAGCCTTCCTCACTCCCTGCCCTCGAACCCCTGTATAGATGAAAATGTGGTCACACATGGCTCCTGACACTATGCCTGCCCCTGCTGTTTCCATAACTTCTGGACCCTTCATGGACCCTACCCCACTGGAGTCAAAAGCCAAAAATAAGCTTTTTCTCCTGAAAGCTTTTGGGCCATAATATTTTACTACAGCAATGGCAAAGTAACCACTATGCTGTGTGTAAGTGAAGAGACAGAACTGGCTCGACCATTGTTCAATGACCTTACACACTTGCTGTGGCCCACACACCCACATAAACACTCAGCATGTGTGCACACACACAACGGTCGTGGTATTAACAGGAAAGCACATGCCATGGCTCAGGCATTTTAGAGAATAAATATCCCTTCTGAAGGATGACACTTAGACTAAGGCTTTTCAAATCCACAAGGCAGAGAATTCATAAGCCAAGGCAACCAGGAGAAAGTAAGACATGCGTGTAACAGACAGCAGTAAATACAGTGATATGGATGGTGGAAGGTTCTGGAAGGCTTGGATGGGGCGGCAGGAGACTCACCTGGTTAGATCCTGAAGAAGGACGTGGGAAGTCTAGCTGGGTGGGGTGGTCGGCAGTGGTGCAGAACGGGTATTTTAATGTCTTTTTTTCTTTTTTTCCTTTTTGCAGTGCTGAGAGGGAAGCCCATTGCCACTGAAGTGCACCCTCTGCTCTTATTTCCCTTTCTCTTGGTTTGTTTTGAATGTGTGTACACACATAAAAGTGATCAAATTCACTCCCTACTCCCTCTCTCCCTCACTCATGTTGACTTCCTTCTCAAATATTCCTCTGCCCACTTTCATGTCTTTTTGTGCTGTTCTTATTTAGGCATCGGGAGCTGTGATGTACTCATGTTATTCAATAGAATGACTCCATATATATACACACACACACATACACACACATACATATATACACACATATATATACACATGCATACACACATATATACACATATATATACACACACACACATACACACACATACATATATACACACATATATACACATACATACACACATATATACACATATATATACACACACACACATACACACATACATATATACACACATATATATACACATGCATACACACATATATACACATATATATACACACACACATACACACATACATATATACACACATATATATACACATACATACACACATATATACACATATATATACACACATACACACATACATATATACACACATATATATACACATACATACACACATATATACACATATATATACACATATATATACACGCATACATATATACACACATATATATACACATACATACACACATATATACACATATATATACACACACACACATACACACATACATATATACACACATATATATACACATGCATACACACATATACACACATATATATACACACACACATACACACACATACATATATACACACATATATATATACACATACATACGCACATATATATACACATATATATACACACACACATACACACACATACATATATACACACATATATATACACATACATACACACATATATACACATATATATACACATATATATACACACATACATATATACACACATATATACACATATGTATGTATATGTTGAGGTTTAGGAAATTGCCACACAAGCCATAGGCACACCAATCTTAGTTTCACAAGAATAGTTTATTGAGCACACACCATAATACTGGACACCCAGGTCCACAAGAAGGAAAAACCTAATTATGGCACCAGTCTGCTCTCAGGGTAGGCTTTTTATAGGAAGAACTAGTTTCAGAAGTTTAAAGAGCAAATATTCTCAGCTAACCTTTAAGATGATCGGTAAGGTAAGGGGTGGGGGATGGGTGGAGAACAGGGGAATTTCAGAACATTGAGATAACAGAGCATGCATATTATAATCATAACTTTTGGCTTATTAGTAGCATTCTCCAGTGTCAGCCACAAAACCCAGTGAGCTCACACATTGGTACAGGAAGGGCTGCCCAGTGGTCAGCTCTGACTCAAGGTATTTTAGACAACAGTTCATATTAACCTTTGATTCGATGGGTCCTATGTAAAGCTTTGTGGAATTTCTTAAGATTAGCAAACTTCGTACAGAACACTCAGAACAGACAGGACAAAACCGGGAGTGGTCAGCGTGTCCTTGAGCCACGTCACGTCTCTGTGTCAGTGACTGGCAGGCATGTTACAGCAACAATATGAAATAGCTGGCAGGCATGGGACAAAATGGCTACAGCTATTTTAGGGGGAGTCAGACCATCTCTCTCTCTCTCTCTCTGTCTCTCTCTCTCTTTCACACACACACACACACACACACACACACACACACACACACACACACACTTGTTGGAATGGCTTACAGGTTGCAGTCCAGCAATGACTAACTGTGAAGGAAAGTCCAATAATCCAGCAATTGCTCAGTCTACATTCTAAGTGTCTCAGTTGGTCTTCAGTATACACTGGAATCCCAAAGAAGTGGGCTTCGATGTCAGCAGAGTGGACTCGCTATCCTGGTGGTGCAAAGGAAACAAAAGGCAACAGCTTCCTTCTTCTATGTCCTTAGGTAGACTTCCAGAAGAAGGTGTGGTCCAGATTAAACATGTGTCTTCTCACCCCAAGATTCAGATCATAGTTGTGCGCCTTTCTAGATCAAAGGTTTAAACTAGAAATAGGTTCACTGAAACGAAGACAATCCCTCACAGGTGAACCCTCCATTTCTGGATTGTAGTTCATTCTAGATTAGTCAAGTTGACAAACAAGAATAGCCATCACACCAGCACGTCTAGATGACAGAGATATACAGCCATCTTCCCGGGCCTCCATCTCTTGGGATCTTTTTTCTCCCTCATCCTAAACCTTTCAGAGAGTTATAGGTGGTGCCCCATTTAGGGGTGTGGACTCAAGATTCACTCATTTTCAGCACTTTGATGTGGTATGAGTCTCTTAACTATCTCCCTCTGCAAAAAGGAAGCTACTCTTATCAATAATATATGGTACAAACACAAACATTTATCGAGAAGTTCCATAAGTATTCATTAAGCAAAACATTTGTAGATCCTCTGTTTGGGTGTGACTTCCTGAGCTACAAGCTTCTGAGTAGATTTATAGTACCAGGCACACCAGGCATGGATTTCCCTTGGCTTCAGATCTAATCAGAGTGGTGACCACTGATGGTTTTCCCTCCCAGCAGCCTACCTGTGGAACTGTTAAAGCTAGCCGCTGAGGAGGAAGCTTCAGCTCAGGTCTACACTGATTCTTATCCGTGTCCTGGATACAAAGTGTGTAGCATCTTTAGCAACAGGATCATACCGCCTAGCGGCTGCTGTTGTTTTGGGAGCCTCTGAGAGTGTCCTGGCCTACTGGGATGGAGGTATCCAATAGTCAGTGTTGGGTTTTCATTAAAAAATATGTGGTTTGGGGGAGCAGCATGACCCACACTGTTTTTTGCATTGTGAACTCTTGCTCCTGGGGTAGGACAGACACTAGAGTCCTGAGCATGGGCCACTTGTACCAAGGTCACTCAACGCCCATGGAAAATTCAGTGTTTCTAAAGTTCCTTCTCCCCTTCCTCACTGTATAGATTGGCTTGTTTTCTTTTATGTCAATGAGGATTTGCCTGTGTGTATGTATGGGTACCATGTGACAGAGGCCAGAAGAAGGCACTGTGATCCCTTGGGACTGGAGTTAATGGATGCTTGTGAGTCACCATATCAGTTTGGGAACTGAATTCAATCCTCTGCAAGAGCAGCCAGCACTCTTATTAATCACTGAGTCATATAGGATATGATAGGTCTTATCTATATAAGACCCTGTCTCAAAAGAAAAAAACGGAAGAGGGGGACGGCTGGCCTCAAGCTTGCTTTGTAGTTGCAGGTAGCTGAGGACTCTGGATTCTTTTGGCCTCTACCTGCTAAGTGCTAGGACTATAGGCATATGTTAGCTTATAGTCTCACTATAGAGACCAGGCTGGCCTGGAGCTCATTAGATATTCAACTATCTCTTTCTCTCAAGAAAGTAAAGGCATGCAGTATCATGCCTGGACTTGAATGCAGGATTTTGCAAGGCCGAGGTGGAGGTGAGTTTCTTAAGAGGGAACTTGTGAGTCAGGAGACACCCACATGCTTCCCACGTTCAATTGCTTAAGACCTCAGGGGTAGAGGGATATGCTCTCCCTCCCCCCCTTCTGTGATGGTACTGGAAGTGAACCCAGGGCCTTGTGTATCCCAGGCACATTACCCACCACCAGGAAATGGATAGGAACAGCTCCCACTGTAAAAACACTTAAGTTTCCCCTGTAAACCATCACAAAATTTTGTAAAGCAAATAGTAGGAGCCATATTGCAAAGGAATCTTTTCTTTATTCCTTTTTTTTATGTTTGTTTGTTTTTTGGAGACAGTATTTCATGTAGCTCAGGATAGCCTCAAACTGTGATGTCCATTCTTGGTTGTCTACTCGATTACATCTGGAATCAACTAAAACCTCCAAAATGGAGGGCATGCCTGTGAGGACGTTTTCTTAATTTGAAGTGGGAAGTTCTGGATGTTCGGGGTAGGAAGACCACCTTTTATCCAGATCTTTTGAGCTGGGAAGACCCACCTCTAATCTGGGCCACACCTTCTGCAGGAAGCTATGTAAGGATGTAGAAAGAGGAAGCTGGCTTTTTGCCTGTTGCTCTCACCTCACTGGTAAGCTCATCCTTCATTGGCATTAGAGCTCACTTCTTTGAGATTCTGGTGTATATAAAAGACCAGCTGAGACATTCAGCCTCACGAACTGGATTCTTTGACCTTCTGTTTATAGGCAGCCATTGTTGGATTAGTTGGACCAACATATGTATATATGTATATGCATACGCCTGTGTATATATTATATATTTCCTCCCCTTTCTCTCTCTTAGTTCTGTCACTTTAGAGAACCCTGACCAATACAGACTTTGGTACCAGAAATAGTTGTAGAGCAGCAGAAGTACAGGGATGAATCTTTAAAGCATCTAGAGTAGGTTTTCTGATTTGGCAATGCCTACAGTTGCAGAAGCCTCTCCCGGGAGCTCAGAGACTACTGGAAGTTCTTGGTGTAAACTATTTTACAAACTTAAGGAGACATGAAGTGGCAAGTCTTCTTTGGAAAGTCAGTTGTGTTGGATGGTGTTTTGCTGAAGCAGACACAGGTGAAAGGATGCTTTGCTAACACAAGCATGGGAAAGTATGCATTGTAGGTTGATGTCAAGGTGATACATGATTGTACAGTAGAGAGTGGGCAGAAACAAAGTTCTGGTAAGGCAGGAGAGAAGGAGAAAGCGGTAGATTCAAAATGGAAGACGAGGATGACCCATCTCTGCGTGGCTCTGAGTAGCCATGGGTAGATATGTGTACTTTCTAGGGATAAATTTCTATAGGTCAATTTATCTTATCTAGGTGGTTTATATCTTGGTCAACTGGTTGTAAGCTTATCGTGTGGAGGAATTGTGGATTAAGAATTTTGATAAGTTATTGATTGTTAAGTCATGTTTTTACCAGGTTGTGGAGGACAGTGTGTGAAAGGGCTGAGAGGCAGCTAGAACCAGCAGTTCCAGCTCTGTTGCCCTCTCGAGGTAAGATGTACAGGTACCAGGCTTGGTAACTAACAGCCCAGAGGTCCAAGTGAGTCCTCAGGACTGAATAGCAACAGAACCATTTTTTAATTTTTACCGTAACAATGCATGATGAAGGATGCTAACAATATGCATATATTGGTCTGCCTTACATTTCATGGTTGAAGTGCATTTGTTGGGACTCCATAGAGAAAACGGCACCAAAAAAAAATTCTGGTAGTGTGGCTTCTTGCCACTTCCTTGGACTCTGGCTGATTGACAGAGTAACATGGCTCATACAGACATGTGGAGTTTTGCTACTCATGTGCTGAGGCAAGGCCCATGGTGAGGCAAGACCTGTGGAGGATGTCTGAAGTTTGGAGGGAGTACGAATAGGGAGTATGAACTGACAGTGAAGGAGGCTTGGCTGGGCTTGCTTGCATAGCGAGCTTTTCAAGTTTCTTGGTCTCAAGTCTTCACTTCACTGAGAGAAGCATGGGAAAGAACTTCTGTGATCCCTGATGTTCCTAATCTTTCCTGCTGACTTGTGCCAATTTGGCTGAGGCCACCGCTGCTGATTCATGTTTGCTATCCTGACTCTACTGAACTGTGCTGCTTGGTATATTAGTGAAGTGTTTGTGGGTGGACTGAGCTGCCACGGCTTAATCCTGTGAACTGAACTGCTAATTTCTTGACAACGCAGATAGGATTTGCTTCAATGAACCCTTTCTAAACAGGCCCCCTACCCCTGTATCCTTTCTTTTCCTTTACCCTTGGTGGATGGTGGGGTAGAAGGGAGGTTAAAGCATTTAAGAACCATCATTAAAAATAGATTTTGAAGAGTTAAAATTACAGGGACAAATACATCTGATTATCCTAAGTCACTAACTGTGAGCAGTTATTGAAGAGCATGTATTTAGCCAGTTCCACTGGGCTGCTCTTAGCTTCACTTGGCCGTTCCTCATGGCCATGTTTTCATGACTCACATACCCTATGGATTCTTCCTTCTTTCCACCTTTTCTCTCTCCTTGTGGTTCTCCTCAGACCCCAAGCCCAGGAGTCCCAAACTCTTTCTTCTACCAAGCTATAAGCTGTAGGCATCTTTATTTACCAATCAGAAATAACTCGGGGGACAAGTCGCATAGAGCCACTTGGGTCTATGTGAAAATTCTTTCATCCTTAGGGGAAGCCAGGACTTGGGATTCAGTATTTAGAATTATAATACATAGCAAAAGACCAAACCTCAACAGATCATCCATTAAGAAAACGCATGCTCACAGGCCAAGCCGGTAAAAGCATTTACTCAATTGAAGTTCTCTCTTCCAAAGTGACTCTAGCTGTGCTAACTTGATGTAATAAGTAGCCAGTACAGTTTGAAGTACTTTGACAAAATTTCTTCTAAGTGGAGGAGACTATTTGGGCCATTGTCCATGATGATGTAGGTTTTGGAGAGGCCAGGCATCTTCGCTCACTGAACAGCCATTCCTCTGTATTGAGAAAGGACTGGCTTAGATTGTTTCCCCAAGATCTAGTTGCATTATTTGGTCTCTTCCAAAGCAGATCCAAGAAGAAGATTCCAGAGCAACGCAGGCTGGAGTGCTAGGCATCCCCACCACTGGTGTGTCCTTTAAGGCAGTTAAGTCATTCCTGCTGTGAGGGGCTTGGTTGCCAGAGCCTGGCCCTGTCTGAGCCAGGGTGTCTGGAAGGAACAGTGTGGCTTTGAGGACAGAGTATGTAGGTAGCAGCTTCATGGACCTTTAGGACCTGAGGGACAGGATGGATTTCCCAAGAACAATAATTTAGATGTGAGGCCAGAATGTCTGAATTGGGAGGACACACAGTAGAGGAAGGAGAGTGTTTCAGTTAGGGTTTTCCTGCTGTGAACAGACACCATGACCAAGGCAACTCTTATATGGACAACATTTAATTGGGGCTGGTTTACAGATTCAGAGGTTCAGTCCATTATCATCAAGGCAGGAACATGGCAGCATCCAGGCAGGCATGGTGCAGGAGGAGCCGAGAGCTCTACATCTTCATCTGAAGGCTGTTAGTAGAATACTGGCTTTTAGGCAGCTAGGACAAGGGTCTTAAAGCCCACGCCCACAGTGACACACCTACTCCAACAGGGCCACATCTTCTAATAGCGCCATTCTCTGGGCTGAGCACATACGAAGCATCACAGAGAGGTTAAGTCTGGAATACAAGGGAATGGCTCAGCATAAATTTACAGAAACAAGATGGGACAGGAATCCAAGGTGAGGGACCTGGTGGAGGGTGTGAGGGCTGAGTGCTAGGGTTCTGTGCTATTGGAGCCGGGGACAGGGTTGGGGAAGGTGGTTGGAGGTTGTTGCCAAAGGCTTGTGCTGTGCTTTTGTCTCTGCCCTCAGGATTCAGTCATCCTTTTATTTATTTATTTAATTTATTTATTTATATTTTATTTTTTAGAGACATGGTCTTGCTGTGCAGCCTGGCCCGCCTCTGCTCACTCTGTAGTCCAAGATGGCTGGGACTCTTGCTGTAGCCTCTCAAGTTAGGATTATAGGCATGTGCTACCCTGCCGGGTCTTCATTAATTTAAAACATAATTGTTTGAGAATTTCACACAATGTATTTTGATCACATTCACTACCCAGCTCCTCTCAGATCTATGTGACAGTCCCTACCACACAACTTTGTGTTTTCATTAAAACAAAACTAAACTAAACTAAACCACTCAGCGATGGTGGCACAAGCTTTTAATCCCGGTGCTCCAGAGGGAGAGGTGTCTGTGAATTTGAAGTCAGCCTGGTTTACAGAGTGAGTTCCCAAGACTGCTAGGGCTACACAGAGAAAACCTGTCTCAAAAAACAAAAATAACCAAAACCAAATCAAACAACAAAAGGCAAACCAAATCCCACCAAACCAAACCAAAAACCCAACTTAAAAAAAAAAAAATCAAAAATCACAACTTTGAGTTCTGTTTGACCTGGCCATGTATTCTTGGGTATGTGGGCCTTCACCGGGGTAAGTCAGTCTCCCAAGGGTCTCTTCAGAAAAATTCAACAGTGAGTATAGGTATAGAAATTGTACAGTTCTCCACAGGGGTTAGTTCCCAAGGCACTGTGGCAAATTAAAGGCCAATAAAAGGCCAATGTGTTGCTTAATTTAAAAAATGTGTATGTATGTGTGCAGGTGCCAAAGGCGGTCAGAAGAGGGTATAGAATCCCCTGGGTGAGTCACTTAGTACAGGTGCTGGGAACAGACCTTAGGCACTCTGGGTAACAACAATGCTCTTAACCTCGAAACCATCTCTCTACCCCCTTTCTTGCCTTTTCTCTCTTTTCTTTCCTTTTCTATTGGTTTTGAGACAGGGTTTTACTATGTGGCTTTGACTGACCTAGAGTTCACTAGGTAGAGCATGCTGGCTTTGAACTCACAGAGACCCGCCTGACTCTGCTTCCTGGGTGCTATCATGCCCAGCCATATTTTCTTTATTTTAAAGGTTTACTTGTATTATTTTAACTTGTGTGTATGTATGTGTGCATGAGTGCAGGTGTCCACAGAGGCCAGAGGCATTGGATCCCCTGGAGCTAGACTTATTCTACATTGGTGCTGGGAGCCAGATTTAGGTCCTTTGGAAGAGCTGTATGTACTCCTAACTGTTGAGCTGTTTGTCATGTGTGCAGTGCTGTAGAGGTCAGAGGAGGGCAGCAGATCTCTCGGAAGTGGTATTGCAGATGGTCATGAGCAGCCATGTGTGTCCTGGGAATTGATCCCTACTTCCATGGAAGGCCAGGCAACTGCTTTTAATTGCCAAGCCATTCCTTCGGCCACAGAAGCTGCCTTTTTTTTTTTTTTTTTTTTTTTTAATGTATGTGATTACATTCTCGCTGTCTTCAGACACACCAGAAGAGGGCATCAGATCCCATTACAGATGGTTGTGAGCCACCATGTGGTTGCTGGGAATTGAACTCAGGACCTCTGGAAGAGCAGTCAGTGCTCTTAACCACTGAGCTGTCTCTGCAGCCACAGAAATTGCTTTCTTAACTAATATCCCTGAAATCAAATGGTGACATCACCTCCCTTCCCACCGTATCCACTCCAACTTTCTTTCTGGCAGTGTTTGGGATGGAACCAGGGCCTTGCACTAGTGAGTTTCCCTGTTAAGTCCTCTGCTTTCTTCAATGTTTGCTTGTTTATTTTTTGAGACAGGGTTTTATGTAACTCAGCTTATCCTCAAAAACAACTGTGGGCAAGGATTTGAATTTCTGACCTTCTTGCTCCAGAGAGCTAAGGCTTTGCTTTGTATTTGCACAAGAAAAAAAAAATCCTTGTCTCTGAACATATTTTGGTTTCCTGCCTCTGCTTGAGCCAATGGCGTAAGTCACAATGATTATGAACTGGGCTATTGTACCACTTTACAGGTCCCACCTTAGAGTTAGTGCAAGAGTCAGTTTCAACCTGACGTCCCACCTGCCCAAAGACCAGGTAACTTCCTGAAATGCTGGGAGTGTAGTTCTTGGAAAATAATAAAGCCACATGGGAAATACCCATGATTTTGGCTGAATGGTTTTGTCCTGGAAAAGCCCATATGACCTGTGTCTTGTCACCACTCATTGGGAATCAGGGGTGGATGTGAACTGTGTCCGTTTTTTTTTTTTTCTGGTTAGTACTTAGTTAAAGCTTGCCTCAAATTTGGCTCAAAATTGTGGATTGGGTTTTCTCTTGAGAATCTCAGAAGTAACACCAGAGTTTCCAAACCTCAGTCTTTCAAGTGGAAACCAAGAATCTCTGGGGTGGGAGAAATTGAACACAGATGAAGGAATCACAGTGGCCAACAAAAAAATCAAAGTCGCGTCATGGAGCTGGGAAGTGTTGGGTTCAGGGTGAAAGCCGAGAAAACTCACTTCAGAGACAGAAGTTAAAAAATGAAAGCTGTATTTTCTGAGCGCTCAGGGAGGCTGCCACGTCAGGATCTGAACCTTGGCCCCAGAAGGGGGTTGCGTAGGAAACTGCAGTGTTATCCAGTTGTATTTTGACATTATGGTTTAAGCAAGTGAATATCCGTTGGAGACGGGGCTGTGTCCACAGTACCTGGCTTCTGGGTCCTCAGCTCAGCTTTCGCAGTCAGGCCCTCTCTGGAACTTTGACCTGGAAGTTTAGAAAGATAAGGGAACAAAAGAGTGGGCAAGCTGCATGCAGTCAACTAGGGTAAATCAGGCAATTGGTTATATAGTTTTATAGCCTATGCACCTTGATCCAGAGAGCAGCAATTTCCATAGTCTTTACTGGTTAGCAGACAATTACAACATTTGGAGAAATGGGACAGGTGTTCATTCCTAGGCCTGGGAACATGAACTTGTTTGGCCCCACTAGCAAGACAGAGAAGTTGTCCCTGAAATGTCTGGACTTGGACAACTGTTTACAACAGAAGCTGTTCAGCTATAGGGAAGTCCCCAGCTCCCCTATAGCCTGGGACCTGGGATTTAGTTTCTCCCTATGGTTAAATAGAGTCTGAAAACGAAATGGGTGCACTTAGGATAAGTTTCTTTTGCTTGTTTCCAACAGGAACAAAACCTGGTTGACGAGCCCTCACCTGGTTCGAACAAGGACTTGGAGCCCATCCTGAGCAATGCAAAAGTAAACGGTCAAAAACAAAGAAAAAATGCCACGTGTCTCATCCCCTCCGCTGATACCAAGCTTAGCAGGCCTAGTACAGAACCTTGGGCAGAGGCAGGGCACACTTCCTGCTCTGAGGTAGCACCTGCCCGCTACCTGTGCCACCTGTGCCACCTGTCTCAGTCACACAACAAACCTCTTCTCTCTGCTCTCTCCTTTCCTCTCCTCTTCTTGCCTTTCATTTTCTTGTTTCCTTCCCCTCTCCTCCTTTCCCCTTCCCTCCCTTCCCCTCCTTCCCCCCTCCCCTCCCCTCCTCTCTGCTTCCCTGTCCCCTCTCCTCTTCCCTTTTCTTTTGTTTCCTTTCTCTCCCTTCTCCATCCTCCTCTTTGTCCTCCCCTTCCTTTTTCAAGTGGAAACAGTTTTATTAGGGATGATTAGAAAAATCCCAAGGCAGGCAGACTGTAAACATCAGCTGCTGCGTAAAGAAGGATGGAAGGCAGAAAGGAAAAAAAAAAACAATGCCGTCACGAATATCTGCCCCAGGATGGATAAGGAACCTTGTGGTGGGGAAGAGGCTTTAAAGAGGGAGGAAGGATGCCCAAAATGCTGGGGGAAAGCCCAAGGTGCTCCAGAAAACGTGATTAGAAGATAGAAGAAAAGGAGCACTTGAGAAATTATTAAGAAAAGCAGGAAGATTTATGACCCTTACCTGGTGATGGCCTATAGTTCTTTTTGTTTTTAACACTCATGTAATCTAGGCTGTCTATGAACTTGCTATGTAGCTGAGGCTGCCCTTGAACTTCTGAAATTCCTGTTTCTACCTACAAAACTCAAGGATTACAGGATTACACTACGACACCCAATTTATGTTCTCTCTTGTCAGGAAAACAAACAAACAAACAAACCAAAACACAATTCTCACCTCAAAAGGGTAAGAGCTAGTTTATTCCAAAATCAAATATGGATTAACTATAACCTGGGAACACATATTTAGTTTATTCCAAATTCTTTGTTCCAACATGGAAATACTTTTATGAAATTTTTATAGAAACAAAACAAAACAAAACAAAATCAAACAGAAGTCAAGATACTTTAAAATTGCATTGTCAGAAACACTAAGTGGGCGGATTAAAGAACAGCAGGGAAAGCTGCTATTGGCTTCACATGCTGTCTGATGACATTCTTAGCTTTTTGATTGGTAAAAACTAGGTTTTTGGTATTTTTTAAAAAAAGATTTATTTATTTTATTTATATGAATACACTGTAGCTGTCTTCAGACACACCAGAAAAGGGCATCAGATCTCATTACAGATGGTTGTGAGCCACCATGTGGTTGCTGGGAATTGAACTCAGGACCTCTGGAAGAGTGGTCAGTGATCTTAACCACTGAGCCATCTCTCCAACTGACCCCTCTTTTCAACAAAGTCTTCCTATGTGAATGAAAATGAGGACTTGAGTGTTTCTAGGTATGGCTGAGAAGGCTTTTGTTATAGACATGAGGGAAATCATAGCTAGAACCATCTGGAAGAGTCCAGGCCGAGCTTGGCCAGCAAACTAGACTGGGCTATGAGAGGAATTGCAGGAGAGAGAGAGAGAGCAAGAAAGGACGAGGAGAGAGAAGGAGCAAAGAAAGCACATCGGAACCAAGAGAGCATGCAGCCAAAATGGCAGATTGGAGTAGGAGCCGGAAGCTGGGGGAAGAGGAACAAAGTTCAGCCTCTAGACTGCAGAGATTTAGGGGGGACGGGGTGAGAAGTGCTGAGAGGAGCTGCTACAGGATATTGGATCACACTGTGAACCCCAAGATTGTATTTACTGAAAAAAACCCTATTTCTAGGTGTGAATCCTTAGCACACATCTTTAATCCCAAACAATGAAGGAGTGTTCGTAGCAGGAAGCAGCCATGTTTTAAAGTGGTGTTAAATTGAGTGCCAGACAAAGTGACAAATCAGAGAAAATTGATTGGGCAGAATAGGATTGTGAAACTCTCATGAGAGAGAAAAGGGAAGCTACTTGGGGGACTATGCAGAGAGAGGAAGAAGAAGGCAGTTTTCCTGGGACTGTTATATAGAGAGACAGATTTCAGAGAGAGAACAAGCTAGACACAGGTGAAGACAGAACGAACCAGAGAATGAGAAGAAGCTGGAAGATTAGAAAAGATTGCTAAAGTTAGTATGAGGCCGAGCAGAACAATCTAGAAGAGGGGCGTGGGAGGAAGAGGAGCGTGGGAGAGGGAGACTCTATTGAATTAGTCAGATTGGGGAGTTTTGAGCCGGAACAGCTGAACTGAACTAGCCAGCCAGAGGTCAGAAAAAACTAGGAAGGGGTGAGCTTATTTAGCATTAAGTCTCAGGCTGAAAACATTCTAGGCCTAGATTAGAATGTGTGAGAGGCTAGAAGCTTCCAGGACTAGGTCTGGGTTAGCAGACAGAGGCAGTAAACCTTGGAGACAACATTTACCACAGGAGAATAAAAAATACTTTAACAAGGAGCCACAGACGCTGAGTGAGATTAGCCTTGGTTTTTTTGGGACCCAATGCCATGTAGCTCAGGCTGGTATTGGGCTGAGATTATGGGTATGCTTAACCAGCCTCAGTTTCCATCGACTTCCCACTATTAAAGCCATCATACATTTTCTGGAGGAACTTCCACACCTGCAGCTTTCTCCCAGCCTCCAAGGCCCATGCAGCTGGCTTTCAGAGCCTTGGATTGGATATAACTGGGATGCTGTGCTACAGGCTTGGGCCAATGGGATCTAAGGCTCCTCCTCACATCGGCAAGCGGTTTCTTTCACGTATCTGGTGTAACAAAAGGAAGGATGTGGCTGGAGCTAGTTGAGTTCCAGGAATGGGTTTTCTTTTCCTTTTCTTCTTCTTCTTTTTTTCCCCCAGCAATACACTCAATTTTAACTAGACAACATGGCTACTTAGAATAAAGACTGAATTTTCCAGCCTCCTTGACAGTTATATATGGTCACATGACTAAATTCTGGCCAATGAGATGAGATGGGGAGAGGACAAAGTTGATCCATCCCTGGTTTGAGTGAAAATAGACCCCATGGGCTCATAGAGAGTGGTAGTATCTGAAAGGATTAGGTGTGGCCTTGTGGAAGAAATGTGTCACTGGGGGTGGGCTTTAGGGTTTCAGATGCTCAAGCCAGGCCCAGTGGCTCGTTCTCTTCCTGCTGCCTGTCAGTTCCAATATAGAACTTGGAGCTGGCCGTATGCTGCCATGCTTCCAGCAGTGAGGAACAGTGAATTAAACCTCTGACCCTGTAAGCCAGCCCCAATTAAATATTTTCCTTTATAAGAGTTGCCATGGTCATGGTGTCTCTTCACAGCAGTAAACTACCTAACTACCACTCTCAGCTAATGAAAGTTGCCCTGTGTTTGTTTGGGCCATGCTACAACATCAGGTGTTGTGTTAAGCTTTCCCTACATATCATATAAGTTGATCCTTGCAAAAGCATTTGTTACAAAGCAACAAAACTTTGTTAGTGCACAAGTCTATACTCTCAGTTCTAGGGAGGCTGAGGAAAGAGGATCAGAAGTTCAAAGTCATCCTTGGCTACCTTTTAAGTTAGAAACCAATCTGGGCTGCATGAGACCATGACTCCAAAAAAAAAAAAAAAAAAAAAAAAAAAAAAAAAAACAAAACCCAAAACCAAAACCCCCCCAAAAAACAACAACAACAACAAAAAAAAACAAGCCCCCCAAAACCCAAACAACAAAAAAAAACCAAACCAAAACTAAAAATCCAACCTACTATCCCCTGAAGTAGAGTCTAATAAGTTAAAAAAATGATGTGCTAAAATATTATTTGTCAAAACTATGATACAAGGGTTGTATCTTCCCCATGGTATCAAATTGGTTTTATTGTCTCATGCCTGAGAGTGGCCCAGAGTTGCTGTTGAAAAGCTGAAATAGCCAAGCCTTGTGCAACACACCTATGATCCTAATACTCAGGAGGTGGAGGCAGGTGGATTTTTTCGAGTTTGAGGTCAGCCTGGTCTGTACAGTAAGTTCCAAGATAGCCAGAGTTACACAGTTAGGTCTCATCTTAACAAACACATGGCTGAAATATTTTGCTGAAGGGCTGTGTATTGTTTCTTATTTTCTTTCCTAATGTTATATTATATAGATAGTCAAACCATCCATCAGTGTTCTACAAAGAGAGAACATCAATCTTCTCAGTACCTTCTGACCAAGCCAGCTCAGTCAACAGGGTCTCAAGGGAGGGAGTGAGGATTGAAAAAGAAGAAAAACAAGAAGACAAAATTATAACACAGCTATAACAAGGTTATAGTTCTTCAACCTGCTTTTATGTCATTCTAGTACATCCAAAAAAATATGGTCAGTTCTTAGATCAAAGACAAACTAATCAAGTGAAGTAGTAAACAAGGAGATCATACAAGATAGTAATTAAGTAAAGAAGTAAAGAAAGAGATCACATAATGTAGTAACTCAGCAAATAAACAAAGCCCCAAAGTCACTGTTTCTAATGTTCTTATCTGAGCCTATTTCCTTATCTGAGCTCAGTGACAAATGCCAAATTTCTAAAAGTGGCATCAAAAGCTCTTAACATCTCCTCCCTTTTGATTTCATAAACAAGACTACGCCTGTCTTAGGTTATCCTGACAGAATGCATTCCTTACTTGTCCTGGAATATACATGAACAAAACAACAATGTGCTTCTGTCTTAGGTTGGGAAGGCACTGTACAGAAATTACTGGCCTTTAGCCACCAGCCTGTTAGATTAAAAACTCTGTCTGGGGATCTATTTTTAGTTTCAAGCCATGTATTTTGGCTGCCAACATGTTGATATTGTTAAAGGTAAGTTTTATCACAATGGTCAGGAATAAAATATTTCCAGGACAAGGAAGGCTAACATGATAAGGCTATATAAGCCATTTTAAAAAAGATTTTTATTTATATGAGTACACTGTAGCTGTCCTCAGGCACACCAGAAGAGTGCCTTGAATCCCATTACAGATGGTTGTGAGCCACCATGTGGTTGCTAGGAATTGAACTCAGGACCTCTTAACCACTGCTGAGCCATCTCTCCAGCCTTAAATAAGCCATTATTGAAGCTTGACCAAGATAAAAATATTGACCTTAAGCCATGAATCAGGATGATCAAGATAAAAGGAATGTCACACATTTCTGGACTGAGTTTACTTTGAGTTTTGTATTCCTTAAATTCATGATCTCAGGTTAAACTATCCAGAGAGGTATTAGAATTATGCCAAATACCCTGCAAGTGTCTTTGAATTTTCTACGGGTATTCAGCATGACACTCAAGATGACTTCTTATTCTTAAATTCTAAACCTCCTCTCCAAAGTTTGAATAGTGTCAGTAAGAGCAACAATTTGTTTTTCTAGGTATCTATTGGAATCTTCATGAATACTCAGAGCATTAGTAACTTTTTTTTTTTTTTTTTTGCTAAATGTTTAACAAAAGTATCTGTCCTAACTTCCTGTGTCAAAGCAGCTGCAGAAGCAGTGGTGTTAGCTGTTAATGTAATCAAAGCAGCTATACCAGCAATAACCAAGCCCAGTACCCTCTTGCTTCTGCTTAAAGTCTGACTCACTTCTTCCAGTATTTGCAAGCCTTTTTCAGAATACCACAGTCCTGCAATACTCACAGGCAATAAAACAAAAGCTGATTGATAGATCACCATAACAGACATGCCAGATTTCAACACACCAACACAATTAGAAAGTGTGCAATCCACACAACTTACATTAAATATGGTATAAAAAATAATTTTTAACATGACCAGTTAGTAAAAAAATCCCAGTTTTAAGGAGGCAGAGAAATACATCATTATTTGTAGTATTCTTTACAAAGCAAACAGAAATCCCATCACCAAATACATTGAAAGTCATGATCTTCTTATAAATTGGCTCATCTGTCCAGGGAGATCCAAGCAAAGAATCTCCGGTTTGGACCACACTGCTGGATGTATCAGTGGTAGGTCAGGAACATAGGCCCAATACAGCTTCCCTGTCACCATTGTCAGGGCACTTGGCAAGCTCATGGTCAACATCATTCTTTGTCCCAGCATGTTTGTCCTGTCTCACCAATCACTCTGGCAGCTACCATGTTTCTTCAGCACCCTGTGGGGGAAACCCACCAACATGCCCTCTTCCCCATATTAATACCTAATCAGGACCATACCATATGACAGTAAGTGTATCCTAAGCCTAAGTATGCCGAGTGGTATGTAGGGTGCCATAAACACTCAGCCAAGAGTTTCTTGGCATCCAAATTTTTAAAGATTTAGATAAATTTGTAGTGTACAGGGACATAATTCTCCCTTTTTTTAGTTTACGAAGATATTGTTTTAAAGTTCCATGGGCCTGTTTCACAATACCCGGTCCCTGAGGATTATAAGGAATTCCAATAACATGGGTAATATTAAATTGTTGACAGAAAGTCTCAAATGCTTGGCTGCAGTAGAAAGTGCCGTTATCTGTTTTAATCTGGTTTGGAATACCTAGCATAGAAAGACAATGTAGACAACGTTTTTAGTTGTTTCTCCCGTTAAAGCAGTAGTAACAAGAAAGGCTGAGAAGGTATCAGTAGTCAGTCACACATACATATTTTACCTTTCCAAAACCGGAAATATGAGTAACATTCATTTGCCATAGTTGATCAGGTATGAGTTCAACTCTCTCTAAAATTAATACCAAGTGCATTGCTTTCATGTTACAAAGTTTGGCTGCCATTCTTATATATGAATGCATGATAGTGCAGCTTTTAATACCTCCTTAAGGGGTCACGGGCCTGCCTGTCGCTGACGCGTCTCGGGAGGCACATGACCAGCATGGCGCTGCTCGAGCCTGGAAGCAGATGCACTGGTTCTACTACAGTACCTGCTGGTCACTGCCTCTACATGCTGAAGCCTTGGGATCGACCCTCTAACTCTCACAGTTTTTCTGTCTCCCAGTCATCAATTAAGAGGTGTGGGAGTTGTTTTGTAGATGTATCTGTTGGGGCTGTGTTGTGTGTAATTTTGAAAACCACGCTTCTTAAATCACAGAGGAGCAGGAAATGGAGCCCAGTTTGTCCTCAAACTCTTGATTTCCTGCCTTAGTCCTCCAAGTGCTGGGATTATTGCGCAGCTTTCTGTCTGTCATCCTTTATGATTTGCAAGATAAAGACCAAGAGGAGCTTTGGCTGTTTGTGTAAATAACAAACCATTGGAACCTAAGAACGATCAGGTGCATCTTTGCTGGTCAAATAATTCAGGCGCTCAGTGGTGTGTGGCCTTGTTATATGTGCTGATCCACAGAAAGCGATTAAGAAGGTAGGTCAAATTGGTAGTGATTGGCGATGAAACAAGGCCACACACACATCAACATATGAACGTACACATACATCTATGAACACACACATGTATACATACATATGAACTGCCAGTACTTGGGAGGCAGAAGTGTGTAGATCTCTGGGAGCTTGAGGCTAGCCTGGTTTTAGATATTAAGTTCCAGGACAGCTGGGGCTACATAGTGAAAGCCTGCCTCAAATCACAGCTACAACCACAGCAACTGTTACAATGACAACAATTACAACAACTATAATTACTACTGTTACTACAACACCAACAACAGCAACAACTACCTAACTACCTCTACTACAACTACCTTTACAACTACAGCACAGCAACAACAACAATAGCAACCATAACAACTACAACTTCTACAAAAAAGGTAAAAGGACCGAGCTCTGAGTTCCTCTACTGGGAAAGCATTGGCCAAAGAAGTGCAGAAGGAGGAAGGGAGGTAGCAGAGACAGGGCTGTGGGGTTTCAGATGCCAACTAAACAAACTGGTCACAGGAAGTAGTGAGGAAGTGTCAAAATCACTAAAGATAAGGATGGGAACAGTAAGCCAAGTTGGCCTGGGAACCCCTGAAACTGCTTCAGTAGGGAAGGGACTAGCCTGGGGTTCGCGTGCTTGGAAGGGGTTTTAGGGAGAAGGACACACAGCGGATATAGACAACTGTTTGGAGAAGTTATGAAAAGTGGAAGCGAAACCAGGGCAGTGGTTGATGAGGGAGGTAGGGCCAAACATGGGCTTCTTGCTTCTCTCTGGGATAAATGCATTATTTTTGATGGTAGTGTCAGGTCTCCCACTCTTTTTTTTTTTATAAAATTTTGATACATTCATTTGTATTTTATTTGTCTCTCTGTGTGTATGTGTGTGCACACAGGTGTATGTATATATGTGTGTACATGTGTGTGCACACATGTGTACATAAATGTGTGTACATGTATGTTTATGTACATATGTGTATGTGTGTATGTATGTGTGTGTATGTGAATGTATGTATGTATGTGTGTGTATGTATGTGTGTGTGTATGTATGTGTGTGTGTGTGTGTGTGTGTGTGTGTATGAGTGTGTGCCTAGTAGTGCCGGGATGTATAAATGAAGATAGAGGACAACTCTGGGAGTCAGCTACCTCTTTCAGCCATGTGGATCGTACTGGAGATGTCAGGCTTTTACCCACTGAGCCATCTTGCTGGTTTTCTTTCATTTTTATTTCACCAGGGTTGGCCTAGTATCTCAGGCTGGCCTTCATATCAGTGATGTCGTTAAGGATGACCTTGAACTTCTGATTCTCTGCCTTCATCTTCAGAATGCTGGGATCGTTGGCCTATGTGCTGCCGTATCTAGAAGTTATTTCTTTTTTCTTTCTTTTAGAGTTACTATTATTATTTTATTTATTTGTTGTTATTCTTATTATCATTATTATTTTAGGTTTTTGAGACAGGGCCTCTCTACATAGCCCTGGCTGTCCTGGAGCTCACTTTGAAAACTCACTGAGATGCCTGCCTCTGCCTCCCCAGTGATGGGATTAAAGGCATGTACCACCATGCCCCATCCCATTTTTATTTTAAGTTGTGTTATATGTGTGTCTTCATGTGGGTGTGTGCATATGAGTGTACACACTTGTGGAAGTCAGACCAAGCAGGGGGCTTCTGCAACGTCAGTCTCTTAACCTCCAAGCCATGGCTCCAGCTGTTTTTCTTGTCTTCCTTTTTTCTCCCTCCCTCCCTTCCTCCTTCCCTCCTTCTTTCTCTTTCTTTCTTTCTTTCTTTCTTTCTTTCTTTCTTTCTTTCTTTCTTCCTTCCTTCCTTCCTTCCTTCCTTTCTTTTTTTTCTCTCTTTCCTTCTTTTTTGAAAAAAGTTCTGGCAAGTTTGATAGCAGAACGTTCCCGGTTCACTGTTTTTCCAGTCTGCTCTGGTGTGTCGCTAACTGAAGGAAAAAAAGAAATAAAAAGGAAGGCACATGATTGCTCCTGGGTTTGGTGGAGGAGGAGATTTGTTGTTTACATGTGGAGAGCACAGCCAGAGGCAGGGACATCTGGGAGAGTCCAGAATGACATCACCAGACTGAGGCAGACCATGTTGGGTGGGGGAGAGATTGGAGAGATGGGGGACCAGGTAAAGCAGCCAAGAGTGGAAGGATACAGAAAGGGGCAGGTAACCAAAATGGTAGGATCATATAGGGAAGAGCCTCTGGAGGAAGGGCAGCTCAGGGCAGGACCATAGACCAAAACATGGCCCTTGGCAACATCAAAGACCATGGGCATCAACAAGACCTTGGAGCTTCATCATAGCTTGGGGCAATAGAATGGACCACTGACACCAACATGACCACCAGGGGAAGTACAGTTTATGGGCATCTTTTGAGGAGGTCCGATCCAGGAAATGAATCACTCTTCATCTTAGACATCCTGTGCTGCACAGAGTAAGAACGATCGTGTGACTGGGCAATGTGTTAGGAGGGGAGTCTGTGTAGGCTCCAAGCTGCTGCAGGCCACCCTGCTGACCCTATTGGGCAACAAGATGCTCCTCTATTGACCACAGCTTTCTCTCACACCTGTCACAGCTCTGGTCTCTCTAGTTCCGCCTCTCTCTACCTCACTTGCACTGTTCTGTTCTTCTGTCTTTCCCATCTCTTCATCACACATTCATTCATACCGGAAGCTGCAGTGTGTCACACAGTGTGTGTGTGTGTGTGTGTGTGTGTGTGTGTTTCCCCAAATAGCTTTACATGCAAATGTTCATTGCAATGAGTATTCTTCTGGTTCTGGGTGACACACCATCAGAACTGGACCATCACTGGGACTCTTCTCAAGCATCCTGCTGTTGACAGCTGTGGTCTGACCACCTCCCTCCACCCCTTCAGTAGCTGCAGCCATTTTGTCCCACGCCTGCCAGCTATTTCATATTGTTGCTGTAACATGCCTGCCAGTCACTGACACAGAGACGTGACGTGGCTCAAGGACACTCTGACCACTCCCGGTTTTGTCCTGTCTGTTCTGAGTGTTCAGTATGAGGTTTACTGATCTTAAGAAATTCCACAAAGCTTTACATAGGACCCATCGAATCAAAGGTCAATATGAATTGTTGTCTAAAATACCTTGAGTCAGAGCTGACCACTGGGCAGCCCTTCCTACACCTATATATAAGTTCACTATGGTTTTTGTGGCTGACACTGAAGAATGCTACTAATAAGCCAAAACATTATGATTATAATATGCATGCTCTGTTATCTCAATGTTCTGAAATCAGCTTAAAGGTTAGCTGATAATATTTTGTCCAGCAAGCCAACTGTTCCCTTCCTTGCCCTTAAAACCTGGTTTTTAGGTTTTGAACCTGGTTTCTCATATAAAAACTTTTACCCTGAGAGCAGACTAGTACTGCATTTAGGTTCCGGAGTCTTTGTGTGTGTGTGTGTGTGTGTTTTTGTGTGCACTTGCGAGCATGTGCGCGCGCACGTGCGCGCGCGTTTTCCTGGATGTCCATTAAAGTATGTGTTCAACTATTCTTGCTTAACTGAGATCAGTGTTTGTTTGGTTTGGCGATTCCTGAGCCCCAACATTGCCCAGAGTCATGGTGAGCCATGCTCTGGTTCTGCAGGACCAGATTTGTAACATGATTCAGCAGCTCATACATGGAGTGGTGTTGGGGTAGACCAACTCAAAGCGCTGGATCTGGGCCTGGATGGTAGCTAGAGACATCGGAGAAGAGGAAGCCTCAATTGAGAAATGTTTCCATGAGACATGGCTGTAAGGTATTTTCTTCTTTTAGTGATTAATGGGGGAGGGCCCAGCCCCATTGTGGGTGGTGCCATCTGGGCCTGTAGTTCTGGGTTCTATAAGAAAGCAGGCTGAGCAAGCCATGAGGAGCAAGCCAACCCAGAAAGCAGTTCCCCTCTACGGCCTCTGCAACAGCTGCTGCCTCCAGGTTCCAGCCCTGTTTGAGTTCCTGTTCTGACAAACACTTTCCTCTCCAAGTTGCTTTTGGTCATGGTATTTCATTATAGCAATAGTCCCCCAAACTAAGGCACTCAATTGACAACATGTCCTTTGCTAGAAATAATCCTGAGTGTTTAATTAGTGTTTTCCATATGAGCATGGTGTCAGGCCACCCACTGGGACACACACACACACACACACACACACACACACACATTTTTTGAGATATACCTTAATTTATATTTCAGGTAGGCCTTGGATTCATAGTAATCTTCCTGTATCAGACTCTGAACACTGAGAGTATAGATATGTGCCACGTTACATTTTAATTTTTTTGTGTGTATGTGGTGTGTGTATGTATTTTGTATGGGTGTCTACATATATGTGTGCGTGTGCACATACATGCATGTGTATTCATGCTTAGGCCAGAGGTTGGAGTTGTCAGATGTCTTTCTCTGTCATTCTTCACTTTACTTTTTGAAACAGAGTCTTCACTGAATGTGGAAACTCATTGATCTGCTAGACGGGTTGGCCAGTGGGTACCAGGGGTCTGCCCGTGTCTATCCTCAGTGCTGGGTAAGGGAGTTTTACCATGCCCAACTTCTACCTGGGTTCAGGGGATTCCAACTCAGGCCTTTACACTTGTGGAGCAGGCAGTTAACTCACTGAGCCCGGCTGCACGGCTGCCTTGCCTGGAGCGCGGCGAGAATGCTGTTCACTCAGGTGAGGCAGAACAAAGTCCCTAACTGAGTTCCTCAGTCCGTGTCTTCCCAGGAGTGGGAAACAGTAGCGTCTGGGACAATAGCTGTGGTCCCCAGTCTCCTTGTCTGCCGGCATACTGCTGGGAGTCCAGAACAGGGTCCCCGGGCCACACCCCTCCTCAGAACATCCCCAGCCAGACAGGAAGAGGATGGTAGAGCCTGGGTGGGGGGCGGGAGGGAGGGGGAGGTGGAACCCAGTTTGATTCCAAGTGAGTGGGCTGGGAGAGAGAAGGCCTTTTCCTCTTCTCCAGGAGATTTAGGCATGGCTTTTACCCCCCCCCATACCTCCATCCTTGATGAAGAAATGGTCCTTGCTTGTTCAAACTGCTTTATTAGATGGCCGCTGTGAATGCATACCCCTTACTCAGGGTGAACCAGGGATTAAATACCTTTTGTGGGAAGGATTGTCCAGGAAGGGAAGCTCATTGGCTGAACACTCGGGGCCTACCTAGACACCTCTTTAGCACGGAGAATTCCAGGTTTTTATGCTATGTGGCTGATTGCCATTGTCCTCAGTGGGGCGGCCTGGTTACATGTTCCAGAGCAAGTAGAGTTAGGTAAGAGCTGACTCCACTCCTACTGCACTCAATTTGAGATGCACAGGTTTCAAATTCCCTTAGCCTTACCAGTTCTTCTGTCTGGTGGCATGGTCCCACTTGTTCCACACCGTGTGTGTGTGTGTGTGTGTGTGTGTGTGTGTGTGTGTGTGTGTAATAACTTTGAAACAAAGTATATAGAATTTTATTTATTTTCCAGCAGGCAAACATCTGTTTTCATCCGGCTATTGAAAAATATGACTTAGCAATAATAGAAAATGTTTCAAGAAGGAGAGAAGGAAGCTAGGCGTGGCAGTGCATGTCTGTAGATCTACGGCTGGGAGGCAGGTGGATCACCTAAATAGTGAGGTCAAGATCAGCTTGGACAACACGTTGGTAGTATGTTTCAAGAAGAGGGGACGAGGTCCGTGAGACAGTGGGTAAAGGGGGTGTCCCCCAAGCCTGATGACCTGAGTTTAATCCCTGAGACCTACATGGTGGAAGAAAGCTGACCCCAGCGACCTGCACTCTGACCTTCATTTGTACACAGTGAACCACACAGGCATTCACACCACCCCACACCAAATAAATATATAGATGTAAACAAGACAAAAGACTAAATCCCCTAAAGAGTAAAGACATTTTTTTTTTCTTGGCCAAGAGATAACGTGGACACAGTCCCTGTATCACAAATCATGCAGTCGAGCATTCGAGATTTGGAGAAATCACAGGGGTCAGCACACCCCAAGTGCAATGGGTGAGCCTCACCTGGGAAAACTACCTTCCTGATCATACTGTCTCCCCTGCCAGGTAAGTATGAGAAACCACTGTCTTTAAGATCAAGAACCTAGAGTAGATTCCATATCCAACAAGGCAGGGATGATTAAATATCTCCCAATATGTCCTTTAGTTTCTTTGTGCATAATAACTTCAAGGTCTGTTTTCAAAATACTTTCATGAAATATATAGAACACCAAACTATGTCTCGGATGTGACCATGGTTATGGTTTCTTTCTTCTTTGGGTGTGTGTGTGGGCATGTACCACAGTGTGAATGTAGAGGTCAGAGGACATTTCGAAGTTCTTTTTTTCAACCACATAGATACTTGGGATCAAACTCAGGTGGTTGGTGCTCAGCGGTGAGCACCTTTAACGACCTTTAACGATCGAGTCATCTGGCTGGATCAACTCTTGACTACTTTTTAAAGGGAGCATCAGATCCCCTGGGACTGGAGTAATAGACAGTTTCAAGCCTCCATGTGTGTACTGGGAACAAGATGTGGGTCCCCTGGGAGACCAGCATGGTCCTAAACACTGAGCCTACTACCTAGCTTCCCCCCTATAATATCCCAGAAGTAAATAAGTGTCAAGTGGTACCTTTGGGTGGTAACCTTGTTGGTTTGGGCCAAGAAACAGGGTGCCAAGGAAGAGCAGGCTACAATGTCCCTGAGAAAAGCTAGAAAAGGGCTGGGTGTGTGCAGAGCCTCCGCCCTCTTTGAATCTCTCACAGCTTTGGTCTCTTACTTCTCTATTTTTACCCCTCCTGGCATTAGTGGCTTCCTCAAAGTGTCTGTGGTCCTAACCCCACAGTTCACATATTATCCAGGATCTTGTTCCGTTCAGTCATGACTTTTAAAGTTCTTCTGGTAACAGGTAAGTTGGGGTCTTGGGGGATCCCGGGGTAGGGAGAAGGGGTTGAGAGGTCCTCAGAATGGAAAGGAGGGAATCTTTTGGGCCTATGGGTAGAGAGGAAGGTCATAGGCAAATGGATTTAGGGAATGTGGATACTGAGGATTGAACTCAGGCAGTTGGTACTTAATGGCAAACACTTTTACTAACCAGCCACCTTGCTGGCCCAATTCTTGGCTATTTCTTTGAAAAAGAAAATCTTATGTGTGTGTGTGTGTGTGTGTTTTACCTGGGTGCATGTCGTGCAGTGGAAGTCAGAGGGGGCATCAAAAGGGGACAAGGGGGGAATCTTTTGGATCTGTGAGTGGCGAGAAAGGTCAGGGAATAGGAAGGAGCTAGGTGGAGAGAGGCAAAGGCTTTAGGGAGGGATCAGTGATTCCAAAAGAAAAAGCAGAGGCAGACGAGAGTCTGTCCCTGATAGACAAGGCTACCGAGGTCCAGAGAGCTGAAGGAGTGGCACCAAGGAGCACGGAGGTGCCTTTCCTCCTGTGCCCTGCATACCACTTCTACTTAGCCTTACTTAGAATAATAGGAACCTGGTGTGAATGTTTGTTGAATGACTGATAATCAAACTAGTTTGTTTCCTTTTATGCCTGTTCTTGTAGGGAGTGGGTCAAGAAGGGAAGGAACTACTTGAAACTTGCATAGGAAGGAAAATTTCTAACTGAGGCCTTTGTTGTGTAAATCTTTGTGGTTGTGACAGTGGGGGAAGAGGCCATTGCGGGCTCAGAAAGGTCATACCCCATCGTGGGCACTTAGAGGCCCATGAGCTTGAATCAGCGCACTTGGCCTGTGAGTTGAATGTGGTTGCTACCTGTCTTCAAAGGCGAACATCTCTCCTCCATCAATGATGGAGGACACTAACTACTCCCAGTTAAGTGTCGCTCCTTAAGAATCTCATTCACCCCATGGGTAAACCTGTACCACACAAATTGTGATCATTGGTTACAGTTTGAAATTCTTTGATGAAAACTCGGTAGAGGTGAGACCGGGGGTTTACCTAGTGTGTACAAAGTTCTCAGTTTTATCCCTAGCACCAGAGAAACTGGACATGGTAGTGTAGAGGCAGGAAAATCAGGAGTTTAAGATGATCTTCAGCTACACAAGTTCAGAACCAGCCTAGGATGTGGGAGACACTGTCTTGAAAAGCCGGGGAGGCAGAGACAGGTGGGTCTCTAAGAGTCTGAGGCCAGCCTGGTTCACAGACATAGTTCGAGGATAGCCAGGACTATACAAAGAAACCTTGTTTTGAAACACCACCACCTTCTTTTTCTCCATGGTCTTACTATGCTGTCTGGCTGGTCTGGAATTCACTGTTGAGACTTTTACCTCTGAATCCCCAGTGCTGGGTTTGGCTTAACCAGCTGGTCCTCTGTAGAAAAAGTGAATGGATTGTGGTATGGGGGCCCACCCCTGCACCCCTGCATTTAGGAGGTAGAATGGGAGACAAGGAAGACCAGGAGGTCTAAGTTATCCAAGTTATACTGTAGTGTTCCAGGCCAGGCTGAGCTATATACAATACTGTCTCAAAAACTTAACTGACAGATCCCACACTGTGTGGACCTCTGCCCAGACTGTCAGAGCTTCAGAGAATGTGGACAGGAATGGTCACGGGTGGAAATGTGTGTTGTTCTCTTAACTGTATTGGTTCCTTTGCATTGACTCTTAATTCCTTGTTATCTTTTCAGTCCTAGCCTTGTGTCATGGCTTCAATCTGGACACTGAAAATCCCATAACCTTCCAAGAAAATGCAAGAGGCTTTGGACAGAGTGTGGTCCAGCTTGGCGATACCCGGTAAAGTCCTCAGGGGAAGCCCAGTGTCTCTGAGCTTCTCTAAAAGCTAGGGGAAAGAAGAGTTTCCTTATTAAGCATTCTTTTCTTTTATTTTTCCTTTTCCTTCTTTTTTTAAAAAAAGGATTTATTTATTTATTATATATAAGTACACTTGTTGCTGTCTTCAGACACACCAGAAGAGGGCATCAGACCCCATTACAGATGGTTGTGAGCTACCATGTGGTAGCTGGGTTTGAACTCAGGACCTCTGGAAGAACAGTCAGTGCTCTTAACCACTGAGCCATCTCTCCAGCCTCTTGTTTCTTTTCTTTGATGGGGATGGAATTTAAGGCTTGCAGATGCTCTACCGCTGAGCCACACCCCCACCCTCACAACTGAATTTTCTTTTTCCTTTTTTTGACTCAGTAGTGAGGTTCCAGGGGTCCAAATTCACAAGATCCAAGAACGCTGAGAGCAAAAAGTTCTTCTTACTCCCTGTATCCCTTCCTAGGCAGGGATTCTGACAGTTGGCTTCTTATGGTTCTCCAGGAGAGATTTTTATTTGCCTTTTTACCTCCCTCCTCACTGCCGCCTAGCTCTCCACCCTCAGTCTGTAGCATGCCTTTTGTTCAAGTCATGGCCTACTTTCAGGTTATGAAAAGAAAGTTTGTAGAACACGACCCTGCTCATTTGCTACTCAGAATGAAGGTAAGTGATGAGGAGTACAGTTCACAAGGCCTAAAACACTGTCCTTTCGAGAAATGTTAGCTGGGGTTCACCATGGGACCATGCTGAGAGTATTCTCTTCAGAATGAAGACCTATTGTGTCTGCAGTCACAGAGGCTGTGACTAAGCAGTGGCTCTATCAGATATAGAAAATTCGGGCTCACTGCCACCATCCATTGCTTCCAGCTGTCACAAACTTTCCATTTCCTGTTCTGTAATGATCCCTGAGCCTTGAGAGGAAGTGTGTGGCAGAGCTGTCTCATTTAGAGCTGAGCATGCCCAGTCTCTTATTCTGTATGTATGGACTAGTTGTGGGTCTCTGCTAATCACCATCTACTTAAAATTGGAGCTCATCTCATGAGGACTGAGAGATGCACTAAGGGCGTAATGTTCAGTACTTAGAAAGAAGTTTAATGCTTTGTCCACTCAGTAGACCAGTTGCAGTAGGTTCTCCTTTCAGGCCTATGACTACCTAGCTACAGGAATCTTTACCCAGTTAACATGACCAAACATTATTTTTGTCTTGTGGACATAGGTGGAACCTTTAATGCCAGTAGAAAGTGGCTGTTACTCCCCATTTCAGGTTTCTATTGCTCTGATAGAACACCATGACCTAAAGCAACCCAGGGAGGAAAAGGTTTATTTGAATTGCAAATTCTGGGTTACAGTCCACTAAGGCAGGAATCTGCAGACAGGAACTTGGAAGCAGGAACTGAAGCAGAAACCTGGAGGAACACTGTTGATTGGCTTGCTTAGCTTACTTTCTCATGGGAGCCTAAGCCACCTGCTCAGGGCAGGGCACAGATCACAGGGATCTCACATTAACCACTAATCAAGAAAATGCCTTTATAGACCAATGTGATGGGGGTAACTCCTTTATTGAGAGCATCCTTTCCCCATGTGTGTAGGTTTGTGTCAAGATGACAAACACTAACAAGCACACTCCCACAATGTTCATGCCACTAGCACACCAGTAAACTTGGATATCCTGCTGGGCCAGTCCTTATTGTGGGCAAAAGGTTCACAGCTGTGTACAGCTTTTGACTAAATCACCCACTGGCAATATGCATTGAGCCTTTCAGCTCCATGCAAGCTAGCCAGTATGTAGGGTTGACGTTTCCAGTTTGGGACCAACTTGATTTCTCCATATTGTCTGACTCAAGTATGTATTTTCTTAAGCAATAAGTTATGACCATCAAATTTAGGAGTGTGACCAAGAGCAACGGCAACAGCCTGTAATGTTTAGGGGGGCAGTTTATGGGACCCCACTGATCAACAACTCAAAAGAGGCACTCTATATCAAAGCTTTTTCTTTAATAGCCCATGGTATCTGGGTGAGGAAAATTTCCCCTCATTATAGGGTAACTTTATATAAATTTCATGAATTTCATGTGTATGTGCATATATACACGCATGCACGCACGATGTATATTAGTTGGTTTCCATACTGTTGTTTTAAAAAGGGGTTTTATTTTATTGTTATTTATATTTACCCCTTCCCATACTCTTTCCTCTCTCTGCCCTCCTGCCCCATTATCCTCTTTCCCTCTGCATACTCCTCTTGTATGCCTTCTCCCTTGAAACTGTCCCTCCACGATCCCTAATTACCTTCCCGACTTCTATGGCTACTCCAGTTTAAGCACACATACAAAGATCCAGAGGCAGCACCTACATGTGAGTGAGAACATGTGGCACTTGTCCTTCTGGGTCTAGGTTACCTTACTTGAAATGATGAATTCTAGCTCCATCTGCTACCTACTGGCTTCATTTTTCTTTATAGGTGAATTACTATATCATGCACATGTACCACATTTTCATTATCCATTACTTGAGGCACATCTAGGTTGTTCCTATTTCCTACCTATTGTGACCACAACAGTGAACTTGACTGTGGACAAGTAGGTTCTTTGTAGAGGGAAATAGTGCCTCTTGGGTATATTCCCAAATATGGTCTAGTGGTATCTTGTGGTAGACGCATTTTGATCTTTTTGAGGAACCTCTGCACTAATTTTTACAGTGGCTGTATCAGTTCTCACTCCCACCAACCACCCTTTTCTCACATCAGTATTTGGTGTAATTAAAAAAAAAAAAAAAAAAAAAAACCAACAAAAACCAAAAAACAAACAAAAACCAAAAAACAAACTTACTCATTCTGCCTGGGATAAGATGAAATCTCAAAACAATTTTAATTTGCATTTCTTTGATGGATGAGGATGTTGAATGTTACCATTTTTTTTTCTCAAAAGATTTGAGATTTTAATTTATTTTCATTTTAATTGTATGAGTGTCTGCATACACACATGCAGTTCCTGTAGGCACCAGAAGAGGGCGGTAGGTCACCTTGAGCTGGAGTCACGGATGATACTTGGGCCTTTGATAGCTCATAGTGTCTGGGAAAGGAATTCCTCATTGATTACAGGGTAACTCCTTATAGATTAAATATATATGTATATATATGTATGTATATAGGTATGCATGTATACGTATATAAGATTTTGAAATTTGTATGGGCAGGTGTATCTATGTGGGGGTCTATGCACATGAGTTACATGCACACAAGTGTGTGTGTATGTGTGTGTATAGACATATGGTATATACATCTTAGGAAGCTTCTTTAGTAGCTGGTTTCCATATGCTTTCTTTCTAAAGGTTTTTATTGTTAGTTATCTCTTGCCTTAATTATTCCTCTCTTAGACCTTCCTGATTCATTGTCCTCTGCTGTATGAATGCTGGGTCCTCTGGAAGATCAGTCAGTACTCTTGACTGTTATTTCTCTGGTCCCTTTAAAAATGATGAAATTATTATCATTATCATCACCATCATCATCATCATCATCATCATCATCATCACCATTATTATGTTTGTTGGATAGAAAAAAAGGAGTGGCCAGAGGGATCTGGTATCTCCAACTTCCAGGAATGCTAAACACACATGCATACATGCCTACACAGAGATACACACATACAATTAAAAAAAATCCTAGTCTGGTGTGATGGCACACACTTTTGATCCCTGTACTCAGGAAGCAGAGACAGGAACATCTGTGTGAGTTTGAGGCCAGCCTGGTCTACATTATAAGTCCCAGGTCAGCTAGAGCGACACAGTGAGACCCTGACTCAAAAAATGAGAGAGGGAGGGAGGGAGGGAGGAAGAGAGAGAGAGAGAGAGAGAGAGAGAGAGAGAGAGAGAGAGGATACTTGATCACACTGTGAACACCAAGATTGTGTTATTTACTGAAAAATTCCGTTTCTAGTTGTGGTGTGGTTCAGGCTCTTAATCTCAAACAGTGAAGGTCAAGTTAGTTTGTAGAAAGAAGCAGCCATGTTTGAAAGTGATGTCTAATTGAGTGGCAGACAAGGGATGACTCAGAGAAAGATTTCACAGAATAGGATGTTCCCAACTGTCATGAGGAGAGAGAGGAAAGGGAAGCTACTTAAGAGGGCAGCACTGGAAGAAGGAGGGAGGGAGGGGGAGGGAGGGAGGGGGAGGGAGAGGTCAAAGTAAGAGAGTGATAGGTGTCCTGACAGGCTGACAGGTAGGAGAGAAAACCCAGAGGGAAGCTGTGAGAAGTCCTGGGAGTCAAAGGAAAATGCCTTTTGTCTTTCTTAGGGTCTTACTGCTAAGGTTTTACATGTTCAAAGGGTCAGTCCATTCTCATCAAGGCAGGAAGCATGGCAGCGTCCAGGCAGACACGGTCCTGGAGAAGAAGCCAAGAGTTCTAAATCTTGATCTGAAGGGAGTCAGGAGAAGACTGTTTCCCAAGTATCTAGGAGGAGGTCTCAAAGCCCACCCCTAAAGTGACACACTTCCTCCAACAAGGCCACACTTTCTAATAGTGCCACTCCCTGGGCCAGGCATATTCAAACTACCACAACTTTTACAACTTTTCAGGAGATGACAGAAATTTCTGCACCTCATAATTTAGTGTGGGGTAGTACATGTGATGAGCAGGAGCGGGTAACAGGTACGAGGTAGGACATAAATTAATTGTAAAACCACATGCTTTTTCCTCTGTCCCACGGAGGGAGCTTCAGGGGGATGTGGTCTGATTTCTTTAGACTGTGAGATCTGGCCTTCTAAGAGTGATCAGGGACAGACCCATGATCTAATAGTGTATGCATCTACAGTGTGTGCACATGCTTGGGTGTGTGTGTGTATGCACGAGTGCTCGTGCGCGCGCATTAATGTATATGCATGTGTGTGTGTAAGACAGGTCAGAGGATAACTATTGAGAATCAGTCCTCTTCTTCCACTATGGGTCCTAGGGATTGAACTCAGGTCATTACAGTTGTGTGACAAGTGCCCTTGAGCATTAGAGCCGTCTCACCAGCTGGCTTTCTTTTATTATGGGAGGTATGAACAAATGTATGTTCCCTCCAGACTGGGTGCCAGCAACAGCCTGAAGAATGATTCTGTGCAGGTCTATCTCTGTGAGCCAATGACTTTAGCTGCTATAGCTTCCATAGCAGAGATAAGCAGTTACCCACAGGAGCACCAGCAGCTTACAAAAAAATCTGTCTCCCTGACAGTCATCAACAGCTTTTGAGCTCCTCCCTCCTCGTCAGACAAACATTGATGCGATTAATCTCTTTCTGGTCTCTTCTGGATAATAACAGCTGCTGGTAGTTCGAGATGACAAGGGCCATTCTGGGCCCAGAAGACTTGCTCCACAGAGACTGCTTTTTCTGTTGATGCTCCCCCCACCCCCCATCTTCCACTCCTCCCCTTCCTGGTTTACACGCACCCACAGACCAGAGGAAGGCCATCTGGGGTGTAAGCTGCAAGCCTTTCTTTCCCAGTTTGTCATTTATCTTTTGACTCTGATTTTAATTTGTTTTTAATTTTTGTATATCTATTTAAAATGGTTATGTGGTTTAAATATTAATTTTTTATTGTCTGGGAATTTCATAGGTGTATGTAATGTGATTTGAGCAAACCTACCTCTTAGCCCCCGCTTTCCCATTCTTCCCTGTCATCCCACCCCTTTTACATCCTAACTTCACAGGAATTTTTTTCCTAAAGCCAGTTTTTAAAATTATCTCAGAGTTTTGTGTCATTCTTAGAAAGGGCTTTCCCATTCTAAGATTACATTTTTTAAAAATAATTATTTCTCCTATTTATGGGAATTCAGGAACTTTACTTCCCTCTTGAAGGCAGAGAGAGAGAGAGAGAGAGAGAGAGAGAGAGAGAGAGAGAGAGAGAGAGAGAGAGAGAGAGAAGTAAGGCCTCCTCTCCCTACATTCAGAGCATCCTTTCTTATCCCCTCTCTACAGACTGGTTGTTGCAGCCCCCCAGGAGGCAAAGGCTGTTAACCAGACAGGTGTCCTCTACCAGTGTGACTACAGCACAAACCGGTGTGACCCCATTCCCCTGCAAGGTGAGTCTCATCTCTCCCTCTGGCTTCTGCACGGAGTCTTCCTGTGAACACCCCTGGTTTGTCAAGCATACCTGTATCCTGTCCATCTTTGGTGGGGCAGGGAATATCTGGCTCCCTAGCCTCTGGCTTGTCTATAGACCCCTTAGGCAACCCTGCTATACCCTCTTACACAGTCTAGCCTCTGTCTCCCAGACTAAAGTGACTCTTTTGCTAGAATAAATAACATTTAAGCATTTTGTATGTGTGTTGGTGCTTGTACACATGTGCTTGCAGGTGCATATGCCCAGTAGTGGAGGACATAGTCAACATCAGTGTTGGTTTTGACCATTCTCTGCCTTATTTTGAAACAGGAGCTCATTGATTTAGGTAGGCTGTCTGGGCAATAAATTTCTCTTTAAAAAAAAATCTTTTTTTTTTTTTTTTTAGTTATGTGTGAATATTTGCCTTCATGTATATATATGTACCATATGCATGTCTGGTGTCCAGGGAGGCCTCAAGTGAGTGTCAAGGTCCCTGGAACTGGAGTTACAGACAGTTATGAGCCACTGTGTAGGTGCTGGGAATCAAACCCAGGTTCTAGAAGAGCAGACAGTACCCTTAACTGCTGAGCCATTTGGCTAATGAACTTCAGGGATGCTTCTGTTTGTTTCTCTAGGACTAGGGTGAGGATGCGTGTGAGCATCATACAGGTCCTAGAGCTCTCATGGTCATAGAGTGACTTTCCTATGACAGACAGACACAGTGGCACATGCCATATGAGAGAATGATTGCCCTTCCTCTCCCTTCCCCTCCCTACTCTCCCCTTCTTTTTCTGTACCCCTAACCTCTCTGCAAGGTCTCTGGCCATAGACTTGCTATGTAGGTGGCAATGGCCTTGAACTTCTGATCCTCCTGCTCCACTCCCAAGTGCTGGCACCACACCAGCCTGAAGCTTTGTGCATGGTTGGCTGCACTCCACCAACAGTGCCACACCCCATTTCTGAAACCGCCTTTCATTATGACAGTTTCTCTTTCATCCTTTAGGTTTTTTGTTTGTTTGTTTGTTTGGTTGGTTTTGTTTTTGTGAGACATGGTCTTACTGTGTAGCCCTGGCAGGCCTGAAACTTGCTATGTAGACCAGGTTGGCCTAGAGAGATTTTTTTGCCTCTGCCTCCTACCCACTGGGATTAAAGGTATTACTCACCACGCTTGGCTGCCATTTTGATACAAGTGTATGATATATTTCAATCCTTTTGTCCTCTTTACCCTCTCCAATCTCCCCTGCCTCTTCCTGCTGGCCCGTACTCCAAATAGTCCCCCACACTTTAAATCTTATCTTAATTCCATCTGCTTCTCTGCAAGTGGCATAACTTCATTCTTCACTGTGGCTGGATAGGACTCCATTGTGCAGACCGCAGTTCATTTATCCAGTCATCTATTGACTGGCCTCTGTGTTTGGCTCTTGTGAGTAAGACAGTGACCACGGACATGCACCCCTGCCATGTCCCTGCCTGACTGCCTCACGTCTCCTCTGACCCCAAGGATCATTGTACATACATCTGTCTTCTCAGTACCTCCAGAGGCTGTGAATATGTCCTTGGGTCTGTCCCTGGCTGCTACTACCGTCCCTCCACAACTGCTGGTGAGTTGCCCTTGACCAGAAGAGGGTCTTGAGAGGAGAGATGGGAGAGCAGGAGATGCTGGGTTGGAGGTCATGTGTAGGGTGGAGGGGCTGTGATGGGGGGCCAGGAGGCAGGGGCAGCCCTTTGACACCTACTCTGTCCCCCAGGCTTGTGGCCCCACGGTGCACCAAAACTGCAAGGAGAACACTTACGTGAATGGATTGTGCTACTTATTCGGCTCCAACCTGCTGAGGCCACCTCAACAGTTTCCGGAGGCTCTCAGAGGTAGGTTCTTTATGGCAGAGACTTGAGGATGGACTGAGATGGCAGCTGCTCATGCTGTAGTGGTATACTGGGGGTCTGGGTAGAGGCAGATTAGAAACCTTGGGTCTCTTGGAGAGAAGTTAAGGTGACTGCATTATCCACTCACTTCAGGGAGGAGGAGATTAAGTCACTTGGCTCTACAGATGTCCCAATCATTGTCCTTGGAGTATCGGGGGTCTCCCAAGCATAGTCTTTGGTGTTGTTGACAGGTAGTCCCTGCTCTAACTTCCCACCCATTCTACCTTAGCCACCTTGCTTCAGAGCTTCCCACTGCCTCTCTCTCCAAGGAATTTTCTAAGATGTCCTCAGAGCCATTACGCTGGGGATGTTTTTTTCTCAAATTCCAACTGATAATCCATTACTAGCGTTTTGGATTAAATATCAACTTTCAAGTCATTCATGGTAGTACTTCCTTGATGCCAGCACCAGGAGACGGAGGCAGAGGTATCCTGGGTTTTTGGCTAGTCTGGGCTACATAGCAGGACTCTGTCTTAAAAAATAGAAAATAAAAATAAACATAAAGTCATCGTTTGAAGCTGTCTTTCCCTGGCTCTGTGGCCCTTCTGTGAAGGAGAAATTGGGGTGCGATAGGAGGGGTAACAAGGAAGGTAGACATGGGAAGCAAAGCCAGCATTGGCTACTGTATGGAGTCTTCTTACACCCCTCTCCACCCTTTTATTTAACCCTGTCAACCTCCTAACACAGGACAAGAGAAAGAAAAGGACAGAGAGGAAAGGAAAGATATCTCTGAATAAAGTCTGGGGTCAAAAACAGAGCAACGTTATTTTTAAACCTTTTCCTGCTGATGGGGTGTCGAGCTCCTTGGGGCAAGTTCGATCTTCACCCTCAGAATATCGAATTTCTTCTTTGCACATGACTACTTGGGGCCCTAGTATTTACACACCCTCTGAAAAATCCCCAGAATTCCAAAGGTCACACAATTGCAGAAACTATCTGCAGCTGTCAAAAACCACGCCTCTGAGAGAGCCTGAGGGAAATCAGAGCTGCCAGCATGGACACTCTGAAGCGGTTCCATATTCTACACCCGGGAAGCAAAATCATTCTTATCTGTGTCTTTTAAAGAAACCAAAATTCTTATAATAGAGAGGTAGATGAATAGATGGGGGGCAGGGATGAAGGGTGGGAAGGAGGGAGAGAGTCACACAGGGAGAGACATAACAGAATTTGTTCTAGAGATTAACGTCTCATTACCTCTATTTCTAATCCCTGGAGTAAGTTTAAAAAGTCCAGCTCATCAGCCACCAGAAACAATGACTTAACCAAATTCTTAAGAAAATGGCTGCATCTAGAGAAGATCATCCTGAGTGAGATAACCCAGTCACAAAAGAACAGACATAATATGCAGTCACTGATAGTGGGATGCTAACCCCAGAGGCTTGCACTCCCCCAGAAACAACTCACAGACTGTATGAAGTCCAAGAAATAAAGAAAACAAAAAATATACATATATTCACAAAACAAGAAGACTTTGACTATTTCCATGTTGCGTTTTGTTTTGCATGTACTTTACGCTTATTGCAACTAGTACGTTTTCAATGCATACTGTCAAGCCCTTGAAAAAAATCAAGTACTGACTAAAAAACATATTCACATGGTTTTATGTAAAATTTATTTTAATGTCTGAAAAAACAGTACTGACAAAAATGTATAATTTTAAGCAAAAAATGTTTAAAATCTTTACATTTATCTTTGTTTTGCAGAATAAAGTCGTTTAATACAAAAAAAAAAAAGTCCAGCTCAGCTAGGTATAGTGGCTTATACCTGTGATCCTCACACTTGGGAGAAGGAGGGGATCAGGTGCTCAAAGCATCTTCAGAGTGGAGGGAGACTGTCATGGACACTGTTCTGCTGTGAAGAGACACCCTGACCAAGGCACCTGCTTGTTTGCTTTGAGTGTTTGGTGTTTCCTTAGTCCCCACTCACTCACCAGCTATCCTAAGATTTCTTTTCTTTCTCCAGGAGTCTCTCAGATGTTCACTCTCTGGGGATCTTTTCAGATCCAGCTTTAGTGGCTTCTTTAAAATGGTGGCTAAGTTTTTCTTTCTTCTTCAACGATGGCAGTTTTTCGGAGTATATCAGCCTGGGTTGGCAGCTGTGGTGTTTCAGAACTTCACATGCATTCATCATTCCAAGTCCTTCTGGGTTTCAGTCTTTCCAGCTGAAATTAAATTAAATGAGGTGAAACTAAAAAGTCAGCTGAAGATAACTGATAATTTCAAACAACAAAAACACTTCCAGTGCTTTTGAAGAACCTGCTCCTGCTCTAGCTGAGCTGCAGGATGAGCTGATTGATGCGGTTACCCCGGTAACCAGGTGAACCCATCTCCTTGAGGAAGCCCTTTCTATTCTTGGTAGCATGACCACAGAAAGGTGGGAAGGGCACAGGAATGTAGAGATCTCCTGGAAATGCTTCCCAGGGAAGGCGATCTCATGGATGAAGTCTTCCAGGCAAAGGACACCAAATCTCCCCAGATGCTCCTCAGTCACTGTGTTGTCTGTCTTATCGTTAATCTTTGCTTGCCCATGTTTCAAGATGAGCTCTCCGAGACAGACTTCAAGTATCTTCAGAGAAGATTATTTTCTGCCCTCAAAAACTGAAGGAAGGGACCAGGAGAAGCACAGTAGAGTGTGTGAGCATTGATGACATTTAACACAGCCCAGCTCCAAGGAAACAGATGATAGTTCACGGTGGCTGCCTGTCACTGAAATCAGTGCAAGCTGTGGAGGAAGGAGTTACCCTGCCTTCTATCTTGGTGTTTAATGTTAGGTGGGCAATTAGCCCAAATACCCTCCCATCCCCTCCAAGACTCTTAAAGCAGTGGTGCAGACCAAGGGGCTTGAAGCTGGACGAAGAGGGTCTTGGTTTTATTTTTTACTTTGTCAGGGTAGGTGTCCTTGTGTTTGGTTTGGTTTGTCCAAGGCAGGGTCTCTGTGTATAGTCCAGGCTGGTCTTAAACTCCATAGCAGTTCTGCCTCCTTTCCCTCCTCCTCCTCCTCCTCCTCCTCAGATTATAGGCGTATAATCCTGGGGCTTTGTTCCTCAGATAGAAAAGGCAGTTAGAAAGGTGACAAAGGCCATGTTGTAACTGCTCTGTCTGCTTTGTGACCAGGCTTGCCATCCTGGGTCAGTGTAACTGCATAAGTACCCTGACCTGCAGTGACAGTTCTTTTCCGTAGCTCAGGATTTAGCATGGGGGATTCCTATGCTAGTAAAAACATACACGGAGCTGGAGAGATGGCTCAGTGGTTAAGAGCACTGAATGCTCTTCCAGAGGTCCTGAGTTCAATTCCCAGCAACCACATGGTAGCTCACAACCATCTGTAATGGGATCTGATGCCCTCTTCTGGTGTGTCTGAAGACAGCCACAGTGTACTTATATATAATAAATACATTTTTTAAAAGTCAGCTGCTATTTTGATGGGCCAGTCTTTGAGTGCCATCAGCCTTTCTCAGAGGTTTTCAGTACACTTGTTTTGCTTTGCATATTTAGTGTTTTTCATTGTTGTATGATGTGGGGAATTTTCTTTACAGTCCTGCCTATGTGGTGTTCTGTCTGCCTCTTGTACCTAAATAGGTATGTTTTCCCTAGAGTTGGGAAATTTTCTTCTATGATTTTATTAAAACTATATTTCTATGCCTCTAGAATAGAACTTTTCTTTTCTAAGTTCATAATTGTAGTTTTTTTAAAATGGAGTCTTAAAGATTTCATGTATTCTGTCTACATGCTTTTAAAAATTACCATTTTTTGACTGAATGATTCAATTACACTACTTTTTCTTTTAAGATTTTTATTTATGTACATTTATTTATGTCATGTGTACTCATGTATCCCCGCAGGCCAGGAGAGAGCATTAAAACCCTTTATAGATGGTTGTGAGCCACCATGTGGTTGCTGAGAATTGAACTCAGGACCTCTGAGATAGCAGCCAGTACTTAACCACTGAGCCATCTCTCTAGCCCCACACTACTTTTTCTTCAAGCCTTGGTACTCTGTGAAACACAATCCCTGGTGGGAGGGGCTTTCTATTGAGGTTTTTGTTTTTTCTTAAGTAAGTTTTTTTTTTTTCTATCATCATCTGTTTGTTTCTATCTGGCATTGCTTTTTTGGGTCCCATTTCCATCCCCAGAATTGACTTTCTTAATTCATTCAACTATTTGTGCTTTCTTTGAGAATTCAAAGTTTGATGAGTTTATTCATGTTTTCTTTGAAATCCATGAACATGTTATTCTTTTTCGAATTTGTTGTTTATATTTTCATCAAAATGACTCTCATCAGAGGTCACTACTTTGTAGCTGGTAATTTAGGTGGGGATATGCTGTCTTGGTTTTTCATGTCTTGATTGTGCTATTGTGTTGGGACTGCCACATCTGTAGTGGTTTTGTTTGCTGACTCTTCCTAGCTACAGCACACAAATTGAATATTTGGACTGGTGCATGCACCATGGTATTCCTCCTGGTTCAGGGTTCATGTGTGTTAGTGAGCTGCATGCTGGGTGCGTGGTTTCACATGGCTCTGACTTTAGGAGTCTGGGTCTGCAGGGTGTGAAGGTCAGGGTATTGTAGATGGCAGCAGCAGCAGCAGTAGCGTTTCATGCAGCTTCTGACCTCAGGAGTTGGTTTGTGCAGTCAGGATGTCATGGGTAGGAGCAAGATTTCATGTGCCCTCTGGCCTTAGGAGTCAGAACCCATACAGTCTGCAGGCCACAGAGTATAGGTGTTACCAGACTCAGCTTGTGCCCCAGCAAGCTAGGTTCATCCATCTAGCTGTCTTCAATGAGCTACCTGAAAGAGCTGAATTAATAGTGCAAAGAAGAAAAAGAAAGGTTATTCAATATGGTCACATGGGGAACGAGGGGCAAAGGCATTCAGTGACCCTCTTCCCAGTCTGGCTTGAGGGGGAGCGTTCCTAAAATAGAACACATAAGATTAACCCTCTAAAACTGTAAGGAAGCATCCAGTGTAAGTGCTTCCTTTCATAAACTGACTTGGCCATGGTGTCCCCTCACAGCAATACAGTCCAGGATTATACAGTACCGTATGCACAGTAACCTGCTCCACAGTAACCTGACTCCAGAAAGTACATTGTTGTTAGATAGGTACCTAGTAAACACCAATGCTAGAAAGGTACCACGAGTATTCATCCTGGACTAGGACATGTATTAACAATGTGTATGTGTTGTGGGGGCAGATGCAGTGTTGGCTTTCCTGGGGAACATAGCCATGTGGGTCCCAGGCAGCTCCCATTGCTGGGCTTGGTGCCCAGGAGGGCTGCAGAGGTCCTCTCTGGTGAGGACTGTAGGTAGCTAAGGTGGTGAGAGATGCTGGTGCTCTTTTCCCCTAGCTTCCTGTTATAGGGAGAAGCCTCTACAGGTTTGGCACTGATTTTGGCTTTGGTGACCAGGTGTAGACTCTTTGTGGTCAGCCTGGATTTCTTGGCTCTCTAAGATTGCCTCTACTCCCTCGATACACTCAGGAACCCTCCCTAGTCACTTTCATCCAAATGCGGTTGGTTTCAGTTGTGCTGGCTACCAAGGGCTTGATCTGATCACCCATCTTGCTGATGTGCAAGAGATCTGTCCATCTTTAATTTTTCTTTGGTACAATGTCAGGATTATTTTTTTTTACCTCCCCACTATTGTCCAGTTGCGAGCTGACATTCAAAGATGGCATTTCTAATTACTTAACTAATTTGTATTCTTTTTCTCTCTTGCCCAGGATGTCCTCAGCAGGAGAGTGACATTGCCTTCTTGATCGATGGCTCCGGTAGCATCACCAGCAGCGACTTTCAGAAGATGAAGGATTTTGTCTCAACTGTGATGGCCCAGTTCAAAAAGTCTAAAACCTTGGTGAGGGCTGGTGGGTAGCCCTACATAGGCTGACAAACTCATGACAACCAGGTGATAAAAAATGTGGGATTTGGAAAATTGTAGATGATTGTGTTACCTCACCACACTCTTTTCTGCTGTGCTCGATACAGTTTCAGCATTATTTTGTCACACAGGTGGCCCTGACTGATTGATAGGGGTTGTCCTAGGGAATGAAACCCACACGCTATTCTAGCTGAAGTCTAGTATTGTCAAAATATGTGTACATCTTGCAGGGGGGTGAGGGGGTTGGGGGTATGGGGTGGGGGGATGGGGGATTGGGAGAATGGGGGGATGGGGGACTGGGGGATGGGGGGATGGGGATGAGATGGCGCTTTTGAGGTGTAATGGTAGCTGCTGCTCTGTTCCTAGTTCTCTTTGATGCAATACTCTGACGACTTCCGGACTCACTTCACCTTCAATGACTTCAAGAAAAACCCTAGCCCAGAATCGCACGTGAGACCCATAAGGCAGCTGAAGGGGTGGACAAAAACCGCGACAGGGATCCGTAAAGTAGTGTGAGTCCCTTCACCCTCGCCTTTGATAGAAGGAGGTGACGGAACTTTTAGTTGGATGGTGAAGAATCTGAAGAATTGTTTAGACATGTATGGGGTGAAATATTGTTGAGAGGGCAAAAAATATTTGAGGGATGTTCATGTGAACACAGGTTTCAGTTAAAATGAACAGTTAAAAAAGGCAATAAAAACATGGCTGGAAAGGTGGATTGAGCTTTTGCTGGGTATGTGGCTCTGGGTAGAGTGCTTGCCTAACCAGTGTAAGGCCCTGGGAGTGATCCTCAGCAGTGTAAGAAAAAGGAAAACCAAACGAAAATAACAAAAAGACAAAATACAAAGAAGTTGAATTCAAGCCAACATCCCAATCTTATATGGAGTGTGGATCCGCTGAAGGTTTTAAGTAGGCAGGGCCATTCTGTCCGTGTTGTTTTAAAGATTGTTTTGGTACGTACACAGAAGTGAGTGTGGGGTTAGGCAGGAGTGTAAGAAGATGAGGGTCTGAATAAGAAAGTTAACAAAGTGCTTGCAGCGCAAACATAAAGACACGAGTTCCAGCTCCAGAACCCATGTAGAAAAGCCAGATGGTGGCAGTTCACTTGTAATCCTCATGCCAGGGAGGCCTAGACTGCAGGATCCCTGGAGCTCAGTGCCCAGGGATAATAGCCCAGCATAACAACTGAGCTCCAGGCCAGTGAGAGACCCTGTTGGGTGGGTAGCTGCTGAGGTATGATACCCTGTACCCCTTTCTCACTCCCCCACCCCATGTGTGTAGGAACATGAGGTAGAAAGCTTGTATAGTCCTATGGGTGAGATTTGGTTATGGACTAAGGAGGTCTATTTCTTTACATATTTTCTATATTTAACAGTAACAAGGAACCCACATATGGTGGTGCAAAACTGTAATTCAGGAGATAGAGGCAGGGAGATCACCTGTTTGAGGCCCAGCAAGACTTTGTGTTCAAAACATAAAAAACAACAACGAAACCAATCAAACTCAGGGGAGAGACAGCCTCACCTAGACAGCCAGGTTCAGGATTTGTGATTCTGACTGCTGCTGTCTCAGGCCGGATGCTAACAATATCTCTGCCCATTCATGTCCCCGCCATTCTCTGCATAGGAGAGAACTGTTTCAGAAAACCAATGGGGCCCGGGAGAATGCTGCGAAGATCCTAGTTGTCATCACAGATGGAGAAAAATATGGTGATCCTTTGAATTATGAGGATGTCATCCCTGAGGCAGACGAAGCAGGGATCATTCGTTATGTCATTGGGGTAGGAAATACAGATATTGGGCTTGGTACTTCTGTGGAGATTGGAGATTTTTCTACTGATCTGTTTTGTCTTCAATATGCAAATATTGGTAAAATTAAAGGAAGGCCAGGGCCATTGCTAGGCCATGTACATAACTGCCAAATATCTGTGCCACAATAGTGCTGTATTAGTACCAGATGACTCAAAGTTCAGGGATTTATAAGTTCAGGGTTTTTTTGTTTGTCAGGTTGTTTTCCTGGTCTCAGCAAGGCTCACTTACATGTCTGGTATTAGCTGCAGGCTGGGGGCAGATCTGCTGAGCTTGCCTTTGCTCTCTCCATTTCTGGATGATTTATGTTTGTCTGCTGGGAAGATGGCCTTGCTGGGAACAAGTTGGGTAACTTGGCTCTACTGCTCCCTGGGTCTCATTTTCCAGTGGCCTCACCTACTTTCATGATGAAGGCAGAGGAGAGAGGGAGTAGATATTGCAGTTTTCTTTTTTTAAACAAGCTTCTATTTGCATCACATTTGGTAACAATCGTGGGCTGACACAGAGACAGTGAGTGGGGGGTAGATGGGTGGGAAACTTTGGGGAAAAGGCTTGGGTCCGGACAGAGGTAAAATGTTAGGATCACCAGTATAATCATGCTTGGATAACATAGGAAAAGCTATTACAAACTGATAGTGTGGCATGTAGGAAGGACCTGCCCATATAAAAATGATTCTCTTGGGGCTGGAGAGATGGCTTAGTGAGAGCACTTATTGCTTTTCCAGAGGACCAGAGTTCAGTTCCCAACACCCATGTTAGATGGCTCATCACAGCTTGTAACTCTATTTCCAAGGAATCTGACAACTCTGGCCACAGACATGTGCATGCACGCACACATACCTACACACTCACACACACACACACAGACACACACACATAGACACACAAATCAGACACTGACACACATACACACACAGAAAGAAAGAGAGAAAAAGAAAGATGGACTTATAAGCAAAGTAATAATAATAAAAGGTATCTCTCTTGCTGGGGAGATGTCAGCCCCCTGCCAGGAGAAATGGCAGAACACATGGATGACCAACTGGAGACCAAATTGCTTCCCACACTATGTACAAACTGCCTAACTGTCCCCAACAGCCCTGCTCCAAGCAACCTTCTGCTGAACAATTCATCGGACAGAAAAAGCTTTAGCTTCTTTCTACATGACACTGCTACCATCAGAGAATGTATAATGTAGCTTTGGCTCCTTGGCAACAGGTGGGAAACGCCTTCCGCAAACCTGAGTCCCGCAAAGAGCTTAACACCATCGCATCAAAGCCAGCTGGTGATCACGTGTTCCAAGTGGACAACTTCGAAGCTCTGAAGACCATTCAGAACCAGCTTCAGGAAAAGATCTTTGCAATTGAGGGTGAGCCAGCCCAGTGCAGACCAGTGGTTCCTACTCAGCACCCGAGCCCCAGTGTGAGCTCATGTCCAGCTATTTGGGTCTGATTTACTCTATCCCTTTGAAATAAGCAAAGCTAGATTTTTGTTTCTAATTATCAGATCTAGGCTATAGGATGATTAAACTGTAGCACAGTGGATTCAAATCCTACACAATCTTTTACCAAAAATGTATGTGTGCTATGAGCACCATTTGACTGACTAACATGTCTCCTCTGCCTAGCATAGTGTGTGCCAAAGAGAAATTTCCAACAAAGGTTTATTGAATGCATTTACAAACTAGAGAATTTCTTTTTTTAAAGGGACATATTTTTGAGATAGAGTCTTACCTTGTAGCCCAGGCTGACCTTGAACTCTTGGTAACCTTCTTGGCTTAACTTCTCAAGTGTTGGGATTACATGTATGTGTTACAACACCTGACCAAATTAGGGCATTTCATACGTAATCTGGATCTATGGCTTCTGTGAAAAAGTTGGAAGGTTAAATACCTTGAGGGCCCCATTCTTTTTTGAGAAAAGGAGGCAGTAGCTGAAGGACTGCCATCCCGTGAGGTGTATGTGTCTAGTTCAACACCAGAGCCTCCCTTTGTCCTGTAACGACTGCATTTGAGGTTTTGGGTATTTGGTCTACGATTTTCTGCTTGCTTTAACAAAGAAAGTTTTCTTCCTTCCAGGCACTCAGACAGGAAGTACTAGCTCCTTTGAGCATGAGATGTCTCAAGAAGGCTTCAGTGCTGCCATTACCTCTGTGAGTGGTCCTGCGTCAAACCAGTGTATGTGTGTGTGTGTGTGTGTGTGTGTGTGTGTGTGTCACAAATGAAAGAAGACGTGTGTAGCTGCATGCTTTTCCATCTGGTCTCTTTGTTCCCAGAAATAACGACTCTGAAGCTTACTTATATACTAATAAATGCTTAGGCCATAAGCTTCAGCTTGTTCCCTGACAGCTCAGTTACTGATTAACCTGATAAACTATTCTATGTCTTCTACATGGTTAGTCGTCTCTCCTTCAGTCTCGTGCAACCATCTCCTCCAAGGTTCAGGGCGAATCTTTCCAGCCTGACTCTCCCAGAATTCTTCTCTCTCTCCCTGCCAGTTGGCCTACCTTCTAATCCTGCCTTAGCTCATCAGCTATAGCCTTTTTTTTTTTTTTTTTTTGGATAGGTCATGCTTCCATATGTCCCAGAGGAGAGTCTATAGAGGCTCGAGGTTTGGGGCTTTTCACTGTGGCAGGTTGTCATGGGAGGCTTTTTGGTTGTCCTCTCTTCCTTCTCTCAGTCCTGTTGTGTTCCTTCCCCCAGAATGGTCCCTTGCTGGGCTCCGTGGGGAGCTTTGACTGGGCAGGAGGAGCCTTCCTGTATACAGCGAAGGACAAAGTCACCTTTATCAACACAACCAGAGTGGATTCCAACATGAATGATGCTTACTTGGGTAAGTGAGGAGGACAGGCGTGACATCACTTAGCTAACATGGATGTTACTGGCTCTTTTCTGTAGAGATTGTTTTTAAAACATTTACTTTTAGCTATGTTCATAGTGGTTGCCCCAGCACATCAAGCATGGGGTGCTCTATTCCCCTACTTGAGAATGGCCCTACTGTGGGAAGGAGGGCCAGGTCTCCATGGAGACACTTGGCCTATTAAAGCATTCCTTTTAGGTTATGCCTCCGCTGTCATCTTGAGGAACCGAATCCAAAGCTTGGTTTTAGGGGCACCTCGATATCAACATATTGGCCTGGTGGTGATGTTCAGGCAGAGTTTTAGTGCCTGGGAGCCCCACACTGATATCAAGGGCAGCCAGGTGAGTGTGGAGTGTGTGAAGCATGGATACAGAGACATCCAGGAACTGAGAGATTCTAGCACAGACCAGTGCCATGTGTGCCAGTCCTGTTACCTGTGAGAATGTGGGTGTCTGCATTCATTCCCTTGGCTTATTGTTTATGTATATTCTGATACCATGCTGTGCTTGATCACAGCAGCTTTGTGTGTGTGTGTGTGTGTGTGTGTGTGTGTCTGTATGTGTCTCTGTGTGTGTCTATGTGTGTGTGTCTGTTTGTATATGTGTCTGTATGTGTCTATGTGTGTGTGTCTGTGTATTTGTCTGTGTATCTCTGTGTGTGTGTGTCTGTGTGTGTATGTGTCTGTGTTTGTATGTGTCTGTGTGTATATGTTTCTGTGTGTGTACTGAGTCAGGATAAAGCCTGGTTTGTTCTTGATGCATGAGCCCTTTGATAGGGGGGCTCCTATCCCAGGCATGGCATAGGGCTACTACTTACATACCTGCACCACTTACCTCCATCTTGCTCCTTTTTTGCTCAAGATTGTTTAAATGTTTGTTTTTTTGATTGCCTATAAATTTTAGGATTTAAAAGAATATCTTAAAAATGAAAACTTCTATTATATATCAACGTAGACTAATTCTTCTAATTCACAAACATGGGATTTCCTCCATTTTTTTTTTTTTTTTTTTTGTGTTTGTAAATCTCTTCTCAACATTTTGTATTTTTTTTTAATTCCAACCATTCTTCATTCTGTGGTTAAAATCATGCCTTGGTTTTTCCATTTTTTTGATAATATCTCGAGTAACCCAGGTTGGCTTTGAATTTTCTATGTAGCTAAGGATAACCATGAACTTTCCATTCTCTTGCTTCTCTCTTCCATGTGCTGGGATTAGAGTGTGTACCACTGGCCTCCATTTATGATGCTGGGGCTTCGTCCTTGCTGAGTGAGCACTTTATCTTCTGAGCTGTATCTCCAGACCTATTGTTAAACAAATAATTATTCTTATTTTTATTGATGGTGTGTGTTTGTGTAAATGTGCTCAGGTGCCCACGAAGCAGAGGAAGGCACCAGTTACCATGGAACTAGAGTTACAGGTTGTGAATCATCCACTGTGGGTGCTGGGAACTGAGCTCTGGAAGAACAGCGGAGGCTCTACTCCAGCCCCAGATCTATCAATTTTTTGGATAGCTACTGTAAATAGCTATCAGCATTTCTGGTAGAATCTAGAAGAATGTCTACTTCTAGTTTTACTTCCTCCTGTCTGGCCTGCAGGTCCTCATTTCTGATTCGTGCTTAATTTCTCTGCGTGGGGCATCCCATGCTGTGTTGAGCAACAGTGTCGTTCGGACTGTACAGGAGACAGTTTAAATTTTCAACTTATTTCTAGTTCTTTTAATCATAGAGAAATGTTGAATTTTATAAAATGGCCTTCTTGTGTGTCCTGAAGTGATCACACAGTGTTTGATTTAGTCTAGAGATGTGATACATCAGCGTCATGGGTAATACATAATTTTCCCTCTACCATCCCTTCTTCCTCCCTTCCCTTATCGTCCTCTTTACCTCCCTGCTTTTCTTACTCTCTTTCTCTTCCCTCCTTTGCAATATTAGGCAGCTCTGTGAATGCTAGGCAAATTCACCACTACCTCTTATCTATGCCACCAGTCCCAGGCTAGCTTTTACAAATGTGCTGTTGGATTCACTCCGCTAACACTTTGTTTAGAATTTTTTGCAGCTGTGTTCACAAGGGGTGTCAGCCTGTGTTTTCTTCTTGCTGTGTACTTGACTGACTTCAGTATTAGTGTAATTCTAGCTTTATAAAATGAATTTGGAACTACTCTCTCCCTTTCAAGCTTAGGATAGTTTACTAAGAGTTGATATTTAAGCCAGGCATGGTGGCACATGCCTGTAATCCCAGCTCCTTAGACTCAGAGGCTCAGGAGCTCATGGACAACCTGTGCTACAGGAGAGTTTATTACACCCAATTCCAATAGTCAATGCTCCTTGACCCTCTGTGGAATGGAGCAGTGAGCCAGGGCTTTCTCTCTGTTGGAAGTCTTTTATAAAGTTACCGATTTCACTCTCAATTCAAATCACTGGTCTCTCTAGGTTCTGCTGCATAGGATTTTCTTGATGAACTGTCTTCTCTGTCATGATACGATAATGGGGCAGGAGGACATGTGGCCCATTTTGTATGACAGGAATCTGTGACACCCTTCTCATTTGTGGTCATCATTGACTTGGAGTAGCTTCTTTTCTTCTTCCTTTGCTTTGAAGCTATGGTAATAATCCACACCTATAGGTCTCATTCAGGTAGTCAATATAATTTGTTTTTTTAAGATTTATTTTTTTATTTTATGTGAGCACACTGTAGCTGTTTTCAGACACACCAGAAGAGGGCATCAGATCCCATTACAGATGGTTGTTAGCCACCATGTGGTTGCTGGGAGTTGAACTCAGGACCTTTGGAAGAGCAGTTGGTGCTCTTAACCACTGAGCCATCTCTCCAGCCCAGTAATATAATTTTTAAAGACACATTCATTTTTAATGAGATTTAACTTTCCATCAATACACCAGTGTATGAGCCAAACATCACTGAGGAGAAAAAGACAGATGTTCACATGGGAATCTTTGTATAAATGTTTGCCATTGATCTGTCACTAACCATGCCCAACTGGAGGCAACCCAGAGTCCCTCAGCTGGAGGAGGGAATGGCAGCCTGTGCTGCGCCTTTGCAGCAGAGCGCATGCGCATCAGTAGTAGAACTGAGTTACTAATGCATGCGAACGCCATGGAGAGACTTCCAGCGAATTATTCTAGGTGAAAAAAAAAAAAAAAAAAAACAGGGTCTAAAAAACGGGGTCTAAAAAGTCTGTATTATGGAAGCCGTCCTCATAGCAGCCTAAGACAGGACAACTGTGACACAGGAGTAGAAAACACAGCAGTGGTTTCCAGGATTGTCACCGGGGAAGAGGACAACTGTGAGCCCCCCACCCCCACCCTGTGGGTGTGTGTATGTGTACACTCATTCGTGCACACATATGCTTGTGGAGACGGGGGAAAAAGACCATTGTTCTGAGTCACAGCATGACTTCCTCTCTACTTTCACTTTTCAGAATGTCTCTTAGCCTGCAGTACATCCCTGTTTAACTGTCCCTTACTCTTTCCTCCACGATGTTATGCTGACTGTCCTTGAAGGCACATTGTCTGCTACCCAGTTTTGTGTTCAGCAAACAAGTCTTTGTGGAATGAATGAATGAATGAATGAATGAATGAATGAATAGTGGACTGCAAACGGCTCAGTTCTATGGGTGAACGCTATGGGCTTACAGTGAGCATAAGGAAAATGACATCTTTTACTGGTAGGCAACACAAAACTTTCAGCGTAGCAAAGCTTTTCAGTATTAAGGACTAAACTACCCAGAGCGTCACGGATATGGGACAAGTAGTTATTCACTGAGCCTGGCATTTCACCCTTAACATACTCTCTTCCTCTCCTCTGCCTCTTCCTCTTTCTTCTTCCTTTGCTCTCTCTCAAAATGTATCATGAGTTATGTCTTAGTCACCCTTCTGTTGCTGTGAAGAGACACCATGACCCAGGGAACTTTTATAAGAGAAAGCAGAAAGCATTTAATTGGGGCTGGCTTACAGTCTCAGAAGTTTAGTTCATTATCATTATGGGGAAGCATGGTGGCACACAGGTCACTGGAGCAGTAGCTGAGAGCTTCATCCTGATTCATAGGCTGGAGGGGGGAGAAGGGGGGGAGAGGGAGAAGGAGAGGGGTAGGGAGAGAGGGAGAGAGACAGACAGAGAGACAGAGACTGGGCCAGGAGTGGGCTTTTGAAAGCCTCAAAACTTGCCAGGTCGTGGTGGCACATGCCTGTAATCCCAGGAGGCAGAGGCAGGCAGATTTCTGTGAGTTTGAGGCTAGTCTGGTCTATAAAGCAAGTTCCAGGGTATCCAGGGCTGTTTACACAGAGAAACTCTGTCTCAAGGGAATGAGTAGAAACTTCAAAACCCATCTCCAGTGACAACACTTTCTCCAACAAGACCACACCTTCTAATCCTGATTTTATCAAAGAACTCCAGTGACTAAACACTCAAATATATGAGCCTATTGGGCTCATTCTTGTTCAAACCACCACAAATCATGTAGAAAATCCTATTTTTTAATGATTTCCCCCAGTAGTCATGTTCATATTCCTTTCTCTTCCTTTCAGACAAGTCCTAAGATATATCCCTATGTAGGCCTTGAACTCCTGGTCCTCCTGCCTCTGCCTTCTAAGTGATGGTATACACTACCATATCTGGCTATGGATGTTTTCATAGACAGGAAGCTCCCGGACTCTTCTTAGGTGGAAAGAGGTAGGCTTGTGATCTTTGCCCTGTCTCTTTCAGATCGGCTCTTATTTTGGGGCCTCCCTCTGTTCTGTGGACATGGATGTTGATGGCAATACCGACTTGATCCTCATTGGGGCCCCTCATTACTATGAGAAGACCCAAGGAGGCCAAGTGTCAGTGTGTCCCTTGCCTAAGGGGGTGAGTAATGGCCTAGGGGGGATGGGTGTGAGGGGGAGGGTTGCCAGGGTTTTCGCTCTGTCACTCTTTCTGTTTAGCAGAGAGCACGGTGGCAGTGTGAAGCTATTCTCCGAGGTGATCAGGGCCATCCCTGGGGCCGCTTTGGGGCAGCACTGACAGTGCTGGGAGATGTGAATGGGGACAAGCTGACAGATGTGGCCATCGGGGCCCCAGGAGAGCAGGAGAATCAGGGTGCGGTCTACATTTTCCATGGAGCATCAGTAGCCAGCATCAGCACCACTCACAGCCAGGTGAGACGCCATCACTGACCTGGCATGGCCCCGACTTGTGTATCATGGAGAGCCTCCGCTTTAACTGCTGGATCAGTTTTCCTTCATAACAGTAACAGGCCTTTCACAATGCCTCAGAGCATCCCCAGTCCAGATGAATCCTCTGTGATGGTAGGCAGTGCTTCCGGCTCCCCACACTCAGCTTTACAGCTGAGGCCTGGGGCTGTGGATGAGGAGCTGCAGGGACGAGGATGGTAACTGCTGGGTACTGGGCAGAACAGCAGTTAGACCAGATGGAGAGATGTCTGGGAACAGCTGTTGCTTGTGCTGTTCCTCCCTCTAGAATCCCGGTGCTTGCTGAGTGCCTAGGAGTTCTGGCCCCCCCCTCCAGATCTGCCCCAATTTTAGGACTGGAAAATCCTATGTCTCAGGAAACCCATACAGTTGGACACTTTGAAGGACTTATGAGACATCTGGATTTAGCTTAAAATTCTGCTGTTGCTACCTTAAAAATCTGTATGTACTGTTTTCACATGTGCATTGTGTGTGTGTGTGTGTGTGTGTGTGTGTGTATGTGAACAGGAGTGTGTATGTCCACGCACACATGTGGGTGATGTGGAGGTCAGAGACCAATGAAAGGATGTTCTTTTCAATTACTTCTTCACCTTATTTCCCTGACCCCTTTTGGAGACAAGGTCCCACCATCTAGCCTTGGCTGGCCTGGAATGTACTATGCAGACCAGGGTGGCCTCAAACTCATATAGACTCACCTGCTTCTACCTCCAAAGTGCTGGGATTAAAGGTGTGCACCACTACACCCAGCCCTTTTCTTCATATTTTGGACATTTTTAAAATTAAATTTTATTTTAAAGATTTATTATTTTTATTTATTGTATGCATGTATTGCCTGCCTGAGTTTCTGTGCGCCACCTACCTGCTGATGTCCACAGATGTCAGAGGGCAGTGGATCCCCTGGGGTTGGAGTTTGATGTAGGTGCCAGGAATCAAACCCAGGTCCTCTGCAAGAGCAGCAAGTGCTCTGAAGTGCTGAGCCACCTTCCCAGCCCTTAAATTAAGCCTCTTCTTTGATATTTTCATATGTACATACAATATATTCTGAATTTCCTCACCCCATCTGCCCTTGTCTCCTGCTGGCCCTCATTCCCACATACAAGCCACACTCATGTGGTTTTGCTTTGCTTTGAGTCTCACTGCAGTCAACCAGGTCAACCAGGGCCATCTCTGTGACCGTGGGTTTAGAGCCGGGTGGGTTCATCAGGTGTCACTGAACATAGCCCATAGGCCTTTTAATTGACAGGTGTTGCATCCATACAATTGTGTTGGGTCTTGGAATTAAGTAACCCTGAATCCTGAATCTGGCCCCAGAATTGGTGCCTCCTTGGTGACTGTCACTGCTGCATGGGTTCCCTGCCTGTGGGTCCTTGCAGCTAGGCCTGCCTCACTCACCCATGCTGTGTTGTCTCTGAGCAAGGTGAGACCGGGGGTCTCCTTGTCTCTGGGTCTAATCTTGTATTTCTTTATAGAATGTACTTAAAAATACTTAAATATTTGATTTTTATTAGACTTGAAATGGACCATCTCACAGGTGACCTGCTCTTGCTCTTTCTCGTCACTGGTTGCTGATCCTCCATTTTGCCTCCTCCCTGAGTCTCCTCTGCCATACTTGGCTTTGCTTGTATGATTTGATGATCTTAGCTCCATGTAGTGGGGTGATTTGGACTTTTGTGCCTGGCTTATTTTATGAAGAGTAATACCTTGTAGGTTCATTCCTATTGGCACAAATGACAAATTTCCCTTTTTAGTAAGGGTGAATTGTGTTCCACTATAGGTGTGTGTGTGTGTGTGTGTGTGTGTGTGTGTGTGTGTATGGGTTTGAAGGTCCTGTTATATTTTTTTCATACCGCTTTCTCCTTCCAACTTCATATGCTCTTTCTCTTCATCTTCTGCACATGGGTGTTTTGTTTGCACATTTGTCTGCGCACTGCTGTGCCTAATGCCTGAGGAGGCCAGAAGAGGAGATTGAAATTGGAGTTACAGGCGATCTTGAGCTGTAGGACCGCTGGAAGAGCAGCCAGTGCTTTTCTTCTCTGAGACACTCTCCAGCTTTGTGTGTTCCCGGCCCCAAACCCTACTGAATCCACTAAGCGCCGCTAGTGTGCGAGTGAGCCAGGGAGCCTCTTGGAAGCTACATGCCTGGTGAAGACGGAAGGAGAGGGTACTTTATATGTGCACATGTGTGTGTGCACTCACAATTTTGCTTTTATTGTTGTTTATATATTTTTTCATATGATTGAAACTAAGGTTGACACATAATGGGAACAGCTAATAAGCCAGGAATCCTAACTTGCTATATTACAGGTAATTTCAAAGCAAATATCCTCCCACCAAAACAATACTGGAAGTCCCAAGGGTGTGGCTCATTGTTATAGTATTTGCCCAGCTAGACCATAGGCAACAAACACAGACCTTTTTTTCCTCTTCCTATTTATTTATTTATTCATTCATTCGCTTTTCAAGACAGGGTTTCTCTGTCTAACAGCCCTTGCTGTCCTGGTACTCACTTGGTAGGCCAGGCTGGCCTCTGGGATTAAAGGCATGCATCATCACTGCCAACCACCATTTTGTTTTTAAAGATGTGTGTGTGTGTGTGTGTGTGTGTGTGTGTGTGTGTGTGTGTGTGCTGACATATAGATCTCAAGTAATGGATTTTTAGGTATGAGCAAGCATGGTAAATTTAGATATCAAATACTGAGCTGACAAGGTGGCTCAACAGGAAAAAGCTTTCCCACTGAGTCTGCCACCTGGAGTCTGCACCTTCAGAACCCTCATGATGGTGGGAGAGAAGTGACTTCTTCAGACTGTCCTCTCACACACACCCCCGTGACCTGAGATCCCTTCCCAGGACCCATGTGGTGGAGAACTGACTTCTGAAGTCCTCTGGCCTCCACAATAGCCTGGTGGTGTGCAAGCCCCCCTCCCTCAAGGAAGATAAATGTAACAAAAGAGATAATTTGGGTTAGATCAATACTCAGTGTTTGCATTTTTCTGTCTCTGTACATGAAGAACAGATGAGTCAAACAGTATCTATCCTTTTTTAAAAATTTTTTTAAAAAGGCAACAAATAGTGTTTTTTTTCTTTAAAGCTTAAATATTGTAAACTACACAGTAGGAACTGTAGGGTTGCTCTTTTCTATTCCAGAAGCCTTTTGGTTTCTAAAATAAAAATCAGAATATTTTATTATTGATCAATCACTTCAAGTTATATCAAAATATTTTTCCTTATACTTAGAATTGTAGTCCTTAATCTGGATTGTACACTGGAATTATTTGCATATTTAAAATAATATACAGAGTTTACAGGTTTCCCCAAACCAAACTCCTACATACACGATGCTGGTTAGAGATCCTGAGGATGGGATTTTGAGACTGTAATCGCTATCTGCAAAAGATACGTTTTAAGTCACCCGAATTCTTTAAAAAGTATGGGCAATAAAAGAGAGTCTGTGCCTTGGCTAACTCTATCTTCTCTCTTCTTCCCTCTCTCAGCGGATCACTGGCGCCCGCTTCTCCCCCGGGCTCCAGTACTTCGGGCAGTCTCTAAGTGGGGGCAAAGATCTTACAATGGATGGCTTGGTTGACCTGGCTGTGGGGGCGCAGGGGCATCTTCTGCTGCTCAGGTGAGAAGCCCTCCCATTGCACCAGCCCTTCCCCCACTGGAACGTCTCTGCTCATTCCTGACGGCCCTCTGATGCCCCTCTAGAGCCCAGCCCGTGCTGAGACTGGAGGCAAACATGGAATTCAACCCCAAAAATCTAGCAAGGAGTGTGTTTGCATGTCAAGAACAAGTATCCAAAAACAAGGATGCTGGGGAGGTCAGAGTCTGCCTCCGTGTCCGCAAGAACACCAAAGATCGGCTGCAAGGTGAGAGGTGCCGGGGGAAACCCGGTCTACAGGACAATGTTCTTATCTTGGTCTGCCCAGTCTTCGAGCAGAAGAAAGTTCTGACTGGCAGTGACAGCGTTTTAAAGTCTGGCTAGAGTGAGTGGGACAGCCCCCCAAACTCTACCAAAAAAGTGACCAGAGACTTGGTCCTTTTGCGTTGTGTCCGTTGTCCAGAGAAAGAGAATCAAGACCACTCCCGCCCCCTGTCGGAAGTAGGCTCTTTCTCCCTCTCCCCCTTTTCCTTTCTCCTTTTCTCTCTCTTCCTCTCCCTCTCCCTTTCAGTCCTTTCTTCCTTCTTTTATCCTCTTTTTTAAAATGTAAGAATATCTGTCCATGTTTTTGTATTTTTATTACATCTGGAAGCATCTGTCTAGTTACCCACAATGTCTAGTGCTATTGTGCATGTTTAAAATTTACATAGATTATGTTACACTTTATGACTTTACCTAAAACTCTGTTTTTACTTAACATAATAATAATAATAATAATAATAATAATAATAATAATAATAATAATAATAAAATACAACAACAACAACAACAATAAAATTATTTTTTCAAGGCCACGTCTCATGGCTGACCTTAGTTATATAATTCAGGAAGATGGCCTGGACTTCTTGATCTTTTTAGCCCCACCTCTTCTATACATACTTCTGTCAGAAGTGGGATCCCATTAGAAAGTAGGAGCTAGGGTCCACATAGGAGAGAACACTTGGTGTTTATTATTGAGCCTGCATTAGCTCGCTTAACATGTTATTTTCCTGTTTCATCAATTTTCAAGCAGGTTCATTTCCAAATGAGGGAGAACTGATTTGGGAGGTTGGATTGATCAAGTTAAATGCATTTTCTGTTGCTAATGATCTGCCTTCTTTCCCTGTCCATGTTCTTTTTAAAAAATCTTTATTTATTTATTATACACGAGTACATTGTCGCTGTCTTCAGACGCACCAGAAGAGGGATCAGATTCGATTACAGATGGTTGTGAGCCACCATGTGGTTGCTGGGAATTGAACTCAGGACCTCTGGAAGAGCAGTCAGTGCTCTTAACCACTGAGCCACCTCTCCAGCCTCCTGTCCATGTTCTTAAAGAGCAACAAGATGCTTTTGTGAGAGAATAGCAGCGGCTGACCTAGAGAGAAACAAGAAGAGGAGAAAAGATAGTTTTCCAGCTTCATTCTTACATTCAGAAGAGTCAGTCTGTTTTGGAGATGAGAGCAGTAGGGAGAAGGTTTCATGAAATCTACAGAGAAACCCCTCTTGGGTCATTATTCCCAAGCTGTGAATGTCCAGATTAGTAGCCAAAGTGGCAATGACAATGGTAAAGGACAAAACAACAATAACTAACTCTGATAGAAACAAAAACAAAATCAAAATTTTAACATCTTACAGAATAGCCACAACTTTTGAAGGACTTACTTAGTGGGCAATACCTGATTTCTTTCTCCTCCTCCTCTTCCTCCTCCTCTTCTTCTGTCTCCTCTTCCATCTCTTCCTCTTCTTCCTTCTCCTCCTCTCCCTCCTCCTCCTCCTCCTCTTCTTCTTCTTCCTCCTCCTCTTTTTCCTCCTCCTCTTCTTCCTTCTCCTCCTCCATCTCCTTCTCTTCCTTTTCCTCCTCTCTTTCTCTTTCCTCTTCTTCCCCGTTCTCTTCCCCTTTCTCCTCCCCTTCTTCTCTTCCTCTTCTTTTTTCCTCTTCTTCTTCCCATTCTTCCTCCTTGAGATATAAATAAATTACTTATAAAGAATAATTGTTCTTATTCTTACTTTGAAAGTAATGGATTAAGATGCAGAGGGGTCAGGTGATATGCAGATAACCCCGAATCTTGGAGCAGAGTTGTCGCCACAGACATTTGTCTCCTGGTTCCTAATCACGGTGCCCTCTCCTTTCACAAGATATCCAGAGCACTGTCACTTATGACCTGGCTTTAGATCCCGGCCGCTCACGTATCCGTGCCATATTTGACCAGACAAAGAACAACACTCGCAGGCGCATCCAGGCCTTTGGATTGATGCAGAAATGTGAAACCCTGAAGCTAATTTTACCGGTGAGACAGCAAATGGCAGATCTCCTGGCTGAGGGTGGGGTGGTCTTAGGAAACTGAAGAAGGCAGATCCTTCTATCTCTACTATCTCTTAGGACTGTGTGGACGACTCAGTGAGTCCCATCATCCTGCGCCTTAATTATACACTGGTTGGGGAGCCCCTGCAGTCCTCTAGGGACCTCCGGCCCGTTCTGGCTGAGGATGCTCAGAGGTTCTTCACAGCTATGGTGAGTAGTGCAGTCGGGGGTCTTTGCAAGTGTAGAGAATAGAACAGAGAGTACTTGCTAAAACACGGCTATTTGATGCCATTTCATTTAGACATTTTATTTTATTGTTCCTTTAATCATTCCCTTTATCCCCCTTTGATCATGCTCCGTTCCTAGTTTCCCTTTGAGAAGAACTGTGGCAGTGACAGCATTTGCCAAGATGATCTCGGCATCACCGTGAGTTCCATGGGGTGAGTTTCTTTTGTTATTGATTCTCTCAAACCTTCAGAGATATTTGTGGCACACAAGGCTCCCAGTGTCTGCTCTGCTCACAGTCCTATCTCTCCAACTGCTTGCAGCTTCTCTCCATCCAAACAGACTTGGTTCAGGGAAGCCCTTGATGTCTCATGGCCTGTCTTGCTATTCTCACAGCTTGGACACTTTGGTGGTGGGAGACTCCCGGGACTTTAATGTGAGTGTGACTCTGAGAAATGATGGCGAGGATTCCTACGGGACCAAGGTTACCATCTACTACCCATCTGGCTTGTCATACCGGAAGGTGTCAGCGAGCCAGGTAGCCAAATCCTCTTCAGTCTCTTGACTCTGCTTTCCTCAACCCCCATGGCTGGCAGTTGACAGTACTACATTTGTCTGCTTTGGTTCCAGAATAAACTCACCAAGAAGCCTTGGCGTGTGATACCTGAGTCCAGCCCTTCTGAAGGGCATGGGGTTCTGAAGAGTACCACCTGGGACATAAACCAGCCCATCTTTCCTGCCAATTCCGAGGTCAGAGCTCCATCCCCTGCTGTCCTCTGTCTGCTGTCTTCACATGCAGTTCTTGCCTTTCTCTCATCACTTCTTCTCTCTCACCCATAAACCAGCTTTACTGAGATGTAAAAGCATCCCATGAACTCACCCACTGTGTGCAATCTAGTGGCTTGTAGGTATTCTCAGAGCTTGCTAATAGCTTCTGGGGGCTGCATGGACTCACCTCTCCTGCATCCCCCATCCACAGACACATCCAGCACATGGCTCTGTGTGGTTGGCTTCTTTCATCAGCTGCTATGTTTTTAAGGACCACTTACCTGTGATCCTTTCTTTCCTTTTTTTTATTTCTTTTAAAATTTCTGAACAATATTCTTTTGTGTGGGTAGATCATGTCTGATTTCTCTCATTCAGTGGCTGTTGAACAATTGTGCTGTTTATTCCTTACCATTTTTACTCATCATCTCCATTCTCTGATGCCAGCTCACGTTTAATGTCACGTTTGATGTGGACTCTGATGCCTCCCTTGGGAACAAACTGCTCCTCAAGGCCATTGTGACCAGGTAACCTGTTCCCACATATGACAGTCACCCTCCGTCTGAGGCCCAGCCCCTCATCCAGATGAATCCTTTTCTTCTCTCTACTGCTTCTCTGTTTTGATGACTGGCTGGTTCTACAAGCACTGATTGAGCACACACCTATGTGCTAGGCACCATGTTAAGTTCTGGGGGCAGTGGTAAGGAAGGAGACAGCAGTGGAGACAGGCAAGGAAACTGGTAATGGTATGAAAAAAAGGGTTGAGTGGTGGTAGTGGTCGGAATGCTCAGTGTTGAGAGAAGACTCCTGAAGTACTGACAGTGTGAGTAAGTCAAGCAAAGGGATAAAGACAGAAGGAAGCATCCATCTGGAAAGGCCTGGAGCTTGGAGGCATCTGGGCTTCAGAACAGTGTGGATGGGCCTGTGAGATGCTCAGTGGGTGAAGACTGACACTTTGCATTCCTGCCCTGGGACCCCACGTAAAGGTGAAAGGAGAGCTGACGACAAAGTTGTCCTCTACCCTATAACATACGTGCTGTGGTGTGTATGAATCCATCCGTCACCTATAACAGTAATAAGCATAGATAGAAATTGCTGAGTTGGCTCCGCAGGTAAGGCTGCCAAGCCTGATGGCCCAGGTTCAATCGCTGGGACCCACATGATGGAAAGAGCAAAGCAACTCCTATAAGCTGTTTTCTGACCCCTATGAGGTAGAGAGCTGTGTGGGGTTAAGGATAGTAGACCTGGAGACCGAAGAATGAAGAAGGTGAGGGAGGGGAGATGGGAGGACCGTTTCTCAGTTCTTAGAGGTGGATAAGAACTACTTTCCTTTCAGTGAGAACAACATGTCCAGGACCCACAAAACTGAGTTTCAGTTGGAGCTGTTTGTGAAGTATGCCGTCTACATGGTTGTCACCAGGTGCTGCTCCACCCCGATAGCCCCCTTCAGGCTGGGCACCACCAGCTTTGTCTTCGTGTTCCTACGCTGCTGTGTGTTGTGTGTATGGACATGTGCCTGTGTGGTGGAATGGTGTGTGTGTGTGTGTGTGTGTGTGTGTGTGTGTGTGTGTGTGTGTGTTTGTGTGTGCACATGCTCAGTGTTTGATAGACATTGCATTCGAGGGATGCATTACCACCTTCCTAATCTCTATATTATATATTAATCCCTTCTCAGGACACCTTCATCATACATCACCTATTGTCCCCTCCTTTTTCTTTTAGTGATGAGAGTTCTATCAAATATCTCAACTTCACAGCTTCAGAGATGACCAGTAAGGTCATACAGCATCAGTACCAGGTGAGGAGCATGGCAAGCCTGGGTCCTGCAAGGATGCTGAGAATGGAATTTGATGTAAAGAGAAAACAGAAAGCAATCGCAGGAAGCACGAATGCTGAGTTTCTCGTGTGTCAGGCGCAGTTTCAAGTTTGCTCTACATCCCCTCCCCATGAATGCCCACACACACACTCACACCCATACATGCACACACATGCACTCATACTATATACGTGCACTCCCCTTCAAATACACAAACACACAGATGTATCAGATGCATACTCTCTCTTTCTCTCTCAGTCTATCAGGCCCCTGAACATTCTTGCTGTCCCTTGTTGATAGATAAAGAAACTGAGGGTCAGAGAGACTCATGAACTATGTCTAAAGTCTCATACCTGGCCTGTGGCAGACCTAGAACTTAGGATGAGCTAGTTTGGTTGAAGAGTATGGTTGACATTTGTTTACATGTTCCCATCTCTCTGAAGAGCAGGATGCTTAGGCCTTTTTCAGTGGTCCTGGGCTGTAGAAAATGAGGAGCCAATTCCAAGAGCTAGCCAGACCATAAGGCTAGAGCCCTCACTCCCTCCTTTCTGATGTAGTTCAACAACCTGGGCCAGAGGAGCCTCCCTGTCAGTGTGGTCTTCTGGATTCCTGTCCAGCTCAACAAGGTGACCATATGGGATCAGCCCCACGTCACCTTCTCCCAGGTGAGTCCAGCTTGGTCTCAAAGTTCCGGTTTTCCTAAGAATTATTTCTCATCTCTTCTGACTCTCTCTTTGGCCAAGGCTGTTACCCTGCTGGGCATGACCAGAGTCTAGTACTCTTGTCTCTCTTCTCTTGTCTGTCTTTCCTCAGAACCTCTCAAGTGCCTGTCACACCGAGCAGAAATTCCCTTCTCGCTCCAAGTTCCAGGATGAGCTTGAAAGGACCCCAGTGCTGGTAAGAACATGGTGGGCCCCAGCCTCAAGGTCATACACACAGTCATCATGGTCTTCCTCAGTCTTAGTCATATGTTTCTTTGGCCTTCCTCTTCCAGAACTGCTCTGTTGCAGTCTGTAAGAGAATCCAGTGTGACCTCCCATCCTTCAACACTCAGGAAATATTCAATGTCACCCTCAAGGGCAAACTATCATTTGACTGGTACATCAAGGTATGTTGTATTTTGAGACTCTCTGGGTATAGCCATAATAGTCCAGTGGCCAGGCCTGGCTCCCACTCTGTTCTCCCCGACAGACTTCTCACGACCACCTCCTGCTTGTGAGCACCGCTGAGATCCTCTTTAACGACTCTGCATTTGCCCTACTTCCAGGGCAGGAGACCTTTGTGAAGGCTCAGGTACACATCTCAGGAGTGGGGGGAGGGGGGAGCTGTTGGAGGGAGGAGGAAGCTGGGGTGCTGGATCTCCTCTCTGGGTTGGCAAGAGAAGCAAGTGGGAAAGAAGTGAGGCCTGTGGTTGGTGGTGTGGATTGCTGGAAGTGGTTAACCCTTGAGCTCAGGGAACTTTCCAGAAGTTTGAAGAGTATCTCTTCTGCTGTACCGTTCTTCTCTTTCTTCCCTAGACAGAGACCAAAGTGGAGCCATATAAAGTTCACAACCCTGTACCACTCATTGTGGGCAGCTCCATTGGAGGCCTGGTGCTCTTGGCTCTCATCACTGCTGGCCTGTACAAGGTGCTTCTTGATTATCTCTGTCTTCTCTCCCCAACTCCTCAGCAGCTCCATCATTGGGGTTGACTCAGTATTGTTGCTAACCAGGCAGCTTTGGGTCATGACTTACTCAGTGCCCGAGTTTCTTCAGTTGTAAAACAATACCACAAACACCCATTTTACAAAGAAGATTAGCTCAATACATGTAGAGCAACTAAGATGGCCCCTGGTTTACAGTGATCACCATATAAAGAATGAAGCTTCTTCTATTTTTATAGTTTTTTCATAGCCCCAGCATTGATGCTGTTTCTCTCTCTGCCTGATCTCCCCTGGTCCTTTTTATCTTCTGCCCCATCAATCTTTGTCCATTATGACATATGCTTGGTCATCTTGTCTGTCTGTCTGTCTGTCTGTCTCCGCCTCCCCCACTCCCTCTTTCTTTTTGTTTTTTTTCTGATCTTGACCTGCATCCATGGATTCTGTGGCCTCACCCTGTGTCTTTGCCCCGATAGCTTGGCTTTTTCAAACGGCAGTACAAGGACATGATGAACGAAGCTGCTCCCCAAGATGCCCCCCCTGAATAGTGGCCTTTTCTCCATGGAGTGACTTCTCCAACAGCAAGCAGGTCTAGACGGTCAGACCAACACCGAGCGTGATGGACAGGCCTGTCCTTTAGAAGACTGTTGCCGTGATGTCTTATACAAAAATGGAGTTTCTGTGTGTGTGTGTGTGTGTGTGTGTGTGTGTGTGTGTGTGTATGGGGGGTGTCGGAGGGAGAGAGACAGAGAGTTATGTGTGGCTCACACATTTATTGCCTTAAATGTGTCCTCTTGGAAGGAAAGGCGGCTCTTGGGTTTCCTAGTATTTTAGAGAAGATGCTAATAGGTCCTGTGGGCAAGGCTATGGGACCCTTGTGGGTAAGCATAGCAAAGGCTGTGCTGTCCTCTCTGAAGGAAGTAATATTTCCTTGCACGTGTGAGCTTCAGACTTGCAAGGGTCCAGGTATATAATGAGAATACAAGAGAAGCTGACCTGGACTAGAGACCAGGCAAGCCAACAGAGATGCTCAATGGAAAATGAGATATCCCTACCACGTAGTCATTTGTAATTTTATTATTAATTTCAACATCTGAACCAATTTATCTGTCAAAGTACAAAAACTAAAAGATATTCAAGAATGGCAAAAGGCAGGGTGTGGGGAGGATGCAGCTCACAGCAGTGTGAGTGTGTGTCTGGTGTATGCAAGGCCTTGGGCTCAGCACATGACATGGAAAACCACGGCAAAGAAAAATCAAACCAACTCAAAAGGTGTACAGTGGAAAGACTTCCTTCCTAGCTGTTGGATTCTCTCCTTAGGGACATTCAAGGGTGTATGTTTAGAATCTGCTTCAGAAATATTGTAGGTACCTGTACACACACACACACACACACACACACACACACACACACACAAAAGTTTTAAACAAGTGTTAATACACTTTTTAACTGTTATGAATATTGTCTTTTTATTAATATGCTCAAATAATTTTATATAAGTTATAAAGTAGCTCAGGGTATTTCCCTGTGATTGTAATGTATTTAACATTTAATGAAATCTTCTTTGGACATATTATTTTCAGTCATTTGCTATTATAAACAATGTTGAATTAATAAATTGGGTATGTCTAATTTATATATGTCTATAAGAGTAATTTATTAGATGTATTTCTAGAAGTTTGCCTTCTACTTGAGGTGAGCCCCAAATAAAAATTTGATAGGAAGATGAGTTTGGTGGTGCTCATTTGTAACCCTTTCCACTCAGGGGGCAGAGGCAGCAGATTATAAGCTCAAGACCAGTTTGGCCTAACGGTGACTTCAAGGCCAGGGTTTTCTCCACAGAATAAATGAATAAACAAGGACTGGGGATTTAGCTTAGTGGTTGAGCACTTGCTTAACATGCATGAGGCCCTAGACTTTATCCTCAGTTACCCTCCCTCTGGCTTCCACACCCATCAAACAATTCAGTTGAGAGAAGGATTCACAACATACCCACAGGTAAAGGGAGCTACCTGGGGAATGAAAGGCAGCTGTCAACCAAGGGGGAATGTTCTGTGTCTCTGGAACTGCTGGGAGACAGTGAGTCATACACACCCGAGAGACAATGAATAATGCACACCTGGGAGAGAGTGAATAATGCACACCTGGGAGACAGTGATAATACACACCTGGGAGACAGTGAATAATACACACCTGGGAGACAGTGAATAATACACACCTGGGAGAGAGTGAATAATGCACACCTGGGAGACAGTGATAATACACACCTGGGAGACAGTGATAATACACATCTGGGAGACAGTGATAATACACACCTGGGAGACAGTGATAATACACACCTGGGAGACAGTGATAATACATACCTGGGAGAGAGTGAATAATGCACACCTGGGAGACAGTGAATAATACACACCTGGGAGACAGTGAATACTGAACACCTGGGAGACTGAATATTGCACACCTGAGAGACAGTGATAATGCATACCTGAGTATCATCCAGAGTAGAAGGGGCATTTCTGCACTATTTCTACATGGGTGTCAAGGCCCTGGAAAAGCCTGTGAGGACACTGCTGAGTAATTGCTAGCACTAGATAACAAGAACACACAGGAAAAGTTTGATTGCTATTTTTAGATAGCCTCCATCCTCAAAGGGAACCCCAGTGTCCATTTCTCGAACCTTTGTGAATGTGGTAGCCACACCCTTATCCGTGAAAGCACCTTTTCTAACTTTATATTAGGCCAAGTAAGTGACTACCACTTCTTATTTATTAACATTTAAGCTTCACTTATGGAGGAAACTGAGCTTCTTTCTGCCTCATCCTCCTAAGTAGTTGCAACTTTAGATGCACATCATCTTGTCCAAGTTGGCTGACCTTTATTTTATATAAAAGAAAAGTGTGAATTTCATAATGTTTATTGACATGCAAGAAGAAAGTCATGGGCTGGGTACCTGGTCAGCATGTTCCAGATGTGGCAGGAAGGGAGGGGCTTACTTTTTGAGGAGATGAAGTCAGGTGTGGTTGGTGTATAGATTGGGTGTGTCTTCCTTAGGTGACTTGGTAGGTACTAAGAGATGGAAACAAGCTTACTATGTCACCCGGAAGGTGATTTGGAAGGTCCAGGTGCCCTGTGATACCATATATTTTGTATTTTTTCTTTCTAAGCTTCTTACTCTGGTTCAAAATGCTCTTCATGAGACTTAACCAGAGAACAAAGTCTCTCCCAGGCTTTTCTGAGACTTCCTTTGTTAATGCAATTGATATAAATCTCTTTTCCTTAGCCCCAGGTAGACTCTTCAGACAAGGGCAAAAAGCAGCCACATTCTTCACCAAAATACCACAAAAATAGTCTCTATGCCACATACTAAAATCTTTTTGGGCCAGGTCTACACAGTTCATATTACCATCAGCAGCAAAGTCTTCCATATTCTTACTAGGATAGCCCATCAAGCCTCACTTACAGCATTCCACTGGGGTAACTCTAACCATGTAAGTGAAATGTCTGTACAATAAGAATATTAAGACAACACCAAAAGAAGAAAGGCTCTCCCATGCTCAGATTGCTGGAGTATGTTGACCATGTTCATCCTACTAGAAGCAATCTATAGATTCAATACAATCCTCATCAAAATTCCAATACAACTCATCACAGAAATTGAAAGGACAGTTTTCAGATTCATATAGAAATGCAACCCCCCAGGAGAGCTAAAGCACCCCTGAGTAGTAAAAGAACAAATGGAGGTGTCACCATCCTTGATTTCAAGCTGGACTACAGCGCTTTGGTAATCAGAACAGCATGGTGTTGGCATAGAAACAGACCCACTGATAAATCGACTTGAAGAACCAGATATAAGTCTCTATACCTGTGGACTCCTTTTTTTTTTTTTTATACAAAGAAGCCAAAATTGGAGAAATAAAAGCATCTTCAACAAATGGTACTGCTCAGACAGGGGTGCCGTGCAGAATGTAAACGGATCCCATTCGTCGCCCTGCACACAGCTCCAAGTGGATCAAGGATCAGAGTGGTACCCTGAATCTGACAGAAGGAAAGTGGGGAACAGGCTTGAGCTCATTGGCACAGGAAAAGATGTCCTGAACAGGTTTCTGAGAGCATAGGCACTGAGAAAACCGTTAATGGGACCTCACGAGACACAAAGGGTTTGGAACGGCACCATCATTAGGCAAAGTGACAGGCTTCAGAATTGGAAAAGTTCTTTACCAACTACAGGCTACGTAACCGGAAAAGTTTTTTTTACCTCTGTTAGATGTTACTCTTCTAACAGAAGGTTAGTGTTTAAAAGCTACGAAGGACTAAAAAACACCAGATACCAAGAAAAAAAAATGACAGTTTAAAAGTGGGGTACAGACTAAGAAGAGACTTTCCAAACAATGAAACACAAATGGTTGGGAAACATTCAAGGAAATGTTCAACGCCCTTAGCCATTAGGAGAATGCACATGAAAACTCCTTAGAGATTTCATCTTACCCCAGTTAGAATGGGCAGGATCAGTAAAATGAATGACAGTTCATGGGGATGAGGAGGATGCTGGGAAAGCAGACTTGGCCACTGCTGACCGGGGCACATATGTGTGAGTCCTCTGTGGACTCACAGAGACCAGAGTGGAGGTTCCTCAGGAACAGGTCAACCTAAGATTCTGCTCCACCACTCTGGGTATATACTCAAAGGATTCTACATCTTACTGCAGAAGCACTTGCCCATCCATGCCCATTGCTGCCTTGTTCATAATAACCAGAAGCTGGAAACAAGCCTTGATGTTAGGTACATTTACACAACTGAATATTTGTCACCTGGTAAAAAATGGAATTATTTAATTTTCTGGTCCATAGATGGTGCTAGGGAAAAAAAATCATCCCGAGTGAGTTAGCCGAAACCCCAGAAGATGAATACTGTTTGCTTTCTTTAGTATGTGAATGTTAACTTTTAAGTCTTTGATATGCATTGCTGCAATTCATATAACCACAGAGGTTAGGCACCTAGTAAGAACTAGTGGGGGAGGGATTTCCCAAGGAAGGGAACATAGAATATATTGTTAGGGAGAGGTGGGGGAAACAGTAATGAAAGGGTTAAGTGGGGAGGGGAAGAGGGAAGAGCTAGGAAAGGGATATGTGAGGGCCGACTAACACTCAGCTGCTTGAGGTGCCCTATGGGAACCTACAGTTGTTGCAGCTTCCTGAAGTATATACATAAATAAAAAAATATAAATGGAGCTATTTAATGATGTGGGAGATGAAGCCCCGAGTAGAGCCTTTTCACCATTAAGTAACATCTCCAGTGACAGACCCCATCTCGCTGAGTCACTAAAGGGTCACCAAGGAAACTGCCAGGAACCTCAGGCTGTTGCTAAGGTTTCTCTCCACAAACTGATGGTAAGCTCTGCTGTCGAAAACAGTGTGCACATATCTCATCAAGATGGGAAGGTTGAGCTGGTGCATAACTGGAGGCTTCACTCCTACTGACTAGAGTCCATGGTTCGAGAAGGTACTCCGTGCTACCGGAAAAGAAGACAACCATCAACTCAGCCACAAACCCTGCAACCTACAAAGGTGACCTGCCTAAAAGATATGCTGGTTGAACAGCGGCACAACTGTCCTAGTAGTAACCAACCACTGGCTTGTTTGTTTGCTTTTCCCCAACCATTCTTTCATTGGATTTGGAACTCCCTGAGACACAGTCTCTGTGTGAAGTCTGCTGTGTGGTATGACTTTGTGGTAGTCCTTGCCTTATGACTGTCAGGGTACGTTTTCCTTCAGAGATGTAACACTACTACTAGCTCTCTCCTCAGAGACGTAACATCTATAGACAATATGGAGAAAGCAAGAAACTTTGGCATCTAAATAGGGTGTTTTCATCAAACAGTCTCTTCAGGGATCTATGCGGAAGAGGAAGTGGAAAGACTGTAAGAGCCAGAGGTGTTGGATGACTTGAGGGAAACTCTTCCCCACACAACAGGGCTGCTGCATTTGTGTTCCAGGCAAATGGGATCCCAATGCTGACAGAGGAAAATGGAGGGGTTCACACCTTAACCAAGAAGGTATCTGCAGTTGATACCTGTGGGCAAAGGATATTTACCACACTTTAGGGTTGGCCCCATGGGGAGTACAGGGCCAGAACAAAATGAACTCAATGATATTTTTTGTTGATATTTTGTCTCAAGTTGCTTTTTTGGGGGTGGGGGAGGTAAAAAATCTCTTATGTGTCTTTTGTTTGTGTATTTTTTTTGTGTGTGTCTATGTTTGACATTTGTTTCTAGCTTTTTCTTTGTTAGCTTGTTTTTAAAGAGAAAAAAAGGCTTGGAATTGGGTAGATGGAGAGTTGGGGACAATCTGGGAGGCATTGGGGGAGGGGAAAAGCATGATCTAAATGTACTATATAAAATATTTTTCAATGGAAAAAACAAGAAGATTTAAAACATCTAAGGAAAAGTAAGGAAAATGATAATTTATTGATTAACTAATAAGAGTTTCAGATACTAAATCTAAGTTAAAAGAAGGTTGAAAATAGGAAACTGATAATAAACATTGGGAGGTTATATCAGAACTAAAGATAAATATTAAAAAGTGGAGCGTTGCTCAACTCTTTCCTCTCATCCGTCTCTGGCCTTAAGCCATCTTTTTCAAAAACTTTATTTTTATTTTCAAGTAAATAAAATTCTGTATCAAATGAAATGGACACCATGGCTTGTTTTAGACAAAACATAGTAGGCAAAGAGATCCCACTCTACATTTAAAATTCTCACCCATGAAAGTGCCCATCTGCTGGTTAACTTTAAACAGGAAGAGTATGATGATCTACTGACCTAATTCTGTGGATCAAGCTTTGCTCTTTCTTAATTAAACTCTTCCTGCATCTTGAGGGACTAGAGACGTGAACTGCTTACTTTGGCTTATTTATTTATTTATTTGTGGTCTGGGTACACTTTGATCTATTTTATTTGTTTGTTTAGTGTCTTTTCCTGATAATTGTTTTTATGTAATTGTCTTTTTTTTTTTTTTTTTGGACAAGATCTTCTTGTATAGTCATGGCTGTCCTGGAACTCACCATGTAAATTTGACTGGTCTCACATGCATATAGGTCCACCTGCTTCTGGCTCCTGAGTGCTATGATTACAAGCTTGTACCACTGCATCTGGCTGTTAGTAACTTTTTGTAGTAAGGAAACAATGGGAAAAAAGAGATCTGAACAACAAAATCTGTAGTTATTTCATTTATTCTTTCTTTAAAATGGAAATATATATATATATTGCATGTGCATGTGGTGTACGTGTGCATGTAGAGTAGATTCCATGGTTTTTCTTGGTTGCTTTTCACCTTATCTAGTGAAGTAGCGTCTCTGATTTGAACTCAGAGCTTGCTGACTTAGCTATTCTTGTGATTCAGCTCTCAGCCTCCTAAGCACTGGGATCCAGGTGGACCACGAGGCCCAACCAGCATTTGTATGAATGCTGGAGCTCGTGTCTTCTTCTTGTGCAGCAAGCATTTTATCTTTGCTGTCTCTCCAGCCCCACTGAACAGTAAAGAAAACCAACTTGTGGTGAGTGCAGAGACACATGGGTGTCTAAGACACAGGATGAGCCATTGACATAGGCACGGCCCTAAAACGATTACTTAGGCCACCCTTGTGAGGATCAGGCCACACTGCAGAAAAGTGGGGAGGGAAGCGTGGAGGAATGGTGGAACGCTCTTCCTGGATGGGGTAGAACCTGCAATTGCTAACTCAGCAACTGCAGTCGCCTGCACGGGGTCCACACAAGACTGGCTCTATCTACAATCAGTTAAGGAAGGGAAAGGGACTCATGGGACCCCACCCTTGACCTCTGAACTCTGCCATGGGTTTGTGCTGCTTTCGGTCACAGAAGCTTGCTTTTATTTTCCCATGGGTAGTGGTTAGTGAGAAATTCATACTGGTTTCAGTGCTAAGAATAAATGACTATTGTGTGCTTAGCCTTAAAGAAATCACTTAAGTCACTTGCCCACCCCAACCACAGGGCTCGGGGAACATTTTCAGAAGAGGGAACAGAAAGAATGTAGGCGCTAGCGAGTGGGGAGAGTGTGCTAGAGGCTGTCTTCTGAGCATGGCATAGCTCTTGCCCTCATGAAGCCATAGCTATGGTCACCTGTGTAGGAGTAAGCATGGGAGGGGGAGGGGTGTATGAAGGCCCACCCCCAGCTGAGAAGCTATTGGTAGGTAGTATGGCTGGTGGGAACTGACTAACCCACTGAATGAATAAATGATTGAGCGAATGAATGAATGCCAGTCTGTGCTCCTCACATGGATCTCATGCTTAATTCTTATTCTACTCAGACTAAGTCCAGGCCAGAAGTGGAAGGCTCCCACCTGTAGGATGGTGTCTGTTCTCTCTCCTCCTGTGGCTGAGTCACACTTCAAGGTCAAGGGGAAACTTCTGCCTGCACAAAAGGCTGAGAGGCATGAGACAGTTTACATCTATCCAGGAAAGAATTGGGAAACCAGAAAAATATGTCATCAGGTCATTTCAAGTAGAGTAACTCTTCTGTGGAAGGGTGTGGGCTGCCTCAGTCCCCTCTCGAGCTATTTCATTTCAAATTTCCCCACCCCTCTCTGAGTCACGACGACAACTTCCCTCCTGGTCTCTGGCCTCCAAACCACCTTTTTTCTCACTTGCTTCTTTGGTCATTCGGTAGATGTTTCCAAGTTGCTAGTTGCTCAGAGCCTGCTCCTGTTCTCCAGTCATGAGCCATACCTGGACAGCCTTTCTTCTGCTGATGGGTGAGCCTGGGCCCCAGAGAAGAGAAACAGGGTACTTGTTCTTGATGAGCCAGGCCCATGAGCTGGAGGCTGTGGTTGAGAGCTCAGGATCCTGGTAAGGAGAGTGACTTGATGTTAGGGGGAAGCTGAGACATGGGCTTTGGTTCTGGAGTTTGGGGAATGAGAGAATATCAAAGAAGCCATTTGGGGGAGAACCCAAGAGATCCTAAGAGTGAGGTGAGTTGGCCTTGACAACCCACAGATTTCTCAAATAGGCAGAACGCATACATTGCCGGGTGTACTCATACACCCTCTATGGTTTCCAAGTTTTCCTAGATTCTCCTTCATCAAAGCCCCATGGATAGAGATGGGAAAAAATGTGTCTTCAAACTTTGATGCTCACTTTGTGTAAACAGAACTGAAATTTAACACTGGAAAGCGACTCATGAGCTAGGTGAAGGAGAGATGAGTCTGGAGTCCAGGGCCAGGGGCTCTGGGGGGCAGTGTTCAGTGTGGAAGAGAGTCAAGGGATTCAGGAGCCTGGGAGATGAGGGGGCAGGAAGGTGGTCAAGAGGGAGGGGACCTTCTCTAAAGCTTCTTGTGCTTCCCCAGTATTTGTTTCTTGTCTTGGCTTCAACTTGGATGTGGAGAAGCCAACACATTTCCACATGGATGGTGCTGAGTTCGGACACAGTGTGGTCCAGTATGCCGGCTCCTGGTGAGCACTTGGTGGTAGCTATGAAGATCCCTGTCCCTCCCCACCCCCACACCCCAGTGGTATCATCTGCATACTTTTTCTTTATGGGATGTGGCAATTTTATTCGTATGAACGTTTTCCTGAAAACAGGCCTTTAGAATAATTTCAGATAACATTATTAGTGCTTATTAAATGCAGGCACTATGAGCTGCAAACCATAGGGGTGGTTCCTTCGGACTTCATTGTAAACTCACAAGGAGTTGTCCTTCTGACATATGTTTACTAAAGACTTAGATGCCAAAAATGGAGGGCTCCTATTAGGAGAGAATAAAGTAGAAAGCAAAACAAAACGCCACCTGTCCAGAATTTAAATGGAACCTCCACTTTGCAGGTGTGGAGTCAGCTCTCTGCTCGGTGGCTCCTAACTGTAGTGTTCTCTATCTCCTCACAGGGTGGTGGTCGGAGCGCCAAAGGAAATAAAAGCCATCAACCAAATAGGTGGCCTCTACAAATGTGGCTATCTCACAGGCAGGTGTGAGCCCATCTACCTTCAGGGTGAGTCTCAGCCCTGCCTCAGGCCTACTGTTTAGATCTTAGGCTGTGTAGCCTGTGTAGAGCCCAGGAGTTGGCAGCTGCAGCTGTCTATAAACTCAGCCTCGGACATGCTCCTGGGCCTACCCATTGTACCCCCACAATGCTGCAGCTCCCCTATAATCTGATGTCTGCTTTACCCATGGGGCCTTTCTGTTAGCCAGATGGTGGGAGATGAGACCTCTTATATAACACTTTCTGTCCTCAAGGGTGACTATACATATGTCTATCTCCACAGTGCCCCCAGAGGCTGTGAACATGTCCCTGGGCCTGTCTCTCGCTGCTGCCACCAACCCTTCCCGGCTGTTGGTGAGTGCTCTTGTTCTTACAGGAAGGTCTTGAATGGAGGAATAGGGACCCAGGGATGCTGGGCGAGGATGCAGGGGATGGAGAGTAGACCAACAGAACAAGCTCCATTCATCATTATCCTCTGTCCCAAGGCTTGTGGTCCTACTGTGCATCACATATGCAGAGAGAATACATACTTGACAGGGCTCTGCTTTCTTCTGAGCTCATCATTCACGCAGAACCAGAACTTCCCAACTGCACAGCAGGGTAAGCAAGTCACCAGCTCCTTCCAACTGCACAGCAGGGTAAGCAAGTCACCAGCTCCTTCCAACTGCACAGCAGGGTAAGCAAGTCACCAGCTCCTTTGGGGTACTCCATGCACATGCGTCTTGGTTTCAGTGGGTCACACTCTTTTCCAAAAGGGAGGGAGGAAGAGAAAATCCAGAAAATACATCTCCAGATGGTCACAGCTGGAAAGACACTGCTGGTCCCGATACCTAGTCTGTTATTGTCTTGGAATTTTGGGTTTGACATATGTCAAATGTGACTAGTAATGGGTGAAACTTTGCAAGCACTACAAGGTGAGCCATTTGGTACAGTTTCTGGCCTGACAAGACAGTGCTGATGAGAGAAGCTGCTATTACTATTACAACGAAAGTGAAGGGGATTAATTCTCCAGCGACTGGTTAGTGCAACCGTCTGGGACTTGCTGATGAAGGTGTAGTCTGAGTTGGATGCATATGTGTTCTCTATGCATGTGTGTGTGTGTGTGTGTGTGTGTGTGTGTGTGTGTGTGTGTTTACCAGGTCAAGACATGGGGCTTGGCTTCTCTGGTGTTGTTAGAGATAAAGGATGAGGTGAAGGAGTGTGGGCTTTTCCGCAGCAGACTGAGGCTGTTTTCTGGTCTTGTGCTCACTCTGAGACGCTCAGGGAAATGGATGGGCATCTCTTACACAGATCCTCTGGATTTAGACTCTCGCAACAGAAATGTCAGAATGCTTGTTTCTGTCTTTTGAGAGAGACGCAGAAAGGGAAGGCTGGGAAGAGTGGTAGGCATATCCACGGAGGACTTGGTTAGTGGGTCTTATCTTCTTGGGTGCTTTCATAACCACTTGTGGGAAGACAAAGACCTCTGTAGTTAAGAACATCCACGCTGCTGCCAGTCCAGATGGTAGAGTCCATTCCTTGCACTGGAAAATTTTGATTTGAATGAAAATTCTAATATTGCTCTGAAGGGCAACCCACACTGAAACTAAGAACAAGACAAAGGTAGTGTGTGGCTCTTACCAGGGATGACATTGAAAATACCAACGAAAATACAGCATAGCACTAACCAGTAAGGACAGGAACTGGCCCCAGACTATGGTCCTTTCTGAGCTGGTTGTTATGGGGAGAGACTGTTGCTGGCCTCTGGGGAGGAACTGAAGAGTCTGTGTGGAGGAAGAAAGCTCTCTGTCTCTTGCTACTGGGGCAGGAGATGCTTGCATTTTTGTTATCTCTGGGATGGCTTAGGTTAGATCACAGTTGTAGCCTCTTTGTGAGACTTGAAGGCCTTGTCCACATTAGAGGGCAGAGGAATTGAGAATCGGGACACAGACAGTGGGACTGGGCTGTGACTGTCAGGGAACTGGGAAAGTGAGTTTTGTGGCCAGGAGATCTTGTGAGTGTCCCTCAGAGGGTCAGAGCAACATCCTTTCCTAGAGTGTCCACGGCCAGACCAGGACATCGTGTTTTTGATTGATGGCTCCGGTAGCATCTCTTCCACAAATTTTAAAAAAATACTGGACTTTGTTAAAGCTGTGTTGAGCCAGCTTCAGCGACCTGGAACACGGGTGAGTTCCTGCCGAAATGCGAGGCCCAGGGCCTTCTGGGAAGGCACACAGGGCCTACTGGGAAGGTTCGCTGGGCTTGCTGGGAAGGTTCGCTGGGCTTGCTGGGAAGGCTCGCTGGGTAGGTTTGAGGAACTCTGGGGAATCTTAGTCTTTACTTGCATGTGCTTTTCTTAGTTCTCTCTGATGCAGTTCTCCCATCACTTCTGGATACATTTTACTTTCAATGACTTCATCTCCACATCAAGCCCTCTAAGCCTGTTGGATTCTGTAGTGAAGCTGTCAGGGTCAACACATACAGCCTCGGCAATCAAGCATGCCCTGTGAGTCCAGACTTCCCTTTCCTTTCCCAGAACATCTGGGGTTCCCTTTGGGCCTCGTTTTCCTTTCCAAGAGATAAATGGGAAACCTAAAATGTAGCCCATTGACACCCTTGTCACTTGGGGTTTCTGAGTGGGAGTGGGGCCTTCTACAGGAGAGGCTATTTCCCCATTTCACAGTCCACAGAAGTCAGTGTAGTTTTATCCATAGGTCTCCGCACTTTCTTTTTGCTTGATAGAACAGAACTGTTCACTGCCCGAAGTGGAGCTCGGAAAGATGCCACCAGGGTCCTCATTGTCATCACTGATGGGAGTAAAACAGGGGACAACTTGAATTATAATGATGTCATCCCAATGGTAGAGGCTGCAGGCATCATTCGTTATGCAATTGGGGTAGGACACAAAGATGGTTGTCTACCACTTCCTCCTGTAACTTCCTCTTGAAGAAACTTCCTCTAAAGGGCAAAAACAAGGTTTCTTATCTCTTGCTGCCTTAGATATATATTTGGAGCCAGAGAAAGGCTCCTTCAGCCTGGAGACCTGTGACCTCCTTGCTTCTACTCCCTAATGCCATTTGAGCCTCATTTAGACAGAATTTCTGAGGCCGACTGAAGATCATTCGGTGGGTGATGGTTCATGTAACGCCTTAGCCACGTTTGCTTCATCGTGGTAACACTTACGGGAGCGATAGCTTTTATTTTTCATTCCTTGAGAGTTTCACAAAGGTATGCAATGAGATGTGATCATATACTCCTTCCATTTCCTATTTCTCTCCCCATCCCGTGTCCCCCAAACCTCCCTTCCTAACGTTGTGTGTTTAAAAAAAACAACCTACCGAGTCCAACAGCATTGCTCTATGCGCATAGCTGTGGCTCCGTCATATGACAGAGCACTGGAAACCTCACTAATAACCACACTCAAAGGAGGGTGACTCGGCCCTGCCAGGTATGGAATATAAATAGCTCTGTGGGATGGGGCTTGGATGCCATGTCTCCCATCTGTGTGAGACTTTGGGCTGGCCTGTTCTTATGTGCGTCTTGTAATGGTAACCACAGCTGGTATAAAGTTCATAAATGCAACAGGCATGCCTGTCCAGGAGACAGTGCCTCCTAGTGCTCTCCTGACCCTCCGGCCCTTACGCTCTTCGTCTTCTGGGGTAGAATCATTTATTTTGATGTGCAGTCTTGGAGGGTCTTAGTCTATGATGGAGGAGAAGGAAAGGCGGAGTTCATGGTGGTGGGAGTATGATGTCATAGCAGTTCACATGTGAAGGACCAGAAAGGAGGTCAGAGAGAATGGGGATGGTTGGAGGATAACATTCAAAAGTTTATACCCTACTTTGGCCAGCCAAGCTCCACCACACAAGTTGCTCAAAACATGGACCCACAGGGGAGTTCTCAGACTCAGTAGTAACATGATATATGTAGACCTATGAGAATTTTCATTCTCACTGGGGTTTGTCTTCACTGGGGACAGGTAGGACAGGCTTTTTACAGTGAACAGTCCAGGGAAGAATTAAAGGACATTGCATCGAAGCCTTCCCATGAATACATATTCAGCGTGGAGAACTTTGATGCCTTGAAGGATATTCAGAATCAGCTGAAGGAGAAGATCTTTGCCATTGAGGGTAAGTCAGCAATGAAGCTATGTGCCTCAGGAATCATTAGGCATAGGGCTACTCTTATTTGAACTTAGACCCTCGTGAGCTAGGCACTGCTCTTAATTGTTGGTCACTGATCTTAGATTCTCCTAAGAGACTTCCTCGAACCTGGGAGTTGTTGTCTTTCTTCCTGAAAGCTAAGCATCCTGATTTCCCCAGGTACAGAGACACCAAGCAGCAGTTCTTTTGAATTGGAGATGTCCCAGGAGGGCTTCAGTGCTGTATTTACGCCTGTGAGTTGATCCCTGTCGAGGCCGGTGATGTAGGCTGGTGGTGGACAGGAAGGCACTGCAGAGTACTAGCTAACTAGGTGTGTGGAGTCAGGGGCAGGCTTCCTTTGAATTAGGCTGGAATCTTGGTCAGCCCTGGGATCCTTTCCTCTCAGGATGGACCGGTTCTGGGGGCTGTGGGAAGCTTCAGCTGGTCTGGAGGTGCCTTCTTATATCCACCAAATATGAAACCCACCTTCATCAACATGTCTCAGGACAATGTGGACATGAGAGATTCTTACCTGGGTAAGAGGCTATGGGAGGGGCGGGGCGGGGTGGGGCGGGGCGAGCTGCCTGAAGACAGAAGCCTTGGTGCTGAGGTCTGGGCCCCTCAGGTTACTCCACTGCACTGGCCTTTTGGAAGGGGGTCCACAGCCTGATCCTGGGGGCCCCTCGCCACCAGCACACGGGGAAGGTTGTCATCTTTACCCAGGAATCCAGGGATTGGAGGCCCAAGTCTGAAGTCAGAGGGACACAGGTTGGTACGGAAGAAGCCGGAATGGAGTGTGAGAGTGGGCAGTGTGGCCAAGGTGGAGGACATGGCAGGGCTTTGGGGCCTATGGAGGGTGTGTGGTGCTGGGAGAGAGGAGGGACCAGGCCCAGCATCTTTAGATGACTTCAGGCTCGGCCCCCAGATCGGCTCCTACTTTGGGGCCTCTCTCTGTTCTGTGGACATGGATAGAGATGGCAGCACTGACCTGGTCCTGATCGGAGCCCCCCATTACTATGAGCAGACCCGAGGGGGGAAGGTATCAGTGTGCCCCATGCCTGGTGTGGTAAGTGGGTGAGGATCCTGGCTGGTGGCATCTGGGTATGGGTGGGGGTCTGCCCAGGTTGGGCCTGACACTGCCTTTGCTCTGCAGAGGAGCAGGTGGCAGTGTGAGGCCACCCTCCATGGGGAGCAGGGCCATCCTTGGGGCCGTTTTGGGGCAGCTTTGACAGTGTTAGGGGACGTGAATGGGGACAGCCTGGCAGATGTGGCTATTGGTGCACCGGGAGAGGAGGAAAACGGAGGTGCTGTCTACATATTCCATGGAGCCTCAAGACAGGACATTGCTCCCTCGCCCAGCCAGGTGAGGCCCAGTCACTGTCCCCCAAGTCTACAGTAGCTTCCTCTTTGTTTCTCATTTCTTTCACAACAGTTCTCTTCCGTGACTTCATTTATTTCTTGGCTAAGCATTGAGCATTTCGCAGAAGGTAAAGCCCACACAATTGAGACTCGAGGCGACTTAACTTCTGCTTTGACTTGAGACCAACCACACCTGTGGCAACCCATGTTAGCACACGGGTCAGGCAGGGAACCTCTTTCACAGATGTGGCTTAGTAAGCACACGGCTCAGTGTAGACTAGGGGGGATTCTGGGCCTCAAGTTCATCAGTGGCTCCTTCCTGCTCACCAGCTCTAGGTCTCGCTTCCTTTCTATGCTAATTTCTCATTCATCTCCTTAAATACTCTTCAATTTCGTTCCCTCCTGGTAATCCATGCCCCTGCCAGCTACCTGGGCAGGAGCCCTCCACACAGTGGAACCAGGTTCCCTTAGAAGGAACAGCTGCTTTCTTTTGGCAAATGTCAAAGCAGGCAAATAGGCTGGCATCTCCGCTGACATTTCTCCGAAGATGACTTTTAACAAAGGCCAGCAGACACACCAAATGCTGAATGTTCAGCATCATTACCCACGAGGTGCCGACACATCACCACTGTGAAGTGCAACCTCACCCTCATCAGCACAGCTGGAATCAGGGGGGCCTCGAGTCACCAGGACAAGCTGCCCACTAGTGAGACTCACAGGCCCTGCTAGTGAGACTGTGAGATGATGTGGCTATTTTGAAACAATGTGTTAATTTCTGAGAAGATTATTAATAGAGTTGTCATATGATCAGACGGTTTCTAGCACGGGAGAACTGAAAACATGTCCTCATACAAACTACATAGAATGCCTTTTGAAGCATTATTCATGACTAATAGACAAAATGTAGAAGCAACCCATATGTCCATCTACCTATGAGCAGACAAACTAGATGTTTATCCACGAAATGACATGTCACTCCACCATGAGCAGGCGATGGGCATGAGCCTCAAAATCCTATGCTAAGTAAAAAAACAAAAACAAAAACAAAAAACCAAAAAAAAAAAAAAAAAAAAAAAAAAAAAACCCAAAACAGTTAGAAGTAATAGGAAAACCTATAGAGACAGCAGGTAATTGACTGGTTACACAAACTTGGGCACAAGAGGAAATGACAGCATGGGGGACTTCTAACAGGTGTCAGATCTCTATTCGAGGTGATAGGTGATAATTTGTTCTAAAATTGATCATGGACATGGTATCACAACTCTGAACACTCAAAGGCCACAGAGCTGTGAGGGGAAGTGTTAAATGTGTGAATATTTAAAACAGTTGTTCCATCCTGTAGAAAAGCGTATGGAAGAGCCCTGTAATTTTGCTAGCGACTGTGTGACATCAGCAGGGTCACTCTTGCTAAATGAGATTGAATTCAGGTACAAAGAGATTAGAAAAATTACTGAGTTATAAGATGAATTATTTTGAATGCAAATAGTGTATTAATCTAGAAGTTGTATTTCTCTATCTTAAGCTAGTCCCCAATAACCACTCTGAGAAACCAAGATTTATTTCAAGAAGCACCTCAATAGCTGAGTAGTTAGATAATCTACTACTAAGTTAATCTGATTACCTCCCAGCCATTAATTACCCCAATGCATTTACTTCTTCTTATTGGCCTGGCTCTTTGGGCTGCAGGTTTGTTTCTGTGATCTCTCTCTGGACTCCTTCCTCATGGCTGATCTGAATTTCCCTCTCTCCCTTCCTTCTTCCTCTGGCTGGCAGACATCCTGCCCTAGTCTCTCCTCTGCCCAGCCACTGGGTGATCAGCATTTATTGACAAGGCAGAGAATAAATGGTGAAGATTGTTTACACAAACCCCAGACAGGAGATTCTTGGTATAAATATTACAATATCATTTCCAGATTGAAAAAAGATATGAGGGAGGAGAAATCAGTGTTTAACTAACACAGGATAAACTTTACACAGTGTACAAAAACATTATGGCTACAGGGTCTTTCCGTCTCTCGTCTCCGGCCTCTCTTTCTTCCTCTTTCTAGCTGCTGTTCTGTGAAATAGCACTACTCTCCCACGCCGACTCAGTCATAGTGACCCAAGACCACGAGCCAAATAAATCCTTCCCCCTTTAGTTGGTTAGTCAGGAATTTAGTCACAATGGCAAGAGAAGAGACCAGTGTACACACTTCTCTGCCCATCTATAAAATGGTGATCGAAATAGAATGAACTAGGCACACCGACCGGCCTGAGAGGGCTGAGCATGTATGTTCCTGTATAGTGCCCAGTACCTTATTATGTTGGTAAGGTAAGCTGAGCTTCTTATAATTGTTAGGATGGTCTAACAATGGGAGGAGATCTAAAGGTGTGTGCCTCAGGGAGAATTACCAAAGGGGCATCCAGTTCACACCACTTTGTGGGTAAGAACCTAGAGGCAGGAACTGATGCAGAGACTATGGAGGGGTGCTGCTTACTGGCTTGCTCTCCATGGCTTGCTCATCCTGTTTCCTTTTAGAACCACCTACGCTGTGCTGCCCCACCCCAGTCTATCATTAAATGCACTGCAGACTTGCCTACAGGCCAGTTATACTGAGGCACTTTCTCTACATTTCCTTCTTCCCACATGTGTCTAGCTTGTGTCAGGTTGGCAGAGAGACTAGTCAGCACTAGGGCAAGGCCGTCAGTAACACTGATAGACTGGTATGATTTGGCAAAAGCCTGTAACTCTCAATTAGGAAACGAGCCACAGCTAAACCATAATATTCTTTCATTCAGACTGACTCTTTTCTTCTGGACAGAGGATTTCAGGATCCCGGTTCTTCCCCAGGCTCCAATATTTTGGGCAGTCACTGAGTGGGGGTCAGGACCTCACCCTGGATGGACTGGTGGACTTGGCTGTGGGGTCCAAGGGACACGTGCTGCTGCTTAGGTGAGCACACTTTCCTCAGACACTCCCATCCGTCCTAGGTTCAGTCTAGGACCTTTCTTCCTACCTGCAGGCTGTGGTCTCAGCCCAGTGTTCTGCCAACAGGACCAGGCCGATTCTTAGAGTGTTATCAACTATACACTTCACACCTGCAGAGATTTCCAGGTCTGTGTTTGAGTGTCAGGAGCAGGTGGCCGCTGAGCAGACACTGGGTGATGCCACTGTCTGCCTTCAACTTTATGAAAGCCCCAAGACCCAACTACGTGAGTCTCTTCCTTTTGACCCTGACCTTGGGAAGCCTCTAACCCAGGGCTTCTTCATCATCCTTGTGTTCCACTTCCCCTTACAGGTGACATCCAAAGTATTGTCACCTTTGATCTGGCCCTAGACCATGGCCGCCTGAGTCCTCGGGCCATCTTCGGGGAGACAAAGACCCAAGCTCTGACTCGAGTTAAAACCCTTGGTCTGAACAGGCACTGTGAAAGGGTGAAGCTGCTTCTCCCGGTGAGAGCACCTAGATAGGTTGTGGGGATAGTTGTGGGTAGAGGCCATTTGGAAACTGGAAGCAAGCTCAGCAAGGAAAGAACACAGCACGTTCTGAGCTTTCCTGGGTCCTTAGTCTCAGGTCTGGCGGGCAGGCGATCTTTAATACCTGTTAGCTCAATAAGTGAATGAATGCACGTCTGGGAGCAGCCGCTAGGGGTCACCCAGATGGATTTTAGGGAAGAGAACAGCACTGCTGTGTGGCCTCAGGCTGATTCATGCAGGTGTTTAATGAGCACATTCTGATGGCTGTTCACTGAGACATGCCCACAGTAGGGGGCAAAACAGTCATTTCCCCTAGGGAGTTCCCCAGTGGTGATGGGGGACCCAAAACAAATTTCTAGATAGTGAATGTCAGGTAGGAATAAGCGCTACAAAGACAGCAAACCAGAGAAGAGAATAAAGGAATAAAGGTTCCATGAGGGGCCATTGAAGAAAGTGAGAGAGCTGTGTGGGGGAGGGGAGGGTGGACCAGAGACTTTCCGCCCTGGTGAAAGCTACAAGCACTTATCGACCACAGACAGGACTGCTCCAACCCCCTTTACATATACAGAGATTTGATACTGCCAGTAACTATGCATGGAACAACCTTTAAAATCACCCCTCAAATGCCTCTCCTTTAGGCCTGTGTGGAGGACTCAGTGACCCCTATCACTCTGCGCCTCAACTTCTCTCTTGTTGGTGTACCCATCCCTTCCTTACAAAACCTCCAACCCATGCTGGCTGTAGATGACCAAACGTACTTCACGGCCTCTGTGAGTGTTATTCATGATGTTGGGGGCTCAAGGGGGACCCCAAGACAGGTTGTCTTTTGAGGTAAGATGTTTATTAGTGGAGTTATCAACAGTATGAAGAGATATCAGTATGATGGGGCTCCGAGGAGAGTCCAGGTCTATGCGGTAGAGGGAGGATCCCTTCTTATTGTCTCAGAGGATGGGAAGGTTGTTCTCATGTGGTTGATGAGTAAGTAATTCACATCTGAATCTGAAGCCAGGCTGTCTCTGAAGAGGAGGACATCCTCAGATGCATTATGGGAATAGAACGTGTAACCCCAAGGATGTGGGGAAGGTGAGGAGCTGGGACATCTAATTGAGGCTGGGCCATGCTGAGATTTAGCAACCTGAGCCTGTGAATTTCCTTAAGGGGAAATAAGAACAGTGCCAGCCATTTTGCTGAAGCCTGAGAGTTATTAGGGAGCTAGAGAGACAGAGAGAGGCTCTGGTAGGAAGCTTGCCATTTCCTAGGCTCTGGGAAGAGGCTGCCCTCTGTGGATGTGGCTTGAGCAGCCTGTGGCCCCAGACCTAATTCCTGTGTTCTCCTTCTCTCAGCTTCCCTTTGAGAAGAACTGTGGAACGGACCACATCTGCCAGGATGACCTTGGCATTGTATTTGGCTTCCCAGAGTGAGTTCTCACCCCCTAGATCTTCTCCAGAGGCCAGCCTCCCTCCCAGGATCTGGGGCTCCTGCCTTTGACTGACTCATACTCTCATCTGGGGCTCAGAACCAGGGCTTCTATCTCTTACCTCGCTACCACGCATTTTATGCCCAGACTGTTTCTAGCCTCATTCACAGGATCGTCTCTTTCTTCCCAACACCCAGCTTGAAGACCCTGGTGGTGGGAAGTGACCTGGATCTAAATGTAAATGTGACGGTGTCTAATGATGGGGAAGATTCCTATGGGACCACAGTCACTCTGCTGTACCCAGAGGGTCTGTCCTTTAGACGAGTTGCAGAAGGCCAAGTATTCCTTTGGAAGAAAGAGGTGAGTGGGTTGCATGGTATGGACCTGTACTAGGTTGAAAACTCAGGCCGTGTGGCCATTACTTAACAGTCTCTGGTGGGTCGAGAGATCTTAGCCAGTCTCAACTGGATGGTGGGGTTGTACTGTCTGGGTCTTCTACTTTTAGCACCATATTTTGAAGAATATAAGAAGTGAATGCCAGGGCCAGCAAGGTTAGGGCACTTGCCGCCAAGCCTAATGACACAGAAGCCACATGGTGAAAGGACTTGACACATGCAAGATGTCTTGTTAGACTATTGCCTCCGGTTCCCTAATGTGCCTTCCGGGTGTCAGAACGGAGGCGGACCATCCCCCGTCTCTGTCCTTGGCCTCTTGTCCTGTGTGCACGTAATAGCTGTTCTTTTCCCGAGACAGAGACCTGCTGGCTTAAAACTCACTATGGAGCCCAGATTGGTCTTGAGTCCACGGTCCTCTGTCTCACCCTCCAAAATGCTAAGAATGTAGGCATGTATCATCAAACTGGGAAAATGTTTAAAAATATTGTAAAACAATGGAACTTACTGGTTACTCTGGCTTGGGGCTTGCCAAAGTTATTTTTCTGTGAAGGCAGAGGGAAATGCTTCAGATGCTTGGACCATGTCGCTTCTGCCCCGGACTCTCGGTTCTACCTGATGAGAGCGGCCACTAGAAGACAGAACTGAGGCCACAACATGTTTTAAAGAAAGAGAAACATTTTTTTTTCAAAAGTTTAATTGTCAAAACAATTTTAAACTTTGACTGAAGTGGTCAACATTAAACAAAACTTCCCAAGAGCATCATCAAAAGTGCCAACCAACACTGTAATTCTTGCTTCATCCATATCTCTGTCTCTGAGCCAATGTCTCATTTAGCCCAGACTACCTTCAAATCCAAGTAGCCAAGGCTAGTTCCGAACTCCTGAACCTCCTGCTTTAACAAACTTCCCAGTGCTGGGGTCACAGGTGTACATTATCACACCTGGTTGCTTTTATCTGCTGAGATACTTTCAAACAAGTATTAGACACTGGACCACTGCTTTCTCTTCATTTTACTCTGGACTTCTGACCAGCATCAACATCTAAGGTGACCCCAAAGTCACTATGTCATCCAACAAAGTGAACTATTCTTGAAATATTCTTGACATTTAAAAGCATAATCAAATTTTCCCAATTCTCCCCCAAATATCTTTTTACACTTGGTTTATTTGAATGGGAGGTTGAACTGGGCTCACCTATTTGCTTTGCAGGTCTGCCAAATATTTCTTGATCTAGCATCCGGTAGTGGGAGCACATTTTAATTACTTGTGAAAAACGAACTAGGAAAAGCAGATCCTGGAGTGTGGGCAGTGGCAGTGTTTCTAGGCACATAACCCAGTGTGGCATGTGGCTCTTTGTCAGATATATATTTAACAAAAGCAGTTTAAAAATAAAGCGGCTAAGAGACAACTCAGGAAAACAGAGCATGACTGTCACCATATCGGGCAGTCTTTGTTAGTTCTGTTGCATGTGACTTGATAGGTCTTGTGGCTGTATTAAAAATAACCTTGTTGGTGTCGAGTTGAAATATATTGGGGTAAAACAATATGATGTGTAGGAAGTACTTCAAATGATTAAGAAAAGACGGGAGTATTTGTGGGAACAATGGGAAAACTCTGTAACCTCTGCTGAGTGACAGAGACAGCGGTTGATAGTGTACCCTCTCTGCTGAGTATGTTTGAAACTATCCACAGGCAAAGGCCTTTAAAAGTAACAAGGCAGCTGGAGAGATGGCTCAGTGGTTAAGAGCACTGACTGCTCTTCCAGAGGTTCTGAGTTCAAATCCCAGCAACTACATGGTGGCTCACAGCCATCTGTAATGGGATCTGATGCCTTCTTCTGAGTGTCTGACCCAGTGTACTTACATACATACAATAAATAAATCTTAAAAAAAAATAAGTAACAAGGCTTATGCCTATAATCCTAACACTTGGGGCCTGAGGCAGGAGGATCACCTTGAGTCTGAGACTAGGCTGGGCTATCTAGTGAGTTCTAGAATAGCCTAGGGTATATAGGACAAGAGCAAGAAGAATAGAAACCCAACAAGAAATGAAGGGCGAGGTTTCTAGTGACTAGACCTACACCACCGGAAGTTTGACCAGATGTGGATTCGCAAACACTCCGCCCTCAGCTCCCTCTCTCTGGAACACTAGCAAGCACTTATCCCCTGTGTGCTTTTGGCTTTTAACTAGAACCAGAGGTGGCCGCGGCAGGGGCGGCACTCCCTGCACCTCATGTGTGACAGCACCCTAGACCGGAGTCAGGGCATCTGGAGCACCAGCTGCAGCAGCAGCCGCGTCATTTTCCGTGGAGGTTCACAGGTCAGCCTGGCTCCTGCACACCCTGCCCCTCCTCCTCCCTCACTCCTCAGTGACCTCACCACCTTCTTCCTCAGATGACTTTCTTGGTAACTTTTGATGTCTCCCCAAATGCTGAGCTAGGGGACAGGCTGCTTCTAAGAGCCAGAGTGAGCAGGTAAGCTGGGTCAGCCCCGCTCAGGGGGTGTCCTTCTCATTAGGATCCTCACATCTTGTGCTCTACCTCTGTTCCCAGTGAAAATGGTATACCCAAGCCTGGAAAAACCACCTTCCAGTTGGAGCTCCCAGTACAGTATGCCGTATACACTGTGATCAGCAGGTACAGTCCCTGGATTTCAGAGTAGTTCTTCTTCACATAGAAACATTGTATGTAAGGATCACCACTGATCATCTGGGATATTTTAGGTTTCATTGTCTTTCTTTCCGGTGGGAGATGACGCTGACAACTGAGCATGCTCACCAATGGATGCTTGTTATGGGCTGGTTTTGGCACTAATTGTGAAGTCATTATCATGACAGCATATATTTACTACAGGTTACAGGTCTCAAAAGGCTTTGAAAATCCACAGGATTTCCTTGGGTTCTCTAGGATGTATGAGACACACTCTTGCATTTGAGGGTCTTAGAGCCTAACTGGAGATCGAGGTTCCAGGGCTGCCCTTTGGCTCTGTAACCTCGGTGACAGGGCATGTCGGTCAGCTTTTCGTCACTACAAGAATTTGAAGCAACTTATAAGTAAAAAGGGCATCTTTAGGCTCACAGTTTGGAGTTTTGGTCCATGGAGAGTTGGCCCAGTGCTTTGGGTCTGTGGTGATGTAGTGGCTGTCATGGATGTTTTTATCTCATGGTAAGGAGGCAAAAAAAAAAATGGAATTATGGTTTTATAGTATCCTTTGGGGCACTCCCTCACTGATCTAGAAAATTCCCAGCAGGATCTACCCTCCAAAGGCTCTGCTACCTCCTGACTGTGCCACTCAGAGTGAGAAGCCTAAATGTAGGGAGGGGGTGAGGGGCTTCAAGATGAAACTATATCAGTGGGTTCCTAAAACAGGACAGAGGTCCTTTCAAGGAGGGACATCAAAACATTGGTGGGTCTATTGGCATTTGTGTAAAACTGTTCTTTTTCCATAAGAAACAGATACAGCTCATTGGGCAGAGATTCTCAACCTGTGGGCCACGACTCCCACAGAGGTTGAATATCATACATATCAGATGTCTACATTACAATTCATAACAGCAGAAAAATTACAGTTATGAAGTAGCAACAGAATAATTTTATGGTTGGGGGTCACCACAGCATGAAGAACTGTATTAAAGGGTCGCAGCATCAGGAAGGTTGAGAACCACTCCTTTCCACCCTTTGTAGAAATTAGGATAAAAGATATACCTGAGGAGGATGAACATCAGAGGAGCGGCATAGCGGATAGGGCCTGAGGGGGACTGAGGAAGATGGGAGGAGGTACTGAGACTAGGGGATAGAGAATAGTCATCAGACACCTTCTCAGTGTTTGCTCCCTGTCTGGCACAGCCCGTAGCTGCTTTCTATGAATTCATTTGACAGAACAAACATTTGTTGAGCTCCTGTGTGTAATTAATCCAGTCTGTTATGGGACCTGCCTAATTCGAGGGTCTCTTTGCTGGTATTTCATACTTTGATTGCTCTGCATGTTTGGGGTTCTCCAGGTAGAAAGATGCATGCTCTATGTATGTATACAATGGTGATTTCATGGCATTCTGCAGAGAACCACAGATAGGACACACCACTTGTAGACCTACGTGGTCCTACAGGTTAATCATACTTAGAGAGGTCCCCAGGGCAGCTGTGAACATTTGGGAGGAGTTCTTTGAGTAGTGGAGACATGACACCTAAGAGTGTTGTCATTGGATGAAGGCTGGGTAGGGTCTCTTTGTCTAAACGACAAAGCTGATTGAGACTTCTACCCAATGCTTCCAGGTCACCACCAGAGAGAATTCAGATACAAGAGATGTAAGGAATTGAGAAGAGGGCTTGCTATAGAGAAGCACACATTTGAGTGGGAGCTTCTCATGAAACAGTGGTGTCACCCGGCATTGCAGAGAGCTTGTCTAATTGGCCAACTGCAGTGGAGGAAACCCCCCTTGTAGGGTTTACTCACCCTTTCTATCCCTATATGGCTCTGTCTTCAGATGCATGATGGGGACAGCTAATCTTGTATGTTAATGACACAGAGATGTCATTTAATGAAGAAAAGTTGGTGATGATCCCTGTCAGTCAGTCATGTTAGTTCTAGTTGGCTTGGGATGGTCTTGTTTACTGTTTGAGCAGGCACAAGGCTCTGGAGGTATATCAAGTAACCATGCAGGTTTCCCCTCTTTTCCCTTGTGCCCAGCTAGCCTGCCCCAAGAGTAGGAGTTGTGGGTTAGAACTTGGTGTATATAGGCAAAGGCTATGTACATGGGGAATGGAGCAGTCAGACACAGAGGTAGAATTAGCTGGTATGTGAGGGACCTTGTGGCCACTGTACTTCCAGGCTTGGCCCAAGTATGTCTCATGAAGTTTTGTTACATTGAGACCTATGGAAGAGTTAATTGGATCCTTCAAAGGTTTGGGGTGATAAAAGGCAAGAAAAGTTGGGGAAAGGGCCTAAATGTAGGGGCCTAGGAGTCAAACTTACACAGAACACGTGGTCAACAAAACCTGCTGTGTCCCACATGTGCAGGAAGGATGAGACTGATAGCTCAAGTGTAGAAATGGGGCAGGCAGTGGTCGCTGCTATTCCAGCGAGTCAGTGGCTTGGCTCTTAGGTCTTTTCCCTACACCTCAACCCAGTCTTTCCCCAGCTATGTCCTCTGGCTGGCTGGTTCCTGCATGGTTCCTTTCACCTACCCTGAAGCTGCTTCTACTCCCAAAACTGTCTTTTAAACCATCCCTGCAACCCAATTCCATGCTATCCCATGTCCAACTGATTACTGTATCATCATGCTAGTTCCAGACCCTCCTCAGGAGGCCAGGTACGACTTTATGACTCTTCTCTCTCCAGCCACGACCAATTTACCAAGTATCTTAACTTCACAACCTCAGAAAAGAAGAAGGCCAGTGTGGTCGAACATAGATACCAGGCAAGTGTGGGGACTTGGGAGCAAGGGACAGAGGAGCCTGGCACAGGCTCTGCTATCGGTGCCTTCTGTACAGGTGAATAATCTGGGACAGAGAGACATACCAGTCAGCATCAACTTTTGGGTGCCCGTAGAGCTGAAGGGAGAAGCTGTGTGGACAGTGATGGTCTCCCACCCTCAGGTATGCGACCACCTATGGTTCCTTGCCTGATGCCCTTGTCGTACTCACAACCTGTGTTACTTATGAGTCCCTGATGCTGCAGCTTAAAGTCGGGTTCTCTATTTGCCTTCTAGAACCCGTTCATCCAATGCTACCAGAATAGACTTAAGCCAATACAACTTGACCTCCTGACTCACATGCAGAAGAGTCCTGTGCTGGTGAGGAAAACTGGAATATTTAAGAACATTAAGCTATGCATCAGAGGACTTGAGAGCTCATGTTCTGAATGTCAAATGGCACCTGCTGAATAGCCAGCTCTATTTACGCCTACATGCATCTGTCAAGTTCTATAGATTAATGCTGTCTCCTACCCAGACATACTTTGGTTTGATACTATATCTCTGATCCCAGGACTGCTCCATTGCTGACTGCCTGCACCTCCGCTGTGACATCCCCTCCTTGGGTATCCAGGATGAGCTTGACTTCATTCTGAAGGGCAACCTCAGCTTCAACTGGGTCAGTCAGGTGTGTGGCCATGTCCTGGTCCGTGTGTGACTGATGGCTCTGGGGCATCCTTGGGTCAGGGCAGTTCTTGAACCCTAAGCTGCCCTCAGATCTAATTCCCAGCTCTGCCCCCACCCTCTCTTTTGCAGACATTGCAGAAAAAGGTGTTGCTCACGAGTGAGGCTGAAATTACATTCAACACGTCTGTGTATTCCCAGCTGCCAGGACAGGAGGCATTTCTGAGAGCCCAGGTAGTGACTGTGGCAGGCAGGAGCCAGGCTGGTGAGGGGGCTCCAGATGTTTAGTCTGTAGTGTTAGCCGAGGGGTTTGCCATCCTGGAGGGAGAATGAATGAAGGTCCCGAGACACTCAGAATGCATGAATGGTTCTATAGCTCAATAATGCTTGGAACAGTGCATTGGCAAGGAAGAGGAAGAGAATACTAAAAGCTGGGATTCTGGGGAGAGTGTGAGACAGCTTGAGACACGAGGCTTTCTAATGGGTCCATCTCCACCAGATGAAGACGATGCTGGAGAGGTATAAAGTTCACAACCCACTCCCTCTCATTGTGGGCAGCTCAGTGGGAGGTCTGCTGTTGCTTGCTCTCATCACGGCCCTACTTTACAAGGTGAGCGGTTTGTCCGTCTTCCAGCAGGATTTGACCCTGTTCCTTCTACAGGATGAGCAAGAGCTCATGCTGGTGTCTGGGGTCCACTGTCCCCAGTTCATGTTGTGTGAGGAAACCCCTCCACCCAGTTTTCTCTCAAGTTTGTGCCTCCCGTCTCTAAGACGCCTGCACATCTCTCTCCTTTTCTTTCTATTCTCCTCTACTTGTCTGTATTGTCCCTTTACAGAAGAACCTCGTATAAGCCCAGGCAGGGATGCATATGGACACAAGCCCCAGGGGCTGGTCTGGGTCTTGGTATTTATCAGAGCAAGGGTGATGTAAGCCACATAATTTTGCCCACATCTAAATGATACAGAATGTACTAGGTTATTTGAAAGTAGTAGACACTCCAAAAATGCTTTTCCTTCTTCTCCTTTAGTTATTTCTTTCTCTCTCATTTGCATGTGTGTGTGTGTGTGTGTGTGATGTCCATGAATGTGTGCATACATACATGTGTGTGTAGGCACACATGAGTTTGTGGGAACACATGCACATATACATGTGTCCATGTGAAGGCTGTCTGAGTCTGTCTTCATCGCTTTCTACTTTATATATTGGAGCAGGGCCTCTCACTTGAACTCAGAGATCATGAATTTGACTATTCTAGCTATCCACCTTGCTCCAGAGATCCTTTGTCTTCACCTGCTGAGTTCTGGGCTTACAGGAGGGGCACCATGCCTATCCAGCCTTTGTGTGGGTTCTGGAGATCTGACCTCCAGGTCTCACACTTGTCAGCGAGTGCTTTACTCAAGCAGTTCCTCTCTTCTTTCTTCTGCTCACTTCATGCTGATTTTCTTCTTCCTTCCCACAGGCTGGTTTCTTCAAACGTCAGTACAAGGAAATGTTGAAGGAAGCAAATGGACAGTTTGTCTCAGAAAATGGGACCCCAGAGCCCCAGGTTGCCCAGTGAGACCTCCCCTTCATCTTCTTCGAACCTGCCCTTCTGAGAGGTGTCCCAGATCTTGTACTGTCCTCCAAGTCAGCCCAGTTCTGCAGCAGGAATGCTGGGACCAGGCCAGCCTTGCTTTGTGCCTTATTTGGGAAGGGTCATTGTCTGGCGAAAACTTTACCTAGAACTTGGGACACAGGGTCTCTGCTACAGCACAAGAAACTTCTGTAGGACTTTACCTAGGAATACACAGGCATCTCAGGGCTCCCTTGCTTCACTGGACACTAATAAACTTTCTATGATGAAGAATAAAGTGCCTCCCACCTACTTTCAGGATGTTAGAATTGAGTTCCATCTCGAAGAGGTGAGCTTCAGATAGCCTGGGATGCTCTGTGTTTCTGTGTTATCCTCGGTTCTAGAAAAGTATTGTGAACATCAGGTTGTAGCTTTTCTTGGAAACGCCCAACCCCAGCTTTCTCAAACCGAATTAGCAAGGAAACATCTGGGCAATGTAGTTGACGGGATTGGATTCTAGCATCAGTGTTGCTAGTTGGGAAGAACTGTCCTATTGTCTTAGGAGGGACATTGCTCTAGCACAGCTCAAGGTCAGAAAAGGCCCATGCCACTTTGCTGGGTAACATTTTAGGGGAAGATATAAACAAACATCTGTTTGCCTAAGATAGAGTATGGATTTAAGACCAAAGAAACTATTCTACCCAAGTCTTGTCAAGAAAGCAAATGAGGGAGTTTGTAACTCAGTTCCAGCCTGGTTTCCCAGGTCTTACAGCCTTCCTGTGCTATCCCATTGAGTTCCAACATGCAATTAACGCAGTGGCAATAAATTATATGGCTTTGGGACAGCAGGGAGCTCTTTGACTAACAACTCATGGGGAAGTAAGCCATTTTATGACTCCCAGGAATGGCTTTCCCCACAAATGAAGTGTGTCTTTGTTCAAACTGTTTAACTGCTTTTTCCGCTGTTCTCTCAGATGCTGTCCTGAGTCTAGGGGCATTTGAGGATTAGCATTATATAAGGAAACATTTTTCTTTCCTGTCCTCAGCCTGTCTTTGCAGCAGATGTGAATAACATAGACTTGTGGCTGATTTCGCTGCTAAGACCAGGAGACTGAAGAGTGCTCAGCATTAAACAGGACGCTTACATCACCCTTCCTAAGGCTCAGGGAACATCTCAGAAGAAGGAGTGGAAAGGATGTAAGAGTTGAGCAGGAGAGAGGAGGGTTGTGAAAGGCCATCTCATGGCTTTCGAGAACAGCTGCAATTGTCTTCGTAGGGCCTGCACAAAACTGACGTAGTAAATACTCAGTCACAGAGAAGGTGTCCTGCCCCACCTAATGGCATTGCAAGGCTGCTGGAAGAGAGGCCATTGTCTTCAGGCATCAGTGGATGGCTCCATGACACACACCCATGCACTTGCCTTGGTTTAAACCAAGTGGGTTACAAAGCAAGAGCAAAAGACAAAGCAAAAGCACACGAAAGTGTGAGGGGACTCGTGGGATTGGCTGGTTGGGTGGGTGACTAGGAGGATGAAGAGATGGGTAGAATCGAGGTGTAATGCAGCGGCCCCTGGTGTACCCCAAACCTTCTTCACATTGGAAGGCCTGGCTTGTGCAGCTTGCCCACCAACTTTGTCTGCCGAGTTCCTCAGCCCCCAATGCTCTTTCTTGTGTTATCTCTACACTTGAAGCCTCACTCCCGTCAAGCAGCTCACGCAGTTGTTGTCCCAGACCTAGATCTAGTCTCTCGGCTTCTGTACCAGCCCAGCCCAAGGCAGGCTAGAATCTTACACTAGATGCCCTATCCAAGAAAGACATCTAATGTGGCCGGGGTTCATTGCAACAACAGAAACTGTAAGAAAGATCAAGACAGGATATCCTCACCCAACCTCACTAGTGTTAATAGAGATGTTCTCCAACGAGAATTACCCAGATAAACTCTAAAATACAGAGCTTAAAGAAAAATCATGAACAATATCAAATAATTTCAAGGGGTTTAAAGAAGACACAAAACACTGAGACAAGTTTGTGTGTTCTATTAGACCACAATGCAATAGAAGTTAAAACCAAGAGTGAAAAATTACCAAAGTGTACAGCAATGAAATAACACATTTCTGAATGGTGAATGGGTTGAAGAAGACATTAGGAAAGATTCTCATGTTTACATTTATTTTTACTTGTACATATGTCTGTGTATACCAGATGTGCCGGTGCCAGAAGATGTCATTGAATCTCCTGGAACTGCGGTTGTAAATGGCTAAGGGCCACCTGATATGGGTGCTGGGAACTGACCTTGGATCATCTGGAAGAGCAACAAGGTCTCTTAACTGCTGAGTCATCTCTCTAGTCCCGGAAAGATTTTTTTAAAAATCCTGGAACAAAACGGAAATGCAAGCACAGTGCAACAGCCTCTCCGAGACACAGTAAGAGCATTTCTCAGAGAGAAGTTTACAATGTTAAACTTGTACATTAAAAAAACAGAGAGATCGAAAATAAATGGCTTGATATACCCATGGGTTTGTAAAAATAAGGCAGAGGGATATAGCTCAGTGGTTAAGAGCATTTGCTGCTCTTTCAGAGGATCTGAGTTTGGTTCCCAGCACCCACATGACACTATACAATTGTCTATAGCTCAATTTCCAGGTGACCAGATGATCTTTTCTGGCCTTTGCAGGCTCTAGGCATGCATGTGGTACACAGACACTCAAGCGGGTGAAAGACTCATATATAGAAAATAAAATAAAAAAAAAATCTTAAGAAAAAAAAAAAGAAATTGGAAAACAAAACCAAAGCAAACTGAAATTCAGTAGGTGACAAGGAATAATAACTGATAAGAAGAGCCCTGGTCACTCTGCCTCGTGGTACAGACATAGAACAGTTCTTTCCCATGACTCTTCAGCCTTCCCTTCCAGCCCATCTCCAATCCTGTGTGTCAGTTGCTGATTCCCAGAGACACTTTCTGCCAGGGACTCTCAGTGGCCCCACCAGACTGGGCCTCAGGAAGGAGGTCCTCACTATCTCTCCTGTCCCCCATTAATTTCTGTTCAGACTTGCTCTTCCTTCTGTGACAGCCTGCTTGCAGGAGCCCCTCCTCCCATCCCAAGTCTGCTCGCTGGAGAGTCCTCTCTGTGCAGACCCAGGGCCCTTCTAGCACTTTCATTCTGGCCTCTCCAGATTTGCCTTCTGCTAATGCAGTCTGTTTGCATGAGCCTCACCTCCCACCACACCTCCTCTCCCTAGAAACTCTGCCTCTTGGTATGGACCTGTCACCATAGCTCTTTTCCACAGAGGCTCGCTCCACCAGGGACACCAAAGCCACCACACTTGCTAAGAATCCAGACTGGGTAACACTAACCAAAGAACAGATCACCGGACCAGCAAAGACAAGACATGAGAGCAACACCAAGAAACACCCCGAAGATCATAATTCCAGATACTTAGACTGTTGACACCATAAAGGTCCTTGTGGTTCCTCACAGAGAAGCCTAGGGAAACCATGAATGTTGAACACACAGGGTTGTCCCTTAAAAGGAAGAGATGTATATATAGTCTGTTTTCTGCTGGGAATAGAGGTGGCCAATAGCCTGCTGACCTCTGCTTTACTTTTATGACCAGGTCACATTTGGCTCTCTCAAGTGACCACAGGCAGCACTAAAGGTGGGTCACAGATCTCGGTGACCTTTGCATTATCTGTATTATGGAGAGCATACCCGCTCCTCCCTGAGGCTCTTAACAGATGTAGCCCATCTATAGAACCTGTCTCCATGGAGGTAGTGACATGTAAACTTTGAGAAAAGTTTAGTTATAATATTTCCTCATTGTGTACATGAGACTGTTACACCAGGAAACATTTTTCAAAAGCACACTGTACTTACAAATGTAAGCCTAAAATAGACGATTGGGTGTCAGGCTCTAAAAGATTGAACCAACGCAAGCTACTGAATTGTGTTGAACTGTATTTCCTTCTTGTATCATAAAGATCATTACTCTGCTGACCTTGGTGGTCACAGAGACCCTCACACTAGTAACACACACACACACACACACACACACACACACACACACACCAATAACGACAAAGAACAGCTAAGACAATATGCCTCCACCAGAATCCAGTAACCCCATTACAGTAGGTCCTGGGAAATGCAATATAACTGAAGCACAAGACAATGACTTCAAAATACCAATTATAAATATATCCAAGGACCTTTAAAAGGATAAGGATAAATCTCTCAACAAATACTGTAAAACACAGACGGCTGAATGAAATGGTAAAAACATTTCAAGGCATGAAAGTAGAATTTGACAAGCAAAAGAGTCACTAAAGAAAACCCAAATTGCAATAAAACTCAAAATAAAAACTTGGGATGTCAAACAAAGACCTCAGAGGTAAGCCTCACCAACAGATGACAAGACTTGGGAGAGGGAATCCTGCCTGGCTCTTCCCAGCATCACTGAGATGGGACACAGAGTTGGATGAAGGCCAGAGACAGATGGTCTGTGACTTTGTAACTTTCTCTTCTGGGGGCCAGAAGCTCACGGCCTCTGTAAACTTAACTCTTTTTTACTGTGCTGATAGGTGCTGGTTTTTACTCTGTCGCTCTCCTACAGTTTATGCTTCAATAAGCTGCTGGTTTCTCTTGTCTCTAGCCCAAGGACCTCTTCTTGACCAGGTGAGAGGATTAGAACTTATTAACTTATTCTGGTCTCTCCGTGGACCAGAAAGAAAGGAAAACAATTAAAATCTTTTACAAAGGCAATATGCATAGACACATGCACAGTCTCTCTCTCTCTCTCTCTCTCTCTCTCTCTCTCTCTCTCTCTCTCTCTCTCTCACACACACACACACACACACACACACACACTTGTCAGGCCCGGCCACCTGTCTTATCAGCTCCACAACTGTTCATGCATACTTACATACATACACAAATACCTGTATACATATGTATAGACAAACAGACATATACATATATACATTTGGTGAATGAGACAGAACCCCCCAAGCCACACACATGCATTTGTTGGGTGGATGGGGCAGAGCCCCAGATGCCACCCCTTTATTCCTTTACTCTGGCCTTCTTATAGATTCTTGGATAAAAGTTCTTTAGAAAATTACCTCATAGATAAAATGTTGCACAAAAGGGGAGTTACAGAAAGACATTGATAGGTAAGTTTAAAGTAATGTTTCATTTTATAAGCTCATTATAAGTTCAAAGCAATATGGCCTCGCTTTATCATAGTGCACACCTGTGGCTTCATCCTTGGACCTGACCTAGATTGAATGCTTTTTCTTGATCACAGATTTGTCCCAAACTTATTTCTCTTTTTAGTGTAACTGTGAAAGCTCATTGAATTCCTTATTATGCAGCCTTTGTTTACTACTCTATGAGGAGGGGCACATCCTGTTCTTGATTCTAACTTTATTATAACTTTATGGAAAAACAATTAAAACTATATCTTAAAATTATTTGAATTAAATCAGAAATTTTATAAAATCATTAATTCATCTAAACAGCATTAATTCATGAAAGTTCATCTTTTTCTTGATCTGCATGAAATCTGCCCAATAGGGTAGGTTAATGCCCAGGAATCAGAGTACATAATATTGACAGGAAAAGGCATGTCAGCTGCAAAAAGCAATCCTGAGACAAAATCTCTTGGGACCTTGCTTCTCAGAGTTCACACATTGTAAGCTATGCAAAAACAACGGGCCACCTCCAGGAAAGTCACCCTCTAGCCTTAACCTCTCCTAGATGGCTCCTGAGAGAATCTCAGGTCCTAAAGACAAGGTAGAAGAAATTGATAGATCAGCCAAAGAAAGTGCTAAATTTTTAAAAATTCAGGCATAAAATAGTTAGGAAACCTGAGGCACTCTGAAAAGACCCAATTTATAGACAAGAGTGATAGACAGAAGAAACCCAGGTCAAAGGTACAGAAAATATTTTTAACAAAATCATAGAAGAAAAACTTCCCAACCTAAAGAAGGAGATACCTATCAAAGTACAAGAAGGATACCAAATAGACAGGTCGGAAAAAGAAATCCCCCATCATGCATAATACTTGAAGCATTGCATGTACAGAACAAAGAAAGGGTATTAAAATGTATGAGAAGAAAAGATCAAGTCACACATAAAGGCAGACCTATTAGTGTAACACCTGACTTCTCAGTGGAGGTTTTAAAGTCTAGAAGGGCCTGGAAATTTGGTCTAAAAACTTTGAGAGACCACAGATGCCATCTCATTCTAATATATTCAGAAAATTATCAATCATAACTGATAGAGAAAGAAAAACATTCCATAATAAAACCAAATTTAAGTACTATCCATCTAGAAGTGCAACTCTACAGAAGGTATTAGGAAAAAAAAAACTTCATTCTGAAGAGGTTAACTATACCCAAGAAGGCACAAGGAATAAATAATTCCAGAACAATACATCAAAAGAGGGGGAAATTTATACTATAGCAACAGAATAACAGGAATCAAGAAGCACTTCTCATTGATAACTCAATAAAAAGACCCAGACTAACAGATTGCATTAGAAAACAGAATCCATTTATTAATTCTTGATCTCATAGCATAAGCCAATGGAGTTCTGTTTAGGAAATTTAATGGGACCTTATGAAACTGGAAAGCTTCTGTAAGGCAAAGGACACAGTCAATCGGACAAATTGGCAACTGCAGTCTCTCGATTACTAGCAAGTGGCGTGACCCTGGAGAAATTGTTTAACCTCCAAGTATCTCAGAAAATGAGGATAAATTGGAATAATAACATGCCTATTCCATAGGCTCTGTGTGGGTTAAATGAATTAATGCAAAAATGCTGAGAAAAGTGCCCATCCTGTATTAAGATCCACAATTTAGTCTTTGAACTCTTTCAATAGCAAATAATGTAGAGCTGATTTATCTCCCTAGTTACTACAGTGGAATCATATCTGAAGTCCATAATAATGGCTTCTGCACATGCCATTCATTGTGTAGCAGACATCGTATCAGGCACTGTGATATGTAGACACAGATATAATCAAGTTCCCCACTCAGTGAGCATAGGTGATTATTTCCTCATATTTCAGGTAAAGCTTGAGATGTTATTTTTCAACCTTGAACTCTTAAACATTTTAGTCGGAAGGTTGCTTTTAAATGCATATAGCAAAATAAAACCTAAAAATATGTCTTCATGCAGAAAAGGGAGAAGACAAGACTTACTGATCTATCCACGGGGGACTTTTAGCCTCAGGCACAGTTGGGCCATATGATTCAGTTGTGTTGTCTGCAATCTGCCGATTCTTCTCACCTGTTCTCTATCAGGCTTGCACGAAAACAGTCTCTCTTCACACCGTGGCAAAATAAGAAAAGATTTTACCTCTTTTCATAATTTCTTAATCCCTTCTGGATTTTCCCCCCACTTGTGTGCTTAGTCAAAGCTGGGATTATTTATTTGTTTGTTTGTTTGTTTAGTGTATGTGCATGTGTGTTTCTGATGTGTGTATGTGTATATGTGCACATGTAAACACATACATGTATACACCTGGATGTGGAGGTCAAAGGAAAACAGGTGTCACACCCCAGGTGCTGCACACTTTGTCTTTTATTATTTATTTATTTATTTGTTAGTCAGACTATCATTTTTTAATATATAGTTCTGGACTACCTCTGTCTCCCAAGTACTGGAATTAAAGACATGTGTCACCACACCCAGCTTCCACCTTGTCTTCTAAGACTCTAAAATCTTTACTAATTCCATTCCAATAGAGGGATAATATCCAAAATATCTAAAGAATGCAAGAAACTAGCCCCTCTCCCCAATAAACAACCCAGTCAAAAAATGGAGTATAGAACTAAACAGAGAATTCACAACAGAGGAATCTTAAATGGCTGAGAAGCACTTAAAGAAATGCTCAAAGTCCTTAGTGATCAGAGAAATGCAAATCAAAACAATCCATGAGATTCCACAACCAGAATGGCTAAGACCAAAACCTCAGGTGACAACACATGTTGGTAAGGATGTAGACAAAGGGGAACACTCCTCCATTGCTTGTGGGATTGCAAACTGATACAAACACTCTGGAAATCAATCTGGGGATTCCTCAGAAAATTGGAAGTAGATCTACCTGAAGATCCAGCTCTACCACTCTTAGGCATATACCCAAAAGGTGCCCCACCACAGGGGCACATGTTCCACTATGTTCATAGCAGCCTTGTTTGTTATAGCCAGAAGTTGGACACAACCCAGATGTTCCACAATGGAAGAATGGATACAGAAAATGTTGTTCATTTACACAATGGAATACTACTCAGCTATTAAGAATGAGGACATCCTGAGTTTTGCAGGCAAATGGATGGAACTAGAAAATATCATTCTGAGTGAGGTAACTCAGACCCAAAAGGACATGCATGGTATGTACTCACGAAGTGAATATTAGCAAAAAAAAAAGTACAGAATACTTGGGATACAAACCATAGAACTCAAAAAGGTTAACAAGCCGAAGGGCTCAAATGAGGATGCCTCAATCCCACTGGGAGAGAGAAGAGAGTAACCACACTGGGGGGGGGGGAGAGGGAGGGATCTGGGTGGGAAAGGAGACAGGGAGTGGAAGAGGGGAACATGATCAGGTATTGGATGAAAGGACTGAAGCCCTGAAGACCAACAGAAAGAATGGAAACAGGCAACCTTAGGAGGTAGGGGTGGAGCTCCAGAATGTACCAGAGACCTGGGAGGTAAGAAACTCTCAGGAGTCAAAGGGATCTTAGATGAAATGGCCTACAGTGGGGAGAGGAAACTTGTGGAGCCCATCTCTGGTAAAAAAGAGAGTGCATCAAGTTAGAGATGGGGTTGCTATCCTACAGTCAAAAACTCTGACTCATAATTGTTCCTGTCTGAAAGAACTGCAGGGACCAAAATGAAGAAAAGCCCGAGGAAGAGGAGGTCCAGTGACAGGCCCAAAGTGGGATCCAGCTAAGGGGAGGCCCCAAGGCCTGACACTATTACTGATGCTATGGTGTGCTTATAAAAAGGGGCCTATCATGACTGCCCTTTGAAAGACCCAACAAGCAGCTGAAAGAGTCAAATGCAGATATTTACATCCAACCAGTGGACAGAAGCTGCTGACCCCTGTGGTTGAATTAGGGAAATGCTGGAAGAAGCTGAGAAAGAGAGCAACCCTGAAGGAGGACCAGTAGTCTTAATTAACCTGAACTCCTGAGATCTCTCAGACACTGGACCACCAACCAGGCAGCATACACCAGCTGATATGAGGCCCCAACACATATACAGCAGAGGACTGCCGGGTCTAGGTTCAGTTAGAGAAGATGCATCTAACCCTCAAGACACTGGAGGCCCCAGGGAGTGGGGAGGTCTCATGAGGTGGGGTTGGGGGATTGGGGACATCTTCATGGAGATGGGGGGAGTGTATGTTATGTGAAACAGAGGGTGGACCAGGAGGAGCATAAAATCTGGAGTGTAAAAAAAGATTAAATAAAATTAAAAAAAGAAAGAAAACAGAATCCATTTTTTTCTGCCACATCTAAGAAATAGACTTCATAATCAAGGGTAGACATTACTTCAGGGTATTTCAAACAAATAGCCTCAAGAAGGAAGCAGGTGTTTTAATTTAATTTATATGTCAAATTAGACTGTAAGCTAAAAATAATCCAGAGATGAGGAAAGACATTACATCATAGTTGAGGAGAAAAATCACAGAATATTACGTTTCTAAACATTATTCACAAGAGTACCCAAGTTCATATAAGAAACAGTACTACAGCTATCATCACATACTGACATTCACATAGTCATAGTGGTGACTTAATGCCTCATACTTACCAGTAAACTCAAAAAACTAAACAGAGAAATGCTGAAGTTAAATATCATCATAAATCAAAACACGTCTACATGTCACTTAAACACAAAGGGATATATTTTCTTCTCAGCAGCTCATGGAACTTTCTCCAAGATTGACCACATACTTGCACACAAAACAAGTCTCAACAGATAAAAGAAAATTGAAACAATATCCACATCATATCTGACCACCATAAATTAAAGCTAGACATTAACAACAGAAACAATAGAGTATGCAAACTCACAGAAACTGAACAACTCACTACTCAATAGAAATTGATAAGAACAGTAATTAAAAAGGAAATTAAAACCTTTTAAGAATTAAATGAAAATAAAAATACAACATATCCAAGCCCATGGGATACAATGAAGGCTACTCTAAGGGGCAAGTTCATAGCACTGAGTGCCTGCATCAAAAATATGGAGAAATCTCACATTAGTTACTTAACAGCATACCTGAAAGCTCTAGACAATAAGTAGAAATAAAATTAAGAAGCGTAGACAGAAAGAAATAACCAAACACATGGCTGAAATAAGTAAAATAGAAAAAAATTTAAAAGAATCAAGGAAACAGACAAGTTAGTTTTTTTTTTTTGAGAAAATCACTAAGATTGACTGTCCCGCGCAACCGTCTCGCCTGCAAGAACGACGCGGCACACGAAATAGGATCCTTCTGCGGTAAACTTTAATACTCTCGAGAACCAGCACTTGCTACACGTGACGAAGAAGACAAAGAAGACCAAGAAGACGAACAAGACGAACAAGATGACGAGACCAACGAGACCAACGAGACGACCCGAACTATCTAGCCCGTCCCCTTATAAAGGGATCAGTCCTTGCTTTGGACGCGGAGCCCCCTGATTGGTTGAAACTCATCAGGCCCTATGACGCCACGGGAGAGGCAGAGCTCAAGGAGTGGAAAGTTACCCAGCACGTGCGCACATGGCTTGTTTACTGCTAACTCCAGCCGGATGTCAGCGCCATCTTGTAATGGAGAATGTGCAGGCAGCGCCCCACAATTGACAAATTCTTAGCCAAATTAAAGAAAAGAAAAAGAGAAAAGATTCAAATCAATGAGATGAACAGGAGGATATGTGGAATATGTCAGACACCATGGAAACCCAGACTCACAAACACATACTTTAACATGCTGTTGGAAAACATGAAAAAAATGGATACATTTTTGATGTATATAACCTATCAAAATTACATCAAGATCAGATAAGTAACTTAAACAGACCCATATATAACCTCTAGTAAAATAGTAGCAGTAATTCAAAGTCAATGTTCAAGACCAGATGGATTCAACACAGAATTCTAGTAGACTTTCAAACAAGAATGAATGCCAATATTCCTCAAATTATTCCACAGAATAGAAACTGAGCATTCCTTAATTCTTTTTTACAAAGTCATTTTTCTCTGATACCAAAACAACACAAAGACCTGACAAAAGAGAAATTTATAGACCAATATCCCCATAAATATAGATGTGAAAACTCTTAATAAAATATGTGCAACCTGATTCCAAGAGTACATCAAAAAGATTATTCACCACATCATCCCAGAGATGTAGACATGTTTCACCATACAGAAATCAATAAATGTAATCAATAGCACAATTAAGCACAAGATAAAACATGATCTCCTCATTAGATTCCTTAAACGTCTTTGACACAAATTCAACATCCCTTCATGATAAAAGTGCTGGAGAGACTGGGGTTACCGGGGGCGTGCCTCAGCACAATAAAGGTGGCTTACAGTGAGACCACACAGTCAATATCAACCTAAACATCTCAAAGTCAGGAACAAGACAAGGATGTTTACCCTCTCCATACTTATTCAATAAGTAAAAACTATAGTTTTAACTATAACAGTAAGACAACTGAATATGACCAAAGGGCTACAAACAGAAAAGGGAGGTATTAAAGTATCTTTATTTGCAGATGATATGTTTTTATACTCACAGACCCTAAAAACTCCAGCAGGAATCTTCTACATCTGTTGAACACTTTCAGCAAGTAGGAGGATACAAAATCAACACATCAAAGTCAGTAGCCTTCCTATATGCAAATGACAAACAGACTGAGAAAGAAATCAGAGATTTAGTACTTTTTGAAACAGCCTAAAACGAATCTAAACTAAGAAAAAAAAAAAACAACCCCCAAACAACAAACAAACAAACATCAAACACTAAAAAAAAACCCAACCAAGCCAAACAAACAACCAATCAAATAAAAGACTTGTATGAATATAAATATAAAAATAAAAAATGAAAGCTGCTCTGTCACCCTTTGCCCCTTCCCACTTAAGGCAAACAGGATAGCTGGTCCCATAGTCATGAGAGCAGGAGAGCTGGCCCTTCCCCTCACCTGTTGCAGCACAATAGAGGTGGCCCTGATGGCATGGGAGCAGGAGAGCTGGCTCTGCCCCTTCCTGGCTTCCACATTAGATGAGTTAGCTGGGGCAGTGTTAGAGAGCCTGCCCTGGTGGTGTGGGTGTGGGAGAGCTGGTGGGCTGACCAGCTCAACTCCCACCCATGCCAAGATTCAGGGCTTTGAGTTGGACCACCCCAATATCTATTTCATCTATGAACTGCCAGAGCATTTGAAGGGGCTGGTCCTACAGATCCAAAGCTGCAACAACAGGATATCTGAGAGAAGTCCTGATGAGGGTCTAGTATTGATAGAGTAGCAAAAGCCAGAGCCCTGGAACCAGACCAACGACTCATTGCAATGAACATTTGCAAGGGTAGAAGTGTGGACAAAAGGGTATACTGTGGGACACACTGCGACACACTACAGCTTCCACAGTGAGATTTTTTTTGGGGGGGGAAGGTTTCAAGGTACAAAGGGGATGGGGAGATGAGTGGGATTGGGGAGCATGATGTGAAACTCATAAATAATCAACAAAAAGTTAAATTTATAAAAAAAGTGAAGAAAATATCAGAAGATGAATCAGCAATATTCATGGATCAGTAGGATTAGTACAGTGGAAATGGCCATTCTACTAAAGCAATCTACAGATTCAATGAAATCCCCACTACAATTACTACATTATTCTTCACCGAAATGTAAAAATCAGCCTTTAACTTCATATAAAAACACATACACACCAGGGTAACTGAAACAATCCCAAATAACAAAAGAACTACCAAAATACCACTGCCTCTGGTTTCAAGTCATATTACAGAGCTATGGTAATAAAAACAGCCTGGTGCTGGCATGAAAAAAGGTGTGTCAATCAGTGTGATTGGATTGAAGACCTAGACATAAGTCTACACATATACGGGCACCAAAAATACACAGGAGAAAAGGCAGCATCTTCAACACATTATGCTGTTCAAAATGGATGGCTGCACATAGGAAAATGCAAATAAATTTCTATTTACTTCCTGCCCAAGACTAAACTCCAAAATAGACTTGAACATAAGACCGCACACCCCGAGTTTGTTAGAACAAAAAGTGGGGAGCAGGTTTGAGCTCACTGACTTTGTGAACAGCTAACCAAAGCATAGGCGCCAAGACCACAATCTCTAAATGGGGTCGCAGGAAACTGAACAGCTCCATATGAAAGAACACCATCATTTGGGCAAAGTGACAGCCTGCAGAATGGGAACAGTTCTTTACAATCACACACCTGACAGAGGGTTAGTGTCTACAGTGTATAAAAAGTAAAAACAACAGAAAATAGGGTGCAGAACTAAGCAGAGAATTTCCGAAGCTGAAACTCGTATGGCTGAGAAACACTTAAATGCTCAGCATCCTTAGTCACCAGGAAAATGCAAATTAAAACTGCTTTAAGTTTTCATCTTATGCCTGTGTGTATACTGTGGCACCTTTGCCCATTCTGAAACTGTAGCACAAAGTTGTAAAACTTTTGAGTCATTTCAAAATAAGAGACATGTCCTCTCAGGAAAGGATCAGAAACATGTTAAAACAGAGTAACACAAAACTTAGCCCCTGAGCTAGGACATAACCACAAAGCTGTAGCAGCCAAGAGTAGAGATGTTTCTCTAGCAAAAAAAGTAGGAAAAGTCTCACACCCCATGCTTAGGAAGGTTGTTTGTAGCTACAAGTGGCAGACAGGAAAGTGGGGAAGAACATAATTGTTTCACACAGAGGTCTGTCTATGCCCCAGGTGCCTGTGGTTCCAGACATGTGGGAGGCTGAGGCAGAAAGGTTGCTTGAGCTCAGGGTCTGTGAGCCAGGTTGGGCAACACTGGAAACCCTATCACCCTCTGTCTCTCTCTGTCTCTGTCTCTGTCTCTCTCTCTGTCTCTCTCTCTCTCTCTCTCTCTCTCTCTCTCTCACACACACACACACACACACACACACACACAAACTCACATTATTTTAACTTTAAAAACATTTAAAACGTTGGTTATTTTCTGTGTTTGCCTTGTTTGCCTGCATGTATGGTTTGCACCACGTATGAACACAGAAGCCAGAAAAGGGTGTCAGATTCCCTGGAGCTGGGACTATAGGAGATCGTGAGCTGCCGTGTGGGTGCTGGGAATTGAACTTGTATCCTCTGGAAGAACAACCAGTGGTCTTAACCACTGAGCCACCTCTCTAGTCCTGTTTCCAACTTTTCAACCACCTTTTTTTTGTGAGCCTCTGTCCTCACCAGTCCCTATGGTTACAAGAGCTACTGTAGTTCTAGGCAATTAGTCTCAAAAACTTAACCATAGGCAAGAAGAGCAATTTCTCCTCTTACCCCCTTATCAGAGGTAATTTATTTGTGTGTGTGTATATATATATATATATATATATATATATATATACATACACACACATATATGTATATATATACACACATATATATGTATATATATATTCATATCCTCTAGGTCAATATTAATTTTTTCCTCTTTTTATGTGGAGTTCTAAGAAGGTACTCATCTGATGTTTGTAGCCTGATAACTAGAGAGACCTGGGCAGATGCCTTGGAGTTTAATTCCTACCATCATCTACAAACCCAGGCGTCATATAATCCCAGTGTTAAGGCACAGGGACTCAGAGGGTGCCTTGGGTTTGTTGGCCAGGTGGGCCGACCTTAGTGACCTTCATGTCCCAGTGGGAGACCATGACTCGGAAAATGATGAATGGTTTCTGAGGGACAGCACCTAAGACCTCTGTGTACATGAACATATGTGTACTTTCCTAACATGAACACATGCATACAATTGTGTGGCCACGTGCGCATGTGCTCAAACACCCACACACAGCAAATACACAATAAAAACAAGTTAAATAGGAAGCTGTTTCTGGCAGAAGGAATGTAGCTGAGCTGATGGTGCAGTGATTACAAAGAAGAAGAAGACAACATCCTAGGCCAACAAAGGCTTGACATCGTCTCAATCCAATAGCAGTGGCTGGCGTTCGTGTTACTTCATGCTGAAGTCTGAATCCGCTCAAAGCTTTCTGTCGTGCTGAAATGTGGGAGAGGGGAAAATGGTGGCTGTTGGATAGTCTCATTTTCAGTGTTTTTGTGGAGAGATAAACAAGTAGCAGATTGCTTTTCAAAAGAATGTCAAAGAAAAGATGGCCACTTGGGATTACAAAATGGGGGACTTGGTTAGTTTGGCTCTATGTTTTATTTTATTACTATCTTAGGTAGTATAGAAGGCAGCTGTTTCATGATGATATTATCACAAATGTATAGAACTGCACTTTGCCCACACTCACCCTGCTGCCCTCTCACCCACTTCTCGTTTCCACCGGCCACCTTCCTCAGCTCCGATTTTATGACTCATAGATGTAAATATTTTACACCCAGATACCACATATGAAAGAACCACATATGCTGCTGTTCCTTCCTCCCTTTACCAGCTCTTGTTTCTCTCTCCTTTTCCCCAAAGTTTCTCTTCTTCCCTAATTGAAGTTCCTCTTCTATTTTCATTTTATATATCAAGAGATCAGGGGTTCAGGGCCATCCTTGGCTAAATAGCAAGTTTGAGGCCATCCTAGGTTACATGCAGTTCCACATAGGAGAGAAAAACATGAAACATTTATCTTTCTGAGTTTGGCTTATGTTGCTTGACTGATAGTTTCCAGTTCTCCTCATTTCCAGCAAATGACATAATTTTGCTTTTCTTTAAGGCAGAATAAGACTCCACCGTGTGCATATGTACCACATGGTCTTTGTCCATCCATCCTCTGATGGACATCTTAGCTGGTTCTGTAGAGTGGTTCTTTCTCAAACCATCAGAGATATAAATAATGACACAGAAGTTTATTAGGGTCTTAAAGCTTAGGCCTTAGCTGGGCAGTCTTCTAAGTACTCTATTATGATTAATCCTGGCCTATGTCTTGCAACATGACCAGGTCTATCTTTCTGCTCCACTGTGGTCCATTGGTCCACTTCCTGCCTCTGATTTCTTCTTCCTGTCTCTGTCTGGAAGATCAACCTTCCATTTCCTGCCCAGCTATTGACTGCCAGATATCTACTGAAGTCAATCAGATACAATTCTAGGTGGCCTTGTATAGGTGAGGAAGGAACAAATATTTATGAAATATGAGACCAGTTATGGGTCATAAAAGTAACAATACCAAGAACCAGCTAGTATTTAGCTCTCTGCTGGTGTAGAATTACCAATTGAACAGACAGAGACACACCTTCACACAATGTACCCCAACAGTTCTATGTTGCATTAAGTTTCTAAAAGTGAGCCACCAACCCTCGCTATTGTCTGGATCGTAGTGGTCGGTCACCTGTAGGGAGCGGTTTCCCGACCGCGCCCGTTAAGATGGCACCGACATCCAGCTTGCACTGTGGTAAACAAATGTACTACGAGTGTGCAATACTGTTCTTGGCATTAGGCGGCGCTATGCTAATTTGGTGATCCCCGCTCCGCCAATCCCTGAGGGACAAATCATCCTTCCCCCTTAGAGGGAGATATATAGAGAGAGCGCTCAGCGCTCAGCGCTCCGGGTTCCCGTACTCAGCATCAAGGTGTTCCTGAATAAAGGCTGTTGAGAAGAATCCGGAGTGTCGTGTCTTCCTTGCCGGTCGAGTTGGACGCGACAGTCACCCTCCTGCGACTCTCTCTGCCATAAACTCTGCTCATATTCCCTGTAATTGCGATGCTACCCACTGCTACTCTCTGTCCCTGGCAGCGGATACCCTTCTGGCTCTCTGTTGCCAGCAAGGACAGCTGTCTTGGCTCTCTGCTGACAGCTACTCTCGAGTCCCAGCAGCGGGCTACCCTCTCGATGCTCTCTGTGGTTATTGTCACAATTCTCAGTAGCCTGACAAAAGCAAAACTCTAGAAACTTGTAATCTATCAATCAGATTTGTATCAGTAAATTCTCACTCCATAAAATGTCCAAACAACAAACTCAGAGACAATTGATACGATATAACCTGCCCACCTAGATCAAACAAATTGTCCTATAATAAACCATCCCTTATAAGATATTTATAACTACCTGCAGCTATTTAGAGCCACACAGAGATGGGTCATCTCTGTCCTTTTCCATCTTGCTTCTCTCCTCCTTTCCAAAACTCTGTCCTCACCTTACTTTTTCACTGCCCAATCACAGGCCTTGCCTTATCTTGTGTCTGCTCTCACCTGCTCATCAACCACAGTTCTGTGTCTTGGCTGCTGTGCAGAGAGCCGCAGTTAGCATGAATGTGAGATGTCTTTGTGGTATGCCGACTTCAACTCACTCAGATACCTACTGAGACATGGCGAGACTGGAGCATGTATCGGTTAACCCATTGTATGCTGCTGGTGCTGTTGTGGGTATGGACTATATAAATGTATCAAGAAGCAGAATTATTGAGCTCTGTGTTAAACCTGCTTTGAACATTACAGGAGTTCTACTTGCTGCCTCTGTTTCTTCTGCTTCAATTGCTGTCTCCAAGTAAACCGGATACACAACACTATGGTTCTCATCTGTGTTTCTCTAGTGATTCATCAGGATGAATATCTCTCTGCATGCTTGTTGGCTACTTGTATATTTTCTTTGGAGAAATGTCATTTGTCCATCTAAAAAATTATTTATTTTTCTTTCATATATTACATTCTGACTGTAGTTTCTCCTCTCTCCTCCCCTCCCAGCCCTTCTTCTCCTCTTCTGACTCACTCACTCTTCCTTCATTTCTATTCAGTGACAGGCTTCCCAGGGATGTCAACCAAACATGGCATATCAAGTTGCAGTGAGAGTAGGCACCTCCCCTCAAATTAAGGCTTTAGGCTTTATTTGTTTTTTGTTTTTGTTTTTGAGGTGTGTGTGTGTGTGTGTGTGTGTGTGTGTGTGTGTGTGTGTGTAGAAGGGTTTCCTAGTTATCCTAGAACTCTGTAGACCAGACTGGCCTCAAACTTAGAGATCCATCTGCCTCTGCCTCCTGAGTGCTGGAGTTAAAAGTATATATCACCACTGTTTGACCATTTGTCTATTTTTGAGTCAGGTTATTTTTGCTAAATTGTTGAGTTATTAGGGCTTCTTTAAATATTCTACATATAAAAACTTCATCACGTATAAAGTCTGCAAACATTCCCCTCTGTTGATTCTTGTAAAGTGTAGATTTTTAGTTTTGATTTGCTCTAATTTATCTAGTTTTTCTTTTCTTTTTTTGTCATATTTTTCTTGTATTAGCCACAAAATCATTGTTACTTCTGCAATTCTGAGAAACTTCTGAGCTTTTCAAAAGCTTAGTTTGTGATGTTTAAATCTTTGATCTGCCTTGAACCAAGTTTTCTGTATGGTGTAAGGTAAAGATACAACTCTAATATTTTATATGATTCCAGTCCTTTAATCTCTTGCTCCTAATTCTATATATCCAGGCAACTAATGTGTCTTCTATTGCTCCACAGCAGTGATTCTCAGCCGCCCTAATGCCAAAACCCTTTAGTACAATTCCTCATGTTGTGGTGGCCCCATCATAAAATCATTTCATTGCTACTTCATAACTATAATTTTGCTACTGTTACGAATCATAATGTAAACATCTGGTATGCAGGATATCTGATATGTGACCCCTAGAAGGGTCATAACCTCCAGGTTGACAACCACCATTCTATATTCATTTTCCTTTTTTATAGAAATTGTATCAGTAGTTTTAGATCACAAAGGCCTGTTCCAGGGCAGAGATCAGCCATACCTTGTCTAGAACCTCTCTCAGGTCCCAGCATATATCAGTCTCAAGGTAGGGTGGAATAACAACATGAATCCTCTCAAGTCCTACCTGTTGTTTTATTTAATCCCTCCCCTAATCTGCTGAGCTCACAAGCCCTTTGCTTTCTGAAGTGTGTACGCATCAGGACTGTGTGTTGTTCTGAGTTCTTGCTGATGCTAACTCTCCACATTCCTGTCTCTCTTGCTGCAAGTGGCTGGTGTCATTAAAGGACCAATTGCCTGAATTCTGTCTCAGGGCGTTTGTCTGCTGAGCCTACACAGAATCTTTATTATTTAAAGCAAGTGGAACTACATGTTATTTGCCCTTTTTGGTTTTGTGTTTTTCTGTTGTGGGATATATTTAAATTACAAGCCTGCGGTTTCTAGTTAGCTGGGGCTGAAAAATCAGGTCTCCTGTCAATCACAGCTGATTTTTCAGCTATGGGGAACTTATGAGTCAGACTTTCCATTGCCCGGACAGGCATGGCTAGCATTGGTGAAAGGTTGCAAAAATTCTCCTAAAGGTTATTAAATATGTTGTGTTAAAATATGTTGTAAATTAGCAGTATTAAAACTAGTTCCGTGGCTGGGCTTTATTCTAGCAGTCAGGAGGAGGCCAGCTTGGTCTACAGAGTGGGTTCCAGGGTAGCCAGGGCTACACAGAGAAACTGTGTCTCGAAAAAGAAAAGCAGAGGAAAAAGAACAAGATAAAACAATTCCTGTGTATTGGAAATTGAACTCAGGACTTCTCACATGCCAGGCAAGTGCTTTACCAAGAGATCCAGCACTTGCTTTCTCTGTAACAATCTTCTGTGTAACTCAGGCTGGCCTTGGGTTCTCTATCTTCCTGCCTCAGCTTCCTGAGGGTTGGAATTACAGGTATGGACTACTTGCCTTGCTAGGGCTTGTGGCTTTTGAAGCTATGGTACCCTGAGGATGCTGAGTTTGGGGATAACACTGGAACTGCCGTGGGAGTCAGACTCCTGGTTCTGGAGGGAGATATTTTCACTGCATTTGTGTTATCTGAGAGTATGTGAATATTACATTCCACTCCTAAGTTTTTTTTTTTTTTTTTTTTTTTTTTTTTTTTTTTTGTCATCTTGACATAACTTAGGCTCACCTGGAAGAGGGAACCACAATTGAGAAGTCCTTACCAGACTGGCCTATGGACAAGTCTATGGTGAATTTCTTTGATTACTGATTGATGTGGGGGAAGTCATCTCTCTATAGGTGGTGTTGCTCCTGGGCAGAGGACCCTGAGTTGTACAAGAAAGCAGTCTAAGCAAACCATAAGGAGTGGGCCAGTAACCATCACCCCTGCATGACCTCTGCTTCCAGCTTCCTGTCCACAGTTCTGGCTCTGACTCTCTCCGGGAAGGAATGAGATGTGGAACTGTAAACTGAAACCAACACTTTCCTCCCTGAGCTGCTTTTGATGCCTTATCACAGCCTTAGGAACCCTAAGACACTCTTGTTCTTTAAATATGAGAGCGAACAAAACACTTTTGCTGAGACAAGTGATACTAGAACCAAGGCGAAGTTGGACGATTGTACAGTTGATGAAATCAGCAAAATGGTGGCCCCAAGCACAGTTTTAGAAGGAAGTTCAGAATCAAGGACCATGTGTGAAGTGAGCACCATTCCAGACTGTTGCCAAAAGATGTGGCATCAAAGGAGCAGATTAAGGGCTTTTCTATCTTCACATTAAAGAAAATATTGACCAGGCATGGTGGTGCACACCTTAGCCTGGTTACTTGCAAGGCAGAGACAGATGGATCTGTGTGAGTTTGAGGCCAGCCTGGTTTACATAGCACATTCCAGGCCAGTCGGGGCTGCATACTGAGACGTAGTCTCAAGACAGGGGGTAGGGTCGATAATGAAAAATATTTCATAGTTCCAAGGACAGAAATTCAGCGACCCACAGAGCTGATGGTGAGCTTCAGCTGTTGTAGTAAAGACTTAACGTGAGAAGGGACGCTTTATGCTTTGACCAGAAGGAGCCTCATGGTCATCAATCACAGTTCTTGTTCTGGTCCCCTACAAGGGAATCATCCACACAGTTAAATAGTCCATATTCTGGCTGTTAAATATCAGTTCAAGCAAACTAAGGTAGCGTTTCTTGTTTAGGAAATGATTTCAGGAGGCCAGTGAGATGCCTGAGAAGGTGGGGGTGGGTATGCTGTGCAAACCCAATGACCTGAATTCAATCCCTAGGACCTACACAAGTGTGGATGAAAAGACCTGACACCACAATTGTCCTCTAATCTCCACAGGTGTGCAACAGCAGGCGCACCCCTTCAACACACATAATGATAGTAGATAAAATTAAATCTTAAAAAGGGAAGAGATCTTAGGGGCTGTGTGTATACTCTGTTAGAGCATACTTGTCTCAGACTCCTGAGGATTTGGGGTCAATCTCCAGCAGAGCAAAACAAAGCAAAAATCAACCTAAAGGAAAACCATTTTTATACTGTTTATATCTGACGCGTAAGTAACTGTCAACCATGAACACAAAACACAAGGTATGGTACAGGCATAAACCTTATCATGTGCTTTCGTTATCCAAGTCTGGTCCCAACCTTCTCCGTAGACGACATTCCCCTATGTTTTTGTAAAATGATCATTGATGCTTGCTTGTAGAGCAGCTCAAGCGGCTGAAAATTAAAAAGAATAAAGTTAAATAGTCAGTATCCTGGCATACTTTTCTCGACCTGGCAGGCTCCTCCCCTGTTTATAAATGTCGAAACGTTAAGAGTTGATTGCTAAATGTAACAAATGTTGGGATAGAAAGGTAAAATTCAGCCCTCCTGTGTCACCAGAGGAGGCTGCTCTCAGGTGCAGTGGTTAGGTTTTCCTGCTCTTTATCTCTGCAGCTAACCCTGGGTCTGTCACCCGACCCCTACATGGCTGCAGACTATTCTGTCCTCAAGGTCATCAGAGTACACGCTCAACGTCTTCCCTTCTTGTGCACATAGCTATGTGCTTTTCTGAGTCAGACTCTGTTTCTTTCCTTAATTTATTTGTTCTTCTCTTATATATTGCATCTTGATGACAGTTTCCCTCATCACTCTTCCCTGTCCCTCCTACCTCATCCCTTTTCCCCCAGATCTACCCCTCCTCTTCGGAAAAGAACAGGCCTCCCAGGGATATCCACCAAACATGACATAACAAGTTACAATAAGACTAGGCACAAACCCTATACCAAGGCTGGACGAGGCAACCTAGTAGGAGGAAAAAGGTCCCAAGAACAGGCAGTATAGTCAGACACACCCTGATTTTCACCATTAGGGACTTCGACAAGAACACCAAGCTGTACAATCACAACTCTGTATGCAGGGTGTTTTTTAGCCAACACCCAGACCCAGGGTAGACCTCTCCAGCCCCTATGCTTGACCTTTGACTCTCTGGGTAGCCCCCAAGGTCTTCTGTTCCCATTCATGTGCTGCACAACCTCTATGGCTGGCTGTTCAGTTTCTTCCCGATGTACTCTTATGCAGCCTTAGAAAACACCGAAGTCCCAGAGACCCACACCCCTTTAGTACCAAATCCCACTAATCACCTGACTAACTACAGCTGGAAGAGTCTAGTCTCCAGGAGAAGCAAGCTTCCAATAGGTAATGAGTGGGAAAGCATTGAGCATTTCTTTGTGTGGTGTCTTTTGCCTCTGCCCTGCACATCTGTTCTGTTAACCAAAGCCCTTTCCCCTACTGAGTCCCTCCTCCCACCACTTGAGGTCCTGAGTCATTATTTTATTACCCCCAAGGAGGTTTAGCACCCTGGAGGCTCTACAGCTCTCTACTTCCCAGTGCACTTCTCAGTGATGGCCGGTGGAGTCGTGATCCTCCTGTGTGGCTGGGGTAAGCTTTACAGTGGGGAAGAGGGTCTCTGGGTCGTCTCTGCCTGGCAGGTTAACTGGGCACTGTTGGTCATCTCCAAAAGTTCTTAGGGAGAGTCAAGGAAAGGGCAGGGTCCTGCATCAAAAGGAGGACAGGTAACTTGCCTTTGTGAGAAGAGCCTGTGTGCAGAGCAAATGGCTGAGGTTCATATACAGATGTATAAAGGAAAGGATGCAGACGCCACCAGGGAGGAGACAAGGTTGGATTCCCCCTCCCAGGACCTGAGTGTTCTCCAAGTCTTGACTTCCATTAGGCAGGTCCCACTGCTATCAAGAGAATAGCCCACAATTTGAAATCTATATTGGAACCACATTCATGTATCATTTAAGAATCAGATTCATGCAGAAGCTCGGTTTGCAGCTTCTCTTTAGAGAAGTTAGGTATGGGTACTGGGTCTGCTCATGGATGCACCCTTAGAAATAGCTCTGTGGTTTCCCTGTTTCATGGTGCCTGCTGACTTCATCTTCCCAGGAGGGATTCAGTCTGGCTAGAAAGGAGCATGTATTTACTGGGTCCAGCTCTCTAAACATCTGAACTCCAAGTTCAAATATCTCTCTGCCACCTACTCAGACAAATAACCATTTTGGAGTGTCCTTGTTCCTGACTTTGTAGACTCCAGAATCCCGAGACAGTTGGGAATTCTAGCGGGGCAGGAAAGAAAGATGGTTGCTTATGAATATGAGGGAGCAGAAAGGCTCTCTAAAGGAAAGAGACCCATTGAGGCTTTGGGCTTAGTCATCAGAAAAGGGACGTGACTTAAGGATCCAGACAGTGTGCTGAAATCCGGCACACACCAGCAAGTGGCTGCAATGTTGAGGGGAACTGGGGAACAGCCTAGCCAAAGCTCTAATTCAATCTTCAGCCCTAAAAGGGGGAGCGAGGCATTCTAGAGCAGACACAGTAGATGGCCTAATTCCAGATCCCGATGGCCTTTGAAATAGCTTGGAGGGGACATTTGCCTGAACTATTGTCATCTGAAGTGGCTTTGTTCATTGTTTTGTTTCTTTGAGACAGGGTCTTGCATATCTCCCTGGCTGGCCTGAGACCCACTATGTTGACCAGGCCAGCATAACATTTATAGTGTCTTCATGCCACTGCCTCCCAAGTGCTGAGATTAGAGGCATGAGCTACCACATCTGATGGGTTTTGTTACTGGTTTTTTCTTTAAGTGTTATGTCTTTATTTGTTTTGTGTGCATGTATTGCTTCGAGAGTTCAGGAGTGTGGCAACAGCGTGTAGGTGAGGGTGAGAGGACAATTTACACGAATTAGTTCACTCCTTCCTATATGGGGGCAATCCCAGGGATTGAATTCAGGTCATCAGGCTCGGTGGCAGCTGAGACATCTCATTGGTCTGGGTTTGGCTATTTTTGAGGGAGGGAGAAGGATGAGGACCACCCAAATGGCTAGCCTGGAACCACAGTGGAGGTATAGTGGGAGGAGATGGGGTGCTTCTCTTGTGCAGGTGACATCTAACACTAGAGTGGGGTAGAGTATCAGGGGACCAGGAGACTACTGGGGATTTGGCTACGATGGCTTTCTACTGTTTTCTCCAGTCTTGGCTTCCTGTCATGGGTCTAACCTGGATGTGGAGAAGCCCATTGTGTTCAGAGAAGATGCCCCCAGCTTTGGACAGACTGTGGTACAGTTTGGTGGATCTCGGTAAGAAGGCCCTGCCTGTTCTCTTATGCCAACTCCTTTCAGGTCATGTAGGCAGGGCAGCTGCTCGTGGTAACTGGGAGAGATGCACCTTGGGTAAGAGAGAAGTCCTTCCATGTCTCACTCCTGACACTTTCATTTATTGTTAATGGGTCCAGAAGGGGCCATAAAAGTGTAGCTAAGACCTGCCCCTGAACAGGAGCCTATCTCTGTGTGTGGCCAGTGTAACCACACTCGGTCTGCTTGCAGTTTACTGTTCTACTACCCACAAAACCCGAGTAGCTCTCAGCGTCTCTCTGTAGAGACACTTTCTGCCTAGTGGTCACTGTGCTGGCATGAGCTGGGTGTGGTTAAGGTTGATGAAGTTACCCCCAAAGTATTGAGAGCTTGAAGAATTGGGGGAGGGGTGCTTAGAAACTATCAAAAGACTAAGAGACAGGAGAAACATAGTTCCAAACCCAGGAAGCCCCATATTTTTTATTTTGCATTGACAGCCACAGATTACAGAGGTGACCCCACCCACCTGGGGAGCTCCTGGTCTCTTGTCCCAGAAATGAGGACTGAAGGACTTCAAGTCACATGTGACATGGTCATAATCGAAGTGTGGGAAGCCAGGGAGGAAGGAAGGAAACCCAGGCAGGGAATTCCAGGCCCTGCCACAGAGGTCCTGTCAGTGAGCCAACAGGAAGCCACAGAGATCCCTGAACACATAACCACCTCTTCAGCCAGCTGGCAATCTGGGGAGAGAAAAAAAAAAAAAAAAAAACAGCTACAGACTCTAGATTCTGGGTTGGGTTTTTTTTTCTCTTTGTTTAAAAATCTAACAGTGGTGTAGGAATCTAAAGGGTCCAACTAAATGATACTTTTGCCAGCACAGCTGTTGTTTAGATCAGCATGCAGTCCTGTCCTGCAGTCCTGTCCTGCAGTCCTGTCCTAGCAGACCCACCCTCCTCATGCTAGACACCAATACCCAAAGGTAGCCATTTTGTCCTTGCATCTATCACCGGAAGTCTGTTTTTCGGCTCGATTGGTAATTTTCTGATTGTTACAGAGCTGTGCTTGTCCTGACTTAAAACAAACAAATAAACAGACATCATGGGCTCACTCAAAAGGCTGAGTTTCTATAGAAAGCACGAGTTCAGCAAAGAAGAGTCAAGTTTGCTCTTCCTTTGTGTCCTTGGGCCACACCCTGGAGTCACCTGGTGGGTTTTCCTCAGGAAACTCTTGAATTCCCCTAAATTATAGATGACACACAGAATTCTGTAACAAACCACTCTTGAGAGAAGGACCCTTTAGAAGCCCATTGACTGAAGGCTTTCTTGGCCATTGAAAAGAAACCAATATTTGATGATTTTTCTTGTGTGGGTCGATTGTTGTTAGTGATAAAATATTTCCAATTAAAAAAAATCCCTTGGGGTGTTTTACAAGTAAACTATTTACATTTCTATGATGAGAATTAGATACAGATTCTGATATAATTGTGTTAAATTGTCCACAGAATAAAACAAGCCAGGAAGCATCCCTTACATGCGTGTGGATAAAACACAGGATTGGTTTCTAAATGGCTTCTTTAGAAGCCCAGACTTTCCCCACAAAGTCTTACTTCCTCATGGCAAGATAGTTCCTTGTACTCAGTGCACCCCTGTTCCTACTCTGACCGTGGATTGTGATTGTTCCTCTAGACTCGTGGTGGGAGCCCCTCTGGAGGCGGTGGCAGTCAACCAAACAGGACAGTTGTATGACTGTGCACCTGCCCCTGGCATGTGCCAGCCCATCTTACTGCACAGTGAGTGATTACCCCAGGTATCAGGGTCCCCAGATCTCCTAATGTGCTCCTCTTAGCAGATTCCAGCTAAGACTATTCCCCCTCGATGAAGTTGGGTGGTTGAGTGTGACTACGTGTATCTGCCTTCTCAGGTCCTCTAGACGCAGTGAACATGTCCCTGGGCCTGTCTCTGGTGACTGCCACCAATAACTCCCAGTTGCTGGTGAGTTCTCTGGGTCATGGCATCGACGGATGGAAGCTGGGGGAAGGGACAGGAGTTGGGGAGGAAGGATATGCCCTGGAAGCAATTCTCACAGAGGTGGCCTCTGTTTCTAGGCTTGTGGTCCAACTGCACAGAGAGCTTGTGCGAAGAACATGTATGCAAAAGGCTCCTGCCTCCTTCTAGGCTCCAGCTTGCAGTTCCTCCGGGCAGTCCCTGCTACCATGCCAGGTGGGCTTGTTGAAGATGAAGCTTCTGGGGAGCAGAGCTGGTACCCTACAGTTAGAGAGTAAGGCCTGCTCTCTTCTGGAGGGCTGTGGCTTAGGAGGAGCCTTGGTAAGCCCAAGAGGTGGATGGGAGCACATTTTGGCTGACAAAGGGGACAGGAACCCCCAGGTGGTTGTGACTGGATTGGAGGAGAGCTTGTGTGCTGGACAAGCAGGGTGTGAAGGTCCCATAGTTTCTACAGGTATCTAGACACTTCTTGGTTTTCCACAGGGAAGACAGTGTCGATGGCTCCTGACTAAGTCGCCCGGACTCTCCAACTTTCTCTTAGTGGGGTGGGGGTGGGGATAATCCTTATTAGTAATATTCTGTCAAGCACCTTTCTATTTACGTTGAGGTGAGGGTACAGATAAACTGCCTCGTCTCTAACTTCTGAACGGAAACCAGGGACCATATAGAATGCTCAGGGAGAGCAATGCTTTAGACTGCAGAGGTCATGAAGCCACCAAGAGTGAAGGTTTAGTCCACAGTAGAGCAGCAGCAATGACACCAGCCCACAGAGGTTACTATCTATTCACTGATATCCCTGAATGTCACAAAGTTGGCTGCCAAGAACATAGGAACATAAACTAGGTACAAGAGAGGTAGGTTTGGTAGAAAGAACTAGGGTCTACTGTCTACCATCTGGGACCAGGAAGCACTAGGTCCTGGCAGTGGGGGTGGGGTTATCTTCTAGTTGCCTCTCTATGAGTCTAATGGCTGGTGGGTAGGTTTAACTGGTGAGAAAACCATGATCAGAGAGGCCCCACTGGTAGAAAGATGCCACAGAGCTCAGCCAACCTTCACCTGTTGGTTTGTTGCTTTGTGAGATGATCAGCTCTGTTCAGGCTTTTGCTGCTGGAGAGGATTCATTTAGTTCTGTTACAACTTGATACCTCAGAGCTGGTTGGTACCCAGGGGGCTTCCCCTTCTCTGAGGTGATGGGGAAGGGGGAATGGGGGAAGAGATTTGTGATGGTGGGACTGGGAAGAGAGGAGGGAGATGAGGGCTTCGAACATGATGTAAAGTGAATAAATAAATAAGGAAAAGGGGGAGGGTAAAGAAGCAGAGGAGACATCTGGCAGAACTTTCCATAAACCTGATAGAAACCAAGGATGGTTATTTTATCATAGGGCTGAAAGCTTGAGCAGAAATACAGGACAATGGCTACTCAGGTGTGTGTGGGGTAATGCAGTAGTGTAGACGACATTCATTTACTGCAACAATAAGATTGATTAATACGTATATTAAGTGACGAATACAGGGTCTGGTGGCACTCTGTGACAGTTTGCTGTTGTCCCCATCATCACACATACCAGACGTCTCTAGGCCCACAGAAGAGGGAATACCCAAGACTGTGGTCACTGCAGAAAGGGAAGTGGTGATCCTCCATTTCTCTCAGCACCCTTGAGGTTCTGGTGAGAGGAGCAGAGAAGAAGGGAGTGATGGGAGAGCAGAGAGAGGAAAAGCCTTTTCACTCTGATGGCATGTAGGAGGCAAGTTGTAGCTTTGAGGCCTGGGTGTGACAGCTCAGGACTGTGCTGGTCAGCTTGCTCACTACCCCGTGCCTAACACAGGATGTAGGTGTTAGTGGAGGCAATACCAGGGTCTTGCACATAACCCATGGCTCATAGCCCATAGCTCAGCGTGAACGAGGGGACAATCTGAAAGGCCTTGCTTATGTACATGCATGTGGCACGCCTTTTCTCTTACTATGTGACCTCGGGGAGGCCAGATCTTCCCAGAAACAGATTCTTTTTGAGGATGTTCTTGAGAGCAATGCTGGTAAACAGGGCAGTCTGGGGGGAAGGCAAGTACTGGTTAGCACTTTCCTTGCCACGGAAGCATTCTTTTCAGGAAGGGGTGAGAGGCTCATGAGCTGCCTGCAAGGTATTCAGAGAGCCTCTAAGCCTGCGGCTTTCATGTGCTGGCTCCTGTCAGGGACTCTTTAGTAACTCTAACCTGGACTTCGATACAATTGTTACTTTGGTCTGTTGTGGGTTCCCATTCTGGGGTTAATTCTGTGTTACATCTGGAAAAGTCTGTCACACAACCGCAAGGTAAACAGTGATAGGGTACTTACAGATGCTTCTAGGACCTGGGATCTTGAACACTAGTTGACCCGATATATAGGGCGTAACCCTAGCAACACACCTGTCCAGAGGGACTCTTGGGACAGTGAGAGCTGTTGCTGGCCAGCTCCATGTAGCTGGAAATGAATGCCTTAGTACTGGAAGGGGAGGAACCTGGCAGCTTACCCATTATTCTTTGCTGGTGCGTTCTGTGAGCCTTGAGAACTCCTGGCACATGCGATTGTAGGGACAACAGCCGGATCATTACAGAAGGCTGTACCCTGTACTAATGTAGATGTTTGTTGCTGCAATAGTCTAATGGGGTACACACTTACTATTATTATCCTCATCTTAGAGATAGGGAAGCTGATGTCCAGAGAAATTAAGCAACTTGCTCAAATTCATCAGCTTGGAAGTGGCAAAGCTGGGGTTCAGGGGCAGACACTTCGGTGCCAGAGTGTAACCCTGAACCACCTTTCCCCCTGCGCTTTATAACACCGAGAGAGCATTATCTAATGAAGATTTGAGTGAATGATTGCAGAGTCGGGCTCCTTTCTTTGCTGAGTAAGAAGCTATTTGAGGGCCCCAGGAGACAGACAGTTGACTCTTCTCTCTTCACTGCAGAGTGTCCAGGACAAGAGATGGACATTGCTTTCCTGATCGATGGTTCTGGCAGCATTGATAAAAGTGACTTTACCCAGATGAAGAACTTTGTCAAAGCTTTGATGAGCCAGTTTGCGAGCACCAGCACCTTGGTGAATCCTGGACACTGTGGCCTGTGGAAGGGTGACACAGATGCAGGAAGGGGGCCCAGCACAGCTGGTGGGGGAGGAAATCAAGTGGAAGAGATCATGCAGGGCTAAGACAAGGGCAGTGTGCCAATACAGTGCTCATTTAAGCTCTAACCCAAGAGCTTCTCCTGTGGCCTTTAATGTGTATCCACATGTCCATACTTTTTAAAAACTTTGAAAATGCTGAGCATGACGGTGCATGCCTGTAATCCCAGTGCATGCCTGTAATCCCAGTACATGCCTGTAATCCCAGTGCATGCCTGTAATCCCAGTACATGCCTGTAATCCCAGTGCATGCCTGTAATCCCAGTGCATGCCTGTAATCCCAGTGCATGCCTGTAATCCCAGTGCATGCCTGTAATCCCAGTGCATGCCTGTAATCCCAGTACATGCCTGTAATCCCAGCGCTGGGAGATTGGGGCAGCAGGGTCATGTGAGTTCAACTTCAACTGGACAATATAACATGACCTTTTCCAGAAAACACACTCAGAGAGGGGGGAGGAGGGAGGGAGAGGAAGGGGGAAAGGGAGTGCAGCCAATTTAACAAACAAACACAACAGCAGAAGAATTTTAAAAACAAATTAACAATTTAACTCTGAAACCTCACTGAAGATAATTCAATCAAGTGAGTGAAGTTTTCCTAATTGTGTTTTCAACATAATCAATGATATCTTTATCTTAAAGTGCATGGGGAATGAATCATAAATCCAAATTTTTTTTTCCAAGAGAAAAGGCTTAATTGAAAATAACACAGGGCCACTGACAAGATGGCTCAGTGGGTAAAAACACTTGTTGCCAACCCTGAGGACCTGTAGTGGAAGGACAGCAGCAACTTCTGAATGTTTTTCTCTGACCTCCAGATGCACATCATGACATAACACACATACACACACACACACACACACACACACACACACACACACACCACATTACACATTGTACACACATGTATACACCATACACACACACACCATACATACCATACACATACCCCATATCACACACACCATATACATACATAACACACACACACACACTGTACTCACACATATACACCATACACATATATACACCATACACACACACCATACATACCATACACATATCCCATATCACACACACCATATACATACATAACACACACACACACCCCACACTATCCATACCACACACCACACACACATCATACACACTCATACCATACACATACACCACACATCATGCACGCACATACCATACACACACACCACACATGCCACATATATCACATACATCACACATATAAGCACACACACACCCTATACATACACATACCACACACACACACACACACACACGCACGAGCGTGCGCCTCACAGAAGACATAAGAACAAAGGAGAAGGGAGGGAAGGGAGGGATGAAGGAGGGAGGGCACCTTGGGGAGTCCTGAACCTGGGGCTTCTGCTGGCTTTTGCAGTTCTCCCTGATGCAATACTCAAACATCCTAAAGACCCATTTCACCTTCAGCAAATTCCAGAGGAGCCCAAGCCCTCAGAGCCTGGTGGACCCCATTGTCCAGCTTCAAGGCCTAACCTACACAGCCACAGGCATCCAAAGAGTGGTGTGAGTCCCTCCTGCCTTGCTGCTGCCTCAGACGTGGCCTCCAAATCACTTCTCAACACTGAGTCAACACCAAGTTCTTCCTTCTTCTCTAGAGGTCACAGGAGGCTCTGGGGGAATTTTGGGGAGAGAACGGGGTGTAGCCAGAATCCTTTTCAGAGCCCAGTTCCCAGATGTGAGACCAGACTCCTTTGCAGTTATTTTTCCTTTACCTGGTTTGAGAGACCTTGGTGTGCTCCTTCTGTGTCTGGTCAGCACTGGGGCCAGGTTGTCACTATAGAACTCCCATGGGGTCTGGCAGAGGGTGTGGGTCTCCTGTGAGTCTGAGTGTTTAGGACCCTTGGTTTCCTGCACACCCCTGGGATCCCTGCACACCCCTGGGTGGTACAATAAGAATTGTCCCAAACAAGAGATCCTCTGGCTAAATGTACTCACTCTCCTATGTGGTGACTCTTGTACCTTGAATATAAGATTAAAAATGCAAGAGGTTTAAAGCCACACAGTCCACCCCTCTTAGAACCTTCCCTTAAGCACTCAGTGCTTTCCCACTGGTAGGACCTGGGGAGGGAAATTATATGAGGCAAAGAGACAGTGTGGTTCACAACTTTGGGGTGCTTACCATATGCCAGGATGCACTGTCTTTCTCCAGCAGCCTGGATCCCAGATCCAGGCTCATCCTAGCCTTAAACTTGGCTAGTGTTTGGTTCTGTCCGGTGCTGAGTTAAATTTCTTCTCTCCTTCCTCCCCTTCCTCCTCCTCCTTCCCTCATCCATTCTTTCCCATAGGACAGAATGGGAAGCCCAGTAAGGAGGCTTAGTCAGTGGAGTGTTTAGTAGGCAGTGACGCCTCCCTCATCCTGGAGGTGGACACAGGAGGATCAAAAGATTAAGATCATCCTGGGCCGATACTGAGATCCAACTCAGCCCAACATAAGACATCATGACAACTCATAGCCCAAAACAACGGCAACAGCATTACAGGAACTTAAGGGTTACCCTAATCCCTCGAGGCATTCTGCCATATATTAGAAACAGGGAGTGGTACATTTAAATGAATCAGTAAATCCCACCTGCCTGCCACAGCCTAAATTTGATCAGTTGCCTTTCTGCACACAAATGGTGCATGATTACAACAGGGCAAAATGAGATTTCGTCTGTCTTTAAAGGAAATCTAAATGTAGAGAATGTTCCATGCTGTGCTATGGTTTTGACTTCTACTTTTCAACAAAGGAGCTGAAGAAGTGGAATTACGATTTGCTGAATCCCCTTCCCAATGTTGGGTACTTGTTTTTGTCGAGTGTTCTTGGTGTGCTCTGGCTTAGAGCGTGGGGGCTTCACCGTTACATTTTAAACATTTTGTTTAGAGCTGCCACCTGTCGGACACTCCTCCACCTTCACTGTCATGTAATCTTCCCAGTGACCAGGCACTATTTGTCTCAGTTACCAAATCTGGTGGCTTCAAAAATGCATATACTTTTTCCCAATCCAGATGAGGTTCTGCAGATGTTCTTTCATGTAGCCAGAACCCAGAGACCTCCTTCGTATACCTGGTGTTCGTGAAGGACTGGGGAGAAAGGGCTCATGTGGAATAGCTGGATCTATGTCTACATGTGGTCTCTTTCCGTGGGCTGTTCCTCCCACATCTAGCAGAGTAGCCGGTCTTGCTCTGGCTCAAAACTATGGCTATGAATCTAGATCTTTGATAAGAGAGCTTGCCTGTCCATGCAAAATAAGCCCCTATATTGAGAAGAATGAATGTGAGCCACAGGGCAGGCCAGGTTTTCTGTGGAAGAACTATTTGGAACTAGTTTTGGAGAACAGTTTATGGCACAGCTACTGTTATTTTGCTTGGAGAGAATCAGAGGGTCAGAGAGGTTAAGTACCACATACAAAGCATGTCTGACTCCTAAGCGTCTGCTCCAAACCATATTGCCTCCTAGGAATAAGCTCACTGGTATAGGTTTTAGTAAATATCTAATATAAAATACCTTTATTATTAGTCTTTGTTCCTATTATAGCATTCCAAAAGGGAATCCTTTCTCTTTTCCTTTCTTTCCCCTGATTTTTGGGGGGTGGTGGTAATGGAGTTGTTAAGAGTAAAGGGGATAGGTAGTTGAGTTAGGGTGTGTGTAATTTTGTGTGTGTGTGTGTGTGTGTGTGTGTGTGTGTGTTCCATAACTCACTATGGTAGTCTAGCCTGGCCTGGAACTTACTCCCCTCCAGCCTCGGCCTCCAAAGGCTTAGATTGCTCACCTGTGCCACCACTGACAACTCTGAATAATTTTCACACCATGCCTGACCTGACCTGGGCTTCCTAACATATTTAGAAGAAGGGAAGCCTTTGCAAGCTGTCTTTCCAGAGTCAATTATGTCTCGATGATCATTTCGTTTTATTATCTGACAGGAATGAACTATTTCATAGCAAGAACGGAGCCCGTAAAAGTACCAAGAAGATCCTAATTGTCATCACAGATGGACAGAAATACAGAGACCCCCTGGAGTACAGTGACGTCATCCCCGATGCAGAGAAAGCCGGCATCATTCGTTATGCTATTGGGGTACAGTCTCTTTTTTTCTTGGGTTCATAGACCCTGCCTTCTCTTTCCCAGTTAAGGTCCAGGTGGCTTCTGCTGTTTAGAAGCCACTCTGTTGCAGGTGGGAGATGCCTTCCGGGAACCCACTGCCCTGCAGGAGCTGAACACCATTGGCTCCACGCCTCCACAGGACCACGTGTTCAAGGTGGGCAACTTTGTAGCACTTCACAGCATCCAGAGGCAACTTCAGGAGAAAATCTTTGCCATTGAGGGTAAGTGGAAATGAGGTCCCGCTTTGGAGCTGAAGATTTTGCTACCCCACATTTGCTCTGTAGAGCTCGGGCCCCAAACCCATTTTCTTTCTGTTCTGACTTCTCATGCTGTCATTGCTTTGGAGAATCTAAGTTACATGTTTACCCACAGGAACCCAATCGACGTCAAGTAGTTCCTTTCAGCATGAGATGTCACAAGAAGGTTTCAGTTCGGCTCTCACAATGGTGGGTGGAATGTGTGCCTGATAAATGGGCATTAATTCTGGGCCATCTGTGGGGTGGGATAAGGCCCAGAGGTAGATTTGCCCATAGGCTCTTTGATGGATCATTGCTCCCTGCAATCTGGGAATAACAGAGAGCAGGAGACAGCCAAAGTTCTTTCACACACATTCTAGTGGGTAGAGAGCACACAGGGAGAATTCCCAGACTGAATTATGTATTGGGATTGAAAAATAAAGATGCTCAGATGACACTGAGAGCTGAGAAAGGGCCAGCTCTGGGAAACGCTCAGAGTTTCTGCACTCAGAGCGGAAAGCAACTGAAAAGGTTCTGGGGCAGAAGTCAAAGTGTTGGGCTACACAGAGAGAAAAAAAGGCAGTGTGGACAGAGCAGGAGCACAGTGGGTAAGGGGCAGTGAGCAGCTGGAGAGCGGGAGGGACCAGACCACATGGATCAGGGAGCTAGCGGGGCAACAGGACTTGTTTGAAAGAGGAAGTACACCCAGAGCACCTAAAGAGATTTTCTTCTAATAATTTCGGGCTGAGCAGAGTATGGCAGAAATGAAACCAGGTTGGTTTTGACCTTCTCATGGGAGCTATTTCAAAGGTGCTTGGAAGGTCATTAAACGCTTCTTTCAGTGTTTTTATGTTTCTAAGTTCCCTATGATCAAAAGTTTAAAGGTGTAAATAAGGAATGCTGGGGAGGATAAGGTATTGCTCTGAAGCTGGGGTAGACCTTGTCGTAGGGGAGCAGAGAGAGGAAGAGGGGTGGTGAGGAAGAAGGGCCCCTATGTTTGGGAACACAGATAAAGAGCTTGGTTCCACTGTGAAAGGACTCAGGTGACATTCCAAGGGGACAGGTGGTGGTTTCCCAGCACAATGGTACCTACATATTGGGTGTGAGCAGGCCTGATGCCAGGATGGGAGAAGGTAGAACACATTTCATGAAGCCAGGAGGCAGGAGAGGCAGAAAGGAAATGGCTGACAAGGGCAATGTATCAGGGAGTTAAAGGGCAGACACTGGCAGTGGAAACTAAGGAAGAAAAAGATGAGAGGTGTTTGGAACAGGCTTCTCTGGATTAGAAAAGCATCCTGTTCCAGCCTGTCCCAGCCTGCTCAGCCCTGGGATCCTTTCCTCTCAGGATGGACCGGTTCTGGGGGCTGTGGGAAGCTTCAGCTGGTCTGGAGGTGCCTTCTTATATCCACCAAATATGAAACCCACCTTCATCAACATGTCTCAGGACAATGTGGACATGAGAGATTCTTACCTGGGTAAGAGGCAGCTATGGGAGGGGCGGGCGGGGCGGGGCGGGGCGGGGCGAGCTGCCTGAAGACAGAAGCCTTGGTGCTGAGGTCTGGGTCCCTCAGGTTACTCCACTGCACTGGCCTTTTGGAAGGGGGTCCACAGCCTGATCCTGGGGGCTCCTCGCCACCAGCACACGGGGAAGGTTGCCATCTTTACCCAGGAATCCAGGGATTGGAGGCCCAAGTCTGAAGTCAGAGGGACACAGGTTGGTACGGAAGAAGCTGGAATGGAGTGTGAGAGTGGGCAGTGTGGCCAAGGTGGAGGACATGGCAGGGCTTTGGGGCCTATGGAGGGTGTGTGGTGCTGGGAGAGAGGAGGGACCAGGCCCAGCATCTTTAGATGACTTCAGGCTCGGCCCCCAGATCGGCTCCTACTTTGGGGCCTCTCTCTGTTCTGTGGACATGGATAGAGATGGCAGCACTGACCTGGTCTTGATCGGAGCCCCCCATTACTATGAGCAGACCCGAGGGGGGAAGGTATCAGTGTGCCCCATGCCTGGTGTGGTAAGTGGGTGAGGATCCTGGCTGGTGGCATCTGGGTATGGGTGGGGGTCTGCCCAGGTTGGGCCTGACACTGCCTTTGCTCTGCAGAGGAGCAGGTGGCAGTGTGAGGCCACCCTCCATGGGGAGCAGGGCCATCCTTGGGGCCGCTTTGGGGCAGCTTTGACAGTGTTAGGGGACGTGAATGGGGACAGCCTGGCAGATGTGGCTATTGGTGCACCGGGAGAGGAGGAAAACGGAGGTGCTGTCTACATATTCCATGGAGCCTCAAGACAGGACATCGCTCCCTCGCCCAGCCAGGTGAGGCCATGTTGTCAGCCAGCTCTAGATCCTTCTCCTTCTCCATGTCTTGGGTTGCTTAAATTCAGCCTCTGGCTTTTGGCAAGAGCACTGCTGCCTTCCTTGGTTTCTTAGTAGTCTGTTTCCCTGAACTAAGTACTAAGCATTCTTGTGTTGGCACAACCTCCACTCTGTCGTGGACAACTTTGTAAAAGACTAAGCTTGACATCGAAGTCTTGAGTCATTTGCTGTGTGTTCTTTGTCTAAACGAGTGACGTACATTGGGCAAGCGTTAGTGGTTTTGCCTTTTTGTTTGTTTTGTTTTCCTGGGAAATAAAACTGGGGAAGCCAATTCCTTCCTTTAAAGATAATACAGTGAGTGTGTTAAGTACTCCAAGACCAAATATTTTCTGGATGTCTGTACAAGTGATGAATAAATCTATTTTAATCCGATGGCTGTAGTCCTATATTATTACTGGGTATTCCCTCAGGACAAACTGGACTTGTAGGAGGGTCCCCTTCTCTTTTTCTGAGCATCTCTTAGGACCCCACCACCACCATCACTTGCTTTAACTCCAGGACCTTCTTTTCTTATTCTCTCAATTCCTGGATACCGCCATCAGTTGGTTTTTATTTTCCTTTCCCTTCTTGATCAGAGGGTCACTGGCTCCCAGCTCTCCCTGAGACTCCAATATTTTGGGCAGTCATTAAGTGGGGGTCAAGACCTTACACAGGATGGCCTGGTGGACCTGGCTGTGGGAGCCCAGGGGCACGTGCTGCTGCTTAGGTGAGAAGTCCCTCACCTGCCACCTGCCACCCTTACCCGCTGTGTCCAGTGTGCTGGTCCTTTCTCATGTCTTTACCATCATTTACATCCCCAGGAGTCTGCCTTTGCTAAAAGTGGGGATCTCCGTAAGATTTGCCCCCATGGAGGTGGCAAAAGCTGTGTACCGGTGCTGGAAAAGGACTCCCACTGTTCTCGAAGCTGGAGAGGCCATTGTCTGTTTTACTGTCCAAAAAGGTTCACCTGACCTGTTAGGTAAGTGTTTACCTAAAAGTGGGTCCAGCATCACCCTGTTAGAAGCTTCTAAGGCTATGTTCAGGACAGAGCAAGCCCAGACACACAAATCTCTCAACCCTTTCCTTAGTTGCCTGAATCATGTCTGAGACCTTTCCCTCACTTTCTTCATGCATCCAGGCCTTTGGTTAGGTCCACCAAAGCAGACTTTCTCAGCAGTCCTCACACCTATTCTTATACTGTCTCCCCACTGTCCAACGAGAAATTAAACTTGATCTCAAAATGTAAAACTAGGCTTCTCACCCTAACCCTTAACTCCCTTAAACTGCTTTGTCTTAAGTTGTAGAAACCCAAATTCTTTCCTGGAGTTCTGTCCCAGCTTTGGTCCCTCCTTGAATCTTCTGTCTCGGTCTACCCTCTTCCTCCATGTGCTTTCATGAATGTACCAGCATAACCTTCCCTGTATCAAACTTTAGGAACATTCTTTTTCCCACACTTCATTCATGGACCATGTGCTTAGCTCCTTTATTAGATTGAGATTCGTGAGTGAAGGGACAATCAGTCTGTCTATCTGTCCAACTGTCTGTCATCTATCTATCTATCTATCTATCTATCTATCTATCTATCTCTGTCCATCTGTCCATCCATTCACCCATCCATCTATCCATCCACCCACCAACCCACACATCCATCTAACCATCTATCTAACCATCTATCTATCTATCTATCTATCTATCTATCTATCTATCTATCCATCCATCCATCAATCTATCCATCCATTTATGCATCCATCTATCCATCTATTCACCCATCTATCTATCTACCCACCCATGTATCTGTCTGTCTGTCTATCTATGTATCTATCTATGTATCATCTATCTATCTATCTATCTATCTATCTATCTATCATCTATCTATCTATCCATCCATTTATGCATCCACCCATCCATCTATCTACCCACCCATGTATCTATCTATCCATCCATCTATCCATCCATCCATCCATCTATCTATCTATCTATCTATCTATCTATCTATCTATCTATCTATCTATCTATCTAAACAAATAAACATAAACAGGATGTTCTGGTTCTAGTTGGTTTTTACATTTTTCCTTTCCCCTTTATTTCAGGTGATGTCCAAAGTTCTGTCAGGTATGATCTAGTGTTGGATCCAGGCCGTCTGATTTCTCGTGCCATTTTTGATAAGACTAAGAACTTCACTTTGACTGGAAGGAAGACTCTGGGGCTTGGTGATCACTGCGAAACAATGAAGCTGCTTTTGCCAGTGAGGATTTGGGTTTAGGGAAAGCCAGGGGTCAGTGATTGGTTGGGGAGAAACCAAGACTAGCTTGTCAGTCCCTGCTCCCTAGTGTGTGACATGGGAAGAGGGAGGGCAGTGACGCCAGAGAGAGCACAGCTGGGAGGAAAGCTTGGCTGCTCAGCCTGGATGTGGGGCTGTCTGGAGCCCACGATGAAGGGGAAGACGGATGCTGGTTCCTCAAAGTTACTTCTTTCTCAGGACTGTGTGGAAGATGCAGTGAGCCCTATCATCCTGCGCCTCAACTTTTCCCTGGCAGAAGACTCTACTTCATCCAGAAACCTTCGTCCTGTGCTGGCTGTGGGCTCACAAGACCACATAACAGCTTCTGTGAGTAGCTTTCAATGGAGTCCCAGGGACAGGATGGCTACATTGTGTCTCCATATTGCTTTAACAATTCATAATAGATCCTCATTGTCCACCACTGGCAACAAACCCAAAATGTCCCCTCAACTTCTCAGGCCCAGCAGAGCTTGTACCCTTGCATAAGACATAAACACATTCTACACACTGCCTCTTCTCTCTCAGACTTTGCTTGGAGACTTTGTCTGCTATAATTCTCCTTTGAAGAAACACTTCCTTCTCCCTGTCTGAAGTTAAGTGTCAACCTCAGCTCCTGATCACACTTGGTGTCTCCTGCCTCCCACCTTTTCTCCTGCCCCCAAGTTCACTATGACTACCCCATTTCAACGTGGTGTCACTAGGGACCGAAATGATCCGCGTCTGCATTGGAACCCCCATTTCTTGAGCATTGTAGCCATATCTAAGTCACCTGAAGGTTTTACTTCCCCAAACTTCCACGTAGTGGAAAACTCCTGTCTATTATAGGCATTTAGAAATGTCCGCTGAGTAGCACCTGTGGTGCACCGTGGACTTGATCCAGCTCAACCTTGTGGTGAAGTCTAGATCCTGTGTTGTTTTTCCCATTCCAGACTGCAGCCTATGTCTACTCCTTGCTAGTGTCTATGAGAGTCACGGGAGGACAGGCATGCTAACTGTCCGATGAGGTGCTCAGAGAGACTCATCTAGACTTGGGGGAAAAAGGACCAAACCATTTTGTTTCAGCTGCCGTTTGAGAAGAACTGTAAGCGGGAACTCCTGTGTGAGGGGGACCTGGGTGTCAACTTTAACTTCTCAGGGTGAGTGCAGTTTCCTTTCATGTGATGAAGTGCTTGCGATCCCTGACTTCCTAAGAAAAGGAATTCTATTGGAATACTATTGGCGCATGGTTCAAAAGTTCCTGCCATCTTGCCTCTGCCCCTGATTCAATTTTCAGCTTGCCTTCAGGCTTGCCTTTCTCTCCTCAGCCTGCAGGTCTTGGTGGTGGGAAGCTCCCCAGAGCTCACAGTGACAGCAACTGTGTGGAATGAGGGTGAGGACAGCTATGGAACTTTAGTCAAGTTCTACTACCCAGCAGGGCTGTCTTATCGACGGGTAACAGGAATCCAGGTAAGTCGGTCCCCTGGACTCGACTAGACAGTTTTGGCCTTTTCTGTTCCTGATACCAAAATACCATTGGCTGAGTACGTTCTAAAGAATTATTTTGAAAAGAAATATTAAAAGATGATTATTTGGGCTTATGGTTCTGGAAGTGCAAACCTAAGAGATGCATCTGGTGGTGGTCTCAAGGCAGAGTCTCATGCCAGTTCAGGGAGCGATGTGGCAAAGACCGGCGGGGTCTTTCCTCTTCTGCCGTGGGGTTCCACATTAATGACCTTGTCTAATTTTAATCATGTCCCAAAGGCTCCACTTTTGAATGTCACAGTCTGGTTAAGTTTCTACCTTCTTAATACCTCACAGTAGTGATTAAATTCACTACTCACACACAAAAACTTCACACACGAAATCTTGGGTCCTTAGGCCATTTTCAAACCAAAATGTTTCTCTCCTGCCCTATGATCTCCTGTTTTATAATTCTTCTGCCATGTATGTGGTATCAAATAGCATCATAGACAAATGTATATTAAACCTATGTATCCATTAATAAACAATACTGAGCAAACATCCATAAATTAGTACCTAGACAAAAGCAGAAAACTGCCAGCATTCTCAAAGCTCCCAACTCTGTATCTTTCCCTATCCCTAACCCCATTCTCTCTCGTAAGATAATCATATTTTTAACTTCCTGTTAATCACTTCCAGGTTTTTGTAGATTTGCCTGCCATCCATGAGTGTGTCTGTAAATCATGCTGTTCAGTTTTGCCAGTGCTCATACTTTACGTAAATGGTATACGTGTTCTTCTGTATCTTCACCCCTTCCTTCTGCACTGTTTATGAGATTCACTCATGTTGCCACATGCAGCTTGTGGTAAGCTACAGTGCTGTGTCCAAATACCTGCCAAGTTCTCTGTGCAGCCACCGGTCAACAGGACAGACTTTCTATTCAGCTTTCAGAGTGTCAGTATGGTCTCTGGTGGAACTACCTCACAGCACTAGTTAGCATCTATTGGGGAGCTGCTGGTCTCCAGTCTGTGCTGGAATCCCCCCCAAAAAAGATGGGCTAAGTACTAGCCCCAGCACCAGGATAGATGACCTTGGGACACCAGCACCAGATTGAGACTGCCGAGATGTCATCTTCATGACTGAAACGCCCCTATTCTCTGCCCCATTGTCCTGAGTCAGCCGTTGCTGGATTTCCCAGACAACACTCTAGGGTAGCCTAATACAATATAGTTTAAAATATATTCATCACATCAGTTCCATTTCTTTACAGAGCCCTGACTGACACACCTTCTAAACTGTGAGCCAAATATGCCTCTGCACAGAGAACTTGCCAAAATTATGCAGCCCTGAGGTTTACTGTTTTTCTGTCTTTTGTGAACAAAACCAACATCCTGGCTAACACACTTTGGTCAGCAAGAACAGTTAGCAAAGAAGCAAAGCACAGGAGGCATAGAGCAAGGCTAGTGCATTTAAAGACCTTTCTGGATCCTGAAACTAAACTGGACCAGGTCTTTGATAGATTAGTCCTTTGGTCTGGTTTCAGCCAGTGTCGGAGCCTATGTGCTGGGTTTGAAGGTCAGAATGCTGCCTCTAACATGGTGTCAGTTGTGCTGAGATCTCAGGGCCTGTTACATTGGAGTGAGGGCAAGCAGACAAAGAGCAAGGTTTCCTTCTTCAATGTCCTTTTCTGTCAACTGCCACTAGAGGTTTGTCCCAGATGTAGGGTGAGACTTCCTACCTCCATCATATTAAGAAAAGCCTACCACAGATACACCCATCAGCTTAGGGTTTAGTAGATTCCAGATGTTATCAAGTTGACAATCAAGATTAGCACCCGTCACAGAAGGGTCTGTTCGTGGTAGGGGAGGCACAGTGGCTGCAAAATGGCCTCTGTGGTGTAAGGGAGTCAATTATGCCTCAGCCGCAAAGAAGAAACAGAGCTCAGACAGGATGCTATATGCCTCAGGACTGTTCAGAGTGGCGAAGCCTCAGGTTCAATAAGAAACCACACCTAATAAAGTAAGGTGAAGAGCAACTGAGTAACCATGGGGCTTCACTCACACATATGTGAACACACACAAAGTTTAATTAAAAAAACAGATATTAATAGGCTTATAGGGACAGTAATATATTTTGGTGGGTAAGGGAGCTTGAACCGAAGACTAATGATATGAAATTGATCCCTAGAAACAACATAGTGGCTCGAACTGACTCCTGAAAGTTGTCTTCTGACCTCTGTATGTGTGGCAGGGCACCCTCCTTCCAAATAAATATTAAAAAGAAAAAAAAAGAAGAAGAAGACCTGTTCAGAATAACCTGTATTATCCAGCTAGGCTGTATTCCCCCAGCGTTTCCAACTCCCCACACAGACACGTCACTGAGGACAAAGCATACAAATGGGTGCCATTCAAACCCTAATGCAACAGTAAACAGTTTTACTGCTGTATGAGACCGATGCCCAGTTTATTCATTCTACAGCTGATAGTTGCTTTCCTGGTTTGAGCCATGACTGTTTTTGAACTGGTGTCCTGGTGTACAACGGGTTATATTTTGGAAGGTTTATATCACACATGGATTCTATAGCTTTTTTTTAAACCTATTTATGCTCTGAGCAGCACGTGAGGGCACCCGTGCCTGTCTGTCTATCAGACTTTATAACCATCGATGTAATCTCATATCTCCTTGTAGTTTTTGTTTGGAATATTCTAGAAATGTTGTGGAACTTTTATGGTCCTTTGGGTCTTTTCTTTGGGATGTGTCTATCTACATTTTTTTTCCTGTTCTTTCCTGTATTTAAAAATCTGGCCAGCACAGTGGCACATGCCTTAATTCCAGTACTTGTGAGGCGGAGACAGGCAGATTTCGGTGAGTTTGAATCAGTCTAGTTTACATAATGAGTTCCAGGCCAATCAGAGCTACATAGTGAGATCCTGTTTATTAAAAATGACAATGACAACACCCTGGGTGTGTGACAATCACCTTTAATGGCAGAACTCTTGGGTGGCAGAGGCAAAGGGATCCCTGTGAGTTTGAGGCTAGCCTGGTCTACATAGTGAGTTCTAGGCCATTCCAGACTAGCTAGAGAGACCCAGTCTCAAACACTGATTCACAAGGGACCTTTACATGCTCTAATGGTCCTGCTCTGGTGATGTGCTAGTGAAGCATCTCAGTCTCTGCATCATGTCTTAGCTCTATAAAGCATGTCTTAATTCAACTAGAATTCAAGTCTATTGGTCTTTTCCTTTATTCTTAGTATTTTTGCATATGAATCTTGTTTAGGAAATATTGCCACATCTCAAGGTCCCAGTGTGTGTCTTCCCACCTGCCCATAGGCCTTAGGCCTTTGCTCTTTGCTCCCCTCTGCACGTCCATACTTTCTCCCAGACTTATACACCAAGGGTCACTGCCACCCCCTTTGACAGACACTCTGTCTCCTGGTTCCTGACAACTCCGATCAGGAACTCAGTGACGACAAGGTGTCTTGGTTCCAGGCTAACCTTGAACTTCTGAATTCGAGGGTTATAGACGTGTGCCATCATGCCCAATTGATAAGGTTCTAGGAATCAAGCATGAAACAACTTTATAACATCCCCAGCCCAGAAAAGGTGACTAAGGGTACTCACCACCAAAATTGATGACCTGAGCTCAAGCCTCAAAACTTCTGAGTCACACACACACACACACACACACACACACACACACGCACACAAACACACACAAGCACACACACATACACACGTGTGGGATAAACATGTAATAAAAGGTTATTTAAACTTTAAAAAGTGTTTCCCAGGGAAGGGATGTAGTTTAGTGATAGAGAACGTGCCTAACATGCATGAGTGAAGTTATAAAAATCTCTATTCCCTTTAAAAATCTTTATAATTTTACTTTTGTACAGATAAGTCTTAGAGTTTATTTTAATGCATAAATAAGGTAGGGATCCAATTTCATTTTTCTTTATGTAGTTTTATTTTTCAATATGGGATGATTTTCCTTGGTGTCACTTATTGAGAAATCTGTTGTCTCCCAATGCTCCGCTGTCATATGCTAGTCCTATATACACACATATGGCTAACTGTGCTGGTTTGGATGAGCAATGCCCCGCCTCATAGTCTTAGGAGTTTTAATACTTGGTCCTCAGTTGTGGCTCTGTCTGGGAGGTTAGCGGCTGCAGCCTTGCTGAACAAAGTACGCCACTGCTGGGTTAGTGTCAAGAGGAAAAGCTTTTGGCTGCTTGCAGCTTACCCTTGCAGCCTTATACTGTGGTTGAAGGTGTGAGCCCTCAGGTTGTGCTCTGGCCACCATGCCTGCTGTTTCCTGTCATACCTCCCCTAGGTGGTGGACTTGCTTCCTTCTGGAACCGTACCAAGTAAACTCTTCTCTATTTACGTTGCCTTGGCCATGTTTTTTTTTTTTTTAGCATAGCAACAGGAAAGTAACTAACACAGTATCTCGAATTCATCTCCTCTCCTGTAAGCAAGCTCATCAGTACCCACTCCGCTTGGCCTGCGAGGCTGAGCCCACGGGCCAGGAGAGCCTGAGGAGCAGCATCTGTAGCATCAACCACCCCATCTTCCAAGAAGGTGCAAAGGTCAGTGCTGTCTGCCCCCCAACCCTGATCCTCAGCACTGGACTCCCTTACTCTCCCGTGAGCCTCTCCATTTCCACGTCTTCTTTTCTCTCCCCTCAGAGCACCTTCATGATCACTTTTGATGTCTCCTACAAGGCCTTCCTGGGAGACAGGTTGCTTCTGAGGGCCAGTGCAAGCAGGTGAGCCCGGGAGAACTATAGTATGTCATCCCTACCCCAGTTTTAGTCTCCAGCTGGGTATCTGCTTCCTGGATTCCTTCACAGTTATCCTCCACTCCTTTTCCCAGTGAGAATAATAAGCCTGAAACCAACAAGACTGCCTTCCAGCTGGAGCTCCCAGTGAAGTACACTGTCTATACCGTCATCAGCAGGTAAGAACCCTTTGCCCTTCCCTTGTGCCCGCCAAGCATGGGATCTCTTGGCTGGCTGTTTGTGTAGTAGGTTTCTGAATCAGCCTGTTTCATGATGGTGACTGAGACAGGATCCTTGTAAAGAAGAGGTTTTTTTTTTGTTTTGTTTTGTTTTGTTTTGTTTTGTTTTGTTTTATCTCACAGTCTGGAGGGTGACAGTCTAAGAAGCACAGTGCCAAATTTGACCAGAGTCCCCTGGACCACAGATGACAGAGGGCATGGCAGAACAGTGAGCTAGAGGGTGACACAGCTAGGATAGGGAGACAAAGCAAAGGAGGTGCCAGCCGGCCCACTTCTCCCTACGTCCTCCCCTCATAAAAGTCTCAACCTTCCCAGCATCATCACCTGAGGGCCAAGCTCCCAACACAAGAACCCTTGGAGAACACACTCAAACTTTCCCATCTTCCTCCCTCGAGAATTCTTGTGTGGGTTTACAGACATAAATCTATCCATATCCATATCCTCTATCTCTAACTCTATTTTGACCTATCTAAGCATCTTTATCTATAATCTGTATAGCACACCGTGAAAAGCTGTATAACCCTCTGGCACACCGGTCTGCTGCTGGCACACGGCACGCTTCATTGCGGTTGTTTAATTCCACCCCTTCCTCCAGTACTCACTCTTCCTTTCTCACGAAGCTTCCCTAGACTCTGAGTGAAGCTATGAGATCGAGGGCAAGGCTTTTCTGGGCCCTGCGTGCTGGGAGCTTGTCCTAACAGGATAGGTCTGTCACCACACAGAGTCCAAGCAAGGTCAGAGGAGGGTAAGTGGGAGAATACAAAGCTGCAGCTATGGGATTTGAAGGTGAGTTGGTGAACTCAGGGGCAGGGCAAGCCAGAAGCAACAAGGGACTTTCCACAGTGGACTGTTACTCTGAAGTGGGGAGCTGTCGGGCTGAGTCCCATGAGTAGGGCTTGCTCTGTGGCTGCTGGGTGTATGGTAGAACTAGAGGGGTGTCAGGATCAAATATGTCATTTTCAGTGACATGACCCGTGGATTACATGTATGAATCTCATCTTTCCTCCTAGGAAAACACAGCTTACAGTTAAATGTACTAGGAATATTTCAAGCATTTTTTGGTTATAGTGGGGTTTTGGAAGATTTACTTCTTATTCTTCTTACTATTACTAATTTTACTTTATACTCTGGATAACCATATTGTTATCTCTATTTTTACCAATAAAAAAATCAAGAGCTTTAATAACCTGCGCCTGTATTCACTGGGTAGGCCGCACTGAATGTCTCCGACAAGGCCTCCCTGTGTAACAGGGCTGTTTATATGGTCCAAAGCAAGCAGGTGTGCCCAGGGACTTCTTCCAGAAAGAGTTTGTGCCTGTGTGTATGTGTTACACACCTCTCAAGACTGAGGAAGGCTGGGTGCTCTACTCAGCTTTGACAAGAAGTTTGAGTTTGGGGAAATGGCTCAGAAGGTGAAGTCACTGCCAAGCCTGGGACCCACACGGTAGAGAACATTAAATGGACATAGTGTCACACGCCTTCCCCCAGATAAACAAATATGTGTGGAATAATTGTTTCTCGAAGAAAAGAGGTTTGGGGCTGGAGACTTTAAAGTAAGAAAAGGGAAGCAGAGCCCAAAGAGGTTTGAGAGGCACAGGAAAAAAAAAAAAACCTCCGGAAGGTTACAGAGACCTCAGGTTTGCTGGACACCGCTGCAGCCCCTGCAGGACTCTAACACGCTCTTCAGGCTACTTTGTTGAGTGGGAAGTGGGGGGTGTGAGGCACGAGCTTGGGTAATTCTTCAGCAGTGCCTCGGCTCTGAGAACTGAACCTGGGTCCTGGTGCTTGCTAAGCAAGTGCCCACCAGATGGCCACATCCTCAGTCTCCTCCTGCTGGTAAGTGTCTAGTTGATAGTGTGGAACTGTCGGGCTCTGCAGTTCTGGGAAGATGCTCTGGCTTCTGGTGCTGGTGAAGCGTGTCAGCCCTTCTTATAGTTTAAAACGGGGCCTCACTGTGTGGCCCTGGCTGTCCTGGAACTCACTACGTAGACCAGGCTGGCCTCAAACTCACAGAGATCTGCCTGCCTGCCACTTGCTTCTGCCTCCCAAGTGCTGGGATTACAGACAGGCACCACCATGCCCTTCCTGCTTAATTCTATTGAGATCGGAGACATCAAGCGTTGAGAAGGGCCATGACTTAACTGTTAAAATCCTCAGGACTATCCAAACACCCTGTGAAAAGACTTTTGAGGGTGAAACTTTTTGTTCACATGAACAGTGGTATTTGGCAATACATTTTCAAAAGTAACTATGTTCCTCGTTATTTAACTTAAATTTTTATTTTTGATAGTTTCATACAGGAGTAATGTATTTACACAGTCTACTCCCTTCCTCTCCCCTCCTACTCCTCTTGTGCCCCTCTCTACCCTCTTCTGTAACATAGAAAATGTCTACTGAAAGCCACGGATAAGCAACCTTTGCGTTTGGAAGGCAGGCGTAGAAAGATTGCTGTGAAGATTGCTGTAAACTTAAGGCTGGTCTGGGCTATGGTTTGAGCGTATGTCATAAATAGAGAAGAAAGAAAAATGAGGAACTGGTAGATAGAAACCTGTCGGCATTTAGGGCCCCTCTTGGCTTGAGTCCCTAGGTTGTTTCCTTTCACAAGTGTTCGCCTGCCCCAACTCGACTGTATCTGCTTCATTATCTGCCATCAGAGACAGGTCTCACTCCATTTGTCCCAAGTAATCCAGCCTTCACTTCGAAGGTCTCCCGTAGGCTTATTTATTCTGGCAGAAGACTTTGTAGTAGTTCCTGGGGCCACTTCCTATCTGCTAGAGGGGGCATAGAAACGCTTTCTCACCACTGGGAAATGTTCATCAGTACAAAAAACAAAAAAACAAACAAACAAAAAAAACATGCAGATGTTGGGTCTCTAAGAGAAAATTGCTGGACCTTAGGAACATTTCCTGCCAAAGAAAGAGCTGGAACAGATCCTTGGGGGGTATAAAGAAGTCAGTACACCAGGGAAGAGCTGGTAATTCCCATGCCTGTCAAAGGCACTGAGGGGAGGGGAGGGGAAGCTGGTACTGAGGCTGCTGATACATTTGGAGACCATTGTTTCCCTGCATCCTCTGCTGGGCCCAGTACTCTGCAGCAAGCTGTGGTTCAAATGGAGACAGACAGCATCAGAGCGATTTTCCACTAACGCTGTTTCCTCCAGGCAGGAAGATTCTACCAAGCATTTCAACTTTTCATCTTCCCATGGGGAGAGAAGGAGAGAAGTCGAACATCGATATCGTGTGAGATGCTAGAGAATCTATTTGGTCTCAGCTCAAGATGGGGAAGACTGGAGAACTGGGGGTAAGAAATAAATAGGGGTGCTCTAGGGATCATACCGGTATCTGGTCTCCATTCCTGCAGGTGAATAACCTGAGTCTATTGAAGCTGGCCATCAGTGTTAACTTCTGGGTCCCCATCTTTCTGAATGGTATGGCTGTGTGGGATGTGACTCTGAGGAGCCCAGCACAGGTACCAGCCTGAAGTATCTTTCTCTCCAGAATCCCTTTCTAAAATAATGCCATACTCTTATCAAGATTTCCCCCACTCCTAGGGTGTCTCCTGTGTGTCGCAGAGGAAACCTCCTCAGCGTCCTGACTTTCTGACCCAGATTCAAAGACGTTCTGTGCTGGTGAGAAAAGCCATGTACTGGGGTGGGGGGGGGGCACAGGAATGTACTGATGAATCAGAGTTGTGCAATCAGCCTGAGATTTTATACTCTCTACTCAATGTTATTTTTTATTTCATCTTTTTGTTTCTTTCTAAGTAAAGGCCCCTTCTCAGCTTTATTCCCCTCTTGTCCCCAGGACTGCTGCATTGCTGACTGCCTGCACCTCCGCTGTGACGTTCCCTCCTTGGGCATCCAGGATGAGCTTGACTTCATTCTAAAGGGCAACCTCAGCTTCGGCTGGGTCAGTCAGGTCTGTGGCCAATAGCAGACCAAGGTCCTTCCCTGGTCCATGTGTGCGTGGTGGCTCTGAGGCATCTTTGTCTCAGGAGATCTAATTCCCAGCTCTGCCCCCACCCTCTCTTTCGCAGACATTGCAGAAAAAGGTGTTGCTCACGAGTGAGGGTGAAATCACATTCAACACGTCTGTGTATTCCCAGCTGCCAGGACAGGAGGCATTTCTGAGAGCCCAGGTAGTGGCTGTGGCAGGCAGGAGCCAGGCTGGTGAGGGGGCTCTGGATGCGTGTCTGTGGTGTTGGCTGAGGGGTTTGCCAAACTGCATGGAGGGTGAAGATCCTGAGGCACTCAGAATGCACGAATGCTTCCGTATGCCCAATCAAGCATTCGTGGGTATTGGCAAAGGAGGGGGATGGATAAAGGTGTGTGGGGGGCTTGTGAAAGAATGGGCACTCACTGACTTTCAAATCAGATAGAGACAATGCTAGAAGAATCTGTCGTCTATGATCCCATCTTCCTCCTGGCGGGCAGCTCAATGGGAGGTCTGCTGTTACTGGCTCTCATCACAGTGGCACTGTACAAGGTGAATTGTTTTCACATCACTTCCCTAACACTACTAGAGTTCACCACCAGCTCTGCCATGCACAGTGAGAACTCAGATCGTGGTTGTGGTGAAGGCTTGGCCACGTGTTTGTCCCTGTCGCTTACATTTGCTTGGTCTTTCTGTTTCTCCGTTTTGAAATAACAATAAGCCTCACGCCGCAGAGAGGCTCGGGTGATAGAGGCATGCCTTATGTGTAAATCTGCCTGACAACGAACCCGTGCCTTTCTCCCAGCGTTCAGTGCATTTCCACTGCTTGGCACACGGTCTTTCTCAAGGCGTGACAGCTGTTCCCACGACCGCTCTGCCACACTGCTGAGAGTTCTTTTGGTTCTCTTATCTTCAACTTCTCAACTTTCTTCCCATCCCTCTCACCCAGTTTTTCTGACTCTATTACATTTTATAGCTTGGCTTCTTCAAACGTCAGTACAAAGACATGCTGGATGGTCAGCCCGCAGATCCCGCCCCAGCCGACCAGGCAGACGGCTATGAGACTCCTCCGTATCTTATGTCCTAGGGACCCACACTCCTGTGCATCTCCACAGTGAAGAGATTGGTCTTGCTTTTGCTTATGAATCTACCAGCATGAGAACAAGTTCCCTACAGCTCTGGGCTAGTCTGGGAACCTTCCCAGACACAATGCCATGCCTCCGGAGCTAGAAGATTTCTATGCTTTTGTCCAGGTGTCAGACTTCAGCTGAATATATATATATATTTGCAAGAGCGGGGGTGGGGGGGGGTGGGGTGGGGTTAGCATACATTTACATATGGACAAGAATTAGCACACAATACAGACTGAGGGGAATATGCTCAGTATTCAACGTGTTGCTTGTATGAATTTTTAAAAAATAAAATGAATGTTCAAAAAATTCCAAAAAAAAAATAAATTAAATGAAAATGCAGGGAGGAAAACATCACATTATCCTTATATAAAAAATAACCTGAACTGAGATACTAACTACCCCAGAGCCCACCAGCCCCTTCCACCATGCTGTTCCCAAAGAGCCAGAGGACACCAAAGTTCCACACCTTTATTGCACTTGGAGTTGTCCACTGGAACCTCAGGGGCTCTCAGAGCCCGTATGCAGAAGGTCAACTTGGAGATTGTTGGAAGAGTGTGTCCACTGAGACTTTAAATGTCCTCATAGCCGGTGGGCAAAGGGTTGACATGGGGATTGTGGAAAAGTGTGTGGTTACCATCCCCCCAGGAGAAGGGCTGTGGAAAGAAGGCAGACAGGTCACCGCAGGTCCTCCCCTGGGATTCCCCTGCATGCTCCCACTCAGTCATCCTCTGGCATACCTTGGTTCGGATGCGGAGGTGGTGGTAAGGGATGAACTCTGGGCGCTCGTGGTGGCCAGCGTGCATCCAGCAGTTAAGGGAGCAGAGGGCTACGCCGGGGAGAGCCAGCACAAAGGTCAGGAGGCGCCAGGTGTTGGCTGGGAGAGCAAAGTGAAGGTGAGACCAGAGTCATAGGCAAAAGCTGTCACTGGGCCTGGAGGTCTGAAACATCAGTGCCTGGTAGATCAGAAGAGGGAAGCCAGGAGAGGGAGGGGAGGGGAAGCAGGGGGTAAGAGAACAGGGCTAAGCTACTAAATCACAGTCAGGCCTGGCCCCACTTACCTCCTGCCCCTCCATGGTCTCCTTTGGCTGCACTGGCCAGGCTCCGGCTCAGGACCTTAAGGGGCAGAGCCATTGTCGAAGGGAGGCTAGAAATGGCACTGTCCTTCTCTGTCTCCTTCACCCAGGCTAGAGGCTCTCCTCCCCGCTCAGAGCCAATCACCTGTTAAGTCTGCACATGGGTGGCTATTTTTAGGGGCTTTCTCTATCTAGAGTGGGTCTTGACTGGCAGGAGATCCTCTCCAGGCAGCTGATGCAATGTGCCTTTCATTTTGGCAAGAGGACATTTAAAGCGAAACACACCCCTGGCTTGGTGATACAAGTCCCAGCCTTGAAATGTGCAGGCAGGAGGATCAGAGTTCAAGGCTACTGTGGTCAACTTGGTGAGTTTGAACACAGCTTGAAGTACCTAAGACCCCATCTTTAAAACAAAATTTTAAAATGGGCTGGGGTGGTGGTGGGAGCGTAGTTCAGTTGGTAGAATGCCCGGAGCATCTGCCTACCTAGTACCCATAATGCCTTGAGTTCTTTCCCTACTCTGTACAAGCACAGTGTGGCAGCACTTTTCTTTAATGCTAGCCAGCACTTGGAACGTGGAGGCAGAAGGATCAGGAGTTCAAGGTCATCCTGGACTACATACCAAGGTCAAAGCTATCCTGGGCTACACTGGACTATCTATCTAAATAAATATGTACTATCTTTCATAGTGGTGGGGAAGTTTTCAATAGACTATAATGATATTCTGTTCTCAATGGCTAGCACAGAGTAGACATGTAATATATATTCAATTAGTTAAGTGCCCATTTAAAAAGTTATTTATCAGTGCTGGGAACTGAATCCCAGGGTTATGTGCATGCTAATTAAATGTTCCTCCACTGAGTTTAGTCTTGGTCGTTTCTGTATTTTACTTTGTATTGGTGTGTGTGTGAGTGTGTGTGTGTGCGTGTGTGTGTGCGTGTGTGTGTGTGTGTGTGTGTGTGTGTGTGTGTGTGTGTGTGTGTGTGTGTGCTCATACATGGCATGGATGTAGAGCTCAGAGGACAACTTTATGGTTTGTTCCCTCCTTCTGGGAGACAAGAGCAGGTCACCAGTTTTATAGAGTGAGCACCTTTGCCCACTGAATCATTTAGCCAACCCAAGAAGCTTGAAGGCAGAGGGGGAAAAAGAAAGTAAGAGCCAGAGTTCTGTAGCCCCAGCGTATTCTCAGCCATTGGACTTCCTGTTCTTTCTCTCAGTGATAGGCTCTCACGATGCAGGCTAGGCTGGAATTGAACTTATGACCCTCCTGCATTAGTTTCATAAATGCTGTGGTTTCAGATGTGGATTGTACAGTGCTCAGATTTATAATCTAACAGGATGCCTCCAGCTTTGAGCAAAGTTTGATGTATCTAATCCATTTATAAAAGGAAAGTGAGTAAGGTACATTTTCAAGAAAGGCTCTTCCCCTGCACCTCTTATTTAGTTTAACTTGAGCTAGTGACATGACTCAGCAGGTAAGGGAGCTTTGCTGGTTAAGCCGGACAATCTGTGTTTGGTCCCTAAGACCCACAAGGTAAAAGATATTCAAGCTCCCAGCCCCCACAAATAAACCATTAAATGTAATAGAAACGGAATAGTTTCACTGACTCGGGTTCCTCTTTCTGTAATGAATTCTTCCCATAGTCACTTTTGCCCTGTTGGATTTTAGGACCGCTGTGGAAATAGGACTTTAAATTTCCCTGTCATCCCTGCCCCCATACACAGTTCCCTCCAATCCCCTCCCTATTTAGTTCCATTATGGTTACTGAAGAAAACAGAAAGAGGAAGATCTTTACTTACAGAGAGTCTAGGTCCCCTTTCCTCCTAAGTAGCCTCTCAGAAGTTTGCTGAGAATTCCCATCCCTGTCTTCTCTGCTTGTTGAAGCCACTTGGTGAATGCTGCAAAGGCTGCTACTGTCCTCTACCACCATCGTGTGGTGCACTTGCACATGTGCCTGGAGATTTTTACTTAAGATTTTCTACAGGTTTTCGTGTTATGTTTTTGCTTTTGTGTTGCTGAGGACGGAACCTAGAGGCTAGGTACACAAAGCAAACCCACACTCCCAGCCGATGTCTTCTTTCTTTTTTCTTTTGTTTGGTTTTCACTGAGTACCCACGCCTGGTTTGGATCATAAGTCCTCCTTGGTGCTGTTTTTCCAGGTGCATGCCACCACATCCAGCTGGGTTTTGTCTTAACTGTTTCTGTGTAAGAACTGTAGTATTCTAACCAAACCACAGCTCCCAGGGACTAAAACACCAACCAACTAGTTGTTATGGAGAGACCCATGGCTCTGGGTGCATATGTACCAGAGGCTATCATTCTCTGGCATCAGTGAGAGGACTTTGGTCCAGCAAAGTGTTGTTTTCCCAGTGTAGGGGAATGCTGAGGTAGAAGAGGGAGGTTGGGAGAGGGAGCACCTTAATGGAGTCAGTGACGTGGGAGGTGGGGTGGGATTGACCGAAAGGGGGGATGTGTACAATTCAATACACATGAATTGTAAATACAGAAAATATCCAATTTAAAAAAAAAAAAACAGAACTGTAGCATCTGCAACTGTAACATCTGTAGCCACTGTAGCACCCTTGCACCGTGCATAGTTAGATTCCCATTTCTGGAAGTTTGTTCTTTGCTTCAGGCAGAGAAAAAAAAAAAAACAACTCATCTGTAGCTACTTTGTGGGTTCTTTTCCGCACCTTTTATCCCCTGGTTTTACCCTCTAACACTAGAATAGAGGAGAGAGAGAGAGGAATTAGGGAAATCTCTGAATCTAATTTCTTTCCTTTTATTTATTTGACCAACTACATCCAACCCCCGGTTGATTGTCCTGAAGCTGTTTGTATTTTAATGTTAATTACACTTCCACCAAGAAAGAATGGCTAGTCACGTGACTCCAATGGAACCTTCCCATTTTAATTAGTAAAATAAAGAAAAGCCAGTGACTGGTGAGGGAAGTTGAGAGGGCTGAGAGGTGGGAAGAGGTCAGAGGACTGGGTTATAGGTCTTGGCAACTCGGATCTTCCCAAGGACCAGCTGGACCCAGGTGGGATTTATTGGTGTTAAAAAGCTATGAACATTAAGGATTTTACAGGTCTAATATATAAGGGCAGTTTGTATCTTTGTCTATTTGATGTAATCTTGTTGTGTAGAGGGTTTGTGGATTGAGAGTTGAATATATAAACCTGTATGAAAAGCTACTGGGCTGTAGAGTTGTGTTTGTGGGATTTTGGGGTAGAGAAACATCCCGGGACAGAGGCAGAGAGTAGGTGGTAGAAAACCACCAGGGAAGGGAGTTGTGTGGACAAGTTGAGCTGTGGTGGCAGCTCAGACTGGGCGCCAGAGGCGCGTGCGGCTCCAAACTAAAATCTGGCCTGAGGAGTGAAACCTCAGGACTGGTAAAGAGATAAACCGGTTTTTGTTTTGTTTTTTTTTGTGTTTTGTTTTTTTAATATTTACTGCAACAACCCCCTTAAATGACCAACACTCACTCACCCAGCTTGCCTCACATTTATGTATCCTCTGAAAAGTTCTCAGGATTCCAAATGGTCATAAGATGGCAGAAACTATCTGCAACTGGCAAAAACCATGCCTCTGCTAGAGCATGAGGCAAATCATACTCAGCTGGTGTGGACTGTCGGAAGCAGCCCCTTACCTATACACCTGGGATTAAAAAAGCACTTTCATATACTATTTCTGTGTTTTTAAAAAGAAACCAAGATTTCAGAATTCTTTAAAAAAGTCACTACACTCACCAATTGCTAAGCCCCACTGTGCAAATTCCAAACCTCACTGTGCAACATTCTAGCCTTTTACCAAGTAGTGCTGATGCAAGACATGGAGGGATGGCCCGTGCCAATCTTTCTTATGTATCACACAGTATTGTTAGCAGAAATTTTGTGGGTTCTTGTCAAAGTCACCACATGCTAGTGGGGGAATCAGACTCAGAAGAAAAGGTAGATATGGCAGGGAAAAAAAAAACCTGTCCCATATTGTTTTTAGAGAACATTCATCCTCAATGACAGGCTGTTATTTGGATATATAACCAGGCATAAATCATTAATGAAATAAAATCATTTTTCCAGAATGTCAGATACAGCGGGGCTAACATAATTCTTTGAGCCAGGCTTTATACCTTGGAGCTGTGGTGACTAGGCCTATAGCCAGCATTAAATTCAACAATACTGTGAGTCCAGAGGGAAGAAGGCACAGTGATCACCATCTCCAACTGTCCCCTGTTGAATTCCTCAAAATCCTACCATGTAGAAACCCACTGGCTTCCAGGTTTGCCATGGGAGCAGGGTTGTACCATTCTTCAAACGTCTGCCATATGTTGGCCAAACAGCTTCTGAGGCGGGAGCAGGGCTGATGAGTCTGCCTTTATCTCTGGATGGTGACCCGGAGAGGCTGGTCTGAATGGGCTTTTGCAGTTCAGGTCTCTCCTTCCTCAGTTGGGGTTGCTGTCTTTACCCAGGCATGGTGGGTCCCCATGATGACACCTGTAACTTAGTACTCAAATGAGTGTCCAGAGTTCAGCCTGTTGTGCTGGCTGGTCCTATACAGAGCATCTATATTATACTTCTTTGGAACTGCCCTAGGGACTCCTTATAAAATCGGGCATTGGGCTCTCAACTCCGGTATAACCTTGGCTAAGGGAAAGAGAACTGAATGCGTATTGAAGGACTGGGCAATTGAACTACACACAGGTCCCATAAGAGCTGGTAGGCTTAGGTACCACGTTCCTCTGTTTACAGCGCCACCATGTGACAGTTCAAAAAAACTAAATTGCTCTTTGATTCTTCCTTGCTTAAGATCTTTAGGATGTGGGAAGAGATGACAAGATCCTCCACTATGCAATCCCCTCCATTATGTGAGGCATGAGGAGCAATTTATCTTCCCTACAGACAGGAGGAGGTTTCTTTGGTCCAGCCCACATAGCCAGGACAGGAGCAAGTCTTATTTCCCTGAGCTTCTGTGTCTTGCATTGAGGTTAGAATGCAGCTCACTCTGGAGTCTGCATCCCATGCAAAGGAAAGGCTACTACTGGAACTTGGGGATGTCCTCCCATGAAAGTATACCAGTCAGTTACTCTTACAGAGTACACAGATTGTAAATTTAACCCACTTTACTCAAGTATTCAGTTCTCCATAACCAGGTCTTATTTTTATAATTTTTATTGCTAAAATGGTCTATTTTAAATATTATTTCAGATTGGTAAACGTCATGTTTACTTTCAAACTTGCTCTGCTTTGCCAGCTGTAGGCTTTACTTTGACATTTTTACATTTACAGAAGACTGTTTAATGAAAGATATAAATTGGCCCTGCCTCCAATCTTATCTCCGTAAATAAATTGCATTTATATTTAAAATGACTATTAACACAGTTCTAGGTATATTAAAAGCATTTAATCACAGAGATGATTGATCATTAATTCATATTTTAACAATCTTTGTTTTAAGAATTAATAATAAGCTAGATGTTTCCATAAAATTGCTATCTTATAAGTTGGGGTAATTTATCTTTGTTAAGATTTTTGACACTTAATAAGTAACAAATTTTGAACTGAGGCTCTTTTTAGTACCTAAATAAACTTCAAGCCATGAATATAAGCTACAGATTAACTTGGAATGTCATTTTAACAATTCTTTCATAGTGTATCTGTATAAAACAGTTTGCTAGATCATACATTAAATATGTGCTTTTCTTTAATTATAAAAATTTATGTTGTTTGTTTCCATAGTAAAAACCATTTCAGAAACTCTTAAAGTTGGAAGCTATTTTAATTTTTATTATATTATCAAACTGAAAGGTGGCTTTATCCCTTCTTAGCATTTATTTTTCCCCAAACGGGTGTTTTCTTTTGTTTTGGAGTCCTCGTTTCTAAAGTGGGATTCCCTGGGATGGAAAGTCAGCACCTGACATTATCTTCTTCTCAGGAAAGCTCATTTTCTTCATAATGGCATAATCCAGGGGAGCAGGTCAGGCTGATTTCATTAGTACACATTCATAGGAATAAAACTGTGTGCAATGAATTATTACTATCGCTCTTGCTGTGACTCAGTTGTCCCAAATGCCAAGGTTTATTAACAAAACTAGCAAAGATGAAGTTTTTGCTATCATGACTAAATTGTTATAACCTTGGGAACATTAATAAACTCTTATCAGTAAATATGTCATTAAGTCCCATTCCTCATAAGCCTTATATTACTTTTTCAGACCTTCTGTGACTTGGCTTTGCATTTTTACTGTTTTGTCCATTATTATATTAGGTTTCTTCAAAGCCTACTTTAAATATGGGTTCTTAAACGCTTTACCCTCCCTTGTAGCCCACCACCCATCAGAGATAGTGGGAAAGAAAGGTTATTAGAATTAGTGTGCCTGTTTGAAAATTGTTCTTTGGAGCAAATCCCATCTGCATTGTCAGAAAATGATTAGTTCAGTTCACAGGATTCAGCAGCGACAGCTTTATCCACTTGCATTTAAGTTCAGTAGTGTGGGGACAGCAAACATGGATCAGCAGTGGTGGCACAATTTAGTAGAAGCAGCGAGGCCTCAATGGAGTTGGCACAAGTCAGCAAGAGTGACCAGAACCACTGGGGACACCAGGAGAAGTTCTTTTAGGAAGAAGCTTTGCAAAGATAGCTATGTAAGCAAGCCTCTTTCACAGGTCCGTTGAGTCCTATCCATACTCCACACATCCTGTGTCCTCCACCGGTCCTGCTTCACCAGGCATCTTGCCTCAGCATGTGAGTCTGTCTTAGCAAATCTCCATGTGACTTTGTATCAGCTGACATCGCTCTGCCAATTGGCTCAAGTCTGTGGAAGCCGCAAGAAGCTGCCAGAACACTGATGCACTGGTGCATTTCTCTCTACGGAGTCATGACAAATGGGGCCCAGCAACACTATGTAAGGTGAACCAATGTATGTTTGTCATTAGTGAAGAATCCTTCATCACGTGTCCTTTCATGTGCTTGCTTTAGCAGAACATCCTTTCACCCGTGTCTGCTTCAGCTAAACACTCCTTCATGTGTTTGCCCCAGCGAACCACCCAACGCAAGTGACTTTCCAAAGAACCCATAAGTTTCCACTTCATTATATTTTTACTTGTAGAATGAAACTTAAATATTGTAGATATAGTTATATATATTATATACTATAATACACATTATATAGTATAATACATATAATATATCATACATGTACAATCATATGTTGTAGTATAACATATGTATATGATTCACTTTTATCTAAAATATTTAAATTATTTTTATTAAGGTATAACCTTATGGATATATCCTTTGGAACATTTTAACTTTTTATTTGTTATAATTTTTAAGCAAACTTCTTTCTACTTGCAGTTTTATATCCTTTTAACCCTTCTTCCTTTTTTCAAATCTCAGCGAGAGCTTTGGAGATATATTTTGATTGTATATCTTCTATACTCAAGAACTATCTTTGTTTGTTTGTTTGTTTTTTAATGTTTTTATTGTATATTCTCTGTATTTACATTTCAGATGTTATCCCCTTTCCCCCAGTCCCATTCCCTTTTCCATGAAGGTGCTCCCTTTCCCACCTCAGTACCTTGGCATTCCCCTACACTGGGAAAACGAGCCTTTGCTGGACCAAAGGCCTCTCCTCCCATTGATGTCAGAAAATGCTATCCTCTGCTGCATATGTACCTGGAGCCATGGGTTTCTCCATGTGAACTCATTGGTGTTTTAGTCCCTGGGAGCTGTGGTGGGTTTGGTTAGTTGATAATGTTGCTCTTCCCATGGGGATGCAGACCCTTTCAGCTCCTTTAGTCCTTTCTCTAGCTCCTTTACTGGGGTCCCCATGTTCAATCTGATGGTTAGCTGCAAGCATCCTCCTCTGTATCAGTATGGCTCTGGCAAAGCCTCTGAGGAAGCATGCATATCAAGTTCCTGCTAGTAATTACTACTTGGCATTAGCAATAATACATGGGTTTAGTGGCTGCATATGGGATGAATCCCCAGGTGAGGCAATCTCTGGATAATTTTTTCTCCAATCCCTGCTCCTCTATTTGTCCCATTATTTCCTCCCATGAGTGTTTTGTTCTTCCTTCTAAGGATAGGGACATCCACATTCTGACCTTCTCTTTGAGCTTCATAATTTCTGTGAATTGTTTCTTGGGTATTCTGAGCTTTTTGAGCTAGTACCTGCTTTTAAGTGAGGAAATACCATGAGTATTCTATGTGATTGGGTTACCTCACTCAGGATGATAGCTTCAAGTTCCATCCATTTGCCTAGGAATTTCATGAAGTCATTGTTTTTAATAGCTGACTAATACTCTACTGTGTAAATGTACTACAATTTCTGTATCCATTCCTCTGTTGATGGATATCTGGGTTCTTTCCAGCTTCTGGCTATTGTAAATAAGGCTGCTATAAACATGGTGGAACATGGTGTCCTTCTTAGATGTTGGAGCTTCTTTTGGGTATATGCCCAGGAGTGGTATAACTGGGTCCTCGGGCTGGAGTAGCCATCCTAATATCAAATAAAATAGATCTTCAACAAAAAGTCATCAAAAAAGATAAGGAAAGACATTTTTTATTCATCAAAGAAAAAAACCTATCAAGATAAACTCTCAATCCTGAACATATATGCTCCAAATACAAGGGAACCCACATTCATAATGTCTTTTTTTAATTGAATATGTTTTATTTACATTTAAAATGTTTTCCCCTTTCCCAGTTGGTTTCCACTCCAGAAATCCCCTGTCCCATTTCCATCCCCTTCCCCCTGCTTCTATGAAGGTGTTCCCCCACCCATCCACCCTCCCACTCCCTCTAACTCCCTGCCCTGGCATTCCCTTACACTGGGGCATTGAGCCTCTCTTCCCATTGATGCCCAACAAGGCCAACCTCTGCTACATATATGACTGGAGCCATGAGGTCCCTCCATGTGCATTCTTTGAATGGTGGTTTAGTCCTTGGGAGCTCTAGGAGGTCTGGTTGGTTTATATTGTTGTTCTTATGGGGCTGTAAACCCCTTCCGCTCCTTCAGTCCTTTCTCAAAGTCCTCCACTGGGGACCCCTTTCTCAGTCCAGTGGTTGGCTGTGACCATCTGCCTCTGTATTCTTCAGACTCTGGCAGAACCTCTCAGGAGACAGCTCTATCAGGATCCTGTCAGCAAGCAGCACTTCTTGGCATCCACAATATTGTCTGGGTTTGGTGGCTGTAAACAGGATGGATCTCCAGGTGGGTCAGTCTCTAGATGGCCTTTCCTTCTGTCTCTGCTCCACCCTTTGTCTCTGTATTTCCTCCTGTAAGTATTTTGTTCCCCCTTCTAAGAGGGACTGAAGCATCCACACTTTGGTCTTCCTTCTTCTTGATCTTCATGAAGTGTGTGAATTGTATCGTGGGTATTTTAAGCCTTTGGGCTAAAATCAACTTATCAGTGAGTGCATACCACTCAGATGTCCTTCAACAGAGGAATGGATACAGAAATGTGGTACATTTACACAATGGAGTACTACTCGGCTATTAAAAACAATGACTTCATGAAATTCTTAGGCAAATGAATTGGAAAATATCATTCTGAGTGAGGTAACCCAATCACAAAAGAACACACATGAGCATCTTTTTTCTTGTCGGTTCTTATTGAGGCAGTGGAGGGGTAAGAGCATTGGTGGAGGGTAAGACTTTGTCATACAAAATATTTAGAGTTGCTGTATAATAATAAAAGTGTTATTTATCCAAGTCTAAGTTATATGCTACTGTAGCTGACATACCTTCTGTGTTCCTCTGAGGCCAGAAACTGCAGTCTCTGGCACTTAGCAACTCTACCTAAAACAGCAAAGGATTTAGTAAATAGCCTTTGTGTATCTCAGCAGGAACTGCGCAGCCCTAACTTACTGCCTGCTAGTCGGAAGTTAAAGGAAGAAAAAGAGACACTTTGAAAAGTGATTATAGAGTTTATTACTAAGTTGTAAAAACTCTCCTATTAAAGCTATCTACAGAAAAAGTAGAAAGATCCTAAGTAGGGAAAGGGAAAAAGTGGAGGAAAGGGAAACCATCTCTACTCTAAGAGGGGAAAGGAAAAAAATTCTCAGAGAAAAAATTTTACTCTTTTCTCTTTGTCCTCAGTACTTAAACATCTTTCAGAATACATCATCACATGTTAAAAAGTTCATCACGAGTTCACACAAAAAATCAAATCATAAACTGAAATAGAAGTTTACAACAGAGAATGTTTACATGCATATTCGTTAGGAGTAATTATCTGGCTAAACATCTGTCACCTGTCTCAGCTCCACAGGTTCACAGAAGGTTTAAAACCATAACTAAGTTATTAGTGAAGTTTTGAATAGATAAACCCAGTCAATATTTTATCTTCTGTCCTGACACCTATAATAAATCATTAGTTCCTTTTTTATGACCTTCAGTTAATTGTTTTTACAACCTCTTGGAATGTGCTCTGAGTAGGAGAAAGTCTAGTAACTATCTAAGAGCAATTAGATGGAGACACATGGGAGACTGGCAGAGTTCTCACTGCAGTTCTGACTATCAGAAAAGGACTCAATAGCAGTCCCACTATAAAAGAGCTTAATAATCACTAATATAATTATAGGAATTCTTATAGGATCATCATTAAGACTTAATAAGGCATCTTTTTGTCTATATACCATCAGTACAAAACAGTACATCTTTGTAGATCTGTAGAGATCTACTCCAAAGGGGTGAGATATTACTTAGTGATTGTTATATGTGCTTAATAATAATAGAAAAGCATATTAATAGCAGGAATCTTTCCTAAAATGAATTTCCTTATGGCCTTGCCCAATAAGGGTGAATATGTTGCAGATTATATAATAATCTGAAGCAGGCCATCACCTGCTAGTTATTAGCTTGACCAACTATGGCTCCTGACAGGTTATAGTCCTAATAAAAGCAAAAGTATTGCCCAGGAACCCCAAGACTAAGTTTCCAGCACAAAGGAGATTTATTTGCCCCAGAGGAACAAAGGACAGGGAATAAAAGACAAACACTGGAGAGAGAGGACTAGGGAGAAGGGAGCCGGAACAAGGGAGAGGGAGGAGGGGTATTTGTACTGGAGGACAAAGGACTGACTGGACAGAGAGGAGACAGACATGGCCTACAGGAAAATGGTGGTTTATAAAGGTTCAAGGGGAAACCCTGTGTTTGTGTGGTGTTTTAGCAAGGCAGAGGGAATGGGAGAAAAAAAAAATCAAGGCCCACCAGAGTCATGCTTGCTATGCTTGGGCTGACTAGAGTCCCTTCACCGACTGTCTGCAGACGAAAAGTCCAAGAATCTAGTAGTTGCTCAGGCCACAAGGCTGGATGTCTCAGTTGGTCTTCAGTATATGATGGAATCCTAAAGACATAGGTTCTAATGCCAATGTAGGGATGCACTTGCCATTGAGAGCAAGGGCAACCAAAGAATAAATACATCTTTTTTTTTTTTTTTTGTCCTTTATATAAGCTGCCACTAGAAGATGTGTCTCAGATTTAGGGTAGGTCTTCCCACCTCAGAAGATCTGGATTTAGGGTGGGTCTTTCTGTAGGATGATGTTATTATACAAGGCAGGTCTAGCCAATCATTGGATGAGAAAAAAAGGTAGGCAGGGAAAGTTGAGGAAAGGAGAGGGGGAGGAGAAGGCAAGAGAATCAAGATGGGGCCGGAGGAGGCGGTTCTAGAACCAGGTGGTCTTAATTGGCGATAGGTAGACATGATTATTTCTAAGGGTTTCTATGGGTAAATTTGTTTTATCTAGGTGGGCAGTTTACATCTTTGTCAACTGGCTGTAAGGTTATTGTGTGGATGGATTGTGGATTGGGAATTTAACATACAAATCTATTTGATAAATTATTGATTGTTGACTCATGATTTTACCAGGCTGTGGAGGACAGTGTGTGAAAGCAATGGCTGAGAGGCAGTTGGAGCATTTAGATCCAATGGAATGAGATGTGTGTGTGTGTGTGTGTGTGTGTGTGTGTGTGTGTGTGTGTGTGTGTGTGTGTTAGGCATGGTAACTACCTGCCTAGGGGACCTCGTGGAGGGGGCCGTTAAAAAAGAGACAGTGGGAGAAGGAGGTTTGCAGACAGTGTAGCAGAGTAGCAGCTGGGTCCACACATGCCATGTGGCCCTAATGGTGCCAGCACAAGCCTGGGATAAAAGGTTACCACATTTTTGTTTTTACCACAACATCTTCCCACCTCAGAAGATCTGAATTTAGGGTGGGTCTTCCCATATTTAATTTAATTTAATTTAAAATTTAATTAAGAAAAGTCCCAGAGGCTAGAGAGATGGCTGAGCAGTTAAGAGCACTGACTGCTCTTCCAGAGGTCCTGGGTTCAATTCCCAGAAACCACATGGTGGCTCACAACCATCTGTAATGGGATCTGACGTCCTCTTCTAGTGTGTCAGAAGACAGCTACAGTGTACTCACGTACATAAAATAATTAAATAAATAAATCTTTAAAAAAAAAAAAAGTCCCTCGCTGGTGTACGTAGCCACTTGGGTTTTAGTTGATTTCAGATATAGTCAAGTTGACAACCAAGAATATCCACCACACATGTGAACCTTTTAATTGTATCTTTAGATGACACCATATATATTATTTCTTTTCTGTATTAAACATCAAGTAAAGTATTACCTCTTCTGTCTGAGTTCTGGAAACATCCAGCCACCTTAACTTTGATATATAAGCCCTTTTCTGAAAAAAACAAGTTTTTAATACCATGAGATGTAATTAACAAATAAACTTACTATGTGTTGTGAGATTTCCTAAGAGGATGACTTAAGAAATATCTATTTCTACTGGAGTCTCCATCTAGTATGTATGCTAGCTCCCCTATAGCTGCATAGATAGAAACCCCCATTTCTTAGTCTTTCTTAAACTACGTGCCCTAGTTTGTTCCTAAGTACCTTGAGCCTGTATGTAATTAGGTCCTAATTCATACCAGTCACCAGCAGCATGACTGGATGCTCTGGTGGACACTCGATGTCCCTGCCCATCTTTCCATCTGTGAAGGAATACTAAGATTTAACAAGCCCAGCCATCATCATCTTATGCAAGAACAAGAGAAGATAAAAGATGTCAGTGGTTTATCTTACAGATACAATATAACATCCTCTTCATAAAAGAAAACTGAATCTAAATTACATATATAGGGCACTCTAATAAATTAATATCACCTGTAAAGAAACTTGAGCTAAAACTGTTTGGGTCTAAAGTGGGCAGGTCAAATCTAATTTCCACAGCCAGCCTTTCAGCAGTCTTAAAGAGCATATGGGAATTTACCAATGTGATCTACACCCAAAGGCATTTTAGAAACAAAACTGAATCCTGCGCTTTATATTGGATAACAAAGTCATTGTTGAGTCCAGTGACAATTATGTGGACCCAAAACATCTGCCCTGCTTTTATTTTGTGGAGAGTTATCCAAATGTGTCTTATCTGCCAGGTCTGGTGGGGATAGACAAGAGACAGACCTCATTGTTCTTTGAGAAAACTGTAAGAAACAGAACATTTGATTTTTAAATATTCTGTATATCTGTAAATCAATAAGATCATAGGGGCAGTTTGCACTCAGGACCAAATGGGATCAAGCTGACAGAGGTATCTGAAGTGGAAATTTCTGGTTTCTTTGTAAACACAGTATCTGGATGACCTTTCCTTCAGTCTCTTGCTTGGGCCTCCATTTGTTAAAGGAAGACGTTCAACCTTTCTCAGTAAGGAATTCTCAGCCCAGCGCTTGAATTAGCACACAGCTGTAACCTTTCCCTATTGTTTAATTAGGTCCAACTCGATCAGAATATCTCATAGCGTATATAGAATTAGGCATTGCCTTAATCTCGTCCATGTGGCCATCGGTCACATGGTAATCCTTTTATCCCGCCCAAGGGAGACTTTTTCTCCTTGAGCTAAGCCAGTTTTACAGAAGCGGAAGTGTGCAGGTTTCTAGTTAAGGCGGGTTTATATTTAGCAAACAGAATTTGCTGTCCGGGCTCTTTTCCGAAAAGAAGAGGAAGACATAGCAGGTTTAGAAAACCAGTCTCTCAGTTTCAACTCTGTCCCAGACCAGAGACCTGTTTGCTTACTCCGATGCAGCCTAGTACCTCCTTAGTAAGTAAGCCTCTAGTCCTGCTTAGCTAATGTTGCTGTTTCCCTTCCCCCCTTCGCCATGCATTTCATTCTTTCCGGGCCACCACAGCCATCCCTTCCCATACACCCTGTTACTTGTCTAGCCAGGCCTTCTTTTCCTTACCCCTAGACTACAGTCTGTTTTCTACATGGCCTTTATTGGGGGTGGGGTTTGTTTTCTTCATCTTCCAATCACTTTACACAGGTTGCCAAGCACGTTTGCTATAGTAGGGCGGAGCTCCCTGTTCTGTGGCTCTGGATAGCAAGAAAACAATTGGGCAGCGCTCTGGGATGAAGAGTAAGGTGCTCATGCTCTGGCAGGGGCTTCACCCCTCCCACTAAGGCCCCATCTGCCTGCTCTAGGGATTAATGTAGTAGTCCTCTATCCTAGCTGTGTAACAGAATTACCCAGGGCATTTACAAAATTGTTTTGCCCTGGCTGTAGCAACGGGAAGTAGTCACTGTTGAGGAAACTCCAAGATAAAGGACTTGATTTGCCCTCAAAAACCTCCTAGGCTCTGCCAGCCTGGGTCTGCCTCTACCTCTGTGGTGTCCAGACACCATTATGCACTGGCCAGACCCAAAGGGATGAAGCTTATCCGGGCCAGGTGGGTTCTTCAGAATATTGGTCAGCAGTGAATGCCAGGGAGAACCAGCCTTCTCAAGATGGTTTTTGGTTGAAAGAATTCTCTTTCATTGGAGGCAAATAAGGGCTGTGTAAACCTTGGGGAGTGGGTAGAGGTTTTGGGGGGTGAGTGTACATCATTGGTGGGGGTGCTGGAAATGCTTCATTTGCATGAAGAGGAATTCCAGGGCTTGCTGGACATGTTCTTATAGGGAGGGAGGACATTTAACATGTAACCTGGCCACTGGGTACATGACTACCTCAGGGTGGCAGAAACGAAGGTCCTAGGGTCTAAGTAAGCTGGGACATGCAGGCCCAGAGCAAGGAGGAAACAGTTCTACTGCTGGTCTCAGAACAAGATTTTTGGGTTTTGAACATGATGACCTCTCTCTTGCTCTGGACTAGCTCCCCTGGTCACATGGCTTTCTGGCCCCACAAGGTTCCTTTTACTGAAGCTGCTTTCTGAGCTAGGGTCCCAGAATGTTGACAAACTAATGAACAAAGGTCAAGTCCCCAAACTAAGGTGTTCATGTCTGTCAGCATGTGGGCAGATGACAAACGTATCATTAAAACTGTCAGAGCTTACATGAGAGTCTCCTCTAGGATCACTGTCAAAATGATGTGGCAGAAAGGGCTGACAAAGAGCTGGCCCTGGAGGTGGGGTTATGCCAGAGTGGATGTGGTGACAGCTGTGGGTTGGGGAAAGCCTTGGTCTGATCGAAGACTTAAGACCCTTGTAGGAAGGAGTTGAGATTCTAAAGGGAGGAGCTAGCCCAGGGGATAGTTGTGTTCCAGGAAGCACAAGCAAAGCAAAGTTAAAAGGGGTGGTGTAGTTGCTTGCTCTGGCACTCCCAGTTTGGAGATAATGCGGTATCTCACTAAACATTCTGGGGTAAGACGTTCACAGACACCCCTTTCTTCCTGTGAGAACATGTGAAATCTCATGCCTTCCCAAGTCAGGCTCCCAAAGGTGCAGCCTAACAGAGGAGTCCTTCCAGTCTCCACACAGGGCCCAGCCCTAGCTGGGGAGGGCTGATGGCACCAGAGAAGCCCCCCAGCATCACAGGAGTTACCCTCAGGGAACTCGGCTTCAGGGAAGAGAATTTCAGGATGATCCAGTGTGAAGCAGAGTTGGGGTTCATTAAAAGAGAATACAATACACAATTTAAGCATCAGAGAAACACATATGAGAGTTTGGGTGTTAATCATGGGCTTCTGTGAGATGGTTGTCCTTGCCTACACTAGTCAGGATTTTGGTAAAATTTAAAGAAATTAAAAATAAAAATAAATTGTAGTGAGAGTTATGGTTTCTTAAAAAAAAACTGCCCTGTTATGTTATGTGAATATGTCTTTGTTTTAATCCCAGGTGTGGGAAAAGTGGCTGCTTCACAGCAGCGGATTATGCTTGGCCACACACACTAGCAGGGGTGGGATTTTTGGCAACTGCACATGGTTTAGCTCTGGGAACTCTGGAGAGGGAATGAAGGGAGTCTCCAGAGGGCCTGTGGCAGCTGCTGCACCCTCTGCTGCTACTGGCTCATGTTGTTGTGGTTTGTTGAGTGGTCCTGAGCAAAATGATGAGAATAACAAAGATGGGACTTGCCTCAAGGAATCCAACCCCTTAATCAGCAGAAGGTAGTCTACTGAGGTCTACACCGCTTTCCCCCTCTAACTTTTTCTTTCCTACCTAGTGTTTCAAGGGTGGGAAGGAACTAGGGTGGGATAAGGTTTGGAAGGGTGGTAGATATAAGAATCCAATAAAAGAGCTAAATAAATGCTGAAAACGTGCAACACATAAGTATTACTTTCCTTGGCTGCAAAGTGCTTTGACTTTTCCAAGTTTCTTTAGCTCTAGGACACTGTCTGCTCTGGTATTACATCTAGAAATAATTCCAATTAAATTTTGAGCTTCACCAGAGCTTCAAGTATCTTTGGATAGTTAACATCCTTCCCAAGGACAAATAGAAACGTGTCTGGAAGGTGCATTTCCTTGGTGTCTTCCTCCCTCTGGCTTTTACAATCCTTCAGCCTGCCATAGGAGATATTATTATGTATTATTTTGAGATGGGAAGACTGATCTTAATCATGGGCAGGATCATTTCTTGGAACAGAGACCCTGGGCCATATTAAATGGAGAACACAAGCTGAATATTTATGTGTGCTTCCTCTACATCTGACTACAGTCACATGACCTCAGGCGGCTGCCACTGTGACATCTCTGCTATGATGTGCTGCTCTGTGGAACTGTGAACCCAAGTAAACCCTTTATCCCTTAAATTGCTTTTTTCGTGGTACTTTATCAAAACAGAAAAGTAGCTGGGATACCTGGTGAATTAATTAATAAGAAACTGTACAAGACTCAGGTCTTATCTTAAAGATAAGAACATTTTCTATTGAGCCACATATGAGTGACCATTGCTAAATATAAGAAGATACCAGTGGCCATCAGTTCATAACATAGGCAGCTGCATAACTCCCTCAGAAATGACATGTATTATAGTAAAAGAGCCTCAAGGGGGATGAAGACGTTACACACACACACACACACACACACACACACACAATACAGTTATGGAGCTTGGGATATGACGTGGTCTTAGGGGAAGGGGAGACTTTCCTTTAATGTCTGGAGAGGAGCTTCAGGCAGTGGGGTCACACACCTTTAATCCCAGCACTTGGGAGGCAGAGGCAGGTGGATTGCTTTTTGTAAATTCTAGGCTAGCCTAGTCTACAAAGTGAGTTCCAGGACAGGTAGTGCTACACAGAGAAACTCTTTTGAGAGAAAGAGGGTGAGAGAGGGAGGTAGAGAGAGAGAGGGGGAGGAGAGGGAGAGAAGAGAGAGAGAGAGAGAATAAGAGATTGATGTATGTGCACATACGTACATATATACACATGCACACAAACACTAACCATATATTTTGGGAAGGCTTGTGAAAAGATTTTGGGCTAATGGGCTGCTCTGTGGGAGCATGGAAGATAGAGTTGAGAGCAATGCAAATGATGGGTGTCTGGCTTGTGAATTTCCACAGGGAAGCTTGAGAGTTCCTTCAACCCTCTCTAAGGGCAGTGTTATAGTATTTTGAATTAAGAACTACTAAATTGAAGCCTTTGTCTTACTGGGATGATTAATACTCATGAGCTGAGACTGAACAATCAGTTGTGATTAAGAAGGAAGCTGCATTCTTTGAGATCTTGGAGTATTTCCTCAGGTTCAGCACACAGATGCTATGGTCCAGGGTGGGTGGAAGCTGCATCTCATGCTGGCAGAGCGATCAGGAAGCCTCTTAATATTGCCCCCTAACAAACTTGGCAACTAGAGTGTAGTAGTTGTAAACAACTACAGGAAATTCTCCGTCTCTTCTATTTCCTAATCAACAGCCAATACGTGCGTGAAAAAATAGCTCCTTTCTAACTTCCACATTCTAGAGCTCATGAAAGAATTCCCCAGCACCCCTTACCAAAAAATTATCTTTCCAATTTGTTGTACGGCACTTTCCTCTGAACTAAAAACGTTTGCCCTGTAGGGAGGCTCCTTAAGAGTCAGGAAACTGACTCTTTTACCAGACGCTCGAGGATCTTTTCTCCCCGAGGTTATATAAGCAGTGGTGTCTTCTGATGAGATCCACCAGCCTTTGAGCTGCATGCCACTTGTGCAGAGAGCTCCAAGGTTCCATCTTTCATGGGTTATCATCAATGCTGAGATGAGCTTTTGGTGACCCTGTACATACTTAACCCTTTGCTCACACTCCTCCTGCAACTCCAATAAACTCATTGGTTCAAATCGGATGTTGTTGATATAGTTACTCTGATCTGTTGTTGGTTTCCTATCTAGGATGAGTAGACATCTGTACATGTCTCCCCAGGAAGAGTGTCACATACTATTATATTGGCCCCTCTTTTACTTCCAAACTTGGCCATTGCCTCCCAAGGTAAGGTAGGTGAGCAGAAGGAGCCAAACAAGGCTGTCCTTATACAATGCTACCCAAACCCAGGCTTCTGGCAGACCATGTAGAGCCGTGTGTTGCTTTGCTTAGATATTGTTGTTTGCTAGATATTATTGTTGCAATATTAGTGTTGCAATTATTTAGGATACTGACTTTTTTATTAAATAGAAAAGGGCAAAGGGAGAACATCGAATGTTTCTGGTGAAGCTCACTTCTCCGAGGAGCTTGCCTGAATCTCTGGGGAATTGATCTCTTTTGTTTCTCAAAGTTTGATTCATACCACCGGTTGCACTTGTCACTCAGACTTGCAGTCAGGCCTACTGATACCTTTAGGAGCAGTCGAACTTACCATAAAACTGAAGAAACCTTGTATATGACAAGGACTCGGATGGGTCCCAGTATCCTGACAACGCAAATTGAATTTGCTCCAAAGGACTATTTCTAAACAGGTACAATTCCCCCGTATCTTAATAACCTTTCTTTCCCACTACCTCTGGTGGGCTAGAAGAGAGGTTAAAGCATCTAAGAACCCTTAGGTTCTGAAAAATAAAAGCCTGCAGGTTGTGCCCAATGTGGCTTAGGCATAACAGGTAACTGCTTCTAAGGTAGAGGAAACAGCAGGTTATGCGAGGTCAGCAATGGGAGCTGCTGCCACTGGGTGGTCTCCTGTCTTGCTCCCAGAGGGTTTTTCTTTTTGCTGTTGTTGTTGGTGGTGGTTGGTTGGTTGGTTAGTTGGTTTTGCTTCACATGTATACTATTTTGAAAAAGTTTAATGGAAAACCCAACAATTCTTTTCTGATAGAGAAGAAGATTACAGAACAGGCTGTGCACTTAGAGAGTTTGTGGATAGAGGTAGAAGTGCTTGGAAAACAAAAAGGACCAGTGGGAGGAAAATAACAGGCTTCATGTTTGGTGTCTGAGATCAGGAATTTACCTCATGATGACAGCAGGAAGCAAACTAGGTTGGAAGGTAAATTGCCACCCCACCCTGATCCACACACGTTCACTGCCAGGCACCCAGAGCTCCTCTGTGAAACTTTGGGCTGGAAGGAGCAGGAAATGAAACAGATACAACAGGATAGTGTTCAGCTAAGTGCACCACCGGAGGATTTGCTTGAGCCTACACAGGCACCTCCAGCCTTCCCAGTCTGTGTGCAGTATATGCTGCTAATGATGGTATTCCTGCCTATAAGGAACTGGCCTGGCATCTGACAGACACGCTACAGCTAAAGCACTTTAAAGAGGCTTTTATACTGTATGGGTTACATTCTCCTTTTCGTTAAAGAAATGCTAAGCAACTGGGCTACACAGCATAGAGTGATGTCACAAGATTGGACGGGATTGGTGTCAGCTGTCGTAGAAGCTGGACAGCAATTACAATGGTTCAGGGGGTAGAGGCAGGAAGCTACAAAAACAGAACAATGAAATGTAGCAAAGGGGATAAATGTTACTAAAGATCAGCTGCTTGGTGAAGGGCCATATGTTGACTTACAAGAACAAATCGGATCTGATGATGATGCAATTGAAAAATGTTGTGCTGCAGCTTTAAGAGCTTAGGATGTGATTAAGGAGTGGAGGGAGGGAGCAGGAATCCACCTCATTTACTAAGACAATACAGGGTTCTGGAGAAACCTTCACGTAATTCTTATAGAGGTCGTGCTCAGCTGTGAATAGAGCCATATTAGATCTTGAAACCAGGCAGTCATTGATAGAAATATTGGCATTTCAAAATGCAAATACCAAATGTATGAGTATAAATCAGACCATTGAAAGCATGAGGAGCCCTATAGATGAATGGATAAGGGAGAAAACTGGTACTGGTTCTCGGAAGCATCATGCCAATATTGCAGGGCAAATCACAGCTAGAAATATCAGGAATCAAAATGCCCAATATTTTAATTGTGGTGAATTTTGTGATTTTGTAAGACTAAAAGAGTCAGAGCTCAAAAGAACAGGTATGTGTAGTAAATGTTAATTAAAGTGGAGATAGTACACTAACACCTGCTATTCTGTGGCCTCAGCAGTGACCGCGCCCTCTTGTGGCTCTCTGCTGTGGACTCTACCCATATTCCCAGCATCTGCCCCTTGTGGTCACTGTCACAATTCCCAGTAACCCGACAAAATCAAAACTCTAGAGGCTTGTAATACATCAATCAGATTTATATCAGTAAATTCTCACCCCACAAAATATCCACACAATAAACTCAGAGTCAATTGATATTGGTATAATCTACCCACCTAGATAAGATAAATTTTCCTATAATAATCCATCCTTTATAAGATATTCATAGCTACCTGTGGCTATTTGAAGCCACACGGGTCCAGGTCATCCTTCTCATCTTCCATCTTGGTTTCTTCTTTCTCTCCTCCCTATCCCTCCCCCTCTCAAAAACTTTGCCCCGCCTTTCTTTTTCACTGCCCAATCACAGGGCTTGCCTTATCTTGTGCCATCCCTCACCTGCATATAGACATCAACCCACAGGTATGATTCGGTAATCGTAGAAGAGAACAAGATGGATCTGGTTGCTATGAGTCACAAAGGCTTCCAGGGTATTGTAGCCACTGTGCAAGGGGCAAACATCTGACAAAGAATTGCTGATCCAAGAGAGACACACAAGGTAACCTCTTGCCTTTGGGAAACAATCCCAAGGGCCTGTCAGCACAACACAAGCCATTTTCCCTTGGTCAGTCATGAGGTACCAAGCAGGCAAGAAAATCAAAATTAGATATTTCTGATCTTATACGTGCTACAGAAGGAAGTGGCTACAGACACTCCTCTTACATCATCTGAAAAAGTTGATGTTACAGATGAATGGTGTATATGGTCCCTTACCTTCAGGGACTGTGGGGATAATCTTAGGGAAGTGGATTAACTTCTCAAGGATTTATTCTGTATCCAGGCGTAGTGTATGAGGATAGCAAGGAGGAAATACAGATCATGGCAAATGTGAAAAGGGAGATGCAAATCGAAGCAGGGGAGAGGATTGCTCAGTTGTTGTTGGCCCCTTAAATCAAGGAAAATGCTGCTGCTCCAGTTGAACTGACCATGGCTTTTGGGAGTACTGGAAAACGTGTGTCCTGGAAAACAGTGGTTAATGATCAGAGACCAAAATTAATGCTACAAATAAATGATGATGAATAGAAGGTTTGGTGGATACAGGAGCTGATTGATGTAAGTATATTTTCCCGAAAAGTCTTAAAATCCAGATTGGCCACTTCGGAAGATTAGCGTGCAGTTTATAGGAATTGGAAAACTATCACAAATAAGTAAAGTGTCAGGTGAAATTTCTGTGTGGGACCAGAGGGCAAACAGGGAAGTTGAGGCCTTATGTGGCTGACATACCCAGAAATTTATGGGGAAAGGGATCTTCTACAACAATGGGGTACTCAACTTACTATTTCTTCAATTCCAGGAACAGCAATTGAGGAAATTAGGGGTGATATGGTAGGTGCTCCTGTGAAAGTTATTGATATGGGTAATAAAGAGCAATCACAAGCTGTGCCTATGATCAGAAACCAAGATGTCACAGGGATTGAGTTTTCAAGTTTATAAAAGGGGCCACTGCTGATATACCAACAGCCTTGCCCCTAAAATGGTTATCAAACCAGCCTTTCCAGAAAGAGCAGTGTCCCATAACAAAGAAAAATTGCAGGCACTTGAACAACTGGTACAAGAGCAGCAGGAGGGTCAACAGAGTTTACCAGCACATGAAATTCCCATGTTTCTGTTGCAATAAAGAGAGAGAGAGAGAGAGAAAGAGAGTGAGAGAGGATGGTAATGGATTTAAAAGCAGTTTACAATGTAATTCAACCAATGGATTCTTTACAGGCTGAACTTCCTTTACCTTCTTTGTTACCAAAATCTTGGTCTATAATCATAATTGACTTAAAAGATGAATTTTTGGACTAAATGCACAGGCCCTTTACTACCTGGACCAGCAGAGATCCGGGGGCACAGGCCTGGTGAGATTGCACTGTGAGTAACCAAAGTGCAGAGAGGACTAGGCAGTGCTCGCAGAAAAGGTGGCCTTCCGGTCCACAGTAAGGGCCGGGCTTCTGTCAGAGGGACTCAAGATCCACCCAGAAAGCCAGTGCTCATGGACTAAATGCACAGGCTCTCTTCCACCTGGACCAGCAGAGATCTGGGGGCACAGGCCCGGTGAGATTGCACTGTGAGTAACCAGAGCACAGAGAGTGCTGGGCGGTGCTTGTGGAAAAGGTTCCTTTCTAGACCACAGTAAGGCCCAGGCCTTTGTCATTGGGAACCAGGGTCTGCCCAGGAAAGTCAGTGCTTGAAGATCAGCCCCACAGGCCCTCTTACACCTCGACCAGAGGGGAACCTGGCACATAGGCCTACGGAAAGCACACCAGGAGTTTTCAGAGAGCAGAGAGCACTGTGCTATCTGGAAAAGGGTTCGGTTTGGCCTAGAGAAAGAGCAGGTCCCTGCCAGTAGTACTCAGGACCTGTAGGCAGAGGGCTGAGCTCCCAGAACAGCCTCACAAGAACTCCCACACCTGAGCCAACAAAGACAGAGCTGAGTCACTGCTACCAGAACTCACTGCTTGCCTACTAAAAGCCAAACACTCAGTAGCAATTTTCTTCCTGAGCCCATGGGCCCTCAGATCCACAGGAGAGACAGGTGCCAGTCACTGACAACAAGACCACGTATTGTTACAGATAACAAGATGGCAAAAGAAAAATGAAAGAACTTAAGCAATGGAAACCAAGACAACCTGGCAACATCAGAACCCAGCTCTCTCACCACAGCAAGCAGTGGATTGCCAAACACTCCAGAAAAAGAAGATTCAGACTTTAAATCATACTTCACGATGATGATGGAGATCTTGGAGAAGCGCATGAATAACTCCCTTAAACAAGCACAGAAGGACACACATAAACAAATAGAAGCTTTTAAAGAGGAAACACAAAAATCACTCAAAGAACTACAGGAAAACACAACCAAACAGATGAAGGAATTAAAAATGGAAATAGAAACAATAAGGAAAACACAAAAAGAGACAATCCTGGAGATGGAAAACCTAAAAAAGAAACTGGAGTCACAAATGTAAGCATCCCCAACAGACTACAAGAGATAGAAGAGAGAATCTCAGGGGCTGAAGACAACAAAGAAAACATAGACAAATCAGTCAGAAAAGATGCAAAAACCAAAAAGCTCCTAACCAAAATGTCCAGGAGATCCAGGACACAATGAGAAGACCAAACCTAAAGATAATAGGAATAGAAGAGGGCAAGGAATATCAACTAAAAGGCACAGTAAATGTCTTCAACAAAATCATAGAAGAAAACTTCCCTACCCTTAAGAATGAGATGACCATGAGCACAAAAGAAGCCTACAGAACCCCAAATAGATTGGACCAGAAAAGAAATTCCTCCTGACACATAATAATCAAAACACCAAGTGTTCAAAGCAAAGAAAGAATACTAAAAGCAGTAAGGGAAAAAGGCCATGTAACATATAAAGGCAGACCAATCAGAATTACACCCGACTTCTCAACAGAGACTATGAAAGCTAGAAGATCCTGGACAGACATCATACAGACAGTAAAAGAACACAAATGTCAGCCCAGGTTACTATATCCAGCAAAACTCTCAATTACCATAGATTGAGAGACCAAGATATTCTAGGACAAAACTAAATTTACACAATAGCTGAACACAAATCTAGACCTACCAAGAATAATAGATGGAAAACCCAATACAAGGAGGGAAACTACATCCTAGAAAAAGCAAGAAAATAACTAAGCAAGAAAACCAAAAGAAGACACACAGACATAATTCTACCTCTAAAAGCAAAAATAGCAGGAAACAGCAATCACTATTCCTTAAATCTGTTAACATAAATGGACTCAATTCCCCCAATAAAGATACATAGACTATAAGACTGGATACATAAACAGAATCCATCATTTTGCTGCATACAGGAAACTCATCTCAGAGACAAAGACAGACACTATCTCAGAGTAAAAGGCTAGGAAAAAACCTTCCAAACAAACAGCCCCAAGAAACAAGCTGGAGTAGCCATTCTAATATTGAATAAAGTAGATTTTCAACCAAAAGTTATCAAAAAAGATAAGGAAGGACACTTTTTACTCATTACAGGGAAAACTTATCAGGATGAATTCTCAAAACTTAACATATATGCTCCAAATACAACGGAAACCATATTCATAAAAGAAACCCTACTAAAGCTCAAAACATACATTGAACCACACACAATAATAGTGGGAGACTTCAACACCCCACTCTCATCAATGGACAGATCATGGAATCAGAATCTGAACAGAGACACAGTGAAACTAGCAGAGGTTATGAACCAATTGGAATTAGCAGACATCTACAGAACATTTTATTCTAAAACAAAAGAATACACCTTCTTAGCACCTCACAGCACCTTCTCCAAAATTGACCATATAGTCAGTCACAAAACAAGCCTCAATAGATATAAGATTAAAATACTCCCATGCATCCTATCAGGTCACCATGGACTAAGGCTGGTCTTTAATTACAACAAAGGCAACAAAAAGCCCATATACACACGGAAGCTGAACAATGCTCTACTCAATGGTAGCATGGTCAAAGAAGAAATAAAGAAAGAAATTAAGGATTTTCTAGAATTTAATCAAAATGAAAGCACAATATATGAAAACCTATGGGATGCAATGAAAGCAGTACTGAGAGGAAAACTCATAGCTCTGAGGCCTCCAAAAAGGAGCTGGAGAGAGCATACACCAGCAACTTGACAGCACAGCTGAAAGCTCTAGAACAGAAAGAAGCAGATACACCCAAGAGGAGTAGATGGCAGGAAATAATCAAACTCAAAGCAGAAATTAACCAAGTAGAAACAAAAGAACCATTCAAAGAATCAACAAAATCAAGAGCTGGTTCTTTGAGAAATTAACAAGATTGATAAACCCTTAGCCAGACTAACTAGAGGACAAAGAGAGAGTATCCAAATTAACAAAATCAGAAATGAGAGTGGATACTTAACAACTGAAACTGAGAAAATTCAAGAAATCATCAGATCCTACTACAACAAAACTGATAAATCTGGAGGAAATGGATAAATTCCTAGACAGATACCAGATACCAAAGTTAAGCCAGGATCAGATAAAGCATCTAAATAATCCCATAACACCTAAAGAAATAGAAGCAGTCATCAAAAGCCTCCCAACCCAAAAAAAAAAAAAAAAAAAAAAAAAAAAGCCCAGGACCAGATGGGTTCAGTGCAGAATTCTATCAGCAGAATTCTATCAGACATTTATTGACGACATAATACCAATACTCTCGAAACTATTCTACAAAATAGAGTCAGATGGAACATTACCCAACTCATTTTTTCGAATCCACAATAACTCTCATTCCTAAACCACACAAAGACCCTACAAGGAAAGAGAACTTCAGACCAGTCTCCCTTATGAACATTGATGCAAAAATACTCAACAAAATTCTTGCAAACTGAATCCAAGAACACATGATCATTCATCATGATTAAGTAGGCTTCATCCCTGGGATGCAGGGATGGTTTAATATACGGAAATCCATCAATGTAATCCACCATATAAACAACCTCAAAGAAAAAACCCACATGGTCATCTCACTAGATGCTGAGAAAGCATTTGACAAAATTCAGCACCCCTTCATGTTAAAAGTCTTGGAAAGAGCAGGAATCCAAGGCCCATCCCTAAACATAATAAAAGCAATATACAGCAAACCAATAGCCAACATCAAACTAAACAGTGAGAAACTTGCAGCAATCCCACTAAAACCTTGTCCAGGGACTAGACAAGGTTGCCCATTCTCCCCCTACCTATTCAACATAGTACTGGAAGTCCTGGCCGGAGCAATTAGACAGAAAAAGGAAATCAAAGGTATACAAATCGGAAAGGAAGAAGTAAAAATATCACTATTTGCAGATGACATAATAGTATAATTAAGTGACCCCAAAAATTCCACCAGAGAACTTTTACAGCTGATAAACAACTTCAGCAAAGTGGCTGAATATAAAATTAACTCAAACAAATCAGTAGCGTTCCTCTACTCAAAGGACAAACATGCTTAGAAAGAAATTAGGGAAAAGATACCCTTCACAATAGTCACAAACAATATGAAATACCTTGGTGTGACTCTAACTAAGCAAGTGAAGGACCTATATGACAAGAACTTCAAATCTATGAAGAAGAAACTTGAAGAATATCTCAGAAGATGAAAAGATCTCCCATGCTCATGAATTGGAAGGATCAACATTGTAAAAATGGCCATCTTACCAAAAGCAATCTACAAATTCAATGCAATCCCCATCAAAATTCCAACTCAATTCTTCATAGAGTTGGAAAGAGCCATTTGCAAATTTATCTGCAATAACAAAAAACCTAGAATATCGAAATCTATTCTCAACAACAAGAAAACATGTGTGGGAATCACCATCCCTGACTTCAAGCTATATTACAAGGCAATTGTGTTTAAAACCGCATGGTGTTGGTACAGAGATAGGCACATTGATCAATGGAACAGAATAGAAGATCCAGAAATGAACTCTCACACATATGGTCACTTGATTTGTGACAAAGGAGCTCAGAACATTCAATGGAAAAAGGACAGCCTCTTCAACAAATGGTGTTGGCTCAACTGGCAGTCAGCATGCAAAAGAATGAAAATAGACCCTTCTTTATCTCCTTGTACAAAGCTCAAGTGCAAGTGGATCAAAGATCTTCACATCAAACCAAGTACACTGAAATTATTAGAAGATAAAGTGGGGGAAAACCTTAGGACACATAGGCACAGGGGAAATTTTCCTGAACAGAACACCAATGGCTTGTGCTCTAAGATCAAGGATTGAGAAATGGAACTTAATGAGATTGCAAAGTTTCTGTAAGGCTAAGGACACTGCCAAGAAAACAAAACGGCAGCCAACAGATTGGGAAAAGATCTTTACCAATCCCACATCTTATAGAGGTCTAATATCCAATATATACAAAGAACTCAAGAAGTTAGACGCCAAAGAATCAAACAATCCTACTTTTAAAATGGGGTACAAAGCTAAACAAAGAATTCTCAATTGAGGAATGTCGAATGGCTGAGAAGCATCCAAGTAAGTGCTCGACATCCCTAGTCATCAGGGAAATGCAAATCAAAACAACCCTGAAATTCCACCTCCCACCAGTAAGAATGGCTAGGATCAAAAACTCAGATGACAGTAGATGCTGGCGAGGTTGGTGGGGTTGTAAGCTGGTACAACCACTCTGGAAATCAGTTTGGTGGTTCCTCAGAAAATTGGACACAGTCCTACCTGAAGACCCAGTTATTCCACTTCTGGGCATATACCTCAGAGAAGCTCCAACATACAATAAGGGCACATGCACCACAATGTTCATAGCAGTCCTATTTATAATAGCCAGAAGCTGGAAAGAACCCAGATGCCCTTCAGTAGATGAATGGATACAAAAATTGTCCGATATTTACACAATGGAGTACTAATCAGCTTTTAGAAACAATGACTTTATAAAATTCCTAGGAAAATGGATGCATCTAGAGAATATCATCCTGAGTGAGGTAACCTAATCACAAAAGAGCAGACATAATATGCAGTCACTGATAATTGGATACTAGCTCCAGAATACCCAAGAAACATCTCACAGATCATATGAAGCTCAAAAAAAAAAAAAAAAAAAAAAAAAGAGATCAAAAAGTGGAAGCCTCAGTCTTAGGGGAAAAAGAAGCAACAACATGTTTATAGCACTCACTCAGAGTGGGGGACACCTAGACCTTAAATCACTAATAACTCAAGAGCTAAGAGGATATCCTTGTGGCAATTTTTGGTACTTAAAAATCATTATGTTGAATCTATACACACCAAAAAAACCTGACTATTTTCATGTTACATTTAGTTTTACATGTATTTTATGCTTATGGTAACTAGTAAGATTTCAATGCATACTATCAAACCTTTAAAAAAATCAAGTACTGACAGAAATATATTCAAGTAGTTTTATTCCAAATTGCTCTTAAAAATCTGTACATGTATCTCTCTTTTAAAAAAAAATAAAGTTGTAAGGGGGGGGGATGAATTTTTCTCAGTACCCTTGCAAGAGAAAGATAAAGGTTTGGCTTCTTAGTATCTACTTTGAATAATAGTCATCCACTAAAAAGACCCTGGAAAATACAGAGAATAGTCATAATGAAAGAGTTAAAATTTAAAGTTAGCTCCCACTAACCCTGCTTTGAGGACAAGTATGCTTCAAGGCTAAGAACAAAATAACTTGTTTAAAGAAATGGCCCAAACACAGACCGGCTAGACTCGATAAGGTCTGGGCTGGCCTTGCAGTCCTGAGAGAAACAAAGTATGAAGGTCAGTGTGCCCCAAAACAGAGTGGTCTAGAGTTAAATCATATCCAAAAGCAGACAGAGTGCCAATTTGAATAAACCAATGAAATCATTATGTGCTTGTTGCTAACTGTTTATGTAATTTTCCCTATAAATATGTCCCCCTAATTGAGTTCAGGGTCAATGCCTCTGTCTCCTGCATGAGATATGTATCGGCCCGGAGCTCCGTCATTAAACTACCCCATGCTTTTGCAGCAAGAAGGTCTCTCGAGTTTCATTGAGTAACCCTGTGTCCTGAGACTCGAGTAGGGGGGTCCCCAAAAGGGGGTCCTACAATACTTTATGTCAGTATTTTGTGTAACAACACTCAATCTATAATTTATCATTATACAGATAGCATTCTTTTGGCTGATTCTGACAAATATGTCTTAGAGATATGTTTAAGATAACACAAAGAATTCTTCCATGCTGGGGGTTATATATTGCTCCAGAAAAATTACAAAGAGGAGATTCACTTAGTTATTAGGGTTATAAAATCAGTCAACAAAAAAAAAAAAAATTCAACCACAAAAGGTCCATAAGGACCAATTGCAAACTCTTAACAATTTTCAAAAATTAATGGGAGGTGTTATCTGGCTGAGATCTACAATTGGATTAAGTACATATGACTTAAGCAATTTGTTTCAAACATTACAATTTAAGCAGTCCAAGATGTCTAATAGCTAAAGCTGAAAATGAGTTAACTCTTATAGAACAAAGACCGTAAGAGGCATATGTGGATCAAACTGATCCTAAACCTGATTGTATTATGGCCATTTTACTTTCAACTGATTCTCCTACTAGGCTCATTATGCACAGGAAAGATAGTATTATAGAATGGATTTTCTTATCTCATAAACCAAGTAAAAAAACAAAGACATATATAGAAAAGATTTCTGAATTAATTATAAAAGGTAGAATAAGACTATGTCAGCTGGCAGGAACAGATCCAGCTGAAATTGTAGTACCCCTTACTGAGATTATGTCATTATGGGTGATTAATAAGAACTGGCAAAAAGCTTGCAGTAACATCTTGGGTAAAATTAATAACAAATATCTGAAAGCAAACATATACAGTTTATAAGAAGAACTAGTTGGATTCTTCCACATATAGTAAAGGGAACAGCAATTCCAGAGGCACCAGCATTTTACATACAAACGAAGAAGATGGGGATGGCAGGCTATAAGTCAGATAAAATAAGCAAGGTGGTCAAAAGTCCATATACATCGGTTCAAAATCAAAATTATATACTATTGTTATGCTATTGTTAACATAATTACTGATTCTTTATATGCAAAATAATTTTGCATATAGAGACCACTGAATTTATATCTAGTAACTCATTATTAACTTTGTTATTTATACAACAGGCCATCAGAAGTAGAAATTACCCATTATATATTACTCATATTAGGTCACATACAGGTTTGCCAGGTATTAGCTCAAGGAGATGAGGAAATTGACCAATTGCTAATAGGAAATGTGTTAGAAGCCTCAAAATTTCACGAGAAACAGCATGTTAAAGGGAAAAGTTTAAAGAAAAAAAAATTCTGTAACTTAGCATCAAGCCAAAGAAATCATTTAAAAATGTCCTACATCTTCCCTATAAAACCAAACTTTTTTACCTGCTGGTGGCAACCCTAGGAGTGCTAAAAGAAATGACATCTGGCTGATGGATGTTTTTCATTTTGCAGAATTTGGAAAACAAAGGTACATCCATCCACCATATTATTGACACATACTCAGGGTTTCAATGGGTAACAAGTTCTGAAAAGGCTAATTATGTGGTCACACACTTATTTAAAATAATGGCAATTGTGGGGACACCCGCACAAAGTAAAACTGACAATGCTCCGGCATACATGTCCAATAAGATGAAACAGTTACAGGACAAGCAGTTATAGAAAGCAAATCATATCTTAAAAGTGATGCTGATTAAACAAAAAAGAGAGTAAAAGTACCCAAGAACAGACTACATATGCCTTGTTAAATCTCAATTTTCTTAATGTTGGTGAAAATGGAACAACAGCAGCTGAGAGACATTGGGTTATCAAAAAAAAAAAAAAAAAAAAAAAAAAAAAAAAAAAACTGAGGAACTGGGCCAACCAATATACTATAAGGATGTGTTGACATGAGAGTGGAAACCTGAAATAGTTTTAAGATGGGGACATGGTTAGGCTTATGTATCTATAGAGAATGAAAAAGACGGTTACCAACAAAACTTATAAAAATTAGATCTGACCAGAGAAAATCTCTTATCATCTGAGACATACATATCTTCACAAAGCAAATAGCCCAGGTGACTCACAGACTGTTTTAATCAGTGCTTTCTCCAAAATATGCGCGGAGACTGGAAAATACATAGACTGGACAGACCAGACAGAGACTGAATAAAGCCAGAGACTAGGTAATAAATGCTACAGCTTTTATCAGACTAACCATTTTTTCCTTGGGGCCCAAACAGTAATTCTTCCCCCAACTCCGCAGGAAAAGACAGTCATGCTGGTGCCTTAGGTTGGAGTGGATAGTTTTAGCCATTTGATGTCTTATGGTTGCTATCATCTAGGGTAGAAAGTTATTATTGGTTATGATCAAGGGTTAATAAAAATTTTAAATAGTTTTGTTTAATTATTGTACATTAATAGAGATTTAAGGTTTGTTTGATTATTGTAGATTAGTAGAAATTTATAGTTGTTTTGTTTGAACTATTATATATTAATAGGTATTTAGGGTTTTCATTTCTCATATATTAATTAAGGTTGTTTTGTAGGCTTTTATCTAAAAATATTGCACATAAGCCATTTATTGAAAGTGTGATGGGACTGGAGAGATGGCTCAGTGGTTAAGAGTACCAACTGTTCTTCCACAGGTCCTGAGTTCAAATCCCAGCAACCATGTGGTGGCTCACAGCCATCTGTAATGAGATCTGATGCCCTCTTCTGGTGTGTCTGAAACAGCTACAGTTACTTATATATAATAAATAAATAAATCTAAAAGAAAATGTAATGGTTCTTAAAATTATTTCTGTTGTGTGTAGGTTGTTAATGTTAAGGAAAAGGATAATTCTTAAACAGAAAGGGGATATGAAGTGGAAACTTCTGATTTCTTTGGAAAGTCAGTGATGTCAAATGATGTTTTGCTGAGGCACAGAGGTGAAAGGGTGTTTTCCTGAAGCAGGCATGGATAAAAGGATATTTAGCTAAAGAAAACACCTGAAGGGACACATGATGTTACAAAGGAATATAAATATAACCCAACAATCAGTGGATGACACTGGATGGTATTGGTACACCTTACCGTTCCTTAATGGTCGCCATTTGTCATGACTTCATAGAAAGAAATGAACCAAAAACTTCTGGTGGTGTTCTGGTGGTTTCTTGCTGCTTCTGCAGTTTTGGGCCAATTGACAGAGTAAAGTGGATGTTTCTGGATATGTCAGCTGATACAGACTTGTGGAGTTTTGCTAAGACAGATTCATGTGATGTTTTGCTGAGGCAAGACCTGTGGAAGGACACGTGCTATTTGGATTCAACAGACAGTGACAGAAATAAGGGAATTGCATGCTAGCTCTGCAAAGCTTTGTTGGTCTTGCATCTTTGTTGATCTTCACTGCATTGAGAGATGCATAGCAGAGAACTTCTCCTGGTGTCCCGGCTGGTCCTGGTAGCTCCTTCTGACTCACTCTGATTTGGTGAAGGCCTGTCTGTTTCTGCTAGGTCATGCCACTACTGCTGATTCATGTTTGCTATCCTGGCACTACTGAACTGGACTGCTAGTATCCTCACAATTGGAGACTGGAATAGCCCCAAGGAACTACTTCTAAACTGCACACAGCTAAGCCTCTCAGATTCTTCTGGATCGACCCACTGTTGCTGATTCATGAACTGGTGTTTTTGAGTGGATTGAGTTGCTGCTGCTGCTTTGTGTGAACTGAACTGCTGATATCTCAACAATGCAGATTGGAATAGCCCCAAAGAACAATTTCTAAGCAGGTCCACTTCCCCCATATCTGAATAAACTCTCTTCTACTATCTCTGGTGGGTGGGGGGCTGGAAAGGAGGTTAAAATATTTAAGAACCCTTATTAAAAATAGGTTTTGAAAAATAAAAGCCTACACCAGTTTGCAAGGAGCTGCCAGTCCAATTGCCAGCACCCCAATACTGCATAAATATTGGGTACGCTTAGTACTGTGCCTGTAATAACAACATTGGGGGGAAGTGAAGGCAAGAGGATTAGAAGTTTAAGATTATCTCCAGCTTGATAGCGGGCTAAATGCCATCTTGAATTACATGAGACCCTGTCTCAAAAATCAAATAAATAAAGGGCCTTGGAGGCTGAGATGTTTATTTCACCTGTAATTTTATTTTCAGAACTTAGTATGATATGTTTATAAATGAATGAGTAATCTGTTAATAACCATTAAGGTCATCTTTTAATACAGTGGCAATTTTTGTATATAGGCTAATAGTTTTAAATCAAACATTCCCAAACTTATTTGTGTCTGTAAATTTATTGTTTTACACTAGAGACTGACACTAGGGTCTGTAAGGCAAGAACTGCCAATAAGCTGCAGACGCACCCCCCTTTCCCCTTCAGCCTCCCCCTTTTACAGGGTCTCATGTTGTAACCCAGAATAGCCTTGAACTTGTGATCCTCTTTCCACTGCCTCCTGTTCAGACTGATTTTTAAACAAAAAAATTATAAAAAGTGATTAAAATCCGATGCAAAAAAATTTCCTGGCAGAATTTGAGAATAACATCTTACTGCAAAACCTCTGAATACTTTAGCATGTGTTTTCTACATAGAAGACCATTCTCTAACCTAAGTACAACCACCAAAATCAGGAAGTTCACTGATTTCCCAACTAATTTAAAATCTCTATTTGTTATAAAAGTGGATCTAGTACCTGCTGCATTAATCACCATGTCTTTTTAGTCTTCATTATTCTAGAACATGGATCAGCTTTTTTTTTAAGTTTTATTACCTTAAAACCTTCTTATTACTGGGGTAGTGCTGGTTAAAGACCTTTCAGAGCTAGGGAATACCCAAACATAGGCACATACAATGTGTATATTCATGCGCATCTCTAGTTATTTCTGTGCCTATACATTTATTGAAGACCCTGTCTAGTTCTAATCCTAAAAGCCACCTGGGTTTCTTCTTTTCCTTTATTTTCCTTTCCTGGCAGAAAACATGACTTTCATTAGCCCTAATATACAAGCTTATTTTATCAGTGGTCACTTGAAAAATCTCTTACTGCTTCTGTCATCCTTCCTCAGTTAATTCCTCCTTTACCCATGGCAGTCCATCTGTCATTTGGATGAACTCTCCTTTTACCTTGCCTTCTATTATTGTCCACACAAGATGCTTAATTCTGTCTGCCATAGCTAGATAACCTCATATCTAATTGTTTGGTAAGGGGAAGAGAGGGAAGTCAACAGGAAGAATCTCTTTCTTCCCTTTTAACTTGCTATTTAAAGCAAGTTTGCTGGCTTAGAAACTAGATTTTATTTCACTCACTCTTTGATGCTACATTTAAAATAAAGGAATATGGGCTTGGGTGCATGTACCTGGAGGAGTCTGCTGTTTGAACAGCCAGAGGCAAGGCCTCTTTTACTTCATTCCTGGAAAGCAGTGGATGTTAGTAAACCTAGAGGGGACTCACATGGCAAACAGGGCTTCAGTTTCTCTCCTGTAGCCTGTCACTTAAGTATCTTTAGGATGTCTTAGAATCTGACACTGGTGAAGAGAGATAGATGGTGTGGGAGGGATCCATATGCAAAAAAGGAGTCTGGGGTTCATTGGTGACTGGGTTTCTGAGCTATGCATGTTGGAATACCCATCTGCGGTCAATACTACAGGGAAATACTGTGAGCCTCTGGGCCAAAGCTGTTTCTCAGACCATTTCTCCATGTTGAATGGAAGTTCTCATTCCCACATTTTTCACAATTATGGCCCCAGATGGAGCCTCCTCTTCTTTCCAACCTTCCAACTCTGAACAGCTGTGGTATAGCAATGGTGTGGTTCTGGGGTTCAGGGAAGTGAGGGCAACATGTCTATGACTCTGAATAGCTATGTGGGGGAAGCAAAAAGGAGACTCAAGACCTAAAACAGAATCACTTCTAAAATCCTCAGATCTTCATATAGCATCTAGGTAGGATATGGTGTAGCCCCTAAGCAAGTGTACCACAAAAGTCGTCAAAGCAGCGGCCAACCTCTCCTTCCGTCCCAGCCTACGCGGCTGTTAAGATGCCCCCACAGGAGCTGTCAAAACTGTTGGCGCAGTGATTCCTCCTCAGCCTGCAGCGGTCAAGGAGCTGTCCATGGTGGCACATCTCCTTTCCTGCCTCAGCCTACAGCCTTCCAAGAAGTACTACTGCAGCAGTAACCACAGGAGCTGTCCACCCTGGCAGCACCTCCTCTCCAGCCTCCCAGAGCAGCTCCACTGAGATGGCACCTCAGCAAAAGCGGTGGGTGGCTGGAAAGACTTCCCATCCTAACCCATGAGCCTGATGCAGGGAGAAGGGGTGAAAAAAGCCAGAATTCCCTAGGCTCCCCGAGCTCAGGATTTGAAATCCCACCAATTCTCAATCTGAAAACCTCTGCCCTGAAAAGCTCTGCCCCCTAAAAAAAAAATCCTATACAAACCCTGCCCTTTGTCCAATTCTCTGCTGTCTGCTCCCAGAAGCAGAGGGTAGCTATCTCTGAATTTGTCCCTCCCCACTCTGAATTTGTGCCTCCAATAAATCTCTTTTATATTTGCTGCCTGGTGTGACTCTCATGGAAGAAGCCAAAAAGCAATGAAGAAGCAAAGAAGTGGGGCGTGGCTCCTGAGCTCAGCTGGGGATACCCTCCCCTGGGAGCTGCAATGCTTCTGTTGGGGCTTTCTCTCAGAGCCATGTGGCTTCTTCTCCCCTACCCCCCACCTCCGTGTCCCAGGATACCCTTCTATCTGAACAGAAATGCTTACAGATGAGAACACCTTGGTGGCTGGCTGAAAACTCAAGAGATCTGCCTGACTGCCCCCAGGAGTGTTGGGATTAGAAGTATGGACTACATGTCTGGTATAAAATTCTTTTGCTGGCCTTGCATCAATTAGTCTCCAAATCTGAGCATGTCTGGAGATTTACCTATCTCCTCCCTTGAAATTATGAACCCTGGACTCTTAGCTCTGCAGCTACATGACTGAGGTAGGAGATGAACACGTCTGCCCTAGGCCAGCCTAATCTCATCCTTCCCTCAAACTGGCTTTTTTTCCTCTTCTACTCCACTAGGAAATGGATCCAAATCCTAAAGAGAAATTGTAAATCATGTGGCCTTTCTTCAGAGCTGTCTGCCCTAGGATGGATTGCTGGGACTCAGCAGGGCCTTCTACAGTATGCCTAGGAGAATGATCTGGGAAGGAAGTAGGCACACCTACCCAAAGTCCTGCCGCACCAGATGAGCTTACAGATAATCCAGACTCCAACTGCCAGTACAGTCACACTTATCACACAGTATGGGCTTCTATATACCCATCAGGATCACCGGGACAACTTGATCCCAGCACTTCAATCTAGATTTAGACAGGAGCCAGGCCATTCCAAAGGAGATGTACCCACTTGGACATTCCATGGTTTACGTAGACCCTAATAGCTAGCATGCTACTAGATTTGCCTGACTGCCGAAACAGTTCACTGAATCAATTTAGATTGATTCAGTTTAATACTCAGGAGTCTATACTTAGACCTTCTAACAAAAGCACATAGGAGTTTGCCTTGCCACACCTATGTGCCTTGCCTGTGTCCTCTTTCAAAAAGAGACAGAAGCTTTAAGGGATGACAACCTGGGTGGGGAGGTATATAGGGAAATGGGCAGACTCAGAGGAGACAGGTCAGTCACTGAGCAGTGTTAGTTAAGAAGGAAGAAAAAATAGGATGAGGATACAAATGGGTCAAAGGACATTTTGGTTTCATTCTGTGAAGAGTCCTTACTCATGGCAGTGTTTGGGTATTGTTATCCCCAGTGGCTTCTGCAGGGTCAAATGAGTAGTAAGTCCTCATGTTGAGTCAGAAATACAATGGGAATGATGGAATAGCCATTACCGAACAAACCATTGCTCTAAAGATCTTAGGTCGGGTTGGCAGTTAAGAATGCCTACCACTCTTGCAAAGGACTTGTTTGGTCCCCAGTATCAATATCATTCTCATAACTCCAGTTCCAGAGAATCCAATCCCCTCTGGCCACCACAGACACCTGTATACACATGGTGAACAAAAGTTTACACAGGCAAATACATAAATAAAAATGAATAAATCTTAGAGAAAAAAGATTAAACCAATGAATCTTCTCTTCAACTACACAAGCAGAAAAACTAGAAATCTAAATTTGAATGTACAATTTGATTGAAGTTTTGCATCAATTTAAACAGAGACATGGCTAGATAAGTGTTTGGCATTTCTGGCCTAAAGCAGGTCACATACTTGGGTAATGGTATCTGTTGGATCAAGCCTATACCTCCTGCTTTTGAGACCTGTTTCTAGGTTCAGCCAGGAAGTTTGTTGTTTTCCCTGCCATTAGAGAGTAGGTCCAGAAATGCCTGCTATAATGTGACAAGTTAACTTTCAGTCTCCCCAAGAGATTTTGCTTCTTTGCTAACCTGTGCCATATGCCTAACATATGCAGGTATGGGTATAACACTCACTCAGTGTAACAGAGCCAAAGGTAAAATGGTAAGCAGTATAAGCAGAACCAGACCATAACAACTATTTATTGAGTCCCAACCATGTATTCGCTATGCTCAAATATTCAATTCAAACCCTGGGGTTGTGTTTTTTGAAGTACTATTGATGGAAACACATCAAGAATTTCTTTAATTACTTACTCCTGCTTGGAGTAAGTTTCCCCTACACAGTTTGAAGAGCAAGAGCTGTTCCTTAGGTAGCACCTAGGTCATGCCTTTCAGATTTGCTCCAGGTGACACCGTCTCCAATGCCAGCATCATTCATTCACTATTACTGTTCCATTGCCTTTATTGGAAAATAAGCTGCTCCAGGAGTGTCTAGTTGATTTCTGCAATCTTAGAAGCTGATCCATGAGTTGCCATGATGCTTTCTAAATGATACAATCAACAGGACTCCAGATTTAAGAACCGAGGCTTACTAAGCCACTCCCCTAAACAGGCACATCATGAAAGTGGGTATATCCATGGGATGTTCATAGCCTGTGGTGAGGTAGACTGCACATTTCACAGATGAAGAAACTGAGAGCCAGAAAAAGTAATGAGTCACACAACTAAGAGACAAACCTAGTCACTTAGAAACTGAGGCTGGGTAACCTGATACTCTTCGTTTTTTAGCATCTTTCTCTATACAGTTCTACAGCAAGCTTGATAACTGGCAGCAAAATTGGAGGGCAGGGGGCCCAGAGTTAAGGATGAACGGACTGTCACAAAAGGTTGAGAAGACACTTGTATACATGTGAACACAAATGTTCCTCTTGGGAAAACAAGCAGTCCCCCACTCATTGCCTGAACTCTGCTCTGCTCAGAGCATATGTGGTACTCTGAGAAACCTTGTGATTCCCATATATGATAATGTTAGTAGTAGAAATGTTTGTGTGGGCAACCTCTTCTATATCAGACCAAAAGGCCACACTGAATCTCCAAAGTCCAGAAGTCTTCCACTGATGAAAGTAAGGAAATGAGTTGCGGGGAGAGGAAGATTTTTTAAGGGAAGGAATTAAAGACTAGAGAAGAACCCGATGACAAATCTTGGGCCTTTGCCCTTGACTAGAAATACTATAAAGTATCCCGAACTCAATATCTATTTCTTTGTTTCTACCTCAGTCTACACCACCCTAGTGTAAACAGTAAACATAGTAAGTGGTGAAGAGTTCCTTGCATGGGATCCTATAACCAGAGTTTGTAACAATTGTAACAATTCCAAGGTCAAATTCTCTGCTCCTTTTGCCCCTCTGGTCCACCTCCAAGCTCTGGCAGTTGTAGTCCTCACATGGACTTTGCCTGGCTTGTAATCAATCTTCTTCCAGGGAAAAAGTAGTTGTTGCTTTTGTTATTGTTAGCCTATCTCCAAGTGGGGCAGAGCTATGAGGTTTGGGTATCTAAAAACTTCCCTCTAGCTAATGGAGATTCTGAATGAAATCTCAGAGAACAGGACTGCTGTGTGTGTTTAAATCTTGTTTCTCTGAAGAGCTCTAGTGCTGTTCCTCTAGCCTGTGGCTCCTCAACCCAGATGCCACTTGTGAGCCCCATTATTGGCCCTTAATTAAGTCACCTTAGGGATGCAGAAAAGAGGTCTGCTAAAAACAAAAACAAAACAAAACAAAGGGATTCTGGTCCCTTCAGGTTTCTCAGGACTGAACCAAAACCAGAGACAAAGTTTGGCCTAAAAATTGAAGCCAGGGATAATTGCAGAAGCTCTTCATCTTGGAACATCCATTGATGCTAAACAAAGTTAAGGTTAAGAGTTATGGGCAAAGGCCTTGCCATATTACAGTAGATGGAGGTCTTCTTGCTAATTTTGGTCACCTGGTAGAAGAGCAAGTGGGAAATCTGACTGAAGCTCTCGGCAAACTTCCTGCTTTTGCCTGTGTGCATATGCCGGTGTTGTCCACAAAATACTAGCTGCAATTAGAAAACTTCTAGAGTTTCTTGCCCATGTGTGAACACTGATAGAGCTGTGGTGTAAGATTTTTGCCACATTCTGGAAAGATCATTTGCTCAAGTGGATGCGCTGGTGTTCAGTGAACACGGTGATCTCACTAAAACCTCGTCCACACTCAAGACACCTGAAGGGTGGTTCTCCACTGTGAGTGCGCTGGTGCCGTAGGCAGTTTGAGCTGTTGGTGAAGTTCTTGCCACACTCACAGCAATTGTAGGGCTTCTCACCTGTGTGTGAACGTTGGTGTTCCAGCAGATAGGAACTGCGCCCAAAGCTGTCTCCACACCAGGCACAGAAATAGGGTTTCTCACCTGTGTGACAGCGCTGGTGCTGTAAAAGGTTAGAGCTCAGGCTGAAACTCTTACCACAGAGTCCACAGCGGTAGGGTTTCTCACCAGTGTGAGTACGCTGATGCTGGATCAGGTTGGAGCTAACCCTGAAAGTCTTACCACACTCAGCACAAGCATAAGGCTTTTCCCCAGTGTGCACCCGCTGGTGTTTTGCTAGATCCGCACTGCGACCAAAGGCTTCTCCGCACTCCATGCACTTATGAGGCCGGAGACCTGAGTGAGAACGCCGGTGTTTAGTGAGATTCGAACTGAGGCTGAAGCAACGGCCACATTCTGGACAGGGATATGGTTTTTCACCAGTGTGAACTCTGTAATGCTTAACCAAATCTGAGCCACGCCGGAAGCTTTTGTCACACTCTGGACAGCTGTAAGGTCGGCCACACCCATGGCTGCTTTGATGGTGAATGAGGTCAGAGAGGCTGGCTACAGCCAGCCCACAATTCCTGCACTTAAAAGCTTTGGGGACTACAGAATCGCTGGTTTTGGCAAAGGCTTCTTTCTCAGGGCCAGAACCTGACCTACTTAAGTACTGCTGGTCCAGCAATTTTTCCTCGGGGGCTGGTTGCTCCGGCCGCGCCAGGAGGGGGCGCTCATGTAGCGCGACCTCGCGATCCAGGGGCGACCACGGGCATCCCGGGAATTTTGATGTTCCGTTCTCCAGCAGCTTCGCCCCATCTAGATTCTCCCTAGCCACTTCTGGCGCCGCAAGTTCCATTGCGGCACAAAAAGCGCTCGGTTTCCTAAATGCCACCCGTCTAACTCATCAGCACTGTTGGAGAATGGGGCACTGGAGGATTGGAGACCAGCACCGGAAACGGAAAGGTTCCCAAGCCCCAGAGACTCTAGGAAGTGGCAGCGTACTTTCCCGGTAGGTTTAACTCTTTCATTCGCTTAGTGAGACCTTTCTGTCAGAAACTTAGCACTTTTGAAACGGCTTGAGGTTCTGCGAGTCAGTCCGGTTTTCAGGGCCACTGAATCACCGCGCTTGAGGGTTGCCAAGAAAGTCTGAACGTCGCTGACAAGGACGTACCGGGAGCGAGGTAGCTAAGTCACATAGGGGAGCACAGGAGTGCACTAAGACTCCACAGTGGAGCGTCTGATTCTAGGAGCAACAGCTCACTCTTCGGCCCTGGAAGGAGTTTATCACCCCACCTCAAACTGCACTAAGCTTGGCGCCGACTACATATCCCAGCATGCACCGCACGCGCCTCTTACTTTCACACAGATAAATGCCATTCTCGCCATGTCTTCTGCGACTGTGCAAGTACCCGAGTTCCAGAATCTAGAACTTCAACTTCCGACTCGCAAGATAACTGCGGCGGCGCTAGTCAGAGGAGCAGCCTGGCCACGCCCCCCTCTTCCAGTTCCGCTCTCTCAAAGTACCGGCGAGACGCGGGGCGGAGCCTTAGGCCCGGGCCAAGATGGCGGCTGCGAGACCGGCCCTTACGGACTCGCTCTCGTTTTGCCTCGCGCAACTCACGGCGGCGGCCGGGGAGGGGCCAGGTGGGGGAAAGGACCCAGCTACCAACGAGACACCCCTGGGCCGCGCGCTCTTAGCTCTTCGCACGCGCCACATCAAGGCAGCAGAGGGAATTGAGCGCTTCCGGGCACGCGGCGGGCTCCGCCCCCTTCTCGCCCTGCTACGCCGAACGGCTGCTGCGGGCCCCGCCCCGTCCCAAGCAGTCTCTGGCTCCGCCCCTTCGTTGGTTGCGTCAGCTGGTTCTTCCCCTGGCCACGCCCCCGCTGCTGAGTCGCCTTTGACGCCTTCGTCGCCAATGCGCCTGCGCAAGACGCTGGATTTGGCGCTCAGCATTCTAGCCAACTGCTGTACGGAAGGGGCGTGCCGGGCTGAAGTGCGGAGACTTGGAGGCATTCTCCCTTTGGGTAAGTGCTCCGCCCCCATTTCTTAGAAAGGTTCCAACCCACAGGACCTGTCCTTACGCTATGGCAGACCTCTGAGTACACGCTCTGTGATGGTGCAGCGCCACTTATCTCCTCAAGTGTAATGCTATGTATGCGACGTCACCTGCCCAAACCTCACTTTTGAGCCAGTGGTTTATACTTTCTATTTTGGGTGCTTCTCGTAGACAGTGCTTACTACTGTGTCCGTCCCTGTGCAAGGCTTCATATGGATGAGCAGGAGGTCAGAAAGTGTAGTTTTAAAAGTTCAATAATTGAACTTAGAAACTAGTGCTGTCAGATGTAACAAACAAATCACCCAGCCCCTCCAAAGCTAGAATTCCATGTGTAATAACCATAGCTACCCGGCAAGACTGAAGTTGAGTATAAAATGAAATTCAAATGTAGCATGCCCAGATTCCAAGCATAGGTAGGTACTTAAACACACAGTTAACAAACTCCAGCAAGGGATAAGCCTGTGTACCGGCTGATTTTGGCGCCTCCTTGTGGTAATGATGGGAACAAAGTTGAGTCATTGCTTGTCTTCTGATAGTATCTCAGTTTTGACAAAATCTTAATTTTTAAAGTGACTCATTTTCATATTTAAGCTTGCATAGAATGACAGTAGGCTTGACAGAATGCCAAGTTCTCTCTAACCTTGCTGGGCAGTATTACCTTCTGATTGGTAGGGATAAAAGTTGACTTGGTTCAAGCCAAGTTACCTGGACTCCATGACAGCTTCAACCGTTCTTTCTCCATATTCCTTTCTCTGGTAATACCCTACCACCATAGTTGCAGAGCGCATCATACCTTTCACCTTAAAACCCTTTTGTGGCTTCTGTTGCCTTCACATTTATATTTTGACTCCTTGGACAGGCATTTGAGGGGCTTTGTGAGATCATAGAACAGACACTATTACCCTGGGGCATTTGGAAAAGCCTCTTCAAACCTGAGGTATTCTAGCCTTTCCATTTACCATCCCTCTGGCAAATAGCTACACAGTCCTTCCAGCTCTTGCTCACCTTTCAGCATCTCCTGAAGACCTTCCCTAACTCTCATCTCTCTCCTCTCTCTCCCTCCCCAATCTCTCTTTGCGCTGTTGGGGATTGCCTCAGGGTCTGGTACAAGCTAGACAAGCACTCTGTCTCTGACATATATCCCCAGCATTTACCACATTCTTGCTTTGGATGATTGGAGACAAAGAGTAGAGCCCTCAAGAAGGCAAACTGTTCTTGCAGTGACCATTCTTCAGTGTGTGAAGACAGACAGCATCCAGAACCGAACGGCCCGTGCTCTGGGGAACTTAGCCATGGAGCCTGAGAGCTGTGAGGACATCCACTCTGCTGGTGAGAGGCTGTGAGAATGGGGTAGGCTGAGATTTTGTAGGACTTGGATCTTGGATGTCTACCCTTGCTTATGTATCTTCCTCTTCCTTTTTTAGGTGCTGTTCCCTTTCTTGTAGAGAGCCTTACTGCCTGCCAGGACTCACAGTGCCTACAGAGCATAGTTCGTGCCCTCCGCAACTTGGCAGACTCACCCCAGCACCGCCTAGCCCTGGCACAGCAAGGAGCCGTGCGGCCACTGGCTGAGCTCCTGGCTACTGCCCCAGACCCTGCACTGACCTCGGCCCTAGTCCGTGCTCTCTTGGAACTCAGCCGAGGCTGTTCCCGGGCCTGTGCTGAGCAGCTAAGTCTGGGCGGGGGACTGGGCCCACTGGTCAGTCTGGCTTCTCACCCTAAACGTGCAATACGTGAGGCAGCCATCCTGATCCTTGCCAATCTGTGTGCTCAGGGCCTGGTGCGGCCTGCACTGGGCAATGCCGGTGGTGTGGAGGTGTTACTAGGTGAGCTCAGGCGGAGACGGGGTCCCAGTGGGAGCAGCTCAGCTTCCCAGCAGCCCCTAGTGCGGGCTGTGTGCCTCTTATGCCGGGAAGCCATCAACCGGGCTCGGCTTCGGGATGCTGGTGGTTTGGAGCTGCTGATGGGTCTGTTGCAGGACCCTGGTGCCAGTGCCTGGCATCCACGCGTTGTGGCTGCTCTTGTAGGCTTCCTTTATGATACCGGGGCCTTGGGCAAGTTACAGGCTCTGGGACTTGTACCTCTTCTGGCCAGGCAGCTATGTGGTGAAGCTGGCAAAGAGGAAGAGGAAGGAGTAGAAGCTGCTTCCTGGGACTTCCCTGAGGAACGGACCTCTGGGCAGGCAGAGGGAGGAAGCTTCCGAAGCCTCAGGTGAGTGGTCATATCAGGGCCTGAGGATGGATGGCAGGATGAATGGCGCCCTGGGGAGGGATCTGCGTCTGCCAAAGCCATCGCTCTCACCTCTGCCTCTGCTCTGTTGGAAGACGGTTGCCGAGACCGAGTCTTCAATCTCTGCTCTCCTCTCATATGACTTGGATCTGCCCTCTGACCCTGTGCCCACTCAATCCTCCAGAATTCCGGGCCCTATACAAGTTGATTGAGGGTGGCATGTGTTCTGCTCACAGTGGTGTGCTGCGGAGCCCCAAGTCTTGTTTGTTTGTATTTGTTTATTTATTTATGGTGGTGTTTTACCATGAAGTCTAGGCTGCCTATATCTCACTATATAGCCCAGGCTTTCCTTGAACTTGGAGCCTTCCTGCCTGTCTTAGCCTTTAGAGAAGTTCTTGCTCTGTTACCATCACCAAAACATAACTAGTTGACCTCTCTGAGCCACTGACTTCTTGTGTGTGCAGTGGAGAACAACAGCATATGTACCCTCAGAACCACGCAAAGACTGTCCCTCATTTAGCTCTGGACGATGGTCACTACATGTCAGTCTTGTGAGCTGACTTCATACCCACTCCCACGCCCTGGTAGCCTCCTCTCTAGATTCTAACCATGATGAGACAGAACCATCTGAGAGCTTCTATGTCCAGAACACTCTTCCTGTGTGCCTTCATCCCTCCTTCCTCTCTTTGGTTGCTCTTCTCTGTCTAGAACACTCCTTCTCCTTAGGCTTTCATTTCTCACCTCCTTGAGTCTGTGCACAGGTCCTATAGTCTCTGTAAGGAGTCACAGTGGCTGTTGTATTTTCTGGTTCACCTCCATATCCCTTTCCCTTCTCTCCCACCCCACACCACACTGACTTCACCACATGTACCATGGAAGGTTTGTTCTGTTTTGTTTAGACAAGGAGTCTCACTGTAGCCTAGGCTCATCTTAAACTTATCCCGTGTCAGCCCTGAGAGCCAGGATCACAGGCACAAAGCACTGGATACCTGCCTAGACCAGCTGCTTTATGGTCTTGTGCTGTTTCTCCTCAGTAGATCATAAACTCTGGGGATAGTTTATTGATTTTCTTGAGCACCTGAGCTGGACTTGGCGCCTGGTAGACACTAGTAATTCAGAGCGAGGTGTGGCCCCGCCTCAGTTTTGGGTCCTCCCCCTTTTGCACACCTTTCTCAGAGCTTTTGCCTCTCTTACTGTTCCTTTATTCACCTCTCCTCCCTTTCTCTCTTCTCTCTCCCTCCCATCTGTCTGCTTTTCTTTTCCTATTTTGAGACAGCATCTCACTAGGCTGTCCTGGAACTCACTATCCCAGGCTTGCCTTGATCTTGTGATGCAGGACCATCTTTTTGATTCTGCTTCCTTGCCTTGGCTCTGGGTTCAGACTCCTTTTCTTCCTGTCCTCTGTAGGTTGTGGCTGATCTCTGAGGGTTATGCAGCAAGCCCTGGAGATATCTCCCCAGATTGGTCTCCTGAGCGTTGTCCGATGCCAGAGCCATCTGAGTCAGTCAGTCCTATCCCTGGCCAGACCTCAATGCCGACACCCCGCACACTTCGCAAACTGGGTCGTGTCCCCGCTGCTACTACTGAGGAGCCTTGGGGCCAAGAGGGGCCAGCACTGTTGCTGTTGTCACGCTTCTCCCAGGCTCCTGACCCAAGTGGAGCTCTAGTGACTGGTCCAGCACTTTGTGGCCTGTTGGCCTATGTGACAGGTGCACCAGGACCACCAAACCCACGCGCACTACGTATCTTGGCACGCCTCACCTGTAACCCTGCGTGCCTTGAGGCCTTTGTGCGCAGTTATGGTGCGGCACTGCTGCGTGCCTGGCTGGTACTCGGTGTCTCACCAGATGACTGGCCTGTGCCACATGCCCGGCCTGTACACCGAAGCCAGCACCGAGAGCTGGGTATGTTTCCCCTATTCCCACCCACGTGAAAGGCTCATTTCCTCCCGTACCTTTTGGGGACCTAGAACCTCTCCTTCCTACTCACTTGCCTACTGTCTCTAACCCACCATCTAAGCTGCTCAACCCCCAGGCATTGGTGGTTTGAGGGCCCTGGAAGGCAGGGGATATTCCCTTCTGATCCATAGCCCTGGAATACAGAGAGTTCTAGTCTGTCCTTTCCCCAAACCTTGGGGCCCAGGTTTCCTGGTACCAGGTTTGGCTCCTAGTACCCTAGAATCTGACCTTTCTGCATTTCTTTACCCAGTCTATTCTTGGCTCTGTACTGTCCGGGGCACACTCATGTCCTCTCAGGCTCTACTGCCATTTGCATCTTAGGAGTGCCCTGTCTTCTGTGCCTGGCTGTTTCAGTCTTTGAGGGCCCAGATCTGCAGCCTGACATCCACGTTTCTGTTCTCACCCTCGATTTTTAGTTCCTCATACCCTACGCCTGTCCTTGAGCAGTGCTCTTCACTCCTCTGTTGATTTCTTCCTGAGGTTTTACGCTCCCCTGCGTTGCCCACAGCACTCTGATTGATATTTAACACTGACCCCCACCCTGACCTGTTGCGCCTGTCTCTGCAGGTGAGATGCTGCTACAGAACTTGACTGTTCAGGCTGAGTCCCCCTTTGGAGTAGGTGCCCTCACCCACCTGCTGCTCTCTGGGAGTCCTGAGGACCGTGTAGCCTGTGCGCTGACCCTACCCTTCATCTGCCGGTGAGGTGAAATGGGTACCTTGCCGGGATTGTGAGCTGGATCATGAGTCTCCAGCCTGCCCTCAGCCTGCTGAAAGACCCCTTTCCCCACAGGAAGCCGACTCTGTGGCGCCGCTTACTTCTGGATCAGGGTGGCCTCCGCCTCCTCCTCACAGCACTAACTCAGCCAGCTCCACACCCACTCTTCCTCTTCTTTGCAGCAGATTCCCTGTCCTGTCTCCAAGGCCTGGTGTCTCCCACTGCAAGCCCAGTCCCTGTACCTGCCCTGCCCTTGGAACTGGACTCACCCTCCCCTTGCCTCTATGAACCACTGCTGGGTCCAGCCCCTGCCCCAGCTCCTGACCTGCACTTCATTCTGGATTCAGGCCTCCAGCTCCCTGCTCAGCGGGCTGCTTCAGCTGCTGCCTCCCCTTTCTTCCGGGCCCTGCTCTCCGGCAGCTTTGCTGAAGCCCAAATGGATTTGGTGCCACTTCGAGGCCTGTCCCCTAGTGCAGCGTGGCCTGTCTTACATCATTTGCATGGCTGCCGGGGCTGTGGGGCTGCTCTGGGGCCTATACCCCCACCTGGTCAGCCTCTGCTGGGCTCCAAGGCTGAGGAAGCTCTAGAAGCTGCTGGCCGATTCTTGCTGCCTGCCCTGGAGGAAGAGCTAGAAGAAGCTGTTGGACGCATCCACTTGAGTCCCCGGGGTGGCCCGGAGTCAGTGGGTGAGGTATTCCGCCTAGGCCGACCCCGGCTGGCTGCCCACTGTGCACGGTGGACACTGGAACCAGGGCAGTGCCCAAGAAAACGGGCCCTGGCTCTTACGGGGCTTGTGGAAGCAGCAGGTGAGGAGGCAGGGCCCCTCACTGAGGCTTTGCTGGCTGTGGTGATGGGGATTGAGTCATAGTGCATATGCCCTAAGCTGAATAAACTATTGGCATCCCTGGGAGAGGACCCAAGGGATGAATTGGCTGTAAAGGAGGCTTCTCTCAGCATGAGAGAGGTCTGCAGAAGGAGCTATCCTCAGGGACTGAAGAGAAAATGCAACTGAATCCCAGGATGAAGAGCTGAAGACCCAGGACTAAAAAGTCAGTGCCAGAGTCTGTGCAGGAGTCCCAAGGGACAGCTCAGGCCTAGGGGCTGGCCTGACTCAGCACTATGGTATTGAAATAAACCTGAGATGTGGACTCTGCTGTTGTGTGGTGCTTCTGCTTGCTTTCCCCTGGGGGTACCCCACCCATTTACCTGCTGAGAGCTCCACGCTTTGACGTGGGCCATCCTTAGGTTTAGGAGTTCAATAAATCAGCGCCTGATGATTACAGACCTGGGACGTTGTGGGTTTTCTCTAAGGTAGAGTTTTGAGCCCCAGGGGAGGCCTGCTTTCTGTTTGTGAGTCCTCATTGCCTAGACCTAGCCACCCACCTAAATGCAGAACCTGGCCAGGGTTAAGAGGTTTGGGCTGAGTATGAGTGTGGCATCATGTTGTAACACTTCTGCCTTCTGTCTTTTACCTGTCTATGTCTGTTACCATCTCTTAAGCCCCCCCCCAAAAAGTAAAACATTTATTAGTGTGTGTGTGCATGCTCCTATGTGGAAGTCAGGATAACTTGATAGAGTCAGTTCTCTGCTTCTTTCGTCGGGTCCCAGGGACCAAATTCAGACCATCTTACTTGGCAAAGCGTGCCTTTACCTGCTGAGCCCTCTTACTGGGTCAAGCCAGTTAAATGGCAACTGTTTAGCAGGAAACCTAATTGTGTTCTTAGGGTTTCTGAGGCCCGTTCTTAGTCACATTCAGAGAAAGCCCCTTTACTGGCATTCGGGTGAAGGAAAGGTCTCCCTCACTGGGCATTTGAGAAAGGTGAGGTAAGGTGGTTCTTGCTGTTCCTGAGCCTCTGCAGGTTCAGATCTCTGCTTGGGTTGTGCGTTAGGTTGAGGTGGGACAGGCCTGTAATCCTGGCATGCAGGCTGAAGCAAGTGCTTCTCTTACGAGTTCTAGGACAGTTCCATGGTGAAAATTGATTTAGGTGGGCATGGAGGGCTATGCTTGGCTTTAGTATTTTTACCAAACTTCCCAGGTTCTGACTTGCTCCAGAGTTGAGGCCCCATGTTCTGTGGCTTAGATCTGTCCTCCAGGATGGCTGTAAGACAGCAGCCATCTCTCTCTACCCATCTTCAGGTGTTTTCAACTTGATTTCCTAAGGGGTCAGCTCAGGGACAGCTTCCTGTCACTGCAGCTGGTCTGTGTTGTTTTCTCTTTCATCAGCACCTTCGGGAAGGGTTTGGAACGGGCTCTGGTCACCTCTTCTGTGTTAGGAATAGGTTTTGTTTTACAAGTGTCTGGGGTTTGCCATCCTGGGAGTTTACATGGGACTTAGGTCTGAGGTTTGCTTTCCCTGTTCTGTGTATCTGCTTCCAGGTCTGTCTTTCAGGGGAAGTCCTGCTGTAGAGTCTGGACCGCTGTTCTCTGTGTGAGACATGTCTTAGTATGTAAGCCTCCTGCTGTTCCAGTTCTGTTAGGCTGGCAGTCAAATCCTTTAGTCGGCTGGATCCTTAGAATGTCACTCTTGTCCCTAACAAAATTCTGCAAGTTTTTAAGATGCCCAGGGTGTGAGTGGGGTCGTGCCTAGAACTCTGCTGGCTTTGGGAGGTGCGGGCTGAGGGCCCTCTGTTTATGAGACTCCTTAGTCAGGAGCTATGGAAAAACCACTCTGACTTGGCTTCAGCTCCAGGGACTCGCAGCCGCTGAGGCAAAGGCTGGGGTGTGGCCTCCTCTGAGCAGAGTCAGAAGGCTGGATTGGGTGGGCCCAAGTGCTGTCTTTCTTCATACCCCCATGCCCCCACCCCCGACTGTATCCCAGCGGGTCCCGGCTTCCATACATGGTCACGGCCCTGCTTCTAACTCCCTGACGTCCCCCCCCCATCCTCCGCCCCCACCGGACACGGCCCCCGCCCTGCTGGCCCCAAGCTGTCCGCCAGCGCACCGCCATGGAGGACCTGGGTAAGTGGGGACCGGATCCCCCTAGGCTCTCACCCTTCCCTTCATCTATCCTCCTTCCAACTCACGTCTTTCCCCATCCCAGCTTTCTCTCTCCATTTTCTCCCTCAGCCTGCCTGTGCCTCCCTCCCAAATCCACATACCCTTTCCTGACTCTCCCTTCCTGCCTAGCTTGCGATGCCGCTCCCTCCGTTCTTCCCTGGCTCTCTCTGCTCCCTCAATCCCGCTTGTGCCGTGGACAAAGCGTTGAGGCACCCACGGGGGCCTGAATTCAGAGACTCTGGGAAGAAAGGGGTTAAGGGATCATGGGTTCCCGAGACTGGGAAGATGGACAAGAGAGGAGAGTGTGACCTCGAGTTTCGGAGATGAAAAGGGGTTTCGAGAAGAGTTAAGTGCTCCCAGGTATAGCAGGAGTCAAGAAAGTCATGGGGCAAAAAAGAGAATAATAGAGTGCCAGGGTGATAGGAAAAAGTTTAAGGCTTCTACCGTAGGTACTCGGAGAAGCGCCCCAGGCATCTCGTCTCCTCTATTTGCCTAGGCTAATGCTAGAAGACTCTGCTCTTCGTGGCAGTTACTGAACCCAGCAGCAGAGGGCGCTCCTCAATAATAGTACATAGATAAGAACTACACCAAAAAAAAAAAAAAAAAAAAAAAGAAAAAAAAAAAAAGCTCCTTCCTGCCAGGGCCACTTACCCCTGAGGAGGACAGGGTAAGACTTTAGTGTGGCCATGTGGACCAAGCTGGACAGGCTGTTTAAAAATATGGGCAAAAGTAATGAGTGTGTCCCAGGGAACATCTAATCAGGAAGTTGGGTGTCAAACATACAGCCAATTGAACAGTTTGGGTTCAGTAAGAGCCAGTCTGGACTGCATCAGGAAAGGAGAGAATAAAAGAGATCATCATTACTGGGTTTACACTTAGCTCCCAGGGGATGTCAAGGGAGATGTCTGGTCACAAATACCCCCCTGCTACTATTCTACTTCTTTGTCTTGGTCTGGCCCTGTGAGTGTGTTTTATGGGCGCTGCCTTTAACACCAGCTTTCTACCTTTTAAAGTACTGACACTTGAAATCCTTTATCCTCTAACCTCGTAAGACCTTGACAACCTCCCCCACAACCCCTCACCCTGAGGGCTTCTCACTGCAGATGCCCTGCTCTCTGACCTGGAGACCACCACTTCACACATGTCACGGTTAGGGGCTCCAAAAGAGCGCCCACCAGAGCCACTCACACCTCCCCCACCCTATGGCCACCAGCCACAGGTGAGATGAGATTCTGGGGTCTGGGGAAGCAATTAGGGCCTGGGTTGGTCTGGGCTAGGGGAAATCAGTCTGAATGAGGCAAGGGATTCCTCAATACCTTCCACAAATACCTCTACTCTCCGTAGACAGGGTCTGGAGAATCTTCAGGAGCTTCTGGGGACAAGGATCATCTATACAGGTGAGGGGCCTGGGAACTGGGGCATGAAGATGGGGAAGCCAGTTGAAGTTTAGGTGAGGGGATTCAGATTCCCTACCCTAAGCCCAGGTTTCCTCCTGTCCCTTAGCACAGTATGCAAACCTCGGTCCCCAAAGCCTGTGGCTCCTGTGGCTCCTCCGTTCTCCTCTTCCAGTGGTGTGTTGGGCAATGGGCTCTGTGAGCTAGACCGTTTGCTTCAGGAACTTAATGCCACCCAGTTCAACATTACAGGTACCAGGGTTACTGGGCCAGTCTTTGATGGGTTGGGGACAGGGCAAAGAAGGGCAGAGTCTAGGGGACATAGACTATCTGAGGAGCAGTTAACGGACACAAAGCCTTCACTGGGAAGGAGGACTAAGTATGGCTCCTTGCCAGTGTTGTTCTCTTGTCTCTCCAGATGAAATCATGTCTCAGTTCCCATCTAGTAAGATGGCTGAAGGGGAAGAGAAGGAGGACCAATCTGAAGACAAGAGCACACCCACTGTGTGAGTTCGGCAGAACTGGCAGGGCTGGGAAGGGGGTGATGGGTCCTGGATGCCTGAGTTACTAGAGGGGTGTTAGGCTGACAAGTTCTAAGGTTATACACTATGTTCTCCACAGCCCCTCCAGCCCATTCCCTGCTCCCTCAAAGCCGTCAGCCACCTCAGCCACTCAGGAGCTGGATAGACTAATGGCATCGCTCTCTGACTTCCGTGTCCAGAACCATGTGAGTCTGGAAAGATCTCAGTTGGCGTCCCTTTGTGGCTCACCAATCCAGTCTTGATGCTTCCAGTCTGTGGCTCTGTTGACTTGAGTTCCATGTCCTCTTTACTGCAGCTTCCAGCCTCAGGGCCACCTCAGCCTCCAACAGTGAGCCCCACCCCTGAGGAATGCCCATCTCCACCAGGACAGACTAACAAGGGCAGTCTGGACACCATGCTGGGCCTGCTGCAGTCTGACCTCAGCCGCCGTGGTGTTCCCACGCAGGCCAAGGGCCTCTGTGGCTCCTGCAATAAACCTATTGCTGGGCAAGTAAGTGCAAGTGGAAGCATATATTCACATTTCCACCTTTGAGAAACAGGCTTTGTGCTTTTTCCTTTAAACTGTTCTCTTAGTCTTTGAGAATGTAATACATGTATGCATGTTAGAAGCAATGTTAGATACAATGTATCTAACCCCTTTATCTATTTTTTCCAGTTATCCCATATATCCCCCAACTTCATGTCATCTTTTTAAAATCATCTACCAAGTGCAGTTAGTGTGGGCATGGGTGTAGGGCCATCCTTTGGAGCACTGGCATCTTCCAAGGGCTACACCCCTGAAAAGAACAAGCACCCTTTCCCAACCTCCAATTTTTTTCAATAGGGCAGGGGCTAAATGAACCCCTTCCTCATACTTGATGGGGTTTTGACTGGTTCCATATTGTGTATGTCTCCTGAGAGAACTACAGCTCTATGAATGTGTGGATACACCAGCCCAGTCATGTTGAGAAAGCACCGATTCAGAACAGTCTTCCCAACCTCTGGCTCTTGCAACCTGGCCACTCACTGTTCTGTGATGCTCTCTGAACCTTGTGGGGACACCGGAGGATAGATGTTTCATTTAGGACTGTGTGTTCCCCCTTTCAATGAGTATCTGTGAAATGGAATTTGTTTTTTCTTATGATGTTGAGGACTGAACTCAGACCCTTGCATTTGCTAGGTAGGCCTTCCGTCACTGAGCTAGACCCTAACTCTTGGGACAATGTTTCGTGTATCTCATGTTAGCCTCAAATTCATATATAGTCAGGGATAAGCTCTGGTTTCTGACGATTATGGGCATGCACTGCCCTTTCCCAGGTTATATGTAAGTCTTGGAGATTGAATCCTAGACTGTGTGTATGCTAAGTAGTCAGTCTATACCTGTAGCCCAACCCTTGGGATTTTGAGACAAGTTCTTACTGTGTAGCACAGGCTGCCTAAAACCCTTGCTTGTCCTCCTTTTACATTTCAAGTTCTTGAAATTTTAGCGTGTGACACTGTGCCCACCTAAAATTGACATTATTATTTATATTTTATGTGGTTTTTTAAAATAGTGTTTAAGGCAGCGTCTCACTATAACCTAAACTGATTCTGTAGCCCAGACTGGCCTTGAACTCATAGCAATCCTCCTACCTCAGCCTTCTAAGTACTGGAAATACAAGAAGGTCTTTCTTCCTGGGAACTGAACCTGGGTCCTCTGGAAGAGCAGCCAGCTCTTTGAACCACTGAGCTATCTCTCCCAGCCCCCCATTTTATGTTTTCTTAACTTAAAAAGTTCTGCGTGTGCACCCAGGGTTTTTATACATGCTAAATGCACCTCTTGCCGTTGAACTAACCCCTAGCACCATGTATATTTATAGATAAGTAAACTGAAACTCTTAGTGATAAGCCATAGGGTAAGAATTCCAACCTGTTTAGTATTTGGTGTGGTCCTACTGTGTGTCGCCCACTGTGCTAGCTCTTTTGCATACCCCTATTTTATTTAATCTTCTCAATGGGCTCATTAGTTTTGCCTGGTATCTCTCCGGAACTGTTAAAACTGTCTCTCTTCCCTTTCTGGTTCAGAAGTCCTGCTTCTTGGATCATGGATAAGCAGATATGACCCAGAATTGCTGTGCTTGCTTGGCTTAAAGCGTCTCAATAGATTAGTACCTGACTCCCAACCTCAGAAAGCAGGGTGGCCTGACCTCTGTGAGGTCCTAGGTACTCCAGACTTCATGGGGCGCTTCCTCTTCTAAAACTTGCCTCTGTGCTGGCATAAAGAGGGCTGGCTCTGTTTTCTAGCATCACAGAGTTGGAGAGGTAGAGGATTAAGCCACATAGTGAATTTGAAGTCAGCACAATTTAGACTCTGTCTCAAGAATCAAACAAACAAAAACACACCGCACATAGACTTTAACTAAACCTTTTCCCTGGGCCCTTAGGAGTGTGGGCCCAGACACACTGTGCCTTATATGCACATTGGGTGAGGCTGGAAGAACATCTCTGGATCTCTAGCATCCTTCGTTGAGCCTTGAAGGCTGAATTGGTTTTTGTTTTTGTCATCTTGATCTGTCAGGGTTAAGACTGGGAAAATGCCAGGTACATAAACCTTAGCTGTCCAGCTCCTGCCAGGTGAGCGCCAGTCTGATAGAAACCTCCCATTCAACTTCGCAGGTGGTTACAGCTCTGGGTAGGGCCTGGCACCCGGAGCACTTCCTTTGCAGCGGCTGCTCCACAACCCTGGGAGGCAGCAGTTTCTTCGAGAAGGACGGGGCTCCCTTTTGCCCCGAGTGCTACTTTGAGCGCTTCTCCCCACGATGTGGCTTCTGCAACCAACCCATCCGACACGTAAGCTCTGCAGACCCTACGGATTAACCCGTTTCAGAGAGGAAGGGCCAAATCGAGACCTATCTCTTCTACCTACCTCCATGCCCGCCCACCCTGCCCCCTCAGTTTGCTCTCTTTAACCTGCAAATGTCCTGTTAGTTCTTCCGCCTTCCCTAGGTTCCCAGAGGGAGGTGGAGGGAAGAGGGGGGAGAAGATGACTGTAGTGTCCTTTTTCGTTTTATGCAGAAAATGGTTACCGCCCTGGGCACCCACTGGCACCCAGAACACTTCTGCTGCGTCAGCTGCGGGGAGCCTTTTGGAGAAGAGGGTGAGAGCTGAAACTTAAAAGCTACAGGTCCACTGCTCCCCCTGCCACGAGTTTCCATCTTTTCCATCTGGCATTTCCTGCCCATCCATGAATCCCAACTCCCACCCTTATTTCCACCCACAGCACGTCCTATCCCTGTCCTAAACCCTCTCCTTCCCTCCCTACTGCCCATACATACCCACTGCCACTCTTGGATCTTGTAGTCCCACCCACATTGTCTGTCCCCGCCCCCAGGTTTCCACGAGCGGGAGGGCCGCCCCTACTGCCGGCGGGACTTCCTGCAGCTGTTCGCCCCGCGCTGCCAGGGCTGCCAAGGCCCCATTTTGGATAACTACATCTCGGCACTCAACGCGCTCTGGCACCCAGACTGCTTCGTGTGCAGGGTGCGTGGCTGTGGGGAGCGGGCTAGAAGCCCAGGGTGGATGATTCCTTGGTTAGTCGCTTCATTTCTGTGCGACTTCTGCTGCGGAGCTGCGGGAATCTGGGTGGATGTTAGTTATCCACGGTCAGAGTTTTGGCTCATTTTGTTAATTCCCCCTTCTGGTAGGAATGCCTCGTGCCCTTCTCCGGAGGCAGCTTTTTTGAGCACGAGGGTCGCCCGCTGTGTGAAAACCATTTCCATGCTCAGCGTGGTTCGCTGTGTGCCACGTGTGGCCTCCCTGTGACTGGCCGCTGTGTATCTGCCCTGGGCCGCCGCTTCCACCCAGATCACTTCACATGCACCTTCTGCCTACGCCCACTCACCAAAGGCTCCTTCCAGGAGCGGGCCAGTAAGCCTTACTGCCAGCCCTGCTTCGTGAAGCTCTTCGGCTGAGGCTGACCTCCTCTTGGGTTCACAGATCTCCAAAACCAAGCCTCCAAAAAGAAAAAAAAAAAAAAAGACTGAGTCCTCCAGATCCCTATCTCTGGAGCTCCTAGGCATCCTTGCCCCTACTCCCACTCCCATCCCCACTGTGGCCCAGCCACTAGAGAGGCCTACCCCAGGGGGCTCTAGGTTTGTCAAGTTCAGAAAGGGCCCCACTAGCCTGGAATGCAGCTCTCACTTGGACACGATTCTGGTTTTCTAATCTGACCGATTAGAGGCCAGGATGTCTGTGTTCGCCCATGCTCACTATTCTGTACACTTTTTCTACAAACATAAAAGCACGCCCCGCGTCTTACAGTGTCAGAGAACCTTGCTTTACTGCCCAGACCCCTTGCACAGCCCTGCGGAGACAGAACCGCTGCCCCCTTGGGAATAACACCAAATACCGGATGAAGGCAGGCATAGAGAGGTATGCCTGTCATCCCAACATGGAAGCCAAGGCAGTTATCCTCAGTTCCATAACAAAAGTGAGGCCAGGTTGGGTTTATGGGACTATTTCAAAACAACCCCTCCCCCCCAAACACCTGGAAACCACAATTCAAAACAATGGCAACAGAGTCAAAGGTATAGTAAGTAGTTCATGACTCTCATCCCAAAATGATGGGGGCAAGTTCAACACTGGTTTAAAAATAGTCTGGCCAGGCTGGCTCCTGCGTATAAGACCTAGTACCAACAGGGTGAGGGCGGGGCACCAGACGACCCAGGTTCGATTCCTAGAACCTACAACTGTCTAAGTCCAGTCCAGGGAATCCAACACCTTCTTCAGGCCTCTACAGGCACCAGGTACACACATGGTACACAGACATGCATGCAGGCAAAACATCCATACATATAAAACACAATAAAAAAGAAAGAGTTGGAGATACGGCTCAGTGATGGAGAGTACTGTATGTTTAGAACATGTGTGTTCAGTTCCCACACGGTGGCTCGTAATCACTTGTGACTCCAGTTCCAAGGAGTTGAGGACACCACAGATTATTGTTTGTTTAAAAAGAGATTTTGAACATAGGTCTTAACCACAGAGTCAAAAGAAACACTGGGGAAGAAAGGAAGACATGCTTCAACCCATAGGTGTGGGCTCTGAGAGACGGACAGTCAGCTCTGTGTTCTGTAGGTCGGTACACAGGATTGGAACTGCTAAGGAGTTTCTCAGGCACCATCTACCTCTCTGTCTCTGTTCCTCCTTTTGGTACTTAAGATTATTGGGTGGATATCTGGACAAAGTAGGAGCTACAGAATGGGAAAAGATCTTTACCAATTACACATCTGATAGAGGGGTCAATATCAAATATAAAAAGAACCAAAATAAAACAAAACCTGGATGTTAAGACAACAAATAGCCCAATTAAGATGGGTACAGAACTAAGAAGAATTCTCAGAAGGTGAAGCACTAAGGCTGAGAAGCATTTACAGAAGTGTGTGACATCCTTGGTCATCAGGGAAATGCAAATCAAAATTACTTCAAGCAGCTCTTGGGAGACAGAGACCAGCCTCCTGATCTGCGGAGCAAGTTCCAGGACAGCCAGGACTATACAGAGAAAAGTCTTGAAAAAAAAAGGAACAAAACCAAATGAACAATCAAAAACCCCAAATCATTTTGAGATTTCATTTCACACTAATCAGAATGGCAAAGATCAGTAAGACGAATGACAGCCCATGCTGTTGGGGATGTAGGGTACGGGGAAGACTTATGCATTGCTTGTGGGGGTGCAGGCTTTTACAGCCACTGTGGGAAATCAGTGTGGAGGTTCCTCAGGAATCTGGGAATAGATCTACCTCATGATCCAGCCAATCACTCTTGGGCATATCCCGAAAGGTCTCTACATCTGACAGCAGAGACACTGTTCACTGCAGCTCTGTTCATAATATCCAGAATTTGGAAATTGCATAGATGCTTGTTGACAGATGGACAGATAAGGAAAATATGTTACATTTACACAATGGTATATGATTTAGCCGTTTAAAAACTACCATAATGAAATTCACCAGTAAATAGTGGAACTAGGGGAAAAAAATCATTCTGAGCGAGGAAATGCAGATTTAAAGAGACAAGTATGGTGTGTATTCTCCTGTATGTGGATGTTAGCTTTTAAGCTTCCAATAGACATGCTACAATCTATATACCCACAGAGGTTAGGTATGGAGTAAGGGACTTGAAGAGGAGACTGTCTAAGGAAGGAGAAATAGAATCCGTATAGTTATGGAGAAACAGGAGAAAGGTGATCAGGAAGATTAAATGGGGAAGAGGAGAAAAGAGGACGATTAAGAGAGGGACTGCGAGAGATAACTAATTCTAAAGAGCCATGGGGCGGGGTTCTATAGAAACCTGCTACTATAAAAGCCTCCTAAAAATATATACATATATGAAAGGAATCTAAATAAAGTTGCCAATAGTGGGGGAGACAATGCTTTAGCTAGATACCTTACACCACCAAGGGAAACACCCAGTGCTAGGAATGGGCTACACCTAGTTGAGTCACTGGCTAATGGAGGTTCATGGAAACCCCCACACAGAGGTAAGGCCCAATTGCTGAAGACAACTCTTGCATTATCTCATCCAACACGGAGAAGTCAAGCTGGTGACTAACAAGAGCCCTCACCCTTACTAACTAGTGCTCATAGCACTGGAAGGTACTCTCTGCATGCTACAAAGGAAGGAAGATAAACACCAACTCATCCACAAATCCTTTCATCTAAAACATGATTCCCATCTGCATAATATGCTGGTGCAATTGTGGCACAAACATTGTGGAATTAACCAACCTCTATCTGGTTGGATTTAAGGCTTACCCATGAGGTAGAACACATGCCTTATGCTGCTCAAGAACCTGAGACTAATAGACCTAGGGGCAAACCAAACACTACATTGTGCTAAGGCAGTGTGATTCTCAACCATCCTAAAGCTGTGACCCTTTAATACAGTTCCTTGTATTGTGATGACCCCCCCAACCGTAAAATTATTTTTGCTGCTAATTCATAACTATAATTTTGCTATCATATTGAATCATAATATAATTTTCAGATATATGACCTATGTGAAAGGTTATTCGACCCCCAAAGGGGTCATGACCCACAAATTGAGAACAGCTGTGCTAAGGAATATAGCAACTCTCCTGTACCCACAGATTAGTGTCTTTCTCCCTTCGCTATCATCAGAGGAACTTTTTCCTGCAGTAGATGGGAGTTGATACAGAGACCTGAGACCCACAACTAGACAGTGTGTAGAATGAGAGACCTTGGAACATCCAGTCCTTAATGGCATGTCTTCCCCCAGGGCTCAGGCAACTAATCAGAAGAGAAGGCAAAACAAAACAAACAAACAAACAAAAAAACGATTATAAGAGACAGAGGGGATGAAAGACACCAAGGAAACTGTGTTTCCAGACACAACAGGACTGCTGTGCGTATGGACTCACAGAGACTGTGACAGCAGGGTCTGCACAGGCCCAAGCCAAATGGGGTCCCAGTGATGACAGGCACAAGTGAACACAAGCTCCCGTCCCCCACTAAGAGTCTATCTTCAACAGATAACCACTTGCTGTTGGGAGCTGTTGCCTGCTTCTCTGAAGCAGAGAGAAACAGAAAAGAAAAGAAGAAAGTCTGCCTGCTAGGCAGAGTCAAGGCAGGTCAGGGTCTGCTGGCAGATTTCCCGGCCTGCTGAGGCTTGGGATGATAAGAGGAGGTGCACTTGAGGCTCAAGGTGAGCGGAAGGAACAGGGAGGCTTTTGGATGGGAACAGATAGATGTCTTATGTGTACATTTCAGCAATTGTTTCTGTTGACTTGTGGCCTGGCTTCCCACGGCACTGCGTAGTGTAAAAAGGCTATGAAAGATAAACTCACTGCTGGCTGCTGCAGGCATAATATTGACCCACAGCCCTCCCATAGCTGTCTCTTGCACCTTCTTTCTGCCTTTCCTGCCTAATCCTCATTCCCCCCCCATACCAGCTGGTAGGGTACACTTGCAAAGGAAAAATTAGTTTTCTGCAATGGAATCTCCCTGGGTATATGAGCTACACTTAAGGGCAAGTCTTGTGTGTGCCCAGCAGTAGATGGCCAACAACAACAAAAAAGAACTTAATGGTGTCAGGACAAATGGCTGAGGTGCCTACTTAACATATTAAAGTGGACCTGGCCTCCAGGTTCTCCCAGCATCCCTCAGCACCTGCCTCTTACAAGGTTATCCTGACATGCACACCCTGTCCCCTACTTCTGTAGCTCAAGTATTGGGCTGGGTTGCCCCTCCCCCAGCTGCCCATCCCTGTATAACCCAACCATTTTGGTTCCCCTGCTCTCTTTTGGGCTGGCTGTCTGCTGCTCTTGGGTCTCCCCTCTTCCTCCTCCCCGTCTCTCTTCTCACTTGGCTCACTGTCCACTCTGGACTCTCCCAGACACTCTTGCCTCTGGCCATGTTTCCCCATATATCTATAATAAATGTTCTCCTCCACTGTGCCTAGGACCAGTGATGTCTTTCTTTTATTTCTTTTTATTTTCATTCAAATGATATTCTCTGAGATTATTTGTTTGCTTGTTTTTTATGGCCTTGAGCTTATTTTTATCACCTTATTACTGATCTTTTGCTTGTATATTATGATTTCCTATTTTGTATTTTTATTAGTGTATGCCTGTCTGTCTGCCTGCCTGCCTGCCTGTCTGCCTGTCTGTCTCCATGTGTATATGTTTCTTATAACTTTTCTTTGTTTTGTTTTATTCTGGTGTGTTTGTTGCCTGTTTTCTAAAGAGAGAGAGAAAGAAAGTTTGGAGTTGGGGTGGGAAATGGGGGGATAGGATCTGAAAGAAGATGGGGAAGAGAAACTTGGTCAGAATATATTGTATAAAGTTTATTCTAAATTTAAAAGTTAATTATTGGGTGGGTCTGGGGTGCCATGTAAATTGAACCTAGTGCTGAGAATTGAGCCTGGGTCTTCTGGAAAAGAAGCCAGTGCTCTTAACTATTTCTCCAACCCTCCTGTTAGAATTCTTCTCAGATGAAGAGAGGCATTGACCAGTTTCTTGGGTGAGTGCCTCCTTTGCCTTATGATCCATGTATTCAGCAGGCACTTGTGTATAAATTTATAAATCCCACTGAGAGACAGGATTTGGTGAATAAATACCCCATTTCCTGGCCCACTGATGGTCTGGTCTGAGGTGAATTCTGTGGGCTGGGCTGAGGCGTTGCAATTTCTACCTGTTAAACAATGCATCACTCTCTGGCCTTTCTCCTTTGTCTCACTTCCTCCACCTCTTCACAGCCTTACTAGATGCACTGGTTTTGGCCGGCCTTCCACATTTGTGGCTTCTACATCACACCCCCTCCTCTAAAGATTATTCTCAGACAAGAGACTCAGGAAGCAGTGGAAACTTAGACTTTTGTGACTTTAAAGACAGGCCATGTGTAAATGGGCAGGCAGGACACCCAGCACACCTGCTTCAGAGGACAGTATAGATTCCACAAGCCTTTGAGCAAAACCATTTGAGCAGAGAAAATTTCTTTTGTGCTGGGCATACGCAGGCCTTTCCTGGTCATGTGTTCAACAACAGGGTATAATGACTATTTTCATAGCATTTAGATCATTTGGGGTATAATAAGGAATTCTGAGATAGCATAATATCTGGGGATGTGTGTGGGACTTGAGCATCCTCAGGTCCTCTTATCTGTAGTGGGTTCTGGAACCAAGACCTCACAGGTAATGAGGAATAAATGAGTATCCTTGAATTATTATCTGGATTCTTGGTTTAAGATGGTTGTGGCCTATGTCCTTCTATGAAGACAGTGGTGGAACCAGGACAGAAACTTCTGCCAAGTCCTCACCAAAACATCTTCCATTCTCATGTCTTTAGAGGCTGTATCCCTGAAACAAATATTTAAAAGAATTCTGCCTCCCATCCTGCCTTTGTTCGAACCCCTTTTCTTATCGAGGTTTGTTTGCCGCACTGGGTACCCCTTAAACACAGGTTATCATATTCATACAAAACATTATTCTCGGCTCCCCATTTCAAGGATCCTTGCAACTGCCATAACCGTTCAAGTCCTCCTGACTCAGACTGCCACTTTCTGATTTCCAGTCTGGTCAGTTCTAGAAGGCAGATATGCGGATATTTTCCAGCACTTCCTATATTCAGCCTGCACTAAGCAATGGGCTACTAAAGACAAAGCCTGTCGGTCTGCTGTGGAGGAGCATTTAATCTGCTGGAGAGACCTACACTTAGAGAAGTGCCACAGAAGCATCCAGAACTGCATCAGGAAACTCAAGGAAGCCTCCTCATTCCTCCTCCCTCTCCAGGGCTCAGAATCAAAACCAGGGCATTTGTGCAGGCTGGGCAAGTGTTCTACTTGTGTGTCACAGAGAGCAAAATGCCTCACAAGGACTTAACAAAGAAAGAGCTTAGCTCAGCTCACAGTGTCAAACCATGGCAGAGGGGCCGCGGCAGACCAGCTGGGTGCTCGGTGTGGAGGCTTTCCACATCATGAACCCAGTATTATCTTTGAAAGTCTCTAGTCTTCCTAAATAATGTCACTATCTGGGACTCAAAACATGAGACTGTGAGGGACACTTCATAACAACCACTGAGTTTCTTCACCAGCCCTTGGGTTTTTGAGATATATCTTACAGTTCGGTCAAAGCTGACTTTGAACTTAGGATCCACATGTGTCCGCCCACTGAGTGCAGAGCTTGTAGCTGCAAACCGCCACCTCTGACGGAGAAGGTGTCATAGACGAGTTACTGAAGGCTAAGGAGAACTCATCATTTAGGAAACAGGGAAGTCCTCTAAGCAGAAGACAAACATACACAAAGACTTGAAGGAAAGACTTTCTGAACAGGAACCTGACAACACAGGCACTTATAGTTACTAAATAAGACCTTATAAAGCTAAAAAGCTTCCGTATAGCAAAGGACACCATCATTTGAGTAAAGAGGGAGCCCACAGAATGAGAAAAATCTTTACCAATTACACATCTGACAGAGGGTTAGTATTTGGAATATACAAAGAACTAAAAACTGAACATCAAGAAAAACCAGCCCAATTTTAAAATAGGGTATAGAACAACTTAGAAAGTTATCAAAGATGAAAGACAAATGACCAAGAGGCATTTTTAAAGATCAACATTCTTAGCCACCAGGGAAATGCAAATGAAAACTGCTCTGGGCTTCATCTTAGTTCTACCCAAATAGACAAGATCAATAAAACAAATGATAGCTCATGCTGGAAGGATTCTGGGAAACAGAGACACTTACGAACTGGGGGAGCACAGACTGGTACAGCCATTATGGAAATCACTATAAAGGTTCTTTAAAAAGCTGATAATCTATCATTGGATTCAGCTATACTACTTTGATGGTTTGTCTATGCTCAGCTCAGGGAGTGGCGCTGTTGGAGTAGGTGTGTCACTGTGGGTGTGGGCTTTAAGACTCTCATCCTAGCTGTCAGTATTCTGCTATCAGCCTCCAGATGAAGATGTAGAACTCTCAGCTCCTCCTGCACCATTCCTGCATGGATGCTGCCACGTTCCCGCCTTGATGATAGTGGACTGAACCTCTGAACCTGTAAGCCAGCCCCAATTAAATGTTGTCCTCATAAGAGTTGCCTTGGTCATGGTGTCTGTTCACAGCAGTAAAACCCTAAATAAGACACCACTCTTGGGCATGCATCCAAAGGACTTACATCTTGCTGCAGAAACACTTGTTCCTCTGTGTTCACTTCAAATCTGTTCAAAACAGCTAGAAGAGGGAAAGAGCCTAGATGTCCACCATCTGATAAATGGACAATGACAATGACGTGCGTCCATGCAAAGGAATATTATCCAGCTGATAAGAAAAACAAAATTTGAAGGTAAATATACTGAGCTAGAAACTTTTATTTTGGGTGGGTGAGGTAATCTACACCCAGAAAGAAACACTGAAACATTTCTCCTATTCTCTCTGCAGGTTCAGGAAACTCTGCAGAAGAGGAGGCAGAAAGAGTGCAAGAATCAGAGGAGACGAAAGACACCAACAAAACAAGACCTTCTAGACAGGACAGGACTAACACCCACATGAGCTCAAAGAGGCCGTGGCAGCAGCCACAGGGCCTGCCCAGGTCTAAGCCTGACAGGGTGCCAGCCCTGAGAGGAAGAGGACATAAGCCTCCATCCCTGACTCAAAAGCTATCTCCAACAGATACCTGATCAAAAGGAAAAAGTTAGTGTTCTTCAACAGAGTCTAAGTGAGTATATAAACCACACTTAAGGGTAGGCTCCCGACCCAGCTGTAAATAAGTCACATACAAACTCAATAGTATTTTGGGAGGTATTGTTATCTTATAATGCTTTGTCTGGGGTTGGCTTCCCCCCCCATGGGTCTTCTGCTTATATATGTTTATGTTTGTTTGATAATTCTTTTTAATTCCTCTTAAATTTACTTATTGAATGTGTATAAGTGTTTTGCCTGCATGTATGTCTGTCCCTCACATGTGTACAGTACCTGAAGCATCCAGAAGACAGCACTGGAATTCCTGGAATTCCTTAGACCTGAGCTACAGGCCATGCGGATGCAGAGATGGAACCCAGGTCCTCTGGAAGGACAGCTGGTGCCTTTAGCTGCTAAGTCATTTCACTATCCCCCTTTGCTTATATATTATAGTTTCTAATTTTGTGTTTTTATGGTGTGTGTGTGTGTGTGTGTGTGTGTGTGTGTGTGTGTATGTGTGTGTGTGTGAATCTATGTGTCTCTGTGTCCATGTGTTTCTTGTGCCTTTCTTTTGACTCTTTTATGTTCACTTGCTTTTGTTTTATTCTTGGTTTTATTTTATTTTAGATGATTGCTTTCTAATGAAATAGAGAAAAAGAAAATGTGGATTTGAGTGGGTTGAGGAGTGGGGAGTATCTGGGAGGAGTTGGGAGAAGGGAAACAGTAATCATAGTATATAATATGGAAAAAATATTTTCAGTAAAAAAGGAGCCATATGGAAGCCTACTACTGCAGAAGCTTCCTAAAATATACACATACATCAACTTATGCAACCATTGGCCATAGAGATCCAATGGCACCTCCAAACATTGCAAAACGCATTGCCAAGATTACTGGGTGCTCTCCATAACCTGATGGCAAGACCCTATTGCTGGGCTTACTTATATCACTGAACATGGGGAAATTGAGCTGTGTGACTAGAAGCTTCACTCCTATCGACAAGGGTTCATAGTGCTGGACAGTTCTATGTACTTGAGGAAAGGAATCAGCAACCTCACTCAGTTACACACCCTGAGACATAGACCAGAGGCCTGCTCAAAAGACATGCCCACTGGTGCACAAATATTTTGGGAGCAACTAACCACCTTTTGGATGTATCCATGAGCTGGAACCCATCCCTGACACTGATAAAATGACCGAGAACCTGAAACTAGATAAAGACTGCCCTAGGGGAAAATGTACCATAGTTATTCTGCCGAACGCACACAGCTATGACTCCTAATGACATGTCGTTGGCTCCATCCATTGGTCAGCACTTCACTGAAACCTCACCAGAGGAACTTCTTGGAATAGAAAGTAATTAACACAGGACCCACGACTGGACAATGTGCAGAGAGTGAGGGACTTTGGAGCACACAGACTCCAGGAATGTTTGTATCTAACCCCTCTGCTAAAGACTCAGGTTCCATATAGGAGATGGAAAGATTGTAAGAGCCAGAGTTGGAGGTTGTCTTCAAGAAAGCAGAGTTCTCCAGACACAACAGAGCTGATGTGTATCTGAACTCAACCATGATAGCCTGTACAAGATCTACACAAGTTTGAGCCAAATAAAATCTCAGCATGGAAAATGAGAAGTGGGTACAGAGTCCCACTCCTAGCCAAGAAACTACTTGCAATTGACAACTGCTGGGCGAGAGAAATGGGTTTTCTTCAATGGACAGACACTGGGTATATCAACTGCACCCAAGGCTCGTCACATGCTCAGGAATAGTTGGCCAAAACCAAAACACAATCCATGTTCTGTTTTCTTTTTGCTTTGGTTTTGTGCTTTTCTTTTCTTTCTTTTCTTTTCTGAGAGAGAAAAAGAATATGAAGTTGATTGGGGAGGGGAGGGGACCTGGGAGAAGCTGAGGGAGATGAAAGAATTTGCCCAAAATATATTGCATGGAAAAAATTTAAAAACAAATTTAAAACAATTCTTGGGATAGAATAAAGAGAAAGTAGAAAATATTTGGGTCGGGAAGAGCAGGAGAGAGAGGGCAATGTGATTTTGTTCTAGGTTCTGTTTGGCAGAAGTTCGGGGCGTGGCAGGCTTGACAGTTAGGCTGAGGCGCATGTACTTCCTGCCGACTGTCAGGAGGAGCGATGAAGGACTTGTGAGAGGAGCAACACTGTCAGAGCTGGATTCAGACCTTCCTAAATCAAAGCCAGAGGGTGTATTTTCAGAGAATGTAGAAAGTAACTGTGCCTAGAACACTGGCTATAGGATGGAGTCTAAACCCAGGAAGGAGTGCTCTTGAATTCCAAATGGTCCAGCGCCCCAGGACCAGCCTTCGGCCTTGATAGAACCTGATTCAGCTAAATAAAGCTGGAGAGGGAGGCTGAGACCTGGGGGACTTGTCGGCTCAGTGCTTCTGAGGTAACCATTAATCCTTCCCCCGGGGGAATCCAGGGACTAGCCCCTTGAGGGGCAGATGCTGGGGAGAATGGAGGAACACCTGGAGGAAGGCTCTGAACTTGGGGAGCAGAAGGTCCTGATTGATAATCTGGCCGACATACTGGTCATTGCTGCGTATTTCCTGCTGGTCATTGGTGTTGGCTTGTGGGTGAGACGTTGAGGGGTTTTTGATAAGGAATTGTGTCTGGGGGTTGACGGTAAAGATTTGGGGAGACCTCAGAGAGGGGTGGGAGAAAGGTGCTTGGATATGATGAGGGAGAAACCTAGATCTAGTAGGCAAGCAAATCTTTAATTCTTTGTTTTTGTATCTCCTGGATTGTCCAGAAGAGACTTGGGGTATCAGTAGGTTTTCTATTAAGCCAAGCGTTCTAAGAGCTGTCTCTGTTTTCATGTCTGCATTGTGGCTGAGCAGCAGCCCATATTTAAAGCCACCAGGAAAGTCAGGCTGAATCTAGACATATTTAGGTTCCAGTATTTTCACTAGGATTAGAGCCTGGGTTGTTCTGAGTGTGGGAGAAGGTTGGGGGTAAGGAGATACACAGTCTGGGGAGTCCAGTGCTGGTTAATCTTCAGCCTGAAACAAGGCTGAGGAATGTGTTGAGGAAGCTAATGAAGTCCAAAGATGTGCCCCAATCCCAGTTCCCCCCACTTCTGTTTCCCAGTCTATGTTCAGAACCAATAGAGGCACAGTTGGTGGCTACTTCCTGGCAGGACGGAGCATGGTGTGGTGGCCGGTGAGAGGGGCTGGGGAATGGGATGGGAGGGACCCTGGAGGAACAGTCTAGCTCACCCCCATTTCTGGCTACCCAGGTTGGAGCCTCTCTGTTCGCCAGCAACATTGGCAGTGGTCATTTTGTGGGCCTGGCAGGGACTGGTGCAGCAAGTGGCTTGGCTGTGGCTGGATTTGAGTGGAATGTGAGTCTTCTTCTCTATAGTAATCCACCCCAGTGGAAACTTCTGGAAAGACCACATCTTGGGGAAGCTCCTGGTGTGGGCATGTGAACAACTGGAACAGCCCAGCTGGGTGGTGAGCTTGGGCTGGGAGCAAGGATCACATGCTAGTTTACATGCAGTAGGATACAGGCAGGCTCTGCTCTCGACTTTCTGTGCACGCCAGCATCTGTTCTTGATGGGCCTTGACCTATACACTGCACTCCAAAATGGGGCTGGCACCTCACAGATGAAGCACCTGCCTTGATGTTCTTTGATGCTGTAGTCTGTGAGCATCTCTAGACTGAACTGAAGTTCTTTGCAGAAACAAGAATAAGTGCAGGGACTGGGCTCACTTACACGGTTGGAGAGATAAGGGTTTGAGCCTTTCTGTAAGAGGCCTCTGAACTGAGCCTATGAGGATAAAATTCTTGGGTTAGTGCAGGAGGGGAGGCAGCCCTGCCTGGCGGATGCTGAGGTCAGTCTGAAGAGTCTGTGCACACAGGCTCATTTACCATAAAGAACTTGGGAGAGACTAGTTAGAGGTGATGGTCTGTAAGTGCAAAAAACGGTTCTATAGAGTGTAGGTGTCGGGGAGATGTCATGGTTCTTTCCCTCCCTGTCCAGGGCCCAGGCACTTCCGCTTCTGAGTCCTGGGTGTGAGGACTAGGACAGGCCACCTTGGGATGTTATCCTGGACTGTCATTTGTTCCCACAGGCGCTCTTTGTGGTGCTGCTCCTTGGCTGGCTTTTCGTTCCTGTGTATCTGACGGCTGGCGTGATTACAATGCCTCAGTACCTCCGCAAGCGCTTTGGTGGGCACCGGATTCGCCTCTACCTGTCCGTGCTCTCGCTTTTCTTGTATATTTTCACCAAGATCTCGGTGAGCACGCACATTGGGCAGTACAGCGGCTTAGAAAGGTAGAACCACCCAATGAGGTCTTCAGAGACCTCTGGAAGGGGTGGGAACAAGGAGAAAAGCAAGAATCAGATAGAGGGGTGGGGCCTGGAAAGAGCAGGTCTCTAAGGCTGTGGGCAGGCAGTGCTGGGACATGGGAAGCCTTGGTTGTTGAAAGAATGAGTGGACTTTTGAGATGTGGCCACATAGGATGGATGGTCTCAGGGCAGGCTTGGAGCTGGATGGCTGCCTTTGCCACTGATCTCTGTATTTGCTCTCTCCTAAAAGGTGGATATGTTCTCCGGGGCAGTGTTCATTCAACAGGCTCTGGGCTGGAACATTTATGCTTCTGTCATCGCACTCTTGGGCATCACCATGATTTATACTGTGACAGGTGGCTGAGCGGGAACGCTGGGGTGGGAGGCCAGGAGCTTGGGTGAGAGGGAGCCAGCCACATAAGCAGGGATCTGTTGGTTCTACTGGGAAACAGGAATGTGGGACAGAGAGATACATTAGTGTGATACAGTACAGTAGAATTAAATCTGTGGAAAATAAACCCCCTTTCTTTCAATGTCCCTTGGCTTTGGACAGCAAGGTCAGGTGCCGAGCTAGATCTAGGTGAGCCTCCACAGTGAGAATGGGGGAAATGATTTAGAAGCCCCTTCCCTTCTTGGAGTTGACTTGGTGAGCCTCCGAGATCTTTGGCTAAATTCTTGCAGTTCCCAGGATTCCAGATCTACATAGAATGGGTAGAGTGGTGCTAAAGTGGCCTTGGAGTCCCCTCACCCCGTCACACAGCCGAGAAAACAGGCCAAGCAGTGTACTGTGGGAGTCTTGAGCCGCATGCATTCCCAGCCAAGAAAGTATCAGTGGACTCTCAAACTCCGCTCTGCTTCCTGGGACCTGGCTCGGAAGTGCAACCTCATTTTAATAAAATCTGTTCTTTAGAACGGGTACTTTCCTTAGTCTCAAAAGATATGGTGCCAGGGACCACCAGCAGCTGTGCTGTTTCCCGCTGACTCAGGCTTGTTGCAGGAGGGCTGGCCGCACTGATGTACACAGACACCGTGCAGACCTTTGTCATTCTTGCCGGGGCCTTCATCCTCACCGGTTATGGTATGGGGTTTACCCACAATGGGCGGGGCATGGCTCTTTGCTGCCGCAGAGCTTTTAATGTAGGGGCTGGAGCCTTGCTTGTCTCTGCCATGCGGGTCCTAAGGAGGGCCTTCACACTTGGGCCAGATCCCCTGACAACCTTGCCTGCACAGCTTTCCATGAAGTGGGCGGGTACTCGGGTCTCTTCGACAAATACCTGGGAGCAGTGACTTCACTGACGGTGTCCAAGGATCCCGCTGTTGGCAACATCTCCAGCACCTGCTATCAGCCGAGGCCTGACTCCTACCACCTGCTGCGTGACGCTGTGACTGGAGACCTGCCGTGGCCTGCGCTGCTCCTGGGGCTCACCATAGTCTCAGGCTGGTATTGGTGCAGTGACCAGGTAGGCCAAGGCGTGCACACACCCGAGACAGAACTCTAAGTGCCCGGTGCTGGCTCATGGGTGACGTCACCCTTTGGACTTGGGTTGAAGGCAGGGCCTGAGCTGATGGATCGTGCCTGGGTGGGCCTAAAAGAAGTCAGAATCCATGGGAGGATGGAGATGCAGCAGGGGCTCTGGGGAGCTAGAGGTTGGGTATGAATTCGAGTGGGGTTGAAGGGTAGTGCTAAGGGGCCGTGAAGGGTGGAGGCGAGGCCTGTGGGATGTTACAGGGATGATGTCCCGTACCACAGGTAATAGTGCAGCGCTGCCTGGCTGGAAAGAATCTGACTCACATCAAGGCTGGATGCATCTTGTGTGGCTACCTAAAGCTGATGCCCATGTTCCTCATGGTCATGCCAGGCATGATCAGCCGCATTCTTTACCCAGGTAATGCCTGCATCACTCCAGTCTCAACAGTACTGGGCCACATCCAGAGCCCTCCCACCCCACCCCTGCCTGTTCAAGGATTCAGGTGCCTGTCAGTCATACCTGCTACTCTCCTAAAAGCTGGGAAGCTGGTGTCTCAGCCTTGCTTCCCACGGGAAGTACCATCTCGAGGAGTCCCAGACCACACTAGGTCTCAGTGATTCTGGTTTCCACATCATGGTCTTTCCTGGCCACCTTACAGCTTTCTTTTTTCTTGCAGATGAGGTGGCGTGTGTGGTCCCTGAGGTGTGTAAGCGGGTGTGTGGCACCGAGGTGGGCTGCTCTAACATCGCCTACCCACGGCTTGTTGTGAAGCTTATGCCCAATGGTGAGGGCTGGAGATGGATTGGGCTTAGGCAAGCCTGCAGGGACTGCCTAGGGGAGGGTGGCCTCTTGCCAGTCTCTCACCACCTTGAACACACCCGAAAGCCCTGGCCTGACAGCTCTCGCTGGCCGCAGGTCTGCGTGGACTCATGCTCGCGGTCATGCTGGCGGCCCTCATGTCCTCTCTGGCATCCATCTTTAACAGCAGCAGCACCCTTTTCACCATGGATATCTACACACGCCTGCGGCCTCGTGCAGGTGATAAGGAGCTGCTGCTAGTTGGAAGGTGTGGCCCGGATCCCAACCCCTGCTCTAAAAAGGAACCTGGGATGTTGGGCGTGGAATGCTGGGAGGGTGATGGGGAAAGGTGGGTCCTCAGGAAAATCTGATTGTCTTCAACTACAGGCTTTGGGTGGTATTCATCGTGGCCGTGTCTGTGGCGTGGCTGCCAGTGGTGCAGGCAGCACAGGGTGGGCAGCTCTTTGATTATATTCAGTCTGTCTCCAGCTATCTGGCACCCCCAGTGTCTGCAGTCTTTGTGCTTGCACTCTTTGTGCCCCGTGTTAATGAGAAGGTGAGCGGGGCATGTCCGTGTGAACTGGGGTGGGGCTCCCAGCTGGAGTAGGCTAACGCTGTTTCTCCGCAGGGCGCTTTCTGGGGACTAGTTGGGGGCCTGCTGATGGGCCTAGCTCGGCTCATACCGGAGTTCCTCTTTGGCTCGGGCAGCTGTGTGCGGCCCTCAGTGTGCCCAGCAATCTTCTGCCGGGTGCACTACCTCTACTTCGCCATCATTCTCTTCATCTGCTCTGGCCTCCTCACACTCGGGATCTCCCTGTGCACCGCACCCATCCCTCAGAAGCATGTAAGTGCTTCCAAGGGAACCGGGAGACTGAACTGTATGGGATGGATGAACCCTTTTCACCTGTTCAGCCAGTCTGTTTCAAGGAAGCCCACAGAGGCCAGGGGCCAGCAGTTCAGTAGGAAGCTGTTTCCAGGGCCAGCACATTTACTGACCTGACGTTTTTTGGGGAAGCAGAGCAAATGACAATAGGGATATGCAGTGTCAGAACTTTAAGACCAGTCTGAAGAACTACAATTCTGGGTGTAGACGTAAAACTTGGGCTCAAACACAGGACTGGGCAGGGCCGAAGACTTTAATACTAGATGAAGAGCTTGGGGTTCAGTGTAAAGGCAAAGACTATCCTGGAAAGAGGAGTCTGAGTGAGCTGAGCCTGGGCAAGTGTGCAGGCCAGAGGGAGGCTGGGGAGAGCAGTGACAAAGCTGTGTGCCAGCATGGGCCTGGGATGGAGAGCACAACTCCTACCAGGTCCCTTCTCCCTAACTTCCCAGCTCCACCGCCTGGTTTTCAGTCTCCGGCACAGCAAGGAGGAGCGGGAGGACCTGGATGCTGACGAGTTAGACGGTCCAGCCCCTCCCCCTGTGCAGAATGGGTGCCAGGAACACGCAATGGGAATTGAAGGTAAGGCATACCCCAGGAGAGCACCCTGGGAAGCTCGGGGAGCTGACAGACTGACTGTGTGCTCCCCATTTCCTTCCAGAGGTCCAGTCCCCAGCTCCAGGCCTGCTTCGCCAGTGCCTGCTCTGGTTCTGTGGGATGAGCAGGAGTGGGTCAGGGAGTCCTCCACCCACTACTGAGGAGGTGGCTGCAAGCACCAGGCGGCTAGAGGACATCAGTGAGGACCCCAGCTGGGCCCGAGTAGTCAACCTCAACGCTCTGCTCATGATGACTGTGGCTGTGTTCCTCTGGGGCTTTTATGCATAAAGTCACATGTACACCATGAGCTGTAATCAGGGCGTGTCTGAGCCTCACAAAAAGTGAGGGTGAGGAGCTCATAGTGGATCCCAGAGAAGGAAAAGGGCAAAAATATGGCAGGATGGAACTGGTTCCCTTCCTCTTTACCTGGGGTCCAGTCCATTTGATTGGTTGTTATTTCCCACAAGATGGTGGCCAATTGGTCATAGAAGTTTGCCTATGCAAAAATAAAGCTGCCCTTTTAGCATCCTGTTGTGGCTGAAACATTGTTGCTCTGGGCTCCATCCAGGTCTCCTGGCTCCTGTCCTGGGTTCTGGGCTTGGAGCTCCTGCTCATAAGACCTTCTTTTCTGAAGATAGAGGCCACGTGGCTCTCCATTCATCCACCTCTAGATGGTGCTTCTCAGTCTTCCAGCCAGCAGCCTGCAGTCCTAGGAAAAGGTCACAGGATGAGGCCAGGGAGGAAGTCCTGGGATGAACCTGGGGATGTGTAGCTGGTCTTGGGTACTCTGGGTTCTTCTTTTCCCACCAGTTATCTCCCCATTTTCAACCCCTATCACTAGATAGGAGAGAAAGAAGGAAGAGGAAAGAGAGATAGAGTTTCCTGAACCTAATGTCTTTTGTTTCTTCTTTGACTATGGCTACTAATAAACCATGACCAACTCCCCTAAATGACCAACAACCACCCACTCCACCTTTTGGGGACCTAGCATCATAGCCAGCTGTTGTGGACAGTCCAAAGAAGCCCTATACCCCTATATCTGTGATTAAAACAAAAAAAAAAAATCTTGTAATATTTCTGTGTTTTTTAAAGAAACCAAAATTCCAGAATTCTCACTACAGGTATAGTTCATGTGAGCAGAGGCACAGGCTGGTGCAGCCTTTCATACAATTTGGGCTCTTCTGTTGGGATTATCTGTGGCAGAAAATGAAGCTAGAATTTTATTTGTGTAGTGAGAAATTAGCCATAGCACACAGAAAAGGGCGCAGAAAGACGTAAATGCTTTAAGAACAGCTTGGTTTATAGACTATCAATACCAGAGACTAATCTGAACTCCAGTCTGTAGGTAGGGGACAGAGACCCAGACTGAAGATCACAGACAAAAGCAGTCCTTTATTTCCCATGCAGGACCCAAGGTTGCAGAAGTCAGGAGATGGTGTTACCTTTCAAGAACTTTGGGAACAGTGTGTCCAACACTTGATGTATCTCCCTGACAAGAATCCAGTTTTCTTTCTTAGGACCTGGTGGGTGTAAGATCAGGAATTCTCACATCCTCAGCAGAACAGATAGCCCACCCTTTCCCACCTCTGCTGTAATCAGCACTAGACCAGGAAGCTCTTACCAGCCTGAACCCTGTCCCTCAGCTCTGCTAGCTCTCCTGGAAGTGGGCCATCTTCCTGCAGGGCTCCGAGAATCAGCCCATGAGTGGCAGCCCTTAAGACAGTCTCAGAGCCTGCCACTTGGTTCAGAGCAACCCGTACCTGGTCTGAAGAGACCCAAGAGACAGACAAAGATTAGAAAATAACTATTTCTCAAATGCCTTCAACCCATTTTTCTGATTCTCTCCTCTGCCTGAGGCCATTGCCAGACATGGAAGTCCTTACTCTTTCCTTCCCAACTTCAGCTTCTGTTGTTTCTTTAGCCAAACTAAAACGTTCAGTTTTCAAGTGCAATTTCACAGTAGCTCCAAGAGGTAACTTGGTTCACCAATGAAAATTAATGCCTTTAACACATTGCAATCAGCAAGTCCTGAGGATTCATTTTCCTAACAAAGGACTCTGGGTAAGAGACTCAGTGATCTATAGAGAAGCCAGAGGCCACAGTCTTACCTGAATACATTATAATGTACAAAGCACTTTTTACAAAATCACCCTATTCAATCCTTAGAAAAATGCCACGAGTAATAAGGCAACTTCTGCGGCTTCGTGTTCTAGCTCAGCGGTTTTTATGTAAAGGGTCACGCTGTGACCATTTAATACAGTTCTTCATGTTGTGGTGTCCCCCACCTACAAAATTGTTTTTGTTGCTACTTCAAAACTATAATTTTGCTACTGTTATGAATCATACTGTAAATACCTGATCTGTAGGATATCTGATGTGTGACTCCTGTCATTCAATCCCCAAAGGGGTTGCTACCCACAGGTTGAAAACCACTGTTATAGTGGGATACAGTGAACTCATTGGGGCATGAAGCTATTCATTTGAATGCATCAAAATTTTGGTCTAGAGCACTCTCTCGGACTTTAGGCAGTCTCCAAACTATCCAGGGATTAGAGGCCCAGAGTCAGAGGAATGAAAACTGGGAGGATGTAGCATACTCACTTTGTGACTGGTTCCAGCAAAGGAGGTATGGTTCTTGATGGCCCTCAACCAGTTGCTTCAGTTCAGAGACACTGAGGGAGAGAAAGGCACACCAGGGTAGGGAAAGCAAGGTAGCAGGATCCACTTGGTCAAACTGTTGGCTGTAACCGTCCATTTACCATTGGCTTCTACTCACTGCCCATTTTCCTAGCTATTGTCTTAGCTTCTCCCACCTTCTCTTCTCCTGTACAGTCTTCCTTCATCGATAAACATCTTTTGCAGAAATTATGATTTACACTGTTGCATAGACATATCATGCATACTGACCACTTACACGGCTCCATCTTGCTTCTCCCACAAATCTTTCTCTCATATTTACTATTTGTTTTGTGGCCCACTGAGATGAACCAGGGCCTTCTTTATGACTATGAACTTGGAGCTGTGGCTGAAGGCTGGAAGGCTCAGGAGTGGGTATAGAACTGAAGAGAGTGACTTCCCCTTCTCATAGAATCCACTATGAGCTAATAGTCCTCTTCCCTGGATGACAGGTATGGCCTTCCTTCTGTAAGTTTAGTGCAGGGAACTATGGCTGTGAGTTAATGACTACATTGGTTGTACTGTGAGGTGCTTAATTTTTGTCAACTTGACACAACTTAGGAGTCAGCACAGAAGAGGGAACCTCAACCGAAGAATTGCCTTGACCAGACTGGGCCTATGGCTGTGTCTGTGAGAAACTGTCTGACTGATGATTTATTTGGGTGACATTATCTTTCGGCAGTCAGACCAGGGTTGCATAAAAAAGCTAGTTGAGTATGGGCGGGCAAGTGAGCCAGTTAACAGTATGGCTTCCATCTTAGCTCCTGCTCTGACTTCCTTTGATGACTGACTGTGACCAGGAACTATAAGTCAAAAAAGCCCTTTCCTCCCTGAGTTGTGTTTGGTCATGGTGTTTATAACAGCAAAAAAAAAAAAAAAAAAAAAAAAAAAAAAAAAGTAAACCAGATCATACCAAGTTAGAAAATGGCATTCAGAGATTTTTACCCTGTTTTCCAGCTTACGTACTTCCTGCCCCTCATACACCATGCCCCATGAGCCTCAGAGAGGATGGTGTAAGTAATTTGATTCAGGATGGGTCACATCCTTCATCTATACTGTGCATCTTGGGTGGTCAGCCGTGAGTGTCTGCATCACTGCCATGCATTGTAAGGAGGCTGAGGGCTGATTTTGTCTACGGGTATATACAGGGGTATTTAGAAGGCAGTTGGCTGCTATAACATATCTACTCCAGTCTATTCTCTGCTTACCTCAAGACCTCCCACTGATCTCTAATGCTGTACAATGGCAGTAAGAAACCTAAAACAGATTATATAGTGAAACTTGACCAAAAATCAGTGTGTAACTGAAAACAGGAGCTTATGTGGGAAGTGTGGGAGGCAGGAGACACGGGACAACTCACCTGGAGACCAAGTGGTGTAAGGGAACACCCAGGGACAGAGACAGGGATGGCCAGAAACCTGTTGAAAGTGGAGTCAGGATGCTCAGGCAGAGGGGGAAGGAAGGCTGGGAAACCCAGGAGCCAGACACCAAACGGTTGGATCACCTGTCCACAATGGCTCCATCTGATTGGCTGAAGCAGGCTCAAGTACCTCTCCCTTCTGAAGGAAGTGCTTTAGGACCAGCTGGAGGCGGCTTTCATTCAAGGTCTCCAGGACAAGGGCTCGGACTGCCCGGTAGTTGGCATAGATGTGGAGAGCAGTGAGCAGGAGGAAACAGCCAAGGCTGAGGCTGGGGCCAGAGAGGAAGGCAGCTAATGTATACAGAAAGAGGCTGAGCTGAGCATCTACACCACAGCCATAGCCTCTCCGGCTTACCTTGGGCAATCTGATACCAGAGGAAGCATCAAAAGGCTGACCAGAAGCCCTGCTAGGTTCACCACTGTCTCCTGGAAAATAGCAGAGAAGCTGAGCATTAGAGGGCTTCCCGTCAAGCCGGGAAAACAGCCTTCAGTGCTTTTTATTATAATCCTTAGGGCTTCAAAAACCACCCAGGGCTCCCTACCCTGATGGGAGTGCCAACTACACTTTTAATGTTTTGGTGAGTGAGCTGCTGTTTAAAAGATGCTGGGAATTCCTCTGCTCGGTAGACACAATACTCTCAGAATGCCCTTGGGTAATACTACTTTTCTACAGTGTGCTGGAAAAGGTGGGTCCCTTCTTGTTTGGTATCCAATACTGGCAAACAAGGAACCCCAGGAAGGTAAGGAACAGGCCTTGACCTTTTGCTTGTGGACCAATGTAACCAGAGACAGAATGAAGACATCCCAAGGGAAAGAAACCCTGCTGCTGCCCCAGTACATTATTCAAGAGAATCAATTGGGCTTCCTAGCTGTCAGGATTCTGGGGAAAGCTGGTCTTGGCATGGAGGAGCCCTGAGGCTCATGAGTTCTTTTTGCTCCTAGCCTTCCTTGGAAGGAGAAAGGCCTGGGGACTAAAGCCTGCCTAAGGAGTGGTAAGCTAGGGGTGGAGGTCGTCAGGGGCTCAGGAGCCTGTTTTATTGGTAAAGACAGTCAAGCAGCCATGTGAAGCTGGGACAACATGTGAGGGGAGGAACTGAGCAAAACTGCCTCAAGACCAATGTAAAAGGAGCCAAGTTTTGAGGATAATGGGGGTCCCTCTTTACCTTGGCATCACCTAACAAACCGCATTCTTAGAACAGAGAAATACAAAGGTGGGGATGTAGGGGCATGTGTGTTTGTAAAAGAGCACACGGCTTAGCTGGGTGCCTTTGGCCTCTTTCCTCGGCTCACTAGCCCCTTCCATTCCTGGTAGTGGAATAATTAAAATAATCTATTTTGATTCCATGCCTAACTTAAAAGGTATAACTTCTTCCCCATCTTCCCTCCTAGAAGCTGCTAGGTGTTTTCACTTGTACTGTGTTTTTCTTCTAAGCTCTAATAATTATCCTTGAGCTTTCCTTCTCAGGCTGTTTCTGAACTCTTTCACTAATGAGGCTAAGAATCTCTAACAGGAACCTTAGGTTCCCCTGTACTGTGCCAGAACCAGGAAGGGTTCCCAAGGAGGCGCCTCTGAAGACAGCTACCCATTGTCTGAGATTCCCTCTGAAACATGGCTCCAGGCTTTAACCTCTTCTGCCTCAGGCCCTGAGGCTCAGCACTCAGATCCTTGTGTGTCCACAAACATGGCAGCTATAAGGGTTGGACGTCTGTGATGGTAGAGCCTACTCTGAGGACATAGAACCAGCACCTTCTTCCTAGTGGGCCTGACTTTCTAAGGTGGTGTTTGGGCTACAGGATATGTGAAGGCAACAGTGACCACAGAATCATGTAGGCGTCATCATCAGGGTCCCTGTGACACAGGCTGCCCTCTCTGCCAGTATTCATTTCCCTTCCCAGGCTTCTCTACATCCCTTTTGTCCTCTGCTTCCTTTATAATGCTAGACCACCTCCTACGTGCCTAACTCCAAGGGTTCAGGTAGGTGGGGCCCAGGCAGGTGAGTTTTACAGGATGGCAGTACCACAAAAGCATTGTTGAGGCTTTAAACTGAGATCAACTCTTTTAACAACTTCATTTAAACAAAATGTTGTCTGTATATCCCTGATAATTCTGGTAATGTCTTTTGCTTTATAAGATCTACATAATCAGACTGAGCCCGTACCAAATACTGCCATCTCATTGGTAAATAAGTTTAGAATTGGGTCTCCAGATTTTTTTTTGGCAGAAATAGGCTATATTTATTATAATCTTGATAGTGATAGACATTGTGTATTTAACTGTTATCTTAACTTTATGTCCTGTTTATAGTCAATTCATATTCTTATGGTTCTATAAAAAATTAACTCCATCTTCCCAGGTCCCTTTGATCATCCTCCAAGGTCTGAAAGTTTACAAGAGTGGGAACCCCAAACTCTACATTATGCAGTGCCTATTCCCCCTCCTTTTATCCTCCTTGAGTCTGTATCCAAGTGTTCTTTTATTAAATCAGGGTGGAAATGCTCTTCCTTCTTAATTACATGTATTATTAAATAGTAGGTCTTCCTGTGTCTCACTACCCCACCACATGATAAAATGAAAGTCAACATGGACCGTTGCAGAATCTTACTGCCTCCCAGCTCACATTTCTTCTCTCTACAGAAACAATTCTCCTTGGGACAAGGGTTTACAGCCTGGGGTTCTATCACAGTGGAGTCAAAGACTAAAGAGTGGCTGGCACTAGGCAAGGTTAAGTCCAGAGTTGGGCAGTTTGTATGGTGGATTATGGGTGCTGAGCCCATGCAACTCAGGAGACTTAAGTCTGCAGCTGAAGTGACTCTGGGCTTCTACAGTTCACCTCTCAGATGTCTTTCCATAACCAGAAAACATTTATCCCCCCCCCCCTGAAATATCCTAGAAGTAAAATCCAAACAGAACACACCACACCCTCTGCACTTTAACCTGCACAGTGACTTAAAACCACAAGCTCTGAGCTCATTCGGTTTTCCCGTCTCCCCATTTTTGTTTACTGTTTAGACAGTATTCAGCTTCAGCACAGAAGACACTTCTGAGACACTAGAATCAGGGATCTGCACCAGGTACTTTGGAATGAGAGGGAGGGAGATATATAGGGGGAGGGGAACACAAACCAAGTCTCCAGTTCCTTTGGGCCTATACTTGTTGGTTTCCCCAAGGATGTTTGGGTAGTTAAAGACAGGAAGATTGGCCATGGGCCCAGAGTAGCATCAGGGGACATTCCACTTTACTCCATAGGCTCTTGTGTGCCCAGGGCTCCCACCTGGTTTTGGTTTATGCATATCTGTCTCTTGTTATAATGCACTGAGCAGTCTGGCTCCTTTATCTGCATATGCTTTACGCACAGACTCTCTCCAAACACTGCATCTATGACTTCAAAAATCTGCCATTCCTGACTTGCACAGGGCTTCCAGTATCCTATCTCTGAAAAACTGAGCTTCCCTGCCCCTGGTAACTATCAAATTTAGACAGTTTCCAATCAAATATACTCCTAACATAACCAGGTATAAAAAACAGAAGAGCCAATCTGGCCTGAGCTGGTTTGGTGTACATTTGCAGTAAGGCAAACTGTCTCCTTCAGTAAACTTTTAGGAGGAATCTCCTATTAATCATATAATGTATATATAATTGAATGTGCCTATAACTAAAATTGGAAGCATTATGAGAAAGGATATACACAGTAGGGAAACAATTAATCTATTAATCAAAATATTGAACAACACACACTATCCCTGTTAGTAACCAGCTCCTTCCCTTAGGCCCCATACAAAGAAACACCAAGCTGCAGCCCTTGAGTATTTTCACTCATGTGGCTAGTTGTCAATCACGACAGTGTATCTTGTTTTCATCTGGATGGCTTAACTCCAAAGAAAATCAACTTGCTTCTTGTGCACATCCGTATGAATCTTTATTTCCAGTTCTTGGGCTAAGAAGCCAAGGACCTGGAAACGCCCAGGCCACACCCCAACCACCAATAACACCAGCCCTTCCTCTGTCCTCACACCTGCTGCAGTGACATGCTAGGACACAGCCCCTAACACACAAAGAAAGAGAGGCTGGTATTTTACTGTACTCTCTGGCCTCAATATAAGCTAGGTAAATGAAAACTCAGGCCAAAAGATAAATCTTAAACTTAACTGCCTTCCCCTACCGGGAATTACTTTGTAAAGGTCAAGGGCAATGATCTGCGGTCCTACTGGGCATTCAAGGAGAAAAGTCTCCATTTAATCCGGTGCCTATGGCGCTTCTGGCTAGGGAAACGCCTGGACCCTCAGGAGTGATTGTGCTTCATGACCTTTTCAATCATATGCCCTCAAACAAAAAAACACCAAGTGTCTCTGGAGAGTCCCCAGACAACAGCGGGCTACATCTAAATCTGTGTCTTATTATGATTATCTGTTGTCTTATGGTGACTTACAAAAACCCAATTCACAGCAGTGCCCTCCTTCCTCTTCCCAAAGGAGAGCTTTCCTCATATCAAGCTGATTCCTTTTTCCCCTAAAGGTCCAAAGATCATTCCTAAACTGATTAACTCAAATTACAATGTTATTCTAAGAACTCAATGGCACTGAAATCTCAGACCTCACATATCTAAGCTCTTGGATGCTACTCCTTTGATGTTCAACATCTGTGACCTGAAAACCCACCCCTGATCCCACCTTCTCAGGATGGAAAGTTCTGACACAGACACAGGCAGCCTAGCAAATTCCTCAGGAGCTAATCTTATTCCCTCCAAAGCCAGAGAGGGGACTGGCTTCAGAACACCTGGTTGGAATTGTGTCACATGTGTTTCCAAGTGATGGCACTTCCAAGTATTGTATCTATGGTAGAACAATAAGGGATGGAACTCAGTATGTCCCTAAAATTTCCCAGAATAAGTAAGTACCATGGACCACTTAGGTTTTTTCTTTCATCCATTTTGTTCTACGCACTTTAAATAATTGTATATGTGTGTATATACATATATAAAAACCATAAATGTTATTATTAAAGATGTTACAACTAAATATGCCTCACACTAGAAATTTAAATTTACTTTTTGTCTTGGCATACCTTAAGCCATATGTAAGCATATATTAAAAGGCCTTATATGTACATAAATTAAGGCTCTCACTTGCTTTCTTAAAACCTATTAAAATGGTATCATTGGGTCTATAAGCTACTTCCTAAAACCTTAAATGCTATTTTTTTAAATATAAGGCAACAATACCATTCAGAATATAGGTAACCTTGCTCTGTATATAATCAAGATGTCTATGTTCTTAAATCCATTAAATTCATTAATAATGAATACCTTACATTTCTAAACCTATATTTTTACCTTGGAACTGTGTCGTTACAAAGCAGAATCTGTTGCCAGTTCACCCCTGTTCTCTTTTACATACAAGCTTTTCTAGGTTCTTGTCCAGTTTAAAGAAAGTCCCATAATGGTGGGTGCCTGCCCAGTGAGCTTGGAGTCAGACTTTATGCAAAAATCATATCTGCAAAAGAGTATTTATTTTGGAATAAGAATGGCTAATGCTAGCTTTGCACAGTGAAAGTACTGTAGTCAATGAGGTTTATCCGAGGCATGATTACTGCTAATTGAAAGAATTGCTAATGCTATTATAATGTGATCTAATTAATAGTTTAACCTGAGATGGTCCAGTGGACAATCTGGCTTTATGTTTACATACAACCATGTGTTCTCCTATGCTTGCGTTCACAGAACCAAAGTGCCTTATAAGTAAATGATCTGATTAGTTAAAACAGCCAAGTTTAACCACAACTCTTTTTAATTCATACTGTAACTAAAGTTTAAAATGAAAAGGGGATCAAATAAGCAGGCTGAGCCCAACACTGCTGCTTAGTTGTTTCAGCTCTGACCTGGAAGTGCTTTAAACATCCTACACTGGGAAAATAAAACTGGCTTTTAGGGTGTGGTGAGTCCCCTCATCAGAGAGGGGATCCTCTAGGCTCTGCTATTAATATAATCTAAAAGTTGGGACAATGATTTAGCCCTGAGCCTTTAGCTTTTCCCAAGCACTTAATGTACTTTGGTTCATTTTAAAAACTGCCTGTTAAGCTTTCTCTGATATATCCACCAATGTATTATAAATTTGCCTTGATGTGTGTCTTTATTCTGTAAAACTATAAAAATGTCATGAAATTGCTTCCATGTTGGAACATGGAATTAAGAACCACCTAATTCTGTGTTCCTGGGCAATGGTTATTTAAAATGGCTCCAAAATAAACTGTCTTTTACTTCCTTTAAGATGACAGCTGTGGTTTTTGCATGGACAATCTCTGTCCTTCCTCACCCTGGTATCACCTAACACAGCATATGTGAAACAAAGCCTTCAAGGTACAGACAAGAGGGGGCTATAAAGACCTTGTACTACACACTGCTTGGCTGGATACCTTTTGGACTCTCTATTAACTTGCTAGCCCCTTCTACTCTTCAGAATGCTTTTTTCTCTCTTAATAAGCTATTTCTATTCCATATTAAAAGGCATTAACCTTTTCTCTATCCCTCCTTCTGGAGGCTACTGGGACTTCCACCTAATCTGTGTTATGTATTTATTTCTCTTATCTCTTTAATTATTCCTGCGCTTCCTACTGAGTGTTATGTCCCAAGCAGTCCATATGGTCAGAAAAGAGTGAAAACTGGATTCCAAAAGGATTTCTAGTGTTAGAAAAAAAAAAAAAGCCAGAATTTCTCAGGACATTGTGAAACAGGTTTTCTGTCCTCCAAAAGAAACACTTCTCTTGCCTCTGGTAGAAGTCCCTACTAACAAGTACTTATTACACATTTCCAAGCCCCCACACTAGCATGTTAGCCCCACACTAGCATGTTGGCCCCCACACTAACATGTTGGCCCCACACTAGCACACTGGACCCCACACTAGCATGTTGGCCCTGCACTAGCACACTGGCCCCACACTAGCATGCTGGCCCCCACACTAGCATGTTGGCCCCACACTAGCACGCTGGTCCCGTACTAGCATGCTGGCCCCCACACTAGCATGTTGACCCCACACTAGCATGTTGGCCCCCACACTAGCACGCTGGTCCCGTACTAGCATGTTGACCCCACACTAGCACGCTGGCCCCCACACTAGCACGCTGGTCCCGTACTAGCATGCTGGCCCCCACACTAGCATGTTGGCCCCCACACTAGCATGCTGGCCCCCACACTAGCATGTTGGCCCCCACACTAGCATGCTGGCCCCCACACTAGCATGTTGGCCCCCACACTAGCACGCTGGCCCCCACAATAGCACGCTGGCTCCTTTATGCCCCCACCCTCTCCATTCTTGCTACGCCATCACTCTCTTGCTGTTTTGCTATTCTCTGTCTCTTGCTAACTCCACTATTCCTTCCTGTTCTCAGCTCTCTCAAAGATAGCCCAGGCTGTGTCCAGTCTGCTTCTTCCCTGTTCTCTCTCTAATCTATAATAAAAACCTTTCTGGAATAATAAAGTGATTATTTTAGTAGTTTCCTCCCCGTGCCCCCCTGCACACACTGAGTCAGTTTCCAAATCATTTTATTAATGAGACTAAGAACCCCCAAAGGAAACCTTACTTGCCCTGCAGAAAGCAGGGGCCAGCTATGGGACTGAGCACATGGCCTGAGTAGCCCCATGATGCACTTCTGCCTTACTGAGGAAGCTCTACAGAAACAGAGCTTGGGGGCTGAGGCAGGACTGGGAACTAGGGAGAACTAACATGAAAAACTGGGAGATGCTGGAGAGAAGGGCCTGGTTTTTACTTGTTTGACTTGGTCCAACCATTTCACTGAGAGGAGGGCTTGCACAAGGGTAGCTAGATGGACTTGGAGCCTTTCTGCCCCTTATTTCCTTACCTGTGAAATGGTCACAGTGGGTACATTAACACTGGAAAGACTGAATGAGTTCATGGAGAGGACACGCTTAACATGTGATGAATGCTTTACAAATATTAGTTTATGAGCACTGAGCAAAACAGTGTGAGATAAGGCTAGGCCAGGACTGGATAGAATGAGTTTCTAACGACAAAGAAGAAACAAGTAAACAACAGCAAAATCACATTTCTGGGACCTTCCCAGGCCTAACTTTCCTCAACAGTGAGACTAGGAATATAATAGTGTTGACCTTACAGGGTGTGAATTACATAAAGAAACCTAGAGAGCACTTAGCACAGAGCTTTGGGACAAAAATCTAAGACCTATGGAATCCAGTCTCAGGCTATGCCTCCCAGCCCATTCTGCTTAGACGCCCTCAGTTGGAAGTGGGGGCACTGGGCCAAGGACCTTCCAAACTACTCAGTGGAGGCCTCTGGCTGGCATCCTAACAACCTCACATGCTGGGTATGCCTCACTTGCCCAAAGTGACCAGGGCATCCAGCTTCCACAGTGGGGATATGGCTAACCCCACCAAATGAGAGCAGGGCCACTTATATTTCTCTCTATATGCTTCCTCTTCACCTCCTTCCCGGGGGCACTCAGAGGCCTCTTTCTGTACTTGTAAGCTGTGGCCGGTCCTGGACTCTCCCCTACCTTACATGGTTTCCCTACGCTTGATGCTCACCTGGCTGCTGTCTTTGGCTGACACATCTGCCATATTGTTTCTTCGGGCCTGGTGCATGGTCAGTGCAGCTCGAGTGGCCCCACCAGCCACGCCAACAATGCACTGCGTGGGAAAGAGAAGAGTGAAGGTCAGGGCAGTAAGTGCTGTGGGTGAGCACATAAATAACTCACACCAGCCAGGTAAGAGCAGGTCTCCGGTGGCACCACCCCTCCAGCAAACACTAGTACAGTCCTTGGCTTTTAGCTCTTATTCCTGTGTCTTTAGGTACATGTTCCTAACGTTCCAAGAGAAAAGGGAAGTCCTGTCAACCATTATTATCCTATGACCCTGACTGTAGGGAATTCCAACTTCCTTTCCCCAAAGATCTTTTGCCCTTTTTGAATCAGGGTCTCGTCATGTCATGTAACCTAGGCAGTCCTAGAACTTGTAATAGTCCTAACTCAGACTCCATATGATAGAATCACATGGGTGTGCCCAGCAGAGATCTTTTTAAAGCCATTCCTCCCATCTCCTTGACTTGCTTTGGCTGCATCCTCGCCCTGATTGATCAATAAGGTCCAGTCTGGTCTTCGACTTCATGCTTACAGTCTACCTCCTTACAAGTCCTTTCTTCTTCCTGCCCCAGCTGAGCTCCGCTGGGCACTTCAGGTAGATCCACACTTACTCCAGTAGCCCTGGATTAATGTAATGTACTTACATCTCTTCCGAGATCTCTAGATAGTGGCTAGAGTCACTGATAACTCTGATCATCAAGTCTCTTGTAGATGACAGACACAGAACAATATGCTATGATAAAAATCAGACCTTTTTTTGATGAAGCTTAAGTATAGCTCTAAAGGTGGAGAAACTAATTTATTCAAGATCAAGAGAAAAGTGCTACAAGGCTCGAGTGACTGGCAGGGAACAGCCTGGTTCCAAATAGAAAACTGGAAGCCTTTAAGGTTTTCAGAGAGCAATGAATCAGATAAGTAACCTAATGTGATTTCTACGTTTACTATTTTTTAATTAAAAGGTGTGTGTGTGTGTGTGTGTGTGCGTGCGTGTGTGTGCTGATGCATACATGGAGGTCAGAGGAGAATCTGTAGGAACCCCTGCTCTCCTTCTGCCTTGTGGATCCCAGAAACTGAACTCAGGCTGACAGGCTTGTTGCCAGCACCTTGCTGGCCCACTGACTGTAGAGAAATTTGAATTCAGAAGAAGGCTGTTCTGGCAAGAGATCACATCCAAAGACCTTCTAGGTCTGTGTGATCCGGCTGCAGTACAGACATGCTCGTAATCCCAGGAGACAGAGGCAAGCAGATCTGAGTTCAAGGCCAGCCTGGTATAGAGCAAATTTCAATAAAGAAAATCTTAGGTACAGACGTAGTGGTACACATCTTTAATCCCAGACAATGAAGGTAGAGTCAGCTTGAAGAAGGAAGCAGCCGTGTTTGAAAGCAATGTCTAATTGAGAGGCAGACAAAGTGACAGATAGCAGAAAGATCTGACAGAATAGGATGTGCCCAACTCTCATGAGAAGAGAGAAGAAAGGGAAGCTACTCAAGGGAGTAGTGCAGAGAGAGGGGGGGGGGAAGAGACAGAGAGAGAGAGAGAGACAGAGAGAGACACAGAGAGAGACAGAGAGAGAGAGAGAGAGACAGAGACAGAGAGAGAGAGAGAGAGAGAGAGAGAGAAAGAGAGAGAGAGAGAGAAGGCAGTTTGACCAGGAGAGTTTTACAGAGACAGGTTGAAAGAGAACAAGCAAGAGAGCAAGAGAATGAATGACAAGGAGGTAGAAGATTAGAAAAGATTCCTAGAGTGAGTTTGAGGCCAAGCAGAGCAAGTCAGAGGCTGAGAGAAAAGCCAGACTGAATCAGTCAGCTTGGACAGGAGTTTGAGCCAGAACAGCTAAGTTGAACCAGCCAGGCAGAGCTCAGAAAGAACAAGAAAAGGTGAGTGTATTCAGCTGTAAGTCTCAGAGGCTGAACACCTTCTAGGCCTAGATAAGATTGTTTGGAGGCTATGAGCTTCCAGGACTAGGTCTAGGTCAGCAGACAGAGGCAGGGAGCCTGGGACATGACAATTACTACAGGAAAATAAAAGTTCCCTTTACAACAGACTTTCAAGAGCATATTGGGCTGTGTGAAGGGCTACAGAGCAATTAGGCTACCTGGGAAAGAATTTGTCCAGCAGAGGGGCTGTGGGGGCCATGGGGACTGTGGGGACCATGTGGGGGGGATGCTGGAAAGCAAGAAGAAAACTGCAAAGATCTGAGTGGGTGACAGCGGAGGCAAGGCGGTAAGGATGACAGCCAGTTTCTGACTGCTGCAGCTGTGGGTGGAGTGCTGTTCACAGACGGAAACTCTGCCAAGAGGGATCTTAAAGGGAAAGACGGTGCCTTGTTCTAGGACAGTATTTGACAGACACTGGTCTCAGCAGCAGAGTTTGCTGCAGAATTTGGAGGACATGCCAGATGTCACAATCCCTGGTCCACAGCTACAGCAATGTTTTCTCTGGGGTCTCCTACCTTGATAATAAAAGCAGGGGTGGAAGTTAAGGTGTGTGCAGCATTTACTGCCTGTCCCTCAACAAAAAAGACTGCTTTACCCCAAGTACCAAAAGTCCCTGTGGTGAAATATTAATTGGATGTGGTGTTAAACAGACGAGCCTTTGAGATGGGCCCAGTACTGAGTCTTGGAGCTTTACCATGTTCTGCACACCTCACTGTAGTGGGTTGTGTGGGTTTTTTTGTTTGTTTTTGTTTGTTTGTTTTTGTCCCCTGACCTTGCTAGGTCTGTTTCCTCAACTGAAGGCACTGTGAGGGCATGTGAACCCCTACCACAAAGGGAAATCTTACATCTGCTTCAGTGATGATTTGTGGTATTGCTGTGTGTGATTTCTTGGTCCTAGAAACATAAACTCCTCTCCTTCTTCAGGACTTAGCCTCAGGTAGGGCCTTTCTACACCACAAGACCATTCCCCACCTGGTACGCTCAGAACTATAATCCCATAGATATTTTGTGTAATTGTGTGTGTCATTTCCCTTAGAGATGGGAGAGCCTGTGGCCTGTGTCATCCCTGCGGTAGATACTAAAGGATGAAAAGCGGTAGAAGCTAGCCCCTAGATCCTGGTGTTGAACCAGCCTTCATCTCTCAGCTCAGAGCGCCCTTACCAGTGTGTCCCAACATCGCCCTGCACAGGCTGGCTGATGTACAAGGACTGTGATGGTCAAAGGAGGATCAGAAACGCGTCTGTGTCTGAGTAGGAACATACGGACTTTTCCCCCCTTTTAGAACTTCCTCCGGTACAGGGTCCAGGTAAGCTGTGCACAGCATGGTTAAGGATCTCAGGTCCCATCAGAAGTGTCCCAGAGGTGGGTACCTTGGCTAGGTTGCTGGTACTGACAGTCATGGTGAAAAAGATTGGGTACAACGGAGCCATAATCTCTAGGAACATGGCTATATCATTGAGGATGTCGGCAAAGAGCCTACGGGAAGGAGCAGAGGTTAGAGGTCATAAACAAGAGACTTTTATTACAGTAGATTCTCCCTCCATCCCCCACCCCCTCCCCTCCCTTCTCACCTCCACTGCTTTGCATTACAGTCCAATTTGCTCCTGTTGAAGGTAAGAGGTTGTTGCAATTTAGAACAAAGGAAAAATGCTGTAATCTATAAGGGAGTTGTCCTAGGTCAAGGTGAGGTCTAAAGGGCTTGGGTAGAACTATACTAAAGAGCTCTGGCCAGCTCGAGCGTGCAGGCATGGCTCTGGCAGCCCCTGCTCTGCTTCCTTATTCCCTCTCTGCCTTGCTAAAAACTGTTATTGCATTCCTAAAGCTGACACCAAGGCCCATTCCCTTATTTGGCCACTTCCTCCTCCTGAGGCTGACCACCAAAGACAAGCTATCAAAGTACTGAAGTCCAACCTTCCTTTGGCTCACCTAGTTAAGATGCACAATCAAAGTTAAACACCTCATCCTAACCATGGGGTTTCCCCTTGTACTGCCATTTTCCTGTAGGCCATGCCTGTCTCCTTTCTGTCCAGAAGCAGTCCTTTGTCCTCCAGGATAAATACCCCTTCTCCCTAGTCCTCTATCTCCTTCCTGTCTTTGTCTCTTATTCCCTGCCCTTTGTCCCTCTGTGAGTTGGTCTTGGAGGTCCTAAGCAGAAAGGTTCCTTTCTTACACTTTCCTGTCACTATATCAGGAAGCCTTTAGCTGCTTTTCACTGCCCCAGAAACCAGGCCACACCCTCCTGTAGCTTCTATGCTAACAGCTGGTGAGGAAGGCCTTGTAACCCTTCCCAGCTCAGCTGCAAGGTAAGGTCATGCCCAATCTAGTGCTGGTTCCATCTCCCTTAGCAATAGACTGGGCCCAACTAAGTCACGTGATGTGGAACTTGCTGCCATGCCTCTGAAAAATCCATGAAAGTCGGATTGCTGTTTGGGAGACTTGAGGTTTTCCCTTTGCCTCCCTTTACTGCACTGCACATGGCTGTCTCCTCTCCCCACCTCGCTCCTCCCAGGGTTTGGAAGGGAAGGCCTGTTCCCTTCAGTTGGAGCCTGGCCATGCTGCCCTTGGCAGGATGTTATATCCTTCCTAATTGGTCTCCTACTGCAAGGGGGGAAACTCACTATGAAGCTCTCCTGAAAGGTAATTTTGTATCTGCCTCTCTGACCAGTGTTTTGTTCCATCATTCACAGTGGCCTGAAATATGGTCCTTAGCTGGGAGCATCTTCAGTGAGTGCTGGGTATCTCCCCCTTGCTGGCTCTGAGGAAAAAGTCTGTTTATTGATGGTTCTCCCACTCCCTGGGCAACCTTTGAAGAGGCTATTCCTGGATCATTCTCCTTTTTAATTTGCTTCTTCAAAGGTAACTAGGTTAAAGTTCATACACTTGGGACTGCTTAGTATCTACTTTAATATAACTGCAGTCACAGACAGCTAGTGCAGGCTCTCTTGGCTCACAGAACAATGGGTAGGTGGAAAGAAGACCAAGAGAAATGCTGGGCTCTGAAATCCAGGCCTGTAGGTTGATGTCTATATGCAGGTGAGGGCAGGCACAAGATAAGGCAAGGCCTGTGCTTGGGCAGTGAAAAAGAAAGGCGGGCACAGAGTTTTTCAGAGGCAGGAGATATAGGAGGAGAAGAAACCAAGATGGAGAAGAGAAGGATCACCCAGACCTGTGTGGCTTCAAATAGCCACGGGTAGCTATGAATATCTTTTAAGGGATGGATTATTACAATCCATTACAAATTTGTCTTATCTAGGTGGGCAGTTTATATCACTGTCAATTGGCTCTGAGTCTATTGTGTGGACATTTTTGTGGGGTGAGAATTTACTGATATAAATCTGATAAATTACAAGCTTCCAGAGTTTTGATTTTACCAGGTTCCTGGGAATTGTGACTGTAACCAGAGGGGGTGGATGCTGAGGATGTAAACAGAGTCTGCTGTGAGGGGAGCTGTGAGGGGTGGTTGCTGCTGGGGCTGGCATGTGGCATGGCATCAACCCGCCATGGGGCTAGCCATGGAGGTGGAGAGACCACCGGGGACAGGAGGTAGCATGGCATGGTACTATCTCCACTATTATTAATATTTACTACTACACAGGCCTAGGATGTTCTGTTCTATAGCACTGCAGGTGGCCACCTGTCTCCCTCCATTCTACAGAGCCAGTTATCCTCTGACCCATGCATAAGCACCGAATGGCAGTTTCACTAAGATCTTAGTGTTAGCAGATGCCGCGGCGTAGTCCAGCCCAGAATCTGCGCCATTAGCTCCAGATCTTCCTCTGAAACCTCTCAAGAGGGAGAGGGAGTCCTTCCAGGCAGGGCATAATATACACACAGTGGAGCTGCTGAACACACCCGTGCTCTTCATTCCTAACCATCCTGATGCTGCAGAAAGAGAAAAGGCTTCACCCCAACACTTACAGAGTAAGAAATGAGAAAAGAATTTTCCTCTTCTAGGTGTATTTCAGATCTTGAAAGGTGTCTTTGTCATCTTCCTCTTTTCAGTTTGGGGGACTGAACCCAGGGCCTTCCCCATGGCAGGTCAGATGTTCTAAAAAGCTCAATCCTACCCAAAAAGCTTATGGGGACCAAGGTTAATACGAAATGCAAGTGGGTACAAAATGCTAAACACTTTGCTTAAATTGAATCTTTTCTAGCAAGGAAAGGCTCATACCACTACTGAATGCCCCTGGGAAGTACTTCTAGAATCAGTTAACTAGGAAGAGAAACAAACTCACCCCTTCCACCAGGCAAAAACAATGCGGCCCAACATGCCAGTTGAATCTGGGGATGAAAAGAAAGCATCCATAAGGGTAAGAAAGGAAGTCAGGAGCTTCAGGACAAGGAGACGCTGGCACCAAACCAGCTGATTCATTTCAGGTCATGTTGCACTTGGAAAAACATCTAGTATGATAAATTCTAGACAGATTTAGTGCTGAGGGGTATGCTGAGGTCTGCAGATTCTCACTGTGTACAGATTAGACAAGAAACATAGTTTATAGCATCGATAGATGGGCTCTGTGCACGCTGAACTGTCTCCTCGGCAATGCTGCTATTAACAACAAAAGCCTGAGATAAAGCAAATGTTTAGAGATAAGGGGATACACAAAATCTTAGGCAATCTACTCGGTAGCATATCAGACAGTAGTGAAAACCACAAGAGCCAGCAATTCACATCAACATACTTAGTATCCTAATAGTGTATCAAAGACTAATTCACAGAAACTACATACAGCACACTATGCTTTTCAGAAGGCTCTGCAACTACAGCATTGAGGAATAAATATCTATTTGGTAACAAGCATTCAAAAGTCTGTCTAGTCTATAGCTGTTTCTGTAACAAAATGGTAGAACTGGGTAGCTTTGCAAAAGGTGAAATTGTCTGGCCCACAAAACACCTGCAAATTCAGCCTGTCCCCTATGTGGAGACAGCAGCCATTAGGTCTAGCAAGAGAATTACAAGGAGGAATGATTTAGAATCAGACAGCTGGAAGGGACAGTGGCACTGGAAAAGACAGACTGAAGAGTTGGAGGATGATATTTTGTTTGAGTTTGAGGGCAGAGATCCTTATGTGGAGAATGTAAAGAGAAGGTTGTACTTGCACAACCTCCATGCGTGTGTGCCTTCTGTAAGCATGTGTGCCCAAGGTAAGCTGAACCTCGGGCTTAAAGGAAGTGTCTAAGAACTCTGATGGACACCTGAGTACTTTAACTATCAACCATCCTGTAAGTTTGGGAAGGATCATTCTATCTCACAGACAAAGCAGCTGAATCTCAAGGAAGATACATAAACGAACTGGAGCATTTTATAACAATGATATTTTCAGCTTTTCTGAAAGACTGATGCCATGGGAACACGGGGTCTACTTCCCTCACTACCACAGTCTTCGAGATGATACCACATGTGTGACACTTTGCTAACCAGGCTGCTTTACCTCTGCTTCTGTCCCTTGCCTGGACCTGAAATAACCACAAAGTGACTTTATAGGTGACTTTATAGGTGACTTTATAGGTATCCTACTTTCTATAAAGTTTTCACTTGCACTTCTTTCCTTCTAGGACATTATATTTTAAACAAAAATTTTATGTTAGATTTTTATATTAGACCAGTTTGTCATTTTGAATATCACAAGATTACTATTACTGCTTCAGAAGGAGTCACTGGGGAAGGCTCCATCTCTTCCTTTTAGTTTCATATCCTATCTGGACCATTCGACAGAGACAAGGAGAGGTCTGTGGATCGATAGAGGCAGTCCCTGGGGCCTTCAGCACAGTCTGGAAAGTGGCACTACAGTAAAATAATGGCATAATGTCCTACCTATTATCTGAAAGCCAATATTGTCTACCAGAGCAGGAAATTTAATTCTCACCTCCTCTTTGCCTTACAATTAGCAGAGTTAAAGATCTAGGACTTCCTTAGTCCAACGGATGAATTAGTAATTACCTGTCCACAAATTATATGCGAATCTACTGTAAAATCCCTGCCAAAGGGTTGCAGTTAAGAACAGAACACACAGTCTGCAAACTGCCTTTTCCTGGTGAGTTTTTGACCCCATTCCAGTACCATTGCAACTCTAGGAGGCCCAGGTCTGGATGTATAGTACACAGCACCACCTTTGCCTGCTGAGGTCCTCTGACTCCACCAACCTCCACAGCATCTCCACGCATCAAAGTCCAGTTTCAATCTAGCAGCTCATTCAAAAGTTGTCCCTAATCTAGTTTTGTCCATGCAGTTCCTGCGTTGGCTCAACCTAAGGTGGGTCATAATCTCATATCAGACACAAAACCAAAGAATCTAGGTCACGCCATGAAAACACAAGCAGTAGCAAAGGCCAACAGAATCTATCCCCACTCAAATCCTGTGGCCCTCCAGAAATGGTTTTCAGTGAGAACTACATGAACCCAGGACACCAAATACAAAAGAACAGCCATAAACTGCATTAAAGAATGCAAGGAGCTTACGAAAGCCTCAAAAACCAACTCAGTCAACCTGAGGAGGATGACAATACCTGAATGGTGTCCAAGAAAGCACTAATGGAGACAATTCAGTATCTGAAATATTAATTCAGTGGAGAGATAAAAATACTGAAGAACTCACGCTGAAAGTAAGATGGAATTGAAAAACTCAAAATTGTGTAAGTAGATGAAGTAGAAAGTAGAATATTAAGGTCTGAAGAGAGAAGAATGAGACCATACACACAAATCAATCAATTATTAAAAGCATATAAATGGACTTCAGAGACAAAAATCACATGATCATACTAAAAGATGCAGAAAGGGCCTCTGACAAAACCCAGCACAACTTCATGATAAAGGGTTAAAGAGTGCGGTACAGGAGGGAAGATACCTCAGTGTAACAAAGGCTTCTCATCGCAAAACCGCAGCCAACATCTTCCTCAATAGAGAACACTTAAAGCAATCCCATCAGCATCGTGACTGAAACAGGCTATGTACTATCCCAACTCCTTTCAATATAGGGCTTAAAGCACTAATTAGAACAGTAAACCAAGAAGGAAATCAAAGGTGTACAAGTAGGAAAAGAAGTCAAATGATCCCTATCTATAGTTGATATACATACAATAGCCCCAAAGTTCCACCAGAAGATGTCCAGATTGAACCCATGGCCAAATGCTTCACCTCTGCTATATTCCCAGACGTGCGTCTCCAAAATACTCAAGTCTACCGAAAAAACTTATGGGGATTAAGATTAATACAAAACACAAGTGGGACACAAAATGTTAAGCACTTTGCATAGTTTTTTTTTAACCTTTTCTACTAAGTAAAGGCTCACACTACTACTAAATGCCACTGGGAAGTACTGCTAGAATCAGTTGGCCAGGAAGAGAAACAAACTTACCCAGGAAAGAAAAAAGGAATAATGGGGGTGGAGGGATGGGGGAGAGAGGCAGGAGGAGGAGCTCTGGAGAGGAGGGGCTCCAGAGAGGAGGGGCTCCAGAGAGGTCAACAGTTGAACCAGGTACTAGGAAGAAAAAATAGAGAAAATGGAGGGATGAGACTTGAGGGAGTCTGGAGGACAACACAGAAGGACAGACAGGGAAGAGGATAAAAGCCACATGAGATGTTTGAAAAAGCCATATTATTTTCTGTCTACTTAACAGTACATATGTGTGTGTATATAATATAGTTAAGTTGTTCGTGCTACTTGAAACTATTTGGTCACTCCAAGATCCATAGATTATATAACAAAAACTTCATTGCCAGGCATGAGGAACCTCATTTCCAGCTGTTGGTCAGGGGAGTCTGAGACCCTCCCTAAACAATGCAGGATTTGCCATACCTTGGTTACACCCCCACAAACTAAAGGTTACATTCTATTGCTGAAGACAACCACACACTTTGGACATTGGACTTAAAGAGTAGATATTGACCTGGAAGCCTCTTTCCTGAAGAGTAACCCTCAGTGTCTGAAAGAAGTAAGGTACCAAAGAAAAGCAACCAATAGTCCTACCCAGCTGTGCCTGTAAACCAGGACGACGACCAGGATGATATGAGAGCCCTAAAATGCAAAGGTGGTACCCACACTCTGTAACCAGTTCACTGGATGTAGGTCTTGCTCAGTAGCAGGAAATCCATGCCTGGTATTGTTTTTTTGTTTGCTTTTACTTTTTAAACTATTCATTTTGATTTCATGTACACTGGTGCCTTCCCTACATGTACGTCTGTGTGAGGGTGCCAGATCCCCTGAAACTGGAGTTACTGGGTTATGAGCTGCCACGTAAGTGCTGGGAACTGAACCCAGATCCTCTAGAAAAGCAGCCAGTACTCTGAACTGCTAAGCCATCTCTCCAGCCCTCATGCCCAGTACTGTAAACCTAGCCCAGTTCCCAGGCCCCTTGAGGCCATGGTCCCTAGAGGAGAAACTACTCATTCCATTTCACTCAACCAGTATAACTCCTAACTACATTCTAAATAATTATTCCTATACCCATAGATGAGTACCTCTTATCCCCCATTTAAAATCAAAACAAAACCTTCTTTTCGAGGCAGATGGAGACCATTACAGAAAGCCACAATTACTCAAAATATAGACAACTGATCTAGCTTCAATACGTCTACAATACAACTCTTACATCTAAGGCTCAGAGAGTATCTCAGAAAGGGGGGGAGGGGGGAGAGCAGAAAAAAGAGTCAAAGGACCAGGATGTCTGCTTTGAGTCAGTGCCGTCTATGTATGTTAGAGGAGCTGAACTCATGAATCTCAACAATATGGTTGCCTAAACAAGACACAAAAAATGTTAGCAGCTGAAATGACAGCATAGACAGAAGGAAGCTTACAAGGCTCCAACCCTCATAAAGAGCCACAGGAAATCAACAGTTGCCCAGAAAGGGAGAATCTGTCTTCTCCAGGGATGTGCTCCCTGATAGGTTATCTAATCCCAAGAAAAATGAGCTGTGTGTGTGTGTGTGTGTGTGTGTGTGTGTGTGTGTGTAACAAAAATTAAAAATAAGAGGCTATAAATTTTAGGAGATGGGGTGCTGAAGGGAGAAGAGGGGATAAATTATGTAAATATTGTATTCACATATTAAATTCTCAATAAAATATTTTTTTTTTAAAAAGGAGACACAAGAGTCATCTGGATTGGGTCTGCTTGGAGTTTCTCTATTTGAAAAATGAAGAATGCCTTGAACTGACTACTGTTGGCATTAAAAGACACATTATATGCAAGAGGGCAAAAATCCCTACCTATACCAGGCTAATAAAATATTAGCTGCTAGAGATATTACTATTGTTGGTTCCAATAATTAACACACTCTAATAGAGTATTGCATTAGTGTGGTTCTAATGCTGTGGTAAAACATGATGACCAAAAGCTGCTTGGAGAGGAAAGGGCTCATTGGCTTACATAGCCTGTCTCAGTCTACCAACTGAAGTCAAGGCAGGAATGGAGAACAGCAGGAAGCCGGACACAGGAACTACAGCAGAAGCAGAGGGGCAGTGCTGCTTACTCGCTTGCTCGGTTCTCTTTTGGCTGTTCCCCAGGACAACCTGCACCAGTATAGCCCTGCCCAGTTGCCTGGGCCCATCCACATCACCGTCAGTTAAGATGGTTCCCCACGGGCTCCGACCATCTTATGGAGGCATGTTTTCAACTGAGGTTCCCTTTTCTCAGATGACCTTAGCTTGTTTCAAGTTGACAACAAACAATAACCACCAAGCAAAACTAACCAACCAAACAACCAACCAGGACAATGTGAGTCTGAAAATGATCAGGTACATTAGAGCATGCCTGTAATTCCAAGTAAAGATGGAGGGTTATATTCAGTGGTACAAGGGGATCTAGGCTAGCCTGGGCTACAGAAGATCCTATGTCAAAAAGAAAACAAACAACGGAAACCCCAAGGGTACTTTTTATACGATGCTTATAAACATCTCACCTTATATGCTTATGTGCTTATAAACATCTTCCCTCGAGGGAAACTAGCTTGTAAAATCCTTTCTAATTAAGACGGTGTCTTTTAAGACTGGTGACAGGTTTTCATGTGCATGTTTCATATCTTAAAATGGCCTCAGCTTTTCTTTAAAAAACTGTTAGATGTAGAGATAGATAAGCAACATGCTGCTGAGAACGGGATACTTGGAAATGACACACACACACACACACACACACACACACACACATTACTGACCCAGTTTTCAACCACAGTTTTAAAATTAGCTAAAGTAGAACAGTGGAAAAGATCAAGGTAATCACAGTGTCATACTGTGAAATGAACTAAATCACCTTTGCTCAAATCCAGGCCCTACCACCTACTAGGTGTGTGACCTTGGGTACCTCTATTTCCCCAGCTATAGTGTAGGGATAACAGCACTACCTGTCACACAGCTACTGAGAGGTCTAATCAGCAACACAAAAGGCTGGCATATAATAAACACTGCCAGCATCTATTGCTGTGGTGGTGGTGGATGGCATCATAAAAAGAAGAGACAATGGGGACAAGAAGCCATGGGTCACTTCTGCTCTGACGTGCTCTTTCAAGGGGTGATCCCAGTCACAATGTGCTCAATTCTAATTGTCGGGAATAGGCAGGAACCTCCTGATCTCCAGATTCCAGGGGCGTTCACCCAAGAGGTGGCAAGGGCTATAGGACAGGATGTGCTTGCCCTACCCATAAGGTTCGTTTTAATACCACTGGGAATAACAAGGAAGACTGAGCCAGGGGCTTCTTAAACTTGAAACAAGTGGTGAGTTCCCTTTTCTTCACTCTCTGGCGGCGTGGTGCTAAATTATCTTTGCATTTCCTGGTGTTTCTTTTTCCTCAAAAAGCTGTATACTCTCAGCACATGGTCACTCTACTCTTACTCCAGCACTATCTAGTATCCCAGAGGAGTCAGGATATATTTTAGCGTTGCCATAACTACCACTTTAGGACCATCCACATGCCCCTTTCCCCACAAAGTATCCAATTTTCACCATCTTGAGAAGCTGGCCGTTTCGTGAAATAAACCGAATTTCTATGCACTCCTGCATCACACAGGATTACGGTTAATTTATGGATGAGGGACCCAGGTGATTTAGGGATTCTGAAGTTTGCATGGATAACAAGTTGAGCCATTTAGGCTGATTCACTGATGAGGGAATTCCAGCTATGGACGAGATAGACAGAGAATATTGTTCTAGGCGTGGAGATTCACAGCTTCTGTGTACTGTCTATTCAGGCTGCAGACCTGATTAGACAGCACACACACACACACACACACACACACAGAGAGAGAGAGAGAGAGAGAGAGAGAGAGAGAGAGAGAGCCACTGTTGGAAGTCAGAACAGTACAGAACAGCAGAGCTACGGTTTACAGTGAAAGAAAGAGGCCAGAGACAGAAGGCAGGGGGGAGATCAACAGGTAGGGCTCCCAGCTCACCTTTCACAAGCCAGGTGGACGTGGCAGCTGAAACTGAGGCTTTTGCGTTGCCCACCCCTAAGCCCTGCAATACTGCCTGGGTGGCTAGGGAGCCGGAGAGGCTGGAAGCAAAGGCCTGGAGAGAAAAGAAGTGGAGTGAGGAGGGATCGCAGGAGCAGGAAGCCTACTGTACTATATACCAGTTCTGTGGAACTTGGGAAACCGTCAGGACTCTGAAGTGCACCCTAGCCTTCCAATGTGCAAATGCAGATTTGCAGGGACCTGTTCCCTTGAACCCCAGCCATAAACCGCCCCTCTTGACAATCGGCCGCCCGGACCTGCACGGAATCCCACAGCTGGTAAGGCAGGTAATCCGGGCTGACGCTATCTGGGAAGCCCTGAGGCAGCAGCACGGATCTGAGGCCCGAAAGAGCTGTGAGTGCTGCCCAGGGTCCCCTGCCTCCACCCGCCTGCTGCCCAGGTTTCGCTATCGGGGCCCGAGAAAACCAGCCCCAGCGCCGAGCCCCGTCCCACTGTAGGCTCCCATCGGCGGCAGCGCTGCAGCCGCGTGGGGCTCCGGAGCCGAACTGCTCCGTGCACAGCGGCGCTCGCAGGCTCGCAGCTTCAGCCATTCCCTAAGCTCAGCGAGTCTGTCCAACTCGGCAAAAAGCTGGATGAACTACATTTCCTGTTTGGCTACGGTGGCCGCAGAGAGGCAATAATGTTTTATTATTTCGGAAATGAGATTATTGTGTGTCCTGCTTTCCAGGGACACACCCCAGGACTGCACCTGGCCTATCTATAGTTCTTTGGACTTTAGGAGCAATATGGGGCCCGTTGACTCTGAATTCCAATAATCAGAAGAAGCAAAGATGGCTTCCTGGGGAAATAGTTTTGGTGGAGACTCCACTCAGATCTCAAACTTTCAGCTGTGTAACTGGAGTATCCCTCTCTGGGCCGCAGTGCCTTTTTGGGCTGTGAGGCCAAAGGACAATAGTTTTTGAAAAATTTAAAATTAGCTTGTGACTTAATGAACTTCATTATGTCATTCTCATGCATATTTTGTTCCTGTTCTTCCAATTTACCACCCGCCTCCCTGTTCTCTTGCCTTTGAAGACACCCACCCACCCCTCCAATCCCTCTCACCTCCACGCTGCTTTTATGTCACATGATGTCTGTCTTCCTACTCTCCTTAAGATCCCTTCTTCCCTCCTCGAAGTCCCATTTCTAACTTCATGACCTATACCTGCCCCTACCCCAAACACACACACACACACACACACACACACACACACACACACACACACACACACACACAATTCCAAATCTAGGACTTGGGTATGAGAGAAAACACGGGACATTTGTTTTTCTGAAAGTCTTAAACTCGTTTTCCTCAAATGTTATGATTTCATTTTTCTTTATGGTTGGATAAAATGTCACTGTAATTCCACATTTTGTGACCCATTTATCTCCTGACAGAGATCCAGACTGATTCTGCTTCTTAACTGTTCCGAATACTGCAGCAGTAAACACGCATTTCTGCGGTTGGACATGGAGTCCTTTGGTGTATACCGACAAGTCGCAGAGCTGTAGTCATATGGCAGGTTTTTTTTTCCCCTTTTGATTTTCAGAGCAGCCACAGCCGTTTATATTCTCTCCAGCAGCATGAAGGGTTCTTTGCCAACATTTGTTGTTATTTTGTAACTGGGGAAACCGAGGTTCCCATGGAAACTTCTTAGGCTCTTTAGTTAGTAAAGGGATTTAGAGGCTTACTGGCTAAATGTTCTCAGTTCTAAGACACCAGCGGTCAGTTCCTGGCGCTCTGTCAGGTAATTCAAACCACCTGTAACTCCAACTTCTGGGGATCAAACACCCTCTTTTCGGTCTCTTCAGGCAAACACATGGATATGCTCACACACACACACACACACGCACACGTACACATACATACACACACACAATTTTTTAAATAAAAAAATTTAGGAAAGGAATAGACAGGAATCTTGAAGACAGTTTTATTAGTTTAAGAGGGAAACAGTACAGGTTAGGTGGAAATCCTTGCAGTTACCTGAAGAGAGAGAGGAAAATCATGCCTTTTAAATTAGGCACGGGATAGCAGTAGACAGCTGTTAAGGAAGGGTAAAAGCTCTCGCGAGAATGGAAGGGGGCTAGAACTGAGGAAGGAGCCTAAACGCATCCAGCAAAGCACTGTGTGGTTGTTCAGAGCGGTCACTTAAAGAAGTAACACAAATGGACCCCTGCCGTGTGTCCCCACCCCTAGAGCATGCTCTCCACAATGGTCTCTGGACACTGCTCACTCTCCTTCCTGTGATTATGCATCAGACTCTACTTTTTACACTGCCCTCGGTGTGGCTCACCTGAACTCGCTCACTAGAGAACACGAGGAGGAGCACGGAAGGGAAACCAGAGCCAGACGCAGTAAAAACATCATCTTTGCCTTCATTGTATTTCTGCGTCCTTTTCTACCTCCATCTTCTGTTTAGACCAATTCTGCCCAACTCCGAATGCAGATCAATCATTAAAAAAATATTTTGGCTAGAAAAGGTTGATTTGACTTAAACTTGCTTACCTCTCTTTCCTTCCAAGGCCAAAGACATCAAAATGAAGAGTAACTAAACCTAACAGGGCCACAGGAAAACACGGGTCTTTAGGAGGTTGATTTTTAAAATGCCTTCAGCTGTCAGCTCTTTTCTTGCGTGAGGCTGTGCTTTCTTGTCTATAAAGCCTTTCCTGGCACCTGCCAGTTTTTATTAAACAGAGTTTATGTAAACAAAATATGAACAGTTTATATAAACACCCAGGGGTTAGCCTCTTTGTTTCCTTGACTTTCTGGCTTTCCAAACAAGCCCCTTTCTTCACCCCAGTACTTGTCCCCAAGTTGTTGGCCTTTTCAAGGAGCAAGTAGACAGTTTGGTTCTCTGCCCTTCAGCTCTCCCCAAATTAGGATATTATTTCTAAAAAGCTCCTACGGATGCTCGTGGGTAAGAACACCCAGGGTTGCAGGACAGTATCAGAAAGCAGCATAATGGGGGGGGGGATTCTTGAGTTTCTTCTACTGGGAGAACTCTGTGGAGTTGGGGTCCATGCCAGGGGGTCTGTCTCTCTCTAAGCTCACCCCTTTTACTTTGGCCACATTCTACTTCCCGTCAAGTTTAGGGAACTGGCCCAAAAGCAGGAATTTATCAAGAGCATCTACTTTTTTCTTTAAATTAGAAATAAAACGTGATTGTTCCTTAGCCCAGAATTCTCGAACACATTCTTGTCACTGGGCCCCTACCCCCATTTGATGCCAGCTAACAGCTCCATTCTGTACACTTCTGGTTCCCGAGGACTGCTGGCTCCATCACAGACCTTGGCTAGGAGTACCCTGCCAACCCAAGCCACCATATCTGCCCCCAACAGATTCTGTCTAAAGCTGAGATAAACCAGCACTTTTATGAAAATTTGTGTTTCCAAGAAGAATAAAAAATTCCAAGCCACTTTCTATGACCGAATTCACCCAGGAAACTTACTTGAAGTGCAGATTTGGAACTGTGAGAGCTTGGTGAAGTTAATTGTTTCTCTGGCATTCCGTTTTTTTTAATCTGATAAATGGAAACAATGTTACTGCATACTAGATAGAGTTAGGGTGAGACCTGAACAGATCTCATGTGTAGCAGTCTAAGTCAGGTTTAGCAAATAACAGATACTATTTTAATGTATTTATTTATTTGTGTGTGTGTATGTGAGAGAGAGGGGGGAGGGAGGGAGGGAGGGAGGGAGAGAGAGAGAGAGAGAGAGAGAGAGACAGGAGAGGGGAGGAGAGGAAGGGAGGGGGAAGGAGAAGGGGGAGGGAAAGAGGTACATATACACCATGGTGTACATACAGATGTCAATAACTTATGTGGGTTCCAGGGATTGAACTCTGGTCATCAGGCTCGGCAAGCAAGTACCACTGAGCCATCCTGCCAGTCCAGTACATAACTATTTGCACATTATTTGGAGATAGTGGCAAGTATTCAAAGATTCCTTCTCTCCACTGAAGCAAAAACATAATTTCATTGAAAAGGATCCATTAGGAATGTATTGTCCACTTTCTAAAGGGATTTTTATAACGATAAATACTTAATCCATGCTTGAAAAGTGTCTGGCATATAAGGATACATGGAGCACAAACTCCTTTTCTGAGAACAGGGTCGTGTTTGGATGTAGCCTGGGACTGGCTCTTGACTGGATTCTCCTTCCTTTACTTCCTAATGTGAGACTATACTCTAAACTGTAATTAATATTGCAGCTCTCGATTGAAGAAGCAATGCCATCATATTTTGTATGGTGCAAAAGTGCCCATTACCTAATGTTAGTTTCCTTAGGATTTTGAGACTGGTTGTAGGGTTGTCGGGGAAAGGGCAGCATATGTTCCTGGTTTGTTTCTTACATTTTCTGTCTTCATTTATCTATTTTTCTCCTATGGTCTCTCTATCTTTCTAACTCCAGGGAAGCCTCACCACCCACCTTCTCCACCCAGGATGAGCTATCACACTCTTTCAGAACCCCAAGGCAGGGCGTTGCCTTCTTAAACTAACTCCTGACTCTGCCTACATCTAGCTTAGTGCAGAGGACACACAAACCCTGAAGAGTGTGGGTGAGGCAAGCTCAGCACCGTTGGACTTGAAGGTGAGCCCGTGTTGGTGAAGATGGAACTTCAGAGCAGAGCAGGACTTGAAAGGCTTAGGGAAAGGGGCGCCCCTCTTGGATATGAAGGATGTTTAACAGGAGTGATGGGGTGGCAGTGGTGAGAGAGGGGAGGATATTCAGGCATGGAGAAAAGAGATAATGCTCACCCTTCTTTCCCTGGCAGATGGCCCCCTTTCAGACCAGTGAAGATTTGATCTCTACAGGAAAAAAGGAGTTTAGTGTTCTACTGGATCAGCAGGTAAGCCCCTGCGCTTTATTTCAAGGACAGAGATGGAGAGTATGTGTTGGAAGGGCAGAGAAGGTTCGTTTGAAACTAAGGGTAATGGTGGCATTGATCCAAATATCTGGAAATGGGGAGTTCAGATGCAAAACAAAAAAGACACAAGCGTCTATGAAACCATCCTGTCACTCCTCATCTCTGACCACATCCTCCCTTGCCAACTCTGGCTCCCTCCTCCCCTCCTCCTCCCCAGGTCTTCGATGATCCTCTTATTACCGAAGAAGACATGGTGACCGTGGTTAGTGACTGGGTGAACTTGTACACCAACTATTTCAAGAAGCAATTGGTTGGGGAGCAGCAGGAGCAAGACAGAACTCTGAAAGAACTTCAGCAAGAGCTGAATGCCTTGGGCAGCCAGTTTCTAGCCAAATACAGGTCCTTTCTGAAGTCCAAAGAGACCCCAAGCAGTAAACCACCTTCCTCATAGCCTAAAGGCTCAGGGCATCATGTCTTAGAATTCCAAACTCTCGGCTCTGTGCTATGTCTACAGACCATGATGTTGCTGTACTCTGACATGCCAATAAAGACCAATACTAATTTGTTGGCTCCTGACTGACTCTTTTTCCTATCGTTCCTGGATATGAGAACATTTTATCCCTTTTTCTTAATCAAACACCTTTTAAAAATTCTTCTGGAGATTTAATTCAGTACAAGAGAGGTTGACAGCTTTGAGGAAACACTGGCTAAGGCTAGAATAAGATGCATGTTCAGCCAGTCGGAAACTAAAGAGGAAGTACTGGGGTGAGGACAGTGATAGGAAAAAGAACAGCAGATAGAAGTCCTCCATAAACTGATCTTCTGACTTGTCTGCCCAGCAAGAAGCCACTTGCCACATATGACAAGCACATCACAGTGAGTACAAAACTGTCTGCTTTCTGTTGTAATAACACACGTGCATACACACAAACAGGCATGCACATACACACACATGCATACATGCGTGCTCGAGCACGTACACACACACACACACACACACACACACACACACAGACTCGTGCGTGCAGATGATAGAATGACAGCATTCTCTGAAAGCAATTTCACATGCTGTCACTGCATCCTGACGCCACCTCAGATCGTACTCAGTCAGCAGAACACCAAAGGATTCACAATTGCTTCGACTTTTAAAATGCCATCAGCAAAAGGTAAGAGAACAACTTCCAGGCCAAGCAGGGCACCTCCTTTCCAACTCCTTGTGGTTTTTCACTGAATTTACCTAAAAATGCATCACTAGGCTTCAGAATGTGAAGCCCATTCCTTCTCTGGTTCCTCTGCTGAAACCTGGAAGCCATGAACTGCCAAGCCTTCTGCAGTTTCTTCTGCTGCTCTGACAGAGCTTCTCTCTCTGAAGGATCAGAAGGGACAGGATGAGCAATGGCTGTCTAGGGAGTTTGATAAAAATGCCTCACAGAGACTTGAAGTGGGGGCCCCCACCTGCTCAAAGGAGGAGGGAAGGGGAAGTGGGGGGGAGGATTGTGGGAAGGAATGACTGGGAGTGGAGGCAGTGAGCAGGATGTAAAGTGAATAAGTAAAAAAATAAAGAAATAAATTTAAAAACAAACAACAACAAAAACGATTTTTAAGTTACAGTTCCAGAAAAAGCCTCAGACGCCCTTGATAAAGAAAGAGGTTTCTTCAAATCTGGGGGGATTGTTCTTGCTGGCATTGCTGCACTAGGCTTCTCTAGGCACACACTCCCACCCCCACCCCACAGAGTAAAGTTTGCTTTGATTTGGCTGTAATTTGTGGTCAGGGGGATTAACAGTACTAGTTATACAGATTAATGAAATCCACCTTTCCTGGCCTGCATTCAGTTTCTAATAGAAAAAAGAAAAGCAAGAAACATCATAGAATTTCCTAGTCATGAAGGAAGACAGTGAGCACATAACTGTAGACACATCAGTGAGTGTCCTGCTTCAGAAGTCAATAAACAGCAGCAAATACGTTTTACGTGTTTCTCCTTTGTCTCATGGCTTTGCATCCTTGTGACCAGTCTTCCAATGCTTCTACTGATTCTGAGAGCAGCCTAGTCATTACTACTACTACTATTACTACTACTACTACTGCTACTACTACTACTACTACTACTAATAATAATAATAATAATAATAATGCTTGCCCAAGTCAGCCAGTTTCTTTTCTTAGCTGTAAGAACAATTACATGTACTGTGCAATTCTGAGGATGGGAAAGGTAAACATCCATTGAACAGTGTGTTGGGCTGTATGTATTATATTTCCCTTTTATTAAATAATACAGTCAAAATTTCCTATTAAATTTCCAAAAAAGATCTAGAGTTAGGGTTTCTGTTGCTCTGATAAAACATGATAAAACACCATGACGGGGCTGGAGAGATGGCTCAGCGGTTAAGAGCATTGACTGCTCTTCCAGAGGTCCTGAGTTCAAATCCCAGCAACCACATGGTGGCTCATAACCATCTGTAATGGGATCTGATGCCCTCTTCTGGTGTGTCTGAACAGTGTACTCATATACATAAAATAAATCTTTAAATAAATGAATGCATTTGGGGTTTTGTATCACAAAGGCAAATAGATAAAACTCAGGTGGGAGACAACATATGTCACCTTGTCTTCTGTACCTACCAACAGGGGGTGAGCTGGACATCATCATTTTATTCTTGTCTTTCTTACTTTCTTTTGTTTTGTTTTTTATTTTTCAGTACAGGGTTTCCTTTGTTTAACCTTGACTGTTCTTGAACTCACTAAGAAGCCCTCTAATTCAGAGAGCTTCCTGCCTCTTCCTCCCAGGTGCTGGGATTAAAAGCACATGCCCCTCAGTGCCTGGTGAAGTCGTTATTTTCTGGCACATTTGTCGGAGTGTGTTTTGTAAACAGCAGAGACCTGAAGTGATTTTTGTCAGCCGGTTTTCCATCAGTAAAGACATAACTTTCCTTCCCAACCACCCCGTGGGCACTGCATTTCACATAGGCTGTCTTCCTTAAATCTCTTTTGAGTCTGGCCCTAGGTTATACTCTCAACAATTTAAACAGAGACGGGGGACTGCAAGTCTGGCCACTTGGGTAAATGAGAGTTTTACACAGAAAAGATATTATGTATTGCCAGAATTATTTTAGGTACCAGTGTTATTTTCTGATACTTGTTACCCAGGCCCGTCCTCCCCACCTGGCAGAACTATGTGCTTCCTGATAAGAACACAGGGGACTGAATGGCAGGTGAGGACACTAATGGGTGTGACCCTGCACTACATTGGTGTGGGAATAGAACCTAATTGGTGGACAACCCAGGAGAATAAACATTTACATTATAGGGCCCTAAATTTCCCCTATCTCCAACAGGCCTGGTTAGCAGACTTTTTACCCTTGAGGTGTTTTGGAGGCAGAGCCTCTTTAGCTAAATTCTGTTTGTGTGACTTAAGGTCTCTTAAGCAAATCTATCAGTGTGTCCTTTATAACACCAGTTTTGGTTCTAAAAGTGGGTTATGTGGGAAATCCAAGGGCATAATACTGATCGCTACATTGTCCTCCTAAAGGCTGGTTAAGCAAACAGTAGCGTGGCAGTCTTAAGGGACTTCCAGGTGTATCATTAACCCTGGCTGTGAGGTCTTACAAAAGCTTTGGTCTGTTAGAAGCTAAGCGATATTTCCAGTATTACATCACCACAGCCGCAGAGAACAGAAGCATCCACGCTGACTTCCAGATCCAGCCAGTTCCGCCTTTCTGAAGAAACAACACATGTATTTTGGCATATTTGATTTTACCTCACAATTTAATTTGGTTAAATTCTATCTGGAAGCTAGCAAGCCCTGTCGGTTGTCCCACCATTTTTACCCTGAGGTCTGCTGACGCGGACTCATGGCCGAGGACTTCCCTCCGAGCACTGCCGTGAAAGCAGTGAGCATCTCGAAAGTATTTTTAATTATTTATTATTGTTGTTGTTTATTACTAATAATCAAGTATCGGCTCTCTGTCTCTTACTTTCTTATGGGAGCAGGAAGAAAAGGAGTCAGGCCTGACAAGATCCCTCTGGCTCTCTTCCTAACGTAGCCTTTCCTACTTCTCACCTCCCACCCCTTAGCCCCCTTCCTACTTCCTGCCCCACCCTGCCCCTGCGGTCCACTTTTCTTTCAGTTTTGCACGTTTATGTATTGGTGTACTATACGTTTATTTCTCCCTCTGTATTCCTGCTAGGCACTGGCCAGCAATCCCAAACCTAATTAGTAGCTGTTGCCTCAGATGAACACGAGGTGGCAAACGCTCCCCTTAACTTGGGAAGGAAGGTGCGGGAGCACAGCAAGCCCTGCCGTTTACATCATCAAATCTCTTTTTTGTTTTTCTCCCTTTGTGAATCCGCTACATTTTCTTTACACTGTATATTTTCTGTGGTTTTCTACAGAAGGATACCCTGTCTCAAAAAGGGGGGGGGGGCAATAATGGTAAAATTTAAACAGCATCATAATAGATAATATTTAATAATGTCACTGACCTTGAGGGAAAGGGATGTCCCTTCATCATTGTTGGTTTATTTGCATCCTGGGAGAGTCACACCTGTGTGCTGTCCTGGGTTTTGTTCCCATACATACCTACATGTACTTATATATTTATTAGTCACTTATAGGAAAGGGATGACTTTGATGGCAGAGAGGGGAGGGAGGGGAGAGAGAGAGAGAGAGAGAGAGAGAGAGAGAGAGAGAGAGAGAGAGAGAGAGAGAGAGAGAGAGAGACTTTATCCACAAAGCCATCTTTCCTGTTCAAAACTGTTACTGTTTTTAATAACACCTAGAAAATGTCTTAAATGTACCACTTTGCTTTAAATGAATGCTTCTGAAGAATCCAAGTAATATGCCATTTTGGTGTCTGTAAATGAAGACTCATCATCACCCTGCCCTTAATGCTGCTGTCTAGACCTCCATTGCATTGATCTTCACTGCTGCGAATAAGAAATTCCTAGTGTGTGTGTTCCAAGGAGTGGAGAGTTAACCAGTATTTCATAACAGATAATGCTTTAACGATTCCATAAATGCACTTAATTTAATTTAGTTTTTATTCTTTGAGTCAGAGTCTCACCATGTAGAGCACTGGCCTTGAAGACACAGGATCCATCTGCCTCTGCTCCCCAGTTCTGGGATAAAGGTTTGCATCACTATACCTGGGATTCGTTTGCTTTTAAATTTGGGAAAACCATTTAAAGGAATAATAAAATATAAAACACACACACACACGGAGATTCAGACACATACACACATACATTTTAAGTTACAAAGAATCAAGTTTATTTTGAGGTTGTATGAATTTGTTATGGAACTCAGCATCATTAATTATGGTATGTCTGGTAGGTTCTCTTGATTCCCTGTGCTCCGCTAAATCACACTCTAAGGGGTACCTTTAAGCTTCTAGATTCAAGTGTCCATCTCCTTATCAACGTCACGTAAATATGGACCACCCACTCCTGATAAGTCTGTCTTCATTTTCCTTGGTGTCTAGGGTGTGAAAGGGTGGGTGGAGTGAGGTCTTTCTAGTAACTTATTTTGAAACAGAATCTCACTGTGTAGCCCAGAGTTCTCTATGAAGTTCGCACTGGCCTTAAACTCACTTTAAGGTCCTAGAATTATACACCAGCCAATCTGGTGTCAGATACTGCCAGTCCGTTTTCTTATGCAGAAACTGGGGCTACATACAGGCTTGAGGGGGTCGACCATATACTTCTGGGACTACATCAAGGGTGTGGAAAGGCTGCGGGAGCAGCCAGCCTCCCACTCTGCCCTTCCCCATCCTCACTCCCTGTTTCTCCCCTCCCCAGCCACCTCCCATTCTACCTCCAGAAAGCCCTAGAATGTTTTTTTTTTCTTTCTCTGAGTGCTTTCCATCTCAGACTGGCCTCAGAGTTCTGGGACTGTGGGTGCTGGGGGTCCAGCTTGGCCTGGCCCCTCTCGGGGTGTTCTAGGGTCCTTTTTCTCTAACACATACACACCTGCACCCCCCCCCCCCCCGCACACCTTCCTCTCTCTGATCCCCCATTACCACCCACCCTGTTCTCTAATTAGAGAATGCTAGAGGGTGGGGCATCTGAGTGAGACTGTGCCCTCTCTGGGAAGCCTTGAAGCTTTCCCCCCACATTTTCCCAAGTACCCTCTGTTACAGGCAAGCCTAAAGATTGTGGCTTTGAGAGAATGTTAGGGCCCCAACGTTTCCATTCGCCTAACCACAGATCCGTGGAGCTCGAGAGCTTTTGTTCTTGTTGTTAAAGAGGCTCCATGTGACCCTAGTATCCTAGGCAGGTGGTGTCAGAGTTGTGGTCTGGACAGAAAGGATGCTAAAGGCTAGGCCACCTATCCTGGCATTCAGGAGCTTGTCTCTTCCTTTTCTCCAAGTACCTTTAGTCCAGAGCAGACCTTAATGCTCTTGGACATCTCTCCTGCCTGGCCCCCTCTCTGATGAGTCCTGGATATTTCTCTTTTCTCCAAGTTCTCTCTACTTTGGAAAACCCCAAGGTCTAGGAGAAGATGCTAGATAGAGGCTGAGGAGCAAGCTGCCTGGCCCCCTCTGTGGGGAGCACCCCACCCCCTTTTCTTCATGTGTCCTCAGTACCAGGCAGTCCTCAGGATCCTGGAAGGAGGGGATATGTGGGCACCCCCTTAAGGAGCTCTGAGTTGTCTTTCTTTTTTCTCCAAGTGTCCTCATTACAGGGCAAGCCTCTGTCATTTTTCCTTCTGTCAGTTTTTGGCCTGGATCCCTGGGCAGATAGAATCCTCTTTAGGATTTATATTAAACAGTCTTTTCTCACACCCCTATCATTTCGGGTACTGCCTATTTCTCTTCTTGTCGTTTCAATGTCTTGGGTTTCAGATTTAGGTCTTCCATCTATTTAGAATCTCCCCTGTGTTGTCCTTGACCATAGGCCTGGGTCATATGTCAGCAGGGGCGAGAGGCCCAAGTCAGGCAGACAGCTATTGCTAGGATTAAGTTGTGGAGTCAAAGCCTTTGGTCTTGTTCTAGCCTCTTTTGGGTGACAACTTGGCAAATGTCAGGATGACCTGGGAAGACAGAGAGAAGAGGCTTTTGTGTGTTTGAACATGAGTATTCAGTTACACTTACCACTAGGTAAATTCATTCCCCGCTTAACATGACTTGCTGCTGTCTCTGCTCCGACATGCCTGGTCCTCACCCCCAGGCACTTGACATTTTCTTTAAGCCACATTCCTCCAAGTCTACTCCATGGCACCTTGCAGGGGCCACATACTGGCCCTGAACTCAAGAAGTGACCTTTAAAACTAAAAGAACCTTCTAGTACTGAGAAGTAAGATGTCATTGAAGAGAGTTTAATGTGTGAATAAAGGAAGTAAAAGAACAAACTTGAAATGCTCCGGTGGTTTGTGGGTACTGAAGCCGGGAGGGCATACCACTGAAATACATGGTTCAAATTAATATTTCAGGGTCTACAAGAGGTATCCCCACCCCTGCCATGTGTGTTCGATGTGTGAGTATGTATGGGGGTGTATGTATGTATGTATATATGTATGTATGTATGTATGTGGTATGTGTGTGGTGTGAGGGGTATATATGTGTATGTGTGGGTGTGCATGTATATATATGTGTGTATATATGCATGTGTGAATTATGTGTGCGGTGGGTATATACATGTGTGCATACATGTGTGTGTGATGTGTGTGCATTGTGTATTAGTGTATGTGTGTGGTGTATATGTGTATGGGCTGTTGTGTATGAGAGTGTATGGTGTGTTTGTGTGTGTGTACAGTGCATATGTAGTGCAGACATACCTGTGTATACAGCTTACCAGGTGCTCCAGCTGGAGAGACAGAGAGAAAAGGTTTCTGTCCTCTTGAGCTTTCCCACACTGGGAAACAGGGCAGGACTCATGAAAGCCGTCAGCCGCTCAACTATTGCCATGACACTTCAGAGAGGCTCTACTCCAAAGCTACGCCATGAACGCAGCTTCTCTTGCCTAGCATCTGCATTTGCTCTCTTTGTTCCTTCCATGCTAACTTCAGCTTGCACTTTCTCCCATCCCCCAGCCCATTCCCATGTCCATGTCCCTCCCCCATGAAGTCATCCTTTCCTAAAGGAGTTGCAAACGTTGCACTTGGCTTTTGCAGATAAGGATAAATGAATCCCTCTTTGGAGACTGAAAGACAATTGCTGGTTCTTTTGTCCTCTCCTGGCCAGGTTGTAAGTGGCTTTCTTTCCTGGGATCTTCTGGACAGTTGGAAGATCCTGACAGCTTGTGTCAGAATCACGTGTCTACTATGCCTGTGTTTATATCAGCCCTGTTTCTATACTGACAGCAAACACCATATGGAGGGGGGGAAAGCCTGTTAGATGAATTCTTAAGGAGTCACAATATCAGACATGAAATCTCACAATTGCTCTGGGAAATAGAGGTTTATCTCACTCCAGTCAAATAAATGCTGTGTTCTCTTCCATACTTGAATAAAACTGTCTGACTCATAGTAATTTGGTCTGGTTTTGGTAATTTGCTACTTGGTTGGAGAAAGATGTAAAGGTTTGTTTTTCTTCCCTGTGAGGCAGGGGTGGGTGGATGGGGGACAGTGATCAGAGGACAGTGTGGAAGGCTTTGTGCTGACAGATGCAGGCTACAAACCTGCCGTGAACACAATGGCCGGGGTCCTTCCTCTAGTTCTAACCATACGCATCTAGCGTGCCATGTTATAACTATCACTTGGGATCACGTCTGTTTGCCCACATGTACCTTGTTATCCCTCCCAACCGAGAAGCCCTCCTCCCCACCCCCTTGGACACACACCAGAACTAAATACTTCATGGAATGGCAACGGTAGAGTTCAGGCAAGAATCCAGTACTAGTGGCCAAGTAGGGGAGGACTTGGCATAAACCTAATCCATGTTGATCAAAGCATTCACTAAAGAGAAAGCCACATTTGTGAGTGGCTTCTCCATATCATACTTAAAATCTGACTTCCTATTAAAATAGCCCCTGCCTTTCAGTCATTTCCCTGTGAGGGGAGCAATGAATGCCCCCTCCTTGCTGTTCCTGTCAGACATGGATGCCCAGGTCTCAGGTTGGCCTTTAACTGACAGGAGGAAAAGATATCTTATCAGTCCTCAGCACCCTAGAGATAAGTGTGAGTTCCAGAAGTTCTTTTCCGGAAGATATGTGTGAGTTCCAGGCCTTTTTCCAAGTTCTAGCTGCAGCTTCAGGGCTACAGTCACAATCCCTGATCTGAGCTGCTAAGTTGGGACGTGGGCCACTCCTCGGATCTACCACTGTGGCCAGGAAACAGGCTTTCAGTTTGGCTATGACTGAATCAAATGCCCATGCTTGACCTTATTGTTGTGACGGAAAGACCAAAAGGTTTAATTGGCTGGGGCTGAGTCACTTGTCCATTCTCGAACTTGTTGTCACTGGGACTGGAAGGAGGTGACTCTGATTGGCTGAGGCTGAGTCATAAGCCATCCCCAGAGCTTGGGTGGCACCAGTGTCTCTGATCCAGAAGGTTTAATGGGGATTTGCTTAGACTTGGGGAGAAAATGTTCTGTGGAAGAGATGAAGCAGACCAAAAGGACTTACATCTGGGCTAAAAACAGGTCCCTCTGCCCCTGCCTTGTTTGCAGACAGTTGTCCCTGCTTCTCCATAACTGTCAAAGACATAGTCCTTTCTTTCTACCAAGTTGCTTCTGTCAGCCTGGGGGCAGCCGCAGAATGGACGGTCAGACACCCGTGCTGGGGAGCATGCGTTAGACTTGATTCTCAGGCATCCTCTAGCCAGTGGAAGCTCAGAGAAGCTTTAGAACGACTCCTAGTTCCACTCTCAAATGAGTGCTTCTTTTTTTTTTTCAGAGGAGGGACTGTGGTAACAAAGAGGGTGTCCTCCTTCTTATATCAGTGTCCTCCTTCTTAATTAGTGATTGATGTGGGAGTGTGTGTGTGGTGCTAGGCTGGTGGTTCTGGGTGCTATAAGAAAGCAAGCTGAACAGGCCATGAGGAGCAAGCCATTAAGTTAGTACTCCTGCATGGTCTCAGCATCACCTCTTGCCTCTTGGTGCCTGCCCAGTTTGAGATCTTGCCTTGGTGTCCCTCAGTGGACTGTGGCTCAGAATACTTAAGCAAAATTAAACCCATTTCTCCCTAAGTTGCTTTGATCTCTGTGTGTGTGTGTGTGTGTGTGTGTGTGTGTTTTTTTTTTTTTCCTCATCTGGTAACCAAAGACAGGCGACCTGTTTGAAGTAACAAAACAGCACATGGCTAGCACTCCATCTCGTCGGCCTTGGGCTGTTTAGCTCACCTCGTTTCCTCTTCAGACTCCTTTTGACCTGAAGGCTGGTGACTTTCTGTCTCTGCCTATTCATCTGGAAAAATGCACAGTTTTCATAGTTTGAAGCAGCTGAGCTATGTTTGCTTCACCAGGGAGAGGAAGAAAAGAAGAAGATGGAGGAGAAAAAACACAAGACACCACTATTTATTCATTTTCGGCCAGTTATAAGCAATTGATAACTTTCCCAAACCCCCAAAGCAGAGAGAACAAGTTCCCTCATAAAGCAGCTTTTCAGAAGTGGTGTGGGCTTCAGGCAACCTTTCACAGCTGCCACGTCCTACACCCCTGTCAGTGGTTACATCTTCAAAACCCTCCCACACTTAAGTCTCAGGAAGCATGCAAAAGGGAGTGAGGAGCAGGGGGATGTGTTATGAGACCAGGTCTCCAGGAATGTCAGAAGGTATTCTCATAAGTCTCACATATATGACTTCCCAAGCACGGGCTGACCAAAGTGGGTGGGGAAAGCCCAGGAGGCCTCAGCCCTACACAAAGAACAGCAGGCAACTAAGGAAGGCTAAGGGCAAAAGAAATGGTCTTCTCCAGAGAAGGGCACAACTGGTCATCCAGTACCACATGGCCTGCTCTGAAAACATGCATCCAAGCAGCATTGTAGTCTGAGCAGGCTATACTTAGGGATATACATGACACTCATCTAATAACAACCAAAAGGCTCCATGATCCGAAAGAGAGCAAGGAGGGGTAGAGGGCAAGTTTGGAGGGAGGAGAGGGACGGAAGAGATTGGGAAATGAAAAACAAAAGAATGGCTGGGTGGTTCCCTGGTGATTATGTCAGGACTGAGGAACACCTGGAGAAAGTAGCAGGAGGCAGGGGTTATTTGGGGTCATAATATCTGAGGGTAGAATCCATCATGGCGGGGAAGCCTTGGTGGCAGAAAACCCAGGCAACTGGACACACAGTATCCAATGAGAAAAGCAGCAGGTGGTGAATCAGGTCTTCTCAAAAACAAAACAAATTCTATGACATACCTCGTTCTCTCCCTCCCTTCCTCCTCCTGTAAGGAGACAGTTGTCTGAGTCAAGCCATCCCAGGGACAACTTCTCCATCTTGCTGGCAGGGTTAAACTAAGTTTATGTTTCCAAGCCCAGGAACCAATTCTTAGCCTGATTAGTGGAGAGATGTAACAAGAACAACACAGATGTTTGTGGTTTGCAAGTTTAGATATGCTGTGATATTCTGACTCATTGCAGTTCAGCTCCTGAGTCTGTTCTGCTGCTCTGTTTGATCAGTAGTAACTTGGTTACAAATAATTTTTTTTTTGTCATCTGAATTTGAGTTATGTTGGATTTAAGTGGACCCTGTAACACTTCCTCCCTTCCACCTCTCTCTTCTTTTTTTCTTTCTTTGTGCTATTTTCCTTCTTTTGAGTTTCCTGTATGGGTGCTTTGCCTCCATGCATGTCGAGACCCATGTGGATACCTGGTACCCTCAGAGCCAGAAAAGGGCATCAGATCCTCTGAGACTCGAGTTACAGATAGTTATTAGCTGCCATGTGGAAGCTGAGGCTCAAACCCAGGTCCTCTGGAAGAAGAGCCAGCACTCTTAACCTCTGAGCCATCTCTCCAGCCTGGCTTTCTTTGTTTTATTCCGTTGGAGCACATGAATGATGGCACCATGTTTAGGGTCAATCTTCTCACTTCAGTTAGCTCAGTCTACAGAATGCCTTACTCAAAGCTTGTCTTCGTCATGTTTGCAAATTCTGTCAATATTAGCTGCCTCCGCTTCCCGGTTCTGACACAGCACGATCAGGAGTTTCATTTTATAGACTGAGCCTCTTCAGCATTCAGTTGGAGAAATCTAGACCTGTATGTGACTATATCCAGGAGAGATAGGCATCCACAACTAGAGCTCATAGGGAAGGCTTGGGCTTGGGAATGGAAAACCAAGAGTTGTCACCATACAGTTGAGACATGAAGCCTTAGGCTAGGGGGAGCTCTCTCATCCAGCAGGTAGATGTAGATATATCAATGACTAGGACCAAAAACCAAGTGCAGGATCAGAGTCGCTCGCCATGTGGAAAAGATGAAGTAACTGAAGCTGTGAGATCTGTGATGGGGAGTCAATGCTGCAGAGCAGGGTGAGACTGAGCCCAAGATCTGGTCAGATGTTCCATCCCTATGTTCCGTTGGGTGCCTCTAGTCCGTTTGTAAAGGGGGAGGGGTCTTCAGTGGATGCCCATTTGAAGGAAGCCAACAATTGTGCCATCCTTCCCTTCTTGCTGGGCTAGTTTATCGAAAAGAAAGCAGGAGCCTGGCTCTTGCATTAGCAGACCAAGCACTCTACATAAGCCTAGACAGAGCTGCCATTTGGAGGAACCAAACTGTCCCACCAGTGTTTTTACCTGGAATTATGGAGTCCCATTCAGTACCACCTGGACCATCTTTTAAACATGAAGCTTTTACTGAGTTTTCCAGGGTCAGTATAACTTCTCATCTGAAATCATTTGTTTTCTAGCATCCAAACTGGATAGGAGGAGCGAGGAAATGTCCATGTCCTTGGCATTGCAGAGAGTTACCGCCCAGGGAACTTAGAGGCTCAGTGAGTGCCCTGATCTGTGTTCCCACTTCTCTGCTGAATTCCCACCAGGCAGAGCTTATTAAAAATAACCTGTCTTCACGGGGCTGTGACAGAGACTCGGGATGGGCTCTTCTCTGCAATCTTAGCATCTGCATTTCTCAGGTCAAGCACAGACTGGCTGTTTTCAAATGGGCCTCAGTGGTCTGTGGGTAGAAGCTTTGTGTACCACTCACCAGACAAAGGGGTTAGCTCAGCTCCACTTCATTCTTCATGGGGTTTCCACAGCCCTCTCAGAGAAGGGGAGAGTCTGTGACCTAAATCTGATCTCTGTAAGAAAAATAAGGTTTGGCCATTTGGCCAGGGAATAGAATAGGCTCAGGCTAGTGTCAACCCCACAGGCCAATAGAATCTTGCCCTGGGCATCTTCAAAATTGATGGGCTTCTCACTAAATCTTCTCTCTGAGGAACCTTAATCTCTACCTTGTCATTTGTGCGAAACCCTCCTGTCTCCCCATTTGGACCAGACCTTATTTTTTCCAGCCTCTTTTCTGGGGTTGAGAAAGAGTTGGTGGATATTGAACCAGATTTGCTTGGTGTGTATTTATCACCTGCCTCCTAGGAGGGAGATCATCTTCTGAAGCTGGTGTCTGCGCAGTGAACAGAAGAGTCAAGCATTCACCACATGGGAGCTTCCTTTCTGGGTAAAGGATTGATCAAAAGTTAGCAAATAAGAACATGCCCAAAGGACGTAATCAGCTCGAGCTGTGAGGTCAAGGAGCCGCTGAGTGTCATCACTGACTGCCTCAAAGCACTGGAATCAATCTATGCGTTTGCTCCAAGCCCTGAGGGTCAGACAAGCACTCTTTTATATGCCTGATTATCCGGGATTTTGTTGTAAAACAATGACTTCTGCTTTACCAGGGTACTAAGCAGTCTGCCTTTTTGTGTCTTGCTAATCTCATCTCCCTCAAGAATTCTTTTTTTTTTTTTTGTCTTAGAGTAGGAACAAGATATTGTGTATCCTAGGCTGGCCTCTGACATAGCTGGGATAACAGGTGTGCACCATGTAGCCTGGTTAATGTGGCACTAATTTGTGCACACTAACCAAGGTACCTAACCTGATCGCACCCACAGCGGGGGTCATACTTGAGAAACCTGAAGGATAACTGGCAAAGCCAAACCGAGGGCTCACGGTCATCTGAAAGACTGCCTCTTCTAAAATGGGTTCATCTAATGGCCATGTATCCTGTTTCCTTGGTGTCCCACTAATATTTTATGATTATATCACGGTCCTAGAATCTGTGTGTTCTAAATGATGCCAGCCAGACAACAGAGCAGAGCCAAGCCAACTGAGCCAAATGGAGGAAGCCTTTCTCTGGAGTCAGTGGACTGTGGGGAGACCCATCTCTCATAAATAAACCTTAAAGAAGGGGCTGGTGAGATGGCTCAGAGGGCAAAGGTGCTTGCTGCCAAGACCGGTGACTTGGGTTTCACCCCCAGATGCCCTCATGGAAGAAGATAATAGACTCCCCCAAATTGTCCTTTAATCTTTACATGCATGCCACAGCATACATGGGCCTGTGCATGGGTGTGTGCACACACACAGATAATGATACTTTTTAATTTAAAGAATGCTTAAAATAGGGCACTCAGTAATGATTAAATGTCATGTTCTCTACAATCACTTCCACAAGTGATTCAGACATTTCAAGGCTGACTGAAACACACACACACACACACACACACACACACACACACACACGCACGTGTACACTAGCACATGCAGGAGCACAACCCTGGTCCCTGTGTCTTGGGTCCAGTTGAACCCCACTCAGTCCACAGTCTGACTGTCAACTGGCCCTTAGACTCAGAAGCCAAGAAAGCAAAGTTTGGCCTGAGCTCATTTAGTCTGAGGTTCCTTTTGCTCGGAACCAAGAGTGACAGGGACAGGTGAAGGCTATTGTGTGGTGGTCTGATGAACTTGGTTGTGGGGAACTGACTCTGGGGCAGATGAGGAAAAGCAGCCAGCAGGGGGAAGGGGAAAGGGTAGGGGGAAGGGGAAGGGGGGACGGGGAGACCATCCGAGACTCAGAATGTGGGGCAGGCAGAAGGTGGCATGGCAGAGCTCCTCTGTCACAGGACTCTGACGCTGGGACTTCTTACCTTCTGCTGGGATACCCAGTGGCTTTTTTGTCCTCCTTTCTGTTCAGCATCTGTTTAGCTAGGATGTGACTCAGAGGTTTAAAGGCCACCTTGGATCATTCCTGGTAGTTGCAGTCTATAGCCTAGGATAGATCGTGTCTGTTCTTCCTTCGCTGACCCCATCCTGTAAGTTATGCCGCAATGGCACAGTGAACTCCCGATCTAGGCCTGGGTGGGCTGTTCAAATGAGGACCTTAGAACAGGCAGGCATAGATTTGGAGGAAGGCCAGATCCATCTGACCCAGGGCTTCTGAGGGTGTCCCTTGTGTAGTGGCTCTGCATCCTAGCTGGGGAGCAGAAAGGAAGCCAGGCTGGAACCCTTCCAACTGCAGCATGGCACAGGTTATCAGCTGGGACTCGGCAGGAAATGGACATCCATTTGAAGCGAGCGTGGTCCAGGACAGGGCAGTATACACAGTGAGAAAGTTATCCGGCGTATTTCTCCTGTACTGTCACCATAGTCTGACCTGCTGTGGTGAGGAATGGGATTGACACACAAGGCTGGCCTGTGAGGCTGGGTCTTCAGAAGAAAGTCTGGGGGCTGAGATGCCGGGAGGAAGGGAGTTGGGAAAAAATTCTGCTTTACATCTTCCTCTGGAGCCTGTGGTCTTTCGTCCACTGTGTGGTCCACTCAGAACTTAACCAGCAACAAAACTGTGCCCTGCATCAGCCCCCAAGGTGTAGCCAGAAATGGCCAGTGTACCAGTTTTGCTCAAAGGAGAAAGTGAATTCTCTTGGGCCTCCATTTTCTTAAAAAACATACCAAAGTCCAAACACCAGAAATGAAGAGATGGGGATCTCCTCACTGCCTAGCCGACCTCTTCACCTTTGGCCATGTCCAGGCCTTGCCTCAGCTGTGCAGCCACCTGTGTCTGATGGAGCCTTCTCTGTAGCTATCCTTGGGGACCAAGGGGCTATCCACAGTTGTCATTATGGTCCTAATTAGCCTTGAACTAGTGGTAACTAGTTTGATGGCTAATTCTGCTGACCTAAGTTCCTAGGCTGAGGCTTGGGACTTGGGACACAGAGTGGACACTGTAACTGATGGACAACTTGGATTAGACACTGGATGCATGACACACTGTGTCCTCTGCTTTTGCATTCTTGGCCTACCAGGATTCTCTACTGTCCTCCGGGCTACCACCCAGAAGGTACAAGAGGCCACCATCCAGGGAATCAGTTACCAGATCACCTGCACTGTGGTGGAATGGTGGGTCTCGTAGAGGTTGTTACTTTCAAACACAGAGTCAGGGTGTTTCCTTTGCCCCTCCTGTATCCCCCAACCTATGCCCATGGGCCTTGGACACAGACATGACATCTAAGAGATCAGGGAGTTCTGAGTGAATTTTATGCATCTTAGAAGATTGCTACTTTTCTTCATCACTACTGCCTATAAATTAAAATCCTCACTGGAGTGCAGAAAAAGCCAACTGAGTTTAACTGGGAAATGGCGGGACCTTACTGCCCAGTCGCTCAAGGACCCAACCACCAAGTCTCCACAGAATTCACAGCATTTACTGCTCTTACAGAGGACCCAAGTTCAATTCCCAGTACCAACACGGTGGCTCACAACTATCCTAACTCTAGTTCCAGGGAGATCCATTTCCTTCTTCTGACTTCCAAGGGTACAAGGCATGCATGTAGTGTGTGTGTGGTGTGTGTGTAAGTGTGTCTGTCTGTGTGTGTGTGTGTGTGTGTGTGTAAAATTAAATAAATAAATCTAAAAAAAAGGTTCTGCCTCAGAAGGAAGGTAGGGAGGCAGAGAGGGAAGAAAAAAGGAAGGAAGGAAGGAAGGAAGGAAGGAAGGAAGGAAGGAAGGAAGGAAAGAAGGAAGGAAGGAAGAAAGAAAGGAAGGAAGGAAGGAAAGAAGGAAGGAAGAAAGGAAGGAAGGAAGGAAGAAAGGAAGGAAGGAAGGAAGGAAGAAAAATAACACTTTATGAGGGCTTGACAGATAATGGTTTAGCATTTAGGAGCTCAGGCCTTGCAGCCAACCCACTGGGCTGACCTTGGGAACCCTGCATGAGGAGAGGGGTGATCCTGCACCCATCTGCTAGATATCAACCTTACCCAGTGCAGAGGACATTTTGTGAGCTAGACTGATTTATTTCTTATCAGTGACCCAGACACAAAACCTATCTTTCTCCTTTTATCTGTTCTTGTCTGGGGTTTGTGGGTTGTGTCTTCTTCCTGGCCACAGACCGAGAGGAACTGCCCTGACAGACTCGAGGGCAGGTGACAGCAGCTCTAACCCTCAGCCCTGAGATTTTGATTTAGAATAGTGTATCTTACTCCTGTCAGCCAAGCCTTAAATTACACCCCCCCACACACACACACACAAGCAAGGCAATGCTCTCCATGGGCTGCTGGCTGCCAACTTTCTCCTTCCTCTTCTGTTTGTGGAGAGCATCCCCAATTTGAGCCAGGAGTTGAATCTAGAACAAATCCTCACGTTTCCCTACCACCTCCTACTCTCCCCACCCAGGTCTCCAGGTCCTGGTAAGTAGCAGGTGTTAACTTTGAGTCACTCAAAGGAAAAGTCATTAGAAAGCTGGGGACAGGGGTTTCCCATACCATCAGATGAAACCACATGAGTTCCTGAACTGGGCTGGAGAGTGCCTGGGCCTAGGAAACATCTCCCAAGTGCAGCTTTGTCTTCTCTAGCCTTCATACCCAAGGATGTGTCTGAAACTCACACAGACTCTCATATAATTCTGACTAAGAAAATTGGCTCAGCTTGTCACCAAGGCAGAGGTAGACCAGATGACTCCACAAAGACATTTCTAATGTCCAAACAGGAAATTCCTAAATATAGTGTCAGGCATGAAAACCAGGGCCTTGTGGTTGCTAGGCAAGCATTCTCCATGGTAAGCAAACACATATGTGTTCCAATTTTGGAGATGGGGCTAAAACACCAGTCTGCTTTCCCTCAACTCTCCAAGGCTCACCATACATGCCCACAACCTAATAGCCATGAACTCCTTTCACAGCATTCTTTTCCAGAGCAGCAGAAGTTTAACTGGGTAGAAAAGACTCTGCTTAGGGCCAACAGCTGTCAGGCCATCCCTTCGGCCATCCTTTCTCCCTGGCTCCCATTGCCACAACTAACCTGCTGGGTGTCTAACTGCCACCCCTGCCCGACTCCTAAAGCCAGGTTTCTCATAGCTGATGAGATCCCCTCCCCAAGGGCTAAGGGGCATCCAGGACATAGTTGTGGGAGTGCCCATCCCTGTTTTCTTCTTCAAGGAGAAATTAGGGTCTCCAAGAAACCTCCTGGTCCAACAGGATGAAGACGTCCCTTGTTCAGAAAAAAAGAGAACCCCCAGGGATTATTTCTTCCAGAGGGTTGCCTCTGCTGCTCTACTTTTCTTGAGGGCTGACTCTGCATAATGGGAAATTGCAAAGTTTACATGGGGAATGTCAACTGCCCACATATGCAAATATACACATCATTAAGACCTAAGTACTTGCATCTGGAGATAAAGCAGATGTGTCCTGGGCTGACCTTTTGTCCTCTGGCAGAATTGCTGCTAATGAGCGCTCAGCTCCTTGAGGGGATGCTTCCGTATGTTGAAGCAAAACATATGTTGGACATTAACTTGAGTGTTTATATGAGTGTCTGTTCATGTGTGCACGTGCATATGTATGCACACACTACACATGACAGCACCATACAAATCAGCATTTATCAAAACACTAAAATCAACTGTACTACCTTTTCCTGCACCCATGGATCACCTGGCAGGGACTACTCTTCAAAACCAAAGTCATATTCTGGCATACAACCTAGGAGGGAGCTTGACATCCTTCCTGCTTTGCGCCCACTGAAGGGTGGACTTCTCTGGCTTGTTTGCCAGGCTTTAAAGTTCATTTCTTTTTAATTTTAGGTATGTGACCTTGGGCAAGTCACTTAACTTCTGAGCTATTTTTACATCTGGAAAATAGAGACAGCAACAGTGAAACTTGCCTTGAGAGGGTCAGACAAGATCATGCTGTGAACAGCACCTAGGTCTGGGATGTAGTAAGGTATTTGTGGGGAAACTCTGCTAATTAAGGTTGAAGTTCACCATTGGGGCTTGGCACATAATAAAAAACTCTCTTCATTAGCAGGGGTTTATCCCTTTCTGACATTGTCAGGGGAATTCTAGCCCCCACACATGTGCCTCTACCTGGGGGAATGTCATGTAGCTTCAATTAAATTACAGGACCAATTGTCCCCCTGTACCCCCACAAAAACATGTTCAGTCAGCACCTGAGATTCCTGCAATGCTTCCCTATGCCCCCAGCCAATGACATCTGCCCATCCTGGATGTCCCTACCCTCAGTTTCCCAAAACTTTATAAGCCTTGAATTACCCTAATTAGTTGATCTGACTACTGATTGTTGTGGACCAAATTGGTTGGTGATCAAGAGGGCAAGGAGACCCACAGGTTTTCTTCACATAGCAGTCACGAGGGCAGTGGTCATGGCAGTTACCACTGGGAGGTGGGCTTCCATAAAAGGCAATAGCTGCCCAGAGGATTAGGGGAGGGCTGTGAGTCCTGAAGCTTTTCTTGGGTCATGTATACTGTGGTGAGTGAGAAGGGCTCTGTCCACGGGAACAAGCAAGAGCCCAGAAGCTGGAAGTCCAGAACCTACCCAGGAAATGGTTAGGGCACTAGAAGAAAAGCCAGAAACAGGAATCAGATCTGGAAGGGTTTGAGCTCCTGTACTGGCTGGTTTTGTGTCAACTTGACCCAAGCTGGAGTTATCACAGAGAAAGGAGCCTTCCTTAAGGAAATGCCTCCATGAGATCCAGCTGTAAGGCATTTTCTCAACTAGTGATCAAGGATGGGAGGGCCCAGACCACTGTGTGTGGTGCCATCCCTGGGCTGGTAGACCTGGGTTCTATAAGAAAGCAGACTGAGCAAGCCAGGGGAAGCAAGCCAGTAAGTAACATCCCTTCATGGCCTCTGCATCAGCTCCTGCTTCCTGACCTGCTTGAGTTCTAGTCCTAACTTCCTTTGGTGATGAACAGCAATGTGGAAGTGTAAGCTGAATAAACCCTTTCCTTCCCAACTTGCTTCTTGGTCATAGTGTTTTGTGCAAGAATAGAAATCCTAAGACAGTTCCTAAAATGTTCATGTCATATCTTGGTCCTGAAGGCAGTAAGAATTGTGGAGTATATGAAAACTCTTTGGGGGAGTATGATGTCAAATCCAGAGTTGAGTGGTTAGCCAGAATCCATGAGGGACCTCTTGAGAGAGCATCCTAAGGTTGAACAGTGGTGGCACTCAGGAGGCAGATATAGGTGGATCTCAGATTTCAAGGCCAATCTGGTCAACACCAAGAGTTCCAGGACAGCCAGAGCCACACAGTGCAACCCTATCTTGAAAAACAAAAAAGAATTCTAGAAACCAGAAGTATGGGTAGAGAGAACCAGGACCAAGGAAGCTGGGGATGTAAAATGAGCTAATGAGGCCAAAGCTGTTTCTATTCTATGGTACTGGACCAGAGTTCATGAGGCTCGGGCCCACAGCCCACTTAGATGTCCCTTAGCACTGCTATGAGGCAACATCAGGACAGCAGAGGTCTATTTTTAGCACTCTTTCTAAGATCCACCTCACAGTTACCTGGCAACAGCCAGGTATGTTCCACCCCACAGTTACCCGGCAACAGCCAGGTATGCCAGACACTATAAAAGGAGCTGCTTGCCCTCTCTTCACTCTCTTGTTCTCTCTTGTTCTCTTACTATCCTACCCTTTTACTCTCTTCCCCCTTTGTCCCTCCTCTCCCAATTTTCCTCCTCCCTCTCTCCATGTGCTCATGGTCAGCCTCCTCTTCTCTTCTCTTCTCTTCTCTTCTCTTCTCTTCTCTGCTCCTCTCCTCTCTTCTTCTCTCTTCTCTCCTCTCTTCCTCCCTCCCTCCTCTCCCTCTCTCTGCTTTTCTCTGCCCCTACTACCCTCTTAACTCCCCTTCCCTTGCCCTGAATAAACTCTATTCTATACTATACCATCATGTGACTGGTTCTTCAGGGAAAAGGGATGCTTCAACATGGGTCTGCCAGAGGCACTCCCTTCCCCCACACCTCACCACACCTCCATAGAACATATTCCCCATCTTTATCTTTTTATAAACACATCAGTATATTCTTTCAGTTTTCCATCTGTGGCATGGTATGTTGAAGAATGGGCCCCAAGGAGTCTTCCTTGAGCAGACTGGCTCTGACTGTTCCACTCTGTCTGCAGGGTGTGTTTCCTTGTGGCTCAGAGGGTGACAGAGGGCTATTAATGACCACTGAGGAGATATGGGGATCTCCTAAAGACCCAAAGACAGTCACCTGTGCAACTGATATCTTTTCCACTCTAACTCCCCCTCATGGTGCAGAGAAAGACAGTGCCCAGGAGAGCAGGTGCCACCACTGAAGCTGTCTGTGGCACTGCTTTCAGGATTTCCTTTACAGGCTGGTGACTATGTACCCACCCACCATTTTTTATGATGGCTAAATTGTCTAGACTGGGTTCACCAACCCTCAAGCTTTCACCCAGCACTCCTTCTCCATCCTGTAAATCCTCTCTCCCTAGAGATCCAGCTCCCACCTTAAACTGCTCACGCCTCCCTTCCAGATCGATCTGTTAGTCCACCCTTTCACCATTACCGAAAAGGATGGAAGTCATCTCAGGGGACCATTTCAAGTGTGCTCCTCCAGCCTCCCTACACTTTAGGGCAGAAGGTTGACCCTGTGGGGTATCCTGTGTTTTTTCCTTCTCCTTAGGAAGCAGTACTAGAGGAAGTCAATTTCACCACTTTGTGGGCTAACTGCTAGACTGTTGGCTTTGGTTGGATGGACAGGGGCTGAGTAGGAACTGTACTTTCCAGCTGCCCTTGGGTTTGGAGTCATCTCTCTGTAAGGTCACAGAGTATGGGCATTTAACTGTCAGGAGCGACTGTGGGTGTGGGGAACATCCACACATGCTTCCTGGACTGAGTGCTTAGTGAAGCTCCAGCTAGTGGCCATATCCCAGGATAGACCTGAACTTCCCTCTCTTCTGTCCCCCGTCTTGCTCCTCAGCCTGCCTCAGTCCCCAAAATTCCCAGACTCATTACTGTTCTGAGTTGAGCAACGAAGACCCTGTGACACCACAGGTCTCACTCTGAAGGGCCAGGCATGGCCCGGCGTTGTGCCCAGGACACGGATCTGTAGGTAGATTGTAGCCTTCCCCATACACTCTCTCAGGCATCAAGTCACCCCTAACCAAGGATGCACTCACCGCTGGCTTTCAGAGCCTCTGAAGTTTTTTCAAGCATGCTGCTACCCTGTCTCTTCTGCACATCTGTGCTGCAGAAACCATTCATGGTTGGCCACCAGTACCATGCCTATGCATTGCAAAGGTTGTTTGTCTAGTTGATGCATTGAAGCTAGGGTCACACAGTGGATCTATCTTCTGTGACTAGAAGATAAGGAGAAAAGATGGAAAAAAGGACTATACAGAAATGTAGAGACCTGGCCATTGTTACGGGTCTGCCCAGCTACTGTATGACACAGAGGGTTTTTCTATGCATGGAAATCTATATGTGTTTTCTCTCGCTTTCTGCCTAGAGAAATGTGTTCTGGTAAACTCAGACTTTGGTAGTTACTAGGATCACCCCAAAATCTCCCAGGGAAGCCTCAGGAAAAATAACAGACAGGGCAGCAAAGGTAGTGACAAGGACAACAAGATGAGACCCCAACGGGTGGCACACTACCTGGCATCTCTTGGAGAACTCAGCCTTCCCATCCAGGCGTGTGGTGGCCAGAAGCTCCTTGGTCCCTTGTTGGCAAAGTGCTCACTCCCTGGAGTCGCTGGAATTCACAAGAATTTGGTTAGAATTGATCTCTTTAGGTAGAACCGGAGGCTGAATTTAAAGCTGTGGTCACTAAACCTAAAGACATCATCACCTTTCTTTTCTGTGGCTTCCCTGTCTCTGCTCTCTGTTAGTTGGCAGCCAACCCTGAGTGTGAAGATGGTCTAATGTCTTGTACATGGATGGGTCACCTCCAGACTCAGGGTAGACCTGTTGTCCCTAAGATGGAACCCTGTTAACTGCCCTCACCTGCAGGGCTAAAGAGGGTGAGAAACCTCAGCACATTCTAGTCTTCTCTTCCTGTCAGTCCCTGGTCTGTTTTTCCCCACCCTCCACTCCTTGCCTACATCTCTCACCTCTGCTGTCAGACCTCACAGTTTCTTGGGTTCCACACTGGTAGAGCCTCAAGGGCTGAGATCACACCCAGGAACCTCCAAGGAGATGGGGGAAGGGAAAGACAGAACACTACTTCCTGTCAGATCTCAACCAAGAATAAGCTAACCTGGGTTCAAATCCCCCTTCTACCACTTCTTGGCTGAGTTGTCTTGTGAAAATTACTTAACCTTTCTGAACTTTCATCTTCTGTGAGATGTAGTCACAGAGCCTCGGTGTAGATTAAGTAGCATTGTGTCAGGTATTCCATTCGTTATTGACCAGTATTGGGTTTCAAAGTATGTAAAATACTGGGATAGATTCTTTTTATTGCTCTTCAGTGTTGGATCTATAGGTCAATATCATTTGGAAACCTAGAAAAGCTGTGGGTTAAGAAAGTTTAAAGGCCTCTGAGTTCTGACTTTGGTCCCTTTTGTAACTATAACCAAGGGACACTGAATACAACATTTGCGAGTTTTCCTGAAGAAAAGCACTGAGTCAAGACCAGACAGGCCTTATTTATCCTTTTCTCTCCCACCCCTCCATCCCGGCTGCTGGCTGGGCTGATGAGGAATATGCTGGATCTTGTGTGAGTGAAGACAGATGGATCTTGGTGGAACTCTGAGGTAGGTGACTCGGGCTTCTCCTCTGTGAAGCCAGAAACTGTCTCCCTCTCTCTCCTCAGCAGCATCTCTCTGCTTTGCTAACATGAGCATCTGTCACCTCTATGGTTGACACACAAGTAATGACCATCTGTTGTCAGGCATAGCTCCTCCCCCTTCCAGGTGGTCCACCAATCAGCTCGCTTTCTCCTGAAGCACATTGTCCCGCAGCCAATGGCTTGTGCTCCTGTGTCATTGTTCTAGGATAGCCAGTAGTCACTGGCTCCCAGAAGACTAAACTGCAGAGTACCCCCAAAAATTCAAAGGAGCCTTCAGCATCTCTGGGGCACAGGATGGCCAGGTCAGAAGTTAAAGGTAACACAGGCCCCCTGGGTCTGTACAGCCTCCAGTGAGAGGCTAAACAGCTCTGAAGGACATCAGTTATTACATCAGAGAACAGAGGGAGAGCAGGAATGGTCCAGCAGGGTGGACAAAAGGATAAATGAACTGCTACCACCCAGGACGGTCCACAGTGGGAAATGAGCTCCAGCTGATACTTAGTGGAAACGACTTTGTGATCACGGGCCACACCCACAAGGACTTGGGTCTCCACAGCCAGCTAAGAAGGAAGTCCCAGGGGGAATGAGTCTACTCAGAGGTCAAGGGCTTGGAAAGAACAGATTTCAGTGTTTGTGACCATGGGGATCAGAAGGTGAGCCCATGCCTTCACTCAGCAGGGATATTCCCACTCAGCCCTTTACCTTGAGCCACTTCTCAGAAGAGCTGAACATCTTCATCGGCTGCAGGAAGTGGGACCACAAGAGGCTACCTGGGGACAGGCAGCAGTATGAGCTGCTGTCTCCGCTGTAAGGATCCTGTCAGAGGAAGCAGGAGTCAGTGACAGTCACTATGCCTGACTGGAGCCTGCTCCTCTGTTTTCAGGCCAGCCTGGCCTGTGACTGTGAGACCAGAGATGTGCTGTGTCTGGTCCTGACAATTATAAATGAGGGTGACCTGAGGTTTTTTACATCTTCAATGTGGGGAACCCTGGCTTTGAAGAAGAGCGAGCCTTGTTTTATGTGGCTGAGAGCCTGTGTCCTGGAAAACCTGCACAGAGAGAGAACACTATAGTGATCCTGATCCCAGAGTCTGGCTGGGCCTTTGTACACCCTCCAGAAAGAGCCCAGGGCTCCCAGGAACCCAGCAAGTAAGAAGGGGCACTCTCTGGGCAGTATCTCTGGCCTCTAATGATTACTAAAGTCATGCTTGTGAACGGCTGTTCTCCAAACTCTTCCTCCGGGTCATGGAGGATAGACCATACCCTGCACTCAGGGACCAGAAATGTTGTGGCATCGTCTGGAATCAGCCCCAGGGAGATGTGGGGAAGGTCACTGTACAAGAGCATCACATAGCCATATGTTGGTCCAGTTCCATCCCATCCTGAGCCTCCATTTCTGTCATCCCAATACCACTACGACCTAAACTCTATAGAACTCCATTCCTAGATGCTTCCTACAGCGAGCAGGGCTTCGTGTTGTCTTCATGGCCACTCACAAAGAATTATGATAGAGCCCTGTGCCCTTCGGTCTGTTTTAAAGATTTTATTTTAATTGTAGCTCATGTGGGTGTGTGTCTGTGGGTTTGTCTGAATCAGTGCACTGCGCTGAACAGGGTCCCAGGTCCCTGGGAGCTAGGGTTACAGGTGGTTGTGAACCACCTTCATGTGCGTGAGGACAACCAAATTCTCTTGCTGCAAACCATGGGACAAACGGCTGAGGTGCCCATTTAACATGTCAAAGTGGACCTGGACAGCAAGCTCTCCCTGCATCCATCAGTCCACCTGTTACAGGCTCCTCCTGACTTGCACACCCCACTGCCTACTCTGAGCTCTTCAGCACAGGTAGCGAGGCTGTTTTCCTGTATAATTCAGCCTAACCTGAACACTCCCTTCCAGGGGGCGAGCCTGTTCCCCCTCCCCCCACTCCCCCACCCCCCTTTTAAGGCAGCCACTGTGGTTACCTACCCCCTTTGTCCCTTTGCCTCTTGGCTGCTACACCTAGCTCCCCTCTCTTCCCTTTCCCTTCCCCTCCCCCTCTCCCTCTCAGGCAGGGTCACGTTCATTCTGGCCTCTCCCCATGTCTCTGCCTCTGCTCTCCCTTTTATCCACACTAAACTTTCTCCTCTGCCATCCTGAAGAGCAGTCACGTCTTTTCCTTTTCCTTTCTTTTTCTCATTCACTGTAACCCTCTAGAGAGTTCTCAATCACTGAGCCATCTCGTCTGCCTTCCTTCCTGCATTCTGAGTGAACATTCCCTTATGTGTTCAAGAAAAGGGCTGCCATTTCTGGTGTTTAGCCAGTTATATCACGCCTCTCAAGGGACCCAGTGGAATCTAATTGCTGTAGCAAATCGATTTCCTTCATCATCTGTCTAAAACACCATGCAGGGAACTCTCAAAAGGTAAAGGAACTTCACACCGAACACTGCCAGTGTGTGCGACTCTGTCAGATTCCAGGCCACCCACCAAGGTCACCATGATCCTCGGGAGTCCCTTGAGAAGTGTGATGTAACTGACCCGTGTCAAGACATGGGGACCTCACACATCCCTGGGCGCCACAGAATCGACCGATGAATTTGCATGAATCTCTGGGTAGAGATTATTTTAGGGCCCCAAGAAAGTTTTAGAAACAAGAAAGAATGTTCCTCAGAGTTCCCACCCCAAATACCAGATTACCTAAATTTGCATTCCCCCAGGGTCTGAAACAAAGAGCCTCTAGAACTGCCTTGATTGTCACTTGAAAGAAAGATGAGGGGAAGGGGTGGCTAGAGCCCCAGTTCCCCTCATTGTCCTGATCACCTTGTCCTGGACTCCCTGTGGACTTGGTCTGGCCAGTGATTCTAGTGAGCTGAGCTGCTGTATACAGCCCACACCTCTGGTTTCTTGAGATGAGAGTTTCTGCCCTTACTGGGAATTGTTAGCATATCCAAAAAAGCCCATGTAAATAATCAAGAGCAGCGAAGCTGGTTTGTAATAAGGATGGGTACCGAAAGTACTCATCTCATTTGGTGACACCTCCCCAAACCTCCCAGGAGTCTCTGACCATATTACCTGTCCTCTGCCAGTTCAGGACAGATACCAGAACTGAGGCTAACCTCAGCATTTGTGGAAAGTCACTGTGAGGGCAGAAACAAGCTCACAGTGTTCTTGACCCAGAGAGACCAGACCACCTGAGCCCAGAGGTGGGAGGAAGATATCTTCTCTCACAGGGGAGGCAGTCTGACCTCGGCAGTGAGTGATGCTACAGGTCTGCACGCTCCTGACCCCACCATCCTCCAACCTTGAGAATGACCTTGGGAGAGGTATGTGTGGAAGATCAGGGGTCACAGGGTCCTTGGAGGGGTCCAGGCAAAGGTGGGCTCTCAGAACTACCCACACTGAGGTCCTGTGGCCCACGGGTGTTACTCACATGGCCTCTTGCCCTTTCCTGCCAAGCATGACAGGGTTGGGCCATTCATGGCCCTCAGGCCTGGCAGGCATTTGTGGCACTGGTCCTGTGCAGAGGCTTCAGGGCAGCGTGGTCTGGGCCTCCGGAGCCAGCTTGGACCCTGAGCTCAGATCCCAGGCCAGGCTCTTTGCTCTGCTTGGTTCTCCATTTCTTCAGAAACAATCACTTTTAAAAACCAGGCAGGCAGGAGACGAGTGGCTTCCCAAATTGCCTTACAAATTTTCCTCCTTAAGCAAATTGTTTCAAAATGTCAAGAACCTCATATTTTTCCTATGAAGCAATCTCAGAATCCTCCAGGACATTTTAAACTCTGACCCCAGCCTTCCAGGAAGCCCACGGGGCATTAACTATTACAGGCCACCAGCAGTCAGCCTCATCCAGACCCAGGCCCCCTTTCGCATTTTTATTAGTGTTCCTCCTTTAAAATGTGCAGTTTCCACATCTCACCTACCCAGAGTCACATGGTTACCCAGAGAGGACACGCTGAGATCACATCTTCACTGGACAGAAGCCTTCAAAGTCTGTGGCCCTGACATGGTTGACAGTTTCTTTAGCTGTACAGAAGCTTTTAAGTGTTGTGATGTCCCACTTATCAATTGTGGGTCTTAATTCTCATGCAAATAGAACCCTATTCACAAAGTCCTTTCCTGCACTCTATCAGGTAGAATACAATGTTTTCTCTATCGAGCAGGACACTACGCTGTCTCACTATCAGGTAGAGCACTATGTTGTCTCACTATCAGGTAGGGCACTATGCCTTCTCACTATCAGATAGGACACTCTGCCTTCTCACTATCAGGTAGGGCACTATGCTGTCTCACTATCACGTAGGTCACTATGCTTTCTTCTTACACTTTCAGTGTTTCTGGCTCAGGTGTTGGATCCATCTAGAGTTAGTCTTGTGAAACTTGATAGGTGCAGACATGGATTCATTTCCTCTCTTGCGGGCATCCAGCTTTCCATTTGGGGGATGATACCGTCTTTTTTCCTTTTTCTTTTTCGGTATATGTTTTGGAGTCTTTGTTAACTACTAAGTAGCTGGAGTTACTTCTGCTTGTGTTTGGGTTTAGGGTTTCCGCTATTGGTCTGCCTGTCTCTTCTTGTACAGATGCCATCCTGGTTTTATTACTATGGCTCTGTCAGGCATATCAAGATGTGGAATTGTCATCACATCGACATTGTTTCTTTGCTCAGGATTGTTTTGGATATTTGTGATCTTTATGGTTCCACGGGACTTCTAGGAGGTTTTTTTTTTTTTTTTCTTTCCTGTTTCTGTGAGGAATGAGCCTGAAGAGGGTGTTAGAGTCCCTAAAGCTGGGGTCACCTACAGTTGTGAGCTGTCATGGGGTTGCTGGGAACCAACCTGAGATGCTCTAGAAGAACAGCCAGTGAGTTCTGTTAACTACAGAGCCATCTCCAGTCCCCACCCCACCCCCAAGAGATGGTTCAAAGTCCAGGTGGGTTGAACATAATCTTTAAGGTAGATGGACACCTTCTTCACTGAGACAAATACATGTGGAGCACACCCTGTTTGTGGAAGCCTCACTTGACACTGGGCACACAGTTGTGAAAACTGCTGTGCATGTTCTGTGTGGGGAGACCCCATCCATCTTGATAAGAACACTGAAGCCACAGTCAGAGCCTCTGAGCACAGTAAAACACCATCCAGGAAGGCTCTCTGAACAAAGTGTTTGAAGTACCTGCTGGGTGCCCTGACCCAAGACTTCAGGCCTTCTGTGAGAGCCCCATCAGCCTTGGGTACGCTGGGTTGAGAAGCGGCACTGGCCCAAGTGCCCGAGGTGTGGCCTGTCACCAGCTGGCCTTCTCTTCTCTTTTCCCCCAGCTTCAGAGAAGTCCGAAACATCCAGCAATATGGCCTGAGCCCTGACCACTGGAGCCTGGGCTGCCTAATCTATGAGACAATTAAGATGATCAAGGGCCAGTCCCCATTAAGAAGCCCGAAAGGAGAAGTGGGAGGAGGTGAATTGCTGAATGCTGGAGACTCCTCCAAGATCTCCCAGGAGGCCACGCCCATCTACAACATGGTGGGCTCCTGATGAGCCAGATGCTGCCCATAGGCTGCCTTCTAATGACCCCAGCCTGTACCCAGAGCAACAGACAGGCTGAATGGACAGAAACAGGACATACGAGGCTGTGAGTACAGCCCTCTATACCAGAATGCCCCTCATTTTGGGTAGGATGATCAGAAAGGCCCGGAGAAAGCCAGGCATGTTGGGCAGGTTATCCCATAAGCCAAGGATGGAAGTTGAATAAATATCCATGACAGGTATGGGAAAGTCAGCAAAGGACACAAGCAAAGCCTTGAACTGGGGTCTCCTGCTCTTTAAGCTCTGAACCTCAAACTCCAAGGACTGCAGGAGGATGAAGATGTTCTTGGAGTCTTTGGATATTTTCTGTGCAGAAAACTGGCCACAGCTTAGGTTCTATGTGACGACCTGTGACTGGGCAGGACATACATGTGAGGAGGACTGCGCTGGCTGGAGTGGATGGGCTAGGTAGGTCTGGATACTGGACAGCCAGAGAGAGGAGAGTGGTGGGGACCCTTCAGTCTTCCTGGAGTGCTGTCCCTTCCCCCAGCCCATGTGGGTGCTGTTCCAGTGCTGGGCCCTGGGCCCTTCCTTTGATGTTGTGTGGAGTCAGCCACTTCCTGCTCCTGCCTGGCTCTTGGGCTTCCAAGTCTCACAGCAGACAGCTGTCCTCTGATGCCAACCATACGGAAAGAGGAAGGGATGGGCTGCCCGGCTCTGCAGCCTAGACCAGGCCATAGACTTTTTCTTGGAGCCCCACAATACACAGCGGATAAGCAGCCCAGCCTGAAGGGGTCCTTCCTCTTCCACCTCTGCATCCCCAATTAGTCCTGGGGCAGGTTCAAGCCCAGGTTGAAGATTAGAAAAGGTCAAGGTTGAAAGTTTGCAGGAAATCAGCTAAGCTTCTATACTCAAAGGGTCAGAGGACCCTGAGACTTAGCGCCTTCATCCCCAGAGACCTCTGCCCTGCATCCACCTTGCGCTCGACCATTCCTCTCACTGGTGTCACCTTCGATTTTACTCAGCTCTCCTTCAATAATGGTTGTTAAACACTTGACCTTCCTGTCTAGCCCACCGGCCACCAGAGGCAAAGAGGGGTTGTTAGGATACGGGGAACTGAACCTGTTTAGAAATTGTCCTTTTGCTCAACTCTTACCGTGTTACCGGGAAGGGAGCAGTTCGGTTCACAGGTCAGCAGGCAGTGGCAGCTCGGTCCACTCCTAAGCACCTCAGGATGACACCAGCTGTCCAGTTCAGTAGTGTCGGGACAGCAAACAGGAACCAGCAGCAGTGGCACGACCTCACAGAGACCACCGAGCCTCCACGGAATCGGCACAAGTCAGCAAGAGTGACCAGGACCAGCAGGGACGCTAGGAGAAGCTCTCTGCCATGCCTCTCTCAACAAAGTGAAGATCAGTGAAGACTCCAGACCCATGATGCATTGCAGGGTCTTATTTATACCCCTCCAAACATCACGTGTCCTCCAGAAACTGTGGCTTGCCACCAGAAGTTTTTTGGTGCATTTCTCTCTATGGAATCACAATAGATGGAGCTCAACTGCGCATGTAAGGCGAACCAATACACATGCACCATTAGCGAAGAATCCTTCATCGTGTGGCCCTTCCTGCATTCACCTTAGCAAGACATCCTTTCGCCCAAGTCTGCTTCAGAGAAACGTTCTTTGACATAACTGACTTTCCAAAGAAACCAGAAGTTTCCATGTCACCCCGCTTCATTTCTGTGCCATAGAAATGAAGGACTTGGCGCAGGATCTGCCCTCCGACTGAGTCTAGAAGAAGAGGAAGTGTCACATTGCCAGTGATGTGTGCCAAACACGGTGAGGAGTGTTGTGTAGCTCATAGACACACCCAGACCCCACAACCTCTTCCAACTGTACCGCAGTACGGTCAAGGTGGACAACTGGAAGAACAGACAGCACTGGTCAGGGGTATCGAGACAAGGCTCCGGCGACCCTTGACTACGCCACAGAGAGCTCTCCATGGTCTGTGGTTATGCTGTGGTTACAGTTATCACTGGCGTCTTGTATCAGGGTCTCAAGAGACCTCAACAGGGACATGCTTAGAGAATGAGACAAAGTGACCCCTATTTTTACCCTTCCCAGCACCTACCCTGACCCTCCAAATCTCTCCAACCCAGGCTTTTTAAAAATCATTGTTATTGGATATTTTCTTCCTTGACATTTCAAATGTTATCTTCTTCCCCCCCCCACTCACATCTCCCCTCCCCCCCTTGTTTCCATGAAGATGTTCCCACTCTCAACCACCCACTCCCACCTCAGTGCCTTGGCATTCCCCTACACTGGGAAAACAAGCCTTCACAGGACCAAAGGCCTTCCTCCCATTGATGCCAGAGAATGCCATCCTCTGCTGCATATGCACCTGGGACCATGGGTCTTCCACGTGTACTCATCGGATCAACCCAGGCTTCCAGCTGGATCATTTGGGACAACCATGGACACCGCCATTCCTCTGCTGCCGCCTTGTGGCTGCAAAGGGAAAGGCCGTGGCCAAGCCTCGTACTCTGGCCTATGGCTACACAGTGTCAAAAGGTTGAGCCCTCAGCTTTGCCACTGGGAAGAACCATCAGAAGCCTCCAGCTTTGTTCGTGTTCTCCTGAGGACTGTGGTCTGGGCCTCCTCACCCACAGCATCTCAGTCTGGCCACCGTGCCCTGACTCCTATGATGGGTTAGGTTCAGGACCTGACCTGAGAGCCATAGAGGCAACTGCACAAACAACAAGGAAACTGGTTTCCATCCATCTTGACAGCCTTGTCCTTGAAGTTCAGAAGGTCACACATCTAACTGTCCTGTATCCCGGATCCAATCCTGAGGCCCAGATCAGTACCATCCTTACATGCCTCCCTCCCCCTCCCCCATCCCAGACAGAGTCTCTGGACAATCTCCACCTTCCCTCCAGACACCCGAGTCTCCCAGTCACTCCAGCTCACCTGCAGTCCTTCCTGCCCAGAGAACCCACTCTGCCTTCTCCCACCCCACCCACACCTCCAACTGGGCTGAGTGCACCTGGTAGTGTGCTTGCAAACTTGGTAACACTGTAGGGGGATGTTTTGTTCCACCTTGTATAGTGTCTTAGCAATAGACCAATGTTGAGTTAATAGTAGAACTTTTAAATGAAGAAATTTCACATTAAAACCGTGATTTTCTGGTGTTCCCCGTGGAAAGCAGAAGTCTTGACTGGCTGTCATTCCCGCCTGGCAGGAGCCCAGCTGCAGTTTTCAACCTGCCTCTCACCTTCGTCATCCTCCACGATATACCAATTTTCCAGCACTGCGGGCTCCAGGGCTGCAGTAGCAGGCTTAGCAACTGCACGGCCATGGATCTTTTGTTTCTTGGGATGAGACAACATAGCCCAGTTCTTTACATCTAGAAAATAATAGCTGAAGAGATGGCTCAGCAGGTAAAGCATTTCTCACACAAGCCTGGTGACCTGCATTCAGTTCCTGGAACCTATGTGTCAGGTAGAGGGACAATGTCAGTTCCATAAAGTTGACCTCTCACCTCCACACACATGCTGTGGCACAAACACCCATGCATAACAATAAGCAAAACGCTTTAAAACAAAACAAAACAGAAAAGAGACTCCCAGATGCCAGTGGGCACCAACCAGAGTCACTGATTGGGCACCCTGGGGTGACTGAGGGTGTGGCTTAGTTCTTACAGTTCTTACCCCTTTGGGGAGACATGCCTCTCCTGACTGTGAGTTCAAGGAGGTGACACCGCAGAGGCTAGAGAGACTGGTGGAGGAACCACAGCACAGATGTTTCTTTGCCCTTCTAGCCTCTGGGCAGATGGAAAGGTCCAAGGGTATGGCCTCATGGGACTCTCCTGTCACAGTTGCTGACCAAGGCAGAGGCTAGGCTGCTGGGAGGAAGGAGCTGCTGGAATCAAGAGTCACCTCATCTTTGGGAACATAAACGTTAAGTGCCTGGAGACTGGGACTTGTTGGACCCTCTCTTCATTCCAAATGTGAGTAGCTTACAAAGAAATCCAAAGCCTTCGCTCCCTGGAATGCTTGCTAGCTACCCAGTGTCCCACGCAGCACCTAAAACAGCTAATCCTGCTAGCTTCCTTGGGTACCGAAGACTGCCCACTTCCCCTTCCTATACTCTGGTTACTCTGTGGCACTGCACAATGTCAGGAAAGACAGGTGGGCATGAGTGCAAGGCCCCACATTAGTTGTCCAGACATGGCTACTCTCCCAGGTGTGGAGGACCTGGACAAATTTCCACTAACCTTCAGTTTCCTCATCTGCCAATGAAGCCCATGACACCTCCCCTCCCTGAACCTGTCATAGACACTGGAGTGAAATGAGACCTGAAGGAAATCATCATGAACACTGAGGACCACATGTGGTCTCACCTGAGCAGCCACTGTCTACGTCAATTATGAAGTCAGCTTGAAGATGCCCCACTGGGTCTGTATAACCCAGGCTCGCAGTCAGAGGCTTGCATCACTAGCATGAGTACCTAAGTTCGAAACCCAGCACCCACAGAGAGCTGGGTATGCTGATGTGCACTTGTGGTCCGTAATCCCTGCACTGAGAAGGCAGACACAGGAGAATCCCTGGGGCTCCTTAGCCAGCCAGTCTCACCTAAATGAGAGATCCAAACCAATAAGAGGCCCTGCCTCAGCGAAGCTGGATAGTATTTCTAAGGATGACACCAAACTTGTCCCTTAGCCCCTACGTGTGCATGCACACACACTCAGAGAGAGGCAAAAAGAGAGACAGACACACAGAGACACAGAAAAATAGACACAGAGACAGAGAAACAGAGAGAGACAGAGACACAGGGGCACAGACAAGCACACACAGAAACATACAGAAAAAAAGAGAAAAAGAAATACACATACACACACTCACCCAGAGAGACAGAAAGAAACAGAAAGACACACAGACACAGAAAGATAGACAGAAAGAGACAGAGAAACAGAGACAGACAGACACAGAGAGAGAGAGACACACACAGACAAGCACACACAGAAACATACAGAGAAAGTGAGAGAGAGAAATACACACACTCAGAGAGAGACAGAAACAGACACACAGAGATGTAGAAAGATAGACACAGAGGCAGAAACACACACACAGAGAGAAACATACACACACACATACTCAGAGTAAGACAAAGAGAAACAGAGAGACAGACACACAGAAACACAGAAAGATAGACAGACAGACAGACAGACAGACAGACACACACACACACACACACACACACACACAAAGTACTAATCTTATACCCAGGCTCCAAATAGTCTTGGACCAAGCCTGGGCACCAGGATTTTTCAAACTTCACATTATTCTAAGATGCACCTGGGGTTGAGAGCGACCACTGTCTGAGAGCTTGTTGTTTGGTTGTTTTAAGTTTGTTGGGAGCTATGGAATGGCCACTGCTCTGTCTAGAGTAACAGCAAAAACAAGCAGTGGTTTCTTGGTCAGTGCTCCATGTTGCAGATGAGTTGACCACCCAGTCTGAGGTTCGTCAAAGGACCAGAACCATACTCCTGGCCTTTGGGCTATCTGTTGCTATGGTGATGGAATGAGATCATGCATGACACAGGATGTATTTCTCAGTCTCTCCACAGGCTCTAGGCTCTGTGCCAAGCCCCAGGGGACACATGGCGAATAGACACTGGGTTATTTCTATTGTCAAAGTCTCCGCCTGAAAAATCCAAGTGTCAGCATACACCCCTTATATAGAAGTGGGAGGAGGAGTCACAGAGAAAGACCAGGAGACTGGAGGAGAAGTGAAGTAGCAGAGATATCCCCTGGGTGCTGGCTGGGCAGAGCTGGAAAAAGAACCTCTGGGTCACGGGGTGGTGTATGGAAGGAAACATCTCTGGTCACTGATGCACCTAGCTATCCAGGACTGCTCTGGCTTTAGCACTGAATATCTCATGCCTGGAACAAAAAGAGACAGTTAATTACCCTTGAAATGACAATGATTCCCCACCAGCTCAGCTCTCTAAAGCCAGTGGTTTCTAAGAGAGTTCTGTTGTACTTGAATATTTCTATTACTTATATTTTCAGAGCTGTGTGCTGGTAATAAGGACTTGTCATGAGTCCCAAGTGTCTCAAACCATCAGGCCACAAAGAAGTGAGAGTCGGAGGTCCATCTTGAGTGACTACTTCTTAGCCTCCAGAGAAGAGGAAGCATTATCCAGGCCCTGGATCGGTGCTTCAGTGGCCACCAGATCATGATACCTTCACGAGGCCCCACAAATTTGCTGGGACATGTATGTGATCTGATGGAAGTCATCTCTACATAGCTCCTTGGGTCCTCCTGAATCTCTCTGGAATGCAGCTGCTGATTCCTGTGTGCTGTCTGTCCAGTGGACTGGTCGGCAGCTTCTAGTTTCTGTTTGGTGTTTGCTAGTGGACTGGATGGAGAACAACAAAGATTGGAATCTCCCCAAAGAACAGATCCTAATAACTTTTTCCTCCACTACCTCTGATGGATGCTGGGCTAGAGGAGAGGTTGAACCCTTATTAAAGTAGGTTGAGAAAAATGTATGCCTACGACTCCAGAGAGAAGGCTCAGTTGGTAAAGTTCACTGGCCAGCCTGACTAGCCTACTTGGTTAGCTACAGGCCAGTGAGAAACCCTGTCTCACAAAACAAGGTGTATGGCACTGAGGACTGACATCCAACATCAACTTCTGGCCTCCAGAAGCACGTACATTGTGGATGTACACTTGTCCACATGAGCACACATGTGAGTACACAGCAAAGTGTCTGTCAGTCCTTGGTACATAGAAAACTCTTCAATGAGCTCCTGACTACCACCCGTTAGAGTCAAAGTGGGTTAAACCAAAAAGCATTTGCTGTCTCACTGTTCTGGAGACTGAAGCTTTGGGTAAAAAGACAATGTCGGTACAGAGACCAGCAGTTCTGTAGCCTCAGGTATTGGGAGGTTCTGAAACAGAACAGAGGCCTGTGCTTTCACAACCCAGGAACTAGTTTCCTTCCCTGGGAAGAATGTGCCTGGCCACATGGAGGCCTTGGAGAGGGACATCTAGATTGAGGCAGAGGGGTCCCCTTCTTCTGGGAATTTCCACCATGGGGTTGGAGGAGGGGCCAGATCTTCCACCCCAGACCACACTCTTGGAATTCAGGCTCAAAAAGGCTCCAGGAGAGCTTCTACCTTTGTTCAAGCATTCTTTTCTTTTGTGAACTTATGGAGAAGTGCAAGCCTGAAACAGCCCTATTCTCTGACCCTCATAGGCTCGATGGTGAAGGCTCTGAGTTGGATCCAGGAAAGGGGGATCAATAAGAGAAAAGCATGCACGAGAGGATGATGGGTACCTCACCCTACACGCAGGAGCATTCAGATAACTACCTCAGAATTTGGCCAAATTCCATCCAAGCATCCTCACCAAGAATTGACAAAACGGGGGGGGGGGGCACTTCGACCTTCGGAAAAAACAAACAAGCAAATGAATGCAGGTCGGGGCTGCTAGGCAATGCTCACCCATGCAATTCCTCGGATGCCATCCTTCAGGATCTAAAGACGTCCCTCGTAAATTGTAGTGGTGACATTTTTACAAACCCCATCCTGCAGCAAAACAGAGGTTACTCAGTGCATGCCGACACTTACAAAACTAACTCTGTTTTTAGTGGGACAGCACAGGGCTATGCTTACACCTGCTTCTCCATCACCTAAGAGTTCCAGCTAACCCTCACGCTTAAAGGGACACATTCTGCCATCCTCGGGTTGTCCTTATCACCGTGGTGTGAGCCTTTTCTTTCACCACCTCAAGAGTTTGCCCAGAAAGCAAGCTAATAATAATGTTCTCACACTGTCTGCATAGACGGGAGCCCCAGGTGACAGGGAGAAGCCATGGACTCACTCACCTGCCCCTTGTGCCAGGCCCTGGCACAGTTTTTAACAACAGTGTTTTCACTTGGCCAGCCTTGTCACAGGCTGGGTCACGTTCCTCTCTCTTTCCTGTTGCTTGTTGGTCCGTGGCTGGATGGTGCAGGAAAGGGGGTAGCCTGTGCTTAACATTGTTACATAAGGATCGGTTCTGAGCAGAGGAACCTGGGAAATGGTGCTCTTCGTCCAGCATCCTCTGAGATAGACACTCTAAGGTGCCTCTGGTCCCTTTATCAAGTGGTAGAGAACTTTCATGCCATTGGCAGCATCCTCCCATAGGTCTTAAATCCTCTCTGCCACGTTATTGTACACATCATAATGGCCGTACCCTTTAGTTCATTGCTTAGGGAAAGAAACAAGAAAAAAAATGTCTGAACATATTTAGGACAAACAAAATTTTCAAATATTTTCACTTAGAACTATACATGGTCTGCTTGCTGTCTTGTTGCATTTTAAAAGGTCTCCTGGGGCCAGATGTGTTGTATACACCTATCATCCTAGACCTTTGGGAGCTGAAGTCACCTGGGCTATTCAGTAAGACGCTATCTTAAAGAAAACAAAAGTTTGCTTCCTGAGTTTGCGTTCACGCCCCTGGCTTATCGAAGCTTTGCTTTCTGGAAAATGTGGGACAGGAAGAAACTGTTCACTCACTTGACACCAAGAGAGAAACCTGAGAGAGGTTTTGGGAATGGAGGTGGGTGAGGAACATCCATGGAAGGTGTTAGGTCCTTGGGTTCCATCAGAGGACAAAGACAGCTGAATGGAAAAATGGTCCTGAGAGGATCCACTGGCCTGGAGCCACTCCCAGAGGAGGAGCCAATCTTGAGAAGAGGAGTTGAGGTTTGGACCTGAGGCCTCCATCCCTCCCCCAGCTGCCTCTTGCTGAGTAGTAGTCCATGATACATTTGTTTTAGGATTTACTCGGGTTCTTACTTGAGGGCAGTCTATCACATTTGGGAAGGCATGGAAGTGGGAGGCTTTATGGCAACAGGAAAATGTACCAGTTTGCTCGCATCTGAGTGGGCAAGGATGCAAAGTTTCCTTTTCATCTTTCATTTTCTTCCTAGTTTTGAGATGAGCCCTCACGAAGTTGCCCAGTCTGGCCTTGACCTCATACTTGAGGCCTTGAACTCAGCTTTCCAGGTAAACCAGCTGGGATGAGAGGCCTGCCCATCCAGGTTTAGCAGCTAGCGTCCCTTCAGTAGAACAGTGCATTAGTTAGACGTAACCAATCAGTATCTGTACATTATCATTTAGTGAAGTCCACACTGTGGGTTAGGGCTCACACGTGGAGGTGCACAGTTCTGTAGGCTGGGACAAGTTTTGGCATGTATCCTCTAAGAAAGCATCATACTAAAGTTTCATTGCCCTAAAAATCTTACATTCTACACAGTCATTTTTCCCTGCACCGCCCCCCCCCAGGGACACTCTTTTCTAAAGAATTATTAGCACCTAATTTATTCTTTGAACCAGGTTGTCCTCTTCCTGGTTCCCTCATTACTGAACATCATAAATGTTTAACATGTTTATGTTTGCTTGAAGCCTGCTGACTTGACTTTGAAATGACACCTTTACCAAGGGAAATATAAAGGGGAAAGACAGTATGCTTACCTCCTAGAGACACTTTCACAGTCCCCAGTGATAAGAGTGGATCAGAATTAACCACACACACACACACACACACACACACACACACACACACACATCCTGCTGTGTGTAAATCCTCTACTAGAATGGTGGCAATGAAGCAGAGGAGAGGGAAGGAAGAGAGGAGAGAAGGAGATCCTCTGAATAAGCTGACAATGGCAGTTTGGAGAGAATCTATTTCACATGCAATGGGAGTGCAGAGCAATTTCCTAGCTTCCCAAGGAGGTTCAGAAGTAGATGCTCTTCTTCCTAGAGAGGGGTAACTAGAGAGTGAATGGACTCCAAGAGCAAAGAGTGACTTGCAAATGATTCTCTCTGAAAGTTAGTGAGTGATTAGATGTGTGGATGGATGGATGCATGACTATGGTCTTGAGAACATGACCATATGCTATATGTAAATACATGGATGGAAGAGTGAGTAGGTGGATAGATCTGTTGCATTCCTGTTGTGTGGAAGGATGCATAGATGCATGAGGAATGAACAGGTTGGTAGACATGGTGAACATAAATGCATGGGTGGTTGGTTGGATGTATGTATGCATGATGGATGCATGCATACATGGATGAGTGACAGATGCAGGAATAGATGGGTGGGTGGGTGGGTGGGTGGATGGGTGAGCAGATTAATAGAAGGTGTGTTGATGAGTGGATAGATGGTTGGACAGATGGAACAGCTCCTGGTCTCACATGGCCACTTAGCTCTTTCAGCCTCTGCCCCACTGCAGATCACAGAGCTCTTCCCCCATCCCACTCAAACCCCAGTGGGAGCAGGGACTGAGTAGATGGTAGAGCCTAACACGCGCAGGGTGGGTTCTGTCTGAGAGTGAGGATTCACACGGAAGTGAGGTCTGCGGCCTATAGAGCTTCTTCTGCTTGACTAAAAATCTGCCCCAAGGTCATGTCAGAGAGCTGCCAACCCATCCCCTAGAAACTATGTTAGTGTCTCACTGCTGTGGCAAAATATCTGATGTAAGGGAAGATTTATTTTGGCTCCTAGTTTCAAAAGAGGTTTCAGTCCATGGCTGACCGACCCATTGCTTTGAGTCTGAGGTGCGGAAGGACATAACAGGGAAGGGGCACAAATGAGACTTTTAGAGGCACATTCCTGGTGACCCATTTCCTCCAACCAGGCCTGTTTCTCAATGTTCCCAGTACCCCTTTAAGCTGAAGACCAAGCACCCAACACATGAACCTAGGGGTTCTAGTTTTCTCCTTGTTATGACAAAACACACTGACCAAAAGCAACTTAAGGGGTAGTTTGTTTTAGCTTAAGTTGAGGAGTCCATAATGGCGGACTGATGGCAGGAGCAGGAAGTGTCTGATCCATATTGTGTTCCATATACAGGAAGCAGAGGGAAAGAGCAGGAAGTGGAGTAGAGCTAGGGACCCTCAAAACCTGTCCCCAGAAACACAACTCCTCCAGCAAGGCTATTCCTCTTAAAATATTCAATATCCTCTCCCAAACAGCTGGGGCCCAAGTTTTAAACTACATAAGCCTAGGGGGGACATTTGTCATTCAAACCTAGACAGGGGTCTGCTGTGTGCACAGTCCCTGATGCTCCACACACACTGATGGAAAGGGAATCAGTACCAAATGGTACCCATGATGTTGCCAGCACCACATGGTATCTACGCTTGCCCAAGGCTGAATCATCCTACAGAGCAGTGGGCAGGTTCTCGGTGTAGGCAAGTGGGTGCTTTTCTCATGCCTCCCCCATATTCCCTTCTGCTCTCTGCAAGCCAGAAAGAAGGGTGTGGGGGCTGTAGGGACCAGCTGTGGAGACTCCTAAAAGTAAGCTTATTTTTCATCATTATTTTTAAGTGTTTGATCCGTGTAATACATTATAAATCAAAAAGTGCTACAGTTCTCAATCACCTTTCTACCTCCTGACCCAACTCGACAGCTCTTCCAACACATTGTAGACATCTGACCTCCATTACTACAAGAGAAAGAATAAGTGTTGGTTTAAGCCACTAAGTTTATGGTAGTTGTTAGAGCAACTATAGGAAGCTAAAACAATAATCCTTTAAATGAGAAAAGATTATATTTTATAAGCACAACAGTTTATCTCATGAGTCATTGTGTTTCCTTTATTTCCCCCTTGGGATCTGTAAGTTGTCAGTAAAATTATGTTTGAGAACCCCTGTCACTGTTCAGTAAATCAAGGCAAACTCGAGGATACTGCCTGGCCCACTCTTGGAAAAGAAAGATCAGAGGCCTGGTGTGGTTTTCAGGTCAGGCATTTGAGCCAAAGCAGCTGGTGTATCAACAGACTCTGCAAACCACTGGTTGCAGGAATTAAGGCAAAGCTGTTAATGTTCCCATTGTTTTAGATATGGTTGGTCACTTCAGGGTTCATATGCTAGAGGCTTAGTCCCCAGAGTAATAGTACCGAGGTATAGTGGAACCTTTAAGAGTCCAAACCTAGTGACAGGATATTAGATCCCTGAGCACCATGCTTGGAAGGAACTAACGCCACTCTGTGGTGTAAGTTAGGGGCTGGCGCAATGGTCCAGCAGATAAAAATGCTACCAAATTCTTGTGAACTGAGTTATCAGAACCCACATAAAAGCCGAACACCAAAGCACTTATCTGTAATCCCAGTACTCCTATGGAGAGATGGGAGGTAGGGATGGGCTAATCCCTGGGGCTCATGGGTTACTACCCCGGTGTGTGTATGCAGTGGTAAACAATAAGAGACCCTGTCTCAGAGTATGTGGAGAGCTTTTTAGCACCACTGGACAGTTGGCAGCAGGAATTTTGACGTCAGCAGGACAAAAGAAGTAAGTCAAGCCAGGAATCTGACTCTGGCCCTGGGCTAAGGAAAGTGGCCAGGATTAAGAACACGTACAATTGAAGCTCAGGGCAGAACATTTACCTTTGAAGCTCAGGACAGGCTCAGTGGATGTAGGTGTGGCAGTCCCTTTGTTTCTTTGAAGTCCCTTTTGTCTCAGTCTCCCATCTAGCCCCCAGAAAGATGTTTACAGGATTTTTGACTATTGGCTTACTTGTTCCTTAATTCAGAACTGATCTTATCTTTCTGCATATAAAGTAGTTTAAAAGGGAACTGAAATATACCAATTTTGCTTCAGCCTCAGAACTGGCTGGAGTCATGTTATAGTTTTGTCTAGTTGTCTTTTTTTCTTTCAATCTTTGCTCCTGCCCTGGGGAACCTGTTTAACCGAGCTGATTTTGGTCAAGTGGTGCCTCAGCGTGGACCCAGTACATGGGATACAGTGAAGGACACCTTGGGAAAGGAAGCACACATAGAGGAAACGTTTGGGCCAGTGGGAAATAAACCCTGTAAAAAGGTAGAAGGTAATGGCAAAATGTCTTTTGTGTATGTGTTTATAGATGTGCTAAAAATCTAGAGGAGTGAAGATAATTTTCATAGGTGATTTAAGTCTTTGTATACAAATTAGAGGTAGTTTAATTGGACAAGAGAGAGAGAGAGAGAATGGGTTTCAGAAAAACAGTCTTCTCCTTTGTCTGGAATGGTCTGGCAAAAGAGAAGGAAAATGAACGTAAACTGTTCCAGAACTCTCCTAGGGGCAGGAGGAGGTCAGAAGACGTCCTGACTCTCTGGTTCCCACTAGAGAAATGTTTAGTTCTGGTTCTGGGTCCCTTAGGAAGGATATATGGGTCCCTTTGGCACATCTAGTTCTCTCGAATGTATTGTTTGTCTATTGGCATTCTAATCTGTCCATATGTGTCTGTTTGTGTCTGTTTTCATTGCTTGAGTGTTACTTTGTGTTTTATGTTCAAAAGATAAAAATTATTAATATGTTATCTGTTGGTCATTCACCCTTTGATTTAGTTTTAACTTGGTTCAAAAATAAAAGGTCAAAATAAAAAGTAGTCTCAGAGCCCTGCACCTGAAGTTAGGAGTTGAGCATAGCTGGAGGCCCTGCTGAGAACTGAATGTTGGCACAAGCTGCTTTTAAAGGGCCAGCAGCTTTTTAGGCGTGACTGTAAGAGCTGATGGCTGTTTCTCCCAGCTCAGCAGACGACAGGGTGCTCCTCTCTTGAAATTGCAGCTAGAAAAAGTGGGAATTTTATCTGGTTTAAATATATAAGATGTGTGGTCACTTCATGTTTGTTTTTGACTATTTTTAAAGGTACAAATATGCTCTACATGTCATGGTTGTACATCATAGCTTATAAGTTATTGGGTATGATTAAAAATTTGTAACATTGGTAACAGAAAATTAGCTTAAAACTGGTAACTCAGGGTCATTCAGAACAACACTGGCCACATGGCATAAGCTGGGGGGAAAAGGTCTCTAATATCCCTCTAAATCAATTAATCTTTAATTTTTATTTTAGAAACCAGACTTATAAAAGACAGGATTTAGGGCAGTGTCTGGTAAAGCATTGGAGGCTGAGCTGTCCTGCATTCATGTGCAGGAATTGGCCGCCAGATTTTGTAGCATGGGGTTGATGCACTATGTGTTGTTTTTGGAGAGACTGGATTGTTTGTTGGAGGCTGAATTTTGCTTTCCAAAGTTAAGGTTGTGCTCTGGTTGTTGGGATTCTGTAAACCCCACCCCTCAATTACCTGGCAGTAGCCAGGTATGCTCCGCCCCAGTGACCTGACACTATAAAAGGGCGCTGCTTGCTCCCTCCTCTCTCTCTCTCTCTCTCTCTCTCTCTCTCTCTCTCTCTCTCTCTCTCTCTCTCTCTCTCTCTCTCTCTCTCTCTCTCGGCCTCTCTCTCTCTCTCTCTCTCTCTCTCTCTCTCTCTCTCTCTCTCTCTCTCTCTCTCTCTCTCGGCCTCTCTTACCTCCTGGCTCTCTTGCTCTCCCAACCCTACCCCTCCTCTTCCCCTTCCCTTGCCCCCTCTCTCTCCACGTGCTCATGGCCAGCCTCTACTCCTCTATTCCTCTCTCTCTCTCTCTCTCTGCCTCTACCACCCTCTTAACTCTCCCAAGACCTGAATAAACTCTATTCTGTTCTATACCATTGTGTGGCTGGTCCCTCAAGGGGAAGGGATTCCCAACTTGGACCCCCCAGAGGCATCTCCCTTGCCCTCAGGCCTTGCAGCACCTCCATGAGCCATATGCCCCCACTCTCTTCATCCTTCCCCTAACATTGGTGCCGAAACCCAGGAAGTCATCTTTTCACAACATTGGTGCCCCATTAGTGCCCCGTCATCTTTTCCTTACACTGGTATTGCAAGGGAAACTTGAAGATTGTGGTTAAACTGCTGGTGTTCTATTGGTTGCAGTTTGTAGTTCAATCACAGGCTGAGGATTTTAACTCATACATATTTGCAATTAAGGAAAAACATCAAGCAGGCAGAGATTGTTGTAGCTTTTCGAAGAGTTGATGAGGCTGTGGAACTTATGGGGGCATTGCAAACTGGCTTGCCTACTTTAGCTGCCATTCCAAAGAGTCATAGTTTTAAAAGATTGTTTCTATACTATTCCTTTGCATCTTTATGATGGTAAAGAGTTTGCATTTGAAGTGACTGCTTGTGGTTTTGAAGAGCCCTTCAGGCAATGACTATCATTAGAAAGTTTTGCCTCAGGGAATGGCTGATGGCCCTGTATTGTGTCAGAGATTTGCCACTGCTTCAATGGCAGGAAGTTGGGACTTGGAATCCTTCAATGTGTATTGTTGTGGATGTTTGGATGGCTGATACCTCTGGAGGAGATTTACTACAAGTTTTTGCTCTTATACAATGAGCTTTATAATTTTGGGGAATGGTTTTTGCTTCAGAAAAGGATTCAAATAATTGGGTTATCAGTTATATCCTAATCAGATTGAGGCATAGACAATTTTAAAAGGATAATTTACTTACTTTAAATGATTTTCAAAAGTTGTCAGGAGATATAATTGGTTAAGACCTTATCTTAAGTTTACATCTTAAGTTTAAGGACTCAAGCCTCTGTTTGCTATTCTCAAGAGGGATGCAAATCCTAATTCCCCTCCAACTGAGAGATGAAAAATTTTGCAGAAAGTAGAGGAAGCAATTAGTTAACAACAGATACATTTTATAGATTTATGATTAATTGTTGACTGTGTTTTTGCTTTGCACCCACAGCAGTCCTTTGACAAAAGGGACCATTAATGTGGCTTCATCTTTCTTCCTCTTCAAGTAAAGTTTTAACTCCCTATTATGTAGCCATTTCTGTGTTAACACAGAATTGTAGGATAGAATCATGAAAGTATTTTGGAAAGAACCTGATGAAATATTTATCTTTATTCCGAACAGCAATTAAATTGGTTATTGCAGAATACTGATATTTGGCCTATTGCATGTGCAAACTTTTCAGGCAAAATTGATAAATCATTATTCAAAAGACAAGTTGTTAAATTTTTTTCTTTATGCATGCTTTTGCATTTCCTGTAAATTTATACATGCAGCTCATAGATAATGCATTTGCTGTATTTATAGATGGTTCATCTATGAGAAAGCAGTATATGCAATTGGATCACATGTTCATTCTCTTGAGTTTACCTCTGCTGCAGCATAAATTATTGGATTGCATGCTGTAGCCACTGTTTTTAAATGTTAAAAAATTAAAACTTCAGATTTATATACTAATAGCCAAAATATAGCTTATGGTTTGCAATTGCTTAAAATTGTTTCTTTTCAAGATACTGCTAATTCTTGAATTTTGCAATTATTTATACAAATACAACTTAATTTGAGAGAATGCACTGTCCCTTATTTTATAGGATATTTAAGAGATACTGGGTTGCCTGGACCCCTTAGTGAGGGCAATGCCGCAGCAGATTTGTATACCAGGCAGATTACAATCCCATTCTTTACATCATCAAAATAGTAATGGCCTGAGATAACAATTTGATATTTCTAGAGAATGTGCACATCAAATTGTAAAACTTTGTCCTGAATGTCCTCAGTTTCTTCCTGTACCACATAATGATGTTAATCCTCGAGGACTTATACCTACTCAATTATGGCAAATAGATATTACTCATATTTCTGATTTTAGAAAATTAAAAAAAATTATTTAAATAGTAACACCTTTTCAGGCTTTCTAGTTTCTAACAAAAGAAGCAACTAAAAGTGTAATTTCTCATGGCCTATGTTGTTTCTATGCTTGGTGCTCCAAATCAGATTGAAACAGAAAATGGAACTGGCTATTGCTGTCAAGCATTTGAGACTTTTTGCCAACAATTTAATATTAACCCATATTACTGGGAATCTTTATAATCCTCAAGGACAAGGTATTGTGAAACATGTACTGTGGATCTTTAAAACAATATTTTTATTAAATAAAAAAGGGGCGGGTTACATCCCCGTACACCACAACTACTTAAATCATGCTCTTTTTATTTAAAAATTTTAAAATTTGAATGTCAAGGAACTCTCTGCTGAGTGTCTAGGACACTCACAACTAGGCATAGTTATGCCTAGGTGAAATGAAAGGATCCACATACTGACATATGGAATGGTCTCAATCAGGTTTTAATATGGGGAAGAGAGTGTGTTTGTGTTTTTCTCACAGGATGCTGCAGGAGCATGCTAGCTGCCAGAGTGATTGGTGAGACAGGCTGATGCTGGGACAAAGAATGATGCTGACCTGTGAGCTTGCTGAGTCCCCTGACAACGGTGACCAGGAAGCTGTACTAGACATCTGTTCCTGACCCACCTTTGCCTTTACCCCAGATTGGACGAGCTGCCTTGTCTTGAGCTTTTAGACCTTGTGGGACAGAGAACATGAGGACTGTGGAAACTGACTTAGAAAAATTAATCAAATAGAGAAGAAGTTATAATGACCCTTCTCTTTCCTTTAATGTGACCAGTTATTCTGACTCAATCATAGACTGGTGTAGAAATCAATCCAATATTGGAAATAACAGTCTTCATTGGAAAGACTGGTTCTGGACATTTTTAGAGACATTTTAAAATTCGCAATTGCTGTGTGAAGCTACATATGTAGTGAATAAAATTGGAACAGGATCTGGACTTTGAACAAATGTTAGCATATGTGTTAAAGCACCTAATCTTTTATTAATTGGTCATGTTAAGAATTACTTTTGTTTCTTTTGTAATTTTTAATGTAAACTGTACAAATGGTACACATTCTAACTGTGTTAATGTTGAAATCTGACATGTTTGTTATGGTGGTTTATTAACCAGATTTTGTTTTATTGCCAGTGATTATTACAGGAGTGTGGTATTCTGGGGGGGGGGGGAAGCTTGCAGATACTAGAATTGAGTCAGGCTTTAAGCAGAAGCAAGAGGGTATTGGGCTTCATTATTGCTGGTATAGCAGCTTTAGTCACATTATTATCTAGCACCACTGCTTCTGCAACTGCTTTGACACAAGAAGTTATGACAGCCACTTTTGTTAATCATTTAGCAAATGTTACTAATTTTTTTTTAATATTCAGGAGGATTTAGATAAGCTTTTAAAACAACGGATTGATGCTCTTTATGATACTGTAAAAATTACTGGGGAGGAAGTTCAGAGTTTAAAAGTAAGAAGCCATCTCAAGTGTCATATTAAATACCAATAGTGTTACTTCTAAACTTTACAATAATCATCACTATAATTGGGAAAAGATTCAGAGACACTTGCAAAGTATTTGGCATAGTTCTAACACTTCTCTAGATGTTTTATCCTTGCACATTGAGATTATTAATTTAAATAATGCTGCCCCACTGAGCTTTGATACTGCAGATATTGCTGATAAATTTATCCATGGCCTGAAGTCAGTATTTCCTTTGTGGTCTAGTTTCAAGAATAGCATATGTGATTTGATTGTGCTATCCCTTCTTGTCCTGAGAATACTTTTATTCCTGCCTGTTGTGATAAGGCTTGCCTTTAACAACATCAATATGCTGGCCACTAAAATACATGGCTTGAAGCTAAAGATGGACCACCATACAAAGTTATTAATTTAACAGTCTGTTAGTCCATGACAGGTAAATTCTGTACAGTGCCTTAGTGACCTAAGCCAGAAATACATTGATATTCAATTCCATATCAATATGGAATATTGATAATGCATATTTCAAGATGAGTAAAGAATGCATTTTGACAGAACAACCTAAGACAGACACAGTCTTGTTTATAAAATTAACAAGGGGGAGATTTGGAGAGATCTTTGGCACTGCTGGACAGTTGGCAGCAGGAATTTTGACATCAGCAGGACAAAAGAAGTAAGTCAAGCCAGGAATCTGACTCTGGCCCTGGGCTCAGGAAAGTGTCCTGGATTAAGAACATGTACAATTGAAGCTCAGGGCAGAACATTTACCTTTGAAGCTCAGGGCAGGTTCAGTGGATGTAGGTGTGCCAGTCCCTTTGTCTCTTGGAAGTCCCTTTGGTCTCAGTCTTCGCACCTAGTCCCCAGGTAGATGTTTACAGGATTTTTGATTACTGGCTTGCTTGTTCCTTGGCTCAGAACTGATCTTATCTTTCTGCATATAATTAAAGTGGTTTAAAAGAGAACTGAAATATACCAGTTTTGTTTTATCCTTAGAACTGACTGGAGTCATTTCATTGCTTTATCTAATTGTCTTTTTTTCTTTCAATCCTTGCTCCTGCCCTGGGGAACCTGTTATTTGATCGAGCTGGTTTTGGTCAAAGGTAGAAGACAAAGATGAAAACTGAGGTTGTCCTATGACCTCTACATGTGGTTTGTGATGTGTACATATGCCTTCTTCCAAAAAACACACACACACACACACACACACACACACACACACACACACATGTGTACCAGGCAAAACAAGTTAAAGAGTGGGTTAGGTCCCATGCACTGGGTTAGGTCCCGTGCACTAGGCTGCTGCCCTTAATCTCACCAAGGTGGGCTCCTAGGTTCTCCCTGGGGTCACATGGTCCTGAGCTCAAAGAGGGCCTTTGCTGTGCATTTAGATGTGGAGGAGACTTGTAGAGAGCAAAGGGACCTGTCTTCCCATGAAGGGCATGCATGTTCACCAGAAAAAACACTACCCTCAGTTGGTCATTTGCTTCCTCCAGGAATGCACCAGAAAGCGTGTTTCCTATGAGGGTACAGATGACTACACCAGAAGCAACTAGCATGCCTGACCTCCGAAACCACGCTCTATGGCCATTAGCCTCTGGGGAAGACATAAGTTAGGCAGGGAGTCTCTTTCTTCTTCCTGATATGAACAGCAGTTCCTATTTCAAATTACCCCTAGAGGGCATCATCCCTGCCTCCTCAGGCAAGTCTGGGAAGAACGTGAGTCAGAGGAATAGCTGGAGGAACTGGTCCTCAGCATCTCTTTCCTCAGCTTGCTTGCACCTTTTCTTCCCCATCACCGTGTCTCTGTCTCCCTGGGGCATTTGAAGTCTGTCTTCCTTCACCCAGAAATTTTTCCCTCTGAGAAGACATCCTTTCCCTTGGCACGTGTCAGGTTTCAGCCCCTAAGGAAGGTGGTCTGGGGACTCAGATCCCAAGCCACAGAAACTGCTGTTCTGGAACCTCCACTGCCACAGCTCTACTAACTCTGCCCGTTTGGTGGATTTGTTTCTACAATGCCCAGCGTGGTGTTAGCATGTGCCTCTAACGGCGGCCAGCCCCTCCCCTCTCCTCCGGCGTGCCTTCCTCCTTCCCTGCAGGATCTAAGGATGGGAGTCAGGCGTTCTGCTCACACTGTTTGGTGCACACGCTCCTGTGCAGAGCTTGGGTGTATAATGGGGGATGGAGCGTTTAGGGATGTGAGGATGGGGTACACAGGAGACTCTTCTCATTATAGAAATGTTCAGACTTCTGCTGGGCTGGGTGCAAAGGAAGGAATGCTACCAAGTGAGCTTGAGGCCAGCCCGGGTTACATGAGACTGTAAAAAAAGAAATCCTTCCATCAAACCTTTGAGCTTCTGCTACCAAAACCAACCCTTTGCTCTGCAGCACACATCCCTCCCTACAGAGGCCTTGACATCCATCATAGGGTAAAACTCTTCTGCCAGACACAACAGACATGGCAGAAAGATGGCCGCTGGACAGTGCACTAGGAGCTAAGCACAAGAGGAGAACGTGGAGGCTGCAGACTGGCAGCACCAGCCAACCTTAGAAATACACACACCGCACTGGTGATCCAGGGAGGCTTGAACACAGTGTATACAAGACTGAGGTCTACACAGGTACAAAGGCACAGAGGAGAGGGGTACAGAATCGAGTGTCAGGTCTCCCTGAGGTGGGGAGATGTGTGTCACATGACATCTGTCCCTCAGCTTCTGCCCAAAAAGAATGGTTAGATAGCCCAGCCCCCAGAGCTTGAGACACTTAAAGTAAGCTTTGCCCAGCTAACAGCATCTTGAGATCTCTTCCTAATACCAAAGAGAAAAAGGTCCAGTGTACTGGCTTGGTCTCTAAGAAGCTATGGTTTCCACAGTCCGAACTTGAGGAAAAAAAAAAAGCACAATAGAATGTCCTTTTCTTCTATAAGGTCTCCCAAAGAAAGTCTGCTTATTTCCCACCCTGACTCTGCACAGGATTCTGGGACATTTACAGGGGCATTTACTGAGTTTGACCTACAACTCGAAAAGAGTATTTAGTGTCTGCCTACCCCCTTCATGCTCTTCCATTACTCTGACTTCCTTGGTCTGTGACAGAAGCTCTTGTTAGAAGGGGTAATCTTTGAGCTGAGCTCTCTCAGATGAACTTCCAAGTTAGTTCCCCCCCCCCTTTGGCAGCTAGACCCCAAACACCTGAAACTTTTCCAAATCCATCCTTTACACTGACTGCAAGTTAAACCACAGGAGGCTTTGTTTCCTATTTGCAACTCAGGCTGCATTCTGCCCCATGGCTTCCATGACACACTGGTCCTCCTGTCTTCCCTTACTTCAACACAACCAAAACTGAGAGCAGAACTTCCCAATAATGGCGCCCTTCCTCAGCTCAGTGTTCACACCATGGGGAGAATAAAGCCTTGGCTGCCTCGCCCTCTTCCCTCACATCTGAGCCTGGACCACCATCAGAAGCGGCCGTGCTGAGGCAGACAGACAGACAGGTGCAATTAGCAGCACCGCTTCTTTGTGCATGCAGAATAGAGAGCCGGTGCCACCCCCCACACGGGTGCCACCCCCCACACGGGTGCCACCCCCCACACGGGTGCTTCGGCAGATCCACCTTCACCCATACTCACGAACAACTCAGCAGGGCTTTGAAAACAGCAGCAAGCAAATAGAAGCACAGAAACAAACCAGACCAACATTCGGCCTGAGTTCCAAAGACGCTTGAGAGTTTCTCTGAACATACTGACACCAAACCAAATGCTAGAGGAGGAAGCCCTGTGTCCCCAGTACTGTAGCAGGGAATGCTGGGAGGAGCGCCAGCTGCCAGGTCAGAAAAAGGAAGCACAGACACTTGGGGACAAGCAGCGTCTCCCTTGGGGGTGGGGCGGTGTTTCCCCATCCATTCAGTGACCTCCCTGTGTGTTGGTCTCTGGGCTTGCAGTAGGTATGGAAGGAGATAGAAATGGAAGTATTTGTAACTTACAGGGAGGACAGCCACCACTAAAGGGGCAAACCAGCTGAACAAGACAGTGTCCCAGCCCACACTTCACAGCAGTGCGCATCTACCTCTGTGTAGCCCAGTAAATACAGTAACTATCAGAAAACCCAGAACCGGTCTAGCCCTGACATGGAACAAGCATAGTCTGATGCATTCTGCTCCCTGCATCCCTGAGAAAAGCTAAATACCAACCTCTGGGGATTCATGAGTAGCCTGCTCTCTCTCACCACAACCCTCACCCAGGCAGGTTCCCTGACAGCTCCTGCTGCCTTTAAAATGAGTATTTCTTTCCTTTTTATTTATATGGCTGTGTGTATGCACAACACACTCATATGCCAGTACACATGCACAAACACACACACACACATAAACACACACACACACACACACACATACACACAAACATGCAAGTGCCACCAAGCCCAGTAGAGGGTGTCAGATCCTGTGGAGCTAGAGTTACTGGCAGTTATGAGTCTCTGTGGGTGTTGGGAAATAAACTCCGGTGTTCTGCAAGACCAGTAGGCACTTAATCACAGAGCCATCTCTCCAGCCACATTTACCATCTTTTTCTCTTCCTGTGTGGTGGAGCTGAACTTAGTCTTTCTGGGTCATACAAAATCTTTTCACTATAGTGAGGCATGTAGAGCGGCTAGTGATGGGGAGCCTCAAAGGCTGCTGGTAACCAGGGAACTGGTTAATACTCATTATCCCCTGTAATTGTTCTAAGTGATATGTAACTTTAATTTTTTTCAAATCTTATTATTAATGATGGTTTTTTAACACTTTATCCTTTCTTTTAGTCCACTACCCACCAGAGGTAGTGGGAAAGAAAAGATACGGGGAAAGTGGACCTGTTTAGAAAGGTTCTTTGGAGCAGCTCCCATCTGTGTTGTCTGGAAACCAGCAGTTCAGTTTGCAGGTCAGCAGGCAGCGGCAGCTGGATCCATTCCCAAGCACCTCACAGATACACCAGAGTGCAGTTCAGTACAGCTGGGTTAGCAGCAATGGTGACAAGACCTAGCAGAGGCAGCCAGGCCTCGGCCTCAACTCGAGTGTCAGCAGGAGGGACCAACAGGAACACCAGGAGAAGTTCTCTGCTGTGCCTTTCTTAGGGAAGTGAAGATCAGTGAAGACAAGAGACCCACAGGCGTTGTACAAGCTAGCTGTACCAGCAAGACAAACTCTGTCTCTGTCCCTCTGTGGAGTCCTATTTATACCCTCCAAACATCACATATCCTCCATGCCTCAGCACGTCTTGTCTTAGCGCATATTTTGCCTCAGCGTGGCTCCTGCCTCAGCGCGTGCATCCAATCAGCCCGAGTCCTTGAAAGCAGCAACGAACTGCGGCACACCACCAGGAGTTTCTCTCTATGGAGTCCCAACAAATGCAGCTCAACTACACAATGAAAGACAGACCAACACATGCGTGTTGTCAGCAAAGAGTCCTTCATCACGAGTCCTTTCATGTGCTTGCATTAGCAAAACATCCTCTCTTCTGCTTCAGTGAAATGGTCTTTCACGAGTCCGCCTTAGCCGTTCACACCTGGGTCCACTCCCGCTAAACATTTCTTCACATGTTTGCCCCAGCAAAACACAAGACAATCAGCTTTCCAAAGAACTCTCCAGATCATCTATAAAGCTCTCCAGAGCCTGGGCTAAAATGTTCTACCAGGACTGAAATAACTCAGACCTTTGGGGGACTTCTCTTCTTCCCTTCCTTCCTTCTTTCCTTCCTTCCTTCCTTCTTTCCTTCCTTGAGCGACCCATCTTGTTTCATTCTCATTCCGCTTCATGTGAAAATGAAGATCTGGGTTTCTATCTTTTAAAACATGTATTATTTAATGTTATGTGTGTGAGTGTTGTGTCTGTATGTATAGCTGTACACCACATGCGTGCCTGTTGTTGTAGAGGCCAGAGGGGTATTGGATCTCCTGGGACTGGAGTTACAGACGGCTGTGACCCACCATGTGGATGCCAAACATGGAACCTGAACCCTCTGAAGAGTAGCCAGTGCTCTTAACTGTCGATCCATCTTTCCAGCCACCCCACTCCGTTTTTCAGACAAGTTTCATATAGACCAGGTTAGCACAAAATATGATATGTAGCTGATGCTGCTCTTGGTCTCTGATCCTTCCCCTTGTACCTCCCAAATACTAGAATCACAAGCATGTACCATATGCCTTGTTTGTACCTAGTTAGAGCTCAAGGCCAGGGCCTTGTGCGAGCGAGGTAAACACACAAACTGGGCTATACCCCCAGCCCTGAGTTCCTGTCTTTCTCGAAAGCATCTTCCAAAACATTCCACTCTTAATAGTGGGAGAAACTACTGGGTTCTGCTTGACTAATCTCAGGTGAGGTCTGGAGCCTTTGAGATGATGGACAAGTGGTGGCCCAGCCCTGCATGGATGCTCTGGACAGCTGGGACTCCTTGCCCCTTGGGACTGAGCAGACAGCATTTGATTTCCCCCTAGGTAACCCTGGGAGGAGGAATACTTGCCTCCCTGCCTCCAATCCTGTTTTCCTTCACCCCTAATCCCAGTGGGGACTTCAGAGGACCTAAGAGATGAAGAAAAAGTATCCCCACCATGCCTAAAAAAAAGAACATGTCATTTAAACTTGATCACATTTCGACAATGTCTTTGCAGATTAGAGGCTGAAGCTACTTTTGGCACAAGTTTTGGGAAAGAGCTGCAGGTAAGGGCATGAAGGTATCAGAGTTCATTCACACTCTGGACCAGAGCACAACTCTGCAGTCACAAAGCGCCCAGGGAAGTGAAGCAGCTCTCTGCCTTGCATCTCTGTGAGCTAGAGGAGGGGCCGCTCAACACCTCCCCGGCCTCAAGATGCAGTTTCAGTGCAAATATGTGTGTCAGGGTGGAGTTCATGCAGATAGATATCATTAATTATTAAGGAATAATAAGACTAGGAAAGCTCCAACATTCCAATGTAGAATTTTGATAATTCACCAAAGAAATACTGGTATTTTAGTTAGGGGGAGGTGGGGTGGTAGTCACCTAGTGACAACTTTATCCATATCCTTGGGAAACTGCAATGACATCATTAGATCCACTCCAACTTAAGTCAGCTCCATGCCAGGGACTGAACCTATAGCCTCCTGCATGGGAGAAGAATTTGCTACCACTGAGCTATGTCTCAGCAAGATGGATCCTACCACTGGGCTGCAGGAAGAACTCAAGGACAGGCCTGGGCTTGTTCAACGTTGGCAGCTCATCTGGGGCTTTGTGGCTGTCCCATGATGCCTCAGCCAGAACACATTCCAGAGAGCAAGTTAGCAAAGCACGGTCAGGCTTCCTCGGTCCCCGCTGGCTGATGAGGAGCAGGCTTTGTCCTAGGTCTTTCCCTATTTTCTTCCCTGGAGTCAGTTCTGTCAGAGGAGACCTAGAGGAGTTGTCTTAGCAGAGAATGGGGACAGGAAAGTGACTCACTCAGTGGGTAAAATACAACCACGAAGACCTGTGTTTGATTCCCAGAACCTACATACACTGGGCACAGTGGCACATATGTATAATCCCAGCCCTAGGGAAAGGGATCCTGGAGAGATCCTGATTCAGAAAGCAAGGCAGAAAGGGACTAAGGGAGGTACCCAAAATATGCTGACCCCCACACATGCAGTCACATGTACACACACACACACACTAGCACACATGTGGGGGGGTTGGGGGGAGGGGAATCTCATAGATGTTTGCCTTGACATTCTAATGGCCTCTTCTATTCCCACAAGACTTCTGTGTTTTCAGGAGACAGCCAGGACATGAGCAATGGCCTCCTGACCAAAAAAGAGGCAGTGATCTGTGATGACTAGTCTTGGTTGTCAACTTGACTACATCTGGAATTAACTAAAACACAAGCAGCTGGTATACCAGCAAGGTATATATTTTTTTAATTAATTAAATCATTTGAAGTGGGCAGACCCACGTTTTAAAAAAGTTTATTTACTTATTTGGGTACACTGTAGCTGTCCTCAGACACACCAGAAGAGGGCATCGCATCCCATTACAGATGGTTGTGAGCTGCCATGTCATTGCTGGGAATTGAACTCAGGACCTCTGGAAAAGCAGTCGGTGCCCTTAACCATTGAGCCATCTCTCCAGCCTCAGCAGACCCACTTTTACTCTGGATATTTTGGGTTGGAAAAATACACCTTTAAGCCAGATCTGTTGAGGTGAGAAGATCCGCCTTTAATCTGGGCCACACCTTCTGCTGGCAGCCAGTATAAAGGACTCGGAAGAAGGACATTTGCTCTGTGCCGGCTTGTTCTTGCCCTTGCTCTCTCACTGGCGAGTTCTTTTTGTCACTGGCATTAGCTGTACATTCCTTTAGACAGAGTCAGACCTTTCAAAAGTCAGAGTTTCATCATGTTGCTGTGATTAAAAAGAAACGCAACACAAAAAGTATGTAACGTTTATGTATGAAATTGTCACAATGAAATCTATTAGTCTGGATAATTAAAATCCATTAGTCTGGATAATTAAAATGCTGTAATAATAAAAAAAGAGGATATGAAACAGGAAATTAGCCGGTGGTATCAATCTGGTTCTGAGTTTTGAAACTTTTTTTTTCTTTTAGATAATTCATCTGTTCAAGAAAATTACTCCAGCTAGCAGGAGTAGAAGGAATCAGATTTTAGCTTCTTCTCTCTGATGTTTAAGAAATAATGACTATAGTTTCTAGAAGAAACATCCAAGGCAGAGTGAGGATTTAAATTGTTATTACTTTATTTATTACGTGTGCACCTGTATGTCAGGGGAGTGGTGCCCAGGCCACGGTGACACAGCACACGTGTAGAGGTCAGAGTATAGCTTCTCTCCTACTATGTGGGACCTGGGGATCCAACTCGGGTCATCAGCATGGCGACAAAGTACCTTTACTTGCTGAGTCATCTCTTTGGCTCAGGATAAGAATTTTAGTGTTTACTTTACGGGTCGAGTAATGGGTTAGAGGAGAGTTTAATATCTCAACTATTTTAAACCTTTAAGCTTCTGTGTACCCAGCCAGTCATGTCTTGATCTTTGGTAATGAAGCTTTAGACTCAGGCAGTTTATTTTGGGGGGAAAAAAAACTTTAAGTTCTTTTAAGTCCAGTCCAACTTGCATTGAAATACTACTTCTGCTGGATATGGTGATAAATGTTTGTAATCTCACTTGTGAGCAGTAAGGGAGACTGAAGCCGGGGCAGGGGGATTGTCATGAGTTCAAGGCCAGCCTTGGTTGCATATGTAAGACCCAGTACCAAGAAGCAACAACAACAACAACAAAAAATCCCTAAAATGTTGTTCCCACACATTGAAACAAAATGAGTATTCCACTGATATCCTCTTGGGAATATGTGGAGTCTTTGAGAGTGGCAGACCCCAAAGCAGGAGATGAAATCAAAAGCAAAAACACGAGTTGAAGGAAGTCTCAGGGCACCAGGAAGCACCTTGAGCTTCTTCCTGCTCAGGTAGCCCTGGGCCTGCTGACCAGGGACATACAGGTCACTTGGCATGAACCTGGCCTGTCTTTGAAGATTAGTACAAGAGCCTTCACAACCAGACCCGAGAAAGGGGCCTCTTAGGGCATCCTCTGGTATAAGAGAATCCACTCAGAATGGTGACCAGGGCCTGGGAAGGTCCTTTCTCAGCAAAAACATCCTTTGCCAGGAGCTAAGTGGCTCTCTCCCTCCATGGCTCACTATCGCCCCAGTGAGGTAGAGCTGCGAACTGCATGAACATCCTGCAATGGTGTGTGTGTCTGTGTGTGTGTGTGTCTGTCTGTGTATGTGTGTGTATTGGTGTGTATCTGCAAGTGTGTGTGCATGTGTGTGTGTGCGTCTCTCTCTCTCTCTCTCTCTCTCTCTCTCTCTCTCTCTCTCTCTGTGTGTGTGTGTGTGTGTGTGTATCAGGTGCCTTCTATCACTGTCCACCTTATTTTTTGAGACAGGGCCCCTCACTGAACCTGGAGCTCACTGATTGGCTAGACTGGCAGGCCGGCAAGCCCCAGAGGCCCCTTCTGTCTCTCCCTCCACAGCACTGGGATTGCAGCTATGAACTCTTATGAAGCTTTTCTTCGTGGGAGTACTGGGGGCCAATTCAGGTGTTCGTGCTTATGTAACAAACACTATACCAACTGAGCCATCTCCCAAGTCCTGGAACCTTTCTGCCAGCCAGCTGTACCAGATGTGCCAGGGCGAGCCATGTCCCGGCTGTCCGGGTCTCTGCGGCTAGCTCTCACTCTCTCTTCCCTACTTGCTCCTTGGCTGGCTATCTTCCGGGCCTCAGCAGATCCCGCTCTGAGGATCAGGACACTAATCATCTGAATGACATGCAGACCCAGCTCTGGCCCTGGGTTGCTTCCTGTGACTACTAGAACATCACCAGGAGTAGCTTGAGTTAGGAGTGGGCAGGTGTCAGCAAAAAGAGAGCCAGTCTAGAACTCAGACAAGGAAATTGTCCTTCCTGTGTGACCTCGGACAGACCAGACAACCTCTGTAGCTACACGACTCCCCAGTACACTAATATTTATCAACCCCATGTATACTCAGCACCACGCCTTGCACATGACACATGCTCACTTATGAGTCTCACGTAGTGCTGGAGCCTGAACCCTTGGGTCCCTCCAAAAGTCATGTGTTGGAACCACAGCCCCAATGTGATCTGATCCAGAGGGGTAGCCTGTGAAACTTAAGTCTTGGGGGTTCTGATGATGACAGCAACGGTAACGATGGTGGTGGTGATGATATGGTGGTGGAGGTTGGTGGTGATGTTGGGTGATGATCATGATGACGATACTGGCGATGATAATTGATTCTGGGGGAATTTGACAACTTAGTGCAAGTATACACACAGTTTGGCGTCTCAGTGTCGTGACCTTGCTCACCTAGAAAATCGAAGAAATAAACATCCTTCCTCCAAGAGGGAGGGACAGGATGACCTTCCTGCGAGGCCAGAGTCTTCTTGCCTCTGTCCTCTGTCTCCATCTGTAAGTGTGACAGCAAAGGCTATGTTGTCCCCTCTGTCTTAAGAGGGGGAGGGGGTGACAAATGAACCACATGACACGGACTCGCACAGCCACCCTTCCTCTGGAGACCACAGAGCAGCCGGTTATTTTCCTGGGAAACAACCCTATCCAGCAGACATCTGTTACTCGGAGACGATTTGTATGCCATAACAGTTTAAAAAACAGGGTTTCGATGCTTAAATAAGAAGAAAACAGTTTGCCTACGTTGCAAAACAGTAATACAAACTGAGCCAGAATCAGCACAAGGGAAACATTTATCTTCTATCTAATCTCCAAACAAGACTTCGGGGGAATAGTGTGTAATTATGTTTATTGGCATGGGAAGGCATTCACTATATATCACTAAGGGGGAAAAAAACCCACTGTTTGTAAACATGAAACTAGACTTTTGGAAGGGGCATTGGCTCTGCCCCAGGGCAGGAGCTGGGTTCCCCATTTGTGCCCTGCAGACCAAAAGGAAGACGGATCCAAGACTGTGTGTCCTTAAAAAACAGTACACTTTTCCATCTTCGTGTGTGTGTGTGTGTGTGTGTGTGTGTGTGTGTGTAGAAGCCAGAGAAACAGGATACATTTTTTTTCATGTGTATAAATATGTGCACATGTGTATGGAGACCAGAAGTCAACTTTAGAGACCATTCTTCAGGTACCATCCACCATATTTTTTCCATAGTGTCTTCCTCTGGCTTGGAATTCAACAAGTAGGCTAGGAATGGTGAGCCCCAGAAACTCATGTCTCCATTTTCCCAGCTGAAATTAGGATTCCAAGTGTGCAGTGCCACCTGGCTTTTTGATGTGAGCTCTGGGATCAGATTCAGGTTCTCGTGCTTGCAGGGCAAGCAAGCATTTGGCAAACTAAACCATCTCCCCAGCTTCCAGAGACATGTTTACTAAACAGAATAGCCAAGCTTTGCTTGAGCCGGAAGCTGGCCCAGTTTGGTACAAAGAAATGTCTTGAATTGCCACCTCCTGAAGACCTGATTCTGGTTCTGGTGCTCCTGGGTAGAGCTCTAGAAACCTGTGAAGGGCTTATCAATCCTGAGTATCAGTTCCCCACAGAGCCCAGGAGAATCACAGCTGCTGTGGTGTGGTGTCTCCTGTGACGTGGGAGGAGAGTGTGGAGGGATGACCTTCTGATTCTCGAATCTGTACTGCTATGTCAGTGACATGAGCTATGAGTGAGACAGATTGAAATTTCAGATCCAAGCCCCTTCTGTACTCATACACTCAGCCCAGGGAACATCTTCTCTGTGACCAGTGTCAGAGTGTCACACAGTGAGCTGACCACTGCATTCACCAGGAATCAGACCTGGTCCCTGCCCCTCGGGAGACAGAAATGGAAAAAGTAAAGGGAAGCCAGGAGAAGCCCAAAGTAAGGGGGTGATTCAAGGGTCTCCCAGGAGCTGGCAGTCAGCCTGAGGCTTGATGCATGGGAACAAAAGGGTGTACAAGGTCAAGAGGTGGCTACCCTCAGCAGAGGGGGGTATCCTGCAAAGGCTGCCAAAAAGTAGCACGTGCAGATCGGACACAAGGTCCGAGGGGCTTGGAAGGATGAGCCTTGGGGAATGCAGAAGGTAAAGTACAAATGAACTCTCTGGTCTTGCAGCCCCAAGGCCACAGTTGTGACCTGGATTTTCATTCCTAGGAGGAACCTGAAGGAGACTCAGGCAGGGTGAGTGAGCACATAGCACATCTGCCAAGTTTGTGCTTCTAACAGATGCTGGGCAAAATGGGGGTTCGGGAAGCTAGAGCAGCCATTGGTCAGGAACAAGGCTGCCGGATCAGGACTGTACCAGTGGAGACAGAGCACAGTGGGTCTGGAAGAGAGTCTAGAGGACTCGGGCTTTCAAGCATGAAGACCCAAGTTCGGATCCCCAGCACCCACATAAACACCAGACGTGGTGGCTGCACTTGTAAGCCCAGTGCTGGAGAAGCAGGAACAAAAAAAAAAAAAAAAAATGACAAGGTAGGGAGCAAACTGAGCAGAGTCGAATCCTGGCCTCTCCACGGGCATGCACACCTCCACACATAAACACACAAGTGTGTACCCAAAAAGAAAGAAAGAAAGAGAGAAAGAAAACAAAAAAACAAAACCTGGAAATGACTCAGGGACATGCCACATATGCCTCTGTCTTTTGGCTTTGTGAGAATCTGAAAATGGCTGCCCCTCTAGGTGGCTGCAGCTTTGAGACCACCCCTCCAGTCCAGCCCTTAGCACAATCACCACCTACACAGCCCTCATCCAGAGGCTCCCACAAGAGGGACCCAGAGCTTTCCCTGTGACTCTGAACTCACAGCATGAGTGAGACTCCTATGAGAGGTCAATTCATCTCCTCTTGGTTAGAGACCATCTCAGCATCCGAGTTTCTTTGTGCCCCTGCTAGCCATCCGCCTCTGCCTCGTTCAGAGAGACGATTAAAAATGAGCCCCCTGAAAGCTAATGGTATGAGACCAAGCAGCACTTAAGTGACCATCCGCAGGCCAAATGAAAGCAAATTGTAGCGGATGTGAATCCGGACTGAGCTCTGTGCTTGCCTAACAGTTTGCAAAGCGGATAAACAAAGTGTTCCTCACGTGGCAGAGTGGAGCCTGGGAGCTAGCTATCAATTAGTCAGCTTCTAACTCTGTGACACAGGGCAGGATGCATATCCACGTCCCTGTCGGCACAGCTGTGGGAAGCCCCTTTGCTCTTCCTCATCTGAGGCTGGAATGGAAAGCTCATCCCAAGAAGAACAGAGCTTACCCACCACTGTGCACCTGAAGCTTTGCTTCTCTGCTTAACACCCCCAGTACAACACAGCCTGTGAGTCTTGGGACCGAGTGCAATCTGTCCGTCATGTCCCATCATCTTTGGGGCCAGTTGCATCCCTACCTGACCAGCTGCATCAACCCTTTTCTCCTATGGCATTCACATTGTACCCATTATTGGACCCAGGATGTATATATAGTAGATGCTCATTAAACTCCTGTTGGGTAAGAAATGAGCATGTTTGCCAAAAGGTCAGCATTCACCCCAGCCCAGCTTTGCAAAGGTTCTGTTCAGTGAGGAGATGGGCCTAAAGAGAGCTGGGTCAGAAGACAGGCATGGCTTCACCCCCAGATTCTGCCCCCTCGCAAACATGTGTTTGTAAGGATCTGTTGATCCACTTGGTTGGTGTTCTCACACCAAGTCTCTTTGGGGAGGAGGCTGAGAGAAGGAAGCTCCAGTGGTTCCTGTCACCACTAGAAAGGAGTCTGCACTGGGAAAGCCCAGCAGGAGTGTGAGATAGCTCCCAGGTGAGGGCACTTCCTGTAAGCCTGCCTGAGCTCAGTTCCTGGGACCCATGTGGTGGGAGGCGGGAAGTACCTTCGGCAAGCTGTCTTCTGATCTATATATGTGTGCTATCATACACACACACACACACACACACACACACACACACACACACACAATTCTAACAATAAAGGCAGACAGTACAGAAGCCTCAGGGAGGAAACCACGATGGCTTACTCTCAGAAAGCCAGTCAGGGCAGCGGAGGGCTAGAGAAGAGGGATGATGGGTGTCCCCGGGCCAGTGTTCTCTGCGGGTGGGAAACGGAGATGAGGGTGCACCCTGGGAATGAGCAGGTGGCAGGCGCATGTGAGTGGCCTGAGAGAGAGGGAGCCTGTGAGCCACCAGAGACGATGCCATTCACTGCCCGAGGCATCAGCAGAGCAAGATTTTAAACAGATGCCCAGGCGAAGGCAGCAAAATGTACCCGTGGCCTGCAGGCTGCGTCCGGAGGTCTCTGGAGACCGTCGTACTAAGCATGACTTTGTGTTCTGTGGCTGTGGTATCTGGACCCTTAATGACTTTAGGCGGTTCCTCCCAGAGCTAACCAGTTTCTAGGCTATAAGCAACTGGATCGCATGCTTCGTTCACAAAGCAGCGTGTTGGAGCATACCAACGACACCAAACCTGTGTCATGTTCTCTCATGCTGAGCTACTGTCTCCCTGTCCTCACCGCCCCATGGCCAGGTACAAGATAACTGGGGACAGTCATATCAGAAGCCTAGTAAAAGTATGCAGATTGACCAAATGTCCTGGCCTTGCCTGCCCTACCCAAGGAATGACAACAAAGGCTCCTTCCACAACCCTCCTTGTCCTGCCTCCAGATGGCACCCTGGTGTAGCCACGACTGTGCACCCCTCCTCTTAGGAGCTGTGTGCAGCCAAATCTCTCCAGGAGTAGCCGGCTTCTGGCTTGTTGGTCTCCCTAGACCAGAAGAAGGAGAAAGAGGAGGAGGAGGAGGAGAAGCTATATCCATAGATTTCAATGGTGTGAGAATTGTCACGGTAGTTTATCCACCTGCCCTCCCCCCCAGTCTTAACATCTAACAATCCTCAGTACGTTGCTGACCTAGTTTAAATACTAATCAGTGGATGGACGGACGGACGGATGATGGGTCAGTGACTGGAGGGATGATAGATGGGTGGGGAAGGGTGGCGGGTGGATGGGAGAAGGGGGAATGGATTGAATAGACAAACAGAAAAATAAAAGCGAGAGGCTGGATAGAAGCATTTCTTTGGCTGCATGGATCCCTGCATTTCAGTCTCGCTGCAACTGCTTCTGCAGGTACAGGATTCTGTATGTACCTAAGTTTGGTGTAAATTCTGGTGGTCCAGCAGTGAGTAGAGGGGACATGAGGGAGGGTGCTTTTGTCCTTCTTCACAAGGACAGCCTGCTGGCTTCCTTTGGTTAGAGTCCCCTTATTCCATCTAGTGTCTTCTAAAATGTCTCTGAACCCAGTGGTGTAAAGGGAAAAGTCAGCATGAGGCCTCCAGCTACCCTGGTCACTGCCTATGGTGGGCTTTCTGAACCATTCTGGCCTGGAACCGTGTTTCCTCAGTGATGCAGAGTGTCCGTGTGCACGGCCCTGGCCAGCCACGCAAAGGAATAGTTGGAGGACCTGTAGTGTTGACTCTCACTCTTTAGGATGCTCTGGTCTCCTCTGCTTATGGTAACTATATGGCTCGGAGAACAGGGTCCTCAAGTGTCTCTTGGTATCTTCCTTCAGTCCCAGGCTCTAGAGATAGGCAGAGGGGCACCCACAGGAGGTATGTGCCTGAGGGATTCGTAACAGCCTGGGCTTGTGATTGCCAGGAGGTGCTCAGTGGCTGCTCCATCCTCATCACAGAATAGCTTACCAAAGGCCATTCGTTCCTCCCCAAGGACCAAGAGGAAAGGGAGGGAGCAGCCAGCAGACAGGGCAAGTTCACCAGGGGGTTCTCATCAGGGTGTACTTTAATGGCTTACCAGAGATGTTGGGCCACCATAATTCCTTTGGGTTTTGTGTTTTTTGAATATTTATTTATATATTTTTAAAGATTTCTTTTTATTTTATATGTATGAGTGTTTTGCCTGCCTTGGTATGTGCTCCATGCACCTGCAGTTCCCACAGAGGCCAGAAGAGGGCATTAGATCCTTTGCAACTGGAGTTATAAACAGCTGTGAGCTACCTTGTGGTTGTTGGGAATGGAACCCCGGTCCTTTGGAAAAGCAGCAAATGTTTTAAACCACTGAGCTATCTCTCTTGATTGTTTTGTGAAGCAGATTTTTCACTGTGTATTCCTGGCTAGCCTCAACTTTATATATAGACCAGGGTGGCCTTGAACTCACCAAGATCCACCCTACCTTTGCCTCCCAAGAGCTGAGATTACAACATGCATGGCCATTATAATCTTAAAAAGTACCTCACCTGTCTCTCAAGTGTCCTGGTTTAAGTGACAAGTCACATAGTTACCTCAGTAGAAGGAGATTCTGCTTGAGTCAGGAGGCCAATAAGCAAGGGAGGCTGCTGTGTTGTGGGTACCAATGAGAGCCAGCAAACATGCTGGGGATGGTCTAGCAGCAGTGCTGGGCTGCCAGTGGTGTGGGCACCAGGGATCTGAGCCCGATCTGGGACCTTAAAAGTGTCACTATAACAGAAGAGCGACCTAGGGTGGTTGGAACCCACTGGTCACTCTCAGTCTCTACCCAGCTGCATCGGGCTTCTTTATAATTAGACCAGGCTAGCCTTCAGCAGAAGGTACAGGGTTGGTTTGTCCCTCGGTGAATGAAGGGGAAGGGGACAGCCCATCAACACTGAGGTCCTAACAGACACCACCCGGAGCAGCCATCACCCATGGACAGTTTCTCTTTTGATTTCTCCCTGGCTGAGACTGTGTTTCTGTGGAGATGATCTTTAAATATGTGTTGCTTGAAATGCCACAGATTAAGGACCCAGGACCCCCACGTGAGAAATAATAGCCTTTTGCTAATGTGGTCATTCGATCCCCTAGATCATTAGCAGCTGTCAGAGATTTGCTTTAGACATACTGAACTTCTCTCGAGAACTATTTGACCCCAGAACAATCCATAAACAATACCCACCACCCCTGTGATTGTCAGACCAACTTGATCATTAGCCAAAAGGGTCTGTGGACACGCAAAGCCCAAGCAGGAAGGGCAGGGCGAAAGTCACAAAATAGAGGAGGCTAAAGACTTCATCTGTAGCCTCATGAGAGCTTTAATCAGGATTAAAGGCTCTGAGTATCCAGTGTTGGAGGAATCTTATGGGTTTTGTGAACTGAAACTTCAAAGCTACTTTTGTTTTTAAGGGGAGATTAGCTATCATGCAGGAGTTACTGGGCAAACAGTTAATAAAATACATATCCCGAGGGAAGGCCTTGCACACTTCAGTCCTCAAACACAACAAAGCAATGACATCTTGAACAGTTCTGAAAGTCCATCCCTCCGCTCCATGGGGGTGAGGGGTTCAGCTTATGTGTTGTAGATTCTGGAGGCTCGCTTAGCTGCGGTTTGGGCGTCCGGAGGATCCTCTTCCTCTTCCTCGGTCCGCTTATGCTTCAGAAACAAGTCAGACTTCAAGAAGCGGCTGTAGCTGTCATACTTCATGAGATTGAAGATCTAAAGAGGAAAGAGAAGAGTCTGATGCCAGCCACCAACACAGACTATAAGTCACTCTGCCAAACACCGACCATGGGCTGAAGAATCACACACACACACACACACACACACACACACACACACACACACACAAATCCATGCTAGTGTAGGACCCAAGAGATGGCTCAGCAAGTAAAAGTGCTTGCCACGGAAGCCTGATGACCTGAGTTCGATCCCCAGAACCCACAGTAGAGAGAGAATTGACTCTCAAAAGTTGTCCTCCAGCCTCCACCCACATGCCATGGCATGCACCTGCCCATACTGACAGACACGCACGTGTGCACACACAGATAAGAACACGAGAACAACAGTAACAACACTTGGTGTAGGGCTGTACTGAGCAAGGCAGACTTACTGTATGTTATTGATCATCGTGTAATAGCCTCAAGGGATTAGATTATAGCCTATAGATTAGATAATCACATGTACAAATACATCCTCTTTTCCCACAGAAGTTTAGATGCACACAGCCTGAATCATACCTTTGACTCACATGGTCCGATAAGAAACTTCTCTGGCTGTGTGTTGTGGCACATGCCAGTAAATTCCAGCCCCCAGGAGTCCAAGTTTAGCCTCGGCTACAAAGTGAATGTGAGTCCAGTCTGAGCTACATAAGACCTTGTCTCAGAAAAAAAAATCTTTTAAAAACCTGATATTTAGATCTAGTCAGGCAGATCTAATGAGGTAGAGGCCAGCCTTGTCCACAGAGCAAGTTCTAGGACAGCCAGGGCTATAGAGAGGAACCCTGTCTTGAGAATAAATAAATGAATAAGCCCAGTCAGTGTGGCATTGGAGACCTCAAACCTGTTACCAGGCCAAGAGACAAAGGGGGTGTGTCTAAGGCAAGGGAGGGAGTGTACGCACAATCTCTGTCAGGAGAAGCCCGGGACCAGGGCTCAGTTACAGAGAATGGGAGTCAGCAGCAGAGGCCCTGCACAGACAGACAGGTTGAGGTCTCTAGAAAGCAGTGATTCTGAGGTACATTGGGGCTGAGGGGACCCCTGATGGAGCCCAAGTCCTTGGGGCTAGAGAGAGCTTCACCTGCTGGCACACGCTCCAGGGGCTGTCTCACACAGAAGCCTCCTTCCTGTCTTTGGACCACATCCCCTGAATGTGGTCCACTGCTGCTTGCTTCCTTACCCTACAACGTGGAGAAAGGAAGGAAGGGCACATTCCCTGCTGCTGTAGAGAGTCATCTTTGCAAGGCATAGTCTGTCTGTCTGTCTGTCTGTCTGTCTGTCTGTCTGTCTGTTTGTCTGTCTCTCTCTCTCTCTCTCCCTCCCTCCCTCCCTCCCTCCCTCCCTCCCTCTCTCTCTCTCTCTCTCTCTCTCTCTCTCTCTCTCTCTCTCTCTCTCTCTCTCTCTTTCTCTGTGTCACTGTCTCTGTCTGTCTTTCCTTTAGATTAAAGGGCCACGAGGCACACCAGGGTGCCTTCTGATACTGGACTAGCTCAAATCTGGCCAAGTGAAATATTCCAAGTTGCCACTCACTGTCAGGTGGGGTTGTCAAATAGGTGGCAACATTCTGATATCTTGTAAACATGCTGGGGCTGGGCCTTGGGACACCTGCACTGGAGATGTTTCTTCAGAAAGGGTGGGAGCCTTCCATCTTTTGCCTTCATGCTCCCAAGAGGGCTGCAGGAGAACCAAACCTCCCATTTTGCAGACTACACCTCAGGGAACATTTGGCACATTGAGCTGCCCATAAACTGTTCAACCGGTGCCTGCCATTCCCCTGTGCCCGCTAGTCCCCCAGAGATATCCCCTCTCAGCCAAGCTCCGGAGTGGTTAGCTATTTTGTATCAATTTTGTAATCTTTAAGAGGTGAGTATAACTTGCTAGGGTTTGGATACATCACTTTGTAAAAAAAATATAACACCTCAGAAATTAAAAAATAACTTAGCAGCAGGGTGAGGAGGGTAAGGATAAGAGATGTGGTTCTCCTCCCTAGGTTTCCCACAAATGTGCTAAGCAGGTATCACCCGCCCCCTTCACCACTAGGCATCTTTCAGTCTTTCAAGAACATGGACCCCCAAGGGGGAAATTACATGTGCTCACCTGCCTCAGAATCCAGGACAAGTGCTCCAGGTGTGACTAGTGGAGCCAGTTCTATGAAGAACTTTCCTGGCATGTAGTCCTATACCCTCTCCCTCTGTCACTTCCCCCGGGTCCCTGCATGCATCCCTATACCCCCTTTCTATCACTTCCCTAGGTCTCTGGCATGCAGCCCTATACACTGCCCGCCCCCAAGCCTGTCACTTCCTCAGGTCCCTAGCAAAGCCAACCAGCACCAGAAGCAGAGGTAGGGCCTCTCATCTGAAGCCTCTGTGGGTGGGAGAGGAGTATCCTGTTTGCCTTCTGTAACTCTGAGGCTCACACCTCAGAGAGAAGAGACGGGGTGTGCTGGGGCACCCAGGGTGTGCGGAGGTGGGAGACTGAATCAGGACTGCTGCCTCATTTGGAGCTGAAACTCACACGCCACAGGCTTTTCTTTCCTCCACCAACTCAGCTCTTGAATGTAAACTATTCTACTTTTTTTTTTTAAGCATTTATGGGCTGGAGAGATGGCTGGCTCAGCCCTTAAGAGCACTTGTTGATCTTGCAGATGACCCAGGTTCGATTCCCAGCATCCACGTGGTAACTCACAATGAAGTGTTTGTCTCCTTATTGTGGGTTTGGGTAGAGAAGACCGGAGTGTGGGCACACATGTACCTACGTCAGAGGGCAACTCTGGGGAACTGGTTCTCTGCTTCCACCACAGGATCCAAGGATCCAACTTAAGTCTGTGTCACAAAGGCTCCCACCTACTGAGTCATCTTGCTGGCACCACCACAAAATTTATCAAGGGCAAAGGGCCATTTCCCTGTGGTGGGCAGGTGTGAAACGCCCAGCCAGCCCCCAAGTCCTTGGGCTGTGGTTTCCAGATGTCTGTCTCTTGTCTCCTCTGGGTGCCAGAGGGACTGGAAAGCCGCTGTGGGCAGCAGGCCCAGGAAGACTTCATCTTCCTGGATATCTGCATGACATCCATGCAGAGAGCAGCTTCCCACTGCTGCTGACAAAGTTCGAGCCTAGGAGTGCGTGTCCCTGGGAACATCCACCATAGAGCCCCTCGTGGGTGATGTGTGAAGAGCATGCAGAGACTGACCACGAGCCCTTCCGGAGTGACAGCCTACCACAGGGTAAAAGCCACGAAGGAGCCTAGCATGTGTTTCCCATGTGTTCTTCAGACATTCAAGTGAGGACCAGCATTGCTGAGAGGTCCTGTGACCACACACTCCAGGCATCCGATAGAGCATTCTCCCATGACACTATCACAAGGCCCTGGGGATTGTGGCTTCACAGAGGAAGAAAACAGGGCCCTGTGGCTAGCGCTCGCTGGATGGCAAGGTCTGTTCCACTCTCTGGCGAAACAGAACCAGAGACAACTTTCCCCCATAGTTCTGGAGGCCGGGTTCTGAGGTCAAACTAACAGAGAGCTGATTTCTTCCAGGGTGTCTCTCTGTGTCACAGGCCATCCCTGTGTATGTTGTATAAGAACACAGGGCCCACAAGATGGCCCAGCAGATGACGGGCAGATGAGGCTACTAGCCATGAGAGCCTGCTACCTAGAATTTGATTTCCGGACTTCACATAAACATGGAAAGAGAAAAACAACTCCTCAGAGTTGTCCTCTGACCACCACATACATATATGTTGCCTTTTTCACACACATACACAGACACAACATACATGCATCCACACACGTGCACACATACACATAACACACATGCACAAATACACACACAACACACGTGTACACATACACTACTTTAAAATGTAAAGAAAAAAATACTTGTCACTTTGGATCAGGGCCCAGTCATATGAGCTCATTTAACTTAATTACCCTTTCTAAGCCCCCGTCTCCAGACACAGCCACATCCCAGAGGACAGTAAAGTCAGAATTTCCAAAAAAGAAAAGAAAAAAAGAAAGAAAAAAGTCAGGATTTCCTCATATAAAGTGGGACAGGACAAAAGTCAGCCCATAAGGGACAGACAGGAAGCCAAGCCTGGCAAACTACCTACCTCTCCATCCCATACACCTAACCTGCTGTGTGCCCCTGTGTGCAGAACACTATTCAGTCATTAAAAATAAGGTCTGGGGGCCAGTGAGAGGTTTCCGATGTAAAGACACTTGACACTCAAGCCTGGTAGGCTGACCGCATGTGGCTGTCACTCCACGTGGTAGAAGGAGAGAACCAACTCCTGTAAGCTGCCCTGGCTCTAACATATGTGCTATGGCATGTGTGCTCCCCGCCCCTTGAAGAAATAAGTACATGTTAAAGTCTACATGATGAGTAGTGCTTGGAATGGAGAGGCAGGAGGATCGTAAGTTCAAGACCAACCTGTGCCACACATGCTCCAGGTCAGCCTTCACTTACATGGGAAAACAGAAAAAAAAAAAAAAAAAAAAAAAAAACAACAAAGAAAAAAACCAAGAGAGAGAGAGAGAGAGAGAGAGAGAGAGAGAGAGAGAAGTAAGATTTGCAAAGAGTTAGACACAGAAACTTGTCCATAAGCATTAAGTGATTGAATATTTAATCTCAAAATGTACCAAATTTTAACCCCTGATCACAAATATGTCAGAGGGAAAGGAATAGTCGTAAAGGCAGCAGGTTAGTGGCATCTTCAACAATATATCTCTACCTAGAACCTCGAAATGGGACCGTATTTAGAAACAGATCTGGTGATAGCTATCAAGCTGAAATCACCCTACAGGGTGGGGGACCCAGATCCAAAGAGGCAGGACACACAGAGAGGCTGAGAAAGAAGGAAGATGTCTGACAACGGTGACAGAGAACAGGAGTGACATGGGCACAGCCTACGAACTCCAAAGGTGACGAGCAGGTGACGGGCAGGGACTGACCAGAAGCTGGGACTACCGCAAGTTCCTCTTCTAGGCCCTTCATCGGGACCCCGACTCTGCCCACGGCTGATTTCAGATTCCTAGTCTCCTAGATGTGCAAGAAGTGTTTGCTGTTTGAAAATGTATGAGACCGACCACTGGGAAACTGCTAAAACAGAAGCACAGACGTGAGCCCCCAGATCTGAAGACCTGCAGTGCACGGCCTAGCTGCTCCTGAGCCTCAGCTCAACAAGAAATGATCTGGCCCCAGGATCTCAGTTGGTTCTATAAATCCAGGCCTCTGACAGGCAAAGGTGACCGGGACCCAAACATGTGGTCAGAATCCTAGACGTCTGCAGGAAAGAGGAGAAAATGGAAACAACTCAGGGGAGAAAGAGGAAGAAGGCCTTTGAGCATGAGATTTGTCTCCAGCAGGCGGCAAAGCAGAAAAATCGTGAGTAGGCAGCTGGGCTGCTTCCGGGATTTTTTTTTTTTTTTTTTGGCCAGGACAGATGTAGCTTAGCAAAGCTCCTGGTTTGCAAGCCCCACATCTGCATGCCTGCATTATAAACTGTTTAGCCTGTTACCTGGGATCCCCTGCTGCAGACTGGGAGGAAAAAGTGAAGGCAAATCCTGCGCCTGCACAACTGTGCCCTGTGCCTTGCTTCCAGTGCAGAGGCCCTACATCACCCAAACACCCACTATACCTCCTCAAATCTCAGTTGGGCCTGCAATGGAGACGCCAGGGGGAAAAGCACCTTTGCAGTACCCAGCAGGCTGCTGTGGGGAAGGAAGGCCTCCCCAGAAGCACTCAGCCTCAGAACAATGGACACTCCGGTAATCCACTGCCGCCATCCACTGCATTTTGAGCCTGATAAATATTTGATCACTCAGAATCAAGTACATTAGAACTAAACGAAATACCCACCTCCCTTCTTTTCTGGTTACTTCAACCCACAGAAGGAGAAACTATCTAAACCCTTCGATGTCACAGAAAGTTTGGTAATGGGATTTCTCTGACTAGTCATTCTAGAACATTCCCTCCCCTGAACTCTGTCTCTCTGTGTCTCTATCTCCTTCCTCCTTGTGCCTAGATTACAGATCTGATTACTAGTTGTATGAATATAGAACCGAGAGGAAAGGAACCCCCTGCCTACACCTCTCCAGTGATTAGTGGGTGCGGCAAGCTGACGTGCCCACCCTGTGAATGGAGGGAGATCCTTCTCTGTCTTCTGAAGAAGGAGTGCGGTGCACCCAGGAGGTCTGTGGGTAGCTAGCAGATGGTGGGACAGTGACAAGTAGAGACTGCAGACCCTGCGTTTAAGCATGAACAGGCCACTAGGAAGGTTTAGTTCATCTGGACAGCACTTTAGTTCATAGACATAGACTAGGGGTAGTGAATGTGCCAAGGGTGGGATCAGAACTCCAAGAGCACCAGAAATGGAGTCAAAAAGACCCTCTGCATAAGGCAATATATCTTCCCTCAGTGTGGACTCTCCAGTCTTCTCTGGAGTCTGGGAAGTTCAAGTTCAAAGTTCAATGTTTGTTCTGAATGTCTGCCATGACTCGGAATCTACTGCTTTTCTGGAATTTATCCATACCCCCCTCCCTGCCTGCCGAAGGTGTCTGACATATCAATGTGAGAGAACTGTTTGCTTTTGCCGGAACAAAACTTTAGCCCTCCCTGGAAACTGCTGCTCTCTGGACTGGGCTTGACCCGTAAGCCAGTGGCAGGCTACACCCTGGCTCTGATTAAAATCGCCAGCCACAGCCCAGACAGAGGGCCCTGGTGGTGCAGGGAAGCTCAGACTGAGGTCCTGTGTGGAGACACAGGGGAGCTGAGGTGAACTCAGGGTCACACTAAGAAACAGAACCCATGTGGAATCTGAGCCCCTACTTCCCTCTGCTGATAGCAGAAGACAACCTACCACACAGTGACCATGACCATGACTCTGAGCACAACATCCAGGAAGGGACCGGCTGAGACAGGGAAGGGGCAGAGGGCTAATGATAAGCCATGGTTAAAAAGCCAGGGCCAACAGTTGACCCTCTAGTGATAGAGGTCACTCCTCACTGAGTCATCTGCTCTTTCTAACCCAGCTAGGGCAGGACAGCCAGGGCTGGGCATCAGGGCCAAGGGACCCAACTTTCAAGATCAAACCTACTAGTGCAACTAACCTACCCGATGAAAAGCTAACCTCCAGTCAGGCAGTGGTAGCACACACCTGTAGTCCCGGCAGTCAGGAGGCAGAAGCAGGCACACCTCTGAGATTCAGGCCAGCCTGGTCTACAGAGTGAGTTCCAAGATAGCCAAAGCTACACAGAGAAACCCTGTCTTAAAAAACAAACAAAACCCACTCCCCCCCAAAAACACAGTAAATCTCAAAATCCCTCAGTTAAACTGGCACCAGGATCCAACAAGTCCCCTGACCTATCACTCAGTAGGGACACTGACCTTCCTGACACACAGCAACACCTGCCTTTGCACTGACCTCTCCTGGAACGCCCTGCCCCCCTGGTCTCCTCTTCCAGCACCTGCAGTCTTTCGGGTCTCTGGGCTCTGCAGGGACCCCAGGAGCACCTCCCAGATGCTCTAAACTCATCTCTTGGCTGTTGAGTTTCCTTCTTAGCATTTATCTCTGTCCTTGCAGATACACAGGAGCTGGGTTCCTTGCAGCACAAATAGCTCTTAGCAGAGTCACTGAAGTGACTGAAAGGAGCCACCTTCCTTCCTGCTTCTGCCTCCTTCGTTGCTTCCTGCTCAGCTCAGCCCCCAACTCTAGACTACAGTGCCCAAGAGATGCGCACAGCACAACCTCAACCCCTCCCGAGTTACTACTGGGCATACAGGCAAGCCAAACTTATAAATTCAATCAGAAAATCCTCTCTGCCCTTATTCCTCGGGGAACCTTCCCAGATAAGAGCGATAAGCCCCTAGTTCCTCGGGCTCTTGCTAATGTGTTTGCTAACACACACCTCGCACCCTTCACACGCCACACTGACCATCACTGGCTTTTGCTTGATGTCTTGAGTGTTGTTAGCTCACCAATCAAGTTAGCATCCTGTAGTACAGAGAAGCCTCTACTGCCAAGCGTGGGAACATAGGCCCCGCGTGTTTCAGCCCCAGATCACTGTGCTGTGGTTAAGTTTCAGTACCATGGTCTGCCCCCTTCCTGGTTGTCAGACTCTGCTTTCTGCCAGTGCTTCATTTCAGATCTGCCCTGAACTGAAGAACCTGGTGGACCAGTGCACACACTGAGAGTTAGCAGAACCTAAGGGGCTCTTTCAAGGGTGTAAGGATGTGGGGCTATCTAATCTGAGCTCAAGGAGGTTTGCTGTGCTTTCGGCCCCAGATATGTCCCACAAAAGCCATGCTGTCCCATCAGCTTCCCCTAAAATAGCAGAATGAGGCCACATTAGGAGTGGCTGGGCCACTCAAAGCTTTTCTGGTGAAGATGGCTGAGAGTAGCAGGTAGTTGCCTATTCAGGAAGGTCTACCATAAGACACATGGTGGTCACGGTGAAGCTGGAGCTGTGAATGAGACTCGATGAGACCTGGCACTTAGAACTGGGGAGGTGAGAGTGTGGACCCGAGTTCGCAGCACCACATGAAGGTTTGGCATGATGTCACATGTCTGTTACCCAGCATTGGAGAAGTAAAGGCAGAGAGATCCCTGACCAGCCAATCTGGTCAAACCTATGAGCTCTAGGCCAATGAGAGAGACACTTAAAAAAAAAAAGAGTTGGTAAGCAATTGAGGAAGGCACATAGTGTCAACCTCTGGCCTCTCTATGCAACACGTGCACAGATGCTCACGCATGCACACACACACACACACACACACACACACACACACACACACACATGCATGCACACTCACACACACACCAAAAATAAGTGAGTAAATAAATAAGAATGTTTTTAAAAGAACCCTGAGGTCTCCATCATGTTTCTAATGTCCCTCACTTAAGAAAGCAGGGTCCTCAAAAAAGCTTTGTGGGAGCAAAGACTGCAGGTGTCTAGGTCCCCAACAGACAGAGGCTCCCAACATGCAGCCAAACCCAGACGTCTTCACTACTTCTCTTGCCTCCAGGAAACCAGCAAACACTGCGCAAGTGTGTGTGTCTGTGGGGGGGAGCTGAATGTGTACCAAGCTTTCCTTTCCTGTCTCAATTTCCTAAGAGATATAATGTAACTACAGACATGGTACTATGTCAAGGTAAAGTCACCTACGGAGGAGTTAAACCTTGTGGGAAGATGTGTAGGTTATACACCATCTAACACTACTTGACAGATCTTCAGCACATGCTGAGTGTACCAGAAGAGTTCCTGCATCCCGTCTCCAGGGATACCAAGGGAGGGAATAGCTGCAACTTTTTCTCTTCCACCCACCTATATCTGTCTGTCTGTCTGTCTTTCTCTCTCTCTCTCTCTCTCTCTCTCTCTCTCTCTCTCTCTCTCCCTCTGTCTCTCTCTCCCTCCCTCCCTCTCTCTCTCTCTCTCTCTCTCTCTCTCTCTCTCCCTCTGTCTCTCTCTCTCCCTCCCTCTCTCTCTCTCTCTCTCTCTCTCTCTCTCTCTCTCTCTCTCTGGTTGTCTGTCGGTCTGAACAGTGCTTCACAACAGGATATAAAAGTACTTCCTTTACAGCCAAACTCTGAACCGCATTGGTGACGAGTGTGGGTCACATGTGTTATTTTTAGAACACGAAAGACAGCACATACAGAAGAAATGTTGCCTAGTGGCTATCTCCAGGTGAAATCATGGGGGCGTGCCTTTGGTATATTCTCGTTTCCAAGTGCCTGTTACTATCGGGTAGATTAAAGGTATTTTTAAAACTTTTGTCACCCAGCCAGGTGTGGTGGCACACACCTGTAACCTCAGCATTTGGGAGGCAGAGGAATGAATTTTGAGTTTGAGGCCAGACTATGTCTCAAAATAATAACTATGGTGTCACTCAAGCAAAACAAAACAAAACAAAACCCCTCATCCTGTCTGCTGTGTGTCTCCTTTCTGTGCCAGCCAATTTGTCTAGGCTATGTGCAGATCATAGCAGATGCCTCTGTTTTGATGTCTTGTGGGGATCTTTGGCACTGCATGCAAGCCACTGTGTGAAGTCCTACCAGGCTCCCAGCTCATTTCCACCTCGGTCTCTGGAACCCAACAGAGCAAGTGTCTGTGTCCACATGACCCCTGTACTCCCTCTGTCCCAAGGCCATCGTGGCCTCTGCCTAGCCGAGAGAAGCTGCCCTCGAGCGGGAAGATGGGCGAAGGCTATGAGAGATACAAAGGACCCGTGGTTTTTCTGAGCGACTTTAACTAAGGAGCCACCACGACTCCTTGAGCCATGTTTCTGCGGTCATCAGAACCAGGATAAGAACACTCACTAGAGACTAGATGAGATCCAAGTGATATAAGAGTTCTCGGGATAGCTCAGCACCAGGCAATGTTACTGTGGATAACCTAGAACATAGTATCTGGTCAAGCTCTCAACACCTGATGTACCTCAAAGTATCGTGGGAGCCTTTTAGAAGACCCCGAGAGCCAGAATAGAGATGTTCCCATGTGGCTACAGTGACAAAAACTGCCTTTCTCTTTCTTCCTCTCTCTCCCAAATCTATGCCTATTGCTCAAAATCACTCCTGCAGAAGGCCCTTGATAAGTCTCCCCAGAGACCCCAATTTTATTCAGAATTTACGTGGGATCTACATCACCCACCATGTCAATTGGAAACTGTCCTCTGAGCACTTCTGCTTGTGTTTCTGCAGGGTGTTTTGTTTTCTGTCAGATGAGGGGCAGAGATTAAACAAACCCCTTGGATGCTGGGACATCCTCTACCCCAGTGGTTCTCAACCTTCCTGAACCTGTGGCCTTTTAATACATTTCCCAAGGTTGTGGTGACCCTCAACTATAAAATTATTTCATTGCTACTTCATAACTATAATTTTGCTACTATTATAAATCGTAACATAAATATCTGATACATGGGATATCTGATGTGCGATCCCCAAAGGGGTCTTGACCCACAGGTTCAGAAAAGCTGTTCTAGGCGCTATGTGCCAGGTGGTCACAAAGCCCCTCTGCAAAAGCAAAACTCAGCCAACACACAGACAGCACAGTCTCCATGGTGTCTAGCCTGAGCCCTACAGAACCAGCCTTCCCTAGGAATATGGGGAAGTGTTGCCACACCGTTTGTGACCTTCAGTTCTATGCAGTTTGCCCTGGAAATGGACAAACCATTAGTTTTAACACACCCTTCAAAGGACTGGCTTATTCAAGATGGAGGGCCTCTGTGTGAGCGGCTTCCTTCAGGCAGGCAGTGAGGAAGGTCTTCGGGCATCTGTACAAAACAAAACTGTACAAAGACAGCCCCAGTTTTCCTGCTTCTTTGAATCCTTGTGGCTATTTCCAGAACCTTCTCTTTCTACGTCCAACAGCTGTTCCGTGTTACATCACTCTGCTCTCCCAGCAGAGGTGCAAGCTTGACCCGAGCCCACCTCACATTTCACAGGAGTGCAGAAGTGTACACACATTTATAAATTCAGGTCTGAATATCAGTTCATGTCCCTTTGATTTATTGACTATTCCTCATAAGAAATTCTGCCAGAAGACGTCAGGTTCACCTCTTTAATGTGTCCATTTTCAAACTTACCTCTTCTGGTTCTAAGTACAATGTACCGAAAAGGTTTCACTTTGCCGTTATGACTGAGGGTCATATTATAAATTTACTTACAGCTCCGGGCCACTGGCGGTAAGGGAGTAGTTTAGTGATTTGCACAAAAAAAAAAAAAAAAAACAGTCTTGGATTCCCTGCCACTGCTTGTAGGACTCGCTAACTGTCCCTCCTTTCAGCGGTTGCCATGTTTCTTTTACCTGCATCCCTCAGACAGACCCAGCCTCCCATCCCATCTGGATGAAAATGGCTTCGAACCCCAGTAATTCAAATAGCGCATAGAATAAGAGTCAACATAGTCCAAATTCAGAACCTGGGGTTCCCAACCTTCGCCAATCAGAGCTCCTCAGCAACCTTGGCCTGCACAGCTGGATGAGGTATTTCCTGGGGAATGTGGCATTTCCCTGAAGAATTCTCCCAGGCCTGGAGTGAGCATAGCTTTTCAGATCAAGGCACGGGTAAGGAGGTCACATTACCTGGTCCTGGAGCTTTTGGAACATCAGAGGGTGTGGTTCTTCCAGAAACTTTTCACTCAGCCGAGACTGTCCCTCCACGTTGACTTGCGAAGAGGCCTTATTGGACAGGAAGGTCATGTAGATCTCCCTGGCCTTTTCCTGCATCTGGAGGAGACAGAGAAGCTGAACTGTTATCCACTAGCACAGCCTTTCCTGGCCTAATGCCAGCTCCACCCTCCAGCCAGCCCTGGAAGAGCTGCAGCTGGGAGCTATTGCAGCCTCCAGAGCCAAGCTCCCAGAGAAGGCCCACAGCAGCCTGGCCTATCCCACACCTAATGATACTTCTGAAGCCCAGTCTTCTGAAACAAAATTGCTACCCTGACCATTCAGAAACAATGAAAGTGGCAATCCAGCATGACCCCTCCCAATTCAGAGCGCATGGAAATGTTACCCAGTCCTGAGGTGGAATGAAACTCACTGGTCAAAGCTCAAACCTAAATGAACCTCGGAATTGTTAAGCTACACGAAGGAAACCAGACACAAGAAGCTGCATGTGGTATCATTCCGTGCACAGGAACATTCTGATGCCCAGGAACGGAAAGATTAGTGATTGCTTGAGATTGAGGGAGGAAGAAGTGAGGATGAGGATGAGGTGGGCAAGCACAGAGGCAGCTGAGCATCTTGAGACTTCACTAAGCTTGGGATGTGTGCGTAGCCTTCTTCCAACAACACACCGGCAATCTAGGGCTGTCACCTACATATGTGATGTGCACATGTGTCCTCTCCTAACAATGCACCTAGGGACCTAGGATCCCCGCCTGTGTTGAGCTACACAAACAGCTCACTGCAAACAATGGAATCAATGTCTCCTTCCCTTAACAACCACCGAACATTATCCATGTCCCCATTCAGTCATACTCCTGTCATAACTAGCTACACTGGTAGGGGGACAATCTTTCCTGAACTAGTTTTGGGTGGTTGAGCAATAAGACAAACTGTCCTCTAAGTGAATTTTTAGAGAGAATCTCTCTGTTTACCATCTTACGCCTATGTACCACTGAGCGTGCATATGATTCAAATCAGACGCATTGTGGGAAGAGACATACGCACAGTAAAGCTTCTATCTTAGACATGTCAGTTAAAATAGAATTGCCCACGGTATGGCCCTTAGCAAACAGCCCCTCCTTCCTCAAGACCCACTGAAGTAGCCTCAGGCAATAGGCTGGGGGCCCTGAGTATGCCCTCGCTCTTGTGGCCGTCCGTCACTGTTTGCTTTTATGATAGGATCTCACTCTGTAGCTCTGGCTGTCCTGGAACTCACTATGTAGACCAGACTGGTGTCAAGCTCACAGAGTTCTACCTGTTTTTGCTTCCCTAGTGCTGGGTTTAAAAGCATGTGCCACCATTCCTAGCCTCTGTTGGCCCTCTTGACAGAGCCTTTATTTTGAGTTGTACTATGGCTCAGCTTTAAATACTTTCTTCTTCTTCTTCTTCTTCTTCTTCTTCTTCTTCTTCTTCTTCAGCTTCTTCTTCTTCTTTTTCTTCTTCTTCTTGAAGATTTATCTATTTTTCTTTAATGTGAGTACATTGTAGCTGTCTTCAGACACACCAGAAGAGGGCATCAGATCCCATTACAGACAATTATGAGCCACCATGTGCTTGCTGGGAATTGAACTCAGGGCCTCTGGAAGAGCAGCCAGTGCTTCTAACTGCCGAGTCGTCTCTCCAGCCCTGTTTCCTTCCTACTTCCTACAAAGCCAGTCTTTGTGCACCTTTATTTCAACTCCTTGACTAAGAACCTGGAAACACCTGGAGCAGACAGACCACTGGTATCAGCGGCATGGTGGGTATGGGGGTTCTCTTTTGGGGTGTTGAAAGGATTTGGGATCCAGTAAGTGGTAATGCCTGCACAGCACTGTGAATGCACTCGGTGCCATGGAGATGCTCCAAAGTTTTCTTTTTTAATTATGTGTGTTTCACCGGGACAAATAAAGTCCCATGAAACCACCCATATGTGTATGTATCGACACCAGCACCTGTTGTGCTGTGGACATGCAAAGCCTGTTTCCCTTCCCTTAACCTCTTGGCCTTTCCCCCTGTTAATGCTGGTTTCCTGATGAGGACCAGAGCCAGGACAGGTGGCACCAGGACTGTCTGACTCCACACTTCAGTCCTGCTCTGGTCCCATGAGGCACCCTGAGCTCTCTGGGATAGACGGTCGTCCAGAGGAGGAAGTTTTCAAGTGATCACAGAGTACTCACTGTGTGCCAGCAGCCCCACTGGAAATCCTGGAGACAAGGGCTGGCAAGATGTTCACTCACCTGCAATCTCGTTACGCTGAGAACTGTGGCAGGGCTGTGACAGGCCCTGATAGTAAGAGCAATTAAGAACCGTGACAGGGCTATGACCTTCCCTGATGGCAGAAGCCAGCTTTATTTAAAGCCCTGTCTTCAAAGTTGTGGTGGGCAGGGCTGCAGACTCAGCACTCTACGTGGAACTTCCCTAGAGCTTCCCTTCCTTTTCTTGAAGGGGATGGAGCCATCTGTGGCAGCGGAGATAGCTCCTGTGTGAACCTCAGGTCTCAGGCCCCCTCCGACCCCACAGAGCGAGGCCTTTCACATGTAGCACACGGCTGAGGTTTGTGGAGGAGACAGGGGAAGTCAGGAGGCCCTAAGGAAACACGCTTTCCCCCAGAGAGGCTCTCAGCCTGAGGGTGCTTGCACAGCACAGCGCGGCTGAAGGAATACCTGGCTCTGACAACTTCTGGTCTTATGAAAATCCATGGAAGTTCTCAATGGACCGTGCTTGAAAATAGAAGAGGATGCACTCGTTTCGTGCCAGAGACCCGGAGTCAAAAGACCCTATGAGGCTGAGGCCTGACTCTGTCTCTGCTGACTCAGGAACAGTGCCCAGAGGGGGTCAGCACTCAAAGCCTTGTGTCTGTTCTCTCTGACTACAGCAGCAATTAATTAATGTCAAACCCAAAGACATGGGAGCCTCTTAAGATAAATATGACTATTCCGAAGAAGGGTCTGGGGGCCATCATGAGGCCCGTCTGGAACAGCAGTTTGAAACTTCATGTCTCTCAGAGACCCACCAGCTCCACAGAGCCACGAGCCTCTCCCACCACCCCCGTTCTGTCAGAAGGAAACATTTTTGGAAACCCACTTCCTGTTTTAAAGTTACTTCATGAAAGTAGAATTTCAGTTGGCCGGATGAGCAAAGTGGATCCAACAGTCTGCAGGCCTCCCCTCCCAAGACATCACACGCGCACACGTGTTCTGCCGCGCACCACGCATGCACACACACGGCCCACATGAATTCAGGCTCTGAAAATGAGACACATAAGTACGAAGCTTGAGACTCCATATGCGGGGACAGGTGGCCCAGGGGAGAGGAAGCAGATGCCAGGGCTGCAGGTGTCCTGACCCTGGCTCTCAACCAACCCTCTCAAGTTAGCTGTCCCTCCCCAGTCACTGAAGACAGGGTGCACCCCTGTGCTGACCCAGTGGGTGAAGGGGAATGAGTGAGCAGCTGAGTTTATCTGCACTGGGATGGGAAGTGTGATCGAAAAGGGAAACCCTGAGACAGCTGACCACAGGCCAGTCACGGGAAGGCCTGGTGTCCAAGCTGAGAACACTGTTCAGAAAAGAAGAACTGCTCACTTGAGCTATTCTGGTAGATTTTTCCAGAGTTTCGTTAACCCCGTTCTAGCCGCCGTAAGACTAAGAACAGACTCGCACCCTTGGTGGAGTCAGTTCTGCGTGTGTGAAAGTGTCAGCACACTCAGCTAGCCACACCCTCAGCACAGCCCTTCTTTTCCTGAGACAGACAGATAGACGTATCCGGTCTCTACCCTTCCAGGCACAAGTCGGATGCTGTCTTGCAGGTGCTGTAATGCTTGGTTTGTACCAACACTGGGTAGGAAGTCAACCTGAAACCCTGCCCCCAACCAATGTAGGTTTAAGAGAAGTGAATTCAGTTTGCTCGGAGCCCCAGACACCTGTCTGCTCAGAACAGCAAAGTCATCCATTGTCTAGCACTCGGGAAGATGCGGTGTGGTCCCCTCTCCCCCACTTGGGGCACGTGCTGATGTCCCCCACCATAAAAGCTTCTGCTTCACAGCCTCCCTAGACGGTAGCTCCTCCCACCTGCTCTGAGCCCCACCTTCTCAGCTGAAGCCTACAGTTGCCTGGGGGCTCCTGGCTACTTCTGGTTGCCAAGCTCTTGCAGGGGTCTCTGGCTCCAGTCCTGGGTACTGTGCCTGCCTTCTTCCTTCACCCTGCTCTCTCGTCAGAAGAGCCTTGTTCTCTCGAGAGTCTCAGATTCAACCTTTCTCCTTCAGCAGGCCCTGTGCCCTCCTAGCCACTCTCTAAACTGGGTCCTGCCCTGGATGCTGTAACTACCATTTAGCCCAACAGTCTTCCAAGATACTGGTCCATGAGTCACTGACTGTTGGCAACACAGGTAGGGAGTCCCAGAGACACCAAGAGAAGGGAGGGTTACCTCCTGACCAGTGCTCCTCTAGTCTCTCCTCTAGGAAGGTGTCAAGGCCCTGTGACATCTCTCCATATGACCCGCACACTATCTGCTGGCACGACTGACTCTGGAACACATCTCCCATCAGCCCACTCTTCTCTACTCTGCTCCTGACCCAAGAGAGAACACTTAAAAGCAGGACACGATTGTGTATGAACCGCATTCATATTTGTTTCACAAAGAGAATGGAGCTGGCACATCACATAAATAGAAGGGTGTGAGTAAGATAGCTCAGCAGGTAAAGACACTTGTTACCAAGCCTGGTGACCTGGGTTTGACCCCACCAACCCCTCCAGGACCCCAACTTGACCTCCACACTGCACTAACTTTAAAAGTTTTAAATGATACAAAAAACTTTCCGAGAACTAGGCCGGGAAAAGGAGAATAACCAGAGTAGGAACAGAGAGGACCGTAGCAGGAGAGACGAGCCTGGGAAATCGAGCCAAGATGAATAAGGTGGCCAAGATGAGTTCTAAATACAAATCACCAGCAAAGCCTTCCCTGACAGCTGGATGGAAATGTGTCCAGTTTATGAACATATCAGGCTTGTAGCTCACTAGGAAGGGACTAAAAGGCCCCTTCTGTAGGAAAAAAAAGAAAAGAAAAAAAAAGAAAAAACACAAAACCAAGGAAAGTCCAAAAGAGCATCTAAAGTTGGAATATTTAAAATAAATAAATAAATAAATAAGTAAATAAATAAATAAAAGTAGGAATGAAAAGCCAAAGAAATGAGAAGGGAAGAAAGAAAAAGATTACAGTTAAGAGCTCAACTCAGGGGAGAGGGGCTATCACAGGAAACACACACACACACACACACACACACACACAGAGAGAGAGAGAGAGAGAGAGAGAGAGAGAGAGAGAGAGAGAGCTGGTGGTATGGCTGCAGACATCTGCAGGAAAGAGGATCACTTGAAGCCAAGAGTTCAAGGTTAGCATGGGCAATAGAACAAGAGCTTGTCTTGGGAAGACCGGTTGGGCCCTGCTGTCTACCCAGCCTAGCTGGAGAACAGTGAGCTCCAGGTTCAGAGAGAGCCCCGGTTTCAAGGGAATGAGGTGAAGAGAGATAGACCCAGACACCTGGCCTTCTCTGCTGGTCCCACACGTGTGTCACACACACCACCACCACAAGATCTGTCTCCAGCAGAAGGAAGTGGGGAGGGAGGGAAAGAGGAGCAGCTGGTGCTTTATTACCAGGTCTCTACCCCCAAATTCCATCCTGCAGCTCACAAAGGGAGCCTCGGAGGCATGGCGCAGTGAGTACAATGGCAGGGTCCCAGCAGGTTCCTCAGGCTCAGTGTGGACACTGCCACTCTCACGGTGAAAATGGATTAAATGAATTAAAGCTTTGTACCACAGGACAGCACCTGAGTTCTGCAGGGAGCTGGTGGCGAAGGCAGTGTGCTTTTCCTATGCAACCCACTCACTCACAGAGCACAAACCACTTGGAAGGAACATTTGAAACTCCTTTTAAAAGCACTTTTTAAAAGAATCATCCCCAAATAGATCCAGTTATGAGATCAAGTTGTAGTGTTAAGTAAAATATACCCCCCACCCAAAATCAATACCATGGACTCTCATGACTGTAAGCTTTAAAATACTATTAAAATACAAACAGTATCGTATTTATATGCTGGCCCAGAGCTCTCTCCAAGCTGTGAACGCTAAAAAGCAGTCCCTATGCCACCTCTCTGTCCCATTCTCGGTGTGGTCTGCACAGATCTGTACACAAGGCCGTCCTCTTCAATGATTGACACATAGTAAACGCACGTGATCTGACTGAGGAATGGGAAAATGGATGAACGAATGTCTACATGAATGAATGAGTGAACTCAGGGTTAGCCAAAATATATATACCTGGTTGGAGCTTTCTTTGTTCTTTTTTAAGGTTTATTTTTATTATCTATATATGTTTGGGGGTTGTGCAGATAAGTGTGGGTGCACATAGAGGCCAGAGGTATCATATCCCCTATAACTAGAGTTACAGGAGTCGTGAGCCACCTAACATGGGTCATGAAAACCAAATTTCAGTCCTCTGGAAGAGCACACTGGGCTTTGAACTGCTGAGCCAGCTCTCCAGCCTGTCTCTGTGGTTTTATAAACCGTAAATGTCGAATTACCCTAAAAGCTACAAATACCTCACATGATAACTCATAGGGAAAAGGCACATGAGAGAAAGGTTTTAAACTTTAAACCACAGAGAAATGGAATGTGCTGAGTACTGACAAAAGGAAGGTGTAGGGAACAAGAGAACCTGAGGACGGGAGGCAGGACGTGTCATTTTCCCTGTTTCCCAAAGTCCCCAGCCTTCCCTCGACACATGCAATGCGACCTTCCTAGGCCATGGCCCTGCTTTGCCCAGGAGTCTGCAGAGTTGTAGGACCACGGAGGAAGACGATCAAGACTCAGGGCTGCTCTACCCTTTGGGGCATCTAAGAATGAAAGCCCCAGCAGGCTAGAATTTATTCCTATCTTTCAGGGCCATTGTCATGTCCAGGGTTTCAGAAGGTTAGACTCCAACCAAACTGGGGGGGGGGGGGTACACCATCATCCCATAGAGGGGGAAAAGCAAACTGTGAGCCTGGTATAAATCCAGATGTTTGGATACTGTGGAGAGGAAGAAAGACAATGATGCCTGGGCTTGTGGGCATAGGAGACAGAAAGACAAACTACAAAAGATGGAGAAGAATGTTATACAAGATGCTCAGAGTCAGTGAGTGTGAGATCGTCACGGGGGAGAAGTTCAGAGGTGAAGCCATCACCACAGTGAACACCAGAACTTATGTATGGTGCCTTAACCTGCAATTTCAGCCTGGGAAGAGGAGACAGTGCCGGCTGGCTAGTGAGAGTAGCCATGTGAATACGCTCTGGGCTTGATTGAGAGAGTCTGTCTCAGTGACTAAAATGGAAGAGCGATGGAGGACGATACCTTCACATCGGCCTCAGGCCTCCACATGCGTGTTCAGACATGTACATGAGCACTTCCACACGTGTGCTCACACACATACAAAAAAAGCCTCATGTACACATGCACGATACAGGCACACATACACCACACATGTGTGCGCTCGTGCACATGTGAGGAACACAGACGTGCACACACCAGCAAAAGAAAAAAAGTGGACCAGTTGTCCTTAAGCCAGCAGAGGTTTGAATGGCTGATCTGCATCAGGTTCACAGCTGCCTCAATTGACTGCAGATAGAGATAAGGCCTCCCACGCTCCCTTTGGGACAGATGTGGTAAGTATGATTGTGAAATTCAGTTAGGTGCCTTCTGCAGGGCCTGCCTCCTCCTCCACTTCTGGAAACTAGTAATTCAGAGCTGACTGCCTAGTTTCACCTACCCAGCAGCTGGCTCCAGTTGAGCCTGTGGGTCCAGAGATTGGCTCCGCATGCTTGTGTAACTAACCTGTAATAGCCCAACACTGGCTGCTGCTGACCTCTCCAATCACACCCCTGCATCCGTGCATGACAGCAGAGTGAAAACCTGATGCTGCGACCAAGACTCAGATGTCCAGGTATCATCAGTGGCTCCACCCTCCCCAGCAGCGTTGTTCTGGCCAGTTTTATGTGAACTTGATAGACGCTAGAGTCATCTGAGAGGCAGGATCTTCCATTGATCAAATGCTTTCATAATATCAGGCTGTAGACAGCCTTAGTTTTCTTAATTTATGATTGATATGGGAGCCCGTTTATTATAAGTGCCGCAACTCCTGGGCCAGTGGTCTTGGGTACTATAAAAACGGGGGCTCAGAAGGCCATGGTGAGCAGCCCAGTAAGCGGCATTCCTTCACGGCCTCTGCATCAGCTTCTGCCTCCAGGTTTCTGCCTTGTTTGAGTTCCCGTCCTGTCTTCCTTCAAGAGTAGATTGTGATGTGGAAGCTTCAAGCACATATAGCCTTTCCTGTCCGAGCTGCTTTGTTTCACTAAAGCTACGGTGACCCTAACTAGCACAGAAATTGGTCGGGGAGTGAAAGTGTTCCCATGCCATCCTGACCACGTCATTCTGAGAAGGACTGTAGAAAGACCTTGAAACTTTGTGGAGAGGGAATCTTTGGTACAACGTGTGGGAACTTCACCTGCCAATAAAAGGCTGTTGGCTTATGAGCTTAGGCAGGAAATAGGAATGCTGAAGCCCCAGTATAGAGAAAGGATTTCTGGGAGAGCCAGAGGTACAGGAGACTGTCCCTAAAAAGTGATGGAGACAGTTTCACAAACCTGAGGAGAGGTCACCCCCACACGGCAAGACCCAGACTAGAACAAACAGGATACCTGACTTACAAGCTAGTCGAGGAACAAGCCCTAGCTTTTGGCTAGGCAATTATTCATAATAATTCATTCTCAGAGTTGTTATTTTGTGAACTTGGGTGTGGGTGGCCAAGCCTGAGGTTACTACTTTGGGTTATAAAAGCCACCATTCAAAGCTTGGTGAGTCGGTCTGTCGGAGCTTGGAGATCAGAGCACTGAGAAACTGCATGCGATGGAAGTCCAGCTCGTGCTGTTCCAAAGGAGAGCTTGAGACAAGCATCTCTGTTCCTTAGACAGAGTAGAGAATCAATACGGCATTCATTACACTGCTCGGTATGTTCCAGACTTAAAGACACCAGCCTTCCAGGTGCCCTGGGATAGGTGTTGGGCATGGAAGTAAAGAGAGAAGCTGCTGATTCTAGATCTCCATAGGATGTAGCGGGGTAGTGCCTCTGCCACACGGAACATTACGGTCCTATAGGGACATGCCAGGGCCAGGGCACCAGGTCCCCTCCATGCTGTGACACACACATCCCCAGTTTGGTCCCGCCTATCCTTAGCTTCAAACACATCCCAGCAACTCGCGGAGAGCAGGACTCTCCCACCCTCCTTCTTGCTCTTCCTAAGTTCTGTTCCTACTTATGGAATCACCGCTTCCCTTCCCCCAACCACCATTGCAGGTTTCAGGCTACAACTCACTTCCCAGTGACCTCAGTGACCTCCACCACCCGAGTGTCCTCAGGCTTCACACTTCCTGTGTCTGCGGGCTTCACACTCGCAGGGCTTTGTACTCCAGAGAAGCTTGTCTGGTTTGTCTGTGAGGTGGGTGTGTCTGGGGCTTTTCTCTGGCACTCTGCGCAGACTGAGCACTCCAGGGGAACACACACACAGGGTAGGTGTGGTGCAGGATAACTGGGTGCCTCCAGTGCACTGTTTAAGCTCAGCTCTGCCCAGGAACTCTACTTCCTTTCTGAGCCACAGGACAGATTTGTTCTCTTGTGGGTCCTTCCCACCCCTGACCTTCAAAGAACAAAGCAGATGAATGGCCACCTGACTCTGAGCTATATGCTCATGGGGTGATGCTGGTCACACCAGATGCTCAAGGCCAGAATGCAACAAAGGTTCTCCCAGGCCTGTCTTCAGTACTGGGGACAGAGAATGGTGTGTGCTCCTTCCCAGGGAACCTTACCCCTGAATCCTACCTTTCCAATGCTGGTACAATTTTCCACTCTTCCCCCACTAAGTCCTTTCCCCATTCAGGTTGCCATGAGCAGAAAACGGCAGAAAGACACAATCATTCCTAGAAGAGCTGGGCCAACCCTGGAGACTCAAGCCAGAAAAACCCATCTCAGAATGGCTTCTTGCCCATTCCAAAGAGGAAGGCTGCTCCATCCTAGAGAGAGAACAGTAAGGTACACTTCCCAGTCTGTTGTCTGCAAACATTTAATGGCTGCTGGCCCTGGATATTCCAAATTTTAGAAATAGAACCTCCAAACCTGGCAGCCAACAAGCAACATCTGTGTGGGAAAATGTTCTGTTTGGAAGGCAAGTGCGGTGGTTTGAATAAGAGCGGCCTCTGTAAGCTCATTTGCTCAACTGCCTGGTTTCCTAGTTGGTAGAATTCTTTGGGAAGGATTAGAAGGTGTGGCCTTGTTGCAGGTTTCAAAAATCCATGCCAGGACCAGCCTTATATCTACTCATGGTGTTCTCTCTGTCTCTGTCTCTCTGTCTCTCTGTGTCTCCATCCATCTCTCCCTCCTTGCCTGCCCCTCCTGGTATGTGTGTGTGTGTGTGTGTGTGTGCGCGCGCGCGCACGTGTGATCTAGCTCTATGCCTGTCACCATGCTCCCTGCCATGATAATCACATACTAACCCTCTAACCCTCTGAAACTGTAAGCCAGCCCTACTAAATGCTTTTCTTCTTTTATAAGTTGCCTTGGTCATGGTGTTTCTTCACAGCAACAGAACAGTAACTAAGACAGAAAGGTTAAAAACAAAAATTAGTTCCAATAATGACAAATTAGATGGATTCACTTTAGAATTACAGGCACAGGCTTGTAATTCCAGCTAATCAGATTCAGTGGCCTGTCAGGACTAAATTCAAGGCCAACCTGGACAGTTAGTGTCTCAAAAGATAACGCAATGAGGGCTGGGCACAAGCCTCAGTGGTAAGGTGTTTGCCTGACATGGACCACGCCCTAGATTGAATCAAACACTAGAAGGAATAAAAGAAGAATCTAAATGTCTAATCATGGGAGAAGACTTTATAGGAAGATGGGTCCCCCAGGTCTCAGGGACAGAAGTACAAACGTAGCAAAGCCTAGGTCTAGCATCCTCCTGGAAGTGGGCTGAAGACAGAGGTTGAGCACAGGAAGTCTAGCCCTGGGGCCCCTCAGTGAGCCATGCAGGTGCTAGAAACAGGACATGGCGTCCTTTGCTCAACCCCTTCCCCTCACTTCCAACAGCTATGGCTAGAACTCACACTCTTTTACAGGACTTACGGCCTTAGAAAGACAAGGGGTAAACATCAAAAACCCACCCAGCTCACCTGCATCCATCCTTCATTGGCTACATGGAGACTAAGGCCCGCCTCTGACAAAAGACAACACCTCTGGGAGGGGTTACACAGAATGCCTGTCAGCTGGTGGGATTCACAGACTCGCTGACTGGCAGTCTGTCTGATGAACCATGTGTGTTCATAGCCACACATACATCTGCTAATCGCGTGGCTCACATCTGACACCAGTGTCACGAAGAGGAGACACCGCACGACTTATTTATGAAGAAAACAGTCCTCAGAATGACAAACTCTATAAGTGAAAATGTCTGCATTTGTTCTGAATGTTGGCCTGCTTTAGAAATGGCTAACTTGCTCTCTTTTTAAAAAAATTTTTTTGATATTTGGTCAACACAAGGTACCCGTTGAAATGTTTACGTCTTCCCTTGAGCCTGGTATAAGTGAGAATGGTCTAGACACTCCCCAAATCTAGGCAACAGGTGTCTGAGGTGGGGTAATGAGAGGAAAAGCTCCATCAGGAAAGCAGATGGCAGAGAAGTACCTGCTTCTTGTCCTCCGTTTTCTTGAAATCTTCACACGCTAGCCAAAACAAGACATTCTCCTCACTGAACTCCTTTTTCAGAAATTCCTATAGATAAAAGGGGGGAGAGGGAATCATACAGTGTTCACTGAGAAAGCGATGCGCTTCCTTTAGAAGATGACTTGGCAAAAGTGAACTGAGGAGCCTGGATTAGTCAGCCCTTGAAAAAAACTCCACCCGGAAAAACAAAAGAACGTGTTTAATGTTGAAGCAAGTATTTCTTACGCATTTCACCTTAATGGTTTTGACATTGCAAGGCACAATAAAAATGAAGCGGGAATCTACTCGCATTTCTGGGCTGACAATAAATTACCAAAAAGTAAATTAAAGTGGAAGATATATCAGCCCCTTCCAGACACTGTTTAAACAAAGCGCATTCCTCCAAAGCCAGGCCCTTTTTTTTTAAACAAAAGGAAAGAAAACACATTAAGCCCGTCCAAATCACAGTGATAGAGACCATTTTAAGTTGGAGGTGTGCTTTCCTGGGACCGCTGGTGGAGAAGTCAGCACGTGGTCAGCTCTATGGCTGTGTTCAAACCTCACTGGCATCCAGACAATGCTCATCCACCCCAGGGGCTCCATGGGGACCAGAGGCACCTTGCCCCATCACTTAAAAAACCATGTTGCAGCGTGAGTATTGGGATTCACGTGTGACCTGCCACGGGTAGCTGCCGCTATGCTAGCAGGAAAGGCCAGTTCTTGGTGGCATTGGCTCTTTCCTGTCCATCAGCCCTCTTTTGGGAGATGCCTTCCCCGGCTTCACTCTGTCAGTTACCATCCAACCTCCCTCATCGGTGATGCATCCAGAGGGTCTGAGACTGGAAAGAACAAACCTTTATCTCAGAGATCCAGATCACCTTTGCCAGTCCTGGAAACCCTCTTTTAGATCTCATTTGGGTAGAGCATCCTTCCCTCATCATCCCCATCCTCCCCATTACTAAAAACCCTGAGACAGGCTCCATGTCCCTTAGTGGGAGTCCAAGGTGGCCATGACAGATGAACAGTTCTTAGTCTGTAGCCAAGACACTCAGTATTAAACACCGCCCTGGTCCCCTCACTCCCAGCCCCCACCCCACACGTGTCACAACGTTTCCTATTGCATCAACTCTAATGAAGAATGAAAAGGCGAACCCGAAATCTCTTCACGCCTTCTGGATCTTCCAGAAGATTCTCCAAGGAGGACGCCCATTTGGCTGTGCTCTTGAGGCTCTGGTGGCCGCTGCTTGAGCCCCCTTCGGCATCATGGATGTCTGCAAAACACAGCACAATGTCACCACTTGAGGACCCTGTCCCATGCAGACAGCGCATGTGAGAAAATGGCTGTAAGGCTCACAGTAAGGCCATCACCACCATCAGCACCAAAGCGACACACTCTAGAGCCTGTCACACACCTAGTCTACCGAGGTGGGAGTCACCGCTCCCTCCACTGTTCAGGCAAAAAACCAAAACAACAAACAAACAAACAATGGAGGGATTCGCCATCTCTGTTATGTCCCAGTTTGTCCCCTGGCCCTTGAGTCTCTCTAAAACCCACCTCCCATTGACCCCCGACTCAGCATCAGCTCACCCCCCCCCCCGCCCTTTTGCTCCTATAGAGCAGCAGCGTCAGCCTGTGTGGCACAGGAAGAGTGGGAAGCAGGGCCAGGATGAGGACAGTCACACCAAGAGTGAAGATACTGAAGCACTGAGATAAATGTCTTCGTGTGATACAAATTAATGACCTCCATGATGGGGCTAGGGATATGGGGGGAGTGTAAAATGATTGTCTAGCATACACCAAGCCCTGGGTTCTATCCTGAGTCCCAGGATAAAGCTCATGACAAACAAATGCCAACATTTTAAATAAAGCATCAACGGTCTGCATCTTGGCTCTCATCTGGACCTCCAGAGTGGTTTGCCAACACAGTTACTTATCCAGTTTTTATTTGAACTCCTGTAGTTCAGTTCATCAGTTTTTTTGTTTTTAAATATGTCATATCCTTAAACATGTAGCGGGGGATGTGGCTCTGTTCGGAGAGTGCTTGTCTAGCATACACAGAGCCCTGGGCTCCAGCCTCAGAACTGCACGAAAGCAGCCATGGCAGCACATGCCTGGGATCCTAGCCCCCGGGAGGCAAGAGATCGGGGGTTCTGTCAACCTTGGCTACACAGGTAGTTCAAAACCAGCTTGAGAAAATGAGATCCTGCCTGTGGATGGATGGATGATGGATGGATGGATGGATGGATGGATGGGTGGGTGGATGGATGGATGGATGGGTGGGTGGATGGATGGATGGGTGAGTGGATGGATGGATGGATGGATGGGTGATGGATGGATGGATGAATGGATGGATGGATGGATGGATGGATGGATGGATGGGTGGATGGATGGATGGATGGGTGATGGATAGATGGATGGATGGATGGGTGGGTGGATGGATGGATGGATGGGTGATGGATGGATGGATGGATGGATGGATGGGTGGGTGGATGGATGGATGATGGATGGATAGTGACAGTTAAATGTCACTGACCTGTTGCTACCCAGGGTGAATGCACAGGACATCTTACATCAACAAGCTTGATACTTAAAATCCTCTTTACCAAAAAGAGGGGTGGGGTGGGGGCAGCAGGACTGGCACCATCATGGCTGGTGTGTGACTTTGGTTGAGTCCAAGCTCAAAACCAACTTGATTCGTTTGTGCTACAGGGTCTTGAATAAAATCTGTCTGTGCACCTGAGGAAAATCCTCTGAGCTGGGGGTTATCTAAACATTCAAGATAGAAGTACAAAATACTTCCACTGCAGGTGGGAGGATTCTGCCTGTCCCCAGCACAAAGAAATAAGAAGACTCTGAAGGGGTAGATAGGACAAGTGCCCTGACCTAATCCTTATATATAACATACACTTAAATGCCCCCACTGTATCTAACAAATATGTATAATTATCATGTATCCATCAGGGGACAAAATAGGAGGTCCATCAGAGAGCTAGCAGCACACTGTGACAGTCTCTCTCCCCTTTTCCACAAAGAATGACCCACCAGCTAGTACTTTTTCCACAATTGACATTTTTGTTCCAAACACTAAAGTCAAGGTTCTATTTAAAAAAAAAAAAAAAAAAAAAAAAAAGCTTGAATCTAGGAGAAAATCAAGAGACCAAAAAGCAAATCATTTTTAAATGATGATTGGGAAAAACACTATATTAATCACTGAAAATAACTAAAAGACCATAAAGTGAAATAATTTTTAAAGAAAATTTGTATCAGACTATACCAGACTTGGACCCAGGGAGCTGGCTTAGTGGTAAAGTACCTTCTGCACAGGCGTGGGAACCCAAGTTTGATTCGCAGCACCTAGGTGTGAGCCTAGCTAAACTGGTAAAGCCCCAGGCCACTGAGAGACCCCAATCTCCAAACAATAAAAAGCAGATATGTACTAAGGAACATCCCTTGAAGTTGTCCACTAGCTTCAACACATATGCACAAGGGGTGGGAGGGAGAGAGAAAAATAAACCTAATAGTTGTTAGTTGATGTCCTTTTAGGGGTCAAAACAACACATCCTAACTTTGATTTTGTTTGTTCTGCTTTGTTTTTGAGAGAGAGGGCCTCACTGTGTAGCCTACGTTGGCTTAGAACTCATGAACTCACAATCTTTCTTTTTAGCCTTTCCAGGGATGGAATTGCTTTTCTGTACCACCACACCCACACTGACACCTTAACCTATTCCTCTTCTGGGGTCCATTTCCTGCATCTCTATAAAACAGAACGTCATCAGAAACGGAGGGACTGCGCATCGGTGCTCACTAGTTGGGTAGTATATGGGGAAGTATCTGTGGCAGCGCCATTGCCTCTCGGCAAAGCAAGCTCCCTAGAACAATTGACCACATGACCCTGCTGGCCTTCCAAAGTGACTCTGCAGCTCGTGGGTAAGAAAGAGTTCCTGGCTCCTTATCTACCATAGAATGTCTATCTCTAGACACAGTTTCTCACAAATGTCAGGTTTTTAAAAGCATTACAAGAGGTTCCCGAAGGAGGGCTCCTTCCACCAAGCATCCCTTCAACTTACCTCTGTGCTCTCGAGAACACGGTTTGACCATTTATCCCACTGCCCCAGCAGATCCTCTTAAGCAAATAAACACCAGGACAGGATCACACGATTCTAGGAACTACCTCAGGTAGCCACACGCTTTCTTCCACGTTTTCAGCCTTAGTCTGAAAGGATGCCGAAATGTTTGGCACCCTTAAATAATCAACCATACCATGCCAGGGTTTCACTGCCCTGCTCTCTGACAAATAAGTGACATGGTAGATTGTCCCCAGGCAGTTGAGAGCTGGGTTCACCGCTGGGGAAATTCAAACCACACCCTTGACTACTAATCTGTGCATTAACTTTTTGAGGCAACTTTCAGTTGAGCAAGAAGTGAGCTGGCCCCTTTGGTACCTGAGGTCCGTGCTTAGCATCCTATGTAATCCCAGGGCTGAAAAGGTAGAGGCAAGAGGATTCCTGGGGTTCACTGACAAGGCTGACTAACCGGGTCACAGAATTCCAGGTGCATTGTGAGAAACCATGTTCCCAAAGAACAAGGTGGAAATGACTGAGGAAGATGCCTGGCATCGATCTCTAGTTCCCACATGTGTTGTGCTCATGCAGATGCACATGCACATACATGTACACATACACGAGCGTGTGTGAGTACACACGAAGTTACACAATTCCAGGGCTACTGTCTAGACTGCTTCTTTAGACTGGAAAGCAAAAGTTCAAGACAATGACATGTCCTGGGTGACGTGCTAAGGAATCGCTACACAGAACCAATAAGAAAGACCTATTTGTCCTATCAGGATGCCTCCATGGGACTCCGGGGTCCTTGGAACACAGAAAATAGTAGTCCCTCAAGGGACATTGCAGGGCTTCCATGTCACTTGCATCAAAAGTAAAAATAATCCTGTGTAATTCAGGGGAGAGATTCTCAAAAGCTTTGGTTACTGGTGTTTTGACTTTGGAGTTCTTAAGTGTGTGTTTTACTACGAGTATGTGTGTGTGTGTGTGTGTGTCTGTCTGTGTGTGTGTGTGTGTGTGTGTCTCTGTGTGTGTGTCTGTGTCTGTGTGTGTGTCTGTGTGTGTGTCTGTGTGTGTCTCTGTGTGTGTGTCTGTGTGTGTCTGTGTGTGTGTCTCTGTGTGTGTGTCTGTGTGTGCATGTGTGTCTCTGTGTGTGTGTCTGTGTGTGCATGTGTGTCTCTGTGTGTGTGTGTCTGTGTGTGTGTGTGTGTCTGTGTGTGCATGTGTGTGTCTCTGTGTGTGTCTCTGTGTGTGTGTGTGTCTGTGTGTGCGTGTGTTTCTGTGTGTCTCTGTGTGTGTGTCTGTGTGTGTGTCTGTGTGTGCATGTGTGTCTCTGTGTGTGTGTGTCTGTGTGTGCATGTGTGTCTGTGTGTGTGTCTCTGTGTGTGTGTGTCTCTCTCTCTCTCTGTGTCTGTGTGTGCATGTGTGTCTCTGTGTGTGTCTCTGTGTGTGTGTCTGTGTGTGCATGTGTGTCTCTGTGTGTGTGTCTGTGTGTGCATGTGTGTCTCTGTGTGTGTGTGTCTGTGTGTGTGTGTGTCTGTGTGTGCATGTGTGTGTCTCTGTGTGTGTCTCTGTGTGTGTGTGTGTCTGTGTGTGCGTGTGTGTTTCTGTGTGTCTCTGTGTGTGTGTCTGTGTGTGTGTCTGTGTGTGCATGTGTGTCTCTGTGTGTGTGTGTCTGTGTGTGCATGTGTGTCTGTGTGTGTGTCTCTGTGTGTGTGTCTCTCTCTCTCTCTGTGTCTGTGTGTGCATGTGTGTCTCTGTGTGTGTCTCTGTGTGTGTGTCTGTGTGTGCATGTGTGTCTGTGTGTGTGTCTCTGTGTGTGTCTCTGTGTGTGTGTGTGTGTGTGTGTGTGTGTGTGTAAGGTGGGTGTATGTGCTAATGAGTGCAGAGTCTGAGGAGGCCAGAAGAGGGCATCATCAGAGCTGAGTTTCCAGGTGGATGTGAGCTGCTGGACCAGCTAGCTGAGAACCAAACTCCAGTCTCCAGGGACCAGTATGCACTCCTAGTTGCTGAGCCGGCTTTTGAACTTCAGTCCTAACCAAAGCCTTCCCTTTTGGCCATTTCTGCCACTGTAACTTTCCCACAGGATTCTTCTGCCGGCTCCTGTCATGTGTTTTCTCTTTCCTTAGATATTGGTTTGGACCTTTTCCAAGACTTCAGACTGACTAAGGGTTTTTGTTGTTTGTTTTTCAGTACTGGGGACTGACTTCAGGACCCTGCACATGCTAGGCAACTGCTCTACCGCTGAGTTCCTGTCTGCCACTTCCTCCTCCCTCTCGTCTCTCCTCCTTCATTCTGAAAATTAAGATTTTTGTTGTTGTTCTTACAACAAACAGATCTTCCTGGAGCAACATCTACAAACACAATTCACAATAATGACATCTATATTTTGTCTTTTTTTTTAAATTTCTGTAACAACATACCTGAGGCAGGATACTTTATAAAACAGGAGGTTTGTTTTGGCTCATTGATTCAACTCCCAAAGGCCCCCAACTCTAAACAATATATCTAAAATAAAAAATGTTTCTTCTACATTCCTAATACCTCACAGTGGAAACTACATTTCAACACAGGAGCTTTGAGACACAGTGACCTCACCTAGGTCACAGCAAGGCATCATCTCCCTAGGAGTCACCTGAATTCAGAACATACCTGTAACTCAGTGTCCCCTACTCAGAAAACTTAATCTATTTTTTTATATAGACTAAGGGATCCTATGCCATCTCGTTTCATTTTAAACATGATATTTTACCTAGTAACATACAAGAGAAAGAGTAATTTTTTAAAAGATTTATTTACTATATAGAAGTGCACTGTAGCTGTCTTCAGACACACCAGAAGAGGGCATCAGATCTCATTAAAGGTGGTTGTGAGCCACCATGTGGTTGCTAGGATTTGAACTCAGGATCTCTGGAAAAGTAGTCAGTGCTCTTAACCACTGAACCATCTCTCCAACCCTGAAAGAATAAATTGTATCAATAGCTTACTTCTAAACGTTAAAATATGGTGGCACACATCTCTAATCCCATACATGGAGGCAGTATCAGGAGGATCCCAAGAGTTCAAGGCCAGGCCAATACATATGGGGAGCTCCTGACCAGCCAGGGCTATATGGGGAGACCCTCTCAAAATTATTAGTATTAATAATGACAATAAAAACATTTTTTAAAAAAAGGAACACCAAGATTCCACAGCTGCCCAAACCTTATCCAAGAGTCTCCCAAATCTAGATATTTTCTCATGCTTGTGCATGAATACATGTGTGTGTGTGTACATGTGTGCGTGTATAGGCCAGAGGTCAATTCCCAGGGTCCTTCTCAGCCATTCTCCACCTGGCTTTTATCTGAGTTTCTCACTTTTACCCAGACTGGCTGGCTCTGCCAGGCTGGCTGGCTGTAAGCCCCAGGATCCTCCTGGTGTCCCTAGCACTGGGGTTACAATCACAATGTAAACTGGCTCCTTCCACCCTGGCCTGGGTGTCGGACTCAGGCCCTCTCACAGTCAGGACAAGCACTGCACTGCCTGAGCCAGCTCCCCAGCCTGTTCATCCACTTCCATCGGCAGTTTCCATTTTTGGTGAATAGGCAAGAAAGCAGGCTTAAAATGCCCAGGTGGGGAAAATACACTAAACATGGTTTTCTAGCAGCTTTAAGATTTCTCAGGCTATAAGAAGCAATTTGGAGTGATATTAGTTTGTCTCAATTTTGTCTGTTTATATTTTGCGTTTTTATTTCAACTCTAAAATGTTATGTCAAAGGAAAGGAGGTTCTGTCGTTGCTTGGCTGTTTCCTGCTTCATCTTGCTTTGCTTTCTTTTCCTTTTGACTTCTCCCTCTTCAAAATTTCTTTTTGCATGTCTGGGCCTAATTTTTCAGTGCATTTATCTTTAGCTGATGATAAAACTACTTACGATTCGTTCTCTAGGTGTGAGGTTGTGTGCCACACTTTCCTGTGGGTTGAAAGCCCTCTTGTGCGACATTTATAATGTCCCAGTGTTCCAGGTGAGGATGCAAAGATGGGAGACAGGCAAAGAAGGGAAGTCTGGGTCGGAAGGTCGGTGGTCTGGCACCAGGGAACCTGTTCTTTCTCACAAGGTTTCATTGCTGTTTAATTTTGATTTCTGCTCATCTTTACATTGAGAGGCCAGAAGGGAGCAGCTTTGAAGAGGCTAACAACAGCAGGGCGTGGCTGTGCACACCTTTGGTCCCAGCATCTGCAGGGCAGAGGCAGGCACATCTCTGAATCCGAAACCAGCCTAGCCTATACAGAGAGTTCAGCCAGAGTTATGTGGTAAGATCCTGAATAGAGGGAGAGAAGGGGTGGGGAGGGGGTGGGTCAAGGAACATGAGCCTGACCAATAACAATTACATTGTTACTGTGTGTGTAAAGACAGAAACTTGGGGTAAATTCCGTACTGGGGAAGTCGGGTAGGAGTCCTGTAAGACTAAGCTGGGAGCATCTAGCATACAGAATGTGCAGACAGTTTCATTTCCATCTATGCTGTTCTGTGTGGCTTCTGACTTCGGTAAAAGCCTGTCTTCAAAGATGCATGCAGCATTGCCCTACAGATGGCTGGAGCCTGTTGCTTGCGATCCATTTCGTAATACATTATTTATATTAGCTATGATGTCACAGCTAATCGAGACTTTGTCCAGACAGGAATTCCCTAGAAATCCATACTCAAAAGGCATCTGGGGCACTCATCAGACCTGAACGCTTACAGCTTAGATTTCTGCTATGACTCTGTAGGGAGAGCCGTGTAAGGACCCTGTGTAGTAGACCATTTCCCCAATCCAAATAATATTTTAATAAGCTCTCAACATGCAACTTCCTCAATAGCAACATACATTCTCACAGACTCTGCTCTAAGTGCCCATAAATCTCTAGCACACTGACGGAGACAAAGGAGACATTCACATGCAGGAAAAGGCAGAGATGTTAGCCCCAAATTCCAAAGCAGTTAGACAGAACACCCCACCTTCCTTTCAAGCCATCTCCTTCGAGCCCGGTGTACTGGCTCTCATCTGGAATTCAGTACTTAAAGGGGTAAGAGGTAGGAGGATTAGGCTAGCCTCTGCTACATAGCAGAGTCCTGAGACCACTGTGAGCTCTATAAGACCCTGGCCCATAAAATTAGAAAGAAAGAAATGGGAAAAGGAACGAGGGAGAAAAGCAAACTATATTCTCCTCTGCATGTAGTTTAGGGGAAAGCTATACCCACAAAACTTATTCAGAAAGTTCATATCACCTATACCACATCAAGCATGATACATGTTTTTTCAAAGTTACATCCCAATATAGAATCCGAGAATCTGTTTGTTTTAACTGGTGATCTACTTGTCTCCACAGAAACTGGGTCATGGAAATTCTGTATCTAAATAATACTTTACATATTTATCACTAGTATCTAGCCCCTGAAAATGACCTATCAGGCACGCAAGGCCCCAAATGAGGTCATAGAAATTCATTACAATTAGCAAAAAAAAAAAAAAAAAAAAAAAAAGATGACGATTTAAAATTTTAAAACAGTCCTACTAAGAAATGGCACATAAGACAAGAACAGGAAAGCAGGCCAGAGAGGGTGGCACAGCCTTGAAGGTACACTGTGACACTTTGACCATAGAGCTCAGGACTCAACAAGGCAAGTGTGCCCAGCAGCCCTTCAGAAGTCACATGCTGTCTCGGCACAACACCCTCCTCCCTAGGCCCTGTTCCGCTCGCCCCCCCCCAACTGAGCTGAGAGTGTGTTCTGAAGGGGGATGGTCCTTACGTTCCATGCTCCGGTCCACCAGGAAGATCCAGCAGGCCAGAGTACCGCTGCCTTCTCAGAGCCAATTTGTAGAACAACAGGGGCTCAGGGTTCCCTGACGCTCTTGGGTCTAAACAGAAAACTATCCTCAACATCCTCTTTTGGGTGCACTAAACACCAGGTGGCCAGTTTCCAGCTTTGACTGGAGGGAAGGAAACAAGAATGCCAGACTGTCGTTCGTTCGTACCCTCCCAAGAATCCCCACTTTCTAGGCAGCCAGGGGCCCAGAAAAACAATAATGGCCCCCAAGACACAGAAAAATGACAATGGCCCAAGTTCCTTTACTTGTCTCCAAGAACGAGTCTTGACATATGCATAAAATACCTTTCCCCCATTCAAGATAAGGGACTCCTGGGCTAGGGGTGTGGCTCAGTGGTAGAGCACTTACCCAACGCACATAGGTCCTGGGCTGATTCCAAATCCTGTAAACGCAGTTTGTCAGGATCAGTCATGCTTTCTTTGTGTGTTAGGGGAAGGCAGTTTTAAGGCAAGAACTTCCTATGTAGCTCTGACTGGTCTTGAAGTACAGCCTCCCGAGTCACTATCATTCATGAATAAAGCCATACATTTATTTTCTAGCTTGCTTGCTTGCTTTTGTTGTTGTACACAGTAGGGTTTCTTTGGGGGGTGTTGTTGTTGTATGTGTTTTCTTTTGTCTTTGTTTTGGATATGAGTGTTGGTGTGTGTGTGTGCTCTGATTGGCCTCGGCTTGCTACGTAGCCAAGGATGATCCTGAATTTCTGATCCCTCCTACCTCTCTGGTGCTAAAACCCACCACAGCCAATTCTATGCTGTCCTGGGGACTGAATTCGGAGAGTCGGGCCGGCTAAATAAGCATTCTCTTCAGAAAGCTACAACTCCAGCCCCAGCCCACAGATTTCTTAGTGTGTGTGTCCCTGTGTGTGCTGATGTATGTGTGCAAGTGCCTGTACAGACCTGGGTATCTCTTCTCAGGCACTGCCCACCTTCTTTTGATGGAGTCTCTCGCCAGCCTGGGAGTGTTAAATAAGCTGAACTCACTGGCCATGAGTCTCCACTTCCCCGGGATTACAAGCAGGCACCACCTTCAGGGTTTTGGATATTCAGCCCAGGTCTTATGTTGAATAAACAGCCCTTTGCCAACCGTGCTCTCTCTCCACAATCCATCCTAGGCATTTCTTAAGAACAAAAGCAATGTGTTCCTCGAGGGTCAACCTCACATCTGGTACTCCAGAATATAGTTTATAATAATCAACACTTTCTGAGGAATGAGCTAAGGTTAGCACCTGATCAAGAGGTGCTGAAAGAAAACTAGGGAGCCACTGAGAACAGGTGACAATCACCGAGAATGTATGGCAACCCAACAAGCACAAGGAAATGAATGGAGACAAGCAACGCAGTGAAGGAAACCGGACTCTGTCAGCTGGCTGAGGAAGCTGGGAATGACACTATAAGATTCCAGAAATGAAAGGTTCTAGTCACGGGTTTACAGTGAATTAAGGGGGGGAAAACGACCAGACGATAGAGGAAGACAGAGGAGAAGCTGTCACCTCCGTATTACTCCTTAACTATTTGTCAAGGTGGCTGAGTAGATGTGCATTCAGGTGGCTCCAGAGGAGGATCCAAAACAGCTTAATCTTGTCTGCTTCTTTAGAGACGAATATCTGTGGAATAGCCCCCATTCCTAGGGACCCCAACTTCTGAGACAAACTACTGTCAGGTGCAGAGGACCAGTCAGGCCTAGAAGGACACCCTCAAGGAGACAGGAATACCCAATAACTCGCAGGCAGAGTAAGGGGGGGCAGGAAACTGGGTTGAGACGAAGGGGGAGTCAGGTGGAGAGGCAGTAAGGCAAGCCTGAGCACTCGGCATGACCCTCAAGAAATGGGAGCCAGGTCCAAAGAGAAATTTGTCCCTGAAAGTCTGCAGGAACTGTTTCTCGTAGTGGACGCCTCCTGACAGTTCTTATCAAGGGGCTGCTGCTCCTGCCTGCCGGAGGCCCGGCTTCTCTCATTGTCGCCCGCAGGGCTGCTGCAGTGGACAGCTATCTGGGGGAAGCAGAAGCGACCACAATAAATTCAGTACCATCTAAACAAGTCCTCAGAAGTCAGCATTAGGGGACTCAGCTCAGGGAGGGAAGCGCCTGGTTTCCCAGTGAAAGCTTTGGAAATGGGCAGCCCAGACCCTGCCTGGGCATCTAAGAAAGTGAAAGACAAAATATTGACAAGTGACGGCAACTGAAGCCACATCTCACCTTCTGCTTACCCAGGTTGTCTACAGGCTGCTCGTGGTGGGACCCAAGCAGACAGAGCTAATGTCATCTGTACAAAAAGGCCATCTCATCCTAGCCTTTCCACACTTGGAAGGCTAGCCTTGCTCTCTTCTAACCCCCAGGCCCAGCCCATGAGTTTCTACAGAGGAAAGTTTCCCCAACTGCCAAGACACTCCACTGTAAAACTGTTAAGAACAAATTTGTTAAATTTCTGTACAGACAAAAAAAAAAAAAAAAAAAAAAAAAAAAAAAAAAAAACATAAGCCCAGCAATAACTCTGAAAGCATTGCCAAGGTTTAATAGGATAATGTAAAGAGGACTTACTTCTCTCTGACAGACCACCCGGTCTGGCTGTAGGGGTGTGGCTTTTACTTTGGTTCTGAGGTAGGATCTTGCCAGTTACTAGTAGTGTGGGTTGTGGGTAGAGGCCAGGGTCCTCTGAGGGTTCCTCACACACCAGTCTAAAAAAATCACTGGGGTACTTGCTAAAACTGATGCTGTGACTCTTCCTGAGCTCTGTGGTTCCCCAAGATTGAACTGGAGTCTGACTTTCATCAAGCCCCTGCTTCCCCTACCTGATAGGCAGAACATAGAGCCTCCAACAATGGCCTCCGACTATGAGCCTTAGAAACAGGCAGAGCTTCCAGGTCTCAGCTTATAGATACCATCTTTGATGAGATTCAGCTCTTTCTGCCTCACATAAAATGCTCTGGGGGAGACAGGCTTGCAGGCAACCCCGAGCCCAGGCTCTTACAGAGGTGATTCCAGCTTTGGTGGGGCTTCCGTTGGATATTCTGGAAAACCTCTTTTAAAGTGAAGGTCAGGTGGGGGTGTCACTCTGGGGCAGGCCAGTTGACTACTTGTGCAAGGCCTTGGGCACACCCCTAACACCACAATAGAAAATCATGAAAATTACCCTCCCCCAAATCCATAACCGTCCTGCGGATGGCTTACCTGCTGCACAGCATCTCTGTAAGGAGCCTTCACCCTCCCTCCTTTCTGCTTCTTTTCTTGATGCTGGGTGGTAAGGATAGGGACCAAACTGGCAGGGGCTTGTGTCCACAGATTCCAAGGAAACTGGGCTCTTGCCATACAAACATCTAACACCAAGCCCTGATGTTTAACCCCTGGCTTTTCTATCACTGGTTAGTCTGTTGCCCTGAACAGATACACGGTACCACCAATTGTGAAGCTGCAAACTTCAGTTTGGGATTTGCAATCTGGCCATATGCAAAAGCATCCTAAATCCAGGTATCGGTCATGATTCAGTGGTTCTATTTGTATTATATTCAGGCCAAATACAATTCTAAGCAGCAAGCAACCTATGCAGGGCTTGACATAGCTCCTCTACATAATAAGAAAAAGAAAGCTAATAAGCCTACACCTTTTATCATGTATCCAGCATTGCACTTGGGGCTTCTCATGTTTAACTGCTTATGCTACTATGAGTAATGTGAGCATATATTTATCAGAATTAAAATCTGTAGTTAACGGCCAGTAATACGGTTCACTGGGCAGGATGCTTACATCAAGCCTGATGGCTTGAGTTTGATTACTGGGACCTATCTGTAGAAGGGAACTGATTTCCATAAGTCATCCTCTAACCTCCACATGAAAGCTGTAGCGCTCTCTTTCTCCCTCCCTCCCTCCCTCCCTCCCTCTCCCTCTCTCTCTCTCTCTCTCTCTCTCTCTATCTCTCTCTCTCTCTCTCTCTCTCTCTCTCTCTCACACACACACACACACACACATGAAGACACACACGAACACACAAACACAAGCACACACACACGGACACACACACACACACACGCACACACACATGAAGACACACACACAAACGTAAATGTAATCTAAATTAAAAATTAAGTATGTAGTTAAGTCCACAGCTTTCTGAAATCCACTGTTCATCAAGCCTTGATGTCTGACATATGTTGATATGTCCCAACACAGTTCATTTCAGTCCACCTATGGCTTAGCAACCAGTTCCCAGATGCCCTGAACATTTAGCAATTGGTTCTTGCAAGCTACACCGAGCCAGCACCAGCACAGCTCTGCGGCACAGAAAGGTCCAAGGACATTCATTATTCAGGGTGGCGGAGTGGCAGAGTCAAGGTTGGAGTTTAACTCCGGTGCCTAGAATCTGACCACCACTCCGTGTCAGCCATCAACGTCACAAGGGAATGTGACCACTCGGGTAACACTAATGGAGCATTTCAACGCATATTAAGACAGTGGTGCAAACTCTTGACAATAACTCTATGGAATCTGACTGACTTTAGTGGGGTTGTCTTAAATATTTAATGAAATGATTTGCATGAGGTTGATGGGTGGAGGGGAGGCTCCAATTAAGCACTTAAAGCCACACTTTGCGCATCCCTACTCACAAAGAAGTTGCACAGCTGGCGAGTGGAGGCAGTGGAATTGGGTCTATGTCTGATGGCAGTCTTTTAACCGCGTTTGATATTTACGTGAAAAGAGGAAACCAGCTAACACGTAGTGAATCTCCGGGCGACAGGAAAACAAGCCTTTGAAACCCCCCCGAACCCCCCCAACCCAGAGTCAAGCAAACAAACCTACATTTAAAAGATCCATCAGCTAGCTAAGAGTAGAGCAGGTTACCCAACACCCTGGCTTTAGAGCCCCACCCCTCCGACGCGGCTGCTCTAAGGGTGAAGACAAGAGAAAGCATAGAAGGTGTCAACACAGCTCCTGGCCACAACATAAGCCATCAAAGAGTAGGTGTTATTAAGAACAAAAAGGATGACAGGATTCAAATCACCATTTCTGCACCGTGGGTCCTTTGTCTTGCCAAGTTGCCCCAAACTGTGGGTCGGGCAGGTCCAGGGGAAAAAACAAAGTGACTCCCCCGCCGGGTCACACAAGTTCCTCCCCCGCCCTGGTGTGCAGCCACCTTGAGACTCCACTTTTTTGGCGCCCCGGGGCCCGGCCACTCCGGGGATGCAGAGGTCCGGCGGAGCATCCTTCCCATTCCGCCCGAGGAGGAGGCTGCACACAGGAGGGGAGCCTGGCTTCCCACGCTGCCTCGGAGTGTGGGGCTGTTAACGTGTCTCCCGTGGCTCCCATACCTTCTCTAGAAAGCTGCTTTGACTCCCGCTTCAAGCCCAACTTCCTCCCCGGGCGGCTCCCCGGCTCTGCGCTCCCGCCGCGGCTGGGACAGAGCGAGCGGGGAGGAGCGCGGCTGCTGTCCGGGCGGCAAGGCGAGCCGCGCCAAGGGACCCCGCGACCCGGTCCTTCCCGCGCCCCAGTGCCGGCAGCCGCTTACCAGACGGCGGCCGCTTCCTGCTCAGTCGGCTCACGGCGCGGGTGAACATCGCCGCGGGCGTCCAGAGGACAGAGCAGCCGGGCAGCGCGGCGGCTCAGCCCAAAGAGGGCAAGGAGGAGGAGGAGTCCGCGCGACGCCGCCCCTCCAGGCCCCGCCCGCCGCCTCCTCCCCGCCGCGCTCCCCTCTCCCTGCCCACCCGCGCTCGTGGGCACTGGGTCCAGCCCCCAGTTACCCGCGCAGGGCAGGGCGCGGTGGCCCCGGGTGACCCTCAGCTCCCGCGCACATCCCGGTCCCTCCCCTCGCCGCCTGGAGACATACAGCCTTCGGTGTCCCTGCCAGGCCCAAGTCACCTCCCAGATCGCCCCCGGGTCTACCCGATTCCGTGGGCGCGCGGCCTGCTCACGCCGCGAAAGCCCGGGAGGCGTCACCAGAGTCCCGAGCCAAGCCACCGCGAGTGGGCGCCCACTCTGGCCCACGCCACGCCTGTGCCGGGGCTTCAATGCTCCGGGACAGACCTCGGAGAAAGCTGCCGGAGCCTCTGCGGTTCCAGAGTGGATCGGAGCGCGCCGGCACATTTTTTAACTTGGACAACACTTGGGTGCAGTCTCGGGAGGACCTTTGCGCTCAACTACCGGAATCCTGTAGATCCCAGAGCCGGGCTCAACGCTCCTCTCCTGGTGCCTGTCACCTGCTTAGCGCCGCGCTCCACGCTTATCTAGTTTCCCATTTCTTTTTACCAAACAGCCCAAGAGGGGGGTGTCGCTAGCCCCATTTTCTTGAGCATTTGGTTTGCAAGGAATTGTCTTTCTGGCGAGTTTTATTTTTCTCCTTGTGGGTCTGGCTTTGTCTCGAAATTGGTCTTTATTTTTAGCTGTGCTAATTGCTATTTTTCTAAACCATTCCCCAGTCGCCCCCCCAAACCCCCGCGCGCGTTCTTTCGCAGGATTTTCACTAGTTGGCACTTTCCTTTATATCTTCTATTCTGAGCTTCCCATTTTGCTCTATTTTCCTCCCTTTTTGTCCACCCTGCAGTCCCAACGCCACCTCAGCTCCGGCCCTCTGTGGTTATTCTCCATATCTCTCTCCCTACCCTTTCCCACTCCATCATTTCCAAACACGGCCATTTGTGCTTTCCAAAGAGGATGTGCCGTCCCCTGAAGGCTGCAGAGGTCTTCAGCTGCGGCTTGCAGGTGAGCTCCACCAGAGAGCCTGGCTTCCAAGCGGGGCTTTCTGAATGTTTCCAGCTGCTATTGGCCCACTCCCGGGACAAGCTTCCTGGTCATTGAAATCGCTCTTGGGTCATAGGCTCTGGTAAAGCTGAGCCCAAACCAACATGGGCGTAATGGTGCACTCCTTTAATCCCAGCAACCCCCGCACTCGGAGGCAGAAGCAGGAAGCTTCTTTGAGTTAGAGGACACCCTGGTATACATAGCAATGTCTAGGACCGCCAGGGCTACATAGAATCAGAAAGGGAAGGAGGGAAGGAGTCAAAAGGAAGGAAAGGAGGAAGGGAGGGGGGAGAGACGGAGGGAGGGAGGGAGGGAGGGAGGGAGGGAGGGAGCAGAACGAAGGGAGGAAGGAGAGAGAGAAGGGAGAGTCGAACCATCCCAATGAGATCACTGCATTCTGAGACCAGTAACAGAATTTTCCCTGCCCACCTCCATTGAAAGCGTCCCCAGAGGCTGATCACAAATACACCGAAGCTAACACAGGAAAGGAGGAGACTCTAGCACAATGGAGCAGAAGTTAGACGCAGGCAGCTAAACCCAGCATTAGCAGTCGGGTCCTCCCACCGTGCATGCCCTCGGCAAGCCTGGTGTGGCCAGCGGTATGCTCTGAGGCTGCACCGAGAGCTCCGAGCCTCTTAGACAATGGGAAATAATGGGGAAGGTTAACAGCTTTAGATCCCTTTCTCTGTCCTGTGAGCTTGTCAAAAGACCAGGGTTAAGAACGAGTAAACAGTTTAATTTTCTTTTTTTGTTTGACTCATGAAATTGGTACTCGGGGCTGGAGAGATGGTTCAGTGGTTAAGAGCCCTTGGTCATGCAGAGCACCTGATTCCTAGCACCTACATGGCACCTCACAGCCTGCTACCACTCCAGTTCCAGGGGATCTGATGTCCTCCTCTGAGTTCCACAAGCACCAGACATACAATGGGTACACATACATACATGCAGATAAAACATTCTTATGCATAATGTCCAAAGATCCAAGAGCCAGCATTCGCACGGTGTGTGCAGAAGCCCCAGAATTAAAGGAAAAGGTCTGTGGTGAGAGACACCTTTGAGCCCAGCACTGAGGTGGAGGCAGAGGCTGGTGGATCTCTGGGAGTCTGAGGCCAGAGTGATCTGCATAGAGAGTTCTAGAATAGTCAGGGCTACACAATGACACCCTGTCTCAAAACAAAATCAAACAAGTTGGAGGGAGGGAGGAAACCACCTCAAACTGTCAAAGTAGAGCTCACTTTTCACACAGGTACGTTCTGGAAGTCTCTATCCCAAGGAAAGGCACACACCCTCCAAGGATCACTCCTCCAAGTCACTCCTGGTGGCTACTTCTCTGGTTCACACCTTTAAAAGAAATGATAGCAGCTGATTAGCCAAAAAGGCAAATAGATTAGGCCCCATTCCTCCCTGCTGCTAGCTTTACATTTGGATCAAGGGCCACCTCTCACAGCAGACAAGTAGCAGTGGCCCTGGAGTTCTTCCTGGAGGCTGGAATTTCAGAGAATTGAGTTTTGTGGGTCAGTCGGCTTATTCTACCCAGGAGTTTAAAAACTCTGGTGAGGATGGGTGAGATAGCTCAGTAGGTACCAGAACCCACAGGTGGGAAGAGAGAACCAACTCCTGCAAATTGTCCTCCAACTTCCACATTCACACCATGGAATGTGCATTCAGGTTTCATCTTGTTTGTTGAAACAAGGTCTCTCTATGCAGTCCTGCCTGGCTCTTAAGAACTCACTACTCAGACCAGGCTAGCCCTGAAATTTACAGAGATCCACCTGTCTCTGCCTTCTTAGTGCTGGGATTACAGGCATGCACCACTACACCCAGACAAAATGTATACTCATATACACTTATACAATGTGGGGACTGGAGAGGTGTGTCAGTGATTAGAACACTTGTTGCACTTGCAGAGGACCTGGATTCAATTCTCAGGAGTCACATCGTTATTCACAACCACCTGTAGCCCCAGTTCCAGAGGATCTAATAAGCATGCATGTGGTGTACATACATTTGTGCAAGTAAAACATCCATACGCAAGGGGAAAAATCGAAATAAATAGATGTAGTAAAACTTTGGTAAGTTTGGCTGGTGATGTAGTTCAGTTGCCAGGCAAATACCAACCTGTGGGTTTGATCTCCAGCCTGTGCTACATGAAATTTAGTCGAGAGAGAGAGAGAGAGAGAGAGAGAGAGAGAGAGAAAGAGAGAGAGAGCTGGTATGACATAGATACATAATCATATATAATATGTAACACGTGTGTTTACATGTGTATGTAAAACCCTTTGAGGTAGGGTTGAAAACACAAATGGATCAATGCTAGGCTCTAAGTCAAGTGACCTGGTACCGGTCTTGACGGTGTAAACTGACCAGTACTGATCCTCCCATATCACAGCCTAGTGGGGACAGGATACCACCTACCATTCTGAAGGTGTGGTTGCAGCCGTAATAAACACAAAAAGCACCTGGCATGGTGCCTGGCACATGTAGGCGCACAAAGAAATCACTGGAATCTAGACTACTTGCACTCCCACTGCAAGCTGCTTCTGTAAATAGAAAGCCTCAGCCTACACACAGTCGGAAAGGTTTTGGGGAGTGTTGGCTTTGCTTATGTGTGGCGCTGGGGATGTAACCCAGAGCCTTGCGAGTGCTAGGCAAGCTCCCTCTACCGCTGGGCTAGACCTCAGTCCTGAACTTGTTTTTTTACATTAAAGGAAGTTGACATGATAGTAATGGTGTGATGCGCCCAAGGTATAATTATTAATAGCAACTCTTGCAAAATGTAAGGGGAGAGCAAGCCCTTACAGCTACTCAGTTGCTCAAGGAGGCAGACATGGCAAGATGCTATTTGGCATTGTGAATGGGAGTCTTTGAAGTATTTATGTCCATTGAGCCAGTAAATAATTTGACAACCAGTCATTTTGCCAAAAAGTAAAAAGAATAAGCGCAATTATTACATGTATCATTTCAGGGCTCTTCTTGGTGCTATTTATGGTAGATAAAAATGCCCACTCAGGAGATGACCAAGCTATAAGACATTCTTATGAAAGACTATTTAACAGTTGTAAGAGACCATGTGCTAGACAGAAATGTGACTGAGTTGGTAGAGCACGTGCTTAGCTCGCAGGAAGCCTGGATCCCCCCCCAACCCCCAGCAACTCATAAGCTGGGTGGTGTAGTGAATGCTTTTAATCCTGACACTCAAGAGGTTAGAAATTCAAGGTCATTGTTGACCACGTGCTAAGTTTGAGGTCAGCCTAGACTATACGAGACCTCATCTAAAAAAAAAAAAAAAAAAAAAAAAAAAAAAAGAAAACTACAACAACTACAAAAAGAGACCAAATGAAGCTCGTGTGGTATTGCTCAAGCAGACGTTTAACAAAACTTCCACAGAAAAAAATAGGATCCCCTGGGCCCAAGTAGTGGAACAAGAGAACTGATTTCCTGCAAGTTGTCCACTAACCATGCACATACACAATAAACAGATAGGTAGGTAGCAGATAGATAAATCAGTAGGTGGATGGATGGATGGACAGATGGACGGATGGATGGATAAGCCTGGCTGGGAATATAGTTCATTTGGTAAAGTCCCACATGTGTGCTGTGGCACATGTACAAGCGAACACATATACAGTGAAGGAAGGAAGAGAGGAAGAGAAGGAGGGATGAAGGAAGGGAGGAAATAAAAGTTTTCTAAGCTTATAGCTCAGTTGGTAAAATCAGCCCTGAGCTTTTGAATGGATGAGGCCAATGTTTATGTTATATACTAATGTTTTGAAAGATAGCTGCAGCTTTTATACTTTTTTTTTTTTTTTTTTTTTTTTGAGACAGGGTCTCACTGTGTAGGTATCCCTGACTGGCCTGGAACTCACCAAAATCCATCTACTTCTACCAGAGAACCAGAAATCAAACACTGGAGCCTAACTGAAAGCTCCATTTGGGTTTAATGATACAAATATGTAAGACTCTGTTTTTTTTTTAATAACATTTTACTTCATTTTAGTGAGTATTCAAACTAACGGGTTATACAGAAATTATGTAACATAATAGTATCATTACACTTACTAATGCTCCATCATTGTCCTCTTTTTCATGGTGGCCATTTTTACATCATTGGTTTTTCTTTCTTAAAACTCTCGGTTTCCCATGGGAGTATCAGGCAGACAGGGTCTGCTGTTCCCAGCTTTGATCTCTCTTGAACATCACACCATACCTTCTTGGCCTCAGAGATTCTTGGAGGTCAGCATCTCGGGTTGCAAATCAGGAAGCTTAAGGCCAGACAGCAGCTGAACCTGGTTTGGCTATTTTCAGCTAATGAATGTGTTGGAATGTGTTGGAAGCACCCTCCCTAGGGCTACTGGGAGCAGCCTCCTCAGGCTACATTGCATCCGTGGAGAGAAAGCTGAAGGTTCTGGCTAGCATTTCAGCTAAACAGGCAGATTGGGGGGGGGGCATGTTAGTTCAAGTCTATAATCCCAGAAGTACAGAGGTTAAATTAGGAAGGTTGCCAAGAGTTTGAAGCCAACCCAGACTAAAATGAGTTCTAGGTTAAGCCAGGCTACAGTGAGATCCTACCTCAAGAAAAAGATCATAAGATAAAAATAAGGCCAATTAATTCTGTCCAGTTGTAGCCAGGCTCATGTTTCTCCAATCTCAAATTCAAAACAGTCCCGAGAAGAAAAGAAGGAAATCCTGCTATTTCTGACAAACTGGGGGAACTCGAAGGACATTGTACTAGGTGAACTAAGCCAGACACAGAAAGACGAATGCCAGAAGGGATCCGTGGTATCTTCGTCTGTACAGCCTCCAAGCGAATGGTGGTTGCCGGGGGCAGGAGCATGAGGAAGACGGAAGCTGGGTTATCTATCACAAGGTGTCAGTTCCAGCTAGGTGTGTGCCTCCAATAGGAGTGTGCACATGAATGTAGGTGCCCAAGATATCAGAAAAGGATGCTGAACTCCCTAAAGCCACCCAGTGTGGGTACCGGGAATTGAACTCCTCTTCGAGAGTAGTACACATTTTTAACCACTGAGCCAACATCTCTCTGGTCCTCCCATTTACAGTTTTTAATGAGATAAGCAAATAATAAATTAAACTCTCCCTAATGTCGTAGAGGTGTGCATCTATAATCCTAGCAATGGGGATACTGAGGCAAGAAAATCGTAAGTTTGAGGCCAGCCTGGGCTACATAGGGAAACATGTCTTTTAAAATAAATGTGTCTTATTCTATTTGCCCAATTTTATCATATCCTTTTCAACAACATACCTCAAGTGAAGAGCATCCTTCACTGTTCCTGGCCCCCCTCTCCTCCTGGTCTCCCAGCCCTTACTAGTCCATTACCTATCTCTACCAGTGAAAAGATTCACAGTCAGCCCTCTGTCTGCATCACTTGACTCTCAGCAGTCCACAATGGGCCCCTCTCTCTTACCCTGTTGCTTCTTGCACACCATCCCATGGCTTTCTGTCCCACGGTAACCTCTCCCTCTTCTGGCAATGGTGCACCACAGGCCTGCTCCTCAGGGCCGGCTCATAGCTCATGCTCATTTATTCCCTTGCTATTCCACCGAGTTTCAGGGCATGGAATAGCATCTTTAAAAAAAAAAAAATCAAGTTTACTTTGTGGACAATTTTTAGGTTTACAGCAAAATTAAACTGAGCTTTGCTATCCTCCCAAACCCACACGTGGGCAGCCTCCCCACAACAAGCCTCCCACACCACAGAGGCATCTGTGGTCCTGTGGCGGGGCCTATACTGGCACACCATTGTCACCCAGAGCTTATATCAAGTGTGCTTTCCAGACCCGGGACTTGCATCCTCAGCCCTAGGCACCTCCTCGACTTCTCCTTGGGCAGTCTAGTAAGACGTTTCAAATGCAGCATCTCTAGAACAGACACTTCCTCCCACAGCTGCTCTCTCCCAGCTAAAGGCAACAGTACCTCATTAGCCACTCGGACAAGTATCTGCCAGCCATTATCCCATCTTGGGTCGCATCTGCCCGGGAGTCCTTTAGAATCCAGAATTTGACACTTCAAGCTCTTGCTTTCCATCCACACCACCACTTCTGCCAGCTGATGGGCTTCTTCCCAGGCTCCTTCCTCTCCACTCGGACCTGTCTATGGCATGCAAGAGGACTCTTCCGTCCTGAAGGATCTTATCATGCCAAAACTCTGTCTGACACTGGTGGCAGTATTCCATGTGACCCTGAGAGGAAGACCTGAGAGGCTCCTGGTGACCAGTTCACCCTCCTCGGGGCTCCCTACCTGCCTGCACATGTGCCCCGCCAGTGTTCGCTGCCTGTTGCCTTGTATCTAGAGCCTCCTCTCTGGTATGAGTCCTACTCAGTGCCATTTCCACAGGTCCTGCCCCTCTCTCAATTCCACAGCCAATCACAGTTAGCAGTGCCCAATCACAAGAAAACAGTTTCCTAACCCAGAGAGACATTTAATAGCCACTTTCCAAGATGAAAGCCACACATGCAAGGATTGCTGACCTGTAAGAAATGCCAAAGAAAGTTGGAGAGAAACAGGCACAGGGGCACAGAGAGACTCTAAAAGAAGATCTTGGGGCTAGAGAGATCACTCAGAGGTTAAAAGCACTGACTGTTCTTCCAGAGGACCCGAGTTGAATCCCAGCACCCACATGGCAGCTCCAACCTACCTCTAATCCAGCTCCAAGTGATCTGACATCCTCACACAAACAAACATGGAGATGAAACACCAATGTACCCAAAATAAAAATAAATAAATCTTAAAAAAAAAATAAAGAAGTTGGAATGTAGAAACTAAAGTGGAAACAAAACATTTCAGCAAGAGAGTCTGACACTGAAATCAAATGCTCCTAAAACTCCGATGAGGAAAGGGGCACTTAGAGAGAAAGAACAAAGGTTAGTGAGCCAATCCCAGGCAAGTAAGTGTCCAAAGATGTTACCGGGAGAGTGCCAAAGACAAGATAAAAGACGCATTTTGAGAAAATGTCCCAGGCTAAAGAAAAGAGCCTAAAAGGGCCGCAGTGACAGCCCTGCACAAAGAGGGCCAGTGTGATATCAAAAAGCACAAAAACAATGTCAGAAAAACCCACTGAGAACATTCTGGTGGTAGACGCAGGGCAGCGCATTTGCTGGTGGGACCAGAAAACAGGACAATCCTTTGGAAAGTGGCTCCTTAAATTTGTCAACGTATGAGAGAAGAAGGAACATTATCAAAACACATTGTATGGGGAAAAAAGTAGTTTTTAAAAAAGGGGGGGGGTTTCTTTGGAGCACTGTTCGCTCTTCCAGAGGTCCTAGAGTTCAATCCCCAGCAAACACATGGTGGTTCACAATCATCTATAATGGGATTTGATGCCCTCTTCTTGAATGGTATACATGCAGACAGAGCACTCATAAACATTAAATAAGTCAATAAATAAACTAACTTAAAAAAAAAGGTATCTTCTTCCCCTCTCATGATCCCCTTTCTACTATCTTTCTTAGCATATTTTGAAACTAAAATAGATTTACAAGCTGGGCAGTAGTGGTGCACACCTTTAACCCCAGCAGCACAGGCAGAGGCAAAGTCAGGAAGATCTCTGTGAGTTCAAGACCAGCCTGGTCTACAGAGTGAGTTCCAGGACAGCCAGGGCTACACAAAAAAATCCTGTCTTGAAAAAACAAAACAATCCTCAGAAAATTGGACATAGTACTACCCAAGGACCCAGATATACCACTGGGCATATACCCAAAAGATGCTCCAACATACAACAAGGACACATGCTCAACCATGTTCATGGCAGCCTTATTTATAATAGTTAGAAGCTGGAAAGAACCCAGATGTCTTTCAACAGAGAAATGGGCATAGAAAATGTGGTACATTTACACAATGGAGTACTACTCAACTATTAGAAACAATGACTACATGAAATTCTTAGGCAAATGGATGGAACTAGAAAATATCATCCTGAATAAGGTAACCCAATCACACACACACAAACAAACCCCCACCCATGATATGTACCTACTGAAAGTGGATATTAGCCCAAAAGCTTGGAATACCCAAGATACAATTCACAGACCACATGAAGCTCAAGAAGAAGGATGACCAAAGTGAGGATGCTTCAGTGCTTCTTAGAAGGGAGAACAAAAATATTCTCAGGAGAAAATACAGAGACAAAGTTTGGAGCAGAGATAGAAGTAAAGGCCATCCAGAGACATCCCCACCTGGGAATCCAGCCCATAAACAGCCACCAAACCCAGACAATATTGCCCATGCCAAGAAGTGCATGCTGACAGGAACCTGATATAGCTGTCTTCTGAGAGGCTCTGCCAGAGCCTGACAAATACAGAGGCGGATGCTCACAGCCAACCATTGAATTGAGAATGGGGTCCTTAATGGAGGAGTTAGAGAAAGGACTGAAAGAGTTGAAGGGGTTTGCAACCCCATAAGGGCAACGATACCAACCAACCAGAGCTCCCAGGGACTAAACCACTATCCAGAGAGTTCACATTGATGGACCCATAGCTCCAGCTGCACATGTAGCAGCTATTCCTCCCTTCAACCCCTTCTTCTCTGCAACCCCTTCTCTATACCCCTACCCTGTTCCTCTCTGCAACCCATTCTTTATACCCCTAGCCTGTTCCTCCCTGTTCCTTCTCAAACTCATGGCCTCCTTTTCTTTGTTACTGTGGCACATATGGATAAATGCATAAATGGGTAAGCAGTTCAACAACAGACAGTTCAACATAAACTGCTGCTGGAGGTGCAAGTCTGTCATGCCACCATGCCAGGCAGAGGCTCGAGGACAGGAGTGTTCTGGACCAGCCTGGGCTGTATAACAACATGGGATGCAGCTCATCTGGTAGTGTTTGCCAGTACACACAAGGCTCTGGGTCAGTCCCCAACACTACAAGGGAGTCAGTACATGGCTGTCATGCAGGTACTCACAGAGTAGGAGCGGAAGGACCAGAAGTTCATTGTCATATTTAGCGTCAGTGAGGTTGTGGCCAGCTTTGGTACAAGAGATACTACTTTTAAAAAGTAATTTGACACATGTCTATTGAATAACCCAAACAGTCCACAGAAAAATGGAAGCATTTGGCCAGCGAGATGGCTCAGCACTTAAAGGCACTTGCTCCCAAGCCCAGTGACCTGAGCTCAGTCCCTGGACCCCATATGGTGAAAGGGGAAAAGCAATTCCTGAAAGTTGTCTTCAGACCTCCACACGCTGTGCCACACATGCATGGACACACACACAATTCACACTCAAAAAATTAAAACATAATAAAATGTTTAAATGGAAGTGTACGTAAAAGCTGAATACAAAATGTCCACAGCTGCTTTATTTGAAATAGCACTAATTGAAAACACCAGATGCCCATCAACTGTTGACTGGAAGGGAAAATCCTTTTTGTGGTTATAATGGAATACTACTTGTCAACTAAAACACAATGTCCCCTGCCCTGCCCAGAAATTTTGGTTATCATAGGTTCTGGGAGAAAGTGAGTTGTTTTCAGTTGTGAACCTAGAGAGTAAATCTCTAAAAATGTCCAGGGAGTAAAACCTACCAACCTGGAGAAAGCCCTTAAGACCCAGGAAGGAGGTGGTATTTTCCAAACACTGCCAATAGAGTCTGGGTTTCCACACCACTATAGTATGTACCTGTCATTCACTGAAAATAAAAACGCAGTTTGAAAGCTCTGCTGACCTCACTAGTCTAGTCCACAGCCAGACTTGGTTATGGCATCGGTACTGTTGACTAAGTCTTTTCAAGTGGTTGGCACTGCAGAAAGTGTGGTTTTACAATACAGCAAGCACCCTTTGCTACCACACAGCCTCTAATGTTCGTCTGGGCTACATGATGCTTGGGTTTCTCAGAAACTTCTCCTTGAGACTGTATCAGTCCCGTAAGTGTTTCTGGAAAAGTATTTCATAGCTCTATCTATGGCTCTCACTGGCTTTTGGAAACTGCCAAAAGCTCTTTGGTGACAGTGAACAGAGAAATCGGTGTGGGGACTGGGATACAGCTAGGCTGGACCAGTGCACCAGTGCACTTCCAAGTACTGGAAAGGGGTTTGTGAGACCCATAATGGGGAAAATGTCAGGTGATAGCTTTCAGAAACAAGCACATGTCCTACTTGGAGCATTGTTGTGTGATGAACTTCTCCTGGGGAGATATGGTACACACACATCTAGAGGGGCCCCTAGTGAATATGGTCAGTTTCAGGGACTTCCTGAAGTTATTTTGAGTTGTTTGCTTTCTGTCCCCACCTTTTATTTAAATAGATTTTTTAAAAATAATTTATTCTGATTACAGTTTCTGCTCCCTCTACTCCCCTTAATTCCTCCCAACCTTCCTTCCATCTGGATCACTCCCTTTCTGTATCTCATTAAAAAAAAAACCAGACTTCTAAGGAATAATAATATAATAATAATAATAATAATAATAATAAATGATAAAACAAAAACAACACATTGGATTTGGTGAGAACAAACACACAGAAGGAAAAGAGCCCAAGAGAAGGCACAAAAAACTTGTTTGCACATCCAGGAATCCCATAAAAACACTGACCTGGCCAGGTGGTGGCAGCACATGCCTTTAAACCCCCCCCCCCCCCCCCGCACTTGAGAAGCAAAAGCAATCAAATTTCTGTGAGTTTGGGGCCAGCCTGGTCTACAGAGCCAGTTCCAGGACAGCCAGGGCTACATAGAGAAACCCCTACATCGATAAAACAAAACAAAACACTGGACCAGAAGCCAATAACATACACAGGAAGGACCTGGTGCAGACCGGCATGGGCCCTGTGTATGCTGCCTCAGTCTCTGAGAGTTCACATGTGCTGTGATCATGATGAATTAGAGCCTTTGTTCTCTTGGTATCCTCCATCCCCTCTGGCTCTTTCTGCATCTTCTACGTAGTACCCTGAACCATAAGGCAAGGGATTTGATAGAGACATTCAGTTTAGGGTTAAGTATTCCAAGGCCCCTTATTTTCTGAGCAATGTCTGACTGTGGATTTCTGTATTTGTTTAAACCTGCTGCAGGAGGAAGCTTCTGATGATGGCTGAGCAAGTTATTGATTTATGAGGGTTGCAAAATGTCATGAGGAGTCATTTTAGCCCTACATATTTGCTTGTTTAGAACAGTAAGTGGTATTTAGTTTCACCCCAGGTCCCTGGTCTATCTGGTTTCAGGTTCTTAGTCACCCAAGCAGTGTCAGGTATGGGTTCCCCTGTGGAGTGAGCCTCAAGTCAAATCAGATACTGGTTGGTTACTCCACAAACTTTGTGCCACCATTGCACTCATGTATCTTGCAGATAGTACACCAGTGTAGATCTGGGTTTGTGGCCGGATTGGAGTATACGTTTCTCTGTTGGTAGCATCCAGCATGCCTTCCTGTACCAAAGATGCTAGCACATGTGGGTGAAGGCTCTAGGAAGGCACCAGCTTGACTTCTCCATGTTTGATGAGTTGTTTGTTTGGGTGCTGTTTTAAGCAATGGGGCCTTGCCATCCATTTGTGGAGAATGACCTATAGTCTTGGCAACAGCCTGGGTTGTTTGGGGATTACCATGGGACCCTTTTGGCCAACAACTCAATTAAATGTAAGCCAGTCCTAGTACTAAAAGCTTCATTTGGTGGCAAAAGATGGCCAGTTGGGGCTCTGTCTCCTTCATTATTTGGTGGTTTCTTCTAGATCACCTTAACGTGTATGTATTTTAGGAAGCTTCTACTGTATTAGGTTTCCATGCTGCCTCTCAAGTGGCCCTTAATTTTAGCCATCTCTTCCCCATATTCTCTCCCAGACCCCCTTCTTTCCTTCCCTTCTGCTCTTGGTCCTTCCATTTCAGCTCCCCCCATTTACCCGTAACTATAGTTTGGTCATCGCTGATTTCTCAGCTAATATTCACATATGATTAGACTCATACCACATTTGTCTGTCTGGCTCTGAGATGCCTCCTCCAGATGTTTCTAGTCCCATTCATTTACCTGAGAATTACATTTTTAACAGCTTAGTAATACTCCATTGTGTAAATATACCACATTTTCTTTATGCATCCTTCTGTTGAGTGATATGTGGGTTGTTTCCAATTTCTGGCTGAGTTCATGTCTCTGTGGTAGGATGACATGTCCTTTGGGTATAGGCCCAAGAGTGCTATAGCTACATCTTGAGGTTGATTGATTTGCATCTTCCTAAGGAACCACCACATTGATTTCCACAGTGGCTGTATAAGTTCTCAAGTCCTGCCAGCAATGGAGGAGAGTTCCCCTTACATCCTCACCAGTCCCAGCTGACACTTGTGGCATCTGAAGCACACATCCTGTGTCCACTGTGTCTGCCAAGCATTTAGAGACCAACAAAACTACTGAGATTATTTCTGCAGATATATTTTATGCCATTAGGCTTTAAGTGCCAGCAGATTAAAACTACCTCATACCAGTTTGAGAAAAAGACAACCCATTGATATGCCAACAGTTAGCTGGATTCTTTTTTTCTTTTGCTCCTTTTCTCCCCACCTTGGCAATTCCATACACATGTAAATGAGTTTAGGTCATTGTCACCACTCTTTGCTCCCCTCATCCCTCTCCTCTCTATGAAACCCTTTCTTCCTAACAATGCTCCCTCCCCCAGCTCATGCTTTCTTGTGTAGAGAGAACATCTTGTGTCTGTGTGGATGTGGCACCTGTCAATAATAAATCTAATGGCCTTTAGCGAAGGCAAAAACTAGGTGGGATTTCCAGGAGGTAGAAAGAATTCTGGGATACTGCCAAGTGAGAGATTCACCAGGAAAGATGTGACAAGAGAGATGCATGGTCCTTTGAGCACAGGTCACCAGCCATGTGGCAGAATGTAGATAAGAACAAATGGGATATTTTACATCTAGTCAGGGAAGAGTCTAGCAATATAGTCAAGGTATTTGGAAATATATTTTGAGTCTGAGTCATATTTTTGGGAGGAAGAACTACCTAATGTCAACGTTCATGTCCATTTTTGTATATATGACCTACTGGGATAAATTAGGCCTGCGTGTGTGGCCTCTGCATGGGTGGCCTCTCCTATAACCATTAACTGTCCATAGCTCCTCAAGGAAGGGCTCTCTCTCCATTCCTGATGGTATGTCAGTGAGCCCAGTCTTGTACAGTTGTGCAGGTAACCATAGAGACTGCGAGCTGACAGGTGCTGTCATGTCCAGGAGACAGGGAGCCTCCTCTCCTCTGGTTTCTTACTTCTTCCTACTCCTGCATCAGTAATGACTCCTGAGCCTTGAAGGAGCTGGTATCAATATTCTCTCTGGGACTGAGCACCCGATGGTTACTTATTCTCTGTGGTTTTACTGGTTCTGAATCCCTTCATTAGCCAGCACCCACTGCAAACAGAAGCTTCTCTAGGGGCTGGAGAGATGGCTCAGTGATTAAGAGCACTGGATGCTCTTCCAGTGGACCCGGGTTCAATTCCAACCTACCCACAGTGGCTCACAACCATCTGTAATTCCAGTTCCAGGGGTTCTGACACCCTCTTCTGGCCCCTGTGGGTACCGGGCACTCAGGTGATGCACAGACATACATACAGGCAAACAACATAAAATTCAATGAAATAAAAAACCTTAAACACAACATCAAATCACACTCCACATAGTTAAGGTGTCCAACTCAACCACATGGAACAAATTCACATTGCAAAGGAGTTCTCCATAATTTTCTATATTGTCAGTCTGATAGTCTACCTGTTAACTAGTTTCACCCCCTTCCCTTTCACTGCGGACACTCTAGTTTAGGTATTCTAAATTTGATTGCCTTAATTAATAGTGTAAACAAAATCATATTGCTTGTCTCTAGCTTACTTCATTTAGCAAAATGATTTCATGGTTCTTCTATGCTATGGAAGCTGACAGCTTCATTTTCTCCCTCCAGTTTTTGTCTCCATTTCTTCTTTTCACTCCTTTTCCACTTTTATAAGACAGGGTCTCAATATGTAGCTCAGGCTGGCTGTCAAGTTAAGACCCCTCTTGTCTTAACCTCCCAAGTCCTGGGATTACAGGTGCACATCCATCCAACTTAATTTCAATTCTAGGTTGAGCAATATTCCATTGTGTATAGACCCCATTTTGTTGTTCCATCCATCTCTCTGCATGTGAGCATTTAGGCTCCTCCACCTCTGGCAACTGTGAAGTGTTGCTACAAACTGAGACATGCAAATCTCAGAAAATCTGCTTTCAGTTCTTTTGGGTATACACCCAGAAGTGGGGTTAGGGTCACATGACAATTCTATTTCACAGTTTTTAGGAGCCTCCACACTGCCGCCCGTGGCGGCTCCACTGTTTTACACCCCGCTAACAGTTCACAAGCATCCCAGTTTTTCAGTCTTGCCAACGCTTTGATTAAAATCATTGTTTTGAGACAAGGTTTTGTTCTGCAGCTCAGACTGCCTGGAGTTAACTCTCTAGCCCATTCTGACCTCATGGGCAATCCTCCTGCCTGAGCTCGATGAGTTCTGTCATTATAGGTGTAAACCACCACACTTAGCACCTGATTGAAATGATACACTTTACCTGCAGTAAAGTTGTCAGTGCAGGAAGGCAGATAACAGTGGATTTAAAAAAATACATAAAAGTTTTGAGTATGACACAGGGACATTGGGGGCCTTGAGGATGACTTGTTGGGTAAAGGCAAAAGCTACGCAACCTGATGACCTGAATCCTATACCTGAGGCCCACAGGGTGACAAGTGAGAACTGACTCCCTAAAGCTGCCCTTTAGCCTGTGTGTACACCATGGTTCTTGTCCATTCTCTACTAATGCATGGAATAAAGGATTGATTTTACATTTAATGAGGCCAGGGAGGTGGCTCAGCAGGCAGACACATCTGCACAGGCCTCATGCTGGATCCCACAAGGTGGCAGGAGAGAACCAATGTTCTCTCCCTATGTCATGGTATATATGCCTGTTCTCTCTCTCCCACCCCACCCTCCCTCCCTTCTCTCTCTTCCCTTCCCTTCCTCCCTCTCTCCCTGCCTACATTTTTTAATGTAGTTAATTAGAACTGTTCCCAGGATATGAAATTTTTGTACTATCTCAAATCCTTCATTAAGCTTAGATTTCCACTTCTTGTACACATCCTTTCTTTATTCTTGTTCCTGAGAAGCTGACAGAGACTACACCCAGTGACAAGTCACCAGTGAGCTGAGGGAATAGAACAAGCATTCATCAGATGCACACAGCAAAGTCTCAGTGAACAGCCTGACCTGGGAACACAGGGCATGCATGCCTGGGTAAAGGTAAGAATGTACACCTAAGCTGACTTTACTCTTGGAAATTCTATTCCAATATGCACACAAGCACCTTCACAAGCCCCACTGGGAATACCTTAAAGGAAGCCAACCTCTGGGGAGCATCATTAAGCAAAGAATTATACAGATACACAGAGCAGCCATCACAGGGGCTATAAAAAACCGAGATAACATGGCAGAGGAAAGGCTGAATTTCCTATTTATATATAAAATACTGCCCAGGGAAACACCTCAGCAGGTAAAGGTGCTAGCTCCCAAGCCTGAAACCTGAATTACTTCAGGATTGACATGGTAGGAGAGTCAAACTTGCAGTCATCCTCTGACATCTGCACATGCATCACGGCTTGTATGTGCTACTACATACACACAGTAAACAAGAAAGAAGCAGTTGAAAATGTAACTAAAATTGAATATGTATGCACACTCTTCTGGCCTCCAAGGGCATTAAGAATACATATGGTGCATAGACATACACTCAGGTAAGACACCCACACACATAACTTTAATTAAAAAGTTCTCTGTGAGTTCAAGGCCAACCTGATCTCAAAAGAAAGAGATGAGAGAGAGAGAGAGAGAGAGAGAGAGAGAGAGAGAGAGAGAGAGAAAAGCTGCTACTGGAAGCTCCTTCTCATGGAAGAAGACTGACTCAATCAAGTTAAGTAACCAGGGAATAAGGTCATCATATACATATATATGTGAGTATACATATATATGTGTGTATATTATATGTATATCTGTATATATGTATACACATATGTATATGTGAATGTATATTATGTATATATATGTATACACACACACACGTGTGTGTGTGTGTGTGTGTGTGTGTGTGTGTATCCTAGTATTCTATATATCTCTCCTTGGTTATAACACACTACATGAAGAGTTTAAAAGAACTTTTCTTTCATTGCAAATGCCCAAATGAAGTTATTTTCAACCAGTAATATTTGCGCAATATACAGGAATAATTTGCTTTACTAAATATAAATATATCTTACTAGGAACTGAAGCTAACAGGGCCATATATTGGTTGGGGGAGGGTGGCTAGAGGAACCAGTATCTTGCTCTCTAGCCCTGGCTGCCCTGAAACATGCTGTCGACCAGGCTGGCTTCAAACTTGTGAATCTCATGCTTCATGTTGAGATTATAAGCCACCATGCCCAGCCTTGCTATTCTTGATAATATGTACACCCTTAAACCAGTGACACACTGCATATCAACAGCCAAGTTGGCATGGCATAAGCCACACCATACTAGAGCCTAGCCAAACAGAGTTAAAATGCTTTCACGTTTACTCCTTGCTTTAAAAGGGAGCAAACTAAGATTAAAAGGTGTGTGTATGTGTGTGTGGTCTCCTATGCATGTTTTGTTTTAAAAATTATTATGTGAATAATGTGTTGTAGAGTATATATGTGCCATAGTGTCTGGTCAGAAGATAACTTTCAGGAGTTAGTTTTTCCCTTCCACCATCTCACCAACCCACTTTACTTTTTAAAAATTAGATTTATACATTTTGTGAGTTTGCCAGCATGTTATATATGTGCATCATGTGCATGCTTGATGTACATGGAGGTCAGAAGAGGTATCAAATACCCTGTAGCTAGGATTATGAATGGTTGTGAATCATCACGTGGGTGCCGGGAATCAAGCCCAGATTCTCTGTGGGAGCAATAAATACATCCAACCACTAAACCCATTTTACTTTAAAAGAAAAATAAACATTAAATTTGTGTGCATGTATGTGTGCTTGAATGTGGAGGACAGAGGTCAAACTTAGGTGTTGTCCCTCACAAGCTGCCCACCTTGTTTTTTGAAAGAGTCTCTCAGTGGGAGCTGGGGCTCCTACATTGGGCTAAACTGATTGGTTAAAGAGCCCACGCCTCTCTTCCCATCTCCAGGACTGGGATTACAATTGTGCGTCCCCATATCCAACTTCATCATGGGTTCTGGGGACTGAACAGACAGGTCTTCATTGCTTACAAGGCAAGTTTATGGACCAAGCTATGGCCTCAGCCTCAACTCTAGGGGTTTATTATTGTTTTGCCTGAGTGTATATATGTTCACCATGTGTGGGCCTGGTACCTGCAGAGGCCAGAAGAGGACTTTACATCCCTTGGAGCTGGAGTTACATACAGATGGCTGTGAGCTATCTGTATATAGATGCTGGGAATCAAATCTGAGTCCTATGAGAGAGCAGTCAGTGTTTACAACCACTGGGAGATCACTCCAGCTGGCTTAGCTTTAGTTTTTAATTAGTTTATTGACTATGAAATCTGGGATATGCACATATCAATTATTAGCACAATATTGCATATGGCTTCTTCTTGCCATTTTGCTTAAATAAGTTTGAATTTCTGTTTACTGGCATATTCAAATTTAATGTCTTTTAAATTGAGGGGTGGGGATTGCAGCATTCTATCTGCTGGCTATATATCCTAAAATCCAGATAATCTTTAAAATGACCCAATTCTACAGTGCCACTTAATAACCAGAAATGGTACAAATTCCTCAGTGGGAAGATGGAAGTCAAAATGAGGTCCAGGAAAGCAGAACCCAGCTTCAAGCTTAATGACTGTACCTTAACCAGAAGCCACTGCTTCCAGCACAGGACTGCCAGCTGTGCTGTCCTCTAACAGCCGTCCAGATGCACTAGCTTTGTTTTGTGAATTTTCTAAGTGACTTCAAAACATCACACATGAAAACAGCCAGGTACACGGGCTTAAACCTGCAGTCCCAGCTACTCCAGAGGCTGTAGCAGGAAGATTCCTTGAGCCCACTAGCTGGAAGACAGCGCAAGCACCATATTGATATCCTGACTCAACAAAAGGGAGGAGCTGGAGAAATAGCTCAGAGCCACTGGCTGCTTTTCCAGAGGACCTGGGTTCTATTTCCAGACCCCATGATGGCTCACAACCATTTTTTAATAACTCCAGTTTCAAGGGATCAGGCGACCCTCTTCTGTCCCTGTAGATATCAGACCCTCATTTGGTGCACAGACATAAATGCTGGCAAAACATTCATACACAACAGATTTTAAAGAAACAAAAGGAGAGTGAAGAGCAATGTGCTGAGAGGCTACAGCTCAGTGTTGAAGGACATACTCAGCAAGAGCAAATCCCCAGGTGTAAACTCTCGCACAAAAACAAAACTAAGCCACAATTCATTCTGTCTCTCTCCATTAAACAGGTCTAAATCTACTAAAGAAGCAACTGCTATCAGTAACTGGCACCCCCCTGCATTGTGGAATATATTCATGGACATGTGCTTAGGGTGTGTTCATCTCAACTGTGCCAGCATAGAGCAGGATTGACATTGAATGTCTTCCTCAATAGCTTCTCTATCTCGCCTCACTTGTACCGTATTTCCTTAGTACTTAGTACCTGTGTATGTAACTGCGTGGGAATGCATGTGGAGAGGTCAGAAAGAGAACTTGCCTAAGTCTTTTTTTTTTTTAAGCAATATGAATGCCTGGGACGGAGCTCAGGTCATCGGGCTTGATGGCAAGCATCTGCTAGTGAGGCCGTCTCACCAGACTGACACCCTTTTCTGACAGTCTCTCACTGTAATTAAAACACCTCATTTCATCAAAACTGGCTGAGCAACAAGCCCCTAGGATTTGCCTGTCTCTGTCCCAACCATGGGTGCTGGGTATCTAACTCTAGTCTTCCTGTTTGCAGAACTCTTAACAATTGAGCTACCTTTCCGCCCCCCCAACCCTTTCCCCCTTGAAAATGCTTTAAAAAAATAAAATTTTAAATGTGTATTCCCTCTACTGCCAAGCATAATCCCTAAATGTTCTTTCACATTTAGGTTCTTAGTCAATTTTGCCATAACAGAGAGATTTGCACAAAGCACCTTAAGAATTATAGTACCCAGCCTAGCTTGTCTTTCAAGCCCAACTTCAATAGAGAACAGGAACCAACTTTTTCATTAGCAAGGTGCTCAAACACTATGGTGTGGTGGCACATACATGTAATCCCAGCAGTAGGGAGGCTAAGGCAGGAGGATCAGGAGTTCTATGCCTGTCTGGGCTACATAGAAAATCCCATTTCAAGTTCTCTTCCCCAAATGAAGGGTCTCCTAAGAAGTTAGCTTCATGGTAGAGCATTTGCCTAGCATGGTGCAGTGTTCCATCCCTAGCATGCTGATCAATCTACTCCCCCAAAGTCTTCAATTTTCATCTATATGAACATAATTACTAGGGTACTATTTGACTAAGCATTGGAGAACATGCTTTTACACACACACACCCCATTGGGCAATGTAAGGACTTTTCTTGGGGAAGGGTATTAAGGCAAAGTTTCTGTTGTGTAGCTTGGGTTGATCTAGAACTTGACATTCTGCCCAGCATCTGGAGAACTGAGATTACAGTTGTGTACCACCATACTCAGTAGAGTGAAAACTTTTAAAATTGAAAAAAGCTAAGTTTTGCATCTTTGCAATATATACAAGTTGAGTTTAATTTGGAGATACCTAGAATAGCTGTATTTACTTCCTAGTTGTGTTTCTGAACAATAATCTTTTATCAAAGATAATATCAAAGACATTTCTACCAAATTTTACCCCACAGAAACATGGTAAAAATAAGTTTATGGAACTCAAAATAGCAAAGTTCTACTGTTTCATACTTTTTAGGATGAAATATTCCTTTTAAAATTTGTATTATTTGTCAGGTGTGGTAATGTACACCTTTTAATTCCAGCACTTGGAAGGCAGAAGCTAGATTTCTGAGTAGCCTGCCTTATCTATATAGTGAGCTCCAAGACAGCCAGACTGCCTAGAGTCCCTGTCTCAAAAAAAAAAAAAAAAAAAAAAAAAAAAAAAAAAAAAAAAGTGTGTACATAAGCCACAGTATGTGTGCATGAAGTCAGGAGTCAGTTGTTAATTTCCACCACGAGGGTTCTTGGCAGCTAGACTCAAGTTCAGGTGAGCCAGCAAACGCCTTTACCCACTGAGTCATCTTACTGACCCCATGGTTACAAATTCCTGTCCCTCCACAGTCAGACTTGAATTTTAACGCAAAGAACCTAAGTCCTGAAACTGTAGGTATGTCTTACTCCTTCCTCCCTGATAAAGCCAAACTGCTCATTCCATGCAGACTAAACAGTTACACAATGAACAACAATAGAGAAAGCCACTTACATAGACTAGTCTTTATTGAAAGACTTACTTCAACTGTGGTTTACAGCTTTGGCTTTAGTTGGCCTCTCACTGGCGGCAAACATAAAGATCAGACGGACCGGCACCGAGGAAATGCTAGTAGAAAAGGATTCAAGCACAGAGGACGGCAGGCAGAAACACACCAAGATAAATCTCAAGAAACTATGAAGAGACATTTCCTTGCATGCCAAAGAGTCTCTCTGCTGTTCTTGACGAACACAGGAAAGAAAAGGCAACAGTTCTTAGGCTGAAAGTAGACCGAGGGCACGAACTCAAATCTGCATTATAAGACAGTCTGGACCTGTGTTAACGTGATCGTCCTATTTCCTAAAATGGTGCATTAAATTTGCACATGTCCCTTTCTATCTTAAAACTATTTGCTGTGAAAAACTGTGACTGACTTACCAAAAACATGTTTTGCTCATCCAAATTAAGACAAAAGGCATGTCAGTCACATGCTTACTATGGCAATGTTAAGTCGCCTAGATAATTTATTAACTCAGAATATAAAACAGAAAAGACTACAGCTAAGGTTAGCCATTGGTTATCTTAGAAAGCCACTTAATTTACTGGCAGAGAAAAAAAAGGGGAAGCTGAAATTTTAATTTAATAAGCTTTTATCAACTGATCAACTGAAAAAGTCTTTAGGTTGCTCAAATTTCACAAAGTTTAATGAAAATCTTAACTTGAGGGCAGAATATAGCTTCTTGTTTTCTTCTTATAAAATATAAAGTAACTTTCCCAAAAACATTCCCCAAAGGTATGGCCAAAAAGACAAAAAGCCAAAACAAAACAAACAAACAAAAAAACCCAACAACAACCCAGGGGTATATTTAGTCAATGACTAACACAGGGTAATTGTGGTTTAAAAAAACAAAAACAAAACTAAGGTATATAAAGATTTTGGCTCAAAAAAGAACTTCAGACCCTGTAAATTTTTATGCTGAACACATTTGGCTGTATTTCTAAGTGAAGGAAGGAATAAACACCAGAATCTTTGTGGTCACCAATATAAAAACCACATTATCTTAATCTTTAGACGTCCAACAGCTGAGTGTGAATGCCAGGTGCATCTTACCCATTACCTCAAAAAGGTTAGATAGACTAGGGTTGTTTGCTCTTGTGCATACACAGGCCAACAGGTTTAACACACTATCAAAACATTTGTACCCCCTAGCTGTCACAATTGAAACACATAGAATTGTATCTATTTCACATTGTTGTTTTATAAAACTATGAGGCAGACTGTATCCACATAGATGGAAAGGTGCTGTGGGAGCATGCCTGGAACTCCCGCATCTTCCTAAAGATTCAATTACAACTGCACACATACAACTCAGGCCTATTCAGATCTGTCACCCACACACTCCCAAGAGGGAAAAAAAAAATTAGAAATAAAAGTCACAACTTTGTGTACGATTCAAATTGGTTATCAGATTATAAACTGGTACATCAAGTTGTCTAAGATATTTTAGCAATCTTGTTAAAAAAATTCTTGGGTAAAATGTACTAATTTTTAAAAACATCCCAAGATTTAAAAAAAAAACCAAACATTTGTGCTATACAACTTATAGAAACCCTGAAATCACTTCACTGGGTTTTAATCAAGGTATTTATGTACCAAATAAAGCAAAAGGAAACTAAACAAAACAAAAAGGGGGAAAAAAAGCCCAAATCTAACTTCTACTTACAATTTAAAATAGACTAATGCATCAAAGATTTGTATGAAATTAAATTAAGGCTTCTTCTGTGTAGTCATTTGTGTCATTCTCATTTTACATGGCCAACCATGAAGACATCAGTGTTAACACTGCTACTGAGCACTGCACTGGCAGCGAGCATGGTACTTGTCACCTCAAATAATTACACTGCTGCTACTTCTATGTTGAAGCATGCTTTTGAAACACTGTAGTTATTCAATATTTACAATGTTTATCTCTTAAACTCCATGTAAAAGCACAAGTATGACCGTCTGACTTTAATATAAACACCATACTTGGAATTTTTCCCCAAAATGAAATGTAATATACATTTTTGATAACCAACACTTTTAAAGTTTTAAAAATATGTCTTAATATGGACCACCAACAATCGCCCAAGGAACTCCTACGATGCTGGTCCTTATTTAGGCTGCAAGCTTTCGGTCTGGCTTCGTTTTCTTTAACATAAGAGAATAAGGTATTTCTTCCACAGCGATTCCCACATGTACTTCTTCTGAAATCACATTTTTTCCTGCTGACTTCTATGTGGTCCACCTCAGAGATGGGAGGGGAGTATCAGAATTCAGGACGAACTGATGTGATTCTCAGTTTTTCACGATACTCCCTTTTTTGCTCTTTTAAAAACACAGTGAGTTAAAATACTGAACAGCAAGATAAAAACGGAATAGTGTCTAAGGATCAAAGTGTACTACCCATTTCTCCTATTATATCAAAATTTATAGTCAGAATTGTCTTTATTGACTTTATTTTAGTTTTTGTACACAAAGAAAAATCATGTTCATATCCATCATGAACAAAAAAACTTAAAAAGGCAGAACTAGAAGACACGTGTCCTTCACCAAGCAAAGCTGTGCTAAAGGTTCCAAACATTTCAATTTTTAAAATAAATATTTTCGTTTTCCGATGTTTACTTTTCATGTCTTCAGAGTGTCACAGGAGATCGCAGCCTTCAGTGAGTTACAATTGTGTTTAGAGTCCCAGCTCACTGTGTTGGGAAACTTGCCATTCCATACCCAGCTTGGTTTGGAGGAGGTATTACAGGGGGAGGAGCTTGTCCTTGAGGAGGCTGAGCACCAAATCCACCCATCCAAGCAGCAGAAGGTGATTGACTTGGAAGAAAGGGAAAAATCTTCAGCAAACACGAGAAAAAGATAATCTATACAGCTATATAAAATCAGGCAGTTCTAATTGCAGAACACAAATCTACAACAAACAGAACACATGCAGAACACGTATACTACCATTAAGTTTTAAAGTTGCTTTTCATTTGTTTTTACTTCGTTGCTGTGCTTGCGGATCAAGGCCAGGGCCTTTACAGGATACAATGCCCTACCACCCAGCAAATTCTGTTAAGATAATCACAACTTACCTCCAGTCTCCAGACTACCTGAAAGCTGATTTTTCTTTCTTTCTTTCTTTTTTTTTTAAATAATGAGGGCTGGGCATGATGGAACACACCCTTAATCCAGCCCTTGGGAGGCAGAAGCAGGTGGATCTTTTTGAGTTTGAGGCCAAACTGATCTATATAATTACAGGCCAGCCAGGGCTTATACTGAGACCATCTCAAAAAGTGAACATCCAGGACAGCCAGGGCTACACAGAGAGACCCTGTCTCAAAAATAAAGATATAATAATAGTAACAACAATAACAACGACGACAACAACAGAGCTAGGGGATATACTTCCTTCCCATCTGTGAAGCCGGGACAGGATTGCTGCTATGAGTCTAAGCCTGCAGTCAGCCTGGGCTACCAAGTGAGAGCTAGGCCATTCCGGGCTACAGTGAAAACACTGTCTTACAGAAATAAAACTAAATGACTGAGTAGACAGTACTCTTGTGCAGCCCTTGACTTTTGCAGTATTCTCAATAAAACTGTGAAAATAAAGGTCTAGCTCAGCCTAGGAGAGAAAGTGAAGCAAAGAATCCACTCTACCATCATCACGGAAAGCAAAATGCTGTCATATAACTTGCAAAGATATTTTATAGAGGCAAAATATAAAAACATGTTTCTGAGCATATACTAGATAAAAATCTTCTATACACACAAAATTAAATGAAAATGCCACTGTAGACAAGTCAACTGCTTACAGAGAGGTCACACACTGCATTTCCCATCTCTGTAATTAAAAGCATTACAAACCTGAGATTTGTTACTTTAACATCCATCCATAATCCAAATGCTTTAAGATACAATCATTTCAATAGTTTCTCCCCTAGGAGAGCAAAGATTTTTCTTTTGCCAGCTCATCTGATTCTACAATGAAAAAACCAAAACAACTCACTCTACTCCAAATCCTTGTTGGTTCCATGGCTGCCCATATACTCCATAGGGAGGTACTTGCCACCCGTTTGCCATATACTGTCCGTACTGTTGTGGGTTTCCATACACTTGGCTCCACTGGCCCCACTGACTGTAGTCAACCTAGGAAAAAGCAAATGACTGTTTTAGGGAACAAGAACAAAACACCGTATTTGAAGAAAGAGAGGGAGAGAAGGAAGAGAAAAACTAAGTAAGCACCCTTATGTGAATAGGACTCTGTTATTTATCATTGTCTAAGTTTATTGGGGTGGTGACACCTGTGAAAAGAAAGTATTAAGATTCAGTTAATACCGCAAAACAACTTTGAAACAGCATTTTACACAATCAATTGAGAGCAGCTATATGCTTTAGGTTACTGTTTATTTTACAATTCCCAAAGCTCTTATATAGGTATGTAAGATGGAAACCTTAAAAGATGCTAAGAAAAGTCGAATTACCTGTTGGAAGTTTTTAGTCATATCAGGAGATTCTTTACCCCAATAGCATTTAACCACATGTCCTTCGATTGTAGTACCGTTCACAGAAACAATGGCATGGGCTGCACTTTCATGAGTTGAAAATCTAGGAGGAGCAAACAGTGAGGTTTTGCCTTCAATCTTTAAGAATTTGGGCAAACAACACAGAAACTCAGTAACTAACATCTTTCAGTTGGCATTTTTCTCAAATTATATATTCCATAGGTTAAAATGACATCTAGTAAGGATCCAATAATGTAAGTGAAAGGAATGAAGAGGAGCTAATTCTCTCTCACAGCTTGAACATTACCTGACAAATGAATAACCCTTCTCTGGAAAAACTCGTATTTCCATAATTTGTCCAAATGGTGAAAATGTTTGTCTCATAAGTTGATCTATACAAAGAAAAATATATAAACAAAATATTTAAAGTTCATGCTAACCATGAAGTTTATACTAATAGGCTAAAATACCAACAGAGAAAGAGATCAGGAAACCAAGTGTACCTGTTAGCCCCGAAGCAATTCCTCCACAGTACACAGTACAGTTTTTGGGACTTGACTGGTTTACTACATCTTCAAATCTCAATTGCTTAGTGTTAGCTGTAAGAAGAAAAAAAATGAAATCTGGATTGTTATACAGTATTATAAAACTACTTTTTAAGCTAAGGTTATAGCTAAGTGGTTACATTTTCCTAGCCTGTGCAAGGTCCTAGTTAAAACCCCAGCACCACACACATACACAATCTTCTGTCCTTATATATTTAATTTTTAAATCGTTGTTTTTAGAGACAGGGGCCCTCTATGGAGCCCTGGACATATGTGGACTAGGCTGGCCTCTACCTCCATGTACTGGACTAAAGGCATGCTCCACCACTCCTGGCTATATACTATTAAGATAGAGGGAACAAACTCCCCACTCCCCCAATGTTATGACTTAACACATTGGGGGTGGGTCTCAAGTATCCCAGGCTAAGCTTGAACTCATTGTGATACTAAAGAGGACTTTGAACTGGTTTCTGCCTTCATTCCCCAGGTGCTAGAATTATAGGCATGAGCAACCACATCTGGTTTGTATGATGCTAAGAATCAAACACAGGGGCCTCATGCATCATAGGCAAGCACAAGAACTTCTACCAACTCTAGCCTTAGCCTTAAATATAGATCTCATTTATAAATAAACCAGCTGATCCTCAACTAATATCTAAAGCTCCTATAATGAAATTCAAGGTTAAATACTAAGAAATTAAGACACAATGCCACATGGTGTGATCACAATCTATATTTGCAATATATAATCAGATGTAACTTACTTTCTTGTGTACTTTTAGGGGCAGGTGGTTTACGTGTGGCCCAATTGGTTCTGATTTGTCGACCTCCCAACCACTGACCCCCCATATGCACAATTGCATTCTCTGCATCCTATGGAGAAAAAGAAAACACTTTAAGAACAACTGAAAACAAAGGGAAGAACTTCCTAAGACCTAGTAAGACAAATGAAAGCAGCATTGCTGTGTCCAACACATGCCGTCACCTGGAGCCCACTAAGCACCAGTAACAAATGTGTCACCAATAAACAACTTGAACCATAAAAGCTGTTTTTTACTTAATGGGTTTCAAAATACTAATCTATAACACTTATGTCCAAGAATTATGTTACATTAACACAAGGGAAAAAAGATATTGGCATTATCACCCAAAAATCATTTTTCTCAAATACACACAAATGTGTCAAAAAAAAAAAAAGCATCTTACAAGGTCACTTCAAAATGCCCTAATTTTATGGTTGTTTGTAATGTAACATTTACTGAAAAAAATATAAAGAGACTAGCATACATATATATTCCCTGTAAAAATATGGTTTTGGTGAAATGATTAAAATCGACTTTCCTGGTTAAAACTCAATTCTAATAACTATATAGCTTCTACTAGTCTTGGCTTTACTTCTACCTCACTACCTTTACAAATGCACAAATGCGTTTTAGTAATTTTCCTTCACTGTGTTACCACCCTAGCCTGTTCTAGGTACTTTCAAGTTAACAAAAGAATGAATTATTTTCTATTACTAATATGCTGAAGAAATTACACAAAAGTTATATTAAGTTTCAATCATTAATTTTAATGAAGCAACTAAATCCAGAACTAAAGATTTTTAATTGAGTTAACTGAAAGGACATACCAGTTTGTTATAAAAAGATACAAAACCATAGCCTTTGGACTTTCCAGTTGCCATATCTTTAACTACCCGGGCATCCCTGTGAAAAGAAGCACAGCTAAATGAGGGAAGTAAAAGTCACCCTCCAAATAAAAACTAAAAGGAACCACACACACTGTATTGTGAGCATTTTAAAAATAAACTCCAGTTAGCCCTAATTAACTACAGCCATTCCTGAACTCTCCCTAATGCTTCTTTACCTGTTAGAAAAAAGCAGTAGGACAAAACCATGTAATAAACATGCAACCTAATCACACACCTGTGCTTTCTAACTAGACACTCAAATCTGAAGACTAATAGGAGCAACAGTTTCCTTTTCTAATATGCTATTTGCTAGTGTCCTCTAAGATTTACTGATTCTATAAATTACTGCAACAATGCTAGCTACTTTACCATGCAATATCTAAATAGTTAAATGTCTTCTGCCTAGTGATACAAAATATATGAAATATTAAAAAATTGAAAAAGAGGAAAAAATAGGAATTAAAAAGGCATACATGGCCTGTTAACAGATTTCTTTATTTTTCTTGGTCAATTCTCTATCATCATTTTGGAGTTTGGGCAGCTGTAAATTTTGAAAAATTGACATTTTCAGAAATTTAAGAAAGGAGAATAAAAAACTAACAACAACGCTAAGCACACCAGTACGAAAACAACAAATTTACACAGAAATTTTAGTGAGTAAGTTAAAATGATTGGAAATATAGAACTCCACTGAATATAGAATGTTAAAATGTAAATACTAAATATGTATATATAAATAATGTATAATAAGAATAAATAGAAATGAGAAAAAAAATCTACAACTGAGTTCCAGTGTGCACAGTTCCTTGCAGTTAGCCTTCAAGATCCTGTCCATTCTTATGAGCAATTCTGCAAAATAACCAGAATGCTATTACTTTTAATTGTGACTTGGACTGTAGAAAAACTGCAGGTCTCAGGTATAAATAAAGATCAAAAACAGCAACCTGTATCATTTTACACTAATTTTACAACAGTACTACTTACCACATTTATATTAAAAAGCAAAGCAAATATCAAAATAGAAAATTAAGAATTAAATCTTTCTTACAAATAAGTTAAATCTATAGAACAACAAGTTATAAGTTAATAGAAAAGTTGTTGTTCTTAAAACATTTCTGTAGTCATACATTTAGTTTAAATCGACATATATCCAATTCTTTTTAATCAAAATTATGACATTTTATAGAAGATGCAACTACCTTTAATTTTCCAATATATTCAAACAAAATTTGAGCAATATTAAAAAAAAATTAACCCATTATGTCCCCTCACTAGCAAAATTAAGTATCATTAACAAAAGTCAATTTAATGTCATATTTATTATCTAGACATAAAAACATTTTAATATTGCAATGGTATTACGTTTTCTCAAAGCTAAATATCAAAACACATTTATCATTATATTTAAACATGAACATTTCCAATTTAACCATAAAACACAAGGATTTGCCTAGATTCCCCCCACTTAAAAACTCCTTCAATAAAAGTTTAATTCACAATAAAAGAATCACATTTAGTTTTCATTAACCCAATATTCTTAACCATCAATATTGAAAACATTTGACAGAGAGCTAGAAGTTTTATCATCTAAATATTTGCTTTAAAAGTAACAAACAGAATCACTTAAAAATTTTAAACATATTATACACAAGGTTATCTGAAAACAAGACCCCAAACATTGAAATGACATCAACATTTGCAACAACATCTACTCAAAAAACAAAACAAACTAAAGGAAAAGTAAAAACCAAAGAAAAACACACTAACTAGAGAAATAAAACCTTGATTCTAATACATGTTAATTATATAGTTTTGCTTATCACTACTGAGTCTGATACTAATTATGATACTTACGATATTTTACCAAAGGGGGCAAATGCTGATTTGATATCTTCTGTTGTAATTTCTGGACTCAAATCCCCAACAAACACATGGAAGTGATCTGAAATCAAAGATTTTGGTAATCAAATACTTAAGAAGTCAGGCAACACTAAAGGAGGAAAAAACCTTAGGTAGGCTGGTAATGCTGCCAGGATAATATCACGCTTCCACATTAAATGCAGAAGTACTTACTGGAAGTATCTTTTTTCTGGCTACTTGGTGTTGTTGCCCAGTTTACTTTGACCTCCTAAAAACAAAGATTATATTTAATACAATTATTAGGCATGTCATTATGAACTGTTAACACTTACCACTTAATAAATCATCTATCAAGTTGAATTATTTGTGCAAAGGCACTAGGCTGAATGGAGACCACTCAGTAGCTGATTGTCTATTTTTAATCTTGCTAAGAAAGAATACAGTCTGATTTAACATGCAAACATATACATTCACTGGATGTCACCATCCCATTATCTTACCTTTCCCAAAATTTTTCTCCCATTCATAGCAGCTAATGCAGCAGCTGCATCTCTGTGTTCATAAAATTCCACAAAGCAATATGGGTCATTGCTTGTATGCTGCAAAACAGAAAATCCAACAGAAGAGTTGACCCTTCTGCTATCGGGTTGCTGAGAAGAAAATCCAGGAAAAAACATTACTGACAGCTAGGAATGCACAAGGTGAGATTCCATAAGTCTATGAAAGCCTATGTAAGACTTAAACTGAGCCTCAGAATACTGCTGTATTCAAGCAGAGCCATACAAACAGTAGTAAAAAATCATGACTGTGAGTATTAAACTAGGATATAGAAGATGGGGAAGTAAGTCTAATAAGACAGAACCTTTTATTAATCTTAAACCTCTATCTCAGATTTAGTGATGACTGCTCATTATCACTGCTCTTTTCTTCCAATATCATCATTACTATAATAATTATTATTAGGGTTTTTTTTTTTCCAAAACAGAGAAACTCTGCTTCCTGTCCTTGAACTCATTATATAAACCAGAGATCCACTTGTCTCTGCTTCCCAAGTGCTGTATTAAAGGCACACTCCATGACCACCCAGCTCCAACATCATTTTAAAAGGCTGATTTCTATTTATGTATTACAATCTTCATATACTATAATTCAGGTGTATAAGAAAAAAAAAATACAAAAATGTAGCTGGGCATGATGGCACACACCTTTAATCCTAATACTTGGGAGACAGAGGCAGGCTGATCTGTGACCAGGCTAGCATGGTCTATATAAAGTTTCAGGACAGCCAAGGTTAGAAAGACCTTGTCTTAAAACAAACAAACAAAATATATAGAAATGAGTCCATTTTACCTCTGATCAAAACTAGGGTGTGGTGAGTACTACAAGTTACAGCATTTTGTATTGTTAACCAGACTAGATTCCTTTTCTGAAAGAGGAAATAAAGAATAAAAATAGAAAAATTCTTGTTAATAAAATGAATCCTCCATCTTTCAAACAGGCATGAAAGCTAGGCATGATTACACACACATGTAATCTTAGAATTTGGGAAGCAGGAGAATCAGAAGACTAAGTTGAAAGCCAACATAATCTCCATATATACACACACACATATACAAAAAACATACCTTTAAAAAAAGCATAATACCAGAGAACATAAAGACATTTTGAATTTGTCTTTCAGTGTCAAGTAAATACATTAGTGATCTAGAATATAATTGCTGAAAATGTACATAGTCTAGCACATGCTGGGTACAGCTCAGTGGTAGAGCAATTGTCTAGCATGTGTCAGGGCATAGGTTTGCTACCTGGGATCTTAAAACCAAGTAACTAAATAAATATTAAATAAACCCAGGACAAAGCTACAAAGTTGTATCACACAGCATCAAGTTAAACCAAAACAAAACAAAAAAAAGTTCATGAGTTGGCAAATACATAACTAATAAGGATACTAAGAAATTAGTGCTACCCAAAAAACATACTTAAAAAAAAACAAAAAACAAAAAACAAACCTGAAACCTATATTGGTCAGCAGCTCAATGTACATTTTTTATGTCAGGTTAAAAACATTCAGCACTATTTAACGTAAAATGTCCTAATGTACTCTAGGCTCTCTGTCATACAAAATCCTATTGTCATAGTCATAAATAAGACAAAGGAAAGAAGCAAAGAAAGGAAATAGAAGACCCCAAATAAAAAAGCTCAAGTGCTCCCCTGTGAAAGAGTATTTACCAGACACATTCACTGACAACAAGCAGACAGACCACAAAAAAATAAAACAATCGGGCTAATCTGGCAGCATATATTTAATTCTAACAGGCAGAGGCAAGTGGCTCTCAAAGTTCAAGTTTGAAGCCAGTCTAGTCTACATAGCAGTTCTAGGCCAGCTAGAGCTATGTAGTAAGATCCTGTCTCATTTTAATACAATGATATATAAAACCATCACACAGATTTTAGGAAACTAGTATATTCATGCAGAATAATACCAATTTCTTCTAAGCAGGAGCAGACCAGCTCCTTTATGTTCATATTGATACTTTCATATTCTGTATGTGCATGTATTGTGTACAGTGGCTCTCCTTATCTGTGGGAATGTGTTCTAAGACCCTAACAGATGCTTGAATCTATGATAGAATTCAGCCCTCTTTACACTATTTTTTCTTATAATGCCTATTCCATCTTTTTGTTTGTTTTGAGACACATACCACATGACACTGGCTGGCCAGAAACGCCAGTCCATCTTAATAACACACTGTAGCCAGCACATGCTAAGTGGAGTTTTAGGTACAACAGAAAAACCTGGATTAATTTTCTTTCATTCTTTATACTTTCCCAGAAGATTCACTCCTACTGATGATATTCACAAACTTAGCATGTGATTTTCTTTACTAACTGAAGAATTTTCACCTTTTCATCTAAAGGAAACACTATGTGACTTATCTTTGGGATTTCTGATTGTCAGCATTACTCCACACTAGAGCCATCATTAAGTACAGGTTATTAGAATATGAGCACTACATAGATGCTTCATAGTCATCTGAAGACAGTTACTAAGTGACTAATGGGTAGATAGCATGCACAATCTGAGTATGTTGGACACAAATCTTTTGTGTCTCATTCTGGACACTAAGAAAGTTCATCATACCACTCAAATCTGTAACTCAAAACTTTTGAATTGGGATGGGTACAATGGCACCTGCCTTTAATCCCAGCATTTGGGAGGCAGAAACAGGTGGATCTCTATGCTAGTTTGAGGTCAGTCTGGTTTACACAGCAAGCTCCAGAACAACCAGGGACTTTGTTTTTTTATCATTTTTATGTAACATTAATTTCTTAACATCCTTATTAGTTATGTATTTGCCAACCAATGAACTTTTTTTGGGTTTTGTTTGTTTTTTTAACAAAAACAAAAAACAAATTTATATTGTTTTCTTGTGAAATTTCTCATTTCCATTTATATCTTAAACCAAAGCTGACCTCAGATAAGAAGACTACTATCAATTGTCAGATGTTAAAATATTTAATGTCTTAAAACTAGAAATTATATATATATATATATATATATATATATATCCCCATGATAATAGCTATTATTAAAAAAAGGAAAAATCAAAGCAGGTGGATGTGGTTGCCCAGGCCTACAACCTCAACACTCAGGAGTATCATCACTTGTTCAAGAACAACGTGGTAAGTTTCACTGCAAGACCTATCTCAACAATACAGACCAAATAAAAAGAAGTCACAAAACAACAACAACAAAAAAGATTGTTTGTTTGTTTTGATTTAATTTTCAAGATAGAATTTCTTTGTGTAGGCCTGGCTGTCCTGGAACTCCACTCTGTAGACTAGGCTGGCCTTGAGCTCAGAGATCCACCTGCTTCTGCCTCAAGTGCTGGCATTAAAGGTCTGTACCACCACTGCCCAGCTACTCAAGATTCTTTATATAACAAAATCAAATTTGTAAAAGGAAACTGTCTAGATGTTAATACTCCTTCCTGGAGTCTGTGTCCTTCAGAAACTTCCTACCTAGACCACTGCCAAGCAATACTCTACTGTTGAGTCCTTACCTCGTCTCGTCACCATTACTGACTAGATGACATAAATGTTAAAACAGATAAATGAGAGATTTTAAAACTATCTACAGATTCAAATCTAGGAATTTGAATACATGATTAAGTTGTAAAGAGTTCTCACTCCTCAAATGTCTGTATACATGCAAAGATTTTTTAAAATATTTATCAAGTGAATCAAGACTATTCGAGTGACTTTCCTTTCTCCATCCTCTGCATTCCTGAAGTCATTCAAAGCCATTGCCATCAAACTGACCCAGACAACTGAGACTACATGCTAAATGACCTCTCTGCCACCTGATCTCTCTTATCTGTTCTTCCACATAATTCACAATAACTGACCACCATCTTCCCTCTGTAAATGGTCTTTTCTGTTGGTGACCCCACTTCCTTAGTGGAGGCTGTTTCAGAAGGTCTGTCAATCCACCTCAACTCTGTCTGGGACTCTTGAATGCTGAGTTGTTCTAAGCTCTAAGCCTCAGACCTCAGGTTCTCCACCTTTCCTCTATCACCTTTTCTAGGTAATCTTACCTAGTCCCATGGATTAAAACAATACTACATCCTTCTGCACTGCTTTCTCTGCAATTCCAAACTCACTTATCCAACTGCCAAATAAAACCTCCATTTGTATAGCTGAAGTGTATCTTAAATTTAACACTGCCAAAACAAAATTCTTGATTGCCACCACTCCCCCATCCATCCTGTGGCTTTCTCAGTCATCCCCATTTTAGCAAGAAGCATGTTCACCCACACTGCACTGACTAGAACCTTAAGTTTCCCGATTCCTATAACATTCTAGTCCTATTGTTCCTACCTCCACAATAAAAACTCTGAATGTACATACTGTCTTTCATTACTCCTCACCCAGAAATCTAATATCTCCCATACAGAGAGAATAAACCCTTATTTTTCTCCTGCTCTTGTATCCTACAACCATCTACAAATTATTTTCCATAGAGAATGATCTTTAAACATACAAATTAGACTCTGTCTTCTTCCTGCCTAAACCTCTCCAATGACCTGGCATTACAATCTCAACTCTGCCCTGGCCCACACTGTCCTATGATTCTGAATCCTGCCTGACTTACTAGACTCTGTCCCCACCACCACTCACTTGACTCTAGCCATACTCTTTGCTAAGTCAAGGACTTTACTGTTTTGTTTCCCTCTGTGTTCCAGTCTTTAACACATCTTAATATTCCTGAGGTCTTCTCTTCCATGTGGCCTCTGCCTCATCCTCCACTCAGTCATCACAACACTTATTCTCTCCATGGCTCTTTCACCTGGAACTCCCTTTGCTCTTCGATTGTGTTCACAGTGCCTTCAATAGTGCTCATGAAACGTATTTTTATTAATGAAAGAATGGAGGCTCAAATTTAGAAATAAAAATAAGGAAAAATATACACCACAACAAAATGTAAGTATCAATTAAGAAATTAAAAGGATAATGCTCTTCACAGATTCTTCTAGAGTTCCCCATTTTAGGCTAAAACACCAGTTCCTTAGAAACCAGTACGGTTTCTTGTCTCATCACCTACTGGCATTTCTATGTCTAAATTCTATTTGAAACTCCATCTACACATCTGCTGAATACAATTCTAACAGGGAAGCACTCTCAGGCTTTTCTTTCACACAGACACTCCTCTTACACCAAAGGCTCCATCTTCTCGCCACAGATCTTCCTCCTCAGACTTCACTACAGAAGTGTCTGGTATTCTTTGGGATTCAGTCTGTGCTCTGACTCCCAGTAGAAACTTACCATGACCCACAACCACAACAGATATTCTCCTGAAGTTCCCACAGCACTGTAAGCTAAATGACCCCTAGCTTTCTGTTCTATATCCTATGAGTGTTGCCTCTAGCCTCCTGCCAGCCCTAATATCTTATCAGTATAGAACTCTCTTATTCACCAATGGGTTCTTAGCACTTACCATAGCAGCTGGTATACAGCAGTCAAAAGGAAATTTGATAAATAAGCAGAAAGGAAGAAGAGAATAACTGATACATGAGTCACTGGGTACAACTAGAGTCTTAACTGAAAAAAGTAAAATTTTTTTCCTTGAAAGTAAGACAAAATTGTAGATTTTTTTTTTTTTGGTGCTATGGGTAGAGCTCAGGGTCTTTAAGTACATGCTGCTCTACCACTGAGCTGTATCTCTAGAGCAAATAAAATGATTATAATGGTTTAAATTCCTATCTGCAGAAAGTTGTTCAGGCTTTAGTATTTTCTAAAGATACATAAGGTGTTTGCTGCCCCACTGTACACATAACAAATGCTGACTTCAAAACATACCAAACTCTGAACCTGAAATGTAGACTGAATTATCACTATTTGCATTAGAGTATGTAAAATACCATCATCTGTCATCTTTCCAGGACAGACTGTTCACAAGCAGAATCACCTGAAGGTAATTCCATAAGGACTGTGTATATCAGAGAGTCTTTGCCTTCTCACACCAGACTCTATTCCACACCTAGATAACTGGTCAAATCAACAGATTAAGTCAATACCACAAACAGGAATATCTCCAACAGAATAATCTGAAGCTTAAATTAAAATGAATTTTAAAATTGTGTTAATCATCTAAAAATGTTCAATATCAGGGTAACAGATGGCACATCTAGCCAGGAAGACCTTACCTCTGTTATCATTTTACAGCTTTTGCAGGGTCCAATCTGACTGAATAACTGCAGAATAAGGACTTCTGTCACATCTCTGGAGAGGTTACCTACGTATCTGAGAAAACAAAAAAACAAAACATTATCAGCAATATTTCTTTATCTATACCTGTAATTAGTTATTTTAATTTGTAATCTTTTATTTCAAGTCTGTCTTTAATAATTTTTTTCAGTTAAGCCTAGCCCCTATGGTAACTATATTTTCTATTTATAATAATTTACACCACAAATATGACAAAGATTGATTTACTAAAACATCTTGATGAGGAGCTAACACTAGACAGTAGTTGTTAGTGGGTTGGTCTTAACACTGCCAACCAAAACAAAGACATAAGCAAAGAAGAGAGTGGGAGTTCCGTTGTTCTAGCAAAGCAGAAGGTATGTGGGGCAGGGGAGCTGGGGTCTGTTCCAGTTTTGGCTGTACATCTTCACTGCTTTGTTTTTAAAAAAGGGGAATTGAATAATTTAAACTTCCTCGTTAAAAAAAAGTATCAGGATCAACAAAAGGCAATTTCATGAGGATAACAAATAAACATTTAGAAAGAGTTCTTTAGAAATTCAGAGAAAAATTAAGATAAACCCCAACAATACTTCTGACTGAATATTCAAAGTTTGAAGGGATTCTTTTCCTTCCTAATTAGCAATTGATTAAAAATGTTAACAAAGAAAAAGAAAAATCACTACCTTACCCCCAAGAGATGACTGACTACCTTGGTTTATGTCTTACACTATGTGTCTAATTTATCTCAATAAATTGCCAACAGTCTAGGTTTGCAACAGTTACCATGTCAAATACATAAAAAGCTTTCAAATGAAACATGTTAAAAGGAAAAGGGCAAGAGAAAGCAATGGTTAAGAAAAAACTAATTAGATTAGTTAAGAATGGCTAAGGAACTGGGGCTAGAAAGGTGGCCCAGGCATTATTAAGCATGTTTACTGTTCTTGGAGAGTTCAGTTCCCAGCACCTAGGTCTGGCAGCTCACAATGCCTGCAACTCCAGTTCCAGGGGATCCAATACTCTTTTCTGGCCTCCACCCACACTTTTGTGCTCACATGTATGCACATATAATGCACATAGACACAAGCACACAGACATATACAAACACATGTAAAAATGAAAAAAAAAATTAGGCAGCAGCTTCCCAGCTTATTAGAACTTCACAGTGGTTACCAATAACCTCAGGGTACATGTTCTAAAGCTGAAACACAAGTCCTGTGCTATTGAAATAAAAGAACAAGCTAGCAGACAAACTGGTTTAGTTCTAGTATTCCATCTTTTCCTTATAATTTAAATGGAGCTCACCTACTGTAGGTCATGCAGTGATTTTTTTTTTCCTTTCCAGCAGTAGCAAATAGTTAGAAGATTATAAACTAACTATAAACACCTGCTTGTCCCTTTTCACTCATAGGGGCTTTATGAGTCTGTGACTGTGGAATAACTTGCTTTTGTAAGAGACCCAGTATAAAGAAAATGAGCAAGTAATCTTGATTTTCTAAACACTATATTCATCTAAACAGTCTAGTCTGGTCTGCTCATTTCTGGAGAAGACAAGGGATAACAGTGACTTTAAGTAGTGAAGGTAGCCAGCAACAAAAATAAATGGAATATCATTTTACTATAGCAAAGTTTTGATGATTTAAACAGGTTTACGTTTGGGTTAATGTTTTAAAACATTTAAGAGAAAAAAATGCATGTTACTTTTCACAGCTAAGTCACAATAAAAGCTGTTTTTGTTTAACAAGACTTTCATTCTAAATCAACCACCCATTTCCAATCAGTGAGGGAATTGCCAGATTATAGGGGCACATTGATGGATAAAATTGATTTCCATATCTAGCACTGTCAAAGATCAAAACTGCTACCATTTAGGTTTAGAATGCCATGAAATATTTATAGAAAAGTCCAGTGCTGAGTTATCCTATTTTTTTTCAAATATTTTTACTAAGATTTAACTGCTAAAAGACTAAGTTTTAAAAGCATACAAAGCTTTCCATGACAGAGGACATCATAATTTGTTAAAATGAAAGGGACACAACTCAAAATATAACCTCACCTACATTTATCTAAATGTTAGACTGACTTTTCTACTAAAGGTTCTGTAATTTATGTATATAATAGAAGCACATTTTATACTTCTAAACATATTGTAGTATACTGTGTCTTTTGCATTATCAAAAAGTAATCCAACCCAGAATAATTTTAACAAAGGTATTTAAGACAAGGTTTAAAATTGATCATAGTAAGCATCATCTTTGGTAGCTTATTAAATTGATATGCTTCTCTCCAAATAGTATTTTCTATACTTCACCTTCTGCTGCAACTAAGTAGTAGTGTGTTTCCTAATGTAAGTAGTAGTGTGTTTTCTAATGTTAGTAGTGTGTTTTCTAATGTAAGTAGTAGTGTGTATTGTAATGTTCCAAGTTTTTAGATACTCAGTTTGTACCAGACGAACATGTACAAAACAGCAGGATGGTTTGAGTTCGTATAGTAACAGGAGACACTTAGGAAATTCCAAAATGATGTTTAACTCAAGAAAAAATAAGGAAATGCATACCTTACAGTCTATTTTGTCTTCTAAGAACAGGAACTGTAGAAACTGAAGCATTAATAACTGAGAATGATACTTTTATCCCTAACATTGGGTCTAAGTGTCAATTGGAGACTAGAACACTTGGCAGTTTCACAGCAGGCAGAAGTTCACATTGCCAATGAACTACATCCTATGTCCAACTGGGCAGAAATTAAGAACACTGTGCCTTGTAGAAAGCTAATGACAGCTTTTCCACTCAATGTGCTCTCATTCTTAAAAGTAACCCCACCAAGGTGAAATTACCAGTACTTTTATACAAAATATAGTGAGGCTACACTAAAGGTAGGGTTTTTTTTTTTTTTTTTTTTTTTTGTTTTTGTTTTTTAATTCTTAACAAGTTCCTATACAAAAGGAGATTTTTCAACAATAATCCTCAATAGCTCTCTAAAGGACTGTCCAAGTTGTCACTACTTCATTTTAGGAAGGCAGCAAAGTAGAAGAAAGGCACAGTGGTGTAGAATAACCTGACCAAGGACCCTTAAAGGTTGAACCCACACACACTTAGAAGAAACAAAATAATTAAGTTGAACCAGACTGATTATAGCCAAAATACACATAAATCAATGGTGTGGCCAAGGCTATGAGATCTTAGACTGTTTTCTTCTGCTTTGTTCACAAGTGTTCAGAACACACTCTAAATCAGTAGCTTATTTCATCCTTTTTACTGAGTATCAAGGGATAAATAGCCTTAACAGGTGGCATTGGTTCTATCCTAGATCCACAATTTCTAGGGTTTCAGTACACCAAACAGATGACTAAACTACAATTAACTGTTGTAATTTAGTGTCCCACTGTGGGTTCAGATACCACAGATAAATCACTGCACTGCAAAGACACAACCCAAGGCTGAAGTGTGTCCCACAAGGCTGATCTACTTCAAATACCAGTATCTCATACTGTGATCTCATTGGTTTGTTTTTAAGATCACTAATACATAATAACCCCAAATAAATGTAAAAATAAGAAGGAACAGTAGAAAACAGACCTTTAAAGCAACTATATGACAAACAGGAGTTCAGGCTCAACATCAAAGCAATTCTATACCATTTTAAATACCATCAAATAAATTAGTAATACTTTAGATAATGAATATTTAAAAACCTACCTAGGCTATAAACACCATATTGTTTTCTGAAGATAACCATATGTCTTAGCTTGTGTGTGTCTGCAGGAAGAAAACCTTACTAGTAACACACAGGCATTTTAAAGTAAACAAGTTAAGATAGCTTTATTTAGAGTACATTATATAAAACCATAGTAGCCACTTGAGAAACCTAATCCATAGATCACAATGCAAAATATATGCCCTTCATAAACAAAACCATACCCTATTAAACATTTACTTTTACGTCAAGACTTTACTTTAGGTATATATATATATATATATATATATGTGTGTGTGTGTGTGTATGTGTATATACATATGTGTATGTGTATACACATACACACATATACATAGATACACAAACTTCGGGAAATATGACAATACCTATAATTTAAATCAATTAGAACTTTAAAAAACAAGACAACACTAATTTAACCAAAGTACAATTGTAAAATATTTGAGTACTTCTGATATGCCAAGGAGTGGACTAAGTGCAGAAAGGGTAAGTCCTAGGAAGCTGTACAGTCCTTATATTTAAAAACAAAACAAAACACCTGGACTTCCATGGAGAAAAGTAGGAAAAGGAAGATATATAAACACATACTGACATTCAGGAACAGTAGAACTCAAGATGTTTATTCTCTCATATGTTTACATCACTGTTCTAAGTAACCAAACAGAGACAACTGAAATGTGTTTCAAAAAAAAGACAAGAGATCTGAGATGATAAATTATGAAATATTAAAATTTAGCTCTGGTCTAGAAAAAGATCTGATAGTGGATGCAAAGACTACTACAGGAATAAAAGAAACAGAAAAGGTATACTATGTAACAGACAAAAACAGGGAACCTCTTTTAAGGAACAAATAGATGCAGTTAATGAGACATGAGAATTTACCATTTATCCAGTAGCTATTATGATGCAATAATGACATTTCAGGCTTTTTAGATACAATGTAACTGTCATCTTCCTTGAATATATACTTGCTGGGCCTTAAGCCTAGCTTCCCCAGATGCTTCTATCACAGTATTCACGGCTAACTATAAAATATCAAGCCTTGACTTAAACAAATGTGGAAGAACAAATTTCAAATTTTGTCTCAATTATCTTTATTCTGGGGAAGGCAGAAATGGAAAATCACACACACACACACAAAGATTTTTTCATTCAGGAATATAATGTTCAGGATGTTTTCAAGTTCCCTAAACCAGATGTTAAGAGAAATAAAAATGTAAAGTATAAACAATGCTTTTAAAAAATCCGTATCAACACAATATAGATATGAACCTTCTTTAATGAACATGTTTTCCATGCTACGAATGAAGCTCTGAGAAACTAGTCAGAGGTCCTGAATGTCTATCCACCTTCGTCCATTCCCCAAAAAGTACTTTCCCCATCAGCTAACCCAGCCAAGTGGACTCTGATCATCATATCAATCAATACTAGGCAGAGGGAGGCTTGAGAGACAAAGCAGCAGGCTGACTCTGTATATTTATTCCAGGCAGGAGTAGTAGGCCTGAGAGGCTGGGAAAACCCAAGGTGCTCACTTTAAACAATGAATTGGAAATTACTCAGACGAAGGAAAAAAAAAAAAAAAAGAGTGCCACACTATTTGGAAAGGAATACAGACGCTGAGTCATCACTCTGCATTGGGGAAAAGAAGGAAACGCCAATTAAGCGGTTGGAAGATGCGATTCATTCATTAGATTGAGCTTCAGGTGAAACCCGACAGCTATACCGCGAAAAATAGCACTCAAAAGACACGCATCAAATAGCGGGAGCAGACATCCTTTTATGAACTCTGATGGTCCGGACGTACAAACGGATTAGGAAGCGGCATCACTAACTGAGCGAAAGGAGTTTAACTGGTTGTCAGTTTGGCGCAGTGAGCGCTCAAAGTAAACTTATCCAGAGGACAGAGGTAGTGCACAGCAGCAAAAGGCAATCACTTTGGCACTTCAAAAGCAGCAGGCGCTAGGCGGGTGTTTCTGACAGCGTGGGGCACGTGGGGCAGAAAGAGACAAGGGGCTCCTCTGGTTAAAGAGTGGTAGGCTGGGGAGAAGGACTCAGAACGACTGAGGCTGAGGACGTGGACTGCTGAGGACGTGGACTAAGGCTGAGTGTTCACGCCAAAGGATGCAGCAGCGGTCCCACCCCCGCCAAGCCCTGCCCCCGTGGGGACCCACAGCTCCTGGCTCAGCCCGGGGCCCCCCAAAGCACAGGAGGAACAGGAGCTCTCCCGCGCCTGACAGCCTCAGCCGTGTACAAGCCCAGCCAAGCAAGAGTGTGCAAAAAGGGGGTCGGGAGGAAAAGGTCGAGACAAGCCCTAGACCCTAGGAAGTGACTGTGTTTGGGGGGGAAGGGAGAGCTTCCTTCTCTGGGAAGGGGGACAGATGAGGAATGCACTTCGCAGACACGCCACCGCACCGCCCGGCTCTCCGCTTCTAGTCCGGGTCTCCTGCTCGCTCTCCCTCCCTCAGCATCCCGCAGTGCCCGGGCCACTTGGTGCCTGGCACCCCGGGTCTCGGGTACTCACAGAGTCCGGGGCTGTCCGTCGTCTTCCATCATGGTGGGTGCGACGGAGTGATCCCGGGACAAGGGGGAGGGCAGGGCTGGGGAGGGGAGGGGGCGGGAAGGAAGGGGAGGGGGGCTCCGGGCTCCGGCTGGGGGCAGAGGAAAAGGTACTGAACCCGGCTCTTGTGTTCGCTCCCCCCAGCCCGCTCCGGACACTGCGCTCCAACCAGGAGGAGCAGGAGGAGGAGGAGGATGAACAAAATGGCCGCCACCACCAGCCAGGCAGGAAACGCGGCAGGGCGCAGGCGCGGCCCGCCAGGTCACTGCTCAGGCCAGCTGCGACGGCCTGTCCGGCAAAAGTGGCTGAAGAGACAGAAAGCCCGACCAAAGAGTACACCCTGCGAGTGGACACGACGGACAACGTCGTCGCTGTGGGTCTCCTGGCCGGCCAAGACTTAACCAGCTCCAAGAGAGACCCAACACAGAGAGAAAAGCCGCGAAATCAAGTCTCTGGGAATTGCGGTCCCGGGAAAGTGGGGGAAGCCCTTCTCCAGTGGCCTTCTGGGAACTGTAGTTCAAGAAAGACCCTGAGCCTGCCGAAGCGCGAAGGAGAGATTTCTGGGTAGTGTAGTCGTACGTGAGGACGTGCCGCGACAAAGTAGTCGGCGTGCTGGGGGAGAGCGAGGAATAAAAGGCGGGTGGCCGAAATGAGAGAGGAGCTGTCCGAGAAGTAAACTACAAATCCCAGAGTGCCTCGCGCCGGGGCCCGCCCCAGGATCGCTCCTAGCATCTTAAGGCTTTTCTGTTGGTCCAGTGTGAGCGTCTGCTCCGCCTCCGTCCAGCCCCAGAGCGGTTTCTTCAACTGCGGATCAGTCGGTGTGCTGCCTCCGCGTGGTTCTCCAACCAGCCGGCCTTGCCGCCTCTGTCCTCAGAACTGCTAGTTCGTGTTCAACAACCGACGCCTCACGCGACGGGCAGAAGAGAAGCAACTCTCAACCCGGAGGGATGTGGCGGACATCGGGCTACACCAGAGCCAGCCTGGTCTTTGAGCACGTGTTCCAACCAGAGAGGCCTTTCTAGACTATTCCGCTTGTAACTTGCTTTACAAGTTCCACAAGGATCACTACCCATTATCTCATCGGACTAGTGGGAAAGGCTGCAAAAGAGCAGCCCCTCATGCAAATGACTTGCGTCCCTATCGCTCTTTCAAATCGCTAGTTAAAACTAAAATATTCACGTGGTGGCGCACAGAACTGCTGAGCTGTAGGATAATGGATTTAAGGCCAGCCTGGAAATAGATAACAAAACTTTATCAAAAACTAATAATCAGTGAAAACAGCAAAGAGGCTCGACGACCAGGTCTGGTGCTAAAACATAGTCTGGAGTTAGGTATTGGGGGACATGGATTGCAAGTATTAAGTTGCTAAAGCAAGAAAAGAAATAGAATCATAATTCTGACCGTTAAGACAGGAGGCAGAGACAGGCAGATCTCCAAGTTTAAGGCCAACCTGGTCTACAAAGTGAGATCCAAGACAGCCAGGCCTACACAGAAACTGTTCCAAGGTGGAGTGTTTGACATAGGTACAGAACTACTTAATTCCAACCATAAGTCTTCATCGTTCATGCCTAGCCCAATATACATTTCTTGTTACTATTGTAACAAATTATAAACTTAACCCAACTTGCATTATCTTATGGTTCTAGAGGTCAGAAAGGCAAATCCAGCCAGGCATAGTGGTACATGTCTGTAAATCCAACTTTCAAGAAGTAGATCAGGCTTTTCAAGGCCAGCCTGAGCTACCAAAGAATCAGAAATTGATTGTATCCCAAAGTGAAAAAGGAAGAACTTCAAAAATCTACACAGGTGAAAAAAGGGATCAGAAAAGAAATTTAAAAAGAAAATCCAACAGCAGAAAGAGAATCCCATTTTGTCACACTCAGAGAACAGTAGCCAGAAGCAATCTGAAGGGAGAATCTATTTTTAAAAACAGCTGCTACCTGTGGACTTGAAACCAGGGAGCATCCACAGAGCCTCAACTTAACCTGTTAGTGCCCTAAGATAAAGGGAGGTCTAGATATGCAGTTATGGAGAGCAGGAGAGCACATCACCAACAAAACAGAGGATGCAGGTAACAGTATGTTGTTCTCAGGCAGGAAAAATCATGTAGAAATTATTACGTGGATATGAGACCCATGGGTCACCCACCAAGGTGACTACCTACCTGATACTATTGTTAACTGAAGTTCCAAGGGGTGTTTGTGATACCCACAGCTGGATCCCTCCAGCAGGGTGGTTAGCATTCAGGAGGTCTTGAAAGGGTGAAGACAGTGCCTCTATCTGTCCCAGTTTCAGTGCTGTGACTGCTGCTCATACCCCCACTACACTTAGGAGACACCCTTCAGCTAAAACACTAGACATCCCAGCATTGTGCTGTGGAGAGTCCGAACAGAGTGAGACAACCTGCCCAGTTCACAGAATGTAAAACTTGACCAGCAGACATCCCTGTTACACAAAAGGGAAAACAGTCTCTTTGAAGACAGATCTGGGAAACAGCAGACAATCAATCAGTAGCCACTCATCAGCATCATAAGCCATAGGAAAGACCATAGTCTCAGTTCAACTTACTTCCTTAATTTGTAAATACAGTCTTTTTTTTTTTTTCCTGAGCTTTTAAATTTTTTTTAGAGATTTTAAATTCTGGGTATGTGTATGGGTAAGTGCATAAGAGTGGCAGTTCTTGGAGAGGCCAGAAGCATGAGCTACCCCTGAAGCTGGAGGCAGTTGTGGGTTATGCCCAATAATATGGGTGCTAATACTTAAACTCTGGTCCTCTGCAAGAGCATTATGTGCTCTTAAACACTTAACCCGGTTTTCAATATTTGAGGACCTGGGACAGGGCTACTCTAATGCCTCATCTTCCCAGGAAGAACCTTTTGTTCCCCCACCTAAGCCCTCCTTCTTACTTAGCCTCTCTGGGTCTGTGGACTGTAGCATGATTCTCTACAGCTAATATCCACTTATCAGTGAGTACATACCATGGTTTTCCAACATATTGTAACCAACATGCCAGGATTACAAAAGTCTTGGGATAGCTCAGTTGGTAGAGCACTTGCCTAACTAAGACCACGAGTTCAATCTCTAACACAACAGAAATTGGTTATGGCTATGCACACCTGTAATTGGAAGTACTTAGGAGGTGAAGAAGGCAGGACAATCGGAAGTTTAAGTTCTCTTGTGAGTACAAGGACCTTCAGTGCTACATGAGAACCTGTCTCAGAAGAAGAACATGCAAAGTAAATATTTAAAGCTGTAATGAAAAACATTAACTCACTTATAAAGGCAGAAGAATATCAGACCCCATCAGCAATCCTCAAATCCAGGGAAGCATGGATTGGTATATTTCAGTCCTAAAAGGAAATAATTGCCCATCAAGATTTCTGTAGCTAACAAAGCTATCTTTTAAATTTGACAGGCATTTCAAGTCAAGCACAGACTAATGTGCTACATAACCATCAAACCAGTGCTGCAGAAATACTTAATGCTATACAGAGGAAGGGGAAAGTCTCAGTCACAACATCACAAAAAATAATTTCGTGAGACGAATAGCTGAACAAAGAAAAACTAAGAAGGAATCCTTCATGACCTACACAGTAATCCAGCAAACCTCAGATACTGATAGGAAAGAAAGTAAAAAACAAACTAATCCAACCAATGAAAGAAACAATGGACAAAATTACAGTAATTAATAAGCATCTCTCATACTAGTACCCTTAAATATAAATGACCCCACCTCACCAATAAAGAGATGCAGAGTGTCTAACTGAATTCAAAAAACTGTATCCAACTATCCGTTGTCTGCAAGAAACACATCTCACTGATAAAGACACTAATAGACTGAGAGTCAGGATGGTAAGCAATCCAGCAAGCAAGGGGAAACTGAAAACATGCTGGTGTAGCCATTCTAACATCTGATGAAGTAGATCTTAAAAGAAAGACGGCCTCTACATATTAATAACAGTGAAAATGCATAAAGAAGACACTAAACAATTGTGTATATGTAAAAAATAGTCCATTTTTCTTCCCATTCTCTGCTCCCAGAATGATGACCCTGAGACTATTTCTTAATAAATGCCTTGGCAAAAAGCTTTGGCTCATTCCCTGACTAGCTTGTAATTTATTTAACCCATTCAAACTATTCTATGCCTTCCACATAGTTACCTCTCTCCTTCAATCCTGATCTGCTTCTTTCTTTGTGTCTTCCAAGCATCTTGCTTGAATCTCTTGCACCTCTCACTATCTCCTAGAATCCTCCCTCTCTTCCTGCCAGTGTCCCACCTATTTCTTGCCTCAACTCATTGGCCACCAGCTTTTTTATTGATGTGATGCTTATAAGTGCTTATAAGAGATGATAGATAGATATATGGACAGACAGACAGACAGAGAGAGACAGAGGCAGACAGACAGACAGACAGATGCATGGGTTCTGATATTAAGTGGTTCTAGAATCCTAAATAGGTAACACAAACTAAAAATAAAGAAACTTCAGTTAAATACATCATAGATCAGATAGTCTTAACCAGTATTTCACGATATTCCATCCAACAAAAGCAACACACGTTTTGCTTAGCAGCTTATGAAACATTAAATAGACCATAAAATAGATCACACTCTATGTCATAAAGTGCACAAAAATCAAAATAATATTTCTTATTAGATAACAGTGCAATTAAAGTAGAAATCGATAGCAAGAAAAACTATAGAAACTACACAAATGCATAGAAAATGAATAACACTTTGGAACAAGCATTGAGGAAATTAGGAAGGAAATAAAAGTTTGCAAAAGCAAGTGAAAATGAAAGCACAACATACCAGAATCTTTGGGATATGGCTAAGGCAGTCCCAAGAAAACATACATAGCTATGAGTGTATGATGGCTATTCCAGGTTATCAACTTGACTACATCCAGAATGAACTATGATCCGGAAATGGAGGGCACACCTCTGAGCCAGATCTTGAGGCTGGAAGACACAGACTTCTGACCCAGATCTTGACATGGGCTGACACCTACTTTTGATAGATCTTGAGGCATAGTGAAAAGCTTAGGCCCAGGCAAGGTAGTACACATCTTAAATCCCAAGAGACTGAGGCAAGCAGATCTCTGAGCAGCCTGGGACAGAGCAAGTTCCAAATCTAGGCATGGTAGTAAGCACCTTTGATCTGGGCAATATATTTTGCTTAAGGCATACATAAGGACAATGGAAGAAGAAAGATTCACTCTTCGAAGCCTGCTTGCACTTACTTGCCAGTACATCTGTTGGAACCTACTTCTTCAGGATTCCAGCTTACACAAAAATCCAGCTGAAACAACTAGCCTTGTGGGAGTGAGCAACTACTAGATTCTTGAACTTCCTATTCACCGATGCCCATTGTTGGGTTAGTCGAACTGCAGACTAAGTCATCACAATAAAGTCCCTTAATATGTAGAGACCTTCAATAAGCTCCATGACTCTAGAGAACACTGACTAATACAGAGTGCTTACATCAAGAAAGTAGAGAAATCAAGGGTACAATTTAGGATTTTAGCAAAACAAGAACAAACCCAAAGCAGCAGACAGGAAGAAATCAAAGGATAGAATTTAATGAAATTAGGAGCAAAATGATAATTCATAAAGCTTTTCAGACAAGGAGGTGGCTCTTTGGAAAAGACTGACAAACCAAAATAGTTAAAAGAGAAAAGATACAAATCTATTAAATTAGAGATGAAATTAGAGGAAGGTAGCTATAGATGCCAATGAAATGGAGAGAATCATTGAAAAGTATTTTTGGAAACATTGGGAAAAAACCTAAAAGAAATGGTTAAATTTCTAGCCATGTATAACCAAATAAAACCAAGAGGATATAAACAGCTTAACAACATCCATAACCACCAGTAAGACTGAAGTAGTAGAAAACAGATGGAGTCACTGCTGAATCTACCAAATCTTCACAGAGGAACCAACATCACTGCACCTCAAACTTTCAAAAGATAAATAAGGAAGAAAAACTACCAAAATTAATCTATGAAGCTAGCTTTACTTTGATATTAAAACCAAATAACACAACAAAGAATGAATTTATAGACCAATTTTCCTGGTGAATATAGATGTTAAAAGTCTTGACTTCTAAGTTTTAAGCAAAAGTTTTGCAAATTGAGTTCAAGAATAGATTCAGGCCAGGCATAGTGGTGCACACCTTTAATCTCAACACTCAAGAGGCAGAGGCAGGCAGATCTCTGAGTTGGAGGCCAGCCTGGTCTACAGAATGAGTTCCAGGACAGCCAGGGCTACACAGAGAAGCCATGCCTTGAAAACCCATTTTAAAAAATCATACACAGGCTTAGAGAAATAGCTCTTTAGTAAAGAGCACTTGTTGCACTCACAGGGGATCTGAGTTTTGGTTCCTAACACCTACATGATGGCTCACAGCCATCTGTTATTCCACGTTTAGGGGATCCGATGAATTCTGTGGGCACTTCACATACATGCAGGCAAAATACATACATACATGCATACACACACACACATATATATATGACCTTTAAAAAAAGGCACGCCATGACTAAGTTAATTTCATTTCAAGAATGCAAAATTGGTTCAACATGTTCAAATAAGTAAGTGTAATTTTGCACATAAGAAGGACAGAAATTATATGACCATCCTAATTGATGCAGAACATGGCTTTAAAAAAACTTTCTTTTTTTTTTCTTGATCATAATCCTGAATAAAGACAAGCAAGATCACTTAGTGGGTTCAGGAGCCTGTTACAAAGCCTGATAACCTGAGTTTAATTCCCCAGGACAACAAATAAAATAAAATGTATTAATAAGACCAGAAATAAAAGGGACAAACCTCAGCATGATGAAGACATTATATAACATATACATACCATTACACCAAATGCATCATTTACCCTAATGAATGAAACAAGGGTTTTCCTTCCACTCTTATCCAATACAGTACTCAAAGTCTTAGCTAGAGGAGTAAGACAAAAGAAATAAAGAAATACAAGTAGGAAAAGAAAACACCCAGAAATGATCTCTATTTGAAGATGACATGATCCTATACTTAAAAGACATCTAGAGACTCCACCAGAAAACTCTTAGGGCTGATAAACTCTTCCCACAAAGTAGCAGGATACAAAAATTAACATCTTTCCTATATACTAATAAACTTGCAGAGAAAGAAACCAAAAGGAAAAATTCCATTCCCAATAGCGTAAAAAAAAAAAATCTAAGACCAAAGCTCACCAAGAAAGTAAATGACATCAACAAGAAAAAATTTTAAGACCCCAAAGAAAGAAAAGAAAAAAATACTAGAAGATGGAAAGATGTCCTATGCAAATGGATTGGCAAAAGCAGTCTTGTAGAATGGCTGTATAACTGAGGGTATTCTACAGATTCAGCACACAAACTACCAACAGTCCAATGACATATTTCCCAGAACTAGGGTGAAAAAATCCTAAAGTTTATATAGATTCACAAAAGACCCCCAGAAAGCCAAAGCAATCCGTGACAAAAAGAGCAGTCCTCAGGGTGCCACAATACCCAATCTCACATTACAAAGCGGTAGTTTTTGTTTTTAAAGCAGCTGGGTGCAGTGCCTCAAGCCTTTAATCCCAAAAGAAACAGGGATCAGGCAGAACCAGGAGGATCTCTACTGAGTTCAAGGCCAACCTAGTCTGCACTGTGAGAACTATTTAGAGGGACTCTGTTCCAAAATAACAACAAAAGACACAGAACCAGCACAAAAACAGACAGGTAAAGTAGTGGGATATAATACAGACCCAGAAAAAAAAAATCTTACACTGTTCCTGCTACCTAATTTTGACAAATGCACTGAAGAAAACAAATGGATTTCGGGCTAAGAAAACTGTATTCTCACCCAACACACACACACACACACACACACACACCAAATCAGTTCAAACTGGATCAAAGACCCTACCATAAGATTTGAACCCCTGGAAATACTGGAGAAAACACTTTGATCTGCATGCGTAGATTAGACTTTCTGAACATGATTCTCACAGGAACTAGAGAGACAGTTGTGTGGTTAGAAGTGGCTACTGCCCTTGCAGAGGACTCCAGTTCAGTTCCCAACAACCCCATGGGAGGTATCTGCAACTTCTCTTCTGATCCCCAAGGGCTGCTGTATACATGCACATAAACATATGTACATATACATATGCAGAAACACATAAATTAAGAAATGACTCTAATGGCACAATATATAATTCCAAAACTTGACAACTAGGACTCTGTGAGATAAGAAAGCTGCACATCAGAGGAAAGAATCAGCAGAACGAGCAGACAACCTAGCAGGGTGTCCATTCCATGACCTGTGGGCCGATGCATCTACTGGTAATTATAAAATCACACAAAGGCAGCACCCTACTTAAACATTAAATCATTTTTCATGCATAAGATTAGTTTTATTTTAAAATTTGCATTTACTCTCTGACAATTTCTCTCACACATATACAGTATATTTTGGTCATATTTCTGACAATTTCTCTCACACATATACAGTATATTTTGGTCATACTCTCTACCCTCACCTATCTTTTCCTCTTCTGCCCCAGGCTCCCTAAAGGTGCCCTTCCCCCATCTCCATCTCCTCCTCCTCACCCTCCTCCTCCTCCTGTATAACCTACAGTCTAATTACAGTTTAATTAGTGCTGCCTGCATATGCACAGACAACCTACAAGTGGTCACCACCATCTAAAATAGGTGGCAGTGACTGTCTCCTCCCAGTGCCGAGGTCCAGCCTCAGCGTGAGGAGGGTCCCGAAAAAGGCAGGAATGGGAGCAGCGCTGGTTCAGTAATGACTCAGAGTTAGCAGTAGATGTGAGCTGTAAGTTCAGGTATTCCTCCTGTTCCCTGAGGACTCTCGTTTTTTCTTCTTTCTCACCATTCTTCAGCCTTCCCCCCTCTCATGCTTCAGCCTCTCCCCTTACGCAGCCATCAATTGCCAATAGAACCTCAGCTAAGGAGGAAGCTCATGAGCACCTACCCCATCCATGCCAGAATTATTGACTGGATTGATCTTGTGCAAATAGCCATAGCTCCTGTGACTTCATGCGGACAATGGCCACATCGTGTCCACAAGACAGAATTGCACAGCCTCAGTCTCCAGCTCTTCACTGCTTTCCATCCTCTCTTCCGGATGTTCCTTGAGCCTTGTGGGAATTAATATAGATGTGCCACTTAGGGCTGAGCATTCAGAAGTCACTTAGTCTCAGCACTTTGACCTTTGGGCTCTCTGTATTGATTGTTCTCTTGGCGGAGAATGTATATCTGATCAAGACTGAGAGTAGCACTAATCTATGTTTGAAAGCATAAATACTTAGAAGGCAGTTTGACTACATGGCCATTTAACAAAACAATAGTGGGTTGCGCTCTATGGTCTGCCAACCACGGATTTGTAACCAGGTTTATAGTACCAGGAGTGGATTCCTTCCTGTGACAGAGGCCTCAAAGCCAGCAGAAAGTGATGGGTTACTACCATTAACACTTGTGATATTATTATACCTGTGGATACACTTTATTTATTTATTTGTAACTTGGTCAAGCAGTTATAGAGCGGGGACTTTGCAGATGATAATGTTACGTCTTAATATCATTAAAAGCACATGTTCAGTCTAACAACCTTGCAGGTTGCATGTTGGATACTTGGCTAAAGAATGGAAAAACAAAACACACATTATAGAGAGGACGAATAAGATAGAGCCGGAGAGATGACTCTGTGGTTGAGAGCATTGGCTGCTCTTCCAGAGGACCTGGGTTTCAGTTCCCAACACTCATGTGGCAGCTCATAACTCTGTAACTCCAGTTCTAGGGGATTCGATGTCTTCTCCTGGCTTCTGTGAGCACTAGGTGCTCAGGTGGTACAAAGATATAGATTTAGGCAAAACACCTTAGCCACTGAAATAAAAACACCTAGCATATTCAGAAGTAAACTAGCAATAGAAATAAAAAACCTAGAATATTCAGAAGTAAGCTTACACAAGAAGTAAACACATAATCAGGTATTTCTCCCTTAGAACCCTTTCCATGCTTGGGAATTTCCCTCACTTTCCCTTTAACAAATCTATGTTTGATTCTGCTTTAAAAATAAAACAGGGGACAGGTACGGTGGCTCATGCCTTTAATTCCAAAACTCAGGAGGCAGAGGCAGAGGCAGGAGGATCTCTGGAAGCTGGGTGGCCTAGTTCCATGTCAGGCAGGGGCTACAGCATGAGAACCTTTGTCAAAAACCAAATAAATGCTCACATGGTGGCACAAGCCTTTCATCTCAGCACTCGGGATGCATAGGCAGGCAGATCTCTGTGATTTTGAGGCCATCCTGATGATCTATGGAGGGAGTCCTAGGAAAGCCAGGACTATGCAGAAAACGTTGGTCTCAAAAACCATCATCATCATCATCTTTAAAAATAAAAAGTAAATTAAATAAATGAATATTTTTAAGTATTAAGTGGAGCTGAAGAGATGGCTTGGGATTAAGAGTACTTGCTATTCTTACAGAGGACTAGGTTTAGTTCCCAATATCCACAGGATACTACATAAATGTCTGTAACTCCTTTTCAAGAAATCTGAATCCTTCTCCTGGCCTCTGACAATACCAAGAATGTACATGGTACACATATATACACACATACAAAATGTCCATACACATAAAAATAAATTTTAGAAGAATAGAAGAAATGGGAACCTTGAGAGATATTCAATAGTTAAGAGTACATATTACTCTTGTTTGTTTGGGGTTTTGTTTGTTTTTGTTTTCAAGACAGGGTTCTTTACTCAGCAATTAGAAACGATGACTTTATAAAATTCCTAGGAAAATGGATGCATCTAGAGACTATCATCCTGAGTGAGGTAACCAAGTCACAGAAGAAAAGACATAATATGCAGTCACTGATAATTGGTTACTAACCCCAGAAAGCTCTGAACACCCCCAGAAACAACTCACAGGTCATACGAAGCTCAAGAAAAACAAAGGCCAAAATGTGAAAGCCTCAGTCCTTCTGAGGAAAAAAAAGTAAGTGTATAGCACCCTCTCAGAGTGTGGTACTCCTGGATCTTAAATCATTAATAATCCAAGAGCTAAGAATATAGCCTTGTGGCAATTTTTGGTATTCAAAAATTATTGTTTAATCTATATACACCAAGTGTGGGGGGGAGACAGGGTTCTCTGTTTAACAGTCCTGGTTGTCCTGGAACTTGATTTGTAGACCAGGCTGGCCTCAAACTCACAGAGATTTGCTTGCCTCTGCATCCCCAAATGTTGGGCATGCTAGGTGTACATAGTTCTCCTACAGGGGACCCATGCTTAGTTTCTAGCACCCATGTCAGGTGGGGTCACAACCAACTGTTACTCCAGCTCCAGGGTATCCAGTGTGTCTGGACCCTGTACTCAAGTGCATATACCCACAAGGACACAAAATTAAAAATAGTAATTAAAAATTAGGCCAGGTGTTGTTGACCACATCCTTAATCAGAAGAAGAAGAAGAAGAAGAAGAAGAAGAAGAAGAAGAAGAAGAAGAAGAAGAAGAAGAAGAAGAAGAAGAAGAAGAAGAAGAAGAAGAAGAAGAGGAAGAAGAAGAGGAAGAAGAAGAAGAGAAAAAGAAAGAAAAAAGAGAGAAAGAAAGAAAACAAAGAAGGAAATTTTAAAAAGAAACAAAGAGAGAAAACAAGAGATGAAGAGATGGGGGATGGTTGTTATGCAGTGGTTGATGACAGTAACAATTCTGATAATCCACTCGCCTCAACCTAAAAGATAGAAGATACTTCATACAATTATCCTCTGTAGCCTCCAAAGGCCCATGTGACTTTTGTATTTCTCCAACATATTTTTATATGTTCTCTGTTAACATATTTCTATCTCCTCACAATCAAGATGAGAAAATGGGGAGCTTAAGAAGTATACTAAAGGTCACAACTTCCTAAGGGTTTCAACTAACTCATGAGCCTTTACCATACTTCACCACAAGAAATGAACTATTAACTGTCCTACCTAATTATGATGACGATTGGAGTTGATGTCCCTGGAAGAGTGACCATTATCCGGAAGGTTCCCAGTCATGGCCCAGCAGGGGGAGCTCTGTTTCTAAGGAGCTACTTTCGGGGTAAGCCAATGCCGTGCCAATGCCGTGTCCTGTTGGAAAGGCGGTCATCCTGGGAGATGGCAGGCTCCTTGGGGAGAAAGGAAAAACAGAGAACATTGACTAAGCTCCAGATTAACGTTGTTAATTTTTAATACAAGAGCCTGGAGCTGCCTTAAAGAATCCAAAGTCCTTCCCTGAACAACTCTGTACTGCGTCCGATCCCACGCTAAGGTAAACTGCAGTTTCTCTGGAGTGGCCCATAGAGGTTCCTAAGGAGATCTAAAATAGCAGCATGGCTGTCGTCCTTAGTAGAGCAGGTCTGTTCCCTTCCTGGACTACGTTGTCTCCCTGAATCCTTAGGCCTGGCCCTATACTTGGCTCTGGGAGCTGCCTCGTTCTTGCCCTTCGGCAATATTCTCCCAGAAGTTGACGGGTGAGGGAAACGGGACTTTCCTCCCCTAGCCAAGCAAGATTAGAGACTCAAATCAACATGGGAGATAAACAGTAGTTCTTAGTACTCACCCAGGCTTCATAGTCTGCCGGTATAGCCTGTCTACCCACTTTCTCTGCATCAGGGTTTGCAAAGAACAACGAACGAGCCTTTGACCGTCTTTTGTCTTCTCTGACCTGTTTTAGATCAAGGTCTAGGGAAAACTAATAGGCCAAATGAAGCATATGGTTATTTCCGATGAGCCTAGCAAAATTCCACTAGAAGGGAACATAAATTCAAGTCTGACCCGGGATATATAGTGATTTCAGAGCCAACCTGGACTATAGAGTGAGAGTCTGTATCAAAAGAACACAGACGTAATTGTAACTGCGGTTAAAGACTAGTGATTTGAATGAGAAGGCTCCCATAGTTTAAATAAATACTTGAATTCTAGCGGTGGGTGTTTGGGAAGGCTTAGGAAGTATAAAGAAAGGCTCCTGCTATTTCAAGTTAGCGCTGTTTCCTGTTTGTAGGTTGAAATGTAAGCTCTCAGCTGTTGCTCCAGCACCATGTGCCTGCCTGCTGCCAGGCTCCCACCATGGTGGTGATGGGCTCCTATCTCTTTAAAACCTAAGCCCAAATAAACCCTTCCTTCTATAAACTGCCTTGGTCATGGTGTCATTCCCAGCAATACAAAAAAGTAACTAAGACAAAGCGTACATTTAACAAGCTGGGTATGGTAACAAAGGTCAGTATAACAATACTTGGCAAGCTGAGGCAGGAGGAGGATGAGTTCAAGACCAGTCTCAGTACATTGTCTGCCTAGTGTGGTGATCTGAATGGGAATGACCTCCATGGGCATGAATGTTTGAATACTTGGTCTCCAGTAGACGGAACTATTTGGGAAGGGTTGGAACATGTGGTCTTAGAGGAGGAGATGTGTCACAGGAGTAGGCTTGGCGACTTCAAAAGCTTCCCAACACTCCCAGAGCTCTCCACCCCCACCCCGAGTGGTGTTGAAGATATGGAACCTCATCTGCTGCTCACACCATGCTTCTTCTTCACTATCATGAACTCTAACCCTCTGGAAACTTAAGCCCAATCAATTGATTTTTTTTTTTTTAGCCTACCTTGGTTTTTGTGTCTTATCGCAGCAATAGAAGTAACTAATACAGAAGCTGTTACCAGGAACTAGGCCATTACTGTGGCAGACTATTAATCTCACCAGATAGAATAAGACACTACAATTTTTGAGCCAAATTTGAAGCAAGCTTATTTTTAGTGGGCTGTACCTGAGCTGGCCAGTGACTGCCTCCTAAGGTGGGCTAGAGAGAAAGCAGTCCTGAGCAGCCCTTTTAAGGAACAAAGCAGAAACCATGGAGCTGTAAAGAAGTACAGAAACTAACTAACCACACACAAAAAAACAAACAAAACAAAACAACAAAAGCCATTGTAGTCACTGATCAGGAAGGGTTTGGGTGTTCTCAAAAAATAAAACAAAACAAAAAAACAAATAAATAAACAAAAAAGTCAAGGTCATGGGCTGGGGCAGGTAGACTTAAAAACAGAAGCTCAGCTCCTACAGTAAATTGAAAACCTATATTTAATATTATCATAAAATGGCTCCTGTTCTCAGAATGGAGTCAGGCAGGTTCCCTACAGACCTGACCATGTGGTTGTTTGCAGGAAGGCTTTAGGACTGTGGACTAGAAAAGCTACTGAATGCTCTAAGTAGAACTTCCCAGTGTAGGGCCATCCCAGTAGAAACTTGGAAGTCAGTGTAGTGAGAATTTTGGTTTCTTTAAAAAACACAAAAATAGTAAAAGGATGTTTTCATATTAGTTCCAAGTGTGGGACATGGAGTTGATTCAGATGTCCACAGCAGCTGACTGATTTGCCCACTCTTCTAGCAGAGAGTGATTTTGCCAGCTGCAGATTGTTTCTGTGCTTGGGTGACATTTGAAATTCTGGGTCCTTTGAGGGTATATAAATGCTAGAGCCACCAAGAGGTGGGTTGTTGCTAGTTGTTGGTCGCCATTTGTTAGGTACTAGCACACAAAAAGTGTTAGATATCCTGACAGGGAAGATCAAAATTGCCCCAAGGAATCTGATGGCCCTAATCAGCAGGAACTAGTTCAACAAAAACTATGTTTGCCTCTTTTCAACCCCTGGGGTTGTTTAGGGATCTCTTTACTTTCTTCTCCATCCTTTTTCCCCCCTCTCTCTCTTATTTAGTGTTAGAGAGTTTATAGGGTGGAAGAAAAGGGTGGAGAAAGGTGGAACAACCCACAAAGCAGCCAAAGACAACTATTCAGCAGTGCAGAGAACTATGTGGACTTTGGAGGCCCGGCTCAAGAAGTTTTAGGGGTAAGATGTTACTGGGTCAGGGACTACTCTAGTAATATTTTGACAAAGAAAGTGACTGCTTTCTGCCTTCACCCTAAGAACTTGCCTGAGGCTAAATTTAACTGTAACAGACTAATTTCTTTGACAGTTTCAAGACAGGTTAATATTGATTGATTCAGCAGTGGGGTTATTAGTGATTGTTATTATGGAGGTCTACAATGAAAAAGAGCAAGTTGGGCAAAAAGAAATACAAAGTATATAGTTTGGACAAAATGGAGCATCAGGAAATTTAATGGAGGAACCAAGGCTTGAGCTGAAGGAGATAAGATTAAGGAGAAGCCTTTGAGTCCCAGGAGAGATGATCAATTTTGGACTCTTCAACAGGGTTTAGATTAAAAGACTGTGGGGACTTTTGAAGTCAGATTAAGTCCCTTCTGCATTATGATTTGGCTACAAACCTGTGTGGGAGGGCCAGGGAGTAGAACGTGGTGATGGGAATGGGAATGGCCCTCATAGGCTCATGTTTCAATCCTTGGTCTCCAGTTGACTGAACTGTTGGGGAAGGAGTAAGAGTGGCCTTGGAGGAGCTGTCACTGGGATGGGCTTGGAGGCCTCAAAAGCTCCTTGCTTCCTGTTCAAATGTGGATTCTCAACTATTCTTGTCACTGTGCCTTTACTGTTCCACCAAAATGCATTTTTAATCCTCTGGAAACTTAAGTTAAAAAAAATAAAAGATGATTTTTAAACATCTGGGTTGCCTTGCAGCCCAGTGCCATGCAACCCGGGCAGGACGCAACCCAGAGATGACCCCCGGTCCTGAGTCACATGGATCGAACAGACAGACCACGCTCAAGTCAAACCCAGTGTCCCAAAGCACGAGGGGGCATAGCAGTCCTGAGACAACCCCAGACACCCAGAGGGCCTGGGCGCCATTATAATGAGCATGTAAGTGGCGGAGAGAGGGAAGAGAAGGAGAAGCAGACGGTGGTGTGCACAGTAAAGAGAGACAGCCTGATGTAAGGAGCCGGCAAAGTCACCAAGGCCATGAGAGGTCAGGCCTCTCCAGCTGTTACCACCAAAGGCCAGACACGTGTTCCAGGTCTGAGCTACCACCCAGGGCCATGTTGAAGTCTGAGGGCTGATGGTTGAGCTGGCCCCTCTCATCCCCACCTGCAGCAGGTGGGGGAGCTGGCTCCAGGGTCTTGAGAGCTGAGGAGCTGGACCAGTCCCTCGCCTGCAGCAACACTCAGGAGATCAATTGATCCCCTACATAGGGGCACCACAATAGAGCTGGCTCTGGTGGGAGAGCTGGCAAGCTGACCAGCTCAGCTATCTTCCAGGCCAAGATCCAGGGCTCTGAGTGGGCCCACCGTAATGTCTACCCCATCTGTGAACTGTTGGAGCGCTTGAAGAGACCAGCCCTGCAGACCCAAGGCTGAGGAATCAAAGTTGTATGACAGCGGGCAACGGCAGGATGTCTGAGAAGAGTCCCAGTGAGGATGCAGTATTGATGGTGCAGCAGAAGCCAGAGGCCTGGAACCAGCCCAGTGACTCATTGCAATGGAAGGGGCTGAGGTAGCAGAATAAACTCCATTTTGTTCTTAAGACTCCATTCTAAGTTAACTTGCCCTTAGAGAGTCAGGGCCCCCACCCTTGAGGTCTGAAAAAAAAAAATCACAAAATGTCCCCGGCAGCTGCGAAATAGACAGAGCAGCTGCAGCTGGCTGATAACAACAGAGTGGGCTAAGAAAACATCAGTCTTTCCCAGGCCAAGGTGCTCCTTCCTGATGTGTGCTCCCTCCATGTGGTTTAACCAGGTGCTGTAAACCAATTAGCCGAAAGATCAACATTACCCTCTCACACAATGCCACGGCTTGTGTTCTTTTTCCCCCTTTATAAACCCCCTTCACCTAGACCTGGAGTGCACTCTTCTTCCTGTCCCATCAGGAAGGTTGGTGGCCCAAGCTGGAGCTTGAATAAAGACCCTCAGGTCTTCAAATCACAAATCGGGTTGTGATTTCTGGTGTTCTCTTGGGGTTTTTACAATCATTTTTGCAAGTAAAGGTGTGTGGTCAAAAGGGTATGCTGCAACACACACTGGGACACACTGGGACACACTGGGACACACTGGGACACACTGGGATACACTGGGACACACTGGGACACACTGGGATACACACTGGGACACACTGGGACACACTGGGACACACTGGGACACACTGGGACACACTGGGACACACTGGGATACACTGGGACACACTGGGACACACTGGGACACACTGGGATACACTGGGACACACTGGGACACACTGGGACACACTGGGAAACACTGGGATACACTGGGACACACTGGGACACACTGGGATACACTGGGACACACTGGGACACACTGGGATACACACTGGGACACACTGGGACACACTGGGATACACTGGGACACACTGGGATACACTGGGACACACTGGGACACGCTGGGACACACTGGGACACACTGGGACATACTGGGATACACTGGGACACACTGGGACACACTGGGACACACTGGGACACACTATAGCTTTCATGATGAGATTTTTGCTTTTCTTTCTTTTGTGGGAGAGGTTGCAAGGGTGGGACAGGAAGATGAGTGGGATTGGGATGCATGATGTGAAATTCACAAAGAATCAATTGAAAGTTAAATAAAAAAATAAGTTACCTTGGTTACGATGTCTCATCACAACATTAGAAAGGTGATTTGTAGTGAGAATTCTGAAATTTTTATCCTTAAAAACGAGAAATATTATAAAAATATGTTTTCATTTTAATCCCAGCTGTGGGGCTATGGGGCTGCTTTGCAGCAGCTGACCATGGTTTTGCCAGCTGCGATTGGGTGACATTTGGAATTTTGGGAAGCTTTCAGAGGGTGTAGAAATGCTAGGGCCCCAAGAAATGAGGTTTGTGGTTGGTGACCCCTCAGGGGGGTTGGCTGCATTTTTATTAGTAGTCCTGCTCAAGAAGAAACAAAAAGAAAGAATTAGATTTAGAAATTTCTACCTCTCTCCCATCTCTTCTTTCTCTCCTGTCTAGTGATGGGGATAAAACTGGAGAGATAAAGGTGGAAAAAAAAAAAAAAAAAAAAAAAACCACACACACAAAGTAGCCAAAGATCAATTACAGTAACTAATACAACTCATTAAATCCTAGATTTGATCCCAACACCACATAAAACAAGATGGTGCAACTCTGAAAGGCAGACTTTGCCTACACAAGACCCTATATCAAAGAAAGATAACAAAGGAATATACAGGCATTGTCAAGAATAATAAAATGGGTATTTAGGAATTCTCCTCTTACACGCACATCATGCACGCCTAATTTCTGTCACTCTGTGCTTTCCTTTCTTTTTAAAGATTTATTTATTTATTTTATGCATATGAATACACAGTCTTCAGGCAGAACAGAAGAGAGCATCAGATCCTATTACAGACGGTTGTGAGCCACCATGTGGTTGCTGGGAATTGAACTCAGGACCTCTGGAAGAGCAGCCAGTGCTCTAACCACTGAGCCATTGCTCCGGCCCCACTCTATGCTTTCTTCTCTTACTTGTACCTTAACCAGAGGTACAATGGTTAACCTCATCAAGTTGATAGGACTGAGAAATCCCTAGATTAGTTAAAAACATCTCTGTGATGGCATTTCTGCAGGCAGTTACACCATAAGGGTTCTGACCCTGACCCAGGAGTGAATGAATCCCTGGAGAAGTCTACAGGATGAATGTGTTTCTGGAAAGCAGTGGAGTCTAGTTGGTGGAAGTATTCTCTATTGGGAATATCTTACCCCTTTTTGTTTTGTCCCTTTCCTCTACCTTCTGATCATATGGTGTGAGCCGATATGTTGTGCTATATACCCTGTCCATCATGGTGGACCTTGTGAGACCTCTGAAACTGTGAGCCAAAATAAATCATTCCTCTCTTGTTTCTGTCAAATATTGATGAGTGGTGAAAAACGCCTCTTACATGGGGGTGACCTGAAAGATGAGGCAAGTTCCATTAAGCTGAACCCACATTTCTCTTATTTAAGATTTATTTATTTATTTATTTATTATTATAAGATTCAAATTGTGGACTGGCTAGGGACAGCTGGGTGGGTACAAGCATGAGGACCTGAGTTTGGACTCTCCAGAACACTCCTAAAAATCTGGTTGTGGAGGCTCATGTGCTGGCAGGCAGAGACAAGCAGATCCTAGGGACTCACTGGCCAGCCAGTCGAGTCCAAAAGAGTGAGCTTCACGTGATGTAAGAGATCTTGTCCCAAAAATAGAGTGCGGAAGTGATTCAGGAAGACATTTCAGTGTCCAACTCTGGCTTTTACACCCACCCAGACACACAAGAATGCTCACACATGTGTGTCACACACACACACACACACACACACACAGAGAGAGAGAGAGAGAGAGAGAGAGAGAGAGAGAGAGAGAGAGAGAGAGAGCTGAGGGAGAGTTCTGCATCTTTTTTTTTTTTTTTTTTTTTTTTTTGAGAGTTCTGCATCTTGATCAGAAGGCAACCAGTCGGAGTCTGGCTTTGGAAGGCAAATAAGAAGAGGACCTCTTCCACACTGGTGACGGGGGGTGGGGGTGGGGGAAGGAGTAGCAGAGAAGCCTCCAAGGCCACCCCCAAAGTACACACGTCCTCCAACAAGGCCGTACCTACTTGTCTTTTTGTGCATCCATAATCAGGTTCAGGTTAGCTATTTTGTGGCAGGAACATAGCAAAGGGACTGTTACACCCTCAGTATAGCCCATCAGTAGTTACATAGTATTAAGTTGTACTATTGCTGCTGATGTAAGTTTAGTCACTTAAATGGATGCCCACTTAATTCCTCTTTTGACCAGATATCTTTTGTCCTCTGAAATCAATAGGTAATCTGTAAGGTGGTTAATTATTTGAGTCCATTTCAATGTCCCTTTTCCCATGTTATTATGCTGATTGTTAGAGAATCCATTAATGATTCTTCCTTGATCCAGCTGTTACTACAGTGGTTACATTGTTTTCTCACTGAACCTCTTGCTTCCCTAGTATTTGATTTGAGAGAATATCCTTTTGTTAATGACAACAGGCAGTTACAAAACATTTTTAAACTTTGCTTGTGATGTTTTATATATGCTCAACCCAGGGAGTGGTACTATTAGAAGGTGTGGCCTGTTGAAGTGGGTGTAGCCTTGCTGGAGTAGGTATGTCACTGTGGGTATGGGCTTTAAGACCCTATTCCTAGATACCTGGAAGTCAGTATTTCTGCTAGCAGCCTTGAGATGAAGATGTAGAATTCTCAGCTCCTCCTGCACCATGCCTGCCTGGACACTGCCATGCTCCTGCCTTGATGATAATGGACTAAACCTCTGACCCTGTAAGCCAGCCCCAGTTAAATGTTGTCCTTATAAGAGTTGCCTTGGTCGTGGAGTCTGTTCATAACAGGAAAACCCTAACTAAGACATTGATTCATGCTTTAGTTTCTTTCAGTATTTTAAACTTATCATCTCTCTTTTCTGACCTCTAATATTGGTAGTAAAGGTTGACCCATTAATTCTGTTATCTCTTGTAAGGGATCTAATTTTCATCTAGAAATGGAGAGATTGTTCAAAGGTTATGAATACTTGCTGTTCTAGGGGACCAAGGTTCAGTCTTCAGCTCACAGAACAGCTAGTCAGCTAAGTCTTTTCTGCTGTGTCAACTGCATTCTCAACTCAACCTCAAAAATCTGTCCAAGCATATCACCAAGCCAACTAGGTCCCTCTGACCAAAACTTAGTCCAGGGTTAGGAAGTGTGTGAACTTTTCACAAGCACCATGGCATTGCTAGCCAAGGCCACTAAGTAAACACAGACTTTAATATTTCTCCCATACCTATACCAAACTTAAAATCCACTCAGATGACAACAGCTCTTTTAAAAGCAGATGTAACTACACCCAAGGACAGACCCTTCAGGGCATAGGGTGCCCCTTATTAAGTTTGGCTTCTATGTCTAGCTTGGAAGAGTGTGTTCCTGTCTTGGCTACTTTTCAGAATTGGTAAGACCATGGCACAAACTGGTGGCTGGATCTGGTGTGATCTTCTGCATGCAGTTCCTGTAGCTCAGAAATCAGAGCCTCATTTCTTTCATAGCAACACATTAATAAAGAAGGCTGTGTTTGGTAACAGGTCTCATTACCAAACATGAGCAAAAGAACAGGTACCTTGTTTTCTGAGGCAATGTCTGAAGTCTCTGAATAGGTCTTTTTCTATGCCAACAATTCACAAGTTTACTTGAGCCAATGAATTCACAGCGGAAACTGAAATGTGGCAGGTATTACAGGAATTGAAATGGCTTCAGATCTGAATCCTTAGAGACAGGTAGATGACTGCAGTTGGTCTTTCAAAGATGACAATAGCAGCATGCAAGGCCTTTGTTTATTTTATATTTTACTCTTAGACAAAGTCTCACTATGTAGTCCTAATGTATTGATCAGTGTTCTGTTGCTGTGAAGAGACACTATGACCACAGCAATTCTTGTAAAAGAAAAAGGAAAGCATTTAATTGGGGTTTGCTTACAGTTTTAGGAGTTCAGTCCATTATCATCATGGCAGGAAGCTGGCAGTGTGCAGACAGACATTGTGCTAGAGAAGGAACCGAGAGTTCTATATCCAGCTGGATCCACAGGAAGCAGGAAAAGGGAGACATTGGGCCTGGTTTGGACCCTTAAGATCTCAAAGACCACACTCAGTGATACACTTCCTCCAATAAGGCCACTACTACTCCAAAGAGACCATATTCCTAATCCTTCTCAGGTGGTGTCATTCCCTGATGACCAAATGTCATATTTAGGGTTTCTATTGCTGTGAAGAAACACCACAACCACAGCAACTCTTATAAAGAGAAGCATGTAATTGGGCTGGCTTATAGTTCAGAAGTTTAGTCCATTATCGTCATGATGGGAGGCATGGCAGCGTGCAGGCAGACATGGTACTGGAGGGGTATCTGAGAGTTCTATTTCTGGATAGGCAGGCAGCAGGAAGAGAGCGACTCTGGGACCTCAAAGCCCAACCCCAGTGACACACTTCCTCCAACAAGGCCACAACTACAAAAATAGCGTCACGTCCTATGAGCCTACAGGGGCCATTTTTATTCAAACCACTCTACCTGTATGCCTTGGAACTTGCTCTACAGACCAGGCTGGCCTGGAACTTACAGAGATCTTCTTTCCTCTACTGGTATTAAAGGTGTGTGCCACCACACCTGGCTGAATTAAGGCATTTATTGCTGCCAAGAGTAACATTTAATTAGTATAAAAAAAAAGTCACAGATGCCAGGAGATAGCCCCAGCTCTCCCAGAAAGCGGAACCAAAGCGGTCGAAGCACAGACCCACGGACTGCACCAGAAGGCACATGGCACCGAGGGTCTGATCCCGCTGCTCTGGCCCACTTAGTTGAGAAAGCAGGGGTAGAAGTCATCCCTGTGGTCTTGCCACAACAACACAGAGACAACCGGTTCTGCCCCAGCCGGTCAGGATAAAAAGCATTTGTGCACTGAGTGCCTGGCTCCTTCCTGTCTGGCCTCAACCTCTACTGGTCCTGGTTCTTAGCCCTTAGGCTCCTGTTCACCATGGTAACCCCCACCACACTCTCATCAGCTGGGCTGACCTCTCTCCCCTCACACCCAAATCATCTCACCAAGCTAAGACAGAAGAGCACTCTGCCACACTAAATAAGTGTGACAGGTATTTAAGCTCAGTTTTAAATCTTACTTAGGTTTTCAAACATGATCCAGTACTTGCTCCTTTTATAGAGACATGTGTTTGCAGGGGGCATGAGAACCCGTTCAGTTTGTGAGGTTTGTTTTCAAATTATGTGATGGGGTGGTGATCTGAATAGGTACGGCTTATAGACAGACTCATGTGTGTGAATGCTTGGTCCATAGGGAGTGGTAATCCAGGAGGTATGGCCTTGTTGCAAGAAATGTGTCACAATGAAGGTGGGCTTTGAGGCCTTGCTCAAGCTCCTCACAGTGTGGAGACAGTGTCCTCCTGCGGAGTCTCTGCTCCTCTCCAGCACCATGTCTGCCGACACACTGCTATGCTCCCTTGCTATGATGATGTACGTCAAGGCTTGTGTATGCTCCACCCTCTGCTGGTGACACTCCCCTCCCCCGACAAAGGCTTCGCCATCGCTGAGGCCTGTTCTCAGCGATACTTCAAAAATGGTTTCTCTTTCACTGGGTTCCTCCGGCACACAGCAACCCTTGACGCCCTGTCGAGTTGTTCTAGCAACCAAGACCGCAGCCAGGATCCAGGGTTTGGTGCACCTTGATTTGGATGGAGTAGAGCTGGACCCCTCTCTAGAAAGAAGTTTGGAAATCAGGGGGTGAAACTAGTTTTGTTTTTGTTTTGTTTTTTTTTTTTTAAAGTAGAATCTTGATGAGCTGCCCACATTTGAGAATTTTTATCAGAAACACCCTGATTTGGCAAAGCACACCACACAAGAGATAGATACACACAGAAGAAGCAAGGAAATTGCACAGAGGTCACAGCTGTCCAAAACCAGTTCTGAATGGTGGTGCTCCCAAAGGACCACAGACTCGTGATCTGGAAAGAGGTGTGGAAATCTGTATTGCAAAACCTGGAAGACTGATTGACGTTTTAGAGTGTGGGAAAACCAATCTGAGAAGAACCAACTAACCTTGTCCTTGGTGAAGCTGATAGGATGGGGTTTGAACCTCAAATAAGGAAAACTGGGGATCAAATAAGACCTGGTAGGCAAACACTAATGCGGAGTGCAAGTTGGCCAAAAGAAGTAAGATTTCCTGAAAGACTACGTTCATATCAACGCTGGTGCGCTGGAACTGGGTGCAAACCATAACATTCTTCAGACTGTGGACGTACGCCATGATGTCGAAAAGGATGAAAAACTTATTCATCTGATGGAAAAGATCAGGAGTGAGAAAGAGAATTAAAAAAAAAAACATTGTTTTTGTTGAAATCAAAAGAAGATATGATAAACTCATCAGAAAAATGAGGAGAGATGGGCGGCCTGCCGTGGGCATCCAAGATGACAAGAGTTAGCAGGAAGGTGACTGGGTTCTAAATGAATCCAAACATGGAAAAGCTTCTATTCTGATTACTACCGATGTGGCTTCCAGAGGGCTAGATGTGGAAGATGTGAAATTTGTCATCAATTATGACTACCCTAACTCCTCAGAGGATCATAATTGTCGAATTGGAAGAAGTGCTCCCAGTATCAAAACAGGCACAGCATACACTTTCTTTACAGCTAATAACAGAAAGCAAGGGAGAGACCTTATCTCTGAGCTCTGGGAAGATAATTAAGCAATTAATCCCAAAATGCTTCAGTTGGTCAAAGACAGAGGTTCCGGTCATTCCAGGGATAGAGGAGGCATGAAAGATGACTGTCGTGAAAGATACTCTGCAGGCAAAATTTAATGCCTTTAGAGACAGGGAAAATTATGACAGAGGCTGCTCTCATCTGCTTAAGAGAGATTTTGGGGCTAAAACTCAGAATGGTGTTTACAGTGCTGCAAATTACACCAATGGGAGCTTTGGAAGTAATTTTGTATCTGCTGGTATAAAGACCAGTTTTAGGGCTGGTAATCCAACAGGGACTTACCAGAATGGTTATGATAGCACTCAGCAACATGGAAGTAATGTTACAACTATGCACAATGGTATGAACAGCAGGCGTATGCATATCCTGCTACCGCAGCTGCTGAGCCTATGATTGGCTATCCAACGCCAACAGGGTATTCTCACTAAGACTTTAGAAGTATATGTGAATGTCTGTTTTTCATAACTGCTCCTTATATTGTGTGTTATCAGACAGGATAGTTATTTAAGAAACATGGGAAACGCAGAAATGACTGAGTGCACCGGTCATTCTGGTGCACTTTCTTCACTATTTAAATTGGATATTTCTCTACATTCCTGAAACAATTTTTAGGGTTTTTTTTTTTTTTTTGTACTAGAAAATGCAGGCGGTGTTTTCACAAAAGTAACTGTACAGTGATTTCAAATACAATAAATGAAGGCCTTCCAATAAAAGATATTTGGAGACCGAATTAAATGGAAATTGTACTTTATTTCACATATATAATGTCATGTAAAACTTGGCTTAGTTTTTGGGAGGATTTTTGTTTTTGTGTTTAGTTTTACACAACTGAAGTTGACTACTTCCCATTTCTTAATTTAAGAGAGGAACTCAGAAGGCCCTTAGGGTGATCTCTTTGGAACGAATTAGAGACAATGGATTTTATAATTCTAGATTGCATAAAAGCTTTGTCAGTAGTTTTCAGCATCAGGGAAGTAAGTCATTTAATAGCCTGTTTCCGTTGAGAGTAAACTACAGTACAGGAACTGGATATAAATAACATGGTGACTTCTTTTACAAAACAGTTTTAAGTGATGACATATTTTTGCTTTATCAAAAATGTTATTTCATTTCTTGGCTTTATTGTCAACTGCCAAAATGCACAAAGCTCAGAGACTGACAGCTCAAGAGCTGTGCACCATGTCCTTAGTGCAGGCTACCTTGTAGGTTCCTGGTCCTTAGACTTCCCAGAATGCTTATAGCCACACTTGGAAGTCAGGAATGTCTCCATGTTATTTCGGGGGTGTTGAAACTGTAGTCACAAGGAAGAAAACCTCAAAAGTAACCATTAGTCAGGCAACATAACCAAAGGCACAGTGAAACGTTTTTCGGTTAGATTCAACATGGGCTTATAGCTAGAAAGATGGGGAAAGCTTTAGATTCAAGTGGGTTCACCAACAAACAGCTTTATTTCAGAATGGCTAAGAAGTAGGTCTAAATGTCTTCCCAGAACATGGTGTGCTTTTGCCCAGGGCAAAAGTCTTAAAAGAAGTTTGTTTAATTTTTGTTTTGTTTTTGAAAATGGGCTTTATTGCTAATTGCCTTATTTACAAAATGTTAAAACAAATTAAGAATGTGCTGGGGGTGGGAGCTGGGCGTGTTTTCCAGGGCTGATAACATTGAAAACTGGTTCATCCGCTAGTACTTGAGTAGTTTTCAATGGCATGGCTAGTCAAATTCATGATTTTTAAGTATAGGTGTAGATTGGAGCATTTATTACATATTTTGTTGTTCAATGTCTTAATGTGGACCTTTTATTCTGTAAATAATTATGTAAATGATTGTGGGGCTTGGAAAAAATTACCTTTGAAGTTTTAAAAGATAGTTTACTTTTTATCTTGTGTGTTGAGTCCAGCCTGTGGTTGTCTTAACTAATAAATGTGATTTTTTTTTCTCCTCGACTCCAAAAACAACTCTCATTCTAGCTGCCTGGAAGTGAGTATTCTGCTAGCAGCCTTCAGATGAAGATGTAGAACTCTCAGCTCCTCATGCATCATGCCTGTCTGGATGCTGCCATGTTCCGACCTTAGACTGAACCTCTGAACCTGTAAGTCATCCTAATTAAATGTTGTCTTATAAGACTTGCCTTAGTCATGGTGTCTATTCACGTCAGTAAAACCCTAACTAAGACAGATGATAATGGACTAAATCTCTGAAACTATACATCACCCCCAATTAAGTGTTTTCCTTTATAAGAGTTACCTTGGTCATGGTGTTTCTTCACAGCAATGAAACCTAAAGAAACACCTTCTCTGATCAGGCATCATACACTGTGAGCTCAGACCAGGGGTCAAGTCTACTGTTACCCTGGGATCCGTGAAGAGATTGCCTGTATTTAATCAACCTGATGTTTCTGTTTTGTTTTCTTTCCTTGAAGTTTCCAAAGGAAGTTGGGTGTGAGGGGGTGTGCAGAGCACTTGAGTGCTACATGCTAAGGCTCTACGTTCGATTCTAGTGCTGAATTCAAACAATGCCCAGCAAGTATGTGTTCTAAGCAACTAAAGGGATCTGGGTACTGCTAGTGTAGGAGACGGGGCCAGTATGTATTTCTGCCAGGCAGATAGGAAAGGTGGCATGGGCTGGATATAGTTCACAGTTATGCCTGGGATTCCAAAAGAAGGTGTCTGGGTTGCCAACATAGTTGTGTTTGCCTCCTCTGACTCTGGAGCCCTACTCACTGATGCCTGTGCTCTTGTATCTTATAATTGGATTCATCATGTGGGAATACTTGATCTACTCGGTGAGACAGGATCTCAGTGTTGCGTAGGCATACATTTTTTCCAACCTACTTTAATAAGGGTTCAACCTCTCCTCTAGCCCACCACCTACCAGAAGCAGTAGAAAAGAAAAGTTATTAAGATATTGGGGTAGTAGACTGATCAGGAATAGTTCTTTGGGGGGTAAGGTCGATCTTTCTCAGTAGTTAAGTCCAGTAGCCAAATATGAACCAGTCCTCTAGGCAGTCACCACACAGGAACCAGCAAGGGCAGTTCAATCCAAAAAAGCTGCAAGGCTCACCAACTGGCCAGGGTCCACTGGAATGGCTAGAAGTCAAAGAAACCTCATGAGAAGTTCTTTGGCAAGTTTCTCTCCAAGGCATCACCACAAGCAGAGCTCAGCAAACCAGTGTAAGGAAAATCAATACATGCATGTTGTTAGTGAAGAATCGTGAGGTGGAGCCAACCAAGCCAATGCTCCAGCTTCCACTGTCTATGTAGCCATATTTATATTTCTTCATCACGTGCCCATTCCCCTGCGTCTGCTTAAGCCAGACAGTCTTTGGCATATCTGCTTTAGCAAGACATCATTTCACTTGTGTGCCCCAGCAAACTATTGTTTGACTTTCCAATGAAACTTGTTTGAAAGGATGCATACCTGCCTATGACCATGCTTTCTGCTATGAAATGTCTAAAGAAAAACCTAGTGCTAAATGGAATAAAAGGAAGTGGTTACCCCAGGGCATGACTACACCCACCTAAGCTTCCAACATGGGAAAAAGAATTAAAGAAGAGCTTAAATAGTGAAGGGAACCAATGATAACAGAAATGATGAAAACATACTTGAATGAGGAAGCCATGTTTCAGCCTTAGCAAGCATCCGAACTTGGCAGCTTCAAACACCACGTTGTTCTGGCTTTAGAGTCAAGAATAGAAGAAAGGGGTTGAGGAATCTCCCTCTACAGCCAAAGAAGCCACTGAGGCCAGGCATGTGTCAAGGATGTTCCTGTATGGTAATTCAATGAGGCCATTGTAGAAAACTGTGAAGTTGTAGGCCAGATTGCCTTGGAAACCCTAAGATGTGGAAGATCATTCTAATGGGAAAAATTTAAAGAAAAAATTTCCATCACTTGACAACAAGCCAAAGAAGGAGAAATGTGTTTTCTATACAAACAAACTCTGATACCTGCTTGCAGTAACCCTATGGGTACCAAAAGAAATGATATCTGGCAGATGAATGTTCTCCATTTAAAAAAGTTTGGAAAACAACAGTATATACACCATATTATAGGCATGTACTCAGGGTTTCAATAGGCAACTGCTTTAAGTTCTGAAAGGGTTGATTGTGTAATTACACATTTATTGGAAATAATGGCAATTATGGGGATCCTTGTAGAAATTAAAACTGACAATGCTCCCACATATGTATCCAATAAGTTGAAGCAATTCTTTACATATAAAGCATGTCACTGGTAAACTACATAATCCCACAGGACAAGCAGTTATAGAAAGAGCTAATCAAACCTTGAAAGAGATGTTTATTAAACAAAAAAGGAGAGTAAAAACCCCCAGGGACAGACTAAATAATACTTTGTTAACTCTCAATTTTCTAAATGTTGTAAGAAAGGAAAAATAACATCTGAGAGACACTGGGTTATTGAAAAAACTGAGGAATTGGGCCAACCAAGGATGTGTTCACATTGGAAACTTTCAATACCTGTAAGGTGGGGATGTGGTTATGCTTATGTATATACATGGAATGAAAAATATGGTTACTAACAAAACTTATAAAGATTAGGTTGGACCAGGGAAATATGAGACATAGATGTCAAAGCAAATAGCACAGATAATTCACAGACTGTCTCAGTTACTGATTTCTCCAAAATATGCATGCAAATCAACTTCAAAAGGGCTACCCCTAATGGTCAATCACACAGACACTGGATAGACACAGAGACTAGACAACGCATAGACAGGACAGACCATACAGAGACTGGGCAATAAATGCTACAGCTAGCTTTTTTCAGACTAACCATTTTCCCCCTTATGGCCCCCAAACAGGAATTCTTTGCCCCAGTTCAGCAGGAAGCATTTATATATATATATAAAGACCATCATCCCAATCCCTTAAGTTGGGGTGGGTTGTTTTGGTCACTGGATGTGTAATGGTTGTTATCATCTAGGGTGGAAGGTTGTTATTGGTTATAATCAAGGACTGATAGAAACTTTAAGTTGTTTTGTTTGAATTATTGTACATTAATAGAAATTTAAAGTTTTTGTTTAATTACTGTATATTCATAGAAATTTAAGGTTGTTTTGTTAGACTATTGTTTAACTATATTTTATATAAGCCATTTATTTAAAATGTGGTGGTTCTTATATTTATTTCTGTTGTTTGTTAGAGAAAAGGGCAATTCTTAGAAAGTGGAAACTTATGGTTTTGTTGAAAAGTCAGTTGTGTTGGATGGTGTTTTGCTAGAGCAGACACATGAAGGAATGTTTCACTGAAGCAGACACAGGTGAAGGAATGCTGTGCTAAAGTAAGCACGTGAAAGGACCCATGATCTTAAGAAGGACTTACCAGATGGTGGTGACACTGCATGGTATTGGTGTGCCTTGCCATTCCTTAGTGGTCATCGTTTGTTGTGACTTCATAGGAAGAAAAAGAAAGTCTGGTGGTGTTCTGGCGGCTTCTTGCCTCTTCCTCAGACTCAGGCCGACTGGAGAGTGATGTCAGCTGATACAGACTCACATGAAGTTTTGCTAAGACAGACTCGAGCAGTGTTTGGCTGAGGCAAGACTGGTGGGAGGACACATGTTGTTTGGAAGGAGTATAAATAGGATACAACAAATAGTGAGTGGACACTCACACAGCCAGCTTTGCAATGCTTTGTTGGTCTCATGTCTTCATCTTCGCTGATCTTCACTTGGTTAAGAGAGGCACAGCAGAGAGCTCCTCTCCTGGTGTCCCTGCTGGTCCTGGTAGCTCCAGCTGACTTGTTCAGATTCAGCAGAGGTCTGGCTGCCTGTGCTGAGTCATGCCATCACTACCGAATCATGTTGGCTATCCCAACACTACTGTACTGGACTGCTGGTATACATCCTGACAACACAAATTGGATTTACTCTAAAGAACTATTTTTAAACAGGTCCACTTCCCCTCTATTCTAATAACCTTTCTTTTCCACTACCTCTGATGGGTAGTGGGCTGGAAGGGAGGTTAAAGCATTGAAAAACCCTTATTAAAAGTAGGTTTTTGAAAAGTCAAAGCCAACACCAATAGGCTCATATATTTGAGGGCTTAGTCACCAGGGAATGACACTGTTTAAAGGGATTAAAAGGATCAGGAGGTGCCAGTTGAAAGAAGTATATCCCTGGAGGTAGGCTTTGAGGTTTCAAAAGCCCATTCCAGACCAGAGTCTTTCCCTCTGCTTGCAGATCAAGATGTACTTTTCAGATTACTTCTGCAGCCTGCTGCCGACTGCCTCGCTCTCTGCCACAGTGGTGATGCACTAAAGCTTCTGAAACTGTAAGAAAGCTCCCAACTAAATGCTTCCTTTTATAAGAGTCGCCTTGGTCATGACGTCCTTTAAAGCAACAGAACAATAACACTATGTCTTTACAGAAAAGTTGTAGCCTATATTTTAGGGCTGGAGAGATGGCTCAGCAGTTAAGAGCACTGACTATTCTTCCAGAGGTCCTGAGTTCAATTCCCAGCAACCACATGGTGGTTCACAACCACTTGTAATGGGACCTGATGCCCTTTCTGGTGTATCTGAGGACAGCTACGATGTGCTCATATACATAAAAAATAAAAGTAAATGTACATTAAAAAATAGTATTTTTTAAAAGAATAGGATTCACACAATTCCACTGTTTGCTTAAGATCCTCTGTGCATCTCGTAGCATTTAGAATGAAGTCTGAATTCCTCCCTGTGTTTGTAGACTCCTGCTGGCTCAGAGAATATTCTCCTGTGCCTCACCATGATTCAAATGGGCATTGCTTCAGGCCATAGGTATATCCTACCCCAGGACTGAACTCTAGAAAGCTCTTTTGCAGCTCTTCTCAAAGATGGGCTCATCTTACCCATCAGGCCATGGCTCACAATACCTCCCACTGAAAGCAGATGCTGTGGTTTGGAACTGGTTTGAGTGTGTCAGTTAAAGGTGACCTACTTGAGGCATGATCCTTAGTGTTGATGTTAAGGTTATGGACCCTGTAAGTGGTGGGGTCTAGTCTGATTGAATCAGGCTTGGAGGCCTCTACATTCTAAAGGGGATTATTAGCACAGGTCTTGGGGTAGTTAGTTCCTGAAGATTGGGTTATTGTAAAAAATAATAGGCCTGGATCTTTCCTTAGTTTCTTGCTTCCAGTTTTAAAGTTTGGCTTACCCTCTTGCACATACTCTCACTGTGACGCTATGCACCCTGAAATTCCTCACCAGAGGCAAGAAGCTGTCAGTGCAATGCTCCTGACCCTCTTGGACTCTGAGCTAGATGAAACTCCTTTATTTTCAACAAAATGTCCAGGCTTTTGAGACTTGTGGTAGCAACAGAATTGCAGGAGAGCCACAGTTACTCTCTACTTCATCAGTAGAAGTTGATTGTTTCTCATGGTGTTAATCAAAAGGTTTATCTACTGGGGCTGGAGAGATAAACCAGCCACTAAAAGCATCTAACAACTTTCAGAGAACCTGAGTTTAACTTCCAGCATCCATATTGAGTTACTACCTATAACTTTAGCTCTCCAGGAGATCTATTTCACTGGCCACCTCGGGACACACACACAGACACACACACACACACACACACACACACACACACACACACATGCATGCACAGACACACATACACAGACACACACAGACACACACACACAGACACACACACATGCATGCACACACAGACACACACTCACACACACGCATACACACACATGCTGTACAGACACACACACACACATACACACACACATGCATGTGTCGTGCACGCACTTTATTTATTTATGTGGAAACCACTGGCTAGATTCTAAACCTCAAGAAAGTGAGAATCCAGACTTGTCCTGTTGTTAGCTCACTCTCCCTCCCAGCACAGTGCCTGAAGCAGAGGATACTCCATATTGGTGAAAGACATGCTGATACTAGTGACATAAGCCCCCGACTGTGGGACACAACTCTATCAGCTCTTACATTCCCAAACATCCGAAGCCCAGCAGAACCACCAGAGCTGCAGATCTGACCCTGATCAGAACCCAGCCATCTGGGCTACAGTCAGAATGTAAACTGGCCCCAGGAGCTGAGAGGAGTTGAAATGTGGAGCTAGCAACAGCTCACCTCCATAAATTGGGCTCCCTGTTGCTCCAGGTATTAACTCTGGTTCCAGGCACTTCCACTTCAATTAAGATTTGGCACATTTCAAAACACCTCTGAACAGCAGGACACTGATTGAATTTGAGGTTCTGGGAAGCCAAATGGAAAATATAATAGAAAAACCACTAATCCTTTTACATTGTAGTTAAAGGCTTAAAGAAACAATTATTACACCTCCATTAATGCGCCACACTGTTCCAAATTAATCTGGAATAAGTATAGTAGCTTGGACTGATTTTAACCTGTCCCATCAGGTGTCTGTTCTGGCTCCTTGATCTGAGGTCCCGTCTAGTCTGCCTCTCAGCTGGATTCATGGCTTTGTGGATGTCAAGACTGCATTTGACTTAATCAAACAACAGTCTTTGTGTATCCTTCAGAAATAAAATCTCCAAACAAATAAGTCATTATGTATATTAAATATCCTCTTTGGCCACATAAATTATGATACTGTGATGGTTTGAATGTGCTTGGGCCAAGGAATGGCACTATTAGGAAGCATGACCTTGTTGGAGTAGGTGTATCACTGTGGGCATGGGTTTTAAGACCTTCAGCCTAGGGCTGGAGAGATGGCTCAGCAGTTAAAAGCACCGACTGTTCTTCCAAAGGTCCTGAGTTCAATTCTCAAGCAACTACATGGTTTCTCACAACCATCTGTAATGAAATCTGATGCTCTCTTCTCGTGTGTCTGAAGATAGCTACAATGTATAAATAAATAAATCTTTAAAAACAAAACAAACAAACAAACCCTTCAGTCTAGCTTCCTGGTAGTCAGTATTCTGCTGGCAGCCTTCAGATGAAGATGTTGCTTGAACTCTCAGCGCCTCCTGTACCACTCCTGCCTGGATGTTGCCATGTTCTTGCCTTGACGATAATGGACTGAACCTGTAAGCTAGCCACAATTAAATGTTATCCTTATAAGAGTTGCCTTGGTCATGGTGTCTGTTCACAGCAGTAAACCCTAAGAGAGACACACTTATTCAGCTCATTCAGTGAAATATTGCCCAGTCCTTAAGAAAGGATGGTCAATTAGTACTCATTCATATAGAAATATACTCAAGATATTGAGGTAAATATGTCTCTATGCATGTGTGAAGATGTGTTCTCCACCCCATCTTTTTCTGAGACAATGTCTTACTCTGTAGACCTAGCTAGTCTGGAACTTGCTATGTAGGCCAGGCTGGCCTAAGAGAAATCTGAGAAATCTGCCTGCCTCTGCAGACCCCAAGTGCTGGGATTTAAGGCATATGCTGCCATACCTGGTTTCCTTTGTCTGTTTTTGTTGTTTGCTTTTTGACACGGGGTTTCACATATCCTGTGCTGGCCCGACTCACAAAGCAACCTTAAATTTCTGATCCTGTTACTTCCTGTTTCCACCTCTCAGTCGTTGAGATCACAAGCAGACACATTGTGTATTTTCTCATGAGCACTTTTCTTCAGAGACTGAAAGGCCCTCTGGAGACAGAATGTCTTTGATAAAAACTGACTTAAACTGTCAGGTGTTAATTTTTCATCAGGTATAACACCAAGCACTTCTGTGTACCTATTGGCTTTCCTCAGTAACTGTCGAGGAAGATGTTACTAGTATCTTACAAGTATCCAGAAGAGGCAAATTATAACAACCTCAGTGTCATAAACTATTCAAGATATTTTAAACCCTATTTATTTTTATGTTTTATTTATTTGGATGTTTGTGAATAATTGTGTGTGTGTGTTTGTACATATGTGTGCATTGGCACAAATGCAGAAGTTAGAAAACAGGCCCAAATATCCCTCTTGCCTGCCACCTTGTTTGAGACAGGGTCTCTTTTGCTGTTCACCACTATGTATGCTGATCTAGCTGCCCCATCGGCTTACAGAGACTCTCCTGTTTCTGCCTTGCCTCTCCCTGTTGGTCTGCTGGGATGACAGGTATGCACTTCTGCACTCAGACTTTATGTGTGTCCTGGAGGTCCAAAGCTGACACTGTCTACTGACCTGTTTTTAAACTCTATAAACAATCTAGCTCTGTGGAGTGGCACACACTTTTAATCCCAGCACTCTGGGGGCAGAGGCAGGCAGACTTCTGAGCTTGAGACCAACCTGGCCGGCCTATAGAGCAATTTCTAGGATAGCTAGGGCTACACAGAGAGAAACCTTGTCTCAACAAACAAACAATAACAACAAAAACAAACAAACAACCCCCCCCCAAACAACTAAGCTTTTTCCTGTCCTGGGATTTGAAAACTGAGAGAAACATGGAAATATTTAATTCTGTTATGGCAGTGAGGTCATACTTAGATTGTATGCCCCTCTCCCCCTCAGCCTTTAGTGAGGGTGCTCAAGAAGTTTCTAGATGCATAGGCAGAGCTCAGCAAAAGCCAGGCAGAGAAAAGACAAGGGCCAGTGGGAGGCCCTCAGCAAAAGTGATTTGCGATTGCTTTTCTTTTTTTCTTTTTTTGTTTGTTTGTTTTTATTACAATTTTATGCAGTTTTTATTTGTATTTTAGGATCTAAACAACTTGCAGGGAATACCCTTGTGAATCGACATCGTAGTTTTATTTGAAGCTATTCAAAAGTCAAGACGGCTTCATTACTTTGTTCTCAAAAGTAATCAAAATGTCAGCCAAAACAGCCAATTTCTTAACAGTCATCTGTGATGGATACTTGACTATGTGAGTCTAGAGAGCCTCCCCACCTCTGTTCCCCCTGGAGAGGAAGGGGTCTTTGTATGTTTTTCTCTGTTGGTTCCACTGAATTCATCACAATGGAGATGGACATTTGAAATTCGTCACGTTCCAACATCTGAGCAATCTTCTTTCGAGACACACCATGTTTATTTCACTTTTCTAATTCTTCAGGATCAGACTTCCACTTCACACTTTCATCTTGAACACTGTAGCCATTTCTAAAGAGATGAACACTGTTGCTAGTAACATCAGTTAGCATACTCATCCTGATCAAAAGTCAAACAGTTCGAGCTCTCCTGATAACTGTCTAACACCCATCCTGCATCTCAGGATCATCTCGTGCATGGAAAACATTTGGTGGTGGATCTAGTGGGGCACCAAGCCTTTGAATATTAAAATAATTAAAACTGGGAAGAGGATCGTGGGGTATGACAAAAGGATGTATTGATTGTCACTTAGGCCTGAAGGAAGGAAATGAAGTATCACAGAATGGAGGCATCGACTGTTCAGCACAGGGATAGTCTGGTTTATCCTCCAAATACTCTTGACAACCGCAGTGTGACTGAAGAACATTGCTGAGATCCTTGTTTTCCTCCACAGATTTTAAGGTATTATAGGCCACGTCAGAAGGAATAATTTGTTCCTGGGAAGGTTCTGGTTCCTTACAACTGTCTCATTCTTCCTTTCACGGCATGTCTTTTCTTCGGGGGTTTGTAGATGGGGCCTATGAATGCTTTTCTTGTGCTATAGATTTCATCATCCCTGGCTAGTGGTGAAAACTTCTCATCCTGCAAACCCTGAGAACCAATGGATTCAGTAACACCTAGTTTATTACCAGGCATCTCCTTGCACAAAGGCTTTAACACATCTGTACTGGTTTTGTCTTCTGTCGCACCCAACTCGACCGGCAAGGAAGACAGGACACTCTGGATTCTTCTCAACAGCCTTTATTCAGGAACACCTCAATGTTGATACAGGGACCCCGAGTGCCGAGAGCACCCTCCTTTTATCCTTCTCGGACTGAGGTTATGTGACTTGTCCTCCGGGGATTGGCGGAGCGGGGATCACCTTATTAGCATAATGCCGAGCGGGTGTGTTTGGAGCCAGAAGCGGTTATGTACATGCACAGTCAGGTTGTTTATTTCTAACCAAGCCGGATGTCGGCGCCATTTTGGCAGGGCGGCCGAGCCACTCCTTACAGTCTTCCTGAGAACAAACACATCTTCTGAAGTTAATGGTGGCCACAGAAACCTTTGTTTTTTTTTTTTTTCTTGGATTTTGTGACTAGCAAGACCACCTCGATGGGGGAAAACACCATCATCTGTAGCTGATTTCAATTTTTTTATATCATGGTTCCCTTGTTAGTTCTTTTCCAGGTCCCAAAAACTTAGCTTCAATTTCACTATAAGGCATCTCCGGGAAGGTGAAAGACTGTCCAAAACGTAGCTACAAACAGAGCTTGCTTGAGCAGTTCCACACACCAGATTGACATTGTTTTTCTAATTATGGTCTTACAGTAACCTAACTCCATCTACCTTAGGATGGCACAGAGAGTCTCCCAGTTGCCACCACTGTGACCTTTACCCAGCAGCCCTGGGCTAAAAGTGTGTCGTTGGACCTCCCATAAACACTCTTTTGACATCTCCATCAGCCATAAACTTGACTTGTCCTGTTTTAATAATTTGGTATTTTATAAAATTAAGGTGTGTCCACAGACAACTGATGAAATATGAGTCAGATTCTCTCCTGGTTCCCATTCTGGGACCAGTGCCTAGGTATAGCAACTCCCTCAGCCCTCCTTTATCAAGCATCCTGCTATAGTTGCCATTTCGCTGTTCCCAGGGTCCCAGGTATGCGAGAAAAGCAGTCCACTGCTGGCCCGCACCCCAGATCACCAAGCATCTTTCCCCCAGATTGTATGACATGAGAAAAAGGAATGAGAACAAGAGGGTTTCCAATTTATGGGCCAACATCCTTCCCTACTGAGTTATTACTGAGTTATTTCCACATTGACAGATTTTGTTTTTAAGACAGGGTCTCACTCTGCAGGCCTAGCTGGTGGAGAGCTCATTTTGTAAACCAAGAGATCCTGGATTAAACCAGAACCCGCCCCTGGGATTAAAAGTGAGTACCAGCACTCGCAGCTGGTGGAACTTTTGACAAAGTCCTACCAGCTATTTGATCACCTGACAGCCACGGGCCTGTTGGTCTCTGGAACTGTTCTGAAACTCACTGAGCTACAGCTGAGTCCTTCCAGAACTGGCTGCATCCCAAGGTCTTCCCCAGACGCCTGGCTGTCTGGCCTCTCTGGGATGGCTCTGCTGCCACCCACTGAAGCCTAATTCTGAAACTGAGCTACTAATGGGATTTTGGAAAACAAACTTGTACCCTCTACAAATTTTGGGAGGACTCATGGGACTCCATCTTTCAGGTCCTTGAAATACATTAGGTGCTATAGTGCCAAGGAAGTACTTTGGTGGAGAGAAGCCCCAAACACCTTTGGGGTAAGGTTTTATAGAAAACAGCAAGCATGTGTATGTGTGTGCATGCATGTCCATGAGTGTGTGTGTGTGTGTGTGTGTGTGTGTGTGTAGCCTGTCAAGCATCTCATTGGAGAGCTACTATGGCCTTTAGCATAATTGGCTGGTGCTGGGAGTCAAACCATAAACATAGCTTTTCTGCTTCCTTCTGCATTGGTGGTCGTTAGGCAGGGGACTGGCTTGTTGGGAATTAACCTAAAAACAATGGATTTATTGGGGGAGATTAACCTGGAGATGCAGGTCTTGGGGTTAGCCTAAAACTGGAGCTGGGCTCAGGTTTTATTGGGGGCTAACTTGGAAACTAATGCTAGGTACCAGCCTGTTAGTTTACCTGAGTTCAAGTTCTCTAAAATGAAGTCTGAACTTAAAGGATTTGGTCTCTCCGTGCCTTTTAAAAATATCTGTGACCAAATTAACTGATAGAACAACTTAAAAATAGGAAGGATTTATTGATTGATTGACTGATTGGTTTACATTTATCACAGTTTCAGAAGATTCACTCTAGCATGGTGAGAACCACAAGGCAGAGAGAGCAGCTTTGTAACACAATAGCCAGAAAGCAGAGAGGGACAGGAAGGGGCCAGAGACAAGATGCTCCCTGTGACATGCTTCCTCCAGATAAGTTTCCAGAACTCCTCAAAACAATTCCTTGGGTTGGGGACCCACCTTTGGAGGGTGTTTCCTATTCAGACAATAGCATTTAGGCTGTGTAGGACTTTCCAGAAAGTTTATCTAGCTAGCACTGCTTCCATCCCTTGCCTCCCCCTCAGAGTCTCCAGTGTCCAAGGCTGACTTCCAGTGCCCTCTCTGGCAGAAGACCTTGGTCTTGTGATCCTCTAAAGTGCTAGGAATGCAGGCATGTGCCACCACAGCCAGTGTACGTAGTGCCAGGGACCCTGGAGCACTGTGCACGCCAGGCAAGCACTCTATCAACTGAGCTACATCCCCAGCTCCTGTTGTTGTTGTTGTTGGGATTTGTTTGTTTGTTTGTTTTGCCCTTGGATCCTGTTCTATAGTTGCACACACTTTGTTTTCCTGAAGCCGACACAGATGAGAGAAATTTTGATATAGCAAACATGTGAAAGGACCCGTGGTGACAGATTATAAATATGACCTCACAGACCATGGGAGACAAGCACCGAGCATTGGTTTGGTTTGCTCCACCTCGCTATTCTTTCCTAACAACACAAGTATTGGTTCGCCTTACATGGATAACATTGTTGAGCTCGACTTGTGGTAACATTACCATTGAGAGAAGCTTGCCCAAGAACTGCTTGTGAAGTTCCTGCAGCTGCTTGCTGCTTCTGTGGCCTCACCACAGTTGGCATGCCAACAGTCCTTCAGGATTGAACCACAGCTGCTGGTTCGTGCCTGGTGTGTAAGCCTGCCGAAAGGACTGTTCTATAGCTGCCAGTTCATGTGTGCTATCTGCTGCCTAGAGGACTGGTCTGCAGCTGCTGTGTTGTGTTCGGTGTTTGCTGTGGGACCAAACTGCTGTCAAAGATGGAGCTCACCCCCAAAGAACTATTGTTAAACAGGTCCGCTTTCCCCATGTCCTAATAACTTTTCTCTTCCACTGCCTCTGCTGGGTAGTGGGCTAGAGAAAAGGTTGAACTCTTAGTAAAGTAGGGTGCAAAAAAAAAAATTATGCCTACAGAGCTCCTACATGTTTAGTAAACATTTTTACAACCGTAAACATGTTTTAAAGTAATGAATTAGTTAGTTTTACATGTATGAGTATTTGTCTCCATGTAGGAAGGTACAGTGCACGTAAGCCTTGTGTGGAGGCCGAAAGGATGTCTGATCCTTTGGAGCTAGAGTTGTGGATGATTGTGAGCTGTCATGTGAGTGTTGAAAACTGAAGTTGTGTCCTTTGCAAGAACAGCAAATGCTCTAAACTTCTGAGCCATCTCTGCAGCCACCATATGCCTTTTCAGGTCCCAGGACACTGGCTGGTGGGTGGGGTGGCCATTATAATCCCGTGTATGAAGAGTCATTGCCTCTCCAACAGATGTGCCCCAGGCATCTATCCCTTCTGTTCCTAGTATTTCTTCAGTGCAGTGCACAATCCCTCACACGACAACAGAGATAAGAGATCCGCTCATGCTAAAGGGGTGACCAGCCACCTGCTCATCCTGTCTGAGCTTTCTGAGAGTCTGCGTCAAGTCACAAATATATAGAATCACTAGGGAAGATGTAGGGCACTAGGATATGGTTGTATGCTCTGTAATTACTTAATGAGCTGCCTAACTGGTATTTTCCAACCCCCATCCTTAGTGTGTAACGGTATTGTAGGTATTTTTGAAACATTGTATCCAAATAGAGTTTGCATCAGCAGAGGCGGCCTTTGTAGTCATCCTACCATCCTTGCTGATTTCAAGCTGTGCTATAAACTGCCTGGTGAGTCCTACCAGGGAGCAGAGACTGTCTCCACCATCCCAGGGGCTTTCCCAGCCAGAGGCCACTAGCCCTTTAAGATGGAAAGTGGTAAAAGTGGTTCTTGGTCTGGATCATGTTGGCCATGGTTTAGAACGAATTGCTTTCAAAAGCCCCTGAGCTTCATCTTCGGAGAACAAATTCTTCCTTATCTTTACAAGAGATTGACTCGCCCTTGGTCTTGACTCCTTTAATCACCTTTTTCAGAGACACTGGAGAGTTACAGTTAGAAATATGAGCATGGGGCCCCCAGTATAGCTCAGTGGTAGAGCTAGTACGCCCAAAGTGCCTACTATGCAGAAAGTTCTGGGTTCCATCTCCAGCACATCCTTCCTGTCCCCAACCAAAAGGCCCAGGCATAGTATAATGGACATCTCGAGCTTCCATTTCCTTCTTGTCTTCATCAATTGGAGATCCTCAACGTTCTTGGTTTCTTCTCTTGTGATGAAGTATGCTGACAAAATCAACTTGAGAGAAGGAATGGCTTCCTTTGAGTTCACAGTTCCAGGGTGCTGGCTGTCACTACGGGGAGGTCAAGGCAGCAGGAGCTTGAGGCAGCTGTCATGACTGAGTCTGAGGTCACTGTGCTCATTCGTGCTGGCGTTCAACTCACTTTCTCCATTCTAAGTATTTTATTGACTTAAGTGTTATTTATCTGCATATGCCTAGACGGGTTTATGTGTTTATGTGTGTACTTATGTATTTTGTGTGTGTATATATGTATATATGTGTGGTGCACACATGTACATGTGTTCATGTGTGTGCCTGAATGAGCTTTATGTGTATCATGTGCATACAGATGCCTTCAGAGAACAGAAGAGGGTGTGATATCTCCAGGAACTGGGTTATAGATGGTTATGAGCTGTTCAGTATGGGTGCTAGAAACCTAACTTATGTCCTCTCAAAGGGGAGTAAGGACTCTTTTTTTTTTTCTTCTTGTTTGTTCCAGACAAAGTTTCTCTGTATAGCCCTGTCTATCCTGGAACTTACTCTACACACCAGGCTGGCCTAGAACTCACAGAGATCTGCCTGCCTCTGCCTCCCGAGTGCTGGGATTAAAGTGTATGGCATCCTGGTACCATTCTTAATCTATGAAGCACCTCTTCAGCTCCACTTTCTCCATTTTTATATAACCCAGGATCGCCGCATGGAATGGTCCTACCTAAAACTAAGATGAGTCTTCCTACATTAATTAACGTAATCAAAATAATCTCTCATGGGCATGCCTAGAGGCCTGTGGACAAGAAACACCAATCATCACAGTCATTGTAATAAATTGAAGTCCTTCGGTGTTTATCAGGTGTCCAGCTCCATTTCAGGTGTGGCTCATGAACATGGCAGATCATGAAGTGTGGTCCATGACATCCTCCTGATATCTCCAAAAGTGATGCCATTTGGTGTTGTGACCAGACACTATTTATCTACCCTCTTTAATACCAGGAAACTGAGTCATGGAGACGCTCAGTAACATCTGTGTTCACTTATAGCAAGTGAGAGGGGCAGGATCCAAATCCAGGAGAGGGACATTCTTGGTTCTAAATGCGAACCATCCTGTTTTTCTCATAAGATTTTATAAGAGCACAGAGAGACTCGCTAATAAATATTTACCGGTGCCAAACATCACAAACTGTTAAGCACAGCTCTGGGCTTCACATTATAGCTGGGAGATGATTCCCTTAGACTTTTAGTACGGCCCACAAGACAAGGCCTTCACCCTGATGTGGAGCTTATGACTTTTCTGTAACGTATTTTAGTTGTGTGTATGCAAGTTCAAATATTCCCACAAGATTTGCGGTCCTCTGAAGACACGATTACCTACCCTCTGTTCCCATTTTATGTCATTTGTTTTTTAAATCCAAAATGTGTTTATTGGGGAGGTTCCCACTCACCTTGAATCAGGGGCTCTCAGTGCTGCTTCCTCCTGAAGGAGCGTCCATCCTTCTGTCAGCCTTGCTTTTCCACCTGTGGGCTGACAGAGGACAGTGGAGCAGCCAACACACAAGACCACCGTTTGTGCATGGCTAAAGACCGTGGTGATTTTATAGCATCCTGGGCATTTCACGTCCATAAATTAGAAACTGGGGCTCTGCACCAGGCACTTTTTCTTGTGTTTCCTCTTCTCATCTTCTAGAGAGGGATGAAGGAGATCCTTTTCAAGAGGCATGTTCTTGTAGGGAGGTCTTCACCGCCAGAAAGGCCCCATTTTATGTCTTCTAATGCCTTATACATAGTAGAAATGTAATAACTATTAAATAAATAAATAAAATTATTGGTATTATATTTAAGTCCTTGCAATGCAAAACGTGCTTTATGAATTGTGGTTATTGAATGGAAACGGCCCACACAGACCCATAGGGAGTAGAACTATTAGAAGGTGTGACCTTGTTGTCGGAAGTGCGTCGCTGTGGACAGGCTTTGGATTTTCAGAAGCCCCAGGCCCAGTGTCACTCTCTCCCTGCTGCTTTCAGATACAGATCAAGAACTCTCAGCTACCTCTCCAGCACCATGTCTGCCTGCATGTTGCTATACTTCCTGTATGGAGTTGGTGTTGCCTACAGGCCTCAGCTTCCCTGCATGAGCGTCTATGCAGGATGCACAGGGGCCTTTGCCACATGGTGACTGCTTCCTCTTGAAGAATCAAGAGACAGAGATGGAACCTGAAAGTTTGCTATAAAAATAAGGGTCCAAAGGAGTAAGGGTCTGAAGGAAGACCCCAGACTCAAATAGTATGGAAAGACAGAGTGTTTATTCTGCAGGAACATCTAGCATGCAGGGGTCAACCATGTTTTGAAAAGACGACCCCAGACAAAGGCGCTCAGGCCTTCTTATAAGGAACTGTGGGAAGTCTCTAGAAGGATTAGATAATCTAAAACTTTATTGGTGGATGCTAGGGGGTCATAGGTGGTCAGTGGCCTGCATTTCTAAATCATGAATGGTTAATCATAGGATAAGATAGGGCTGCCCAGTGCAAATGGCCCACTCTGAGATAAGATAGTTCCCCATTTTTGTGGTTATCCTCAGGCTGTTCTTTGGGAGGGGGTTTTATGACCTTTTTTCTGGATTTTCTGTTCCTGGAGCTGGTGCCTTATGACATTCTTTTTTTAATCAGGTCTGGTCCTCAAATGAAGACAGCAAAAAGGAACATGTCAGGAAAGTGGGCAATCCCCCATCTTCACCTAAGTCCTCATGGGTGATGATACTCCTTCACTCCTCAGTTACTTCATTAGGTAGGGCTTTCATTGGAGCACAGTGACAGTGTGGTGAGATATGATTGGCCAAGGACTTAGGGGCTCTGGGTTGACACAAACACTGTATATAAGTTTATGGGCTATACAATAAATTCAATTCTGCACCCTGAGGCTGATCTTCCAAAGTCTGATTTCCTGGGACTCGTCATGTGACTCTGTAACCTCTCACCCTTTTCCCACCCTCAGTCCTGTTACCATACACTATATAGCCCAGACTGGCCTTGAACTTCTCATCTTCCTGTCTCTACCCCATGAGAGCTGAGATTACAGGCAGTATGCCTCCATCCTGCCACAAATCCACTTTATTCAGTGTAAAAGGGTTTAGCAAGGGTGGATACAAGGAGCGATGATCAGTTTTGCAGATTGTCTACCAAGGAACTGGTCTCAGAAACCACGAACAATGCAAGATCCCAGCTTGACTTCCCTAAGATAAGCATCCCAGGAAGCAAGGCAGCTCTGTGTACTCCGAGAGAACTTGAGTCTTCTCTCCTGTTCTCTTCTCCTCATGTTACTCAACTCCTTGACCCTGCTCCTGATTTCTTGCCTCTCCCTCCTGATCGTCTTCACTTGGCTTTGCTGCAATTCCTAAAATTAAAGCCTATGGCTCAGGTCATTATAATCCAGGTTGGTTTCCAAGAGTCCAGTCTTACTCTAGAAAAGAGAGAGGTAGGATTCTGGTTCCAAAATAGAGTGACTTTAGCCCTAGACTCTGGTCATAAAAATCTTGGAGAGATGAAATGGTAAGTGTGGCAGAGGTCAGGTTATATAACCTGCCCGGTATTGCCAATGTGTCTAGGCATTATGCCGGCCAGGTGATGGGACCACAGGAAGAGAGCAAAGGCAAATAAACGGATTATTGGTATGGAGAGAAAGACAGGCATCCAAATAATTGGTTCGCAAGTACCCATGACATTATAGGTAGGGATGAGCCCTCTCCTAGGGACATGGAGACAATGTCCCCAAGAAGACCCTTGAAGTATAAGATGAAGTTTGCCAGATGAGGAAAAGAGAGAAGTACATGTCAAGCAGGAAGCTACAGAAGGTGTCGGAAGCTTAGATGTCCCAGGCAGGACTGGAGGGTGGGAGCTGAGAGGAGAGCTGCTAAGGACAGCTGGGGTGACACTGAGTTAACCTTGCTGGTGTTGGCTGTCGCTTGAGCTCTGTTCAAGCACTGGAGAAGCCTTGAGGGACCTGCAACATGAAAGAAATTGCATGTGGCTCCAGTGAGTGTGTGATTAACCTGGCAGCAGAAATGGAGGGCAGGCCTAAGACCTTGGATCCAAGATACACAAAAGCATCCTCCCCTCTGCCCCTCCCCCCAACATGGAGCTCATAGAGGAGCATATGGCTCTTTGAGATGTTGTATTCTTGGTTCCAGAAGGTCACCTAGCTTATTAGAAATAATGACCACATATCTGCTGGTTCCTGTCAATAGCCATCTCTGCAAACATACCTCCACAGGCATCTGAACAAAGCAAATCTGCTTTAGTAAACACCAAAAGACCACATCTGCATAATAAAGACTTCGCTGGAAGCCTAAGAAAAGTCTCCTTATGGACCCATCATAAAACAACTCCTCAATTTCCTAGAGCCTCCTGACCACCTCAAAAAGTAGTGTCTGGACAAAGGACCCCTTTGTGCAGTTCAGGGCACCAATAATCATGTCCTGGCAGACTGGAATTCACACTTTATAAAGTGAAGTCTGAGTGTGCTGCCTGTAGACTATCTTGCTTACATGCTCCAGAGCCAGTTATACATCTGGTCAACCCTTAGCCACTGCTCTATTGCTGTGAAGAGACAGCATGACCAAGGAGACTCTTGGAAGAGAAAGCATTTAATTGTTAATTGGGGGCTTGTCTATGGTTCCAGAGCCCGCTATCTGTCATGGGGAGCACGGTGGCAACCGTGGAGTGCTGGAGAAGACACTGAGAGCTACATCCTGATCTGCAGCCATAGGGTGTGGGGAGAGAGAAAGCATGGGCTTTTGAAAACTAAAAGCCCACTCCAGTGACACACTTCTGCCACAGAGGCCACACCTTCCTAAACTTTTCAGATAGTGTCACTTCCTAGTTTTCAAACACTTGAGTCTATGGGGGGCCATTCTTATTCAAACCACAACACCAACCACATTTATAACGATACTTAAAAGGGAAAAGCTTATTCTCCAGGGAAATGGCTTGCTTTGCTGAGGATGGCCTTAACAGGGCAGGAAGCCCCTGCAAGCTGTATAGCCTGGAGTTCAGAACTCTCTGGCCAGCCCCCTTCTGTGTGACTGTGGGAAAACTCCTTTAACGTGCTATACCCCAGTTTTCTGATCATGGAAGTGGCCATTATAACACCCTCCCTGTGGGGCTTCCTGCTAGGATTCAGTAAGTCCTATAAGGATTAAGCTCTTAGAGGACATTGTAGATTGGTGTCAAAGTTTTTGTAAGGCAGGAGAGAGAAGAAAAGGAAAACCAAGATGGAGACAGTGGGGCGAGATGGTTCAGGTCAAGGTGAACTAGATCGATTTTATCTTGTCTAGGTGAGCGGTTTATATTATAGTAATTAGCAGTGAATTTATTGTTTGGATGTATTGTGGATTGAGAATTTAACATAGAAATCTAATTGTGAAGTTACACATTTCTGGAACCTTGATTTTTACCAAGCTGTGGAGGACAGTGTGTGAAAGCAATGACTGAGAGGCAGTTGGAGCATGTAGATCTGGCTCTGCTGCCCTCTAGGAATGAGAACTCTGGGAGGGCCCATGGAACGAGATGTGTGTGCGCCAGGAGTGGTAACAACCCATCAAGGGAAAGGGAGTGAAAACAGCACACTGGGACGGTGGTGGACCACCCAGGTCAGAAGCAGCCAGGGGGGGGGGGCAGAGTGGACCACACAGGAGCCAGGCACTGCCTCTTTCAATATTTACCACAACAGGACATGATTTGGGCAAGAGGTAGAGACCTGGGATTTAATCCTCAGGGGAAAAGGAAGAGGAGGAGGAGGAAGAGGAGAAGGAGAGAAATGGTGAAAAGGAGGAAGAGGAAGAAAAGGAAGTTTTATGTGGCACATGGGAAGCCCCATAGTGGTCTGGGAAAGATGCCTCAGCACTTAAGAGCATTTGCTGCTCTTACAAAGCAGTTCTGAGTTCAGTTCCTAACACCTATGCTTAACAGCTTCCAGCCATCTATATAGCTCAGTTCCAGAGAATCTGATGTCATCTTCTGGCCTTCATCAACTCCTGCCTTCATGTGCACAGACAGACAGACAGATATACATTCACACATACAAAAGTAAAATAAGTCTTAATAAAAACGAAGCTTCATGGAAATTCTTGCTGTTGTTATGCTGTGGTAAAAATGAGCTGACCAGCGACTTTCCTCTCGTGAAGCCGTAGTTAGCAAATTTGCATTTGGCGTGAGCTATCACAGCGATAACACATAGAACTAATTTATCTAATGGGTCTCATGGAAGGAACCATCCCATCCATCACCACACTCAACTGCCTTTTGCTCTGAAATAATCTTTGACGCTATCTGGCTCTTTCCCCGTTAGCTGAGAACTGAGGTCTCCGGGGAAGCTCTGCTTCTTCCCTCACCAACTGTGTAACATTGCATAATTTTCTTTTTTTAAAGATTTATTTATCACTTTTATTTTTTATATATATATGGCTGTTTTGCTTTCATACACACACACACACACACACACACACACACACACATACTGCCATCATGAGCAGTCAGGGACCTTTATGTAGATAGAAAAAAACCTAAATGGTTGCTCTCTTCTTGCACACCATCAATCAGCCTACTTTCCATTTGCACCAAAAAGTCAGTTGCCATTGACCAGCAAATGCGTTCGTGCCCTTGCCAGCTTGGTGAGCAGTGTCCAAGAGAGTATGTACACTTCCACTTGGGAGCCGACAGGCTGCTCTTAGAGGGTTTAGTCATTATATGAGTTACAGACAAGGCAAGACACCCCTGCTCTGTGTGAGTATTGGCACAGTTGGATGGTGAATGAGTTTTCCTCAGCTGAGGGTAAACTCCAGGCATGAATCCAAGAATATCAATTCTACAGAATTCAAGGAAGGAGCTGGGGATGGATCTTAGCCCTAGAACACTGCCCTAACGCACCCAACAAAGGCCCTGGATTTCACCCCCAGCACCCAACAAACACACAGATGAAAGGAGAGAGAGATGGAAGAAAGCTTGTTGAATGAAGTTAGATGAGGTGGCACATGCCTGTAATCCTGACCCTGAAGAAGCAGTGTCAGGAAGTTCAAGGCCAAATGATGCTATCTGTCCAGTTCTAGACCAGACTTGGATTACTCAGTGAAGCTCTGTCCCCCCCAAAAACCTTAAAAGGTGGGTTGGTGAGATGGCTCACTGGGTAAAGGTGCTTGCTCCAAACCTGACTGAGTTCGATCCCTGGCATCCACATAGTAAAGAGAGAACTGAGCCTTGCAGAGCTGTCCTCTGATGTCCACCTACATGCCGAGTCATGCATGCAGCCATGCGAACACGTATGTAGATAAACTGTAATCAAGACATTTAAACTCTAAAACTAAGAAAAATTAAAGAGGAAAAGATGTATCCGAAATGTTTCTCCTGCACAGTTGTTTACATTTTAAAATACATTTTCAAATAATGGCGGCCTATCTATGCTGTTTATACACGTGAGGTTATGAACGTGAAGCATTAAGAAGGGAAAGAGTGCACACTCTTGTGGTTCTTTCTTACCAGCTGAAAAACAACACTTCTTATCACACCAAACCAGTTTGGCCTGTCTGGGTGAATAGCTGCTCCCCAGTAAACGAATGTGATCTTCAGAAACAAATAACAAACAAAAACAGCTCATTGAAGGAGGATGGGTTTCCAGACAGACCAGGACGAAGCCGTGAAAACAGGCTCTTTAAATGGCACACCCTAGTCTTCTAGAGGACAGGGAATGGCTTTGAAGACATGTTCTTTGTTTGCATTCAGCACAATTTGGGGAAGAAACTAGCTTTAAAAACAAAAACAAACAAACAAAAAAACTGTTTTCAAGCTTAACACAAGAGTATGTGTCCAACAGCCAAGGAGTGGACCCAAAGGGACAAAGCACTTAAAAGCTTAGATTCTAGAAAAATCTCTTCTCACTGGGGACACTCCCAGAGGGCAGGGCTGCCCTATGCTGTCTGTCTGCTTGTATTTAGACCCTACAAACACCCTGACTAGTCCACACAGATGCTTGATGAATGTGAGGGTGTTTGTTCTAGAGCAAGGAAGACGATCCGACCGACATCGACACAGCAATAAATGATTGCATCTTTACAGTGAAGGTGATTTACTCCTGTTCCCGTGACCTCTCTTCACTGGCCAGAGGAAATACCAGTGTCTGTTTTGTAGTTTTATGTACTGTCTGGATTGTTTACAAGTGTGTATTTTGGAACATAAAGCACTCAGGACAGAGCGGTCCTCACAACCGTCATCTCCAGAGTCCCGACACCTTTGGGAACAGGGCACAGAACTAATTGTTCCTCGAATTCATTAATTTCATAAGTTATTCCACATCAGCTTCTGCTAAGAGTGGGATGAAGTTAGCCACAGAGATACATGCAAGGGACCCACAATTATGTCCTAATGATGGAGATGTATGTCATACGCTCATGCCTACCGGGAGGGAAGTAGGGAGAGTCTCGTTTTAGCCCTGGCAGCTGCTCATGGAGGCATGACTGCCAGCTCCTTCCTAAACCCCTCTCTACACATTTGCTCCTGTGACTGGGTTTTCTGCTCAGAAGACCCTTTCTCCTTACCCAACCTGTTCAAATGTGACTTTGATTCAGACCTTACTTATTTCCACCTCCTTCTCAGGCCCTCCTTGGGTGGAGGTCTCTCCTACTGGCATCCCTCATCTTGACACTGTCAGACATTGCCTTGAAACAGGCACCCAGAAACTGCTCTTCAGATAGATAGATAGATGGATGGATGGATGGATACATGGATGGATGGATGGATGGATGGATGGATGGATGGATGGATGGATGGATAGATGGATGGATGGATGTGTGGATGGATGGATGGATAGATGAATGGATGGATGGATGGATGGATGGGTGGGTGGGTGGATGGATAGATGGATGGATGGATGTGTGGATGGATGGATGGATGCATGGATGGATACATCTCAGTGGTTAAGAGCATTCACTGGCTGTTCTTGCAGAGGATCCAGATTCAATTCCCAACACTCACATGGGTACTCATAAATGTCTATAACCCCAGTCCTGAGGGATCCTATACCCTCTTCTGGATGCTGGGCACCAGGTATTCACACTAACAAAACAGAACTTGGTTTCTGTGCCTCTGTGTTAAGCCTGTCTTCTTTATGGTGTGTTGCCTGCTTGTCCCTATAGACAAGATCAGCGTGTTGATCTTTCAAGGAGGGTCTGTCTAACTTATTTCATTCTTTTCTCCAGGCTGAAGACACACAATCACTGTTCTAAACCTGCAGTCACCTTAGATTCCAGAAAGAACAAATTCCACAGGAAAGATCTTCCCCTAGCCCAGATGAGAGCACTTATTCTTGATGGTCAGACTGTACCTTGGAGCAGAAATGACCACTACTGAGAACCAGACTGTGCCCCTCAAGTCCCCAAGGCATGACAAGGACTTCTTCAGACCACCTCGCAGTACCGACACAATGATCAACCAGACCGAACCTTGGTTAGGATTGCCTAATTACAGAAATCTCTCCCACTCCCAACTCCACCCCCATCCTCCTTCTAAGCCTACACTCGCATCAGTACCCAGAAGACGAACTCCAGCTTATGGACCCCTTTACGCCCCCCTCTTCCCAACACAGTCACTCTGGATCAATCTCCTCTCTCTGCTCTTCTCGATCACTTGTTTCTAAAACCGGTGTGTTGTGCTGGGCAGCCGACTGCGGGTCCTAGCTCTTTTGGAGCTGTGTGAGCCCGTGCTTCTCCCCTCTGATGACCACTGAAAACAACTCATTTGCAGTCAAGGTTTCCCAGAGAAGGGGGGGGGGAGCTGTCATGGAATTTATGGCACCGGGCACAGTGAGATGAAGAGCCAGTGAAGCCGACAGTCTGCTAGCAGAGGCGGCCCTGCACCGCTGCTCAGAGAGGCCAGTCTGTATTGGCCTAAGGCTTTCAGTGGACCGAGTGGAGCCTACCTATGTTATGGGAGACAATCTGCTTTGCTCTACATGGTAATGCTAAGGATTAACCCAGGGTCTTGTACGTGCTAGGCAAGTTTCATGGAGCTACATCTTCTGTCCTAAAGCCTGTGTGTATTTAAGTGATAATTTCCTCCCCAAAGCAACCAAACAAGAAATCCTTACAGAAACATCCAGAACAATGTTTGCCCAAATACTTGAGCTCTAGTGGCACAACCAAATTGAGGTATAAAAATAATCAGCTAGAGGGTACCATCTTGAAAGTTACAGAACAGTCTTGGAGCTCAGGGATTATTGAGGTATTGAGTCAATCGCTAGAGAATAAGACAGAGGGGTAACAACTGTATCCCTCTTCTGGAAATGAAAGGAGAGAAGGAAGCACCGATACGTGCTTGAACCCCACCTTGCTCAGCAGAGAGGCCAACAGAACAGTACTGATGCTTTTCCCATCCTACAAACAACCTAAGGAGAGAAACGTCAGTCTCTGAGGTTTTGAACTTAGCCCAGCCCTAAACTATAAAAACGTAGAGGAAGGGAAACCGCAAAGGAATGCTGTGGCCCAGGGAGACATCCTTGGCTCTGCTCTTTGACCTTCCTGCATGGCACAAGTGCCTCCTTTGGTCTTCAGCTTTCTTCCAAGCCTGCATTCAACAGCCTCTTTCCTTCTACCTCCCACCAAACTGCTATTAGTGCCTAGAGATAAACCAGCCTTATAGAAAGGGCCTGGTGTTTTCTCAGACAATTCAGTTTCAAGCTTGAATTTGCAATGCCAAAGCCAGAATTTAATTTCCAGGCTTTTCCCTTTGGTTCTAGAGATGGCTGTTGATTGGGCAGGAGGGGAAAGAAATCCCAGGCAACTGGAGCCGGGGTGGAACGCCTCAGGCTGTTTTTCACCGACAGTGCCCAGCTTTGTGAGCTCCACAGCGATCTGGTAGCCTCATTCTCTTCCCTATTTTGCATCTGTAAAAATCCCTTTCATTTCTCCTCAATTCTAAAAGAAAAACTGGCAGAGAGTAGGGACAGACTGTTCACAGTAAAGGAAGCCAAATGTGAAAACCTGGCCAATAGCACTGGGCAGAGTGACATTGCAAATGCAAACACTGGGGGGGGGGGGAGGGGGGGTTAGCCACTCAGTGCAGATCAAACCATTAGCTAGCACGGTCCAGCCCTGTCAGAGACAGAAGCACTCAGCTCTGTCTGCACAAAGCTGACCTCCCTGGTCTTCCAAGGGATTTAGCAAAATACCTGAAAATGTAAAATGGACTGGCCAGATGACAAAGCATTTGCACTTGGAGGTGTTGGTTGGTCTGGTTTGCACAGTCATGCTAAAAACTATCACTCAGTCATGTTTGGTTTCAGACCCTGGGACAAGGGACTGAGGTGCACATTTTACATACCAAAGCAGATTTGGCCTCCAAGGTCTCCTAGCATTTCTGGCATACCCTGCCCCCATCCCTGAACTTCCCCCAGAGGTTCTTTCCTATATAATCCAGACATTTTGGGCTCTCCTCTCTCTCTTCTCCTTCTTTTTCCTTCTTTCTCTGTGCTTGAGCTCTTTCTCTCTTTCTCTTCCCTCCCACCTCTTCCTGTGGTGACTTCCCTGGCCGAGGTCCTTGGTGCCAGTGAACTCGCCTGAGAGCAGCTTCCCAATAAACCTGCATTTAATATATTCTAATCTGGTTGAAATTGGCTCATTTTACCCACAGAGAAATAACTTCTTACATAGGAATAGACACTACGAAGAGTTGAAATGTCTACCAACTATTGAGCAGTTAAAGGAACAGAGATTACACGTACTGGAGGCGGTGAGGAAGGTATGTGTAGCCAATACAGATTGTTTCACAGGGAGGTTGTTAAGGGGAAAAGTGAAGTGAAGGCCTGGAGATAGCTGCACAAATGTGAGAACCAATCCCTAGGCCTGTGTAAAACACCAGCAGAGCCAATGTGGCTCCTATAATGACAGTGCTGGGGCAACAGGGACAGAAGGACCTTCAGAACTTGCTGGGCAGTCAGTCCAGACAATAGATGAGAAATTTTGTCTCAAAAATAAGGTGAAGGTCAAGACACCAGATGTCAACTTGACCTGATTTTATGTGTGTGCTCTCAACTACTGCCCCTGCACCATGTTTGTCTGCTTTGCACTGTGGTGACAATGGGCTAACCCTCTGAGGAAAAGCCCCCAGTTAACCCCCAGTTAAATGCCTTCTTTTATAAGAATTGCTTTGGTCATGGTGACTCAGCACAATAATAGACTAGAGAGTAAGATACCTAGCAAGGAGGTATAGCCTTGTTAAAGGAAGTATGTTACTGTGGGGTTTTGAGGTCTCCTCCTATGTTCAAGCTTAAGCTTTGCTCACTGAGGAAGAGTCTCCTGGCTGCCTGTGGAATACAATCTCCTCCTGGCTGCCTTCAGATCAAGATGTAACAGCATGTTTTCCTGAATGCCTCCATGTTCCCCTGGCCCTCTGGTGATAATGAACTGAACCTCTGAACCTGTAAACCCCAATTAAATGTTTTCCTTTGTAAGAGTTGCTTGGATCATGGTGTCTCTTCATAGCAATAAAACCCTAAGACATGTATCCATATTTGGACATCAGATTATTGCAGACAGAATTAGTGAAGACATACTGGTAATGGATCTTTAGGGGAGGGGATTGGTTGAACATGACAACAAGTACCAACAATCTCAGCACTCAAAAGATAGAGACGGGAGGATCCACAGTCAGTTTGAGGCCATCTTAAATACAGAGTAAGTTCAAGGCCAGTCTGGGTTAAATAAAACTCTACCTCACAAATAGGCAAACAGGGAAAGAGTGTCATGATAAGGAGAAGCTGGGTATAATGGGAATAAAGTACTTAGGGGACTGAGGCAGGAGGATTGCTGTGAGCTCTAAGCCTGAATTACAGAATGAGACTCTGACTCAAAAAGAAAAAGAGCTGGGCAGTGGTGACACATGCTTTTAATCCCAGCACCTGGGAGACAGGGGCAGGCTAATCTTTGTGTGTTCAAAACCAACTTGATCTACACAGTGAGTTCCAGGACTACCAGGGCTATGTAGAGAGAAAGAAAGACCTTGTCTCAAAGAAAGAAAGAAAGAAAGAAAGAAAGAAAGAAAGAAAGAAAGAAAGAAAGAAAGAAAGAAGGGAAAGGAAGGAAGGAAGGAAGAAAGAAAGAAAGAAAGAAAGAAAGAAAGAAAGAAAGAAAGATCAAGGCAGAGATTGGAGTGATGTCCAGTGTGGTGGTTTGAAAGAGAATGAGAGAATGACCTCCATATGCTCAGGAAATGAAACAGTTTGAGAAGGATTAGGGGGTGGAGCTTGTCGGAGGAGGTGTGTTATTGGGAGTGCCTGCTGCCAGTGGATCAGGTATAATGCTCATATCAACTACTGCCCCAGTACCATGCTTGTCTGCTTTGCACCATGCTGACAATGGACCAACCCTCTGAAATGGTACAAAAGCCCCCAAATTAAATGCCTTCTTTTATAAGAATTGCCTTGGTCATGGTAACTCTTCACAACAATAGAGAGTAAGATACCCAGCAGGAAGAGAGGCACAGAACTGCCTGATACTTCCACTTTTTTTTTTTTTTTTTTTTTTTTTTTAGAGTCTTACTATGTAGCTATGGTTGTCCTGAAACTCACCATATAAACCAGGTTGGCCTTGAACTCAGAGTTCAAGGTGCTAGACAGTAGTTGAGAGCCTTACATCTGATCCACAGGCAGCAGGTACTCCTAGTGACACACCTCCTCCAACAAGCCCCACCTGCTTGTACTTTTTGAGTGTTGGGATGGATTAAAGGTATGTACCACCACGCCCAACTTGAATTTTTAAAAACATTCTTTATAAAGATTGACTTACTTTTTATGTGTATGAATGTTTTGCCTGCACATATATATGTGCACCGCATGTATTCTTGGTGCACACAAGCATATTTCAAAAGGGTGTCAGATTTCCTGAACTGGAGTTAGAAATAGTTGTGAAATCAAACCCCTGTCCTCTGGAAGAGTAGCCAATGCTCTTGATCTCTGAGTCATCTCTCCAGCGCCCCACTTTGAGGTTTTTGGTCATGGACTTCTGTCCTTCAGATCTGTGAGATGGCATGTTTCTCTGGGTCTTAGCTGCCAGCTTGTGATGCTCCATTACAGTAGTCTCAGGGAGTGAGCACTGGTCAGGTGCTGAGCCCACAGTCCAGTCATTTTTACAGTCACATAGTCAGTGGAGTAGCTGTATATTTCCCACTCCTTTCCTGTATACTGATAATCCTATCACTAGTTACTAGGTTGAGGGGGAGAACTAGTAACAATGTCAATCCATTGATGTTTAGTCAGGGCTACAATTGAAAACTGATGAAGGTTTGAGTCCCTGTGATGGAGGGAAAGCAAAGCATTCCTTACCACATTAAAGTGCTGCATTTCTAAAGAGCCAAATGGCAAGCAGCCAGGAGCGGCCAGGAGCCCAGGAGCGGCCAGGAGAGTTGTTCCTCAGCCTGCTTTGGCCTGGGAGATGAGGAAGATGCGGATGGCCAATACAAAACATTTCACAGGGACATTGTGAAGAGCTCAGATGGAGTGCTGTGGGGGTGGGGAGGCTCAGTGGGTGAGGTACTTGCTGTGAACACATAAGGAACAGACTGCACTCCCAGGGCTCTCATATAAAAGGCTGGCATGCCTGTAGGGTGCCTGCAACCTCCATGCTGGGCAGATCTCCCTTGGTGGATCTCCATGACTGATAAGGAACAATCTGTACTTGTGCTTAAAAGGGACTCCTCCATGATGACAGAAGTGATAGTTCTGAGTGTCACTCTGAAGTCGGGCAATAAAGATTCATGGTGTGGCTGTTGTCTGCTGTCTTTATTTTCTAGGGTCACCCTAATAAATGACTGACAGGTCTCAGGTCTTAAAGTGATAGGCCTCACAGCACAGGAGGCCAGAAATCTAAAACTGATGATTCAGCAAGGCTGTCTGACACTCTGTCTCCTGCTCCCTTCCCCTCCCCCTCTCCTCCTTCTCTTATCTCCTCTCCTCCTCTCCTCTCCCCTTCTCCCTTCCCTTCTCATTCTTTCTTCCCCCCTCCCCTCCCTCTTCCCATCCCCCCCCTCTCTTTGGAAGGTGCTAGAAAAGAATCCTGCTTGCTTGTTATATCTTCACTGATGGTCACCAACTACCTTTGGAACTCCTGGCTTATCAATGCACATTCTGGTTATCTGATATCATGTGGTGCTCTTCCCTTGGTCTGTCTGTCTCCGTGTCTATCATTTCTCTCTACTTATAAGGATGCCAGGCATTGGATTAGTGTCCACCCTAATTCAGTGTATCCTCATTTGATATAGTGACATTTGCTAGTAGACAAGATAAAAATCCAACCCAGTAAAGCTTCACCTTGGAAGAAGAGCATATCTGTGTGTGGTCCATGTAGAGACTGTGGGATTAGACAGATCTGCTTTCAGATTCTTGCCCCTCGTGAAGGTACCCCTGAGTGGTTTAATAATTCTCTCAGTGGTCGTACAGCTACTCCTACTTCCTCTAATGGGCTCAATAGCAGTCATGTGCCCTCGGACTGCTGGGCAGATAAATAATGTGGGTGCTGACAATCTTAGCCTAATGTCTGGGATGGTTAGTGGTTATTGTCAGCTCTGTTGGACTTAGAGTCACCATTCAAACACACCTCTTATTGAGAAGGAAAGGCCTGCTCTACCCATGGGTAGCACTGTGGGCTGGGTTCCTAGACTGAAGGAAAAAAAGAAAGCAAATTCTAGCATTCCTGTCTCTGCTTCCTGGCTGAGGATGCCCTAAGCTGCTGCCTTACACTCTGGCTGCCATGCCTTCCTCATTGTGATAGACTGTTACCCTGAAAACTGTGAGACAGACAAACCCTTCCTTAAATTGATTTTGTAAGGTATTTAGTCACAGCAACAAGAAAAGTAATTAAATGTTTAATATGTTTTCTCAATGTTCCCTTACCCTATCCCAGACAGGGTTTCTTTTGTGTAGCCTTGGCTACCTTGGAATTAGCTCTGTAGACCAAGCTGGTCTTGAACTCACAGAGATTCACCTCTTTAGGGATTAAAGGTGTGCACCACCTCCACCCAGCTCCTTCAACATTCTTAAGGCTGGAAAATGGAGCTGAGGGAAACAGGTTTGGCTATGTTGTGTGTAAGGCCCCTGGTAGAGGAGATGATTATCCTTGTTTTTTGGAGAGAAGGTATATTTTGAAGTGAGGGTCTTATTGTCTAGGGTGGACATGAACTCTCCATCTTCCCTCCAGCAAATTTTATTTTCTTAAGATTTGTGTGTGTGTGTGTTTGTGTGTGTGTAGGGGGTGCAGACCAGGAAAGGGTATCAGATCCCCTGGAGCTGCAGTTACAGGAGATTATAAGACTCTCATGCTGGGCACCAAACTCAGGTCCTCTGGGAGAGCAGCGAGTACTCTTAAGCACTAAGCCATTTCTCCAGCTCCACCAGCAGATTTCAGACATACAGCATTACTCTCTACATTGGTGTGTTGTCTGTTAAAGCCAACTGGGCGGTCTTCTTCCTGCCCTTGAGCTGCTGACCACACTTCCCATAAGCTTTAACCTCCCAGACAATGCCAATCACTCCACCATCTGGCCCCTGCAGGTTCAGTCGGTTTTCTTCTGCCAGTCCCAGCTTGCCTGGAGATCACCTCCATGCCATTGTGTGACTCTAATTTGTCCCCTTTAAGCCCCAAGCCCTGCCCTCTTCTGCCCATACTCACTCTCTCCTTCCTTTTTCCCTTCTGCCAAACCAGAGTGAGAGATGACTCAGTAGTTGAGAATGATTTTTCCAGAGGACTCAAATTCAGTTCCTGGTGCCTGGATCTTTTGGCTCACAACTGTCCATAAAACTTTCAGATTCAGGGATGCCTTACTATGTCCTTTATCAAGAATATACATACATTCACATAAAAATACATCTGTGCTCCCACACGATGCATGTATGCATTGCCTGTCAATAAAACAACAATGGCCTATAGGAAAGGATAGAAGGTAGGACATCTGGGAGCCAGAAAGGAGGCAGATAGGGAACTTGGGAGGATTCGCCCCTGGACGTGAAGGACAAACACATAAAAAGTAAGCAGCAGGACTTAGAATAAATTGGATATTAAGTTAAGATACTAAGATATATTAAGATAGATGGAGGACAAGCCAAAGCTTACAGCCAAGATGTTTGTAAATATAATAAAGCCTTTGAGTCCTTATCTCTGGGAACAGGGGCACAGTGCAGAGTAAATACTCCACAACAGATCACAGGAAGTTTGAGACCAGCCTAGTCTACACGGAGAGCTCCAGGCTAGACAAAGCTACAAAGTGCGAGACCCCGTCTCAAAGAAAACAAAACACAATCGGTACAAATAAACAAAACCGAAAAAGATTAAAGAATACAAATAAATAAATTTACTGAAGAAAAAAAAAAACCCTGATCGATCCTTTACAGTTACAGCACCTCCTCCATTGTTCCCACCGTTTTTTGGGGGTTGGGAGTTGGCGGAGGGGGGAAGCAGAGAGTGAACTAGGACAACAGGGTTGTCTATGATTAAAGGCCAGATGTTCGTTACAGGATGTACCTGCCACACAGGAGGTCAGAGAGTGCAGGACAGCTGTGTTGGAGCAGGCACAGGCGTCAACTTTTAATGACGAACAGATGCAGCGTTAGAGCAATAGCCTGAAAAGCTCGCAGCTCAACCGTATTGATTTCCCCGCCCCCTCCACCAGGGTGTATTTATAGAATTATCATGAGTCTCCATAGCATAACCAGACCGCACATCTTCTGCCCTCACTCCTCACCAACACCTGCTCCTGAGCCATAGCTCTCTCAAGCCACGTCTCCCACCTACGCATTCTTCCGAGGCTGCCCACTGTGGAAAGGGCTCCTGGGAGGGAGTGGCCAGAGAAGGCATACCTCGCCGCCTGCATTCATTCTCATGGATAGCATCTCGAAGGCAAACAAATATGATTTGAAATGATCAATGTTCTGCATAGATCTGAGAGGACCGGCTGGTCTCGATGCCAGCTCGTGTTCCATTAGAAGTGTATTAAATCATTCCAGGCACTGAAATCTTTTGGGTGACATTTTCATTTAAAAATCATAGCTGGGCTTGAGCCCGCTTGTCTGTGACCTGAAGTATGAGTCAAGCCAGCTGGGACCTGTCACTGCTGGGCTGATTGAGAATCTTTCATGGTAGCTGCCTGCTGCTCATTGTCTTGGCATTGAGAAAAATCATGTACACAAAACTATGCTTCTCAGTTACCGCTTTTTACTTTGGTGTGTGTGTGTGTGTGTGTGTGTGTGTGTGTGAGAGAGAGAGAGAGAGAGAGAGAGAGAGAGAGAGAGAGAGAGAGAGAGACTAGTGGGATTGTGCTGTTGACTCAGTTACCTTATTACTGAATGCCAGATTATTAGTATGAGCTCAAGACAATTGCTGAAGTCCAGAACCAACCTCCACCAGACAAAGTTCCATGCACTCATCTCTCAAGTCAAGCTGCCCCAGTTGTGAAAAGGAAACTGTGTGCTGCCTAGCCAAGGACCTACTAGGAGCACTATTCCAATTTGTGTCCCTCTGTAACTCTGGCAGACCTTGAGCTTTTGATCCTCCTGCCTCAGCCTCCTACATGTCTGGGATAGAAGGTCTCCGTTGCTAGGTCTGGCCTGACTTGGGCTTCTAAAAGCAACACAGAGACTAGGCTGAACTGTGGTGTGGTTCCGAAGAAAACAGAAGGCAAATCCAGAGGGTAAGGAGCTGGGATCGCCTATTAGCCCTGTCTGGGGTTGGATCCAGGGTCTGGGGAGAATGACCCTCAGGGGATTGGTTCTCTGGATTCAGGGGGTCTCTGAAGAAAGGTTGACCTTGAACAAGGTGGTTTCTGTCACTTAGGATAGTCCTTGAAGAAGTTGGTCTACATGATGGTGAGCTCATCACTAAACATTTTTAAGCCTATTTCCTCATCCACACAGATAAAAATTCCTATCTCATTGGGTGTGGTGGTGCATGTCTTTAATCCTGTCACTTAGGGGGCAGGAAGGTCAGATCTCGCTGGCTTTGAGGGCAGTTTGGTCTATGTATCACATTTCAGAACAGCCTGGGCTACATAGACAAAACAGCATGAACAACAAAACGTCTGTGTTCTTTTGCACAGTTGACAGAGAAATGGGACAGGTCCCTGTTGTTTCTGCAGCATTCTTGACAGTGGGTAGAACCAGCTTCTCATGCCCAGAAGGAGATCAAAGCAGGATATCACAGCTTCCACCACAATGACCAAATACGAGAGCCCAAGTAAAGTCATTCACAGAGCACCTGACAGTGGTTGCCCAATAAGCACGAGCCATCTCGACTGTTGTTTTTAATAATTATTATTTACCATGAATTGTGCCCGAGGATGGGGACACGGTGCTGATCAAGTTCCTGCTCTCAAAAACTCAGCCCACGAAGTAAGTCAAACAAACAAGCATTTACAGTGTAAAGCAACTGGTAGGGTGGGACAGGATGTGGATGGTCTTAGGACTAACATGGGGGAGGGGTCTGTGGGGTGGGAGGGGTGTGTGTGTGAAGGAGAGTGTGCCAAAGTCAATGCTGGGAAAAGCCGGACTGCGCAGGAGATGACCGTGGGAGGAAGCAGTGTGTGTAAGACACACTTCAGCAGGGTCAGCTGAAGCATGTAGCAGGGAAAGTGGATTTGGTGGGTGCTTGAAAAGGCCTCTCTGCTTGCCTTATGGGAGAGGTTTAGAGACAAGCTCAAAGGCTGGGGAAGGATCCGGATGAGAGGGTAACATGGCCGTGACAGGTTGGTGGGATGGAACAGAGTCACAAAGTCAGGAAATACTTAGGCAGCTATGAATGGGTGGTAAGAATGAAGGGGCGATTCCAGGACAAAGTGGGGATGCTGGAGAGACAATTTAAGAGCATCTGCTACTCTTACAGAGGACTCTGTTCAGTTCCCACAGGGAAGCTCTGAATATCTGTAGCTACAGTTTCAGGGCATCTAATACCCTCTTCAGATCTCTGCAGGCATTGCACACACGTAGTGTGCATACATACAAACAGGCTCATACATGTAAAATAAATCTCTTTTTAAAAAAGAAGACCGAGCTGAAAGAGATTGCAACCTCATGGGAAGAACAACGTTATCAACCAGCCAAAACTTCCATGGACTGAAACACCAACCTTTGCGCACACATTGAGAGACCTATTGATCCAGTTGCATATGTAGCTGAAGATATCAGTGTCTGGCATCAATGTGAGAAGAGGCCTTTGGTCCAGGGAGGGCATGTTTTCCCATGTAGGGTAATGCCAAGGAAATGGAGTGGAGATGGTGATTATGAGGGAGAGCATCTTTGTGAAGGCAAATGGGGGGGGGGTGATGGGAGCGGGGGGGGGGGGGAGGGATAACATCTCAAATATAGAGTAACTAATTTAAAAGAAGTCCTAGGTAGGCATGGTAGTGCACACCTTTAATCTTAGTACTTGGGATGCAGAAATATATAGATAGACCATATCTTAAAAAAAAAATAAAATAAAATCACAGCTGTGCAGTGGTAGCACATGCCCTTGATCCCAGAACTTTCGAGGCAGAGAGAGGTGAATCTCTGTGAGTTCAAGGTCAGCCTGGTCTACATAGCTAACTAGTTCTAGGACAGCCAGGGCTACACAAAGAAACCTTATCTTGAAAAACAAACAAACAAAAAAAATTTCACTTTGTATTCAGTCTTCAATAAACATCAGTCTTTATTCCTTTATTGAAGATGGACTCTGGACCTAGTTATGTGCTGGGTGGGTTCAGGTATAAAGAAGCAAAAAGACAGACACTGGCCAGTGAGTGAATCTAAGAGTCCAAATCTTTCAATGTGCCTATCAAATGATAAGTCAATAAACTCACATTTGGGTTTACACAGGTGTGTTTGGTGATGTTAGTCAGTCCCTGAAGGCTATGTTAGTACTTACACCGAGGGTTTGGGACTTCAAAGTTAATAAGTGGGTCCTTGGAAGTAAAAGTATCAGCTCCTTGGAAATGTCTGGCAGAGCCCTCTTGCATTTGCCTCCAAATAAAACTCCAAGGGGAAGAGGCTAGAGATGGTATCTTTAAGATCCCAGGACATTCTCTGAGTCTGCATTGGGAAATTGGGCTCAGTGTTAGTTCCCGGTGGTTCTGGGGTGAAGGAATGGGTCTGCACAGTAAGAACCTGAGCCGGAACCCCATACATTCTCTCTTGAGGGCACTGGGAGTTCGAAGGGCAATGGGATTAAAAGTCGATTGCCATTTAAACAAACAAAATTGCAGGGTTTGGTTTGATTGCTCCTTAATTTCCAAATCAGAGTCCACCTTTACCACTGAAAACAAAACCAAACAAATCCCAGGGATTATATATTGTAAGGCTAGTCCCTGAGCAGAAGTCTGTGGAGCAGAGAAGGCCAAGAGCACAAAGCTGTCACTCCAGCCCTTCAGTTTTCCAAAGCAGGCAAGTGAGTTTCCACAGCACTTTCTTTTTGTTGTGACATCAGATCAGCATTCCAGAACTCCTTGGGAGAAGTCCTAAGGCCTTTGAGGGAAAAAGTTATTAAAAACGTCACTGCAGGACGCCAGCGTCACTGAGTATTAGGGTACTTGGGAGTGGGGAAAGAACTAGACTTTCCGAGTTTAAAGATGATTTAGTCCTTACACAGAGGTGGGGCCCCAGATGTCAGCCCTTGGACTGCCAGCTCTGGGACACCCCACGAGGCAAAAAGGAGTGGTGAGGAGTCCGGAGACAGAAACCAGCCAGGGAGCAAAAGGACACCGGTGCGCGTCCACCAGGCGCGAGGCGCACAGGCCCTGGGCCGCACTCAGGACATGGGTAGGGAGGGACAGCCAAGAAGACTAAGAAAAGGAGGGGCGGGTGACAAATCCCCGCCTCCAATCCCTCCTACGGTCCCGCCCCGCCGCGATTATAGCCGATGACTCAGGGCGGAGCTCCGCATCCAACCCAGGGCGGCCGCCAAGTTCTCTGGATGGGACCAGAAGTTTCTAGCCGGCCAGTTGCTGCCTTCTCTTTATCTCCTCCTTCCCTTTTGGCAGCTAGGAGGCTATTTCCAGACACTTCCACCCCTCTTCGGCCACGTCACCCAGTCCTTTAATTCATAAAGGTGCCCGGCGCCGGCCTCCCGGACACATCGGCTGTACAGAGGTGCCCGCACTTCACGACCTTGTGACCCGCGCCCTAGCTCTGCGCCCCGGGCGGACCCCAACTCAGCATGAGCGCCGCCACCCAGTCGCCTGTGATGCAGATGGCGTCAGGCAACGGAACCAGCGACCGAGACCCCCTGCCCCCGGGCTGGGAGATTAAGATCGATCCGCAGACCGGCTGGCCCTTCTTCGTGGACCACAACAGCCGCACCACGACGTGGAACGACCCGCGTGTGCCCCCCGAGGGCCCTAAGGTGAGTCGAGCTAGCCGTCTCACCTCGACGGCCTAGTTTAGCCAGGGCTTCGGGAGTCACCCCACCCTGCGCCCTGCTGCGCCAGGACAGCCCCTAACCATATCCGCCCAAGACGGGCGTCGGGCCCCCCGGAAAGCCTCGGGCGGGGTGGCCTTGGACGGTAGCCAGCGAGGTGCGACCCGCTCGGTGACATCGGGTGGTTTTTCACAGCCTCTTGCGAAGGGCGAAGGGCAAGTGGTGGCCTGAGCTGCTGTGCGCCGGGTCCCAGGGAAGGACGACCGGCCTGATGAGTGGCTGAGGCCCAAGCCAGGCCCCGCCGCCGCCTCTCTGTCCCGCATGTCCGGTACTGAGACCCTCGGCTCCCTCCCGTGCTGGTGGCGCATGGCCAGGTTTGCAAGGTTGCTGAATGGAGTCCTGTGAGGATTTCACCTTCAAGTTCAGAACTTAGTTGAGGGTTATCTTGACTTTACTGGATCTTAGGCATAGAGTGACTCAGGAGGCTCGAGTAACTAAGTTATTTTCCTCCGTTAAACTTATTATTACTGGTTGAAACTGCTTTCAGTTAAAGGGTATTCTGATACTACTGCACTTTTCTTTTTCTTTCACTTTTAAAAAAGACACTCTTTCTGACAGCTTCAAAACTAGAGATCGGATATCGTATCGCCATACTTAGCCATTGACTTAAGACATTGCCTCACACTGGAGAGAAAGAGAATTTAAACGGACGGCGTGATTCCTTGTTATTGTCGTTTTTTTTTTCAAATACTGGAGATTTGTTGCCAGAAACAGCTGAGGAGTCTTGTGAACAGCGCGTGTACATATGCTTCATTTACATATGTATTCGGACTTGTGTACTTCAATGTCAAGAGCAAGAAATTTTGAAAATACAGGTTTGGATCGAAGCCTGGCCTGGTTCGGGCCTGTCATCCCAATCCAGGAGGCTGACGCAGGAGGATCTTGGGTTCAAATCTAGCATAGGCTGTATAACCAGAGTCTATCTCAAAAGTAATTAAATTTGAAATGAAACTAGCCTGGGTTGTAAAATAAGACCCCCATCTTTAAAACACAAAAAAACCCAACCAATTAGATTTTGAACGAAGAGCTAAAATTACAAACTTAGGTAAGATTTTTGTTTTGTTTCGTTTTCTCTGTGTAGTGTTGGCTGTTTTGGAACTCACAGAGATCCTCCTGCCTCTGTCTCCTGAGGCATGTACCATCACCACCTGACTAGGTAGGATCTTTGAAAATAAAATTAACAGAAGTAATATGTAGTGTACTGTTCTGTAATGGTTTATGTAAATTTGATCTTTTTTAAATGAAAAGTTTGGAAAAAATAAATACACATTTAAAAAATAACACTGGGTGGCAGAGGCAGGTGGATCTCTGAGTTCAAGACCAGCCTGGTCTGTAGAGAAATGTTACCTCAAACAAAACAAAACAACAAGAAAAAAAGATACTCTAACTTAAGTGCTTTCTGGAAAAAAATGAAAGCAGCGAAGAGTTTATATATTATTTGATATTTTCAAAAACTCACCCAATTAAAAATGCTTTATAAGTCATTATCTTAGAAAATTCTAGTTTCAGTTTTATGTGTACGGCAGTAGGGATCTAACCCAGGACCTTGGTTTTCCTTACAACCATTGCTACTTTAGTATCCAGCAGTGAGCCACATACTTGGCAGTTTGCATTTACAAGGAATTAATTGTATATTTATTTCTGGAAATTAGTACTACTAGAGGCTGTAATTTGGGGTGGACATAATTGCATGTATCTTTGTGTGTGTGTGTGTGTGTGTGTGTGTGTGTGTTTCATCCATTACTGAGTAAAAGGTTCTCTTTTGAAACTAACCGTCTTCAGACTACTATGGGAAGTAGAAGCCATACTCAGAAGAAATACACTGTAGTGTGATGTATTTCAAAGTTTCCTTCTTATAGATACAGGCACAGTTTCAGCCCTCTGGCACCCTGCACTGGGAGTGAGGATCAAGTTTGAGCATATGCATGCTGGTACTTAGTCAACATGTTGGGATTTGCTGTAGCCACAAATGCTTTAGACTGGATTTTCATAAATCTGTGTGAGATTTTTTTTAAAAAAAGGGAATTAACATTGCTTTTATCAAGCAGAAAGTGCAAAATATTAAATCAGACGGGAAAAAAATTTGAAAATTTTACCACTATAGTTTTAAACTTGAAAGGTTCTTAACAGTGTTTCCCTTCCTTCTGTATAAGGAAATGCAGAGAATTCACGTGTGTTCCTGAAGGTCACCCATCTAGCACCAGTAGATAGCAAAGAGAGGGGCAAGTGGACTGACCAGTTAGAAGAGGCTGTTCAGAGTGGCTTGAGTTTTTATGACTCTGAAGCGTGCTGACCTCTGGCCTGTGCTAGCCCAGATTTTGGTGTAGGCCGTGACTAACTCAGAAAGGTTTCCTTTACCAGATTAATTACTTGGGATAGACTTGCCAGCTTAGTACCAACGCACAAATAGAAAATGAGCATTTCAGTGAAGGAATCAGATCCCTCGAGCCGCCGCTTGCTTTGATTCTGGGCCTCACTGCTTTTAAACCCGTGCACTGGTTGTCACAGAACTTCTCTCTGACTGGGGCAGTTTCCCTCACTGCAGGCTACCAACTGGGAAGATCTTTAATATTCTTGGGTGTTTGTTTGTTTGTTTGTTTCTTGGGACAGGGTTACTCTATGTAGCCCTGGCTATCCTGGAACTCACTCTGTAGACCAGGCTGGCCTAGAACTCTGCCTTCTGAGTGCTGGGATTAAAGGCATCAGTCACCACTCCCTGGCAACCTTTAATAGTTTATATTAGAAACAGGCTTTATTTTTATGTATATGTATGTTCATGTGCTGTTAGGGCCCAGAAGGGTGTTAGATTTCCTGGGGTTGGAGTTACAGGGGGTTGTGAGCCAACTTGTGAATGTTGGGACTCAAACTCACTTCAGTCCTTTTGGAGAGCAGAAAGCGCTTCTAAATGCTGAGCCATCTCTCTAGCCCCGAAATAGTTTTTTTTTTTTTAAATTAATCAGGGAGGTCCACACCAGCTGAGATCCCTTCTATAGAGAGGTTAGTGTTCACTTTGGAGTCTAGAGATGCATGGGCCTTTGTGGCCTCTCCCCAGCATCTCTCTTCCATGAATAAACAGAGGCCAGGTACTCCAGAGTGCTGGTCTCTTACTAGGCAGACCATCTTGGAACAGAGCTGTTCACCTCTGTGGATCTGGGGACTCACCATCCTGGCAGTCTCCAGGGTTTTGGTTCTTAATTCAGTCTAATTTAGTGTCTATGCAGCAGAGCACACATCATGGCATATACGTAGAGGCGAGAGGACACCTTGGTGGGAGTGTCCACCATGTGGAATTTTGGGTGGAATTCAGCCCTCAGGCATGGTGGTAGGTGTCCTTACCCACTATGCCATCTTTGATGCCCTCCAGGGGGACATTTTAAGAATACACACCGAGGGGCTGGGAAGGCGGCTCAGCAGTTAATGGCACTTGCTACTCTTGTAGGGGACCTGGGCTCACTTCCCAGCATCCGCATCAGGTGGTTCACGCCAGTTTCAGGGAACCTGATGCACAGACATATGTAGATACTTGCACATAAAATAAACATAACAAATCTTTTTTTAAAATGCACATTGTAGTTACTTGGCCCATTCTATTCCCACTTCATGTTGAATCAAATTGTTCAGAAGGGGACTCAGAAATATGCTCAGGGGGCTTTCTGGTGATTTTGGTTCAGCCATATTGTCCTTGAAAGCCACAGTGGCCCCTGATCCCATTCGGCACACAGGGAGCCTCCTGCTTCACATCGGGCCTGCCAACACTCACCGGGCCTGACTGCTGGAGGTGACTCAGGGTGTGCTACGCCTAGGGTGCCTAGATACCCAGCACCGTGGCTGTGTCAGGAGACTGACCTCCACCCCAGGCTGTTGCCTCCCTCCTGTCTTCCGGCATCTCACAACCACTCTGTTTTTAATTCTGTGAAGAGAGTGTCCTTTCACAGAAAATTGGAGATGTCTTTGAGTTATGATTGGAGTGGTAAGACCCATTTATTCTACTTCAGGCTCAGCAGAGCCTCCTGTTAGCTCTCAAAAGATTAGGTCATTTTGCTCTTTCTACATTGATCACTGGCCGCTGCGCCTCTTAGCTCTTTCCCCTCCTCGCCTTTCCAGCAAGCTGCAGCCAGGGCTGGAAAGTGGTTTGGTGGGGAAGGATCAGGAGCACAGCCGTGCCTCAGAAGGGTGTTCATCCAAGACCTTCATTTTCCCGCTAAAGAACAGCCTGTGTGTTTGTTTGGCTTGCACAAGAACTAACTGCACCTCCCAGGACACAATTTGTCCCCCATTTTGTGAAGTTGGTTTGCCCTTTATGAGGGTAGACTGTGTACACAGGAGAACTGTGGCTGTGTTTGACATTAGCCAGGACTGGGAAAGCTTAAAATGTTGGATGCTGTCAGGGCTGGTGGTGAGTCAGAAAGCGTCATACCACCCGCGAGGCTTGATTAGCACTGTCCCGCTTTCTGGAATGGCACATGGTTTCCTTATATAAACTACTCTACATGTTTATTGCTGTTTGTCGACATTTCATATTTTTTTTTTTGTTCTGGTATCTTCCAATCCAAAGTAGGAAATCGATACATGATCGAAACCTGGTTTTTTTTTTCCCCTTCATGTTTTAATTTGGTCATAAATATATAAGAGGCCTTAGGTAGAAGAGCTGGGAGCTTACACACAGGTCTTGCTTCTCAAGAGCCTTGGAGATTTCAGTATTGATAGACTGAGTATCCATGTAGGCCTGACTGCTGCTCCTCAGCCCCCTCCCCTTGCTCTGCACATAAATCTACCGCTGCCTCGGACCTGAGGGACTCCTTCCTAGCCAGGCATCAGATCTTGGCACTTTGCACATACAGAAGCTGAATTGTGTCCGTCACCTGGCACACATGATTTATTTTATTTTTGATAGCTGGTGTTACAAAGTCCTCCCTTATTTCTATGAAAAAAAAATATTTTGGGGGCTTTGGTAGCTTTAGAGGAAGCCAAGCAGTGCAGTGTGTGTGTGTGTGTGTGTGTGTGTGTGTGTGTGTGTGTGTGTGTGTTTAAAAACCTTGTCTCTTTAAGTACTCCAGATAGCTCTCAGAGGTAGAAACTATTGCATGATGCAGAAGGATGCATGGATGTGGCTCCGTAGACAGGCTGGCCCGGCGTTCCTGCTCCTGGTCCTGTAGAAGAGTCAGACATGTTACCCGTTTCAGCTTTCAGACCAGAAGCCTGCTCTGGATAGACTGGATGCTGCTCTAGTTTGGATCTCTTTTCTGAGTGGTGGGCTCTCTTGTTTTGCCCTTTTTGGCTCAACCCTGCTGAGCATGCCAGGTAGAGTCTGTTCCTTCTCAGCAGTCTTGCTTTTGCCTAGCAGAATCTATAGACACAGGACAATGTCCCGATGGAGTATAAACACAAAGTGGGTCTTTAGAAGCCCTTTGGTAATCCCTCCATGTTGTCCCTAGGCTCCCAGATGTCCCCCAGAGGCTTGTCCTGTTAGTCACTTTCTGAATGGTCTTTCTGTACAAAGGTCAGTGCTGACTCCTGAATCCATCCTTACAGCCCTGGAGAGGCTGTTTTGTTCCCATTCGTGACACAGCATCTTCATCAGGTCTGTAGGAGGGGGCTGGGAGCCGGCAGCAGCCAGACACTGCAGATCCGGAGCTGAGCAGACAGCATCCGTGGCCCTGGCAAAGGAGTCTAATTATTTTCTCTTGTGGCTGGCAGTAGGATCAGACACCCTGCATACAGAAATTCTTTACTGTCTATCCAGAACCACAGAGAATCACAGACTTCTACCTGTCTGCATCCGAGGAGCTAGGTATACCCCACCAGTTTTCCTGAGTTCCCAGTATAGGGCAGGGTCCTTTGAACTAAGACTTCCTACTGAAAATTCCTCAGCATTCTCTTGAAAAACAGTTCTTCCTACACCAAAAGAACTTCATCAGTATTTGTCAAAGTAGCAGTGTGATCCCTGCCTCCCACCCCCACCCCCGCCACTCGTTTATTTAGGAAATTTTTACTTGGTCACTGAAAAAGTAAGGAATGGACATCTTTGAAAGGCAGATGGTGGGAGAATTTTACAGCAGTTGAGTGTGTGGAAGGAAAGTCATTGGGGCTTTGCCTTCTGGGTTAGGTTACCAAGCTGTTTACATTCAAGCAAGGCCCCCTCATCTGAGGTGCAGCTGGAATGTGTCCCTCCATAGCACCCCTGTGCCTGGTGATGGTGAAGTCTTCAAGCCAGGGTGACTCAGACTGGAGCCAGAAGTCTTTGCTTGCTGGTCCTGTCTTGGCTGGGCCAGTGACTCAGCACCGAGCTGTCGCTCCCTGACTTGGAGCACATCCAAACTGGATGTTTCAGGTCTGAGCCTCAGCCCAGGAAGAGACAGATGCTGCTCCTCTTGCTCCTCCCCCGCCCCAGGAAGATGAAGGGTTTGGAGGGGTCTCACATAAATGTCAACACACAGCATCCCTGGAGTGGCAGGCAAATTCTAGGGAGCTATATGTCCAGCCTGGGTTCTGGAGATCTCGAGCAAACTGCGTGCTCTCCACTAGCACTTTCTTCTGTAAGTGCCACCCTTGCAGGGTTGAGACTCAAAAGAGATAGATAGTGCGTGGAGTGTGCTTCTTTCATAGCTTGACCTGAAGCCCATGCATCCTTCCTAGAGATGTTTACCATGACGTGGAAAGGTCTTTGTAGATAGGCATCCAGCTGACCTTCCCATACAGCAGACCCGGCCATGCGTGAGTCAGACAAGGCCTGAAGTCCTGTCTCGAATTTAGCTGATTCTCTCTTGGTGTCCAGATAGCCTTCGGAACCCTGACCTGGACTTACTGTTCCCCCTTGAGGGTTGCATTTAGGCCCACAGTAACTTGGAACACAGTAGGGGATCAGGTGAAGGCTTCTGGACTTTCTGGAGCCCCATCAGGTCCCTTTGTTTAATAGGTAGGCATGTTGATTTATACCAGGGACAGACAGGAGGAGGGGCACAGCGGTGTGCTGATGGAACTCTTTGTGGCTCAGCCCACTTCCTCAAGAAGAGGTTGTCTGCCTGTTGTCTCTGCAGTCCTGAGAACAGTGTCAGGCAGGAATCAGGAGCCCAGTTGATGGCTAGGAATGAGGGGCCGAGAGCGTTAGTGTCAGAAGAGGCTAAAGGCTCTGTGACAGAGACCATTGTGTTTTCTTTTTGTCTGGAACAAGACCATGGGAAGGCTGTGGAAATGTTCCAGACACAAGGAGGGGCGGTTATTGATCTCTTTAAATTCAGTTTGCTTCCCAGAGTGGAGATTCAGGTACTTTTCCATCTGCATTGATTAAAGCAAATGGTCTTTCTTTTCCTTTTCTCCCGCTAACAGGAAATAAGTACCTGATTTTTTTTTTCCCCTGAAGCTGTGAGTTTAGGAGCCAAGTGTCCCTTGATTGGGCTTCTCCACACAGCTGCGCCCCAGCTTCCCCTGTGACTTGAAGTTCATCCCATTCCTTTATCTGCCAGATGGAATACCAAGGGGGAGTTCCAGGGTTGGGAAAGTGAAGAGGCTGTAGGCAGGCTATGGGTCCCCAGCACTCCCTCCAGCAGCTGCTAATGATTATCCTGGTCCTAGGACCATGTGTGGGCTGCTCTGAGGAATACAGTAAGGATGTTGAGGAGATGCCAGCAGATGCTCTGCTCCCAGGCCAACCTTCACTCAGTTTGAGGATGTGTGAGGGAGCCATGTTCCATGCATATGCATGCTGTTTCCGAGCAGGGAGGTTTTCTGTGTGTAAGCTCCTCCCCCAAGTAGCTGACTAGCCTCTTTGAAAGAAGAGGGTCCAGGGCTAAAGTTTTTAGGGTACCCAGTTGGTTCTCAGCATAGACAGTGGCATTCTTGCTAACTAGATTCTAAAGACTGAGACAAAAGGGCTTCCAACTCTAACAGACTCATTACCAATCTGATAGAGCCACCTGGAAACCGGGTTTTGTAATGCTAGGCCCAGCCTCCTAGTCCATCAGAAACTGGAACAAAGGCACATGATTGTGTAGGGCAGGGAGTCCTTAGTGTTTACAAAGACTTTCTCATGCCTTATTCCATCACATCTTTCAGAAATAACCAATTGAGGTGGCACGTGTCTAATCCCTGTGCTTGGGAGATAAGAGTCAGGAAGATTACGAGTTCAAGACCATCCTCTTGAACATAGCAAGTTCAAGGCCAATCTGAACTATGTGAGAATCTATTTAAAACACAACAATAAAACACATTAGAACTCCCTGAAAGGTAAGGGAATTTTGTGGGTGGGAAGCTGAGTCTGTTATAGTAAATTATTTCCAAGGCTGATGAGCTACAGGGAAGAGTTGGAGCCCAGGATGACAGCTTAATAGACCAGGGCTCAGGCCGATGTTTATGTTTATGTAGCTACAAAGACAAGCACTACAGGTTTCATGCTCTAAAACATAGGGACATCCCTTCTACTGATCCTAGGATAGTGTTTCTATTTGAATAACTGGCATATCAGAGCAGGCCTCTAATCACTTGTGACTCATGGGGACTTTTGTGGCAAACACAGACCCTACTATCTTGTTTTTATTATATATGTGTTGTGAGCGTATGTTAGTGCATGTGCGTCCACTCACTTGCAGAGGCCATAAGAGGGCATTAACTCCCTTGGAGCTGGAGTTACAGGCTATTGTGTGACACTAAATGTGGCTGCTGGGAACTGGACCCTGGTCCTCTGCAGTAGCAGTACAGACTCTAACTGCTGAGCCATCTCTTCAGCCCCATGACCTTTTTTGACTTACCAAGAGAACAAAACCTATCTCGTTGGAAGTGCTGTGAGTGGGCTTGTGTGGCGTGTGGGGCTTACTTCTTATTCCGAATTTCCTCCAGATCTCTTAAAGCCCCAGAAGTGGTAGAGAGCCAGTGTTACAACTCAGGGGGAACTGGGAATTATTTTGAGCATGGATGCTTATGTATTACACTGATAATAAGACCTTTATGTGGGCCTCTTGAGCCACACAAAAGGCTGTGCTGGGTTATTGAAGCTCAGGTGTCTGTGGAGGTGAAAGTTCTGTTCTGTGGTCCGAGCCAAGCCGCTTCATTTCCTCCCAGCTCCTGACTCCACCGGGAGTTCCACAGTGTCTCTTTCAAGCCTCTGTCCCTCTCAGTGGTGTTAGGAGTTCTGAAGCATCGTTAGTGAAACTCAACAGCTGACCTGGGTGAGAGCCCTTCTGGCCTAAAAACCCAGTTAATGGAATCGGTGTTCTACTTAAAACTCCAGAGCTCGAGTTGGAAGTGCCACTCACCGCCATTGCTGCTGTTACCATGGTAACGGGAGCTGTGGTTTGTAGGCTTCAATCCAGTTTCCATTCTGTTCTGGGTTTTTTTTCCTTGTTTTGTTTTGTTGTTGTTTGTTTTCAAGCCCACTTTGTTAAGAGCCAGAGTTATTAAGCCCATTACCAGGGTTTGGAGAGCCACCTACTCAGCATTTAGGGAACCAACTCTTCATGTTGTCTGTGAAAATGAGTGTGTCAGCTCATGGTTTTCTGAACACCTCTCTAACAGGTGCCCAAGAGCTGTTCCCAGCATGCTTCTAAAATATGAGGACAGGGTGGGCTTGATCCTTGTCTTAATTTGGGATATATATAAAACTCTGGGGTACTTTGAGTTCTTGCAATTTCTGACAAATTCAGGCATGCTCATGGTAGCATGACCATAGGTGAGTTCTAGCAATTTCTAGCATACCTCAGATCCTTACTTTATGCCAGCCCCCCTAGGCCTTCTCACCGCAGTCAAAGAAGACATGCTTAGGATGGAGGTAGAGCCTCCATTATTTTTATTTTTCCTGGGTACTCTATTGTCTCTGGCAGTCTGGAAGCCAATACTTGGTAGACTATTCCTGGGCCACCCCCAGATTTTATAGCTAAGAAGCAGGTGTCTGAGGAGGGCATGTGAACTGCTCACGTAGCACATGGGTAGGGCAGGAGGCAGGCTTAGTGCAGTCTCCTTGTCAGTAATTTTGCATTTATTGCAGACCTGCAGACAAGCCCAATGCTCACCAAACTCAGCCCCTCTCTAGGCTTTCTCTAATAATAATGTCCTGTGCCTTTTAGGGCACATTCTGTCTCACTTGGTATTGATTTTTTCCCCTTAATTATTATTCTGGCTTTCTCTTGGAGTTGTTTGGTGCCCTTAGATAGCCTCAGGATTTTAATGCAATATGCAAACACCAGTAAAATTAACACATTCATTTATCAGTTAATGTAGTCAGATAAGAAAGTCAGACCCTGAGGCTCTCATTTCCTAATTAGACTTTGTATGTCTTCTGGACGTCCTCAGCCAAAGATAAGAATAACTAGCTTGGTCTGTGTGGAGGGAGAGATTCACCAGTGTCTGCTTGATAGCTGTGCTCGTGTCCTGTCCCTATCATGTGACGTCACAAGAACCGCTGCTCCCAATCCAGACAGAAAAGATTCCTGGGGTCCACGGTTGCAGTTAGGATGGTAGAGAGGGTGAGTCACACCAAGAGCAGACCTTGCTGTGGCTGAAATGGATATATTATTGACCTGTCCTGTGAATTCAGTTAGCTTTTCCAAACATTTTTCTCCCCCAAACAAAACCCCACAGAGGGATAAAGGGGAGCCTAGAACTTCTGGGCACACACTCTCAGTGACGATGATGGTTCTCTATCAGTTGGTATGTGTGGTGACTAATTCACACCGATCCAAGAAACTAGGAACTAGAAGGGAAAGCAGCCTCAGGCCAGGCTTACCTGGATGGCCATCTCTGCTTTATAGCTAATGCCACTCAGCCCGCCATTTTCGATTGACATCTTGGAGTCAGCTCGAAGATCAGCATCTTGGTGGAGGCTCCCACTTCTGCTCATGTACTTTCAGACACAGAGGACTCCCTGCTTCCTGCTTGCTTCCCTTCCCATTCCTGCCCTGCACCTCGAGTCCTCACTGGTCTTTCATTTCTCTCTAGGAGATTTGGTGTGCCTCAGTTTCTCCTTTTCTCCCACACCTTCATTTCTTCTCTTTGTCCTGTTAGAAGCATCTGTTCATCACCGCCTTCCTCCCCGGACTCAGACCTACCACTTCTGGAAAGACTGAGGTCGTGTGTTGCTTCTCCTGTTTAGGTCCCTGTGTGAGATAGATGGGCCTTCCTCTCCTTCCCCTTTGCTTTTTCAGCTGAGGTACAAAACACAAATGAGCTGCTTAAGATGCAAACTCTTCAGTGCCTTTGATATAGGGGCTCCCACCATCAGGCCTGACCGTGACGGGCATAAAGCTGGTGGAGTGGGTGAGCTATGACAGGGGTGGGCAGTAAGGGCCTGCAGAAGAGTGTAGAATTTGTGTGGGGGTGTTTACATACCCAGGAATATACACCACCTAGATACAGAAAATATTCTCATTAATTCAAGGTTCCTTCCATACCCTTCCAAGCCACTTTCATAGATGACCTGCAGATTTCTGTCACCATCAATTTGATTTGTCTTTATGGTATGTCTTATAAAACTTATAAAACTTCCCCCAAGGGCTCTGGAGTTATGACTACCTACTGCTTTTCCGGGACTCACTTTCAGTTTCCAGCACCTATGTAAGGCACTTTACAACTGCCTGTAACTCCAGCTCAAGGGGATCTGATGCCCTCTTCAGGCCTCCCACATAGTCAATATTTTTTAAAAGCCAGGTGTGGCAGTGCACACCTTTAATCCCAGTACTCAGAGGCAAGTCAATCAGAACTCTGAGTTCGAGAACAGCCAGAGCTACACGGAGAAACCTCAAAACAAACAAACAAACAAAAACCTCAGGCATGGAGAGATGACTCAGCAGTTAAGAGCACTGGCTGCTCTTTCAGAGACCAGTGATTTATTCCTAGCACCCACGTGGTGACCCACGACTGTTTGTAACTTCAGTCCCTGAGGATCCAGTGCTTTCTTCTGGTCTCTGAGAATACTATGTACCCATGATACACATTCATGCAAGAAGCACAAACTCTAAAACATTTATAAAAAACAGAAAGTCAGGCCTGTAGTTTTGTACCCCGACGGCTCAAAATCTGAGGTCAGCCAGGCTACATGTGAGGTCCTGTTGCAAACAGCCTCATCATAGTTCTGTAGGGTGCTGTGGCCTGCTTTCTCTTATAGAAAAGAAAATAAATTCTTACAGGGGATTTATTTATCCATGCTCACTGTTAATTAATGGTAGTAGAAATGAGCTTGGGGTTGGAGAGATGGCTCGATGGTTTTGAGAACCGACTGCTCTTCCAGAGGTCCTGAGTTCAATTCCCAGCAACCACATGGTGGCTCACAACCATCTGTAATGAGATCTGATGCCCTCTTCTGGTGTTTCTGAAGACAGCTATGGTGTACTTATATATAATAAATAAATAAATCTTTTTAAAAAAAAAAAAAAGAAATGAGCTTGAATCCTAGCTCCCCTGTGGGACAGTCCCGCATTTCTCTTGTACCTCAACCACCCTGCTTTTCAGGTGTTTCCTGTGTTCTATGCATTGATTTGTCTAGTTTTTGAACAGGATCTCATATAGTCCAGGCTGACTTCAAACTCAAGATGTAGCCTGAGATGACCTTGAACTTGTGATCCTCCTGCTTCTACCTCCTAAGTGCTAGGGTTGTATATGTACACCACTGTGCCTGGTTCAAGTGATAGTTGAACCCAGGCTTTCCTTGCATGCTAGGCAAACAGTCTACCAAGTGAGATACATTCCTTTAACGTGTCTTATAAGTTCCTTATTCACAAGGGTCATATCTTGTTGATGATCCCTGGGATCTATCTGATGTTCACCAGAAGTTGTAGGTGAGGCTAGCTCAGGCCTTCTAGGTGCCTGGCTCTGAAGAGTAGGTAGTGACTGAGGCTCTCTGTCCATGGCCAGAACAAACAGTAAACTCCAGATAGTACCCCAAAAACATACAACAGGATTGTGGAAAATCTGATTTCAGCTGGAAAGACGGGTCCTGTCCCCCAAGAGTAGACACTTTGCCTAGAAAATATGTTACAACAAAATTCTTTGTTGTTTCTTGCTCGGGTTCTTTTCTCTGTGTGAGGCCTGGATCTACTCCCAGCTCTTGGGTGACCTGAGAGTTCAGCAAGCTAAAATAATGCTGATGTCCTGAGCACGTGGGTATTCTAATCTGAGAGTACCAAGTGCCTGTCTGCCCCTCTCCCCAAGGACACAGTGACACCCTTGCCTTTTCTGTATTTTGGAGGCTCTCCAGGGGCAAGGTCTCAGCAGGAGAGAGGCACATAGGCCTGAAAGGGGCACATTCCAGAGCCAGCCACCTGGTGTCCAGACCTGTATACAGATATAAAACATGGAAGAATTCATGGTCTTTTCAGTCAAAATGCAAACCAATCCTCAGGGTCTGTCCTTAGCCTTTGCCCAGTTCTGCAGCTGTAGAAATGAACGCCCTGAGCTCACAGATGCCCAGCTTTTGACATTTGTTGCCATTTGGAGAGCTACCTCACTGAAAAAGACTCATTCTCCTAAACACCAACCAAGCTGGATTTGTACAAGTGACGCAGCACAGCTCCCCTTGTCTGTTGAGGGACTCTCCTGTTCAGGAGACAGTTGGAGGCTGAGTTGCACAGCCTCTGGTTGGAAAGAGATGTCATTACCCAGTGAGTGGCTGACCGGCCTCAGTGTCTGAAATAAGATCTGCCCAGAGGTACATCTGGAACTTGGCCTTCTCAAGGGTCCCAAAATAGCCAAGCCTCTAAAGGGACAGCTTCGTGAGAGGACACAAGAAGGACCCCCAACTGTTCTTGGCCTAAACAGGGTTTATTGTATCAAAGAGGAAGAGGTTCTGTAGTGCTTCCTTAGAGCGTGTCAAGGAAGTTTATTGGGACCACTGAGACAGCCCACTGCTGCTAGTGTAGGTAGAGATGAGCTCAGCTCCTTGTTGAGCACAGATAGAGCACAGTGGGACATGTGGATAGAATAGTATTCTAAGGGGAAAGCTGATCAAAGGCAAAGGGGATTCTAACCAAGCTGACCTAACTGCCAGGAGTGATGGACAGACATCTGGGGAGGATAGGGGGTGGATAGAGTGGGGATATCCACAATGGTGGGCTAGGAGTGAGAAGGCTTTGTTTGACTTGATTTTGCAGTTCTTTTTCATTAGCTGGATTTTACAAGGAAGCACACAGATGGGCCTAGGAGAAAGCCCAGTAAGTAGTCTTGCTGTAAAGTTCAGCCAGGCGGAGACTCTTAGGAGTTGGCCTTGTAAGACTGGCATGGGTAATCCCCAGGTTTTGTTCTCCTCACCACTTCTGCATTCCAGTGTATCTCCCTTTCTTGCTGCTTGTTCTAAAAATAATCCCAAGATGATAGCCCCTGACACACACACACACACACACACACACACACACACACACACACACACGGGGGGGGGGGAGCGCATATATATAAAGAACAGAGCACACAGAAAGCACACACACAGAGCATACACAATACACAGACAACACAGTCACACAGCACACACATACACACAGAACAGAGCACAGACCACATACACACACAGCATATAAGCATACATGCTTTTCCAGAAAGATTTTCAAGTTCCATTCTGTGTTGATCCAACACAAGCCGTGCAGATGCTGAGAGGTTTGCTGCTGCAGTTTAGTAGCTGGAGTTGAGTTCCTGGGATCATCTAGCTTCATGTCTGCTGTCTACACTGCTGTCACCCAGGGGGGGGGGGGGAAACCTGTCTTGCCACTGTGGGAAACAGACCTCTCTTGTACTTCAAATTGATACTTTGACTTCTTGGTGTGCCTCCAGACAGGTTTTATTATATAGCGCCAACCAGCCTGGATCTCACTTTATAGACCAGAACGGCCTCAGAGTCACAGAAATCCTCCCACTTCTACCTCTCAGGTCCTGGCATACAAGGCATGACCACCATTCTCAGTCCCCCTACACCTTAAAGTGTCGATCACACAGTAGACTGGGAATCTGGAGAAAGCAGAACCAGTGAAGAGGTCTGGCCCGCTGTGCTCAGCTAGCTTGGCTGAACTGTGAAGCCCAGGTCACTCAGGAAGATCAGAGCCCCTCAGCACCACCTTCTTTTCAGGGGCCTCTCTAACCAGTCTTTGGTTTTCTCCTTTATGCTAGGAAACCGCATCATCTGCCAATGGCCCTTCCCGTGATGGCTCCAGGCTGCTGCCCACTAGGGAAGGCCATCCCATGTACCCCCAGCTTCGGCCAGGTTACATTCCCATTCCCGTCCTCCATGAAGGCTCTGAAAACCGGCAGCCGCACCTTTTCCATGCCTACTCCCAGCCTGGGGTGCAGCGATTTCGAACCGAGGCAGCAGCTGCCGCTCCGCAGAGGTCCCAGTCTCCTTTGCGTGGGGGCATGACAGAAGCCACCCCAGCAGATAAACAGTGTGGACAGGTGCCGGCAGCTGCAGCATCTCAGCCCCCGGCTGCCCATGGACCTGAGGTAAGAGACCCAGAGCCCCACTTTGTGCTGGGCCAGAAACCTACATGGTAGTACACAAGACTCATGGCCCGCTGCTTCAGTGGTTCTTGCCGTAGCCATGGTTGACTCAGATTGTCCCCGTATCTCACACCTGTATTTTTCAGGTGGCCAGAGATCACATGGCTTCTTTTTGTAGTAGAAGAATTGTTACCAACAGGGTAACTGCATGATCAAAATGCAGAGGCAGAGGCCTCACAGCTTTGAGTAACTGCCTGGCTTCCTACATCAGTGTTCCTATTCACAAGGGGCTCTCTGCTTCAGAGAGAGCTCTGAGTTACTCTGTTCGGTCCTTTCCGATGGGCATCAACCATTTGGACCTATGCTGGCTGGGGTTGAAATCAGGATGACACGCATTTCTGTCTTCAGGGGTGTGCCATTAAATTAAATCCAGCATTAAGTCGGAAGGGCAACAGCTTTAGGCTTGAACCCCGACATTCACCATTTCCAGGTTTGTTAGTGAAAGAGTGTTGCTCACTCAGTTCTGAGCTGAGGTTGTGGCCAGCAGACCGGGTAGGGTTGCTAAGTAGTTATGCCTTCCTTTTTCATCCTCCTAGCTACAGCCCATCCTCTGGGTCGATTGGCATTGTTCTCAAGGATGAGCCCTCATTTCCTGATTGTGTTCACTTTCACCATAGTTAATGTGGAATACTGGAAGCCTCTCCTTTCTTGGAGATGTGTTTCCTACGTCTGTAACGTTTCTCTAGTGCAAGTCAAAACAACACATCGGTCAGAGATCTTAGAAAACGTAAGCCAACAAGGCCATTAGTAACGAACCACCTGAAGCGCCATCTTCCTCACCGTCTAGAAGATAGATCAGAAGGGAAAGGGAGCTGGCCTGCACCCAGACACGGGCGGCTCCCAGATGCTTCACTGTATTCTCCAGCAAGAGGTTAAGCGGAAATAAGGAGACATTTCAATAACAACAAACACGGCAGCCCACACCCTTCCTGTGCATGCTGCTGCCTGCCAACGCACAGGCACAGATGCAACCAGTTAATCCTCAAAGCAACCCGTGAGGTGGGCAGGCAGGCTGTTCTCTTCCCATATTTCAGGCAAGTCACAAAGAGCTGTGGAGCTTCCAAGTGTTTGAACCCCGGCCCTTTTATTGATTCCTCATACTTTGAAAATGTTTATAGCAGAAGGGCTTTGGGGGATGTGTTGTCCTAGCCAGGTGGTGTCTGATGGATATTTGGAGTGCCAGGACAGCAGGGTCGTTCATTGATGGCACTGTGCCTCTGCCTTTGTCTCTTGCAGCGATCTCAGTCTCCAGCTGCCTCTGACTGCTCATCCTCGTCCTCCTCGGCCAGCCTGCCCTCCTCCGGCAGGAGCAGTGTGGGTAGCCATCAGCTCCCCAGGGGCTACATCCCCATCCCCGTGATACATGAGCAGAACATCACCCGGCCAGCAGCCCAGTCCTCCTTCCACCAAGCCCAGAAGACCCACTATCCAGCTCAGCAGGGTGAATACCAGCCCCAGCAGCCTGTGTACCACAAGATCCAGGGGGATGACTGGGAGCCCCGGCCGCTTCGGGCCACATCTCCGTTCAGGTCACCCGTCAGAGGTGCATCCAGCCGGGAAGGTTCTCCAGCCAGAAGCAGCACACCGGTTCACTGCCCATCACCCATCCGTGTGCACACGGTGGTTGACAGGCCTCAGGTATGGAGAGTCAATGGTTGACAGAAATACAGATGGCTAAGGCAGGCTGAGAGGTTCTGCAGATGCCCTGGGATTCCCCAAAGCCGCCTCATCAACATAGCACAACTAGAGACAAGCAGAATTCTAGAAGCTGCTGGTTTGTGGTGCAGGACAGGGGCCGTTGAATCTCCAAAAGGCTTTTCCTCAGCCAAAGCCGATCGCCTCCCACTGCAGCCACTCCAGGGGCAGAGGAGCCAGATAATGCTGTCACTCTCACCTGATGACTCTGCTTCTTAAGGTGCACCACACCTTTCCTGGTGTCCCCCTTCCCCCTCACTCCAACCACAGCGTGCTCGCCAGTTTAAGGGGTACGTTGTTTCCCTTTCTCTATTTCTGTTCTACAAGCCATTCTCTTGAATCCTCTGGGCATTTGCTCAGGCTGGACCTGTTCTATAAAACACCAACACAGCCCCTCATCCCTTTGCCTTCTAAGGGGATGCCCACCTAGTCTCTCTCCTAAAGGCAACTCCTTTCCCTTCATGCCTTGAACAAGTTCCTTAGGGTTTAGTCCATGATTGTTCTTCATAGACCAGATAACCCTCTTATCTCATAAGCTCCAAGCCTGACAGCAAGAGACATTGCCTGAGACATTCCCCAACCCCTTCCCCTTTTACAGCAGGATACTGTGGTCCTTGGCTGACACGCTGGTAGACAGTAGTGGAAAGCCATCCTGGTCTGGTGGCTATCATGGGCATGGCCCTGCTCATCCCCCAGTGAAGCTAGAGATGTTACTGAAACCGGACAGCCTGCAGCTCAGAAGCAGGACACGCAATGTCACTGGGCTCCCCGCTGTAACACTGAGCAGCTGGATTTCTCCTTATCACAGTTTTAAAAATGAAATATCCCCATGAGATATTTCCAAAAATCCAAATGTAGAAATGTCTTTCTCTTACAAATAGGTGATATTATTTAAGTTCCCAAAATGGGAAACCCTCAATTTTTTTCTTTCTTTTTTTTTCTTTTCTTTTCTTTTTTTTTTTTTTTTTTTTGGATTTGTATGTGTTGTGCATGCATGTATATTTGGAAACAATTTCAACCTTCCTGGAGAGCTGTAAGACTCCTACAGAGAAGTCCCATGTGCCCTTCACCCCAGTTCACTGCTTTGCTTTGCTTTATTGAGTCAGTCTCTCATACCACCCAGGCTGGCTCTGAAGCTGGTCTATGTGTGAGGAGGATGCCTTTGAACTTCTGATCCTCTGGCTTTCGTTTCTCTAGTGCTGCAGTTACAAGGTTCATGTGGTGCTAGTATCAAACCCAAGGCCTTTTACACACTATTCAAACACTGGCAATTGAGTTACTTCACCAACCCCCCCTGCTGCCCCCAGGAATGTTTGCTCTTCTCACTTTCTGTCACTCCTTTCTCTATCATCTACTTTAACTGCATGAGAATTAACAAATTTACTTATGGATGCTTCAGCAAATATTTTCCCCAAGGAATAAGCCATAGTAGAATGGCCAGGTTCCGGAAATTTAATATTCTTCCAGTAGCATATTATCCAGCTTACCCATCCTCTTTCAGTTTTCCTATCCAGCACTTTCCCATTTTGGGATCTGATCCAGGAGTGCAAACACTGACTTCAGACGTCACTTCTCTTTAGACTCTGGCATGGTTCCTCGGCCTCTCAGTGCTTTCATGACCTTGACATTTCTGAAGAGCAGGGGACACCCTTTCCTAAGTTTATCCTCACACAGCCTTCCACTGCTTTTAAAACCCACAGTGGGACGGCTGCGAGGAGGCATGCCGAGTAGTGAGGGCTGATGTTGAGCAGAACATTTGGTGGAAACAGAGCAGGGCAGTGAAATGGACACCCACTCGGGATCCATCTTTGGATTCAGTAATCCAGGAAGTACCGGTTTGTAGTGAGGATTCCCCTGAGGACTGCCCAAGTTTTCTGTAGTCGGTGAGGGAGTGCCTGCTTCCACCTCTGTTGACCTTGTTCTTTCTAGCCTTTCTTTTACATCCTGTTCAAAGTACTGTTTTTAGAAGCTTTCAAGGACTTAACTTAACCTGAACATTAAGGAAGAACTCTAATTTATATTTTAAAATATGACCTTGACCTTCAGTCCCCTGGAAGGGCTGTGCAGCCAGAGGCCAGTGTAAGGCATCATATCACAACATTGCATCAACATGCAGGGCCTGGATTCTTCCAGGGTTAGCTATTTTGAGCATCTTGCTTCTTTTCAAAAAACAAACAAACAAACGACAAACTGGTCTAAGCAGAAACCAGTAGGCTGTTACAAGTCACGCTGCAAGGGCACTCAGGAGGTGAGACTTCGTACAACAAGACCCGAGGCAGCATCGTGGGCTGAGGGCTGAAATGGAGTGAGTCAGAAATTGCTCTGAGCAAACCCCACTGTGCAGCCAGCATGCTGCTTCGGGTTTGAAAATTGCAGTGGCTTGTTTTTCCTTGCCTGTAAGACTCTCATCTACAGAGAACAAGCAGGTAGCGAGCCAATCACCAGAGGCTTAGCAGATAATTTGGTCACATTCCTGATCAACATCCAGTTTGTATTTTGGTTTGTTGGCTGCCCTTAAAAAGATCTCAATATGGGCATAGAGAAATGGCTCAGCTCTTGATTAGGTTTGGTTCCCAGCACCTGTGTGGGAGTCTCACAACTTCCTGTATGTAGCTCCAGTTCCTGATCTGACTCCCTCTCCTGACTTCCAAGGACATATGACATACATACAGATCACATGTACATAAAAAAATTAAATATTTAAAAAAATATTTTTATGAACGTCATTTTCTAGGCTTTATCCACAGATAAAGAGCTTGTGAGTCTGACAGCTTCTGAGTTCTGTTCCCCGAACCCACAGAGAGGTGGAGGGATGGAATACAAGTTATCCTCTGAGATCCACATTGACACGGCACAAGTGCCTGCAAAAACACAATTAAAAGAGTTATTTCAAATTTTCTTACTTAAAAAAAAAAAGTCTTTGCTTGCTGTTAACTATTAATTATTGCTTTAGACTGTTACTAAAAGTCTGTCCTCTTTTCTCAACAGCCCATGACCCATCGAGAGCCTCCACCTGTCACCCAACCTGAAAACAAACCAGAAAGCAAACCAGGCCTAGCTGGACCAGATCTCCCTCCTGGACACATCCCCATTCAAGTGATCCGCAGGGAGGCAGACTCGAAGCCTGTTGCCCAGAAACCACCTCCTGCTGCTGAGAAAGTTGAAGTGAAGGTCTCCTCTGCCCCAGTTCCTTGTCCTTCTCCTAGCCCCGCCCCTCCAGCTGTCCCTTCTTCCCCCAAGAATGTGGCTGCAGAACAGAAGGCAGCCCCCAGCTCTGCCCCTGCAGAAGCTGCATCCCTCAAATCAGGAGAAGCCGAAGCCTCCTCCCCTAAGCATCCAGGAGTGCTGAAAGTGGAAGCCATCCTGGAGAAGGTTCAAGGGCTTGAGCAGGCTGTAGACAACTTCGAAGGCAAGAAGACTGATAAAAAATACCTGATGATTGAAGAATATTTGACCAAAGAGCTGCTGGCCCTGGATTCCGTAGACCCTGAAGGACGAGCTGATGTTCGTCAGGCCAGGAGAGATGGCGTCAGGAAGGTTCAGACCATCTTGGAAAAACTCGAGCAGAAAGCTATCGATGTCCCGGGTCAAGTACAAGTCTATGAACTCCAGCCCAGCAACCTGGAGTCGGAGCAGCCACTGCAGGAAATCATGGGCGCCATGGCAGCCGACAAGGGTAAGAAAGGTCCTGAAAACGAAGATCCACAAACGGAAAGCCAACAGCTAGAAGCCAAAGCAGCCACCCCTCCAAATCCCAGTAGCACGGCAGACTCAGCTGGCAACCCGGTGGCTCCCTAGTGTCCACTGGGACCGGGCTGTAGAGACTTTTAAGTCGCATGCACTGTGGGTCTTGCAGTCAGCTGGTTGTCATTATTCATAGCCGCTTGGTATGCAGTAACTTGGGTTGGAGGTAAAGCACCAGCAAGGGGGCTTTTCTTCTGTATTCTTACCCGTATAAATAAAGAAGTTGCCTGTTCCAGAAGTCTAACCCCCTGCTTGTTTGAGAGCCCTTTCTGGGCATGGCTTCAGTGATTTAGCCTTGGCTGTGGGCTGTCTTCCTGTTAGCTCTGGACTGAAAGGGGTTTTAGGTTTTGAGGGATACACAGAGTTACCAGAACATGAAACCCGTTTCGATGAGATAACCTTCATCTCGTTACTGAAACATCTAACTTCAGCTACAATGAGATATGCAAGAGCCATAGGAATAGTATATGTTGGAATGGCTTTAATGTTGTTACATTGTTGGGGGGAGGGCAGAAAATAAAGTGATTATATAGCTTTCAGTGGTTTTTGTGGTTTCTAAAAGTTTGAAGAGTGGCAAATAGCATCAAGGTCATTCCAGTGAATGAAGCGAAGACCCCATATAAAAAGCTGGGCACAAATAACCCCACAGGCCTAACGGTGAGCTCTGTGAGAGTGCTCTTGTCTCAAAAAGTGAAGTAAAGAAGAATTGAACTATGTTGACCAATTGGCCTCTTCACACGGATATGCACACACACAAAAACAGAGCAAAACATTGTTCCTGACTTCAGTCAAATGGTGGACACATTTATAAGGCAGTTCTTATCTGGAACACGAGAGGACTTGGGGTTGTGGAATGTGCTTGCTCTGTGCCCCTTCATCTCACCCTATCAACAGCGAAATGCTATATTAACAGTACTTCTACTGCTGGTCCCTGGCCTTAGGCACCACCACAGTGCTGAGATGGTTCACAAGTGCACAAGGAAGCCAGTTCCCATTGCTGCCAAAGTGCTGTGTGGAGTCTGGGTCACTGGGGATTGGAAATGCTCCCTGAGAGTCTTGGGGTATCTTTATCTGACACCTGCCAAGCTGGGTGGGACCAGGTTCCCCTTGTATTGGGTTCTTAGAAGCCTTTAGGGTCTGAGGATACTGAGTACACTGTTATTTCTGTGCCTGTGAATTTAAAGCTCTGGAGGGGCCATAGAGATGGCTAAGAAGTGCTTGTCACCAAGTCTGACACCCTGAGTTCCACCCCTGGGACCCAGGCTAAGGAAGAAAACTGTTGTCTACAGGTTCTCTGACTTCTACACACAGGCTGTGGCACATGTGCACACACACATACATATGCAAACATAATGTAATAAAATTAGGTGGGCATGGTGGTGCATGCCTTTCAGCACTCGGGAGTCAGAAGCTAGTGGATCTTTGTGAGTTTGGGACCAGCCTGATCTACCACAACAAGTTCCAGGACTGTCTCAAAATAAATTTGACTGTCCAAGATACTCCCTAAACATACAACCCATTGTATTGCCTTCTGTTGCCCCCAGAGTGGGAAGTAAGTCCCTACTGCTAAATGCACCATGCATTTCAGAGACAGCCCAGAGACCCCTAAGCTGGAACTGACCTGAATCCCCCCGCCCCCAGGACTGGCTTTCATGGAGACAAGTCAAGCATCTAAAGGAGGGAGGCAGTCAACAGCCCTACCCAGCTGTGATGCTCATGAACCACATCAACAGTTGGCATGGCAACAATAACCCAAAGGGTGAGTTAGTGCTACACGTATCCAGGGGATAACCAACAGCTCTCTAGCTGAACTTAAGACCTGTTCAACAAGAGAGAACCCATGCCCAGGACTGGCAATCTAGCCAACTCTTTAGTACTAGTGAAGTCATGGTTATTGGAGGAGAATCTACAACTGTTTTGTTAAACCAACAAAAGCACTAAATGCATTCTAAGTATTTGTCCTTTTAGTCAAAGATAAGTGTGGCCTTCGATCTTTAGCAAGGAAACTTTGCAACAAAAGGAGACAGTTACAGAAAAACTTGGTTGATTATAACAGTTATGGAGCCTGATCCCGACGTCTACAAAACACTCCCACACCCAAGGCTCAGGGAACATTGCAGAAGACAGACAGAAAGATGGCGTGAGCCAGAGGATCGGGAAATTTTATGTGACACTGTGTCTCCTAGTGATGTCAGAAGCTACATCTATAAAATGTCACCAACGGGTCTGCCTCGATATGAGCCACACCGAGACAACAGCAATAAACATGACAAAGTGGGCAGGGAAAAGCCCACGAGGCCTGGACCCTACAACAAAGGAAAGCAGAGAGAGGCAGCGGAGAGCACATCAATTGCCTATCCACTAATACACAGACTAAGCAGGCTATATTTAACAACGCATATAAATCATATACATGAATGCATGTAATAGCCATGAAAAATAGGTTATAAATTTGAAAGAGCTAGGCACCCCCTCCCTCACCCCTTGCGTGGAGAAGGCTCAGTGTCTGGCCTTCACGCACCACCTCCCTTGCCAAATGAGGATGAAAAGGAAGAGAGGGACCTGAGATGTCCAAACGTGCAAGTGTGCTGACTTAAGAGCCCCGAGCTGGATTCCTCATGACGATACGCAGTTTAATATTGATGCCTGACGGTGCGACACAAAAATACCCACTGCCGTACTTGCCACTCAGCCCACTGAAAAAGGCTGAAGTCATCCTGATGGGATTCTGCCAACATAATTCCTGAGTGAACTCACCCAGGGAGGACCAGCCAGCATGCTAGGGACTCTAGAAACTCAAATGTAAACAGAGAAAGAAGCCTACTGAGCATCATGCCCCTCCCCCAACTCCCAGGACTGGAGATCATACATGCTCCTTCTGCTGAGTGAGAGTCCTAGTTGGACCATGTTGTGAATGAACTAAGACACAGAGGTTATCTGCTTTCTTCACCTAGACATTAAGGTCCCTTGGGTTTGAACTGACTTGGATTATTTAATTTAATTATTTTATTATTTTTTTTTTTTTTATTTTTCTTACTTTATCATGAATCATAGTGGGCGGATCTCTAGCCTATATCAGCCCATCCAAACCAAATACAATGCTCACATCAGGACAAGGGGTTTCTAGCTCCAGATCTTGCAGGAGACCAAGCATTCTGCTGGCTGCAGGGAAACAGCTGTCTTGGCCCAGCAGGAGTTGGGGGGCAGTAGCACTGCTGAGCATCTGGTATCAGGGGACCTTAGCTCAGTTCATCCAGATCCTGGTGGCCGTTAGAGAGCATTGTAGTTGAAAGAACAGGTTTGAATCCCTCCAAGCTAAAAATCACAGTTTTGCAGTCTGCAAAGCTTTGAGACAGTGGCCAGTGACAGGGAGCCTTTCCCTCCCCAGGTTCCTCATTTACAAAATAGGAAAATGGTTAAATGAATTCCAGCAATGCCTGGCTGATGACAAGGTTAATTGTAATTAACATTGTGATTCAATACATGGAACAAATGCCGGGCCGTTTACAGCAAGGAGCGGGCAGGGTTTGTAGAGAGATCCAGGTCATTGAATCTCAGAATCTGCTGCCAAGTGGGTTTGGTGGGGGATTAGTTTTCTCACTGCTGTGACAGATACAAGCGACTTAAGGAAGGAAAGATCCATTAGCTCACACCTTCAGGATACAGGCTTTCTTGGTGGAGAAGGCGTGGTGGCAGGCTCTTGAGGTGGCTAATCAAGAAGAAAAAAAAATGATGTTCAGCTTGATTTTGTGATTTCAGACCAGGGAATGGTGCCACCCAATTTCAGAGCAGGTCTTCCTACTTCAATGAAAAGAGTCTAGAAACTCTCACGGGCATCCTCAGAGGTTTGTTGCCATGGTGATTCTAATCCCATCAAGCTGACAAGATTAATCATCACAGTAACCAAGCAGCAAAGGACTTCCTAAGGGCCGCAGAATTCTGAGAATCTCTTAACCTCTTCCAGACTCAGAGCATTTGATTTGTTTTTCTCAATCTGTAACATCGAAATCTTATGGGATTCTTTCCTATCTCCCAGTTGCAGCAAGCAACCCAGACTGCAGATGGTCTCTGGCTTACCGTGGTCTCAGTCAGTGTAAGAATGCGGGATGCACTGAGTGGAAGCTATACTTCCAATATTGAATTTGGATCTTTTCCTGGCTTAGTGGTACGTGGTGCAAATTTGGTGTGTGCTGTTGGCAGTGATACAATGCGGGCAGCTGCAGGAAGCCACAGCCCCAGGCAGCCACTCCATCACAAGAAGAAAATGGCCAGCCCTGCAGCATTCCCTGTTATTGTGAGCAAGAATGTTCAGAAGGCTAGATAAAATAAACACATTTTCTTTTTAAATATTTATCTGGGGGCTGGAGAGATGCTCAGAGGTTAAGAGTACTGGCTGTTCTTCCAGAGGTCCCAGCTTTAATTCCCAGCACCTGTGTGCATGATGGCCCAAAACTGTCTGTCCCTCCACTTCCGGGGAATTCAGTGGAATCCAATTCAGGGCCCCAGGCACACCAGTGATCTACACACATGAATGCAGGCAAGTACTCATACAAGGAAAATAAAAATTAAAAAAAACAATCTTAGCTCTCCATACCCCATATCACCACAGAGAGAGAGAGAGAGAGAGAGAGACAGAGACAGACAGACAGACAGACAGACAGACAGACAGACAGAAACAGGCAGTGGGGAGGGAGGTGAGAGTTGCAAGGCTGTGGGTGTTTGACTACTGAGCCATTTCTTCGGCTCCTGCATTTTCAGCTCACGACACAGAGTGTGATAGGTGTTCTGAGATGTAACTGGTACCAAGTTGAGCATCTTATAGTGATGGTGTGTACACGGAGAGCCACAGGTAGCCTGAATGTGAGCACCCTGCGCCCCTGAGTGTGGCTCTGTACTTCAATGTATCCCTCCTTCCTTTCACCTCTTTGGCCCCCCTCTCTCCTTCAGCCATCCCTACCTTGCACCCATATTCTCTTTGTCTCTCCTGAGGCCCAGTTCATTATGAATCTTTTTTTCTTGTGGACCTTACGTTCCTTTTCCAGCTTTCTCCGAATTCCTCTTGTCCGTTGGCCTAATTGCCATCACCTGGTGGTTTTCTAGTTCTTTAGACATCTTTACTCGGATCCTTTGTAGGACTAAATCCCTAAAGGAAGGCAGGTTCGTCTCCGCACTTCCTCATTCCAGGTGCGGCCCCAGCCTGACATAGTGACCACAGGGCCCTGAGAACCCGCCAAGCATGTGCAAGGCTGTAGGAACAGCTATTCCAACACAGATGTGTATGAACAACACAAACACATGCTTTGGCTTAGATCTATGGTTCCAAGGTCAAATGGATATTTCTTCAAAAGTAAATCCCGACCCTCCCTTTTGTACATTTCTTTGTGTTTGTGGGGGGGAGGGGTTGTAATTAATTTATTGTGTGTGTACACACATGTGCAGCATACATGTAGAGGTTAGAGGGCAATGTAAGGGAGTCTGTTCTCTCCTTCCACCAAGTGGGTGCACTATGGAACTCAGGTGATCAGCCCTAATTGTGAGCATCTATCCGGACCGGGCCATCCCACTAGCAACCCTCTACTGGCTATACCTTCCAAGAGCTAGGTCTACAGGCCTGGGCTACCACACTTGATTCATCAGCTTGCTCTTGGAATCTCCAGATGTGTCTCCTCTCCCTCTCTGGACCTTTTTCAACTAACTGTGAAAGGTGGCACTTACACACACATTTGAGGGTGCACACCTACACACACAAGTCAGTTTTTTAGGTGAGCATCTTCCTTGGCCTAATGGGTAGGGTTCACTTATTACTGCTGTGGCACATGCCCGTACCATTTGTCCTTTAGCCCCAGCCCGGAAGCTTAGGCAGGAACTCCATTGTGGGCAGAGCGTTCTCTACAAGCCCCTGTGAGCGTAACCCACCTGCCTGCCTGCCATTCTGTAACATTATACAGATGTAATCCCATGCCAGTGGCCGAGATCCAGGCCGGACTGCAGTTTATTTTGGGTTGTTCAGGAGTCTGGGAAAATGTTTGAACATGTCTTAATCACTAGGGCAAATACGTTTCTTTCTTCCCGAGTTCCAGCACGTTCTGAACGTTCTGAGAGCGTGGAAAAGGCCACATTCCCTAGTGGCCTGCCCTTTCTGAACTGCTATGCCTGCCGCTGGGCCTGTGCCTCCTGCCACATCCTCCTAGCTCTGAAGCTGCTCTGACTCAGGGTATAGAAATAGGACTCCATTTATCTCTGGGAAGCCCTAACCATGGGGCCGGGGGCCGGGAGAGGCCCCTCGATACATAATTCAATATAAACACACAATAGTAATAGCAATAGAAGCATAAAGAAGAGCTCGGCTTCCCAGGTCAAGGTTTGCTGACTTTAACAAAATTAAAAAGTTCCTCCATGTACGTACATGTGTGTGTGCATGCGTGCACTCGCTAGTGTGCATGGGGAGGGGGAGTGGCGTACACACCCACACACATGATAGAGCATGTCCCCATTTCCTGGGACTTCAGAGACTCGTCTATACTGTTAGAACCAGGGGGATCCTGGGATGGAGAGGCAGATGGGACATCATTCTGTTCCCAGTGGCAGGTATGGCAGCCACAGGTGCTGGGACCTGGCAGTCTGGAACCAGTAGGGTAAAGTTTCAGGTACAAATAGAAGCTAGCCTGAGGGCTGCACAGAGGCTGGGAAAACACTTTCTCAGCTGGCCAAGGTAGGTCATGTCTACAGTCTGAACTCTTAGGAGGCTCAAAGGTGGAGTTTGAAACCAGACAAGGTCACAGAGTAAAGACCTTACCAAAAAAGAAGAAGAGGAAGAAGAAGAAGAAGAAGAAGAAGAAGAAGAAGAAGAAGAAGAAGAAGAAGAAGAAGAAGAAGAAGAAGAAGAAAAGAAAGAAAAAGAAAAATATTCTTTTAGAAGTTTCTAGAACATTTGTTTTCTGTCCTCGACTGTTGTGACCTGTGCCAGCCCTGGTGAGCTGGCGGTCCTTATGGAGGCTGCATTTTTTTCTTACAGACTTGTTGCTAAGAAAGGCCTCCTTTTCTAGCCTCAAGAGAAATTCTATCCCTAATCCTTCTCTTTCTCCTTTTGCCTTGTCTCTCAGCTTCCTGCTTCTTCTCCTTAGTTGAGAAAAAGTGTAACCTCAAAAAGAATAATCCTCAATGCTCGGCTTAACTCCCTTTATCAGCAAATAAATATCTTGAAAGAGCCACTTACGTCAGTCCCCCGCTGCACTCCCAGGGCCTGTACAGTCCTTTGAAATCCACTCATTCTTCCTTCCCACGCTACCGAAACCTCTCCTTGTGGGCACATCTGAACAGTTATTGCAAATCTCCTCCACTGGCCTGTGACTCACCGTCCTCCCCACCCTCTCAACCACTGAGTCTGCCTAGCACCTTTCCTCTTACCACAGGGCAGAAAATGAGTTTTGTATCAGCTCATCTAGAAGGTAGAGCCCATATTCAACCAAGCCCTGGATACCATTGTGCCTAATGTGGTAAGATGGGGCGTAGGACATAGCTCTGTGCATAAAGTGCTTGCCCAGGATACGTGAAACTCTAGGTTTGACCTCAGAATCACATAAAGCTGGGTGCAGTGGTGTGTACCTGTAATCCCAAATGTCAGGAGGTTCAAGAAGGAGCTGAGATCAAAGTCATCCTCAGCTCTCCGGTAAGCTTCAGGTCAACCAGGGCTACATGAGACCCTGAACAAACAAACATGGATGTTTATTTCTCTAGAAAAACGATCCCCACAGCCTCCTCGGCTCCCAGCCACCTCTACTCAGGCTCTCTAACACCTTCGGTGAAGAGGGAGCATCCTTTGGGGGTCCTAGAGTTCAAATCCCGAGTGCCCTTCTGAGTCCACACTAAGCCAGCTTTAGGCCAGCAGCATTCCTTGGAGGCAGTGTCAAGGCTACAGAAGCCAGCCAGGCGGACAAGAGGCAGTGCCAGCTGCCACAGGTTGGGGTAGGAAGAGACTGATGCTCAGTCACCGCCAAGGGGAACATGGTCCAGTGTTGTGAGAGATTTCTAGTTTCCGAGAAAGACAAGAAATCTGTTCTGTAAGATTTCTCTGTTTAAAAATATTTTTTTAATGTTTTAAAAGAACTAGTCAGACCCAACAAAATCTGTCTACAAGCCAGATTTGGCCCTGGGGCTGCCAGCAGACAAGCTCCAAGTCCCACTATTTTGTAAATATTTAATAGTCTCCATTGCTTACCGTCTGCCCCCAGCCCTGAAAGTGGGGAGCAAAGTCTGTAACTTGGACTCTCATACAGCCAAGTTGACATGGGACAGTGACCCAAAGAGGTGGTGGTGGGGGCGTGTACTTAGCTCTCAACTGTTTTCTCTTCTTTGCCAAACACCTTTTTAAAAATCCAGCCCCTCTTCCCACCACCATCACACAGTTCTGCAGCTGCCCTCAGGATCCCATGTGTAAACCGAACCTCTCATCCCCGGCCCTTGCTGCTCAGTACCAGCACTCACAGGGTATGACGGAGTTGGCTCTGACGGTCACGTGGGCTGGGCTCCGGTTCCAGCTCCTCCCTCAGCCACAGCCTTAACCTTCTAGAGCCTCAGTTCCCCCAGCCCTAGTTAATTTATAGTAAGTTTTCATGACTCTTCAGGAAGTCTTATTTCTTGCTGAGGACGAGTTGCCCATGGTGGTTAAAAATGTTGATAGTATGTCTTAGTGCCTCTGACCAAGGAGAAAGGGACAAACAAAACAAACAAACAAAAACAAACAAACAAACAAAAAAACTTGGTGATTTTTATTTATTTATTACACGATCGTGGGGGGGGGCATACACATGCCACAGTGCTTATGAGGAACTTAGAGGATAACTTGTGAGAATCGGTTTTCTTCTTCTACCATGTGTGGTCCAGACACTCAAGTGGTCAGGCTAGGTGGCAAACTGCCTTTATCCATGGAGCCATCTTGCTGGTCCCACATGTCAGTCTGCTTTGAAGCTCAACTACAAATCCCAGCAGGCTTCAGGCCAGGAGCAACTTTACAGCACTCTTCTAGTTTCTCCTCTTCTAGTCATTACTGCCCATCTCTGTCTGAAGCCTCCCCTCTCATGTCTAGAAGATAGTGACTCATGTACCCCAGGCTGGGCTCAGATTCCTTGTGTCGCTGAGGATGGTCTTAAATGTATGAACCTCCTTGTTCTAGTTTGTCTTCTGTTGTTGTGATGCACATCATAATAAAAAAGCAACTTCAGTTTTTCTTACAGGTTAAAATTCATCATGAAAGGAAGCCAAGGCAAGAACTGAAGGCAAGAGCTTGAAGTAACAACAAAGGAGCTGTCTTACTAGCTTCTCCCTGAGTCAAGGTCAGTCATCTTCCTTCCTTCCTTCCTTCCTTCCTTTTAAGATTTATTTTTTTTATATGAATACACTGTCACTGTCTCCAGACACACCAGAAAGAGCATCAGATCCCATTACAGATGGTTGGAAGCCACCATATAGTTGCTGGGAATTGAACTCAGGACCTCTGGAAGACCAGTCAGTGCTCTTAACCACTGAGCCATCTCTCCAGCCCTCAGCCATCTCTCTTAAACCTCCAGGCAGACCTCCCTAGGGATGGTGCTGCCCACAGTGGAGCTTGATACTCCCATAAAGTCAGCAATCAAGGAAATGTCCTGCAGAGATTTCCCACAGGCCAATCTGAAAAAGACAATAACTATTCCCAGGTGTCAAGTTGATAACCATGATTAGCTACCACACTAAGGCTCACCTCCCAAATGCTAACATTACGGCCGTGACATGCTCAGTTTATGCAATTGTTGGGATTGAACCCAGGTCTTTCTCCATGCTAGTCAAGCTCTCTGCCAACTGAGACACAGCTCTTTGCCCCCGTGTGTGTGTGTGTGTGTGTGTGTGTGTGTGTGTGTGTGTGTGTGTGTGTGTGTCTGTATCCAATAAAACAGAGTCTGCTAGAGTCCAGGCCAACTTCAAACTTGCTATGTAGCCTAGTGTGGTGGTTTAAATAGAAATGGTCTCCATTGGCTCTTATATTTGAATGCTTGGTAATCAGGGAGTAGCAGTACTTGACAGGGATTAGGAGGTGTGGCCTTGTTGAAGAAAGTGTGTCACTGGGGGTGGGCTCTGGAGTTTAAAATGCTCAAACCCAAATGTCTCTCTCTTCCTGTTGCCTATGGACCCCAGTATAGAACGCTTGTCTCCAGCACCATGTCTGCCAGCATGCTGTCATGCTTCCAATTATGATGACAACAGTCCAAACCTCTGAAACTGTAAGGCAGCCCCAACCGAATGCCTCTCTTTATAAGAATTGCTGTGGTCGCTCTCGCTGAGCGCTGCCAAGATGGTGTTCAGGCGTTTCATGGAGGTTGGCAGGGTAGCCTACATTTCCTTTGGGCCCCATGCTGGAAAGCTGGTCACAACTGCAGATGTTATTGATCAGAGCAGGGCTTCAGTGGATGGACCCTGCACTCGGGTGAGGAGACAGACCATGCCTTTCAAATGCAGGCAGCTCACTGACTTTATCCTCAGGTTCCCACACAGTGCCCGCCAGAAGTACGTACAAAAAGCCTGGGAGAAGCAAACATCAATACGAAATGGGCGGCCACAAGATGGGCCAAGAAAATTGATGCCAGAGAAAGGAAAGCCAAGATGACAGATTTTGATCATTTCAAAGTCATGAAGGCAAAGAAAATGAGGGACAGAATAATCAAGACTGAAGTAAAGAAACTTCAAAGAGCTGCTATCCTGAAAGCTTCTCCTAAAAAGGCAGCTGTTGCTAAGGCTGCCATTGCTGCAGCAGCTGCTGCTGCTAAAGCTGAAGTCCCAGCCAAGAAGGCAACAGGGCCAGGCAAGAAGGCTGCAGGTCAGAAGGCAGCAGCGCCTCCTGCTAAAGGTCAGCCCAGAAAGCACCTCCAAAGGCAGCTGGCAAGAAAGCATGAGGCTACACAAGGAATAAAGGTTTTTTATTTTTTGATTGAAAATAAAAAAGAATTGCTATGATTATAGTATCTCTTCAGCAATAGAACAGTGACCAAGACACCAAAGAAGACCTTAAACTCCTAATTGTCCTGATTCTGCCCTCCAGGACTTGGGGTTACAGGTATGCACCACACCCGACTAGGTACCTCTGCAGAATGTAATCTAGGCAAGGATTTTATAGAAGCAAGAAACAGGAACCATTGTCCCCCTAAAGGACCTAATTTTATTTTATTTATTTCGAAGGTCTCAGCTGTGGAGCCCAAGAAGCAGGCAGGCCCCTACTTAAGAGGAGAAAGAAATATCCTTCTGGCTTTCCCTGAAGCTGTGCGTCTTTCTCTACCAGTACTGAAGACAAGAGACCCGGGGTGTGTACATGATGTCATTGAGGAAGCATTCAGGTTGGCACCACTGGCCATTTCAGAGACGTGTCTTTTGGGAGAATGACCTCAGCCAAGGGATCCTGGGAAGCAGCGGCTTCCAGCATCTGGAGCTCACTATTGGTAAACAGAAGACTATGGTAACAGGGATTGAAGAGCACCAACCCTGGCCAGGCGACTTTTGAGAATCAGCCACTTGTGAGGGGCCACAACATTAACATTCCAAAGGGTAATGGCTAAGGTGCCAGGGCACAAACATACTCCTCTTCACATTTCCAAACAAAATGTAAGCAAGTCCAAAGCTGAGTGGAAAGTTGAACTAAATGAAGAAGTCGTGAGGGTCAGTTCCTGCCCAAGAACCTTAAACGCATGCGTATACTCACACACATGCTTGCACTTAGTCTCAGAAAACCTCCTATGCTTTGCTGTCTCTCTGCCATTCTTCTGGTGCTATGGGGAGGGGGGACTGTATTACAGAGCCTGTTCCTGGAGAAGTGAAGCAGAAGGAGGTCATCAAGATCCATCCCATGGGAAGCACACAGAGCAAGTGCACGTATGTGTCTACACCTTGTCCCTGTTTGACCTATACATTCCAGGACCCACTTAGGTTCAAATGATCACCATGGGACTAGGGTGGAGAGCAAAGACAGCTTAGTATCTGTGCTGATGATGTTGCTTTGTGTTTGTTTTTAGTTCTGGAGGGCAAGTGTGTATTTCCTTGTGGCTGTATGAGACAGAATGTTCTAGAAGGTTTGTATAGATGATAGTGGCTATCCTGGTCTACTTCACATCAACCCTTGTGTACTCACACCTTGCATGGGTGCTCCTTGGCCTCAGTGTTCTTTCCTGCGCTCTGCCTCCCTTCCTCACTCCTGAGAGCATTGCTAGCTCTAGACAAGTGCTCTGTTGCTGGGTTACGCTCCAATCCTCATCTCTCTTTATATAAAACCTTTTACCTCCTCTCTGCTGTGTCTGCACCAGCTTCCCATTGCTGCTGGTTTATTTTGCTACTGAAAATGTCCTTTAATCCCATCCACAAGCTGGGCGGGGTCTTGCTCAGAGGGTGCTACTCCTCTGCTCTATTTTGAATCAGGCCTCCCTTTTCATTATTTTACCTCTTTGAATGCAGGACTTTGTTGCAGAAAATATTAAAAAATTGAAAAGCAGCTTATCTCTTTACCAGCCCTGAGGTCTCATTCCTCAGGCCGGTTTTTAGTTTGGAGCCGCACACTCCTCTGGCACCCGGTCTGAGCTGCCACCACGACTCAACTTCTCACAACTCCCTTCCCTTGGTTGTTTTCTACTGCCTGTTCTCCGCCTCTGTCCCAGGGTATTTCTGTGCCCCAAAATCCCGCACAAACACAACTCTACAGCTTGAAAGCTTTTCATACAGGTTTATATATTCAACTCTCAATCCACAAGCCCTCTACACAATAAGATTACATCAAATAGACAAAGATACAAACTGCCCTTCTATATGAGACATTAGACCTGTAAAATCCTTAATGCTCATAGCTTTTTAACACCAATAAGTCCCACCTGGGTCCAGCTGGTCCTTGGGAAGCTCCATGTTGCCTCGACCTCTAACCTCCATCCTCTGACCTTCTTCCTACCTCTCGATCTCTGACCTCTTGTCCTTTGACCTCTTAGAACTCCCTTTTCTCTACCCCTTCGCCCCACCCGGTCACTGGATTGCCTTTATTTTACTAATTAAAATAAGAAGGTTCAGTTGGAGTCATGTGACTAGGCAGCCCTTCTTGGGAGAGTGGAATTAACATTAAAATACAAACAGCTTCGGGACCATCTGCAGGACTTGGCTCCATCCTTACATTTCCTAGTTCCCCTTTTCTTCAAACTGTACATTTTTTATTTCTCTTTACCCTACTTACTCCTTTTCACTGTAGCTCTTCATAATAGTGGTCACGAATAACCATGCGACCTGCTTAATACTAGGTTGTCTTGAAATCTTTTCTGCCAATGACATTAATCCATAACTTTTGAATTTAGCTTCAGGTATATATTTTAGGATGAAGGCCTAAGGCAACCACATTCCTTGCCAAAACATTACAAGAATGATCTTTCACCATTTACTAATACTCTTCCACTCTGAATCTTCTTGAGGTAGGTTCACACAGACCACATCACCCTTAGCACCACTGTCTTTCCTGTTTCCACTAGTATGGCCCCTTCAGCCCTGCTAAAAGCATCCAATCACTTTTCTAGGACAAAGTCCCTAAGCATTCTATAGTTCTCCAAGTGGAAGTATGGCCAGGCCTGTCACAGCAATACCACACTTCTAGTACCAACCTCTGTCTTAGTCACTGCTCTATTGCTGTGAAGAAGCATGGCCAAGGAAACTCATTAAAGAAAGCATTGAAGTAGGGGCTGGCTTACAGTTTCACAGAATTAGTCCATTATCATCATGGTGTGGATCATGGTGGCAGGCATGCATGTGCTGGAGAAGTGGCTCAGCGGTTTCCATCCAGACTCACAGGCAGCCGTCGGGGGAGTGGGGGCTTGGCCTGGCTGGCATGGGCTTTTTTTTTTTTTTTTAAGATTTATTCATTTATTTAATGTATGTGAGTACATTGTATCTGTCTTCAGACACACCAAAAGAGAGCATCGGATCCCATTACAGATGATGGTGAGCCACCATGTGGTTGCTGGGATTTGAACTCAGGACCTCTGGAAGAGCAGACAGTGCTCTTAACCACTGAGCAATCTCTCCAGCCCTGGCATGGGCTTTTAAAACCTCAAAACCTACCCCCAAAACATACCTCCTCTAGCATTCTCAAATAATTTCTAATTGTCAAATAATTCCCAGGTAACCAAGTATTCAAATATACGAGCCTATGGGGGTCATTACCATTCACATCCAATCTTAATTTTCCAGGTTCACATATGGTTAAAATTGTATCCTATTTTTGTATTTGCTGAGTAAACAGGTGCTGTATGGATATATTGCATCTTTTCTGTTTACTCATTGGATAATGGACATTAAAAATTTTTCCATCTCGGGCGCTGGAGAGTTGGCCCAGTAGTTAAGAGCACTGTCTGTTCTTCCAGAGGTCCTGAGTTCAAGTCCCAGTAACTACATGGTGGCTCACAGCCATCTGTAATGGGATCTAATGCCCTCTTCTGGTGTGTCTGAGGACAGTGGCAGGGTACATACAAAAAATAAATAAGCATTAAAAAAAAAAAAGATTGTTTCCATCTTTTGGCAGTTTGTTAACACACACACACACACATTTTAAAGATAGCTCTGACTGATCTGAAGCCCTCTATATAGATCAGGATAGCCTTGAACTCACAGTGATTTGAACCGCTCTGCCTCTAGAAGGCTGGGATTAAAGGTGTGCATGTAGACAATGTTTCTGTGTGTCTGGGGTATACCTAGGGATAGAACTGTGGGGTTGCGTGAAAACTGTATCTAACCTTTTAGAAGAGCTGCTTTTTGGAAGAGTCTATTTCCCAAGTGATTGGTTAACTTTACATCCTCACCAACAGCATAGACGTTTGTTTCTCTCCATCTCATCCCTATAGTCTTAGAGTGAGATTTGACTGACAGCTCATCTCTTCACAGGTGCTGCTGGAGCTCACTGGCTAAGTCATGGATCTTCTCTCTGCTTTGGGCCAGATATCTGCTCTTGCAACAGCCATCTTCATACAACATAATGGAATATAACTCATTAACATTTACCTGTGAACTAATGTCCACCCTTAGGCCAATACGTCTACTCATGAATTCCCATTAGCCTCCCTGCCCTCTCTTCATCCCCACACTACCATGTGTCTGGACTCCGGTTCGGACATGATCATGGTTTCCATTGGAACCACGAGTATTCCACTCTGACTACTCCAGCAGGCTTTCCTGTCTTAGAGTCCCAGAAAACAAGGGCTGGGGCCTAAAGACTGCCCAGCAGAGTTTTTTTCTAGACAGTAGACAGATCTATCAGCCTCTTCAGCAACTGGCTGTGCTCACTCATTCAGTAGCACTGGGAACAGATGGCTTCAGCAGCCAATCAGAAAATTTGAATATTACTTTTCACTAGGAAATTGTCTACTTGTTTCCTGTTTTCAAAACTGGATGAATCCATACATCCTTTAACTGAATCATACTCTCCCCCCCCCTTTTAGCTTGGCATAGTGGCACACACTTAATCCCAGTCTTCAGGATGCAGAGGCAGATAGATCTCTGTGAGTTCGAGGCCAGCCTGTTCTACATAGTGAGGTCCAGGACAGCCAGGACCACACAGTGAGACTTGAGATCCTGTCTCAGAAATAAAATAAAATAATTAACTTTTTTCATTTTCTTTTTAAGATTTATTTTATTTTATTTATGTGCATGTCTGTGTAAGAATATTGCACATGTGGGTAGGTGTCCGTGATGGTCAGAAGAGGGCAATAGATACCCTGGAGCTGGAGTTGCAGACAGTTGTAAGCTGCCTAAGATGGGTTCTGGAAACCAAGCTCTGGTCCTCTGCAAAAGCAGCAATCACCCTTAACTACTGAGTCATTTCTCCAGCCCCTGAATAATGAAAATTCCAAGATGACTTTATACACATCTATATTAGTCAGGGTTATCTAGAGGAACAGAACTGATATTTTATACACACACACACACACACACACACACACAGGATTTATCAGAGTAGCTTACAAGCCATGATCTGGCTAGTTGAGCAATGGCTTTCTCCTAATGGAAAGGCAATTCAGTTGTGGTGAGTTGGCCTGATGCTGCTTGTATTCTAATGCTAATACTGGTTCCTCAAGATGTGGTAACCCCAGAGACAGAGAGTCTGCACATAGACCAAAGTGATGCTATGTGACCTTGCCACCAAGTTATTTCTGATTGGTGAATAATCAGATATTTAGGTGCCAACAGCTAATAACTGGTCAGAAGAGACACAAGTGGGTTTTAGGGTTCACAAGCCTGGGAGATTGGAGGAGAACCAGGAGGGAGAGAAAAAGATGAATGAAGAAGAAGCCACCATGGGAGTCATGAAAACATGGCCCTGGGGGCTGGTCAATCACTTGGGGTTATCGATAGGAAAGTAGATTCTAATACCATAGAGGGTAGATACCTGCCCAGCTCTTGTGCTGTTTAAGGCTTATTGTAAATATAAGGGTTGTGTGTGTGTTGTATTGGGAACTAAATGATTAAGGCCACGTAGAAACCCTGGATTAGGATTTAAAATTTCTACAACACCCAGCAGTTGCTCAATCTGCTATACTGAGGTCTTAGGGGTCTTCAGTATAAGTTGGAATCCTGAAGAAGTAGGTTCTAATACCAGTGAAGAGATACCGCTACAGCAGAATAGATGAACTTACCAGTGAGACTGAGAGCAAGCAGGCAAAAAGCCAACCTTTCCTTCTTCCATGTCCTTTTAAGTAGGCTGACACCAGAAGATGTGGCCCAGATTTAAGGTGAGTCTTCTGACTTCAAATGATCCAATCCAGAATAATCACTCACAGATATTGTCTTGGTTACTTCTCTATTTCTGTGATAAAACACCACGACCAAGACAATTAATAAAAGAAAGCATTTGGCCAGGTAGTGGTGGCACACACTTTTAATCTCAGTGCTTGAGAAGGAGAGGCAGGCAGATCTCTGAATTCAAGGCCAGCCTGCCTGGTCTACAGAGTAAGTTCCAAGACAGCTAAGACTATATAGAGAAACACTGTTCCAAAAGCAAAGCAAAACAAAAAAAGCAAGCAAGCGAACATTTAACTTGGGGGTCATGGTTCCAGGTGGTTAGAATCCATGCCCATTATGGTAGGGAGCATGACAGCAGGCAGAAATATCAGTGGCACAGTAGCTAAGAGCTTACATGTTGACACAGCAACAATGAAGCATGTAAACACACACACAGAGAGAGGGGGGAGGGGAGGGGAATGGAGAGGAAGAGGAGAATGTGCTAAATGGAAATGGCATGAGTTTTTGAAACCTTAAAAGCTCACCCCCATTGACACACCTCTTTATCTTTCCCAAACAGTTCTAGCAGCAACTGGGACCAAGCACTGAAACATAATTGGACTATGGAGGCCATTCTCATTCAAGCCATCACAGGTGTGCTCAGCTGCTTGAGTTCTGCACGATTCCAGATGTAATCAAGTTGAAAGCCAAGATTAGCCATCAGACCGTGCCCTCTGACACAGAAGTAGTTGGCATAATTTAAAATTATCTCCCAGTCCATTCCTAGCAACATTACATTTTTGGAGAGAATTTTAGTTAATTATCAAGTCATAAAATTCCTTCAGCCAAAACAAAACAAAACAAAACAAAAAAAAAAAAAAAAAAAAAAAAAAAAAAAAAAAAAAAAAAAAAAAAAAAAAAAACCAAGAACAAAAAACTAAGAGAGGGAGATTGTGGGATCTTTTCGAATGCTGTGAATTTCAAAGGGATCATCTGTATCAGGCAAGAAGGAAATCCAGCTCAACATCACTTAGCTGGTGTGCATGGTATGAGCAGTTTATTTTTGACATATTTAAGTCAAGTACAACTTTGGAAAAGGGTTTCTCATGACATCTGTCACATATCTCAACACTTGGAAGGCAGAAGCAGTTGGATCTCTAGAAGTTGGAGGCCAGCCTGGTCTACAGAGTGAGTTCTAGATCAACCAATCTACACAGAGAACCCTTATCTCAAAAAAATAAAAAAATAAAAACTAAATAAAACTAGCCAACCAAACAAGAATGGGTCCTATTGACTGAGAACCAATGCTCAGGATAAGGGTCTAGGGAGGAAGGGAAGCATAATAAAGTAGACTCCTTTTCAAAGTACTTGAGACCTCTTCAGTATGAGTTCTAAGGACTGAGAAACAAAGCTCAAATGTCTGGAGTGAGGCCTGGCTCTACAGATTGCCAAAACTTACCAGGTTACTAACTATATCCAATCCCAGTTTTCTGGGCAGAAACAGATAGTTTCTCCTAGTGTTATGTCTGAGTAGGACTCCCACCATCTACCAATGTCCTAAATATATACATTTTAAACCGGCAAAATATAAAACTACTGAAAACATTGTAACGCCTCCACTTGGACTTTCTGCTCATTATGTTTCACTTTAATAATCAAGATAATAAAAAGCAAATAATGTTTTTAAAAAATGAAGCTGAGTGTGATGGCTTCCTCCTAAAACCCAGCCCATAGATTGGGAGTTGTAAACTAGCTTAGGCTACATAGTGAGACTTTGTCTCTAAAGGGTAAAATTGGGTGTATAGCGGAGCATGCCTTTAATCCCAGCACTCAGGAAGCAAAAACAGGTGGATCTCTGTGAGTCTGGGGCCCTTCTGATCTACATAGCAAGTCCTAAGCCAGCTAGGACATGTGAGAAATACTGTCTAATAAAAAATAGAATAAATCAAAACAAACAAAATAAAAATAAAACGTCGTTAGCATTTTATGGACAATTTTAAAGAAACTAGGATGACAGAAAGGGTATGTAACAGATGTTTTAAAAAAAAGTGCTTGGGCCACCAAAATCACATTAATTAGTATAAAAGATGAATGTCTGCGTTAGGATAACTATACTCTTTCTATGATCCATTATCATCAATCATCATCAGCATCAGCATCAGCATCATTATCATCATATCATCTAAGGCTTTGCCAAAGCTACTTGAAGGCTTGAAGTCTTCCTGTGCACTGATTGAGGAATACAGATTAGGGCTTCCTGTGACCTTGATCAACCTTGACTGCTAAATTAGGCCCTGGAGTCCCAGAGAGCTCTGCTGTCGGGAGCTCACTTCCTGGTTTCGGGAAGCTGGCCTCCCCCTAACTCCCTTTAGTTTTGTGAGTCTCAATAAAAAACTACAACCGTGAAGGCCGGAAGGCAGGGGCTGCTGCGCACCTGCCAGTGGGGGGCGAATCCAGCCTTTGCCGTCCCTTTCCCCCTTACCCTTGGGATGGTGGGCTCCATTTCAGACGGACTGCCAAAATGCTTTGTGTTTTTCACAATGGAGGTGACTCAGGGGCAAGACGGGAAGCAGGCACAGGATGCAGCGGCGAACTATCAGCCCACTGGAGTCCAATGAGGCATCATTCACTCGTTCGGTCCATGAACACATGGTACAGCCATCCTTACAGAGTTATCAGACAACTGAAGGAATGCCTCCTGTCACCAAGCAGGTTTCCTCAGTGATCTCACGATGGGAAAAGGAAAAGGCTGAAACATGGAACCAGCCAGAGTGGGACCTTGTGTCCTGGAAGGAAATTTCACACAGTCCGGACAACCTGTCAGACCACTTTGCAGGGAGTGACTGAAGTTGGAGCACACAGACAGCTTTTTTGTACCTCTAGCTCTCTATTTAAACCATAACCTGGTGCTAGGACCCCTGAAGACAAGCTGAGCAGGTATATCGCTGGACCTCCTTGTTCCTTTTGCTATGGTGGCTACACTAACTAAATCTCCTTTTTCTGCTTTTCACCACTAATTTGTTTCCTTAAGTGGTCAGTTGAGGACACAGACACAGACACAGACACACACACACACACACACACACACACACACACACACACCCTTCCCTCTGAGGCACTGCTGTATGCCAGACCTAGGAGGGGGAAGTAGAGTCTGAGACCAATAGGTTCCACAGGGCTCTGGTTCAGGCAAACAGTTCCTGGCAGGTGGCCAGGGTCTTGGGTCCCCTAGCAGCTGCAGTGGTGATGTTGGCAGCCAACACTCTGATGTGAGCCTCTGTGAGCAATGGGAGCCTAGCCAGGCAGGCAGGTCCAAGGTCCCAGGATGAGTGCTTGAAGGGAGAGATCCTTCCCCCAAGTATAACAGGTCAACAAACCCGGCCAGTCTCAGATCATCCTAGGTGAAATAACGTGTTCACTTTAGTCCATATGGACAGGGACGATATGAACCTTGGGGAGTGGGATGGGATTTGGCGGGTAAATGTATTCTATTGGCTGAGGCTAAGATACTGGTGATGCTCTATTTGCATGGGGGAAAATTCCAGGTTCTGTGCTACATGACTGACTGTCAGAGATCACTTAGTCGTGGTTAAGTGCCCCAAAGCAGGTGTGGAGATAGTTAACTCTACTCCTACTGTCTCAAAGTCTGAGATCTTTCGGGGTTTGAGCATGCTCCACCTCACCAGTCCCATGCCCATTCCTCTGGTGGCACTGTCCACATGGCCTAAAACATACCTCAGAGCTCTGGTGCCGTCTGTAATAATGGGGAATGAAGACACCATCAATTTCCTCTAGGGACTAATGATACCCTCTTCCCAGCCGCAGTGAGACAACTAGGCAGAGGAGAAACTCCACAAACATCAGTGTGGCTTGAAGCCTGTATCTGAAAGACTCTAGAAAATACTGAGATACAAGCCCTAACAGCAGATTGGCAGATCAGCCCTCTAAACAGGAGCTATAGACATGGCTCAGAGGTTGAGAGCACTTGCTGCTCTTGCCGAGGACCTGGGTTTGGTTTCCAGCACCCACATGGTGGCTCACAACCATTTGTAACTTCCGTTCCAGGGGATCTGATTCCCTCTGCTGGCTTTCAAGGTACCAGGCATACATATGGTGCACATCAACTCATTCAGGCACACATAAATAAACGTAAATACGTATACATTTTAAAGCTAGAAAAAACTGGCCAAGTACACAAGGCTGTGTTTGACGGTGAACTCCCAAATGGTAAAAATTTGAGGACTAAAGCCCTGGAGAAAGGACTTAGCAGAGCTTTGTGTTGATACATTTACCTATCTGAAGAGGCAGATGAAGAACTTTCCAGAGTATCAACTTATGAGTTGCAACCCCTTTGTGAGTCACATGATAGAAGTCCTGCATATCAAGTATTTACATTATGATTCACAACTCTAGTAAATTTATAGTTATGAAGTAGCAAAAAAAAAAAATATGGTTGGGAGTCACCCACATGAGGAACTGTATTAAAGGGCATTCTGCTGTAACTTCCAAAAGTCCCCTGTCAGAATAGCAAGGGTAGACACAGAACCTCACCAACATAGGAGTCTGGATTCCAATCACCATAATTTATGATGCACTTAAGACTAGGCTTCTCCATCTCAGTACCACCAACACTGACAACAGTCTTATCAAAGCACAGACAGCTTTTTTGTAGATTGTCCTTTACACGGTGACTTAACAGCATTCCTGGCCTTTAGCCACCAGATGCCAGTTGCAAGTTCCCTTTGTTAAGTTAACCTGACTCAAGACATTGTCAAAGGCGTCCCTTACTAGGCAAACTGGCCTCTTTTTTTTTTTAAAGTACAGAATAGTTTATTCGGGTCATGGGAGCATTAAGAGGGTAGTAGAGGTAGAGAGAGAGAGAAAGAGAGAAGAGAGGAAGAGGAGTAGAGGCTGGCCATGAGCATGTGGAGAGAGAGGAGGGAAAGGAAGGGGAAGAGGAGGGATAGGGGTAGGAGAGCAAGAGAGGCAAGAGAGCAAGAGCACAAACTGGCCTCTTAAACTCAAAACTCTCTCCAGCCCTGTAGAACTAACTCTTAGGAGCGAGTCTTGGTATGAAAATCTAGGCTGTTCTTGACCGCTTATGGCCATCTGCCTTAGCCTCCTGAGTGAGTGCTGGGATTACAGGAATGAGCCATTAGGCCTGGCTTTCAGACATTCCAATTTTCACTTCCTCCGAAAACAATCCTGGCCACTCTGTACGATCTACCTGCACTATGGGGGCAGGTGCTGTTTGCTTTGGCAAGGACTAATCCACCAGGCAGAAGAGAGAGCCTTTGCTAATTAACCTGGGTGTCTCCAGCACAGCTTTGTTATTCCACCCTTGCCAGGGAAGTGCTACCAGGGCCTCCAGACTTAAGAGTCCTGTGGCTTGAGGGCAGTTTCCAAATTGGAAGATAATAAAACAATATTCAATTACTGTCACTATTTGCTTCCCAGAAGTAGTCCAGAATACAGGAGTGGGGACACATTCAGCTGCATTACCCAGGTATCTTTGATGCCTACTATCTGATAGGCATTACTTTAATTCTGCTAATAGAAGGTATCAGACTGGGAGGCAGAAATGGATAAAAATTATCCTTTGTAGTCAGAAAGTTCTCCCAGCTATGGTAGGCGGGGGAGACGGGTATCTGTCAAACAATAAGCCAGTAATTCAAAGGTAACCTGGAAGCCTCAGCAGGACAGAACATGATTGGTTAATAAGAGGCAGATGTAATTGGGACATTAGGAGAAGGCTGGAAGAGGGAGGGAAGGGAAGAAAAGGAGAGCCAGGCATGGCTAGGGGAATCTGATTAAGACTTTGAAGTTGGGGAAGAGGACCTTCTACTGAGCAGCTGGATTGAGCAAAAGCCTCCAGGTGTGTGACTGGGAAATTTTCACGAAATAGTTGCTGTGAAGAACCTACTCTGTCACAAGCTCTGTATGTGAGACTAGAGACAAATAAAGCTCAATTCTGGTCAGGCAAGGTAGTACATTACCTGTAATTCCAGAACTGGGAAGGCACAGGCAGGAGAATCACAGCAAGTTGGAGGCCAGCCTGGTCTCTATAGTAAATTTCAGCCAGATGGATCTACATAGGGAGACCCTGTGTCAAAAACTCAAAACCAGGCCCGGAGAGATGGCTCAACAGTTAAGAACACTGGCTGCTCTTCCAGAGGACCCCAGTTCAGTCCCTAGCATCCATGCATGGCAGCTCACACTGTCTAGAAGTCCAGTTTCATACATCCTCTGACACCCTCCCACAGACAAACATGCAGGCAAAGCACCAATGCACATTAAAAAAAAATCACTAAAACAAAGCAAAATACCCTTCAAAACCAGAAAGCATTTGGACTGAGCTACAGTCCAGATGGAAACATCTCTTTGTTCTGTGCCCTCCTGTTTCCTAAAGAAACACTTTAAGGTGAACCCTGGTCCTAACCAGAAGGCTTGCAAGGTTCAACCTGAAGAAGGAGGAGTTAAAGCGTGGTTCTTTTGATGCAGGAACAGGCAGAAGCAGCAGAACCTTGCCCGGCTAGCTAGCAGCTGCTCACTGAACCAAAACACTACTGGGGCGGAGGAGGGTGGAAACGGGACTGGAATCACCCCACCTTGCTCAGCTGCCTGTGCAGCCTTACTGCCCAGGACTGCCCAGGCCTGCAACAAGAATGGAGAACCAGCCATGTGTGGCGGTCCTGCCGGGACAACAGCACCCCCAGGGCTCTTCAGAGGTCTAGGCTAAGCACGGAGGAAGAACACACTGTCTGCACTGACATCTGGTTATTAAAGCAGAGATGGCATGTGACAAGATTCCTGGATCCATAGGGAAGGCATCGTATAGACCCTGCAGGGCCACATCTCACCTCTAGTCTGCAGGCACTCGGCTTCCTTTTCCGAGAGGGCTTGTGTGCCCCAGGTTGACCTTCAACCCCTTGAAGCTGAAGCTGATGACCTAATCCCTCTGTCCCTACCACACCCATTTGGGGTTTTTATTTTATGGTTGTTTTATTTCTTGTCTGAGATTTGGAGCCTCCCCCTCCCTGTCCGGCTGTTGTGAGATGTTTGTTTATTTGTTTGGTTTGTTTTTTCTTTTTTCCATCTTCTTCTTTGAAACAGTTTCATGTATCATCTTGTCCTGAAATTAGCTGCTTTTATGCATTAATGCTTTTCAGCTCGCTTGTTAGGGACATGTTGAGTTTTCATTTCTAACAGTTTCAGATTAATAATAAAAGTATTCATAGAAACAAAAAAAAAAAAAAAAATCAGGCTGGAGAGATGGCTCAGCGGTTAAGAGCACTGACTGCTCTTCCAAAGGTCCTGAGCTCAATTCCAAGCAACCACATGGTGGTTCACAACCATCTGTAATGAGATCTGATGCCCTCTTCTGGTGTGCCTGAAGACAGCGACAGTGTACTTATATATAATAAATAAATCTTAAAAAAAAAAAAAAAAAAAAAAACAAAGCCAAGCCAATCAAACCTCCAGACAAGGAACTTAAAATAGCCAAAAAAAAAAAAAAAAAAAAAAAAACAGTAACAAAGCAAACGCACACACCCCTTCCCAGTCCGTCCCCTTAGCCTCTTAGAGTCTGTCTAGCAGGGTAGGCTGAAAACAGATAATTGCTTCCACTGGGGAATATCTACAGGGAGCTGTCAGGTGTAGCTGGAGCACAAAGCATTTTGGAAACAGCTGTGTATGTGTGAGGCTGCAGGAAAATCCTATGGCTCCCGTGTTTCTATGCTCCTCTGTGACTTGATTAATGTGTCAGTCAGGTTACATGAGAACCACATTGCACCCTTAAGCTCAAGAGGTGGCCTAGATAAAAGGAGCATCTGAAAAGCTCTTCACCAGGGAAGTGTCATGTTACACGGGCAATCACACTGTCTCTTCAGAGTGCACAGGTAGCCCAGTGGTGAGGAGTCCCTGCTGCTCTTGTAGAAGACCTGGATTTCCTTCCACACTGAGGCTTACAAGTGTCTGTAACTGCAGATCCAGGAGACCCAACGCCTTCTTTAAGTATCTGCAGGCACTCATGTGCCTATATGCACAAAAACACACAAAATTAAGAAATCTTATAAAACAAAGCAAAAGCCCCTAGTGTCCTCACAAAATTAGAGGGCAAGGGTGACTGAACATACAGTGTAAGGTGAGGAGAAGGGACACTGAGCCCTGAGGTCAAACCTGAGGTTATGGGGGTTCCTTGTTAGTATCACGCTGTTCTTAGAACCTCACTGCTGACAGAGTGCAGACACCTGGCCTGACAGATGGCCAGGGCTCAGGCTGACACACTGCTCAAGGGGACTATGACTTACTGGAATATTTTGGGCTATTTTTCTCTAATTTCTTCTCTTGCCAACTACTGCTCTGTTTCTTATTTTCTTAAAATGAACTTGCTTTTACGTAAAAAGCAAAATCACTGTAGGCATTCTCCTTCACCTGCAAAAACAAGAACAAAAACCAAAACCAAACAAACAAATAAACTACCCAAACAAACAAAAAAACCAACCAAGCAAAATGCCATTGTGTATAGCTGGAAAGAACTTTTGGTGATAGTTGGGATGGTCATTATGATGTAGGTGCCAGTGTCCATATGTCATTTAACAGAAGTTAAATACTTCCCCACGGGAGCTAGTAGATCTCAGAATAAACCTGGTCACTAACATGGGCGTATAACATTGAGGTTGGCTCACTATTTCCCCTTTATCTAAAAGAAATATCTTGGGTTAGAGAGATGGCTCAGTGGTTAAGAGCACTGACTTCTTCCAGAGGTCCTGAGTTCAATTCCCAGCACTACATGGTGGCTCACAACTATCTGCAGTGGGATCTTGGCACCCTCTTTTGGTGTGTCTGAACACAGATACAGAGTACTACTCATATACATTAGATAAATAAATCTTAAAAAAAAACAACTCAATTCAGCTTTGTGAAGCCTCTGGTCATCTCTGATCAGCCCACAGGACTCAAATGGTGAAACAGCACAAAGATCAAGGCAACTTATATTTTAAAAAAGCATTTAATTAGGGACTTGTGTACAGTTTTAGGATTGGGCCTGGTATGGGCTTTTGAAACCTCAAAGCTCATCCTCAATAATACACTTCCTCCTACAAGGCCAAACCTCCCAATCCTTCCCAAGCAGTTCCACCAAATAAGGACCAAGCATTCAAATATATAAGCCTATGGAGGCCATTCTCATTCAACTCCCCATGTCTTCCCATCCCGTAGTACTTCTCAGGTGTGTCTAATGAGAGTTTGTGGTAGTTTGAATATGCTTAGCCCAGAGAGCAGCAGTATTAGGAGGTGTGGCCTTGTTGGAGAAAGTGTATAACTGTGGGTGTGAGCTTTAAGACCTTTGTCCTAGTGTCCTGGAAGCCAGTCTTCTCATAGCAGCCTTCAGAACAAGATGTAGAACTCTCAACTCCATGAAGCAGAAAGGGAAGCAGTCACATGCAAAAATGGTGGCTTCATTTTATAATTTTAGGCTCTCACAAAAGCTAACTTTCTCTACAAGACCACTTTGATCTCTTCTGTGGTCAAGAGCAATGACCCCATGGCCTAAGCTACCTTGTAGTAGGCTCCCTTCCTAGGTTCTACTCCCTTTCAACATGAACATGCCTAATAATGCTTCCAGCACCCTGATCTCCAGAGGACAAACCATACCCCACGACCATAACAGATGCTATTCCTCTGCGCGGAGCTTCTTGTGGGGGGGACACAGAGGCACATTCTTTGCTTTGCTTTTTGTTGGTTTCAGTTGAGATGGAAGGCCCTGCAGGAATGCACTCCTAATCTCTTTTCCTTTGCTTTATGACTCACAAAAGTGTTCATCCTTGTTGAGTCAGTGACATAGTCCTCCCTGGTCCTTAGTCAATGCCACTGGCTGTAGGGTCTCTTTTTTTTCAGGGTGATTATGGCAATGTGTAGGAGAGGCCTTGGAAGTTCTACAACACAGAGAGAACACTTCTGAGACTGTGTCATCCTCAAATACATCCTGTGAAGCCAGTGCACTGGGCCTAAGGCCCAGGCAAAGTGAGTCCTCTTCTTATCTACCTCGGAGTTGTCTCCTTCCTGGAAGGAAAAGAAACACACCAACCCCTGCTCTGGGATTGATTAGTTGTCCCAGCTCACCAGCGTGTCCAACTCCTTCCTTAATGCTGGCTATGGCCAACAGTATTAAGATATGTTTAAGTGCAGTTCAGTGGTTAAAAGTATGTACTGCATTTGCAGAGAACCCAAGTTTATTCCATCTCTAGAGGATCCAAGGCCCTTTGACTTTTTTTTTTTTTTTTTTTTTTTTTTTTTGGTTTCTATAAGTCCACACCACCCCTAACACACACACACACACACACACACACACACACACACAAAGATAAATCATTTTTAAAGATATCTTTAAATGGCTCTTATCACTCACTTCCTATTCTGCCGGAGTTTTTAGGGCACACACTTATCTGGCTGGCTCTCAGGAGCTACATCTTGTAGGACATGAGCAATCACACCTAAGCATGGGGCAAGATGCTGAAGCCGAGCTGGCCCCACAGAACCTTTCTATAGCCAGTGTAAGCCTGTCAAGATCAGACACTCCTTAAACCTTCCCTCGCTTTCCACGTTTCCTCCCTCCCCTCTCCTGTCTTCTCTTTTTCTTTGCCCATCTCTAGAACTTTGCCTTCTCCCCCATCCCGCCCCTATAATGAACACTCCAGTCCGTAGTCCACCTCGGGATTTGAGCCTAGCCCGAACTGTCGGCAGACAGAGGCCAGAGAAGAGTAAAACTCAGTTAGCCCAGTAATTTATTTGGATGAGGAGACAAGCAGTAGATCACTGGCCTCTAGTTACAGGCTGTGGCTCTTTAGCGCTTCAGAACCAGGAAGTGGGGGCGATGTCTTGCTTAATAGGGGCTGTGGAAGGGGAGAATGGGCCATGAAGAGCATCTTTGTATGCCTCTTCACTCGTCCATCCAAAGCAACTGGCCCATGTGCTTAGCGGCCCGGAAGCTGCTCTCACTGTGCTCATAAACGATGTCTTTGTTATTGGACCAAATGGGTGGTATTCATTGCTCTCTGGGCACAAGTGTTCTGTGGTTCTCCAAGTTGTTGACTCTTTCTTTGTAATTTCAATGCCTCTCTTTCCTCTCCTACCTACTGTAGTTTTGCAGTTTCTTTCCAGGCTGTCTGTGGACTTTTTCCCCCTCCTCCTCTGCTTCAAAGCCTGGGGGTTTTACTCTCCTCTCCGGGCGTCTTGTTTGTTTTTGTTTTTGTTTTTATTTTTCTACTCCTTCCATTGACAATCTCATTCTCCACATGGCCTCGGCCGGTCACCTGCGCTGCACTGACAGGTTCCAACATTATATATCTATACTCGGCACCCTAGACCGCTTAATAGACTGCGCCGATAGTCTTGCCAGGGGAAGACTCTCTTTTCCTGAAGGGCGTGGCTTCAACAGGTAGCTCCACCCACCGTTCGAACTGAGACTAGCATCATCCTCACCATCCACCTCTCCCTCACTCTACCCTGAACTCAATACCCACACATAAAAAAATCAGTGCCAGCGCTTCCATAGTTAAATTCCCGGTATCCAGCCTCTAAGCCTCTCTTTCTGCTGCCCTTCCTGTAAGTCCTGAGATTCCTCAGACTCCCAACAAGGCTTCTGGCCTTCAGTTTTCCAACTCACCAGTTTAGTTACCTCACAGCTCTAACAGTTCCTTTGCTTCCTCCTTTTAGTTTTTTTTTTTTTTTTAAGATGTATTTTTATTGTTTTAGCTACTAGGGCAGAGGTTGGTATGTGCGTGTGGGCGCGGGTGCCTGAAGAAAGACCAGAGACATCCATCCCAGGATGTCTCTGAAATTCCAAGACAAAGGTGCTGAGAACTGAACCCAGGTCCTCTGCAAGAGCTGTGCATTCTCATAACCACTGAGCTGTCTCTCCAGCTCACTAGCACTCCTTTTGAAAGCAAATGTAGTTGTAGTGATTTAAAAGTACAGAAAGACTCAGAGCACAACAAAATGGAGGAAGGCTTACTTGCTGTAAGATGAATAGACGTTAGCTACTCTTTTTTGTTTGTTTGTTTGTTTCAAGACAGGATTTCACCGTTTACCTTTGGTAGTCCTGGGACTCATTTTTGTAGACCAGGCTGGCCTCGAACTCACAGAAATCCACTTGCCTCTGCCTGAATGCTGGGATCAAAGGTGAGCACCGCCACACCCGGCTCTGTTAGCCACTGTTAAGCATTTTATTATGCAGAATCTCAAACATATGCTAAAGAAAATAAAATATTAGGAGCTGGAGGTATGGTTCAGTGGTAGATTATTTACCTAGCAGGTACAAGGTCCTAGGTTCAAGCTCTGTCATCGCAAAAAAATAAAGAGAGCAAAATAGTGGATCTTACAGATTTTAGCAGTATTCTTCTCTCCCAGCCCCCAAAGCACTGATGGTATGGGCCAGCGCTACCCTGTCCCTGTGCAAATCTACTCCCCCTCACGTGATGTTTTGAAATAAATGTAGTATGCCTGATCATTTAATTCATATATATCCCAATGTGGACTTCTAAAAGAGAAAGATTTGTCTAGAAGAGTGAGCAATAATTCCCTAATATCATTAAAAAACCAAATGTTCATATTCCCAGTTGGTTGCATAGAGACAATATTCCTTTTGCATAGCAATATTTCAAAGAAGAATGTTAAAATGCCAAGCCAGGCGGTGGTGGCACACGCTTTTAATCCCAGCACTCTGGAGACAGAGGCAGATGGATCTCAGTGAGTTTGAGGTCAGCCTGGTCTACAGAGAGAGTACCAGGACAGCCAGGGCTATGCAGAAACAAAACAAAACAAGACAAAAACCAAACCAAACAAAAAGCCTTTGAAATGTAAGACAGTCTATGTGACTCCTGTAGAGACACATAATTCGGCTCTGGAGACAGCCCCATCCACTGTTGGGTTTCCTGAGCACTTAGTTCCCTTCTTCCTACTAATCCCTATGCTGAAATCTGTGTTCAAGCCTTTTCTTAATAAACCCCTGCTGTGCTTAACACCAGCTCACCCTGGTACTCTTTTCTGTGGGGAAGCTGGGAGCCCGAGCTTCTTGGGGAGAACTGTCAAGAAAGAAGTCTCAAGGCAGCTAGCTGCAGCTTCCCAATGTGCCTTGAGATCAGGGGAGGTCATAGGATGGGGCTGTAACACAGCAGAGTCAATGTCCTCATCCAAAACAGAGAGGTCATGCTGGAGAGGTGGCTCAGCACTTAAGAGCATTTGCTGTTTTGCCAGGATCCAGGGGAAATCAAGGACCCTGTTTCACGTTGACCTCCCCCCAACCCCCAGCCTTTAGACAAAGAGCACCCACTATGTGTTGGCCTTGCTCTGCACCACACCCAGATAGGCAATATTGTGGTGCTTTGTTCTGGCTAATCTGATCACAGTCCCTATCCGCTCAGGCAGCAAAGCAAGAGATTGACAGTGGGACAACTCTGCTTTCTCTATTCTAATTACCGTGCTTTCTAGCCTTTCTTATTGTGCTGTTACAGAGTCTGGTAAAAATACTGGGCACTGAGAGACTTATATGTCATGTTCCATCACCTAATGAGAATGCCTGTGGCATTTCATAGATGAATAGCACATTTGCTGCTGGGTCTTAATCAATACCTTTCTTCCAATTAATCAGCCGTGGGGGAGAAAAAAAACCCCTCCTGTTCCTACCCTCCCGTCTGGACACCCATGCGCACCATGCTGTAGAGAAAAATAAATTACAGGCTCCTTTATGTTCCATGTCTTTGTCTAGCTTCTTTTTTATGTCTGGAAAACCATCTTCAACTTTCAGACACCTGACAGCTTAAAGAGGGTGATGCGCAATTTCGGTTCCTTTTCTGTTGCAGGGTAGAAGAAGGAGGGTTCCTGCTTTTATCCCCTTCTGGGAGAAATACTGTCATCCCTTAATAGCTCCCTCTCCCTGGGGAGAGGAAGCCACTCCTCTCGGTGGGTGGTCTTAGAGATGAGGCTCCCGGTGCTGTTCTTCTTCCATTTTCTGAGTTCAAAATGGAGCTCCCCTGTGTTTCCATCCATTGCCAGGACCTCCTTCTGAGGAGGAGAGTAGTGTGAACCCACGTTCCCTTTGTCCTGGCTCCTCCATTGTGACCGGATGCTGTGAGTCCTGCTCAGCTCAGTACACGGGGAGGAGGGCTGTCTCATTTAGGGCTCAGTTTTTAAAGTCATGTTAAAATCTGGCCTTCACTAAAGTTCTCTTCCAAAGTGGGGTGCAGCTTCCCATAGGGCCAGATACCCTTGGTGTGCAGTTTCCCAGGCTGCCAGATACCCTTACTCGGTTACATTTCCTATTAGTGTGAACCCTAGAACGAGTCAGGGCTCCTTGCATCATGAACTGGCACTGAGTGTGGCCTCTCATTAGACAAGGACTGGCCATGTGAACTGACAGCTGACACCAGCCTGTCCTTTCTTTAGTAAGAATGACCCGCTATTTACTATGCACCTCCCATGAGCCAGGTAAGGCTCTCTCTCATTGGCTCCTTCTAGGCCCTCGATGAAGCGCTGCCATCCTTTCCAGAAGGAAACTCCATATATCGATACTGTGATGCCAGGAGAGAAGCTCCCACTGCTTATGGTCTGAGCTGGGTCTCTGGCTCACTCTCCGGCAGCACAGAACCCAAGTTAGCCACGCGAGTGTCTGATCTTGCTGAAACATGCACACGCCCCGATATCGGTTCTGTATTCATTCAGGTACTTGGTTTTAAAAGACAGAGTGTCACCTATTCCAGACGGGGTTTCTCACTGTGTATCTCTGGATACTGTAGACCAGGCTAACTTTGAACTCACAAAGATCCTCCTGACCCTACTTCCCAACCGGTGGATTTTAAAGCACAAATCATTACATCCAGGCCCCAAATAAGTCCTTCTTTTTTTTTTCTTTTTAAATATGTATTTATTTTTATTTTATGTGTCTGAGTGTTTTTCCAACATGTATATATGTGTACTGTATGCATGTCTAGTGCCCATAGAGGCTAGAAGAGGGCTCTGGATCCACTAAAACTGGAGTTATAGATGGTTTAAGCCACTATGTGGGTTCTGGGAACTGAACCCAGGTCCTTTTTTATTTTTTTAAGATTTATTTATTTATTACATATAAGTACACTGTAGCTGTCTTCAGACACATCCAAGGAGAGCATCAGATCTCATTACAGATGGTTGTGAGCCACCATGTGGTTGCTGGGATTTGAACTCAGGACCTCTGGAAGAGCAGTCAGTGCTCTTAACCACTGAGCCATCTCTCCAGCCCCGCAGGGTCCTTTTTAAAAGCAGCTAATGCTTTCAACTACTGAGTTTTCTACCTGCACTGCCCCTCCCAATAATTTTTTTTCCCAAACATTCTGGCATAAGAGCTTGCCTCTAGGCCTTACAACCTGAATCAACTGTAATTCAACTTTCTATAAGCAGTCTATTTGCTTTGGTCAACTTGTTGGATGACAGGTCCTTGGCATCCAGGATGCAGGGGGAACACTGAGAACTGTTGGACCACACCACTGGATGACATTTGGTCCCATTCCACCACACAGAAAATGCCATCTTCTTCTCTTGCCTCAGCTGCATGTTTTGACCTCTGACCTAAATATGTTGTTAACATACTAGAGAAGAAATGTGAGAAACCAGGACTAGGATTCTCTCTTGCAAGGTTTCTCTTCCCTTTTCTATTTCAACACTTTTACTCTTGGCAACCATGCGTAAAATGTCCCAGCTCCCCTTTCTCTGTATTTCTCTTTTTCTGTACAGTTAAACAACAAGGTTGTCACCTTTTACAAACCTTTATGAAATCTCCTGTCACATACTCAGAAAAAAAGACCCTTCAAAAATGTTAAGCCGATAGTTGAATCTTACACAGCCCTGTAATTCCAGCTGCCAGAGAGGCACAGACAGGCAAATTGCAAGTTCAAAGCCCACCTGGGCTACAGAGCAAGTTTAAGATCACCTTTGGCAACACATTGAGCTTCCATGCCAGAATAACAAGTAGGGGGTAGAGGCCTAGTCATGGGTAGGGACCACTTTTCCAGTATTCACAGAGCTTTAAGTTTGATTCCCAGCACAGCTAACAGTTAGAGCAAAAACACCAAGCAAAATAAAAATGTAGAAGAGAGCTATGGATCTAGCTCAATGGTAGAGCACTTGCCTGGCATACAGGAAGGTCATGGATTCAACCCCAGTACTACAAAACTAAATAAATGTATGTATGCAACAATAACATTTCTATACCTACACCTGATAGCCCAGGGTCTATGACTTGGCACCTGCCATGCGGTTCAAGCACAGCCGGGACATGAAGGGTTTCCCACTTTTTGTATATTTATGTATGTCCAAGCAGTCAGTGGTGTACATGTAAAGGTCAGAGGTCACCTTGTAGGGGTTGCTTCTCTCCTTTCATCATATAGGGTCTGGGAACCAAACTCCAGTCCTCAGGCTCTATGGCAGGTGCCTTCCCCTGTGGAGCCCTCTCAACAGCACCCGTTTTGTCACTGTTCTGAGACCAGGTCTCCCTATATCTACTACCACTTTTGTTTAGCAGCCTCTAAAGCTGGTAAGTGGATCAGTGCTTCTGATGGAGAAGCTGGAGAAAGGATGTTGTGGGTGAAAAGAGACCTCGACGTGCCACTTAAAAATGACTCAGCCAATTTTGCTGATTGTCTTACAGGACATTCTAAAGGACGTTCACATTTCAGAATTTCATCTACCTTCAAAATGATGATTGGTCTAGATCAGGAAAACGTAGCTGGTAGTCACCTGACCCATGTGACAATGGGTCACTATTGTAGGCTGCTAGATGAGGGAATGGCTCAGTCTGCTTGTATTGGTTGGTTAGAACCGTACCGCAGTTCACAGAGGAAGGAGGGGGCTTCTCTTTATTCCCAGCCTTTCCCTCCACACCCTTCCATTCCCACAGCGTCTTGCTCCTGTGGCTGGAAGTAGAAGCATTCCTGTGGCTTCCCTTTTCTGTCCTCAGATCTTAGCAAGATCCTTCTGTGCTCTGCTTCCTGTTTCCTACAACTTGGACAGGAAATGTCCATTTTTATCATACCAAGCCCACTAACTGTGCTTTCAGCAAAGTCTAATAGAGAAGGGAAGCTCAAGCATGCTAATTATTTTATGTGTTTCCCCTTATGGATATTTTGATTTTCCCTTAAAGAATAGCTGGGAAATGGCTCATCAAGTCAAGGTTCTTACTGCCAAGCCTGATGATCCGAGTTCAAGTCCTGGGACCCATAAGGTAGAAGGACACACACACACACACACACACACACGCACACACATGTAACACATGTGTACACATATGCACATGCGTGCATGCACACACATACTGGAATACTTGCATGCACATGCAAAGGTGAAGGAACTGGACAGGTGGCTCTGTGGTAAAGAGCCTGGCTGCTCTTCCAGAGAACCCGAGTTTAGGTTCTAGCACACGTTAGGTGGCTCACAACAGCCTGGAACTCCAGCTTCAGAAGGTCCAACACCTCTGCCTCTTCAGGCCTCTGCACTCATGTGCACATACCCATATATATAGACACACACATACATATAATCATTTTTAAAATAAAAATAAATTATTTTCCAAAAACAGGTGAATTATCTGGACTATCCTAATTCAGAAAATTTCCATGATTAACAGCTTCTAGACAGAAATATTTTGTGATAAAAAGTCCTTAGGCTACTAGGTTGCAACCCATAGAAACTTGGACCTTAAAGTCAAGATGAACCTCTTAGAAAACTTAGAAAAAGCTTCTGGATTATTTCATGAAGGAACACCAGACCATCTGCCCTTTTTTTTTTTTTTTTTAATCAAAAATTTGTCTTTAAGTTTATTCCATGATTAAATTATTGTTATTATTTCAGATTTTCTTTTATTTTTGAGGTTAATATATCTACATAACTTCTCCCTTTCCTTTCCTCCCTCCATATACCGCTCCACAGTCTTTCAAATTTATGGCCTCTTTTTTCATTAAAATTGTTGTTATATGCTTATATGCATATGCATAATGTGTATGTATATATGTATGTTTATGTGAAGATGGATAACATATGTGAAGTAGAAACTCCTGGTCTGTTTGGAAAGTCAGTTATGTGAAATCATGTTTTGCTGGGCACACAGTTGAAAGGACGTCCTGCTAAAGCAGACACGGGAAAGACTGTTTCCTGAAGCAGACAGGTGAACAGATGTTCTGCTAAAGCAGACACGTGGAAGGGCCCGTGATGAAGGAGTAGAAATATGACCCCACAGACAGTGGGAGGCAGCTCTGATCACTGGTTTGGTTTGTTCCACCTCCGTATTCTTCCTAACAACATGCATGTATTGGTTTGCCTTACATGGATAGCATTGTTGAGCTCGACCTGTAGTTAACACCGCCATTGAGAGAAACTCGCCCAAGAACTGCTCTCAAGGTTTCTGCTGCAGCTTACCGCTTCTGTGGCCTCGCCTCAGGCTGGTTGGTGAGCATGTTGGTTTCTTCAGGATTAAACTACAGCTGCTGGTTTGTGCCTGGTGTCTGCCTTGAGAACTCCTTTGCAGTTACTGAGTCATATTTGGTGTTTGCTACGTTCCTAAACTGCTGAGAAAGATCTAGCTCGCCTCCATAGTACTATTGCTAAACAGGTCCATTTCCCCATATCCTGATCACTTTTCTCTTCCACTATCTCTGCTGGTTGGTAGGCTAGAGAAGAGGTTGAACTCTTATTAAAAGTAGGTTGCCAAAAATTTATGCCTACACATATACACACACACATATGCATATATATGTGTGTGTGTGTGTGTGTGTGTGTGTGTGTGTGTGTGTGTCCTGCTCAATTTGTATAATGCTACTCAAATGTGTATTTTCAGGACTAATTTTGGTTTTAGATAACAAACTGGTTGTGTTCTTCTTTTGGGAATACTGTTTCTCACACTCAGAATTCCTTCGTTGCCTGTAGATCTTTGTATAGGATTAAGGCCTCATGGGCTTTTCCCAACCCTTTTGGCATATTTATTGGTGTCATCTGTTGCAGGGTATCTACCAGGGAAGACTACCCAGACATGGCTTTAAGTCAATAGAAAGTCAGCAGTGACTATACTGGATGTTCATAATTCCCATTGTAGCCCCAGGCCTTTCTCGGGGTGAGTTCTTTAGCAGAAAAACCATCCTGTGGGTTGACGTACTTCAGTTAACAAGAGCAGTTAGCCAGAAGCAGAGCTATAGAAGCCAAAAAAGCAAGGTTAGTACATTAGAGACTTTTCCAGAACAATGAGCTTGGATGGATTAGGTCTTGTTTTAGTCTGTCTGGTGGGGCTGTATATGTGTGGAGTTTCATGGCCCGAATGGTATTTCCATCATGGAATCAATTGTGCTAAGGTCTGGGGTCTATTACAGTTCAGGTTTAGCTCATGTTTAGTCAGGTTGTCGAGATTGTAGGAGGCGAATGTCTCATAGCTAACATCCTGATCTTCTGGCTTTTAGAATCTTTCTGGCCCTCTTGTTCAATTTTTCCTGAGCCTTAGGCGTGGGAGTTGTATTGCAGATAGGTCCACTGGGACTGAGCTCTATAACTGCACTTTTATTGATTATGGTTTCTGTAGCCAGTCCCTCTGTTGCAGAGAGAAATTTCCTGATGAAAGGGGAGAACCACACTTCTCTGTGGGCATGAAGTGTGTGTATGTGTGTGTGTGTGTGTGAAGTCCTCTTAGATCCCATGTTAGTCTCCCACTGGCTCTGTAGCTGAGGATGACTTTAAACTCTAGTGCTCCCATGACTTCCTCCCAAGTGCTCCTATTAGCTACCACCTTATTTCCTGAGGTGCTATGGATGGAAGCCAGAGCTTTGTGAATTCGAGTTAGGCAATCTCGCTCCTAAGTTACACGGGTTCCTTAGCCCGTGCATTCCATTTTTGCTTTAATCTATATGTGGCCTGGGAAAACCTTCTGATTGACTGAGGAGCTGGCAAGAGAGAGAGAGAGAGGGGGGCATGTTACAGGAACCACCCAGGACAGCCACAGAAGCTGCCAGCACCGTCATTAATTAGGACATGAAGTTTCTATTTCACCCTCTGTAAACATTGCTCCTTCCTTCTGTCAGGTCCTGAAGAAACTCAGGACAAATGGCTAACTGTGGTTCCTATTAGCATACCTAAGTGTCCACTGTCCTCCAGGCTCACTCAGTAGCTTTTCTCAGTTCTTCTCACCCCACTCCCTCCCCTAAATTCTCCTCTACTCATTCCTTTATAACCTTGACATTCCACTCACCCACCCTCCCTCCTGGTCTTCCCACTCTCTTGGTTCCCTCTTCCCTCCAATCCCCATGGCCTGGTCCACCCTACCAGCCATGTTTGGTCTATTACTCTGTCTCCCTGCTCTGGACTCCTGCAAATGCCTCTGGCTGTTCTCTCCCTTGTATCTACAGTAACTTTCCCCTCAACCATACCTCGAAGCGGTCATGTCCTCATTTTGTACATCTGGTTCCCAAACCCCGACTCTATACAACTTCCTGTACACTCAGAATGAAATACGTCTTTACAGTATTTTCAGCTCTGTGGGGGCTGCCATGAAAATTGGAGGTGTTGTTGTCTTTCTTCTTCTCATCTCTTTTCTATTTGAGCTAAGTCCCTCTCATCCAGACTCGCTATTCATTTCGTTTCTGCTCTGTACCTGACAGAACTTCTTGTTCTGATTCATTGCTGCAAAGGTGTTATTTTTCCCATTCTATTGGAAACACAATTATCCCATTCTAGCCACTTGGAGGGATGAACATTTCCGTTGAATGGATCCTTGGCTTGTTAGGTTATAAGGATGAGTGTAAATGGGATGCATCCTGCTTTGCTCTTTTGGTAATTTGTGAAATTGATGTGAACCCTGTGGCCTGTGTGTGTTTTTTTTACACCTCCCACTACGATTATGAGTCACATAGAACCTAGAAGGAACAATAGGCTGGTGACCCGAGAAGAGAGCCTTTGCTTAATGACACCACCATTAGCCAGACCCTCTGTGGCCTCCTACTTTCTGAGTTAACAAAGATCCTTTTTTACTGATTGAAAGAGGAATCATCTGTCCTGGTGCTTAGAGATGTTTATATGCTTGCTTCCTGGGCTCAGTGTTAACCCGTTAACAGAACATTATATATTTCTTTTCTTTGTGTCCAAAAGAAAACTATGAATAGTTAGATTTATTTCTCTGTGTGTACTTACAGTCATTTGTCTTGCATTTTGTCTAATTTTTTTTTTTTTTTTGCTTCGCATTGTATATCTTTTGTTGTTTGTCTGCTCTTTTTTTTTTCCTCTCTCCCTTGAGACAGTGTCATTCAGGCAGCTCAGGCAGGCCTTGAAATTTCTCTGTAGCTGAAGAAAACCTTGAATTTCTGATCTTCCTGCCTCCACCTGTGACTGTATTGCGCCTACCACGCCCAGTGGATTTGGTGCTAGAGAAGGTCTCTAGAGCTTCCTGCTGTGTTCTGCTCTGGGAGCCCGACTCCAGCCTCTCTTCTCATTTTAAAGAGACAATAGTATTGTCAGGTGATGCTTGCCTACACTGATACTAACCCTGGGCAAGTTTAAAACAGGAGGTTTTCTCATTTGAGGCCAGACAGGGCTTCAAAGTGCTACCCCGTCTCAAAACAAAACACAACAAAACAATAATAAAAGAGCAACACTGTCTCACAATTGATGTTCCTTATGATTTTTAAAAACCTCATGGTTTTTCTCACACACTCAGAGTCTTTATCTTGTGATGAAGGGTTATCTTTAGCAAACAGCAAACCTATTGTTTTGGGTCATATTAGTAATGAAATTAAGTCAGTTCCATACCTATGCTTTCCTATTTATTTACTTAATGAATATTTGCATGTTGTCTCTGAAACAATCACTTCTAATAGTTATTCTCTTTTGCTCAGCAGCACTACACAGGATCATACGTGGATGCATTCTGTCAAGTATCTGGCTTATTTGTGTATTTATGACTTTAGACGGTTCACATTATACAGAGAGAAAGGAATCATAGTTCCGCAGCAATTTGGATGGACTTTATATTAATTGCTTTTTTTTTTTTCATTGTTGTAACAAAACTCTAGACAATGACAAGTTAAGGAAAGAAGAGTTAACTGCGGCTCGTGATTCAAGGTATAATCCATGAGAGCAAGGAAGGATTTGTCATAGGAGCAGGAAATAGTTGGTTACCTCAAGTCCACAGTCAAGAAGCAGAGAGACATGAATGCTGGTGGATGCTATTGGCTTCCTTCTTCACTCCCTTCTTATTGAGTCTGGGACCCTTGGCTATAACATGATGTCACCCAAATTCAAGGTGGGTCTTCCCCCTTCAGTTATTCCTTCACAGACACAGCCAGAAGTCTGTCTAATAGGTAATTCCAAATTCAGTCAGGTGACGATGAAGATTGGCTACCCCTAACTGTAAGAAGGAATTGGAATGATGGGGAAAGAAGAAAAGAGTAAGCAAGCTGCAATGAGCTCTCTGGTTGGCGGCATGGGCATTATGTACTGCTAAAATTGGCTTGCTGAGTGATTGTATTTGGAGATGGGACTCCAAAAGCTAGTTAGAGAGAAATAAGGTCCTATGATGATTTGGGGCCTGGTGAGCATAGGGAATTGAGACACCCAGATAATGGTGGCTTGGATAAGCAGGAGAGTTCACAGTGAGACATGCCCAACTATAAGCCAGAGAGGGTGAACTCAGAAATGAGCCCCGCTGACCTCTTGGACTTGCAGCCTTTAGCGCCTTGAGGAAGATAACTGTTATTTTAGCCACCAGGCCTGGGATACTTTGTTATGGAAGTGCCAGCAGCCTAAAAGAGCTAGAGTCCAGCTACCTTCTCTTTCCTGATCAGGAGAGCCATTGGGTTAGACATCTTCTGGGTCTAACTTTGAGAGTCCTGGGTAAGTCATCAGATACAGGTTTACTAACAGAGAAAGCATCCAACAAAGAGGGCAGATGTGGAAACCAGAAGCCACACTCAGCAGGGACAGAGAGAGATGGTTGCACAGGTCCACATACTAGTACTTTGGTTGCAGCACACCCTGTTTCCTTAGGGCTGCTGTTCTGGTCTTCCGCGGAAAGAAACAGATCTGTAGAAGAAACCATAAAAAACTCGACATGGTGGTACATCCCAGAATCCTAGCACTTGGGAGGTAGAAGCGGGAGGATCAGGAATTCAAGGCTAGCCTCTGGTTACATAGTGCATTTGAAGCTAGCCTGTACTGCATGAGACCTTCTTTGTCCTTAGTAAAAAGGGGTGTGTGTGTGTGTGTGTGTGTGTGTGTGTAAAGAGATCATTTGGGTAACAGTGCTTACTGGGCTGACCTTATACATGAGCTTGGTTTCCAGAATCACAGTGAAAGGAACCACTCCCAAAAGCCCCTCCCATAAGTATGACATGGTGTGTACATATCTCCATACACATATACAAATCACATATAGCACATGCCACTCACATACATAATTCATTCATTCATTCATTTGCTCATTTAAAAAGGTATAGGAAGCAATTTATGGCGGTACATACCTTCAACCCCAGCATTCTACAGGCATTAGGGGGAATCTCTTTGAGTTCAAGGCCAGTCTGGTCTACATAGCAAATTTCAGGCTAGTCAGAGCTACATAGTGAGACCTTGTCTCAAAAAAAAAAAAAAAAAAAAAAAAAAAAAAAAAAAAAGAATAGTAAATAAATAAAGTTGACAGAGGGTAAGAGACATAAAAGAAAACAAAGCTGCAAGTCAGGGGACAGCTGAGATTGTCAGAATCCACCAAAGCCTAGGACTGAACAGGGAAGAGAGAGACAAACAAAGACAGACAGACAGTGACAGAGATAGACAGAAAGAGAGATACACACACGGTGGTGGGGGGGGATAGGTTCCTATTGTTTTAGCCACATGTTTGTAGTGTTTTGCCTGACACCCCTAGAGTACTGATATGGGAGTGAACAGGGCAGGAGCATGTTTGCTCTAGGCAAGTGTCTGTCTCTTGGGGGTGGGGTATTTTCAAAGATCCACAAAAAGTGCCAAGCCTGTGGATCATCCAAATGTGAGCTCCCTCCCTCTCCCTCTGCCTCCCTCTCCCTCCCTCCCTCCCTCCCTCCCTCCCTCCCTCCCTCCCTCCCTCTCTCTCTCTCTCTCTCTCTCTCTCTCTCTCTCTCTCTCTCTGGTACACAGGCAAATGGAAATCGCTGGCTGAGATCCCAGGAGGAAAGCTCTTGAGAGAATTTATCAGCACAGAAAGATAACACAGAGAGCTTTAGAATTAGAGTGTGTCCCCAACTGTGGGGTGATTATTTTTCCTCTGGTGCAAAGGACCTTCTACACAGTGTTCTCAACCATCCTAATAGCTGCTTGGCCATGTAAATAGACTCACTGTTTAGAAATGTCCCTTTACGAGGCAGAATTACCATTTAGCCACAGTACAGGAAGCTAAGCATTTGGAACTGCAATGTTTTCTTTAAAAAAAAATTCTCTGTCTCTCTGTCTCTCTCTCTTTGTGTGTGTGTGTGTGTGTGTGTGTGTGTGTGTGTACATCTGTGTTCAGGTGCCCAAGAAAGTCAGATGTGTTAGCTCTCCTGGAACTGGATGTTTGGTTTCTGACCTGGGGACAAGGGACTGAGGTGCATATTTTATATACCAAAGCAGTCCTGGCCTCCAGGTTCTCCCAGCTTCTCTCAGTCCCTACCTGACACATCCTGCTCCCAATCTTGAATTTTCAGCCAGGGGACTGGGCTGCCCTTCCCCCGGCGGCTCTTCCCTATTCAGACCATATTTTGATCTCTTATTCTCTCTCTGCGTGCTCACCCTTTCTTCTCTTCCATTCCTCCCACACTGGCTTCCCCATGGCAACTTCCCCGGCCTCAGTTCTTGTGGCCAGCGAACAATGCTGCCCTAAAGCAGCTTCTTAATAAACCCGCCTTTAATATAATTTAATCTGGCTTAAATTGGCTCATTTTACCAGCAGGGAAGAAACAACCTCTCATAACCTATCACTGGAGTTACAGTGGGTTGGAATCCACACAATGTGGGTCCTCTGCAAGAACAGCAAGCCCTCCTGACTGCTGAGTCATTTCTCCATGCCTTAGCAATGTTCCCTTGAATCCTTCAGGGATAAAGGATGCAGTCCTGGTTTCTGTGTTTAGTGGGTGTGATTTAGTAAAGTACAGATATGCTGCTGATTGTAAGTGAACTAGCAAAAGCATCAGAGTCTGGGAATCAGTAGGAGGCGGGTGGGGTGGTGAGACCTGGGCTGGATTAGATGTTTTGAGGCCTGATGACATCACTGATTTACTCCCTGGAGGTAGGCAAGTAGCCAAAACTTGCTGAGTCCTCATGAGGCTACACAGGTGACTGCTGGAGTTTTCTCTTTCCTCCATGGAGAAGGCAAATGGGAAATTGTTCTGATAATGTGTTGAGTAGGATCCCCAAAAGGGGACCATGAATGTCACTTTATTGGGAAATAGGGCGGGTCACAGTGACACACACTGACAATGCTAACATTCTAGGTAGACAGGAAGGCAGTGCTCTGCAAATTCCAGGCCAGCCTGGTCTTCGTAGTGAATTCTAGGCTTGCCAGAGCTACAAAGAGAGACCTGTCCTTAAAAAAAGGGAAGGGCAGGGGGCTGGAGAGAGCTCAGTGGTTAAGAGCATGTATTGCTCTTATACTGACTTCAGTTCTAGTATCCACATAAGATGGCTCTCAACTGCCTGTAGCTTTGGCTTCACCTGTCGGGCTCTAGCCCTTCTGGCCTCCATAGGGACATATTCTCCCCACACTCAAATACACATAATAATAATAAAATAAACCCACAAAATAGGGACTTTACAGGTACAATTAAAGACCACAGATGTGGTGATTTGAATAGCTATGGTCCCTATAAATTCATGTGTTTGAATGTTTGACCCATAGGGAATGGCACTGTTAGAAGGTATGGCTTTGTTGGAGGAAATATGTCACTGTGGGGGCAGACTTTGAGGTCTCTTATGCTTAGGCTATGCCCAGTGTGACACACAATGTTCTGCTGCTGCTTTTGGATCTAGATGTAGAACCATGTCTGCCTTCACACTGCCATGGTCCCACCATGATGATAATGAACTAAACCTCTGAAACTGTAATCCAGCCCCTGTTAAATGTCCTTTATAAAAGTTACCTTGGTCATGGTGTCTTCACAGCAATAAAACACTAAGATACCAGGGTGATTGGCGGTAGAGCCAATGAGCCATGCCCTTATGTAGTGAAAATTCTAGAATTTTTGTTTCTTTAAAAAATATAGGGGGCTGGAGAGATGACTCGGTGGTTAAGAGCACTGACTGCTCTTCCATAGGTCCTGAGTTCAATTCCCAGCAACCACATGATGGCCCAACCATTTGTTAATGAGATCCAATGTCCTCTTCTGGTGTCTCTGAAGACAAGTACAGTGTAGTCATATAAATAAAATGAATTTTTAAAAATACAGAAACAAGAATATGTTTTTGTTTTACTCCTAGGTGTAGGAATGTGGGGCTACTTCGGGCTGACCATAGCAGCTGACTGGGATTTGTCTCGTGCTCCAGCCAAGGCATAATTTTGCCAGCTGCAGATAGTTTCTGGGATTGTGTCATGTTTAAAATTCTGGGAACTTTTCAGAGAGTTGTGCTCAAAGAAAAAACGAAAGGAAAAAAATTAGATTCAGGAATCTCTCTTTCTCCTTCCTCTCTCTCCTTTTTTCTCTCCTATCTAGTGATGGGGGTGAAATGGGGGGATAAAGGGTGGGAAAAGGAAGTCACAAAGTAGCCAAGACCAGCTATATCCTTATAAGGGACAGTGATGGAGAAGAAGACACAGAAAAGGCAATGGGAAGCACATATGAGGACAAAGACAGACCGGAACAATCCAAGTCAAGGAGTATAGGAACCAATGAATTCCTTGGAAACTGGTCTTGAATGTAGTCTCAAAGACCCTCCAGAGGGAGCTAGCCCAGTGGTACTTTCTTCATTTTGTACTCTCCAAAACTGTGAGAAAATAAATGTATGTTTATGTATATACATATAAGGAAGAGAATATTGGGGCGTGTCAGCTCTTGGGGGAGGGGCTTTTAATTGAGAAGTGAGAATGCTAGATGCTCATGGACACACAGCCTACACTGAGTTGGTAGCTTTTGGCTTCTTGTTTCTTTAACTCAAAAGTTGAAATTCACAGACCACAGAGAGTAAGTTTTGAAAAGAAGTATTTTATTACAGGAAGCTTAAGAGAAATAAAGAAGGTAGATATCATATCTGCTGTATAGTAGGAGGGGTCCCTGTGGGTGGTACCCCACCAATGGTCAATACTCAAGAGTTGCTAAGGCTTTATTGGATGGAGACATGGACCAGGAGAAGGAGCTGGTCACGCCAGCTCTCATTCCAAGTGTCCGTGCCTCTCAGTTTCTTGTCACATCCTCATGGATGGTTTTCAGGAGATGGGATCCTTCTTTAGAAGAAAAGAGATAAGCTTCCCTTCCTGGCATCTCTGGCCTATGGTTAGAGCAGAACCAAAGATGTTTAGAATTATGAACATGTCATCTCTAGCTTCTGTCGAGAAAAAGGTTGTCAAAGAGACACTGTTCCTTTTTGGAGTCCTTTACTGTAACCAATTTTTATCTGCTATCATCATCACCAGCTTGAGCTGGGAATGGGGGTCAGAGAACTACGTACATGTATTAGTCTCTCCTTCTACCATGTAGGTTGCAAGAATCAGACTCAGGTGGTCTGGTGTGGAGGCAAGCATCTTTACCTCCAGAGCCATTTCCCTGACCTCTAAATTTATGTTTTAACACTCTGTCCCAAGTTGGAGGTCATTTTCATGGCAGCCCTAGCCAATGACTTTCATCCCTACAAGTGAGGAAGATACTGGTGCAAAATTCTTTCTACCCTCATTGCCACAGGGAGTCATAATCTCTATCTCAGCCAAGTCAAGTTCATAATGCAGCTAATAGCAGTCATATTTCTTCCTATGGCTGGTTTGTCAATGACTACACACCTAGTGCTGTAAACTCATCCTGGAGCATGAAAGTCCAGTCTCACTGTCATCAGAGTCACGATTAGTCTCACTGAGCCAAGATAAAGGTGACAGAAGGACCCTTGTCCAGACTGTAAGGGCCAGTCCTTGCCTTCTCCAGCTCTGCTTGTTAGCATTCTAAGTTCCACCCCACAGTTACCTGGCAACAGCCGGTATGCTCCACCTCACAGTTACCTGGCAACAGCCTGGCACTATAAAAGGGGCTCCTCGCCCCCCTTCCTTACTCTCCTGCCTCTTGCTCTCTTTCCCCCTTTGTCCCTTCCCCCCTCTCTCTCCAGTGCTCAAGCCGGCCTCTACTTGGCCTCAACCCCCCCCCCCACCATCTCTGCCTCTGCTACCCTCCTGTGGCTGGTCCCTCATGAGGAAGGGACCCCTCAACATGGGTGTGCCAGAGGCATCCCCCTCCCCCCACACCTCACCACACCTCCATAGAACATATTCCCACTCTTTTTATAAACACATCACTGCTGAGGGTCAGTTTCCCTTGGTTTGTGGCCATACCATGACTGTCTTCAAGGCCCACATCTTCTGTCTAAACAAACTTTATGTGTCAAATCTCCACCTGCTTTTCTTATATGGATGCATGGGGGCTCAATGTAATATCACCTGGATAATCTAGGATATGATATCTAATCACATCTACAAAGACCGTTTTCCCATCCAGTAACTATCCCAGTTTCATTTTTGCTGCCTTGATTTAAAAAAAAAAAAAAAAAAAAAAAAGCCCTGAGAAAAACCAAACCAGGGGAGAACGGAGTGATTTTGATAACAATTCCGGGTTGCAACTCATCATTACAGAAAAGTCAAGGCAGGAACTTGAAGGTCACACGGAGCTGAGGCTAGCTAGATGGTGGAAAGGTTCCTCCAACTTGTATTCTTGCTGAGGCCAGCTCCAGGTTTAACTAGAATTTAATCTCCTTGATGGAGAATCCCAGTTCTAGGAACCAAAGGTCAGGATGTCCGAGATAACGTTTCTTAGCCGTTCTTAAAACTGCTTTGTTTGTGCAGAACCTCCTCTGGCTAACCATTCATCTTAGTTGCCTGTTTATACAGATTCTCCCAGCACACCCCCCCCCCCCCGCCCCCAACCGCTTATCTTAGCTTCTGCTAAAACTTCCTGCTTCAACTGTTTACTCTGCAAAGCCCCGCCCCCTGCAGCTGCCGAGCAGGATGCCTGGGCACGTGCTCTGCCTTTACTGGATGCTCACAGCCACAATGTGGTCCCAGCCAGACTTTCTATTGGCTAAACGCTGTGTCTGAGTGGTCATCTCCGGTGGGCTCCCTGTAACAGAATCATATTCACAGTCAAGGACAGAGAAAAACCGAATGCCTGCATGTTTAGTGCTCAGCCAGGCTTTTCTACTCTCAGGCAGTCAAAGGCCCCATACTAGGAAATGATGCCACTCACTTTCAGGCTGGCTCTTCCCACTTCCACTAATAAGGCAATTCCCTCCAGAATTCCCACAGGCAAGCCCGATCCAGACAGTTCCTTATTAGGCCTTTTTTTCCTTCTGGTGATTCTAGATCATGATGAGTTGATAAGTAAAATTAGGCATCACAATAACCCGGATTTTTAATATCCTTTAGGATGGTGACGGTTCAGTTGATTTACAGAGGTTTTGATGATACCTTTACTGAAATATTAGATAAGCAACTTAAAACCACTCAGTAATGGGACTGGTCACAGTACCTTCGTCTAATGGCTCTTTTGCTCATATAATTCAGCATGCTGATAGGGTGCTATGGAGACTGGTCTCAGTTTAGATTTTCAGAACATACTGAATGGAAACCATTTATTAACTGTGTTGTTAAAAGATGATGTCAGGGGGCTGGAGAGATGGCTCAGCGGTTAAGAGAACTAACTGCTCTTCCAGAGGCCCTGAGTTCAATCTCCAGCAACCACATGATGGCTCACAACCATCTGTAATGGGATCCGACGCCCTCTTCTGGTGTGTCTGAAGAGAGAAATTGTGTACTCGTATACATGACATAAATAAATATTTAAAAATAAATAAATAAAAGATGATGTCCCATGTTTTGGCACCAATGTTAGGAAAAGGATGAAGAAAGTAGGGGGGATATGGCTCATGAAGGTGTGGTGAGTTCTGGGGGCAAGAGAGATGCCTCTGGGGGGGCCCATGTTGGGAATCTCTTCCCCCTGAGGGACCAGCCACGTGATGGTATAGTACAGAATAGAGTTTATTCAGGCCATGGGGAAGTCAAGAGGGTAGTAGAGGCAGAGAGAGAGAGAGGAGAGAGAGAGAGGATTAGAGAGGTGAAGAAGTAGAGGAGTAGAGGCGGGCCATGAGCACGTGGAGAGAGAGGAGGGGCAAGCAGCCCCTTTTATAGTGTCAGATAACTGGGCCGGAGAATACCTGGCTATTGCCAGGTAACTGAGGGGTGGGGTATACCTGGCTGTTGCTAGGTAACTGATGGGGCGGAGTTTATAGAATCCCAACCACCTGAGTTCTATTTCCTACCCTTCTTTAATTCTCTCAATGAAACATTTCCCAATCTCTTAGAAAACTCACTCTTTCCCACAGGTTGAGACCAGATCTTTATTTCCCCAATATCCTGCAATCTTTATGTTATTATTTTTAATTTTTTTATTAGTGTGTATATGGGTGAGCACTAAGAGTTCCGAGGATAAATTTGTAGAAATGGTTCTTGCCTTCCAACTTTATGTGAGCCCCTGGGGACTGAACTCAAGTCTCCAGATTTGGGAGGCAAGCTCCTTCACCTGCTGAGCCATCCTGCCAGCCCTCCTAGGATCTAAATGCTTACCAGCTTCTCTACCATTTAGCTCTGCCCTGGGGATGGGCAGGGAGACCTTGGACCCCCCACTGCTGGAGGAGGACAGGGTGCCATGCGGCTCCCAAGCCTGTCCTGGCATAGCAGTGGTTCCCCAATCATGCAAGGACAAGCTCACCTTGCCACGGAGCGTTCCATTTCTTCCTAAGGTAACCTAGTGCAACATCACATATGAAAACGCTTTCTTCCTAATAATAGTGCGCTTGAATCCACCCATGGGGAATCTATAACCTTAGATTTACTGAATCAAAAGTTCTTCATAGCTCTATTTTCACTATCAGGGCTCGCGCTACACGAACCGGAAATAGCTCCGTCTGAGTCACTGAGATGAGTGCTGCCATCCTGGAACAGTCAGTTTCCGATCTCTAAATTTATCTCCTAATAGAACTGCGTGCGTGTGTGCATGCGTGCGTGCGTGCGTGCGTGCGCGCGCGTGTGTGTGTGTGTGTGTGTGTGTGTGTACCCAGCTATATAATTATTAAAGCATTAAAGACAACTGCAGGGCAAGTCTAAACTCACAAAAGGGGGAGGGATACAGGATAATGATTAAAGAGAGAAGTCAATGAACAGGCACAAAAGCCTTCCAGGGGATAAAAGCACAGAAAATTCTTTCATGCACATGCTGGGACTGGGTTTCTGGTCTCTCTTTTAAATGGGAAGGGATTTTAAAAATAATACAGAACAATAATCACAGAATCAGAATTTTGTATGACATTGAGACATCTCACAGCTTAAGCTTTATTATCCACCGGGCACATACTCTATCACTGGGAGTCAAGACTCTGATAATACTCCTGACAGATGAAGGTCAAAGTTCTCATTTCCCAGTGGTGCATTTTGAACTGACACATTTGAGTCACGTATACTATCTATGTGCGCATGTGTATACTCATACCTGATAGCCACAGGGATGGATGCTAGGAGATAATAGGACTCATACTTCACATTCCACTTTACCATAATCACTAGCATTTTAATTAATCAGGCTTGTATGACCTTCAACATAGACAGGCTTTTCCTGGGGAATTTCTGTTCATAGTTAAAATGTTAGGGATCTCTCAGAGGAATCTTGAAGGGGAAATTTTATACATTGTATATATTGAAGACAAGATTTAACTATGGAACCCTGCCTGGCCTGAAACTCTGAATAGACCAGGCTAACCTGGGATTTACAGAGATCCACTTCTTCCTCCCCAGTGCTGGGATTAAAGCTGTTCGTCACAATGACCATGTTTTGTTCAGTAAAATTTCCCTCTCTTTCCCTCTCTCTCTCTCTCTCTCTCTCTCTCTCTGTGTGTGTGTGTGTGTGCGCGCGCGCGCACGCACGCACATATTATAATTTATCCCCAATTTCTATAGGAGACACTGACCTTGGTAAGATTTGACATTCGTCTAGACACATCTGGCTGGTTAACAGGAGAGGGAGAGATGGGCTAGGACTCAGGTGTCAGCACTGAAGGAGTGGGGGTGGGGGACCACAGTTGGTAAGCACAGCTGCTTATCTAAGCTGGGCAGGGTTGTGGGGGCTGACTAGCAGGACTGAGCTAGCTGATGGATTTACCTCAGCTGCTCCTCTCCCTTCCTCCCCCAACATTCAGCTCCCTGCCTCCACTCCTCCCCTGCAGGACTGAAAGTAATTTGCTCCAAAGAGATGGGATCAGCAGTAAACAAGGGTGGGTGAAGCCCTGGGGGGACTGATTTTGAGCTACAGTCAGTCCATCTCTGTAGATGGCTCTCAGCTCCTGAAAAGAAAAATAAACAACACATCAAAAGACAGAAGAGAGCCAACAAAACCCCTGAAGTAGCTGTTCCTCTGTGAACTTAAGCTGAGCTCCAGCCTCAGTCTGAAAATCACAGGGGAGGATAAGTCCAGACACTAGTCTGCTGTTGTTAATATAAAGTCCCCAAATTGAATGGTTTACGGTTCACATTTTGTTAATACCTTTCTTGAGACCTCACCGATCCTTCCCTAGACATGTCTGTGCTGAAGACAAGAGAGGCTCGGTTAAGGGCCAAGCAGCCCTCCCAGCCTTTCCTTCTCCCTGCAGAAAGGACTGTATCCACCAAAGAGGTGACCTTACCAGAAGTAGCCCTCAGTGGCTTGGTTAGATTTTATAACAGACAGCAGGAAGAGGCTAGGAGAGAAACCTTAATGCCCCCTCTTCCCCACAAGAGGCCCATGTAAGTCTTGTGTTACAAAAAGACAATGGTTAAGTAAGATTTTAAAAAACATACACAGGACTTTATAGAATTAAAGAAATAAGAATTATATTCATTTAAAAAAACTTATTTTTACTTATGTAAATAGGCCATATATATATACACATATACATAACACACACACATACCTTTGGTCCCAGCACTGGGAAGGTAGAGGCTGGTGGATCTTTAAGGATTAAGTCTGCCTGCTCTACATAGTGAGTTCCAGGCCAGCCAGGACAACATAGTGAGATCCTGTCTCAGAAAAAGAGAAAGGAAAGGACAAGTATATTTGCCATGTTTTTCTATTCAGCTGCTCCCTGGTTTCCTCTCATAGTTAAAAATACCATCTTGGAAATTTGGCAAGTCACAGTTTGTTCTTGCCCTTCCCCTTCAGCACCCCACCCCCAAGCCTTTGATCGTGGTCAGAGATTTGTGAGCACCCCCCCATGCCAGCACTGAGTTATCCCACCCCAACTGTTTCAGCGCCCGCTGGCCAGCCCGCCTGACAAAGGATTGCTGTCAAATCGTTAGGAAAAGAGCGGAACAGAAATAGGAAAGCTGGGGCCTTGTAGCTCTTTACTTCTAAGTGTTACTCTCACAAGATGTCCACGCACTCCATGTACAATGCTATTATTCTTAAAGTAGGAGAAACAACAGGTCCAAAAATCAATCCACAGAGCAGCTTTTCCAAGGATGTGCAGACCTTCCTCCCCAGAGTCACCCCCAACCCCAGCCTCCTGCTGCTTACTGAGGCACTGCAAAGTATTGTTGAAAAAACAACCTTAACCACAGGGATCCAGCAGAAGGCTTTTGGACAGTTATTGACTTGTGACAGAACAGGCCCTGACAGGCCGTCAGTTATGTGAGAATTACAGGCAGTGCAGACATTAAAAACTGTGCAACTGCAGTAGCTGAGAAACCGAGGAACTCTGCCCCATCTATTCCATTTAAAAGCCTGGCAGACAGCTTAGAAGGGTCTGTAGTCGGAGGAATGAACACAAAGAATGTCATCCTGGAATTTCTTGTCTGCAAAGGCAAACGGTTCTAGAGCCTTAGGTGATAAAGGTCTCTGTGTGAGTTGGGTGAGTGATATACACCTATGTACTAAACTAAGGAGGGTGTGTTTATTTAGTTTTTTTGTTTTGCTTGAGTTTTTTGTTATTGTTTTTCAAGACAGGTTTTTTTTTCTATAGACCCCTGGCTATTCTGGAACTCCCTCTGAAGACAAGGCTGGCTTTGAACTCTGTGATCCCCCTGCCTCTGCCTTCCAAGTGTTGGGATTAAAAGCATGCACCACCGCCAACTGGCTTATTTATTTAGAAAATAAATAAATAAATGAACCCAGAGCTTTGTATTTCCTAGGCAGAGTGTTCTAACACTGAACTAATTTCCTAACCCCCTTTGTCTCATTTCAAGGATTAAGAGCACGAGCTTCAAAAATAACCTCCCCCCCAGCCCCCCCAGTCCTCCCTCCACCCCCACCCCCACCTGGCTAGGGGTGTGGAAGCTGATAGAGTGTTTGTCATTCACAAGGGTCTGGGTTTAATCCCTAGTACTCCTAAAACTGGTATGCACATATGCACATCTTTAATCCTAGTGCTGGGGAAGCTGAGGACCAAGGGTCAGTAGTTCAAGACCAGCTTCAGCAACATAGTGAGTTTGAGGCCACCCTGAGCTAGTGGGGCTCTGCCTCAACAGCACAACAACAGCAGCAGCAGCAACAACAAACCCAATAAACAACAAGTAAGTGTACAACAGAAAAGAAGTGAGAATCATCTGTCTAATTTAGACAAATCTGAAATAATTACTGTAAAAGGCTAATTAGCAGCTGAAGAGACAAGAGATCAGTCAGGAGCACTTGTTGTTCTCCGGAAGACCAGAATCACAACCATCCATAAATCCAGCTCCCTGAGAGTCAACACTCACTTCTGGCTTCCATGAGCATGCACACATGGCATACATTCACACACTCACACGTGTATGTAAATAAAATTTTTAAAAGGGGCTGGAGAGATGGTGCAGCAGTTAGAGCATTAGCTGCTCTTGCAGAGAACCAGGTACTCACAGCACTGACTGGGCGGCTCACAACCATCGGTAACTCCAGCTCCAGAGATTCAGTGCCTTCTTCTGACCTCTCTGGGCACGGTGTGCACATGGTACATATAGCTATATGCGAGCAAACACTCATACGAATAAGAAGACATATTTTAAAACTAATTTAAAACAGTTATTTTTTTAAAGGCTTCTTGTAAGGGGAGAGGAAAATATTAAATTCAGGAAAGTTTGCCTCTCTTCACACACACACACACACACACACACACACACACACACACTAAATAAAAATATTAAGGAGGGCTGGAGAGAGCAGAGAGATGTCTCAGCTGTTAAGAGTATTGGATGTACCAGCTATGGCTGTGAATATTCTTAAACCCAGCACTTGGGAGGGAGGCAGAGGCAGGCAGATCTCTGCGGGTTGGAGGCCTGGTTTATATAGCAACTATCAGTACAGCCAATATTATACGTAGAGAGAATCTGTCTTACAAAGGGGTGGGGGCAGGGAGCACTAGCTGATTTTCCAGAGTTCTGGGTTTGGTTCCTAGCACCCACATGGTGACCGTATTGGCTAGTTTTATGCCAACTTGACACAAGCTAGAGACATCAGAGAGAAGGGAACCTCAATTTAGAAAACTGCCTTCATAAGATTGAGATATTGGCAAATTTGTAAGGGCAATTTCTTAATTACTGATTCATGTGAGAGGGACCAGCCCATTGTGGGTTGGGCCACCTTTGGACTGGTAGTTCTGGGTTCTGTTTTTTTGTTTGTATTGTTTTTCCAGACAAGGTTTCTTTGGCTGTTCTGGAACTCACTATGTAGACCTGGCTGGCCTCAAACTCAGAGATCCACCTGCCTCTGCCTCCGGAGTTCTGGGATTAAAGGCATGTACCACAACGCCTGGCTTAGTCTTGAGTTCTACAAGAAAGCAAGCTGAGCAAGTCGTGAAAAGCAAGCCAGTAAGCAGCACCTCCCAAATGGCCTCTTCATCATGATGGTCCTGCTTGTGTTCCTGTCCCGACTTCCTTTGATGATGAACAGTGATGTTGAAACATAAGCCAAATAAACCCTTTCCAGACAAAGCTGGTCATGTTCACGGTGGTTCCTCACAGCAATAGTAGCCCTAACTAAGGCAGTGCTTGTCACTCCAGCTCTGTGAGATCTGACATCATCTTCCAGTTTCAAGGGCACCAGGAATACATGTGGTTCATAAACATACATGAAAACAAAACATCTATATATTTAATATAAAGTTATAATAGGGACCAGATCTTAGTAAGCCTCTAGACCTTAGCGAAATTGACACCATGATCCAAGTACTATTCAGGCTGTAAAGTTCAGACTGCAGACAGCCTCACCAGCTCATGAGAACAAAGCCCTGGGCATCCTTCAGAGTTCTGGAAAAGTCTCTAAATAGACCTTACTATTTTGCCTTGATAGTTCCAATAATGGCTAACTGTCCTTGTTGACTGAAGTATGTCAACCCAGGACGTGACATGTCTTTTGTGCCTAAAAGTTCACCCTGAGAAAGATTTGGGGCTATACTGGGATCCTGAACAGCCTGTATTATTAGCTGGCCATAATTGCTGGCCAGCTAATAAAGACTTTCTGTTGGCTTAAACCCATGTCTAAACAGTCATTTCTGGTAGATACCCCACAACAAAAATAAAATTAAAAAAAAATTGTGAAACTGGCTGAAGTAATTTGGGTCCTTGACAATTTTAGTCAGTTCTTATCAGCTTCAGAATAGAGAGAAGGAAAATCTGATCTGTCATGTTAAACACGGGGGAGTCTGCCTCTCCCACCCTCCTTAAAAACCAATATGACAATCTCCTCATGAAGAACTTTTCCCTTTGCTCTAATTTTTTCCAAGTATTTATTTTATTTTGAGTTCTCTTTCTCTCCTTTCCTCCCTCTCTGTCTCTCTGTCTCTGTCTCTATCTCTCTCTGTGTCTCTGTGATATGGTGTGTGTGTGTGTGTGTGTGTTGTGTGTGCATTGTGTGTGCATATGCAGGTGCCTGCAGAGGACAAAGGGCTCCTCTGGAGTTGGAGTTACAGAAAATTGTGAGCTGCTTTATATGGTTGCTGGGAACTGGCCTCCAGTCCTATGGAAGAGCAAGTACTCTTAACTGATGGATAGTCATATAGTGTTTCCTAAACAGTCATATATGTATATGTGTGTATACATATATATATTATATATAAATAAAAGATACATGTGTATGCACACACATAGACCACTCTAAAACAATGCTTAACCTCTTCCTATTATCCTTCATGAGGTTATATAGGTTGATGTCAAGGAAACACGTGGTTGAACAGTTGAGAGTGGGGTGGAGACAGAGTTTTGGTAAGGTGGAAGAGAAGGAGAAAGCGGAAGATTCAAAATGGAGGCTGCAGAGGATGGTTCAGATTAAGGTGAACTAGATCGGTTTTATCTTGTCTAGGTGGGCAGTTTATATCTTTATTAATTGGCAGTGAATTTATTGTTTAGATGTATTGTGAATTGAGAATTTAATATATAAATCTGTTTGATAAGTTATTGATTGTTCAGTCATGATTTTACTGGGCTGTAGAGGACCGTGTGGACCCAGGTGTCCGGCTCCACAGCTGAGTCAGACCATGGGAGCAGTAGCAACAAAACTTTTTTATTTTACCACAACAGGTGATGAACCAACTTATTAGACAAGAATCCACTAGAAAGTTAAGATTATTAGCCTGAGAGACTTTTATTTCCTAAGTAAGAGGGGGCCAGCACCATGTTGAGTCACATGATATCTCAAGCTGGGAGTAAGGGGAACCTTAAACAAAAGAAACACAGAGGCAGCCTCTGCTTGCAGGCTCTGGGTCCCCTGCTGTGAGAATTCAGGCTACCCTGAACACAGAGAGTGAGAAATTAGAAGCTGCTTGATTCGTTGACAAAATTGTTTGGAAAATGTATTAAAAAGCTGGTTTGTTTTGAAGATGGTATGAAGATTTAATGCTCAAGTCAAGTTTGTTTTTATAGTTAGAAGAAGAGAGTACAGAGTTCACCTGAATCACGTGGGGATTTTCACCCATGGTTCAGAATTAGGGAAAATTAGTCACAGACTCCAAGAAGAGAGAGGTGATATTTGCAAGTTAATAAGGTTATTAAAAATAGAAGTCTGTACACCAGGCAGAGTGAATAGAGACATATATTATAGAAGTTATTAATAAATGAAGATCTGACGCTCCAGACCGAGAGCTGGACAGATCTATATAGTTTGGGCTAAAGACCTGTTTTTACAAGTTGCTTACTTATTGAAATTGATAGAAGGTGTTAGTTTGTTTTATGAATTACCCTGCTAAGACCATGTGGCTCATCAGATGCCAGCTAGTGAGGGTTTGTGGTTATTTTTAAATTACCATAACAGGAGACTCATATTCTCTTAATGTGGGATCCATGGGATTTTTGAGTTGATTTCTTGACACGACAGATTATTAGAGGCCTAAGAATAATATCATACAACATACAATGTTTTAGTTTATTCATTTGTTTTATATTGTTTTAAATTTCAAAATGGGTGTGATGTGGTTATATTATTTCTCTGGGAGAGAATACAAGATATAAAATATTCTGATTGCTGTTTTGGGAAAAAGGTTTTGTTTTTGTGTTTTTAAGAAGTATGATTCGGCTTTGGATGCCTTCCAGAGTTATATGAATCAGATTTGATAGAGGAAGACTGCCTGAAAAATTAGACTCAAGAGGATCAAATAAAAAGATACCTTGATACTAAAACATTTCTTTTGAGATGTATATATTTCAGAATGTGCAGTTTTGGTGACGCTCATCATAAGAATGCTGAACTGGCCTGCTTAGACTCCTGATCTCAGGGACTTTTAGCCAGATCCAGCCAGCACAAAAATCAGAGACTATAGCAAGGTGGCTTTCCTTCTTGAGGCCTGGCCAGCTTCCTCATCCCCTCCCCACTTCTCGATATCTCAATGCCCATATGCACCATGAGGAAGCCTATGAAGAGTTGTCGCCCCAATTCTCTGGACTTTGAGGGGTTGAAGGTAGTTATTATAAGGTTGTTTTTATGAGGAATTTAGAAATGGTCATAATTAACAGGGAGGAATTAGCCAGATTGACTTGTACAGCCATTGGTAATTAAGCTAAAGTCATATCTTTACATTGGTATAGAACCTATTTGTTACAAGAAAATTTAAAGTAGGGTTTGGGCCCAGTAGTTCTATTGATGCTTTTTCAAACTTCTGAGTTAATTAAACATAGGAAATAGGGGCCAAATAACAAATTCATGGCTCCTAGTTCACAGTTAGGGTGTTTTAAAATATTCTTATCAGAAATAGCTGAGAATAGTTAACAGACAACAGTCTAGATTACCTTATATAAATAGTTTTCAAAAATATCAGAAGTCCAGAAATTATGACATTTTATGTTATTTATCTTTTGTTGAGACATATCTGCTCCTAACAGTTCCCCTTTGGTGGATTTAATGAACATCTCTAGCTCCAGGTGAGATATTCTTTGTGGGTAGGCGGCCACTAGGCAGAAACTGCCTGTTTCATCTACAGACTACTACTGTCTAAAACAGGACACATTGCAGAATAGTTGATTGGCCATCTTGCTGAGCCCAAATTATCAGTCCTTCAAGATTTCTGCATTTCAAAGGTCTGTTAATTGATCCTGGGCCAGAAGGCTAAAGACTTGCTCTTACATGTTGCTACTAGGGGACTGCTAGTGGAACTTTGTCTCTACAACCCGTCTCAGATCCGGAAGCCGTGTTAGGCTTCCTATGTTTATAGATATTTGGCCATTCTCAGATTTCTGATTGGGTTGAAGACTAATTTAGTTTTAAAGCCTACCCAAGCTAATTAACTTTGAGAAAACATAGTCATGTATATGACTTTCAAATGGTAATAGTTGTACACAGCTTACATTTGAGGGAAAAGTTTTTTTTTTTTTTTTAAGTAAACAGAAAAGGTGATGTGTAGGTTGATGTCAAGGTGATACATTATTGGACAGTAAAGAGTGGGCGGGAATAAAGTTTTGGTAAGGTGGAAGAGAAGGAGAAAGCAGAAGATGCAAGATGGAGGCTGCAGAGGAAGATGGTTCAGATCAAGGTGAACCAGATTGGTTTTATCTTGTCTAGGTGTATGGCTTATGTCTTTATTAATTGGCAGTGAATTTATTGTTTGGATGTATTGTGGATTGAAAATTTAACATATAAATCTGTTTGATAAGTTATTAATTGTTGAATCATAATTTTACCTGACTGTAGAGAATCATGTGGGACCGGGTGCCCAGCTCCAGACTGGAGTGGCTCCCATGGAGTGAGACTGCTGGATCCAGTAGCAACAGAACCATTTTTTTAAATATTTACTGAAACAAGGTTATGAGTAAACTGACAAAACCACAAGAAACTAGATAATGATTGTAAATCACTATCACAAGGAAAGACTTGGATGTCTTAGCTACAACAGAAAATTTCTAATACTTCTGGGAACTTCAAGGTTCAGGTGCTGGTGGACTGGTGACTTTCTTGTTGTGTTTTCCTAATAGGTAAGTGAGGGGTTTAAGGAAGCTCATCTCCCATCACTCATCAGAGCACCTATCTCATCCCCTAATCTTCTCTCTAGCATGTCAACAGGATGGGGAGCTCTTCAACCTGTGAAGTATAGGGAATGTTCAGCTCCTTGCTTTGTGTGTATAGGTACAATTATGTTTCTATACTGTGGAGGCCAGAGACAGACCATTGTGTTCTGCCTTGCTTTTTCAAGGTAAGGTCTCTCACTGAATCTGGACTGAACCTTACTGATTCAGCTAAATTTGCTGGCCAGCAAACCCCAAGTATCTCTCTGCTTCTGCCTCCCCAATGCTCCACTCTGTCGGGCTTTATTCATGTATTTTTTTGGTTTGGAGAAGCAGAACCAATAGTATTGGTAAAAATATATGTAAGGCTGGTGAAGTAGAAACTTCTGGTCTTTCTGGAAAGTCAGTTATGTCAAATGATGTTTTGCCAGGGCACACAGTGAAAGAATGTTTTGCTGAAGCAGACACATGAAAGGATGCATGATAGAAGACTATAAATATGACCCCATGGATAGAAGGAGCTCAAGCATTGGTTTGTTTTGTTTTGCCTTGCTATTCTTCGCTAAAGACAAGCATGTATTGGTACGCCTTATATTGCGTTGCTGAGCTCTGTTTGTGGTGATGCCTTAGAGAGAAACTACACAAAGAACTTCTCATAAGATTCCTGCGGTTTCTTGCTGCTTCCAGGGCCTTGGGTAGGTTGGCGAGTCATGCCGTTTCTTATGGATTGATTGCTCTTGCTGGTTCCTGTGTGGTAACTGTCAAGTGGAGTGGACTGCAGCTGCTGGTTCATGTGTGGTGTCTTCTGACAGGACTGAAGTGTAGTTGATGATTTGTATTTGGTATTTGCTACTGAACTGAACTGGTGATATCTTGACAACAGAGGTTCACCTTACCCTCAAAGGACTATCTTTAAACAGGTCTACTTCCCCCATGTTCTAATAACTTTTCTCTCCCATTACCTCTGGTGAGTGGTCAGCTAGAGGAGAGGTTGAACATTTATTAAAGTAGGTTGAGAAAAATTTATGCCTAGAGCTGCGTGTGGTGGCACATGCCCTTAATCCTAGCACTCAGAAGACAAGGGGGAGGGGATCTTGGTGAGTGCAAGGCTAGCCCAGTTTACACAGCAAGTTTCAGCCCAGCCTGAGCTACATAGTGAGACTTTATCTGAAATACATTATCTGGGGCTAGAGAAAGGTCAGTGGTTAAGAGCACTTCCGGAGGATCTGAGTCCAGTTCCTAGCATCCATGTCAGGCAGCTCAGAACCACCTATAACTCCCGTTCTGAGGCATCTGACTCTCCTTTTTCAATTTCATAGGTCCCCACACATATGTGGCATGTACTCACACAGATAAACTAGTTTAATAGGATGAGAGGCTAGCTAGTCTCAGTGGGAGGTCTCTGTATGGAGCAGTCTCAGGCTATACATATACTGGTCAATTATTTATAACATAAATGTTCATATGTACTTGAACCAGAGGATGCCCTTGTCATCTCTCTGTGTGTCTCACACAAATATTTCCATTTCTATAGGACTGAGGCATTGGGGTTCTTGACCTGGCTGCACTTGTCCCAATAATATACATTTATTCAGTGCTTCCTCTGCTCCCTACCCTCTGCCCCTGCTTTTCTGGTCCTGAGGCAGCCCCCAATGGATTAGATACACAGATGAGGGGGACTTCTCTGGTAATAGAAAATTACATCACACTACTACACATCCCCAAGCATCCTCCATCACAGCTGTGTCTTGGGCCCTTAATCCTAAAGTTAATCCATTCTGACTGCTTATCTATGTAGACATCCAAGTATAATTTTATCATGCAGAGGTTAAAGATTGCTGCATACTTTCATACACTCACAGAGACACAGATCCTATCTTAAGCAAACAAAGAAGTCATCAGACTGCTGATTCTAAGAAATTAGCCTCCTGTGAAGAGGTAAAATATTTGTGAAAGCAAAATTTAAAAACTTATTTTTGCTAGGTGTGGCATCTCACCCCTATAATCTTAGAATTTAGAATTTAGGAGTCTGGGGTCAAGAAGGAGTGCTGCATTTGAGATACCAGAAGAACACAGTGAGTTCTAGGGTGGCCTAGCCTGTAGATTAAGATTATCTCAAACCCAAAACTAAACAACCAAACGAAACCAATGTCTTCACTGCGATATTTCTTAAACAGAGATAAGACATAAGAGCACTGGCTGCTCTTCCAGAGGACCCAGGTTCAATTCCCACCATCCACATGGCAGTTCACAACTGTAAGTCCAGTTCCAGAGGATCTAACACCCTTACACAGACATACACAGCCAAAACACCAATGCACATTAAATAATAAATAAATCTAAAAAAGAAAAAAGGAAAATCGTAAGCTTTGGTAGACATTTGATGTAAATGACTGTGAACAAGTATAAACAAGAGGCAGGAAATGATGCTAAGGTCAAATTTTACCAGAGGATACCAAAGTCTAATCAGACTTAAACATAATAATACTAACATTGAGAAACTGGCTGTATAGTTCATGTGTGGAGTTCTGGTCTGTCATGTGTGAGGCCAACAGTTTGATTTCCTTTACCACAAAATCAAAACAAACAAAAGAACCTGACACTGAAGGTTCAAAATTCTTATCAGAGTTGAGTCATCTACCACTTTCATTTGGGTAGAATTAAGCATGTGAATACTGTTTACATGAATTCTTTTGCAACCTACTTTTAAGAAGGATCCAACCTTTCCTCTAGTCCACCATTAGAGGTAGTGGGGAAAAAATTAGGTATTAGGATATGGGGGTGGTGCATCTGTTCAGCAACAGTTCTTTGGGGAATAAGCTTAATCTTTTTTGGCAGCAGTTCAGGCCTGTAGCAAACACCAAACAAGACTCAGCAACTATAGTCCAGTCCTCTAGGCAGGCAGAAACCAGGCACAAACTAGTAGCTGTAGTTCAATCCTGAAAGAACCACCAGGCCCACCAATGGCCTCAAAGAGGGGAGCTGCTGCAGAAACCTCAAAATCAGTTCCTGGGCGGAGTGTCTTTCAATGGTGGCATTACCATAAGTTGAGTTGAACAAAGCTATGCAAAGCTTTTGAAGAGTAGTGAGGCAGAGCAAAGCAAACCAATGCTCAGTCCTCCTCTCCCACTGTCTGTGGGGTCAGCCTTCCTGTGCTCACTGCTTTTTTCCCACTGTCTGTGGGGTCATCCTTCTTCACAGGTCCTTCCACGTGTTAGCTATATTAAAACATCCTTTCACCTGTGTCTGCTTCAGGAAAAAATTTCCCCACTTGTGTGCTTTAGCATGACATCTTTTCACCTGTGTGCCCCAGCAAAACATCATTTGACATAACTACCTTTCCAAAGAAACTAGAAGTTTCTACTTCAGGATGCATTTGTGCACATTTGTTGATTTCAGTGCTGCAGGGATTCTCTATTTTTTTAAGTTAAAAAAAGGGAAATTGGAGAGGTGGCTCATCATGTAGGAGCACACACTGCTTGCAGAGGACTTGAATGGGGGTGCGGGGTACTTGAAGTGTAAACTTTCAAGTTCTTTAGAAAGTTTTGTCAAATGGTATTTTGTTGGGGCAAACACATGAAAGAGGGTTTGCCTGAAGCAGACAAAAATAAAAGCATGTTTCCCTAAAGCAGACTCATGAAGGAATGTTGCACTGAAGCAGACAGAGGTGGAAGAACGTTCTGTTAAAACAAGCACGTGAAAGGACACATGATGAAGGATTCCTCAATAATGACACACATGTATCAGTCTGCCTTACACTGTGTAGCTGAACTACATTTGTTGGGACTCCACAGAAAGATTTGAACTAGAAATGGTCTGGTGGTGTTCTTGCTGCTTCCTTGGACTCAGGCTGTTTGACAGAATGACGTCAGCTGATGCAGACTTCTGAAGCTTTGCTAAGACAGACTCACATGCTGAGGCATGACCTGTGGAGCACACATGATGTTTGGAGGGAGTATAAATAGGACTCAACACATTGTGAGAAAGGCTTGCTCGTAGAGCTATCTCTGCAAGCTTCTTGGTCTCGAGACTTCGATGATCTCAGATGAGATACTTCACCAAGAGAGGCATGGTGAAGAACTTCTTCTGGTGTCCATCTTGGTCCTGGTACCTCCTGTTGACTCATGCCGATTAGACAGAGGTCTGGCTGTCTCTGCTAGTTTATGCCACTGATGCTGATTCATGCTTGCTATCCCTACTCTACCAAACTGGACTGTTGGTGTATTCATGAAGTATCTGTGAATGGGTTGAGCTGTCACCGTTGACCTATGAGCTGAACTGCCGATTCCCTGACAACACAGATGGGATTTGCTCCAAAGAACCATTTGTAAACAGGTCCACATCCCACATGTCCTTACTTTTCTACTACCTCTGGTGGGTGGTGGGATAGAACGGAGGTTAAAGCATTTAAGAACCATCATTAAAAGTAGGCTTTGAAAAAATTAAAGTACAGGTATTAACTCCAGGGGATCTGACACCCTCTATTAGCCTCTGTAGGCACTAGTTTCATATGTACTCCCTATACACACATATCCACACTCACAGACATATCCACACATGGAGACACACACAAACACACACACACACACACACACAGATACATTGATACTTGGACACACAGTTAAAAATAAAAATAAAAGGTAGGGTTATGTATGGTAGGACATGCCTTTCATTCCAGTAGTTGGGAGGCAGAGGCAGGTACAGGCAAATCTTTTTGTGTTCAAAACCAAGCCTGTTCTAGGTATTGAATTCCACACTACATATATAGTGAGATACTGTCTCAAAAACCCAAAAGAAGCCTTTAGTCCCAGTACTAAGAATCGGGCAGACAGATCTGTCCCAGGGTTACACAGAGAAACTCTGTCTTGAAAAACAAACAAAAGAATAATTAAAATATAACCATACATGTAAAAGAAGGTAATTAACATGTATAATGGTCATCAATGTTCAAAAAGTAGAACAACAAAAATGACTTCTTATGTAACCTGGTGAGGAGCAGACAGAAGACCTTGGATCAGCAGGCTGGAAGAGGAATGAAGGTTAGAAAATAGGACAGGTGTGGACAGGTCAGGCAGTGGTCAAGAACTCTGCAGGATACAAGGGTCACAAAGTCTAAGGTGAAGGGAAGTCAGCTGTGGCAAGGACTTGCTGAGATCTGCCTGAGGACAAATTCTGCCCCTTTTCCTCTCCATCCCCTTTGCCTGGCTGGGGCTCTTCCCACCTCAGAGCTCAGTGTGGGTTTGGAACCAGAAGGAGAGAGCAGTATGCTTTTGAGTCAGACAGATAACTGGGGTATCATGTTCCTAGGATTTTCTCTCTTACTGAGTGTTAGATGTGAATTTATAGGTACCCAATCTCATATAATGGCATTAAGGAGTACCTGGTATGTTTACCAGACTGTCAGGCAGTTTTCCAATTAATTTCATTCAAAACAGTGCTCTTCAACATTAGGTGAACATTACACTCATTTGGTTTAGAAAAAAAAAATGGTGCTAATGCACTACACTAATTAAATTCTTCAGCTGCTCTGAAGTCTAAGTATTGGTATACTTAAATTTTTTTTCCAGCTGATTCTAGTTTGTGGCCACAGGGTTGGAACCACTGGTTTAAAACATTTGGAAAGGTTTTAATCAAGTAATTTTTTTTTAAAATTTTGAGACATGGTCTCATGTAGCCCAGGCTAGCTCTGAATGTCTGATCCTCCTTGCCTTTATCTCCTAAGTGTTGGGGTTTCAGGCATGCACCATCATGCCTGGCTTTAAACAGGAGTGTTTAATATGATTCTTTAATAACTAATGAAATCATTTTCAGGACATACTGTCTTCAAAGAACTTTCTCAGTACTCATGTTTGCTGAAGAAAGTCAGCATATGCCTGAATTCAACAATAAATCTGCAGTTGATTCAGTTTTCTAAGTTTCTGTTGAAACTTTTTACTGTTATTACCTGTCTTATTTAGGGTTTTACTGCTGTGAACAGACACCATGACCAAGGCAAGTCTTCTAAGGACAACATTTAATCGGGGCTGGTTCACAGGTTCAGAGGTTCAGTCCAGTATCATCAAGGCAGAAGTACAGCAGAATCCAGGCAGACATGGTAGATGAGCTGAGGGTTCTACATCTTCATCTAAAGGCTGCTAGTGTAATACTGCCTTCCAGATAGCTAGGACTAGGGTATTAAAGCCCACGACCACAGTGAGTTAGTTACCTTCTCCAACAGGGCCACAACTTCTAATAGTGCCACTCTCTGGGCCAAGCATATACAAACCATCACATTACCTTTGCCTAAATCACATGGTTAAGATTTGGTAGAGTAATCGCAGCCCTTACAGTGGGTTGTCCGGAACAGCCATAAGGTACTGAACTTATGGAGAAAGATCCCAGGTCATCTTGTTGTCATGAGACTTTTGATGGTCTGTGGAAATTCAACCATGAAATAAGTATGGTCTTGGTAATGTTTATTAATAAGAGCTCCTTCCTGTTTTTGGAGACCTCTCAATTTCATTTGAGCAAAAGGTTAAAAGTATTATATCCTTTGTGGTATCTTAGGCTTCTTAAGAAAAACAAAAACAACCACTTACTTTATATTTATGTGCACTACATGCATACAGGGACAGAGGTCAGAAGAGGTGTCCAATCACAGATGGTTGTGAGCTGCCCTGAAGGTGCTGGGAACTGAACACAGGTCCTCTGCAAAAGTAGCAAAGTACCCTCAACCCATATAGCCATCTCTCCAACCCTTAGGCTTCTTCTTCTTCTTTTTTTAAAGATTGCTTTACGGACATTAAAGACAGAAGAAAGGAAGAAGACTCATTAACATACAGAATTGGGAGCCTAAGAGTGTAATAAATGTCACAAATTCAACCACTAGAGACTAAAATTGTCCCAATGTCACTCAGAAAGACAGACCCAAAGAGGAGTCTGGAGACTGGGAGATAGGTCTAGAACTGGAAGCTTTATCTCCCAAATCCTTTCTGGTTCAGATTGCCACTTGGTCATTTTACTATCTCTGAGTGACGTCCCTTTTACTTCATGAACTGACTTACGGTAGGCTGGCTTCTCAGACTTTCCTGTACCTTCTCCCTCACTAGCCCTGCTAACTCTAGTGTGTATTCTGTTGATATGCATCTGCATTGATGTGCATTTACTAAATGATTGTTGGTGTCCAGGTTCTAATAGGAAATGCCAAAACAGAGCGGTCACTGTTCAGCGGAGGGTCAACTTGGGATAGAGTCCTGAAGCCAGCCTATAGCTGCACTTATGAGCTTGGTTTGGTCTATACTCAGACTAGGGGGAAATGTACTCCGGGGAAGAAGGAATGTTAGGTGGATTTGGGGACTAGACCAGGCTTTTCTAGGAGCTAATGGAAGGAAGGAAGGAAGGACCGGCTTCACATCAGGGAAAGATCGAGAAATGGCTGCACAAAGGGCGTCTAGCCAGTCTAACCAGACTTAGGCCCAGGGTCTGCCTGAGGTCACAGCTGGTAAGAAGGCCAGAGAGTGGGAGAGGCAGAGGTGGAGGAGTGGAGGCTCTAAACAGAGAGGGAGGAGCTGAAAGAGGAACAGTAAGAGCTGAAAGGAGAAAGAGGCTTGAGACACAGACTGGAGAGGGCTGAGCTAGAAGGTCGTGGGCGGGGCCGGGCGGGGCCAGGGCGGGGCTAGGGCGGAGCCTAGGCGGGGCCTAGGGGCTTTCAGAGAACTACAGAGGGAGGCGGAGTCGGAAGGTCGGAGGTGGAGCCTGAGCCCGGGCGGAGCCTAAGGGAGAGGGGAGGAACTATAGGAGGGAAAGTTGCATGGCGTGGGGAGGAACATGGGAGGAACCTGGGGGGAGGCGGAGTCTAGAGGGAGCCAGGATGAACTATAGGAGGTGGAGACTCAGAGTAGGGGGCGGAGCCTAGGCACAGGAGTAGTGGGGGGAGGGGGAAAGGCCTCCCGGGCCTCGGCCGCCCCAGCGTGTTTTCGGTCGGCGGGTCAGGCCCCCGAGTACTTCCCCGCCCTGTTCCTCCGTGGGGTGGATCCTCGGAGTCTCCTCGAGGCACGGGCTCTGGTGGTCGCGGTGGAGGAGGACTCCTGCATCGCTCCCGGGCGGGCTGCTGCCGTGCCTGGGCCGGGGGACCACCGCCTCCCGGAGCGCGTGGGGCCGGCATGGAGCTCTTTCAGGCCAAGGACCACTACATCCTGCAGCAGGGCGAGCGTGCCCTGTGGTGCAGCCGGCGCGACGGTGGCCTGCAGCTCCGTCCCGGTGAGGCGCGCTGCGCGGGCTGGGTGGGGCGCGCGGGCCAGCTGGAGCGCGGGGGGCGCGGCCCGGCCCCTCCGGAGCAGAGATCGGGAGGCTGGGCGGGACGTTTGGGGATGTCAGCGCTGGTCCTGAGGGGAGCAGCCGCCGCCTCGGCGCACTCTTGTCAAAGTGAGGCGGGAAAGGCCGGTCACCCCTTTTAGTGCACCTCCTCCAGTATCTGGGGCCTGGGGAGCGGGACCCCCTCAGGCCTCCACCTGCAGCGTCTTCGCACGGTCCAGCGTGGGAAGTTGTGGATTCCAGTTCCATCAGTTCAGTGGAACCGTCTGCGGGACACTTCTTGTTGACATCCCTGGATTGTTCCTGGTCCCTTATTAAAAAGTGACTTTAGGACGGTTACCTTACAGCACTTGATCGAAAACTAGTGTACGAATTGCTGTTTTCGAGAAGGAATTGTGTTGGATGTCACACAAAGTTAGGAGAGGTCAAAGTCTCCAGCCATCAGTTTGCTTTAGGAAACTTTGTTTGCAGTTGGTGGTTAAGCTCCTGTTCTCAGACAGCTGCGGTCAGTTATCGCTCTGAGGAGTCTGGGGAGCTCCTACTTAGTTCGCCAGTGCCTTTTCTTCATCAGTCAAGATCTTTTTACTTTAGGAAAAGTGAGACTGGAACTTTTCAAAGAGCTACCGCGTTGGACTTTTTTCTGTGTTCCTTGAGTGAATCTAGTAGAATAACTTCAAGGGAGTTTTTCAGGCCATCCTGTTACCTCTTATGGGATGGTTTCCAGGGACAGGTCCTTTAGTGTCTTAGTGCCAATCCACACAGCAGCCTGCAGGAGTAGGGTCGGAATCTTCTTTTTCAGGTGAGGAGAGAGGTGTGAGCTTCCAGAAAGTGGAGTTTGAACACTCCTGTGTTCAAACTTTGGTGAGCGTTTTGGTGATACTCTTCAGCAGAGTCCACTATGTCCCTTAGAGAGATGGAGAACTTGTTTTCTCCTCCAGAAATATGGCTCTGGTTCTATTTTCTTGCCGCTGTATTTTATTTCCTCTTTTCAGAATGGAGGCACTACCGTGTCTACAGTAAGACTCTTGGTGACTTTGGGATTGATGGTGTAGGTGGGCTAATTTTGGCGAGTTTTTTGTCTTTATCCGAATCTGACTACTTTCCTAGCCTGCCACCCTCTGAGGTGTAAAGCAGGGAGAATTAGGCTGTAAAATTCCCAAGAGCCAAATTCCTGGGAGTTGGAATGCATAAATGGATGGATAAGTCCTTATCAACTCATCAGACAGGACTTTTCTGCAAGTCAGTTTCCTCAACCAGAAAGCTTAACCAGAGACTTTTCTGGAACAAGCCATGAGGTTTGGGTTGCTTGTTTGTCCAAAGTTCATATCAGAAAGCAAACTTAAAACCTTTCCCCACTATAAAAAGTTTGCTATAACTTCTCAGTTCAGTTTATCTCACATACATATCTCATCATCCACATACATACGTGGAGCCTTGAGGAAGGCAGGGGCCATCATATTTCAGAATTAACAGGCCGACAGGAGCCTTAGATGTTCAAGCTGAGTACAGGAAACATCCTGTACTTACTAAATACTTTAACCTATCCAATGTTTAAGATCCTAAGCACAGCTATTTTAGTAATAATATTTCATTGATCTGGTTGCTTTTTTTGTCTATACATAGTTATTTCAAATTCTCTTTATCCTATTGAACATTCTCTTCTCTGTTTTTATGGTGGGTGTTGCTGTTGTTTGAAGTGCAGAGTTCAAATCTGTAGTTTTTTTTCCCCCTTGGTTATTCAACAACTTCACAGACTACTGACCAAGTCTTTGTTTTTGTTTTTACCACAAGTGGTATTTTAGGCCCAATCAGTGCTGGGATTGGGATTTTTACATGTGGCTACTGAATGACCAGAAACAGGAAGTTTTCTCTTTCCTGGAGACATCAGAAAAATAAGTCACACTGATAATTAAGGTTAAAATAACCATGTCTGTAGCTTGGAATCCCTGTTACTTTCTGTCTACTTGCCTACTTCATTGTGTGAGATTCACATTGAGGCCATCTGCCCCGGGTCTAGTCTAGCCCTCATCCATGAGGCAGCCCATGGTCACATTTATTTTCTTTCTTGACATTTTCTGTACATTGTATATACTGCAATGATTACCTTCCCTATATATCCTGTGATAATAGTTTGTGTCTTCTCCACTGGACACAAACCTCAGCACAGAGCCTTGCTTCACTAATCTTGGTGTCTGTGGGCTTAAGATTGTTTATGATGATACAGAACTTACTTCATGATTGAGTTAACCTGAGTTAAATATAACTAAGTTTCCTCACACTCAAATTATTGCTGTTAGAAAAATGATTTCTTAGGTTTAGTCTTTATTTTTGGCCCCATTTTGGTGCTTCTTTCCCCTCCCATCTCGCTTCGTAGTCTAGGCTAACCTAAGGCTGACTGTGTAGCTGGCCTCAAACTCAACAATACTTTCCCTCTGCCTTCTCCTGGTTTTGGGGATTTTAGGTGTGACCTATGACACATAGCTGTAAAGGATTTATTTAGGCAAGAGTGGTAGTGACCAATCCATATCCCAGCACTCAGGAGGCAGAGGCAGGTGAGTCTCTTGTGAGTTTGAGGCCACCCTAATCTACGTATCAGATTTTGGGACAGCTAGAGCTACATAATAGAGAGACTCTGTGTCAAAGAAACAAAACAAACAAAAGAAGATTTCTTTAATTGGGTGGGAAATCTCCAGTTCATCGAGAAATGTGAGAATTTATGTTTGGATTTTTTCCCTCTGATACAGTGGCATCTTTATTTTCTTCTTCTTCTTCTTCTTCTTCTTCTTCTTCTTCTTCTTCTTCTTCTTCTTCTTCTTCTTCTTCTTCTTCTTCTTCTTCTTCTTCTTCCTCTTCCTCTTCCTCCTCCTCCTCCTCCTCTTCTCCTCTCTCTCTCTCTGTATGTGATAGTATTCCTTATTTTTGACACTGTTTAAAATTTTAAACTAGTATAAATATTTGACTGTTTTTATTTTCCTAACAGTAGTGAGTAGTCTATATTTTTGTAAAGCACCGCCTTTTACTTTTTTTTAGATGCTTATCACAATTGCAGGTGAAGAGAAGAGTATTTAGCTTGTTTTAACTTCTCCCTGGAAAGTGATGGAGGGCTGTGTACTCTGCAGAGAGTAGAATGTAACAGACGGACATGGAGAGTCAGACACTAAGAATCAGAGTTTAACCAAGAGGAAACCAGGAGAAGCAGAAAGAGGAGTTGAAGAAGGGGAGGGTGATGTGACCATGCCTTGTTCTGGGAGGTGGGCATGGCGGAGAAAAGGGGGAGGGGAAGGGAAGGCAAGAGGCATGTGGGGATGAGGGAGGAGAGGAAGCAACAGAAGCACATTTTGCTTGAAAATGTAAAGAAACAACAACAAAAAACAACTGTGTGTGTTAATTGAAAAAATACATATTTTTAAAGAGGATTGTAGTTTAAGAAATTAAAAAGGAATATAATACTATTTATTTTTGAGAGTAGTTATGCAGCCTCTTCCCTTTTAGAATTACTTTCAGTCCTTTGGCTTTGTGTGAAGGGGCAGTGTTATGTAATTTATTTTTCTGTGTTACCTCATTCTTTTCTGAGACTGAGTGACCATGGAAGTTCTCATCACCTGCCACACACACACACACACACACACACACACACACACACACACACACAGCATTTGTAAGCATATAGTCTATATGTAGCAAAATGAAGCTTTAGATGATAAATAGTAGTGGACATCTTTCTTTCTCTTTCTTTCTTTCTTTCTTTCTTTCTTTCTTTCTTTCTTTCTTCCTTTCTTTCTCTTTCTTTCTTTCTCGCTCTCTTTTATCAGAATCCCCTTCACCCAATCTCCTTCACCCAATCCCCTTCACCATTTTGCCAGCCTGAAATTATTTTTCATTGTCAAATTAACTGAACTTTAAGATGAGAGATTATTATAGAATTGAAATCTATAGGGAATACATATTTTTTGAGATACATTGTGTGAAACTGTATTTAGTTTGTTTACTATTTTATGTCCTGTCATTTTACTTTAAAAAACTAACCTTTGTTTTTTGTTTGTTTGTTTGTTTTTGTTTTTTTGTCTTTCTTTTTGAGGCAGTATCTTATTTAGCTCAGGCTAACCCTGACTTCCCCTCAGTCCTCCTGCCCCAGTTTCCTGAGTGCCAGGATTATAGGCATGAACCACGATGCCTGGCTTCCTAATCATTTTTATTATTTTTTTGTAATCAGCTTTCCTAGTGTGTTTAGTCTTTAATTTCTTTTTTTAAAAACACTAGTCTTATATCTATACTATTTCCGTTACCCTATAGATGGTATAGTGTTAACACAGTGCCAGTTGGGCTGAAGGGGTTCTTACATTAGCTCGTGTTCTGTATCTTCACCCAAGATTAATGCCAGCTCACAATGACAGCCTTTTGCCAGTGGAGCATTTTCTGAGTTTTGTATGGACTGTATGTCTTATTCTATTTCTTTCCACAGTACAACTCTGAGGATAGTTTTGTTATTTGTCTATCACAGATGAGGAAGTCAGCATGAGGAATAGTTTGTCCAAATTCTTAGAGAAAGAAAGCTTCTAGTCCAGTGTGTGCCTTCAAAGCCACCTTCTTCAGTGCTGATGATGTTACTTTGTAAACCTCTCTACCTTGTTGACTACAAGGTTGTAAGAATTATATTTCATGGGTACCGACAGCACTGTAATGTTACCTATAGGGGAATAAGAAATTCCCTCACATGGCCCTCACATGTCAGAGCCAGCACACTAAGGAAAAAGGTCATTACAGGCTTCACTGGCTGATAGTGGGGGGTTCTCATTTGTTTTTTGTCCCTGTGCCCTACCTTACCTCATTTCCGGCAAAATTAGTTTATGTAGCTATAAGAAGCTCCAGTGTCAGGTCTTCAGGTTTCTCTTGGGTTTTTAAAACATCTGCAGTAGAAGAAGGAGAATAGATCATGGGGGCAGATCTTTGAGTAGACATTGATATGTACCAGATAGAAACTGTTTCCTCCAGTGCTGAGCAACCTGAAACCTCCCTTCATCTAGCTTTGCAAGAATCCTAGATCCAGTTTCAGGGCAACCTTTTAGAGCACATAGAGCAGAGGTAAAAGAGTTGGAAGGGGAAGAACAGACCTTTAAGGCAAATCACCTTCAAAGATGGGAGGAATTTTTGGTTTTTATCCCTGATTCCTAGATACTTGTATTCTGACTTGGTCCTAGGAGAGTACCATCAAGGCAGCACACACTGAGGAAGGAGTGGCAAGGGTCAAGAGACTGACACAAGGTAGAGCTGACAGGTGGCAGACCTCGGTGACCTCAGTGTGGTCCTTCAGGAACCTGGCTGCATTATGCTCTCCAGGAAGCCGGTCATCACGGGCTCAGCTAGCTCAGATCTCCAGAGGAGGCAGAACACACTTGTCTCCAGATTTCTGCCAGGCTTGTATTGAAATAACTGTTGCCCCTGTTCGCCTTCTATAGTTTCAGCATCAGAGAGCTTGTTGGGAGGATTAAATAGAGACAGGAATATTTTAGAACATTGCCTCTGGTCCTGTGCTCATTCCTCATTGACGTTTTATTCAGTCATGGGGGTGGGTGGAGTCCAGCTTGGAAAGTTGTGAAGTTCAGTAGATGTGTTCTCTTTTTAAGTGAAATTAAGTGGGACGCACAGTTTATTCCTCCCAACCCCGGCCCTTCTGCCCACAAAGGTTGTGTTTGCTGATTTTGATCCTTGGACTTTATGATAAAGTAGACTATTGGGAAAATCAAACTAGATCAGCTGTACTGTTGATTCAGGATGTTCTCATGTTGTGTGGCTTTATGGGGATTTAAGTGTGTTAGGTCTTTACAAACTGTGTTGCCATCTCTGTGTGTCTACTTTTATAGATTGTTCTTTACCTGTTCAAATGTTTTAAAACATGACTCTTTAAAGTCTAGCCTTGCTTATACAATTCTGGGAGGTAACAGTGATATCACAGAGCCTTTGATAAATCATGACTTGTTAGCTGATCTCAGCTGTGATCATCCTGTGTCAACTGGCCGTAAGTGAACTGAGAACACTTGAACCAAGTCTGTTTATCAAAATAGGGGGAAATGTTATCTCTGGCTGGTGGTGATATTTAAGTAATAATGTATAAATAGTGTTTTTAAAGTGAGGCTAAATATGGGACATCCAGCCTTACAGTGCTGAAAGCACACTGGCAGTGTCTCTAATGCAGTTGCATGCTCTGTGGGGTGGCCTATTTTGCAGATGTTAAGAGACCCTGAAGGTAACTGCTTCCATCCAATAAAAGAAAAAAAAAAAAATCCAGTCATTATTTTTCTTGGTAAAGCTAGTTGAGAAACACAGGTAGGTTTTAGGTCTCTTGGAATGTTTTCTTTTAAGTTATTTTCACATTCCTTAAACCAGGAATTTGGGAGGAGGAGACAAGAGGGTTAGAACTTCAGGACTATCTTCGACCACATGAAACTCTGTCTGAAAAGCGCCAGAGCATCAGGAGGAGTGGAGGGTGAATATGATCAAAATACATGTTATTAAATTCTCAAAGAATTATATATATAAATTGTGTCATATATATTATATTAAGACAGGTATGGTGCATAAATCTTAATCCTGGTACTTGGGAGGTAGAGGCAGGGAGATCTCTGTGAATTCCAGGCCAGCTAGCCAGAGCTAATTAGTGAGACCATGTCTTTTATACACACATACACATATGTGTGAGATATTAAAAAAAAAACCAAAACCCTAAAACTTATTTTAATTTCAGGTTCTTTCAAATTTACTCTTGCATTTCCTTAACATAATGGTAAGATATATCAAGCTATACTAGTTTGTTTATGGAATCTAATTCTTTCCAAACATCTTTTTACTTTTTAAAAGCAACATGGACCTTTACATTTTATAATTTATGTAACACTAATATATCTCATTAGACAGGCATAACATCTGACTGTAATGTGCTGTACTGTTAAGCTTTGTGTGTGTGTGTGTGTGTGTGTGTGTGTGTGTGTGTGTGTGTGTGTGTAAGTATGGATATAAGATTCCTGATGGCTTGCATCATAAAACATGACTTTTATGTCAAATACAAACATTCTTCTCCCTATGCTGAGCCCAAGGCAGCTGTCTTTCCTAGGAAGGCTGTGGCAGGTACACTGAAGAGTTTCTGAGGAGGGTTAGTGGTATGTTAGCCCAACTTCTTGGACTCATTTTTAGAGCTGTGGCATTTATTCCCCTAGTAACTTTCAAGTCCTTCCATTTCTTGAAGAAGCGTTCTCCAATTTAATTTAGCATTATATATTGTTTTTGTCTTCTGAATTACGTTGTGACGTCATTTTAGTCTTTAAGAAAATGTGTTGCTTAGGGAGGCTGGAGATGTACGTAGCTTGGTTGGCTGAATTCATGCCTAGCATGCACAAAACTGGGGTGCTATCCTCAATGCTGCATAAAACCCAGTATAAAATGGTTGTGCAAACCTGTAAGCCTAGAATTTGGGAGGTGGGGGGGCAGGAAGATCAGGAGTTCAGGGTCATCCTCTGATACCTAGGGGGTTTGAGGCTTGTTTGTGTGACGTGAGAGCCTGTCTCAAACTAAACAGAAGCATGTATTGATTGGAGGCTGTCTTCCCAGTTTGTACCAAAGCAGGAAGATGTATAGTATTGCTACCAGAACAGCAGGAGACACAGGGCTCTAGAGACAGACTAGCATAGAGCCTTAACACAAAGTTCTTTGCAAGGTTTGATTGGAGTCTTCTCATTTTGAGACAGGGTCTCATATGGCCTAGCTGTCCTTGAACTCTGGCAAGTACCAGAGGATAACACTGACTTTCTGATTCCCTTCCTCTACCTTCCCAGTGTGAGGGCTAATGGAAGTGGAGTCCTGAGAACACTGTGCCTGGCTCATTAATTTGAGTCTTGAGGTTTGATTGGAGGTCTAAGTGATTCCTACCCTGTCCCCTGGGAAAATGTTTTCTTCCTAATAAAATGAGAAGAAAGGTGTTCTTTGGTTTAATTCTATGTAGTTTCTTCATCTGTAAATTCCCAGTGGTCATATCACCTTATAAAAGTAAGAAGACCTTTGGAAGGTCTCATGAACTGTAGGGATTTTATGTTATCAGAATAATACCTTTTGTTTTGTTTTGTGTTTTTGTGATAGGCTCTCTTTATGTATCCCTGACTGGCCTGAAACTTCCTATGTAGACTGGCTGGTCTTTGTCTCTGCCTTCTAAGTGCTGAGGTCAAAGGCATGTGCCACAGAGTCCAGCTGAAATAATGCCTTTTATGTACAATTCCTTCATTCTAATGGGATATCAGAGAAGACAGGGAGCATGTAAGACAGAATAGGATGTAACTGGCCAGACTGTAAGATGGGGTACTGGGTTTCCTCTGCTTCCCCACTTACTGGCGTTTTGTTTTTGTTTTTTGTTTTTCAAGTGTGGAAGCAGTTGTTCATCTGAGGCCAGGTGAAACAGTGAATCTAAGACAATAATGATGGTTTAAAGGCAGAGCTTTTGTGAGAGTCCACAGTATACACTATATAAGCAAACCTAGAGCAAGATACAAAAAAGTAAATTACTTTCAAATAAAGTGTTTAGGAAAAAAAGATGCAATTATTTAAAAAACAGCTGAGAGAAAGATTTGCGTCTACTTAACATTAGAAGTGTAGCTAGCAGCAGCCACTCAGTGACAGCCAGCTGCTCCGCCATGGCTGGTCACTGTAAAGGCTTGCATAGGTGCTGCTGTTCCCTCACTGAGACTGCCACTCGGTTGTGTAACAGTGCTTGCTTCCCAAGTGACAAAGCAGGCCTTCATTTTAGCCCACTGACATACAGGAAAGGAAGACCAAAGGCAGGAGGCAACTGGGTGGCCTGGGCTCTGCTTTATTGACCTTGGAGCACCCTTTGGATACAGTTTTAAAAAGTAAACCACATACACAATGGAAAAAAAAAAGAAGTGTCGCTAGCTTTATGCATCTTTTTAAATAGCTCTGTCTAAAGATGAGGAAAGGGAAATAAATACGAGTGTCTGTCTGGATTTATCTCTCTGAGTTCTCCCTCACTCCCTGCAGCTGTCCTTGAACTCACCATGTAGCCAAGAATACCTTTAGCTTTTCATAACCTGTCTACACCTCCTGACAACTGGAGTTACAGGAGAACCTCACCTGCTTTGGTTTGTATAGCACTGAATAGTGAAGCCTGGGGCCTTGTGGGTGCTAGGCAAGTTCTCTTTTAAGTAGGTGTCCACCTTTTGGTTTTGGATATGTTTCCTTTTGGTACCTTAGACCAGCCTTTATTGCCAGGTCACCATATCAGGTAATATCTGTGCAATTGGATCTTTACAACTTTGATGCATTACATGTCCCGAGACTGACTGATAAAGTAAAACTAAACTCTCATGGATTCTTCCCAGGGAGGTATAATCACTTAGGTAAGATCATTCTAATGATTTATTTATTTACATTTTTTATGTATATAAGTACTTTGTCTTCATGTTGTAAGGTGCCATGTGGGTGCTTGGAATTGAACTCAGGACCTTCAGAAGAGCAGTGAGTGCTCTTAACCACTGAGCCATCTCTTCAGCAAGACAATTCTAGAGGAATTTAAAAATTATATTTATGCCTATATTGTATTATAGGGCCCCACCTTGGCCAGTTTCACCTCTACTAGATGAGCCCAGGCATCAGTAGTTTATAGAACACTTCAGCGATGTTAACGAGCAGTCTGGATTGGTAGCTGTTGGTTGAGCTTGGTTTTACAGTGGGAAATCAGCAGCCGCCTGAACTTCTGAATTGGATGAATTCGTCAGCTTGCTGCCTAGTAGAGAAGTAATAACCACTATGGAGGCTGAGGAAATGGGGGTCAAACTTCGAACTTTAAGCTGGGACTTGAATGAAATGATTTACCCTGTCTTCCAGCCTCATTAAATTCTGAGGATTAAAGCATGACATACTGACAATTGGCGCTTTCAGTTCCTCATCCTAAAGCTCTTTTCTTCATCCTTTTGATTTTGCTGTTGGTGATTGTCAGAGCAATAATAGCCTTTGTCTTTAGCAGGAAGTGAAACTGGGGTCTGATTAGATATGCATAAACTATCTGCCCCCTCTTTAAAGACACAGAGGAAACTTACTTTAAACTGTGTAAGACCTATGCTGGCTGGCTTTGAGGGAGTGGCCTCACTCTGGGATCTTGGAATGAGTGACTCATGCTCTCTGCAGGCACACAGTGCTTAATCACTTGTTTTTTGTGTACCAGGAAGAGAAGGGCATGTGAAAACAGAAGCTGTGTACCACTGCCAGACTGGAAATGAGTGGAATGTTGACTTAGTGGTCAAACAGTTCAGTTTATTTCAATTACAGACTTTGGCTCTATGTTTTTTTTTTTTTTTTTTTTATTATTATTTCACAAATGAAAACTTGGCATTATTTCTAACATGCTCTATTTGTTGTTAGTTTGTAATAACTTATTATGTAACTTTGACAACATTAAACTTTAAGACTTACTTGTGAATTGTTTCTCTTTTAATTCCTTTGCCAGTTAGCACACTAGCTGAAGGGCAGGTTAACACACCTGTGGGAGCAGTTCAGTCAGTGTGTTCTCTGTGGGGAATAGCATAAGGCATGACCACTGACTCTGCCATTGTGATCCTTTCTACCCCCAGAATAGCCATTAAAAATATTGACAGTGTCAAGTCCTTAGGTGTTGCATATGCCCAGATAAATACCACCTCCACACATTCTCTATACATTAGGTTCACTAGTGCTCACTTGTTTTCTTAGTAAAGAATAAGATTATAATGTATTTCAGGTTTACCTAAAATGTGTGTGTGTGCACACACACACACTCATTGTCCATTTCATACTGTACCAAATAATAAAGTTCAGCAGCTCCCAAAATCCAATTTTTCATTCCCTGGTGAGTTCAAGAACCTGTTTAGGTCTTACTGTTTCCTTGTCCCCTGAGCCATTGGTTTGAGAAATTAAGTGCACATGCTAGGGATTTAAAGACAATTTTTGCTTAGAGTTTTTTTTAGCTCAGTCTTGGTCACATCTTATTATCAATTACTTTTTTACTAATAGACCAATGCTTTTTTTTTTTTTTTTTTTTTTTGAGATGTGTCTCATTAGATAGCCCTGACTGGCCTGGAATTCACTGTGTAGACCACTGCCCTGGAATTCTCAGAGGTCTTACTGCCTCTGCCTTCTAATTGCTGAGATTAAAGGTGTGCACTACCTTGCCTGACCTAATGCATTTATAGATTTATTAATTTTTCTTTTCTTTTCTTATTATTTTTTGAGACAGGGTTTCTCTGGGTAGCCCTGGCTGTCCTAGGACTTACTGTATAGACCAGGCTGACCTTGAACTCAAGAGATCTACCTACCTCTGCCTCCCGAGTGCTGGGATTAAAGATGTGCACCACGACTGTCCTTATTACTTTTAAAAGGCGTGCTATTTTTATTCTGTGTGTATGAATGAACCAAACCTGGGTACTCTGTAAGTATAGCAAATGCTTGTGACTGCTGAGCCATCTCTCCAGCCCATTAGTGCATTTGTTTTAAAAGGTGCCATTATAGCAAAGATTAATATGTTGGTGTGTCTCTAAAAATAATAAAATTTTGGACTGGGGTTGTGGTTCAGAGTTAGAATATTTGCCTATCATGTTAATTTATAGACCCTAAGCTTGATCTCTAGCACTATGAATAAACGAACAAACAAACACCCTTAAAATGTTAGTTTTATAAACTATAGTAGTTTATAAAAATTACCAGTTGTTGGGAGATACCTGTTTTTACCCGTTGTATCTTTTTTGTTTATTCATTTAGTTGAGTAACTGTCAATGCCTCTTAGGCATCAAGCACTGTTTCCAGTCACAGGTGTGCACAGGTAAACAAAATAGGAGTTGGTGTTTAATAGCTTTTTATTTGATTATTGAAAATGCTTACATTTATCACAACTATTAATATGCTATTTCTGCCATGTGTTCGGTTTTACATTGATTGTGTTCTTTTCCTTACCTGCTGTTTTCTCTGACTGTAATTTGATAGCTCAGACTTTTCCAGGTATTTCTGTTGCTGACAAAAGGTGACACTCGGGGCTGTGGAGGTGATGGGTAAAAGTGAGTGTTGCTAACCCTGATGGCCTACAGTTTTCATCCTAAGAATGACAGGGAACAAATGGCTCCTGAGAGTTGTCCTCTGACTTCCACATCAGATTTTACTGTTCTGTTTTTTTCAAGACAGGGTGTCTCTGTGTAGCCCTGGCTGTCCTAGAACTCACTCTGTAGACCAGGCTGGCCTTGAACTTAGAGTTCTGCCTGCCTCTGCCTCCCAAAGTGCTGGGATTAAAAGTGTGAGTCAACATGCCTAGCCTCTACATTAGATTTTTTAAAAAATATATGTTTAAATATTATATATCCGAAGGTCAGATACGGCAGGAGAATAGGCTGGTCAGAGCTCCATAGTTAAAACCTAGGCTGAGGGTGTATTTTAGTGATAGAGTACTTGCCTAACGTGCTTAAGACTTTGATTTACCCTCCAGTATCATTAAAAACAAAACAAACGAAAAAACCCACCATGGGAACATGGTTGCCCACACCTTTAATTCCAGCACCCAGGAGGTAGAGTCTGGCGGATCTCTTCAGTTTGAGTCAGCCTATTGAGACCTTGTCTCAAAAAACAAAAAAAACCTCCCTGAACATTCTATTCATATCCTTTTGTGTTTTTATAAGACTTGGGATCCAGTATTTATTTTGGCTTATGTAATTAGCATCACCAGTATCCATGACTCTCCCATATACAGCTTCCTCCTTTTAGGTGCTTCTAGATGCTCCCATGGAGGAGATGGAGGAGGCTGGCAGTCATTTTCGATTTGCTGTTTGGGTCATCATTGGCATGCTGACACTCAGACTGGATGTCCAATTTTAACCTGAATCAGAACTATATATAGCTCAATGTTTCATATTTAAAAAAAATTCTGGGATAAATCTAGGTATAGCAATATCTCCATAAAATATCACCTGAAGAGGGTCTTAGGAATTACAGTCTTACTCTAAGATTTTCTGAGACTTATCATGTCACCCTGGAACTCAGTGTGTGTGGACCAGACTAGCCTTAAACTTCTTGAGATCTTCTGCCTCTGCCTCCCAAGTGTGGGGAGTATGGGATTACAGATGTGTGCTGCCCTTCTACCTACTTTTTAAAAGCTTTTATAGGTTCTTGAAATAGAAGTCTACAGACAAATTGTTGGGTTATGAGATTCCGAAATCTTAAATATGTACATATTTCCCTACTTGACCTGAAAGTTACTGATATTATTGCTATTGTCACACGATTCATTTATCCTCATGGAGACCTCGTCAGTTGGATAACATTCGAGAAGCAAAGCTGAAAGGGCTCAGGGCTGTGGTAGAGCTAGGCAGGGTCTTTGGCCTGGAGTACCACATGTAAGCTGTGGCTATGCCACATGCAAATATCTTGACTCTGTCCAGCTTTTAGATATTATAGTCAGCTTCAAGGCATCTTGGTCAGTTCCTGGGAGTTGTGTGTGTGTGTGTTTGTGTGTGTGTGTGTGTGCGCGCGCACACGTGTGTGTGCGCGCGAGTGTCTGCTTTCAAGCTTGCTCTCTTTTGTGTGTTGTCTCCAGACTCACTCTGTCTCAGCTGCAAATCTAACCTGCTTAAGGAAAACAGCTTCTGAGTTTTACTGCCTTGAGTTGATCCTTTGTGGTCTTACAACTTTCTGCTTTCTGCCGCCTGGCCCAGGAGAACTTAAGGTGTTTTAGAGTCTTCTGTGCATCCAATATATTCAGCCCTTGTTATTTGTTAAGAAATGTGTTGGCTCTTAGCATTCCAAGCTGCCCAAAACATAAAGATCAATATCAGGGACCTAGGAAGGACCCCCCCCCCCACCAAGCTGTGCTATCTAGGCCAAGTAACTTTTCCTTCTCAGCCCCACCAAGTACTGCAGGTCCTACTTCTGTCCACGTGACACAGAAAGATACAACCTTCCCTTTTCCTTTTTTCCTGTCTCCTTTGGATGCTGATAGAACTCGAATATGCTTTTTCTGGTGCTTCTCCTTTCCCTCTCTGGAGCTTTTGCTCTGCCACGTGTGGCTTGTCTGCCTGATATGGAAAGAAGTGTAGTGATCGTCAGATGTCAAGGGGAGAGAACCAGTAGGCCTTGGTGAGACACAAAGGCCCTTCAGGTGGCTTGTAGGTTTGGGTTGGATGCTGGAATGATGATAGTGTGACTTCAAACCCACTCAAATATGAGAGTAGTGCATCAGGGGGTATTTGGTAAGGAAACCTATGGTGTTGGAGATGTGTTAGAAAGAACCCCCTGGGACTGAGAATGGGAAATTGTTCTGATGTTAACCAGCTGGATGATGGTGACAGTTGCTTTATAGCATTAGGCTTGATGGTCACATCTGTAATAGGCCACATGGATTTAATTTTTGTCAGTTTAAATAGGGAACCTTTCCAATGTGGTTACTTAAATTTTATTTGGCTGCAGTAAATTCCTTTCCATTTGAAGGGGCCTGTGGAGCTCAGAACCTACGGTGCCATGCACGGAGAACAGAAAGCTGAACCTTAACAGGTCTCTGGGAGTTTCCTGTTCTCCATGAGTTCCTGTGTGATCAAGGAGTTAGCCAAGTCAATAATTACATTCACTAAAGCAAGGTGCTGAGGTAGAGATTTGCTACACAAAAGTATGATTAGTTCTTAGGGTGGGAGGAGTAAGGAATGTGTCATGAGACCATTAACCCTTGTTCTGAGGGTAGAAGGAAGAGCAGGCAGAAGTGGGTGGGGAGCAGCCTTCCAGACCTAGCCTGACTTCAGGCCAGGATGCTGAGTGTGGAGAAGGGCAGGCAGGGTAGGATAGCTGTTCTTCTGATTTTTTTTTTTTTTTTTTTACATTTTTGGGTGTGTGTATGTGGTGTGGGACAGGTTCTCTCTATGTAGCCTTGGCTGTACTGAAACTATGTAGACCAGGCTGGCCTGAGTCCCACAGAGATCTCCTTATCTCTACCTCCTGAGTGCTGGAATTAAAGGCATGTGTCATCAAGCCCCCTCCCTTCTCCACTTAGCTTAAAAGCCTTTCTATGGAATTTGGACTTTGTTTCCAAGGAAGTGTGGTGTAGAAGTAATGATTGGATTAGCTGTGCTCAGATTTATCCTTTTTAATGCCTAATGTTTCTTTGACATTAATGTTAAACTGGGCAAATGCTCCCATTGGGTGGCTTACAGCCTTCTAGCCTCAGTGGGCACCATTATGCTTGTGCATAGAACATACATTTGTATACATAAATAATGAAAATAATCTTAAAACATGTATGTACATAAGCTTCCCAGTGTGTCCTCTGAGGTGTTAGATGTCTTTTCCTATTCATTTGTGATACATTTTATTATATTTGGTTATTTTGGGGAGGGAGGGGGAGGGAGGGGCAGAGAGAGAGAGAGAGGGAGGAGAGAGAGAGATGGGGGGAGGGAGAGAGAGAGAGCACACACTTAATGCTGTGTGTCTGTGTGGAAACCACAGAACACTTATGACTTTTCCTATGCTGATCTTCCCTTCCTGCTGCCATGTCCTTCCTCTGGCTGAAGGCAGAGGACTTGGGTTCCTATTTCACTAAGTTGGAACCATCTGATGTCATTTGCTTCTCTGTTTCTATACTTAGCCTTTCATCCCTTTTTTGCTGACTTGGATGAGAACGTGCTTCCTTTCCAACTGTAACCTGTCCTTAGGTAGAGTGTTGAACCTACTGTCACCATAATATAGGAAGGCCTAATTTATGCAGTGCTGGGGATAAACCCTGGGCCTTGTACATGTTAGATAGGCATTCTTCCAATGGAGCTGGTCTCCAGCCCTCCGTGTAATCTCTGGTGTGGTCATTATTCTCTCCTGCCCTTCCCAGTGTGCCCTGAGGTGTTCCACTTCGTTTCCTACTAATCTTTGTGATACATTTGTTTAATATTTATTTTCAGAATGTGTGGTATATGAGTGTATTTTATGTCCTGTGTGTGTTTACATGTGCGTATGTGTGTGCTTCCTGTTGTGTGGGTATGAATGTGTTTATTGTGTGTGTATAAGTGTTTCCTGTTGTGTGTATTTATGTGTGTGTGTGTCTTTATTGTTGTTGTAGAGGCCAGGAGAAAATCAGGTGTCTGCGATTGCTCTCTGCCTTTGTTCCTTTGAGGTTCCCCTCTCCCTGCCACAGCTAAATGGCTGTCAGTAAACCCCAAGCATCCTCTTGTCTTCGCTATGCCCCAGTGCAGCTCTGGTGTTTCAGGTGAATGCCACTGGGTCCTGCTTTTTACATGGTTGTTGGGGATCTGAATTGAGGCATCACACTTGTGTAGTAAGCACCGGTACCCACTAGGCCAGGCCAACCTCTTCTTCAGTCTTAAAAAAAACTGTTTTAGATTGTTTATTTTCTGTGTATGAATATTTTGCCTGTATGTATGTAAGTGCATCACATGCATGTGTCTGGTATCTTCAGGGGACTTGGTGCCTCACAAGTCCACTGCCTACCCACCCCCCAAGCTCATTTGTTTCTTTTTCCCATGACTAGCCGGTTTCCCTGCTCCCAGTCCATTCAGGAAGCTGGACTCCTGGCACTTGTATTTGAGTGTTCACCAGGTCATGGTTGAACAGTATTTCTCACTGTGGACCTCAGACAATCGCAGGCACTAGTTAACTTTTGGCTGAGCATTCATTGTGTCAACTGAGATAAAATCCTGGCTGTAATCTTTCACTTAGGTCATTGTCTGCCTGCCATAGACTCCAGGAAGTGCAGGCTCATGGCCCTTATTTACTTAACTCTCTCCTCGGCTGGCCTCAGTTACTCCCTGTCCTGTTCAGATTTCCACCGAACCTATTGGTCTTACGTTACCTAGATAGCCCTCTATTGTTGTTGCTGTTGTTTTAAATATTTATTTTTAATTAAATTGTTGTTTGTATCTGTGCATTGTTTTAAAAAAAAGTTTTCCTCCTGGCCACTTAGTTGCCAGAAATAACAACTCTGATAATAGTTTTTTAATAAATGCCTTGGCTATAAACTTTGGCTTGTTCTCTGACTTGCTCTTAACTTATTATCCCTTTTATTCTAACTGGATTCAGCTGTGTCTGGTTTCCTTTCCTTGTCTTCTTGTGTCTGTTTCCTCAGAGTTCCTGGGGTGAATCCGTTCATTCTGTCTTGAGTCCAACTACTTGTTGGCTTATGTTTATCTCCTCGGTGTTTGTGGTGAATCTCCCGTGCATCTGTTTCCCAGAATTCTTTCTATTCCTGCTGGATGTCCCACCTCCTATTTTTTGTCTCAGCCCATTGGCCATAAGTTTTTTTTTTTTTTTTATTGACAGGTGATGCTTATTAATAGATTCTTTCTACAGTGTATGTGTGCTTGTTCGGGAGTAGGGAGTGGGGGGGGGGGGGTAGGCTGCAAATATCTGTGCACATATAGAGACCAGGGGGAGCCTTTGGTATAGTCTTCTTTTTTGGTTTACCTATTCCATTGAGTCAGGGTCTCTCCCTGAACCTGGATCTATGTTTTCTTAGCTGGGCTGGGAGCCAGCAAACCCTACAGATTCTTGTGTCTTCACCTTCACCTCCAATTTGGGGGCTGGACACTCAGATTGTTATGTGGGTCCTGGGATCCAAACTGTAGACATCATGATTGATGAGCACAGTCACCACCTAGTCATCTCTCCTGCTTCTAGGCCAGCACTCTACCTTTGGATGATAATCCCCACCCATCTTCTGAGCCTGAGTCCTTGCAAGTATTTGATATGTGGACAGATTCCAGAACACATCTTCAGTAGTTCCTCTTTTCCTTTCCATGAAGCTTATTACAGTAGTGACCTTTGGAGGTCAGAGTGTCAGGGTTGAGGAAGCTGGTGCTCTTTCTTCAGCAGGAACATCTGTGTTGACAGATGTGAGACTTGGCATGTCTGATATAGGCTTGACTGTTGACTAAAGCATTTAAAAGTAACATAAAGTCAGTTAAAAAGCAGTTAATCCATAATTGATACAGGCAAGGAATGTGTTTTTAAGCTTTAAGGTAGATTTGTATAAAAGACAAAAACACAGTATCTGCAAATAAGTCAAAGATTTGAAGTTCCAAGTACACCAGGGATTCACAGGTCAACCAGAAATATAATCTAGGACTTTATATTTGCCAGTGTTGATCCCATTGGTCGAGAATAAAACCACTTTACAATTTAAAGCCAGTTTTAATTAAATACTCACCAGGATGGACTCTGATCAAATCTGCCTCTGGGTTTCCAGAAAATGGCCACAAGTCATGTTTCGTAGGGGTGTAAAAGGGCAAAACCGATCATTCATACTTCCTATCAGTTTCAATCAGGGACAAGCATACATCCTGACACATTTCTGGCCCACGTACCTCCTGCCCACGTGTGATCAAGCATATTGCTTCAGATGGGTCAAACAAACCTAGGACAACAAGGAATTTATTCTTAACTGCAAGCAGAGCTCTCAACCTGCAGGTATATTTTTCCTGTTTCAGTCTCAGGGAAATTAAAGATACAAACAAGAAGGGCAAAGCAAGGAGAAGATTAAACAAGAAAATCATTGTTGAAGAAGAAACGTAGTAGAAAAAGAAAAGTAGCTACTTTTATAGGTAAATGTTTAATATTATCAATAAAGAAAATGGCCTAATTCTAGGCAATGGATGCTATTAAATTAAGAGATTAAAAAATCCTGGTAAGTTTTAAGCCAGGTATAGGGCTGTATGTCTTTTATCTCAGTATTTGGGAAGCAGAGACAGGTGTATCTCTGTGAGTTCAGACTAGCCTAGGCTACATAGTGAGCTCAGGACAGCAAGGACTACATAGAAAGACCCTGTTTCTCTCTCTCTGTGTGTTTGTGTATTTAAAAAAAATTACCAGCACATATATATATATATATATATATATATATACATACATACATACATACATACATACATACATATATATATATGTATGTATATATATGTGTGTGTGTGTAGGAAAATTATATATATATGTAAATTTTAAAATAAACTTTGAAATATGCTTTTGGCAGAAATCTAATATGGCATAACATTTATAGAAGTAATTTGGTAATGCTCGAGAGCCTGATGGTTCTAAATGTTGTGACTACTAATTTCCTTCCTCGGAATCTATCTTAAAGCTATTAAGGATGGAGACAAATAAAATATTTGTATAAAATTCATCATTTACCACATTATTTTTGTAATAGAAAAAATTTTCAATTAAATATTTATGTGAGAAAGTACTTCCTAAGTGGAAAATTATGCCATCATGAAGTCATGATTTTAAAGGATGTTTTATTTCTTTAAATTTTTTTTAATAAGGTCTATTTATATTTTATGTGTCTAGGTCTTGAATGTTCAGTGCCATGGGGGTCAGAAGAGGGTGTCAGATGCTCTGAACTGGAGTTCCAGCCATCTCGTGGGTTCTGGAGACTGGTCATTCTCTTAACAATTGCACCCTTGACCTGGACTAAGAGGTTGATCTTCAGTGACTTGTTCTTGAGAGAAAGGACCAGGAGATCAGAAAATAAAGATGGGGAAGTTGAAGCCCAGGAGGTCTTGTACAAACTATGTCTTATCCTATCAAGTTTATTAAGTAGTACAGTATCATATATACAGTTGGCAGGAGAGGAGACAGTAAGAACCTTTCATCTGATGGGTTGACCTTAGCTGGATGCTAGTCAAGCAGTGTTTCACAAAGGGAGTACAGGACAGTTCAAGTGTGTCACAGACCCAGTACACTGTAGTACCTGAGGTCATGATCCATTTGTGGGGTTGGATGGTCCTTTCAAAGGGGTCACGTGAGAACATCAGAAAGCATCAGGGCTTGAGGGGATGTGACGGAGCAGCTTGGCTCTCACCACACCGTCTCTCTAGCCCTTGAAAAAAGACTTAAAAAGAAGTAGTTCTGTGTGTACTACAATTAACATGCAGACAGAAACCTGAAATGAGAGAACAATCTTACATCAGTGGCCAGTTTTCCCCTCTGTCTCTGAGTGTTGCTTTGTAATCACACGTGGCATTTAAAACTTCCTGTTTTCGTAGCTCCCTGGGTAGTTTCAGGGGGAGGTGTTCAAGCAGGTTGCTGTGGTGTACAACCCCAGTCAGATAGGCAGGCCTCTTTGGTTTTGTTTATTTTGAGAAAGTCTTGCCATTAGACCAAGGTGGCCTGAAACCCAAGCTTCTGTTTGCTTTAGCCTGGATAACAGTGGAGATTACAGTCATTTGCCACTTTTCCTGGCTCTAGACTGTTCTTTACTTAGTTTATTTATTTATTTTTTTTAATTTTGATTGAGACTCTGATTCCTGTCTTGTGGGTGATTTGACTATGTTCTTTTTCTTTTTAAAATAAAGTTTATTTATTCATTCACTTTACATACCAGTATCAGCCCCCCTCTCCTCCTAGTACCCACTCACATAGATCCTCCTCCCATTCCTCCCTCCCCTTCTCCTTTGAGAATGGGGAGCCTCACTTTACTTTGTCAACCTGCCACTCTCTCCCACTCCTGGCACATCAAGATGCTATAGGACTAGGCACATCCTCTTCCACTGAGGCCGTACAAGGTGGCCCATTTAGGGGAACAGGATCCACAGGCAGGCAGGCCACAAATTGAGGGAGAGATTCCTGTTGTTGGAGGGCCCACATGAAGACCAAGCTGCTCATCTACTACACGTGTGCAGGGGGCCTAGGTCCAGCCCGTGCTCAGTCTTTGGTTGGTGATTCAGTCTCTGGGAGCCTCCAAGGGTCCAGGTTAGTTGACTGTTAGCCTTCCTGTGGAGTGAGTCTCTGTCCTCTTTGGGTCTCTTCTAAGCATTATTTCTTCACTTTTAAACTGGGTCTCCTAATGTCAACCTCATAATGTCAAGATTGGAAATGAAGGTTGTCAAGATGGCTCAGTAGGTAAAGGTACTTGCCTCAAAAGCTTGGCAACCTGAGTCTGAGCTCAGGAGAGAGCTGACTCCCACAAGTTATCCTCTGACTTCCACATAGACACCTTGACACACACAAAACAGTTAAAACAAATATTAGAAATCATAATGTGTATAGGAGCCTTTAACTTTTTCTTTTTATTCTTACAATAAAAACAATGAACTTGAGGTGAGTATAGGCTTCATGCACAAAACCCTAGTTTTATAACCCTGGGTTCACCCCTAGCACTGCAAAATGCCACAATCAACTGAAGAAATCAACTCGTGTGTGTGTGTGTGTGTGTGTGTGTGTGTGTGTGTGTGTGTGAAAATGTAACAGTAAGCTGGTGAGAAAATAGTGTACCAGTTATGGAGGCTGAAGTTGGAAGATCACCACTGAGTTCTCACAGCTAGCCATGGCTACACAGGGAGGCCCTGACTCAAGAAATTAATACATAACGAAAAAAGTCAACACCTAAATGAATTTGAAAACTAAACCATTAGTGTATAGTTACCCTATGAATGACAGGTAATATTTCAGTAAAATAAAAGTTTAAGTGGTAATAATTAAAATGCGAAACTTTTAGCAGAAAAAAATTAAATTTAGACAGTTAATTTATTTATTGAGACAGGGTTCCTCTGTACATGCAACAATCCTGGCTGTCCTGGAACTCACTTTGTATATCAGGCTGGCCTCCAACTCACAGAGATCTGACTGTTTCTGCCTCCTGCGTGCTGGGATTAAAAGTATATGCCACTGTGCTGGGCTACATTTTAATATATCATTAACATATGCACCTCAGTACACATGTGGAGGTCAGAGGGCAACTTTTGGGAGTTGGTCTGACCTTCCACCATTGGTTCTGGGCATTAAACTCTGCTTTCACGGTGAGCACTTCCACTCGCTCAGCCACCTTGCTGGCCTGAGCCAGCAGAAATACTGATTCCTAGTCGTTCTTTTCAGCTGTTGAACAATCATAAATGTCACATTTATTACTATGTGTGTAGCAGTCTTTTGCAAGCATGGTTGCAGAAGAGTTAAATTACATTCTTTGTCCTTATACATGTTTTATGTGTAATTTGCTTCTCTTCTGGGTGTCTATAGTGCTATTAATTTAAGAAATGAGAAAAAAAAATGCCTCCAATCACTGTAGTCTGTTCTGTGGTTCAGATGAGGGACAAAGCGTGCAGTGGCACTCAGTAACTAAGCAGCTTCTGTTGGTTTCGTCCTAGAAGTCACGGATAAGGAAAGTGACTTTCTGGAGTCCCTTCTCTAGTGTCTGACTCTCTGGGGAAAGATGCTTTTCAGAGTGTAATCCTGTAAGCGGGCAGCTCCATGGCCACCATCAGGCCTTGCCTTTATCTGGGTCAGTTGGCTGTCCTCCCATTTGCTCTCTGTAGTGTGACAGCCTCTTTCCTCCACTCAGTGGGGTTCCTCAGCCCATCCTGCCTCACAACTGTGTAGGTTTCCAGAGTCCTACTGAGGCCTGAGAATTAACGCTTTGCCACAAAGTCATTACTGTAATATGTTCCGTGCGGATATCTATAATTGCTTTGGAGGAGTGTCGATTCTCCAAAATATTTTAAAATATTTAAATTACAATTTAAAAATATTTTAAAGTACACTGCAAAAGATGGCTTCACCTTTCTGGTGAGTGTGTTCTCACAACTGCTTCTTCCTTTATTTTAGCCACTGATCTACTTCTTGCCTGGAACCCCATTTGTTTGGGATTGGTAGAAGGAGTGATTGGGAAAATCCAACTTCATTCAGGTATGTTGTTATAAACTCCTTACACTTACAACATTTCACATGCTGTCCTGTGACGTCCTTTTTGAGGTTGCATGTAGATTCTGTTATGACATTGGTTGTTTTGTCATAACTTTGAGTCAGAGCATATGTATTTTTATTTAAGTTTAATGGAATGAAAATAAAGCTTTTGAGAAGAGATGACACAATTGTTTTTGCTCTTTTGTTAAAGACAGATTCTCACAAAATCCCTACTTTGAGCCAGGAATTGTACTGATCAGCCTAACACAACTGTGATCCCAAAATGACCCCTTCCTACCTGCCCAGAGCTTAGTTTAGAGGAAAAGACAGGCTGCATGACCACTGTGGACCATGTGCAGTCCCTGGGTGTGGAAATGGGTTTTATTAAGGGTTGGTACAGCAAGTGTTGAACAGGAGGGAAGCAGGAAGAATACGGCTGAGATTGGCTGGCTTTGGGTCAGTCATTTCTGCTAGGGAAGAGATGGGTCTTTTAGGGTGTGGTGTGGCACTTTCTTGGGCATCTGCCCACGGCAGGCAAATGGATGGAAAGTCTAAGTCATTCACCTGGTCCTCACCAGGGAGAGCAGATGCCTCTCCTCCATGGTGTGAGTGTGTATGCTACATACAGACGTGTAATTGAGGTAGGCAACCAGAAGACAGTGTTGATCCCCTGTAGCTGGAGTTAAGGCAGTTGTCACCAGGCCCATGTATAGGGAGTACTGTTAACTTCCAAGTCATTATCCCAACCCCTTCATTTGTTTTTCAGAGACAGGGTCTCAGTCTAGCCCAGGCTGGCCAAGAGCTAGAGTCCAGGTTAACCTTGAACTTGATATCATTTGCCTGTGTCTGTTGAATGCTGGGTTTATAGGAATGTACCATTACAGCTGGCTCCTGGTAGTAATTTTAGTATGATTATGAACTATAGGAGGCTTTGGTATTGTTGCTGTGAAGTAGTTACATCTCTGTAGTGTGCCTATTGTGACTATTCATTTGTTCTTTCTACTCAATGGTGTGTGTGTGTTTGTGTGCACACGCACACATGTGCACCATAGTGCACTTGTGGAAGCCCAAGAATAACTCTTGGGCGTTGGATTTTTTTTCTACCATGGGTTCAGTGGGTGGAGCTCTGGTCTGCAGGTTTATGCTTACCCATTGAGCTATCTCGGTTCCTGGCCCTGTTCTTTTCTTTGTGTAACAGGGTCTCATTTTGTAGCCCAGGTTTATTTTGAATTTATGGTGTTTTCTCCCGGCACAGCCTTCTAAGTGCTGGGATTATAGGTATGAGGCACTAACACAGCTGTTTTTAAGTTTAAAGTAAGGTTCTTAAGCATTTAGGCCCCAGGTTGGTTTTCGAGAATTACAAAAATATATTCCTGGAGACATTTGTAGTTTTGCTAGATTCTGTAGTGAGAATTTTGGAATTTTGGATTTTTTACAAAACACAGAAACATTTTCAGTATGTTTTTGTTTTAATCCTAAGTGTGGGATTTGGGGCTGCTTCATATTGTCCCCAGCAGCTATGATTTACATCATGCTCTAGTTGGGGTGTAATTTTGCCAGCTGCAGATAGTTTCTGCAATTGTGTGATGTGTGGAATTCTGGGACCTTTTCAGAGGGTAGATAAATTCTAAGGCCCCTTGAGGTGGATTGTTGTTTGGTTGGTTTGGTTATTTAGGGAGGTTGGTTGAACTTTGACCATTGTTAGTAGTCCTGCTCAAAGAAATAAGAAGAAAGAAATTAGATTCAGAGATCTCTCTTCCTCTCCCTCTGTTCTTCTCTCTTGACTATCTAGTGATAGTGGGTAAAACGGGGTGGGAGGGTGGATAAAGGGTGGGAAAAGACGAACCCAGCTGCAGGATTCTTCGGTCATATTTTAAATTATGTTCTTATGGAATATTTTTATGAATATATGGGACTGCTTACTATAGATAAATAGATAGGTGTTATAAAGTGCGCATATTTATTTCTTCCCCACTTAAGTGAGACATGACTGGTGACTTCAGGGCTCTCACTTTGAAGGGAGGCAATTCTTGAGTTTTGTTACTTCATTGAAAATGATTGTTTTTCTCATGTACATACATACATACATACATACATACATACATACATACATACATACATACATACCTAAGTAGTATGTGTGGATTTATGTTTTGAAGATTTTTATGAAAATTCCATTAAATGATTTGTTCTCTCTCTGTCTCTGACTCTCTCTTTCTCTGTGATGTGTGTGTGTCTGTATGGTGAGTGTACATACATGTGCAGACTGTGTGGAGGTCAGAGGTCAGCCTTGGGTATCTCCCTTTGCACCCTTCATTTTATTTTTTGAGATGGGGCTCAGGGTCTCACTGAGTCTCGAGCTGATGGATTCAGCTGGGCCGACTAGCCGTGGGCTCCCACATCTTCTTGTCTTCGTCCTCCAGAACTGGGGCTGTAGATCATTACCCTTGTCTTTTGCATGAATTCAGATACATGGCCCTGAGTCGTCTCCCTGGCCGTGTTCTGTGGTAATGCATTGTTATGAGAGTGGCCATTACATTTGTTTTTTTTTTTTGTTTTGTTTTGTTTTTGTTTTGTTTTGTTTTTAAGAGCATAAACTGCTTTGGCAGTTACTCCTGATCAGCTAACCTGATTTTTAAATTTTTTCTTTTCTTTTTTTCCTCCTTGAGACAGGGTCTTGCAGTGTATTTCTGAGTGGCCTGGAATTTGCTGTATAGACCAAACTGCTCTACAGCTCACGGAGGTCTGGCTGCCTCGGCATCCTGAATGCTGAGATAAAAGGCCTGTTCCACTATACTTGGCCCCTTCTCTCTTTTGTATCATTTATTTCATTTATTAGTTATTATTTTGAGATAGGCTCTGGCTGTGAAGCCCTAGCTGTTCTAGAATTCACTGTGTGGACCAGGCTAGACTGGGCTAGAATTTACAGAGATCATCTGCCTTTACCTGAGTGCTGGGATAAAGGTGCTGCACTATTTATCATGGCTGGCAGTTTTACTTATTGTCTATCTTTAACATGAGGTCTCAAATGTTCAGGTGGGTCTCAAACTTGCCACGTAACAAAAGATGACCTTGAACTTCTGTTCTTCTTGCTTCCACCTCCTGAGTTCTGGGTTTCTTGTGTGCCACCATGCCTTTTTCCCCTCTTCTTTTTATTGTTAATGTTTTTGAGACTGTGTTGGTACATGGAGCTAGAGTTCCTTGTTCTTCCATTATTTGAACATTTTATGAGCTGTCTGTCTTCCCTCACTGGCTTGTTTAGTTCTTCCAGGATCTTTATTTCCTTTTCCCCTGTTATAAATAACATTGCTCTGAGCTTTGTTGTATGCTCTGTCTTTGGTGGGCTTTAAATATTTCTTCAGCATAGCCAGGCAGTGGTGGCCTAGCCTTTTAATCCCAGCACTGGGAGGACAGAGGCCAGCTGGGTGTACAGAGTGAGTTCCAGGACAGACAGAGCTACACAGAGAAACCCTGTCTTGAAAAAATATTTTTTTTCTTCAGCACAGAGGAGAAAATCATTCAGCCATTGTGTAACCATGCTAAGGATTTTAATAACACTCTCCTACCTGTCCACATTTACATACAGATATCTTTAATTCATTTACATACTGACAAGATAATTTCACAGCTGGATGTTCTCAGCTAAAATTCATTTTCTATTATGTAAATGACGTGTATGAAACTTCTGATTATTTTTCTCTAATTTCAGTCACATCTTAGAGCAGTGAATAAATCACTGAAATCAGTCAGACTAAGAGTCAGGCTCCATTTGTTAATATTTATTGTTATTATTTGTCAGCGAACGCTAATATCTGCCTCACTGTCTGTTGTGTGATCAGCCCTCCTAAAGGCTAAGTGGTTTAAGACAGTGACAGTGTGCAGTCCCTGGGATCTGTGGGCTTTGCCTAGGTTGCAACATTAGATTTCATGTGGTCTTTCTACATCTCTTCATGGCTCCCTTCTTACAGGGGCCCTTTCCTGGGATTCTCTTTTCTATTTTGGTGTCCTGTTCTTTCTTCTGAATAGTGGGAACATCTTTTCGGGGTGTGACTGGCAGCCAAGAAGACAACCCCCAGGTCAAGGGCCTTATTTCTTAAGCTATAAAGCAAGAACCAGAGTAATTTGCCTCATTATGTGCTGAATGAGGTAGTACCTGAAGGTTCTTAGTAAATTACAAGGCACTGTCTAATCAAGGCTCTTTTAGTTATGCGAATCTATCAGCTTAACTTAAAGAGGAAAATCTATCAGCTGATGCAAGCACACTTTTTGTAAGAACACAGGACACTGAAAGTGGATTTGGTATAGGATTGGAGGTGCCTCACTGCCATTTCTCTTTGTACATCTCCATCTATTTCTCTTTGGTTTTCTTTTTCTTTTTGAGATGGAGGTCTCATGTAGCCCATGCTGGCCTCAAACTTCCTATATAGCCAAGGATGACCTCGAGCTGATCTTCCTGCCTTCCTCTGGAGTGAGGAGATTACAGATAAGCACCACAGAACCAAGTTCAGGTAGTACTGGGGCCTGAACCCAGAACTTTATGCACATTAGGCAAGGACTCTCTATTAGCCAAGCTCCAGCCCTAGACCCTATTTATATGTGGAGAAAGAATTCTGCTCTAAAGATGGTGTTCTCATCCGTCAAGCCTAATTTGAGGTTCCCTATAATCAGGGAAGACAAACTAGCAATCAGACAGATTGGCTAGGGAGGGAGTCTGGCTCATACAGTAGAGAAGAAGCTTATTGGTTCTGCTTGGTCAGGGATCTCCCAGCTCACTTGGTTCACAGGACCACTTATGTAGGTGAGGGGAGCAGTCAGAGCAGCAGGGAGTAACCTTGGGAGACCCTTAAGTTGTCTTATTAGCACTGGCTAAGTTGACATTAGTGCCTGCTGAACTCTCCTGTGCTGACGGGATGCAGGTCTGTGGTTGGCCTTGTGTAGGTAGTAAATACCATGGTAATACAGGACATTTTCAAAGAGGGAGTTGGAAGGAGAGTGAACTGGGGAAAGAAGCTATGACAATGGAAAAGGAGCAGAACAAGTCTCTCAATTATTCACTAGTCTTATCCTTATCTTGACCTGGTCTTGGTCATCCAAGAGATTTGGTTTTAAAAGAAGGAAACCATAGGAGAAGCATATGGAGATCTTCTGGGGCCCTCTTGTTCTTTCTCCCCCTCCTATGCACCCACAGTCTTTTCTTCTCTGTGCTGATCTACCCCCAACTCCTCACTGAAGGAAGAAGATCCACCCTCCTCTCCTCTTCCTTTGCTTCCTCTGCCTTCTAGGCTACCTCATCCCTCCTCTCTCTTGTTCAGGGTCAGGCTGGCTGGAAGGAGCTGTACTCCTTGTGTGACAAAATTGAGCTGGTGTTTTAGGGGCACTCTCCATGGGGAAGTCTTATCATTTGGGGGTGATGAGGAGGAAGGAGATGAGGGCACTAAGACATCTATCTGTATGTAAGCTCTCCTTCCCTCCTGTTTCCTCCTACTGACTCTACATATTAATGCGTGCACTCCTGTTCTCGCCTAGTGTGATGGGAACACGATTTTATTTGAACAGATGTCATTGTCAGTCTAAAAATGGCGTGGGTGAGCTGTGCTGCTGCTCATGATTGTCACTGAACTCTGGACTCCAAGGAATACAGCAGCAGCTTTTGTGACTTCTAGAACTATACTGGTTCGCTCGGTTGTGGGAGGCACTAAATAGTCCAATTTCATCTTCCTATAATGCTGGAGACTAAAGAGCTGGCAGGACTGGTTTTTTCTGGGACCTCTTTTCTTGTCTTACGGATGGCTGTGATTCCTGTCTTCACTTGGGCTTCTCTTCCTTTGTACCTTTATGTCTTGAAAGGGTTGTGTGTGTGTGTGTGTGTGTGTGTGTGTGTGTGTGTGTGTGTGTGTGTGTTTTAATAATACTGTTTGTTGGGCTAGAGGTGGCTGGCTACTCAGGCCTTACAGAGGGCCTGGGCCTGAGTTAGATTTCTAGCACTCATGTCAGGTGACTCTCAATAGTCACCAGCTCCAGGCAATCCAGTGTTTCTGGTTTTTTTGACATTGGTGTCCACACGTACACACATACACCTCACATAATTGTATGTAACTAAAAATAATTAATCCTTTAAAAATAATAAAGAAAGGGGATACTTATTAATTTGTACTGGATTACAGTCCATCCTAGTGAATTCATTTTAATGTAATTCCTCTTTAGAGTTGTCTTCAAATATGATACATTCTAAGGTGAAAACTTCAACAGAAGAGATGGCTCAGCCCACACCAGGAACCTAATGTCCGTAGGAGTGCTCTAAAGCATTGCAGGGGATTCTCTCCAGTCCTAATTGTCTCTGTTGCAGTGACATGTTTTTCAAATGTGACTAAGCAGTGAGGAAGTAGACTAGACCTGAAGGATCACATGATGACCTTGGAAGGGATCTGCGTGAATCTCAGGTGCCAGATGGCTATGCCTCTAAAGCAGCTGGACAGGCTGAGTTCTTGATCAAAGTAATCACAAAGAATGACCAATTTTTCTGTTTTCTTGTTTCTTCTTTCCTTCCTTCCTTCTTCTATCTTTTCTTTCAGTTGTCTGTGTTTGTTCTTGCAGTGTTTTCTGACTGACTTGGAACTATCCTGCCAGATGGGATTGAGCTTGTAGTTCTCTTGCCTCTGCCTCCTGCCTGCTGGGGTTGTGCAGACACAAGAGGCCGTGCCTCCTTTGCTTGGCTTTCCTTAGGTTTTCCTTTAAAGAACCAAAGAGACAACCTACAGAACCACTTAATTTCTCTGTGCATAGGTTTTTTTTTTTTTTTTTTTTTTTTTTTTTGGGAAAAAAGCTATACTTGGAATGTTTTGCTTAAATTAATATTTAATGATACTGAGTGAAATTAAAAAGTCACTGGAAAGTATTGTGATACTGCAAAAAAGTTTTTAATAGTAAAATATGAAAAAAATGTTCTATTGTATTTTTTCAAAGTCTCATATATCCCTGGGTGGTAGGGAACTCACTAAATACTTTATGTATGAGTTCAGACTGGCTTTGAACTCACAGAGGTGTACCTACCTACTCTTGCCTTTTGAACACTGACATTTAATGTGTGCCACCAAGCTCAGCTGTTTTCACTCACTCTAAGGTTCACTGAAAACCGTTCTATTAGCCTTGGAGGCTAAAAGGTATCTATGTAGAGCCGTGTGCTTGTTTTTCATTTGAATGCTCTTCCTCTGATATTTTCAGGCAAGTGTAACATTTAGCGTATTATCTGACAGTTTGGCAGTCTGGCTTTGGGTTAACCAGCTCAGATTTACTAACAGGAAGAATAGAAAGTAGATAGGAAGAATGTGTATGTGCTTGCCAAATTGAAGAAAAGTAAAGCACCGTGAAAAAGGTTTTTATGAGTGGATGGATAGATAGTGTAGCTGTTTGGAGTTCTTACTGTTCCTGCAGAGGACCTGAGTTCCCAGCACCCACATCAGGTGGCTCACCTCTGCCTATAACTCCAGCTCCAGGGGGTTTGATGGCCTCCTTTTGGCCTCTCAGACCACTATCACACACAAGGTATACACTCACACAGACAGACAGACAGACAATCAGTAAAAATTTAAAAACAAAATACTTTTATTCATATAGTGAGATTCTTACTGTAACAATGTTGGCTGTTTCATTTGTTTATTTGTTGTCTTCTTTATTTATCTGCCATCTTTCTGTATGATAAGCTCAAAAAACATAGGGGCTGGAGTGCTTTGGGGTGCTATGGTTTTCCTGGGTGTGTCTCTGTGTCCTGGCCCGTAGTAGGGGTTATTCTTAAATTTTCAGTAGGTGCTTACTGATTTAACAGATATTTAAGGTGTGCCTACTGTGTGCTAAAGATTATAGTTGGACTGGAGACTGTAGAATGAACAGAACTGGAAATGTCTAGGCTCAGAGACTTCAACTAATAGTATATATTAATTACCTAGTCATACTGTTTGTCCTTACACACTTGAGCTTCCAGGGTATAGGTGCTATGTGCCTCACTGCATCAAGATGGATTCCAGGATGGAGGGTGTCTTTGAGGAAGTGATGTTTGACTTAATGTCAGAAAAGCAAGGGAACGAGGGGGTTGCATGGCAGATAAGCAACTGTGCAAAATGTATGCCATGGACATTCTTATCACTTATTTTCTGTATAATATCTGGAGTACGGTTATATCTTCATGCAGGCATCTATGAAACGATTGCTTTAGGCTAGAGGTTTAAAGTGGGTCACAGAAGCTCTTCAGATTAGAAAACACTTTGAAGTCCAAGAAGATAAACTCAATTAAGGTACGAACTAACTAAATATAAAAGGTGCAGAGATTCATTAGCAAAGATACATAATGTGAAATATCAGAAATAGTTTGAAAATTGTCTTGGTTAACTTGGCAGATCTCTTTTTTAGCAATTGGATGGATTACTTCTCATAGTACTGAATAGTCACAGACAGAATAACTTACCCAGATCTCATTCATTAAAATAGTACTCACCATCTGCTTTTTCCTAGTTTGGAAATGGTGAGTATATCTCATCCATTAAGATGGTAAAATATATTGTGCATATGATTTTAAACTGACTATAGTTTTCTTTATATAGAGGGCGTCCTTGCTATAGGGCTAATGACAAGAAATACTTCATATGCTTTAACATTGAATACACTGAGTGTCATTAGCATTGTTTTAGTACCTGTCTATCAAGACATTGAAAAACCCTATTCCTCAAGGACATTAGAGACAAGAGCCTCTCGGCTCTATGGAGGCCTGGCTCCTAGGATAGCACTTTAGTAATATGTACCTTAGCCAGTGTTCCATTGCTGTGACCATAGCAACTCTTAGAAAACATTTAATTGGAGCTTGCTTATAATTTCAGAGGTTTAGTCGATTTTCATCATGGTTGGGAGAGCAAGGCAGCAGGCAGGCAGGCATGGTGCTAGAGAAGTAACTGAGAATTCTACATCTGGATGCTCAGGTAGCAGGAAGACAGATACTGGGTGTGGCTTCGGCTTTTGAAACCTTAAAGCCCGCCTCCATTGACACACGTGCTCACTCCAATAAGGCCACACTTCCAGTCCTTCTCAACTGATGCCCCTCCTTGAGGACCAAGTATTTAAATATATGAGCCACCCCCCGGGGGGAGGTAGGGTGATTCTTACTAAAATTGCCGCACTAATCCAATTTGAACATGAGTTTAGTGTCTATATACACTGTACCAAGTGGGAATAAAATTTTTATTATCTACTGACAAGTCACATTATTAAAAACATAGAGGAAAACTGGTTGTGGTGGCTCATGCCTGTGATCTCAGCACTGGAGAGGCAGGGAAGAACATCAAAAATTCAAGGTCTGGAGCAGTGCCTTTGAGGGCCCGTGGGTCTGTGTCTTGCTTCAACAGTGTTTGAATGGAACAGACCCCGGAGCTCCCATCTTAGCTTCCAGCTGCCTCTCTCCAGTCGCAGCCTCCGGGACCATCTCCTTGCCGTCTCCGGCTCCTAGGACCAGTCAACACTGTCTTCGGGGTTTGCCCCGTACTCCGGACCAGCCATGACTTCTCAGATCCGTCAGAATTACTCCACCGAAGTGGAAGCTGCCGTGAACCGCCTGGTCAACTTGCACCTGCGGGCCTCCTACCCCTACCTCTCTCTGGGCTTTTTTAATCTGGATGACGTGGCTTTGGAGGGCGTAGGCCACTTCTTCCGAGAATTGACCAAGGAGAAGCGCGAGGGCGCCGAGCGTCTCCTCAAGTTGCAGAACGAACGTGGGGGCCGTGCACTCTTCCAGGATGGGCAGAAGCCATCTCAAGATGAGTGGGGTAAAACTCTGTAGGCCATGGAAGCTGCCTTGGCCCTGGAGAAGAACCTGAACCAGGCCCTCTTGGATCTGCATGCCCTGGGTTCTGCCCGCGCAGACCCGCATCTCTGTGACTTCCTGGAAAGCCACTTCCTGGATAAGGAGGCGAAGCTCATCAAGAAGATGGGCAACCACCTGACCAACCTGTTGGCTGGCAGGGCCACAGCCAGCGCAGACTGGTGTGCCCCAGAGATCTCTGGGCGAGTATTTCTTTGAGCGCCTCACTCTCAAGCACTACTAGGAGGCCTCTGTGCCTTCCAAGGGGCTCCCTCCTCTGCTGCACCAGCCGCCTCAGGACCTCCACCCAAATGAACCTCTAAAGCCACTAGGCCACTTTGTAACTGCCCTGGAGCCTCTCCCAAGTCTTGGACCAAGAAAAAAAAATAAAGCTTTTGAAACAGAAAAAAAGAAATTCAAGGTCTTCTACAAAGCCGATTCAAGGCTTGTCTGCACTGCATAAGTCCCTGTCTTTAAAACGAACTAACCAAATAATAACAACAAACCAAAAATCTGGGTTGTGATTGTGATGAAACTTTCACAACTATGGATTGATTAAGATCACTGAGTTGCCTGTTTACAAGGGGCTGATGTTTTTGTTTATTTCTTGAGACTATGTCTCATTATGTGTTCTTGGTTGGCCTGAAACTCAGTATGTAGATGAGGCTGGCCCCAAACTCACAGTGATCCAACTATCCTCTGCCTCCTGAGTGTTGTATTTTAAATTTTTTAAAATTTATTTTCATTTTTAAATTTAAAATTCTTATGCTTTTGCTTTTATTTTTATTCTTTTACATTTAATTAATTGACTAATTTAGGGCATGTGTTGTGGGGGTGGGTGGGAGGGAGGGAGGGAGGGAGAGCGTGCACATGCGTATGTGATATGTGAGTGAGTTCTAGGACTCATGTTGTCAGGCTTGGTGGCAGATGCCTTAATCTGTTGAGTCATCTGGCCATTTCTTAAACGGGCAAATTTTATGGTATATAATTTATATTTCAACAGAGGGCCTCAGACTTGTTAAAGCTAGATGTTATGGCAAAATCTATACTTTCAGCAAGTAGGGTACAGAGGCAGGATGGTCATGACTTCAAGACTGGCCTGTGCTACGTGAGTAAATTCTAAGCCAGTGAGGGCTACATAGAGACCTTGATTCAAAACAGAGCAACCCCTTCCCCTGTTGTGTGGGCATTTGAGTTGTGTGAATGTCAGGACACCTGTGGGGGCTGGTGCTTTGCTTCTACCATATGGGTCCTAGGGTACTGAACTTAGGTCATAAGGTTTGGTGGCAAGTACTTTTACTCACTGAACCAGCTCCCCAGCTCCTGATTCATTTTAACTAAAAGGCATGGGCTGGGGGTGGTGACGCACACCTTTAATTTTAGCACCCAGGAGGCACAGGTAGGTAGATCTGTGAATTAGAGGCCTAGTGAGTTCTAGACAGTCAGAGCTACATTATGAGACCCTGTCTTAAGAGTGGTAACAAACAGTAACAATGGTAAAAACCCAATGGGGATAGGGCACATTGGTTAAGAGTACTTGGTGCTCTTGCAGAAAACCCGGGCTCAGTTCCCAGTACCTACATGGCAGCAAACAATCATTTTAACTCCAGTTCCAGGGGATCTGATATCTTCTTCTGAACTCCCTTGGCACTGCGCTACACGGTGCATAGACACACATGTAGTCACGACACTCAGACACATTAAAAAAAAAAGAAAACTCATTAAAGGTAGAGATGACTCATACACACACATACACTAAATAAGATGATACATGCATGCCTACATACATATATACATAAATATATAAATAACTATATGCAAACAAAATCAACCAGAACTAGGACTGGGAAGGTAGCTCAGTGGAGAACATGTTTTCCATCTGAGGTACAGCAAACAAAAAAATTCTATTTTGGTATTTATAGGTGATTACTCCTTAGACTCAAGTTTCTTTAGACTATTTTCCTTAATGCATTGTATTATATATAGTACAACATGTCCACAAAATATAAATGATATAAAGTGTTCTACAAGTAAAGCTTCTTACATTAATTTCTTTTTCACGGGGATCTCCGAATTATTTATTTCATCCACATGTAAGATTTTTTACCAGTAAGTAGGTTCCTGGTTAACTTTAAAAGAATTTTGGGCCAGTTTTGAAATGGCTCTGCAAGTAAAAGGCAGTTGCTTCTCCGCCTGCTGACTGGAGCTCCAATGTATGTTGGGGAATAACCAACTCTTAATGAACACTAAGTAAAACTGGAAATCCATGTTTGACTGAGCTTAGTTACCCCATGCTATTAGTAGCTCTGTTCTAGAAACCAGCAACTAGTTGCTAGTCTAGTTGACAGTCAGTGATGGACGATTTTGTTTCTTTTCTCCTGTCCCTCCCGTTCCCTGGGTGCCTAGCCAGGGTGCTGAATGTCTCATCCTTTTCTTGGCTCTTCTCAGCTTGTGTGGTTTTATGTGCCAGAGTTTTTTGACTCCCTTAAGATTGCTGTGAACTCTGGTCTTAGTGTAGATGGCTCCTCCTCTGTGGTAGAGCAATGCTGAATGTGACCCATGGCTCCGAGAGGTTGTTTACTGTGCACACTGCCTATCTCTCCTTTGATGGCTGAACCAGGCAGCTTGCCTCCCACACTCGACTTTCCATTCATCTTCTCAAGCTCCAGTTGTTTTCTTCAGTGATTCTCTGGGCACTGAGAGTAAAAGTTTATGGGTTGACAAGATGGCTCCAAGGGTAAAGGAGATGTCCCCCAAACCTGATGATCTGAATTTTATCCTTGGGGACCCACATGGGAGGAGGAAGATGACTTTTACAAATTGTTCTCTAGCGCGCACGCGCGCGCGCGCACACACACACACACACACACACACACACATACGACACTGAGGTGGTTCAGTGGGTAAAGGTGCTTGCCACTAACTTTGATAAGCAGAGTTTGATTCCTGGGACCTACATGGTGGAAGGAGAGAACTGACTCCCACTGGTTGTCTTCTGACCTCCATATGTACACCATAACATGAATGTGTACACACACACACACAGATATGTAAAAAAAAAAAAAGTATAAAAAGTGACAACTCTAGTAATGAAGTTTCACTTCCCAGATGTACTGAGTTGGAGGCTCTACCCCAGCTCTCCTCCTCAGGAAGGACCGTGGCCTTTAGATGCTGGGTGCTCGTGTTCACCTGACTTTACATGAAAACCACCTGCCTGTTGAAAGTGACTCAGCCATAGTCTTCCGTTTTGAAAATGAGGAGATGGGTCTCGTGATGTCACAACCATCTTTGGAGTTATTCTTGCCTTGCTTTGAGAAATACTGTACATTTTCACCAAATGCCTGTTTGCTCTATGGAACCCCAAAAGTTGGTATCCCCTCCCCCATGAACTGCCTGTTTTCATGCCAGGATAGCCAGGTCTATTCACCTATACTAATTTCTTTGCCACACAGATGCTGGGTCACAGTGCTTTTTCCAGAGTGCCTTTGCCTTTCTCACAGTCTGCAGCATGGATGGGTTGAGAAATATTCAATTCTTTTTAAAGTTCCACTTCTGCCCCCTCCCCCTTTTTGCTTAACAATTGTGCTTTTGAGTCATATTTGTCTTCTTGCATTTTACCATAATCAGTCAAGAAGAGTCATTTAGCGATGACATTTTATGTAGGAATAGCTTCATCTAAATATCCAGCTTCATTGTTTTTCAATTCTTCCTTCTATGAAACAGTAAAATGTGAACATACTTCAAAGTCTGTGCTCTGTAACAAAGCCGGCCCCTCACCATTGTCCAGTAGCATGTTTCTATCTAGGACTTCCAAGAATTGCCCTTGGGTCTTCCCCGGAGAAGACTGAGCCTTTCTCTTCAGGATTTTAGTTTCTGAGCAGTCACTTGAATCACGTTTAACTGTTCATTCATGACATTGTTGGATTTTCCCAGAGTGTACCTCCAGCCCTCCAGCCCCTGCCGTTTGTGCCCCAGTCCAGTCCCAAAGCTGTCTCACAGTTTTAAGGATTTGTTCAGCAGCCTCTCTCTCATTGTCTAACATCAGTATGAGCCAGGGTTCTCTAGAGAAACAAAACAAGACCTACCATCTGCAAGCCTGAGAACCAGCAAAGCCTCTGAGGTGGTTCCAGTGCAGGCCCAAATACAGATGCCTGGAGGAACCACAACTACATGACCTGGTCCAGACCCAAAGGCCCAGCAACACAGACCCAATCTCTTAAGGCCAGAGGTCAGCCAGAGGTCAGCCAGAGGGCATTAGGCCTTCCCCTTTTCCTTTGTTCTCTCCAGCCCTCAGCAGATTGTATGGTGCTCACCCACACTGGTCTACTATTTTAAATGCCATTCTCTTCTTGAGATAGCATGTGCCCAGGAATGTACCAGTTATCAGGATATTACTTATTTCAGTTGAATTGACATATCAAATTAACCATCAAAGTATCACATAGCCAGGTGTAGTGGTGCGCAGAGGCAGGAGGATCTCTGTGAGTTTGAGGCCAGCCTGGTTTACAAGGGAGTTCAGGAACAGCCAGAGCTTTGTCGAGAGGCCCTGTCTCATACAAACAAACAAACAAACAACAAAAACAGCATGTTACACAAAGCTAAAATTAAAAACTGGGTGCCGTTGTTGGTGGTGATGAGCGCTGCCTGAGACACAGCTCTCCAGTGTTGTCCTTGACAACCTGAGGGGCTCTTTTCAGAGAGTTCCACGTATGGGACTTCTCCCACCTGTGTGCACTCTGGATGCCTGCGTATCCTAGATTGCCGTTCACTTTCTTTACTGATGTAAGGACTCTTGCTGAGCCTAGATAGCCTAGCTAACCATTTTGTCTTAGATCTATGCCTCCCAAGATCTTGGATTCAGGAGAGCCTCTATCTTTAAAAGTTAATTGTGTGTTACTGTGTAGGGAACAGGCTTGGAACATGTGCCTTGATCTGAGCCATCTCTCCGACCCTCTGCCTAGCTTTTATGTGTGGGCCTCATGCTTGCCATCTTCCTAGGTTCTTTATTTTGTAGCAGGAGCCAGTAAGAAGCAGAGCTAGAGTTCATTAAGAGGAGATTTAAATAGCTTTAAACACAGGGTTAATAGGAATGTAGGCGCTAAAGAGAGTGCATGATCCAGGACTGCTGGGTGTGGCTTCTCAAGAGAGAGTCAGGGTTGTGTGAGATGGTCCCACATTGCCTTCATGACTTCTGAAGTCACACGTGGGAGGGTTGCTAAGGGTTATTTTCTTTTTAGTATGATGCACTTTAGATAGGGTCACAGCCGATAAGGTAAGTCCTAGGTGATCGGGCTGCAGAGAAGTTAGGGTGTCTTGACAGATTCATTTGTCAAGTTCCCAGAAAATGTCTAGGAAAGGAGGAAGGCCACACTTGAGAGTCATATAGGCTTAGGCCTTTAGGCATGGCTCATTGCTAATTTAATATTTTCTTTTTGTATTACTATTATTACTCTGTATGTACACATAACCAAAACACTAAGAAGGAGAAAAATATAAAAGCAATTTTGTGTCTGTCAGAAGCCTTGAGACCAAGTGTTAATAGTTGTCCTGAAGTGCTTGCTTCTCAGCTGGCCAGGAGCTTTGTCCAGATTCTTATGTGTCCTCTTAATTCCCCTGTCCTCCTGTCCTGCCTTTGTCCTGCCCTCCTATTTTGGAAAAGAAAGACATTATTAAGTAGTCAAAAACTAAGATAGATGTCACTAGAATGTCTTTGAACTAAAATCAATGGTAGTGTTCTTCAGGGTCTATAGAGGGATAGCTCATGGTTAGAGCTAACCTAGCGTGTACAAGGCCATGGGTTCAGTTCCTAGCAGTATAGCAAAAAAGAAAGTACTCCAGTCAGAAGGAAAGTGATTGCTCTTGGAAGTGTGGGGATACAGGAAGGGTGGAGATCTGTGGGAAGGGAAGTTGCTAAATGTAAATGAATTTGGCTCCCTATAGAGTTTAAATTTAATGTAGAATTAACACACAAGAATAACAGCAACATTACAGAATTTAACAAGGAAAAGAAAGAGGAGGAAGAGAAGTAGGAGGAAAAGAAGATAAAGACACAACACAAAAAGAATTTTAAAAGGTTTCTACTCCAAAATATTCTTTTATTCTCTCAGAATTGGTAAAGACTCTAACTTACTTTTAGGTTTAATAGTTTCATTTCCTACTGTATAAGGCCAAACAATAATAAGATATTGTAAAAGCTATCAGAGTAGGAAAATGGGATAATAACAGTTAAAGACTCAATTCAAAAGAAGCTAAGAAAATAAAAGACACCCTTGGAATGGCTGACAAGAGTATCAGATGACAGATTTATTCCAGACACACTAGATGTGGCATTTCATATAAAAAATAAACCAAAGACTTTGTAACACTGGAAACCCCAAATCCATTTACATACTGCTTGCAAGATAAATACCTTACAGAGCATGTATTATATGCATACAAAGGCAGAAAGTAAAGAGCTGCGACAAGGAAACTGCCATCTTTAATCCCAGCACGTAGGAGGCGGAGGTAGAGGGGAAGCAGATCTTTGGAATTCTAGGCCAGCCTGGTCTACACGTGGTAGAAGCAAGTAAAAGCTCAGCATTGCACACGTGACACATGAACAAAACCTAATTAGCTTGGCCAGGAAACCCTTTTTGGAAGAATCTATTCACCAAGTCCCACATAGTCTAGCAAAAACACTTGGCCAAGATGGAGTCTGTCTTTTGTGCCTGATATAGTTAGATGGCCTTTGTTTCATCCCATGGAGAGAGTGTGATTTCACATTTTGTCTTGATTTTTCTGATGTACACAAAGGAGAAGACGAAGGGTCAGGGAATATGAGTTCTTGCCAACTACCTTTCATTGAAAAAAATGTTCCTTATAAAAGTGAGTTCCAGGCTAGCCAGGGCTGCACAGTGAAGACCCTGTCTTAAAGAAGGGGGAAAACTTGCACAAATTAACCTAATAAAAGCTGGTATAGCTGTGTTACTATCAAAGTATGCTTAAGGCAAGAAGCACAGAGAGAACATTTAAAAACTCACAGGGTGATCAAGTCACCAGAAGGATAATTAAAAACTGTAGTTGGGTTGGGATGTAGCTCAGTGGCTTGGCTCTCATGAACAAGGTCCTGGGTTAGATCTTCAACACTGGAAAAAAAAAAGGTGCATCTGAGGAGCAGCCTCCAAGGATATAGTAAGAGCAATTAGTCATCTGGTTCACATTTCTTCCCTGGGATGTCAATTTAAAATGATGGAGAAGCATCCAAATGTTCTTATTCTTAACTTCCAGAGAACAGAGGCAAACAGATCTTAATCTTTTTTTTCCCTTTTGTGCAATATATTTTCATTCTCTGAAATCACTGGGAAAATTCAGAGTTCTTTTTGTAGGTATCTGAGGTATTAAACTGTAGAAGCCCTTCATGAGTTTGAAACTTTGCCTGGTGGCTCTCATCTCTAGTCCCAGCACCTGAGAAGTGGAGGCAGGAAGGTCAGGAGTTCCAGGTGAATTTTAGGCCTGTGTAGGTTTTGTGAAACCTTGTCTCAACAAGGTTGTCTTAACAGTAATAATTTGAATCTTGTATTTAAATCTTATGTTATATAAGAATTACTGATCTCCACCCCATCTTTGGATTACTGTGAGCGTAACTGCTGTGGCTGGTCCTCAACCACCCCCACTGTGTGAGTGCTAAGGCAGCGCTGTGCTCTGTTAGGAGGGGTACCTGGCCTCAGGAGTCTGCAGAACTAGCTCATAAATGTAAGCAAGCATGTGAGAAATAGCAAATATTTCCAATCGATATTTCACCCTTGTTATTACAGTGTTATGTGGACAGAGAAATCAGGAAGCAGCTGAGTGGTAACTATGAAATAAGTAATTGTTATACTGTTTATTAAGCCTTCAAGCAAAATTTGAAGGACCAATGCCAAGAAATAGTAACCATTTTCTCTATCTCTGCGGTTCTCACATGAGAGACTAACAAAGTAGAGGCTGGACTCCAGTCAAGACTTTTGGTGGAGTAAGGCATGGTGTTCAGAGTCAATCAAGAGAATGTTAGTTTTATCTATAATGTTTAAATCTTTACAAAAAGGTGGGGGAGTTATATTGGGGATGCAGAGACAGCGTAGGACCTGGGTTCATTCCCAGAACCCACATGGTGGTTCGCAATCAATCGTAACTCCAGTTCTAGGGCATCCTTTTTCTTTCTTGTGTCTTAAACTTGTTTTTTGTTTTTAACTTGCCACAGAATGCTTTGCCCCTTGCATCTTGTGTTGAGTTCCCTCACATTCTAGTTGACTGAAGCATTTCTGTTGTTCTAAGAACTGGAACTAGACTATGAATGTGCCTCTCCTGTTACTCTCCTCCTTGTTTTGCTGTCTTACTCTTTTATGTATGTGGGTGTTTTGTTTGTGGATATGTTTATGCACCATGTGTGTGCCTGGTACCCAAGGAGGCCAGAAGAGGGTGTTGGGTCCCCTTGAACTAGAGTTACAGACAGTTATGAGCTACTATATGTGTGCTGGGAAGCAAACCCATGGTCCTCTGGAAGAGCAGCCAGTGCTTTTAACCACTGAGCCATCTCCTCAGCCCCAACACTACCCTCTTATTTCTGTCGAAGTCCTGTATGCCCCTTTCTACCTCATTTTTACTTTCCCTTTCTTATCACTAAACAATCATATTAACTTCTGCCTTAATTATCCTCTTGCTTTTGTATAAATGAATCTACATATGTATATGATCGATTTATCACGCCTTCATTCTTATGGAGGTGTTATTGCAGTAAATGTTAAAAATAAAATAAATGGTTTATCTCTTTACCAGCCCTGAGGCCTGGTTTTAGTTCAGAGCCCCACTCACCTCTGGAGCCTGGTCCGAGCTGCCAACATGGCCCAACTTGTCCGTGCAACTCCCTTCCCCAGGTAGTTTTCTACCGCCTGCTCTCCACCTCTGTTCTGGGGTATTTCTGTACCCCAAAATCACACACAAACACGACTCTATAGTCTGGTAGCTTTTCATACAGGTTTATATGTTCAACTTTCAATTCACAAACCCTCGACACAGCAAGATTGCATCAAATAGACAAAGATACAAACTTCCCTTCATATAAGATGCTAGACCTATAAGATCCTTAATGTTCATAGCTATTTAATGCCAATTAATATCACCTGGAGGGTCCAGCTGGTCCTTGGGAACTTCCATGTTGCCACGACCTCTCACCTCCATCCTGTCACTTCCTCCACCTCTCCGACCTCTGACCTC